>NC_135722.1:32999073-34259413 GCF_964656455.1 Halichoerus grypus
GGACAAATACACTGAAGGCCTTGCCATTTATATAAACCATATTTTGCTTCTTGGAAGAACATCTATTATATGTCATTTTCTGAAATACAAGAGTTCATTACCAAAGCAGTTTGGTGGGAAAAAAATTCTGTTTTAATAACAGAATTAATCTATGTTCAATATCAGATTTGCTGCCCACCACTCCTTTTTCTTAGTGTCATGCAATTATTAACATTCTGTTATTGTGAGGATACATAGGACCACTGAGAGAATTATTTTTTACATTAGTTAGCACATACTACGGAAGAATAAAATTTTGGAGTTCTTATTTAGCTTATACTACTTAGTTTCTACAGTACTCTTCTGAGGACTTTTTTTTAAAAAGGGAGAAAATAGTGGAGAAACACCTGATTAGAAAATTATTTGGGCTCTCTGAAAGTACCTAATATGTTCTTTATGAGGAAAAGTGCTTATAGCAAGCACCAGAAGTATAATAATAAAATCTTTTTGTAATAATCAAGAAGGATTTGACTAGAGTGCAAGCTACTTGTCACTAAGAATAAATTAGGTTGTCTTTATATTCATAAAATCTGAGTTTTAAGGGGCTTTATATGCCCGATCATCCACCCACTTGGTTTTTAGTCAAGGAAGCCAAGCCCCAGAGCAATTGAATGATTTGCCCAGTAAAGCACCTGCAACTCTCACATATTTTATACATAGAATATAAATTTGTCTAGTTTTAATAATGCTTTTTTGTGCACATTTTCCTTGTGTCTTCCACTATACTTCCTTTTGAAATATGTATTTCATAGCGATAACAGATTTGAAATCTAAAACCAGAGGTTGAAAAATCTTATTCATATTGTTTTTTATTTATGCAAATGGGAAAATCCTGAATCTTTGAAATATAGAAACCCATGTAAACACTGAGGTTAAAATATCAACCCTGATCTTCTTCATAAAATTCAAGATTGATTTTTATTACAGATTTTGCCAGATATTTTGTAGATGTTGCTAATTATCTCTCTACCCATGTTTTAATCTTTTTCTCTCCTGAAGGTAGGGGCTGAAGGGGATAGTATATTGAAATTGGTATCTTTCTCTATCCAAATTTTTGTATTCTTCTATATATGAACCTATTATAGTGTATAATATTGTTGATATATTTTGAATTATTATAGTATATAATATTGTGGATATGTTTTGAATATATATATCACTTTCAATACATATTTTGCATCCTATCGGTTTACTCAATATTGTGTAATCTCAATCTAATTTATTCATTTTATTTACTGGATAGAAATTTATTACATAATTTTATATAACTAAATTTGTCCATCCGTCTTTTCAGGAAAATTTGGTTTCTAGTTTTTTTTTATTATATACACTTTTCTGTAAAAACCATTCATCTACACATTGTGAAAGAAATATTACACCAGACAGAGTTATACAGTCAAAGAAGATGTTATTCAGCTCTATACAATGTGGAAGAGAGATTGAATTCAACCTTACTGAAACAAAGGTGGGAGGGATTTTAAGCATGAGGGTGAGCAAGCAGAAAAATACTGAAGGAGTTGTGGGAAGTTGGTTCATAGGACACGTCCAGCGCAGTGAGTTGCCCCTGAATTTTTAAAGGTTTATCTCTGTGATTTCACCATCTGTGTTGCTACTTGGCCTTATCAAAGTTAGGTTCCTACAGAAACTTAATCTCTGCCACCATACAATCCTGTCTTTTATGTGACAGGCTTGCTTACAGCCCATGGGAATGGAACAGTGAACAAAACTGGCAAATGTTTGCTCTCCTGGAGTTGATGTTATTGTGGCGAGAGATAGGTAATAAAAATAATTAATTAAAAAGATTATAATTTAAGCTTCAGACATAAATAAGTCAAAAAAGAATTGAGAATGAAAGAAAGAAATTGAGAGAAGCTTTTTTTTTTTTTTGAAGAATGGAGAGCACGTTCATCATTAAGAGAATTATATTTAAGTGAAGACATGAAGGAGATGAGGAGTGAGCCATGTGTTTATTGAGAGGAAAGAGTTACAGATAAATTGAACAGCAAAGACAAGACCTGAGGCAAGAATGTGCCTCATGTGTTTAAAGAACACCCAGATGGACAATACAGCTAGAAAAGATTGAGACAGCATTTGGTAGACACTTTTAACAATTCTATTACTTTGAGAGAAATAGGGAGCCAACAAAAGTTTTGAGCAAAAGAATGATAATCACACTTACATACTAGAAGGATTATTGTGACCACAATGTTGACAGTAGAGAAGTGGGATTCGAGAACAGGAGCGGGAAGGGATTTGAGGAAGCTATTTTAATAAGCCAGGTATGAAGGTAGTGAAATAATTGTCAAATGATTTGTATTTTGAAGGTGGAGATAAAAGTATTTTGGTGAGTCATAAACGGGCTGGAGCGAGAGTGGAAAGTAAAGATGAGTTGCAAGTTTTGGGCCTGTGAACTAGAAACATTTTCATTTTGCATCTGTTTCTTTGAAATGCATTATTATAAAACTTTATTAGATCTAGATATAAGTGTAGTTTCATGGCAACATTGTCCTTTTTATTTTATATTTGAAAATCATTTGGACAATTCTTGGCTCTTGAATTTTTAAAGGAATTTTAATATGAGCTTGTTAAAGGTCTGCGAAAATTCTGATGATATTTTGACTGTCATTGTTTTGAATATATAAAGTTTTATTAAAACTTTAATATATTAAGTTTTATTTTATTCTCTTATTAAGTAAAATAATAATTACTTATCTAGAAATACATTATTAATATAGCAAATTTTATGTCTTTATTGCCGAAACTGGCATCTTTAAACTAAGATATATTTCAGATAACTTCCATTTTCATTGGACTAACCTCTTTTAAAAAGAATTTTAATTACATTAAAATTGGCATTCAGATAAAAAAATATACCATGACATATTTGTCCAAGAAACTGGAAACTGTGACTTAAGTTCTTTTAATCAAAAAAGAGGAAATAGCTTTTAGAATCTAACAAAAAAATTTCCAATTAAAACTATCAAAATTACATGAGAATAAGTCATTTAAATGCTTTGAATAGAGACTCAAAGAATAGATATAATTTGATGCAATGGCCTTTAACACTTAAATGTTTCCTGGTGGCCTACAGAAATAATTTCTACTTGACAGAAGTAGTAATTAGGAAATACTGCACTTAATTATTACAATTGGGATTGGGTTAGGGGCGCCCGGGTGGCTCAGTCGTTAAGCGTCTGCCTTCGGCTCGGGTCATGATCCCAGGGTCCTGGGATGGAGCCCCGCATCAGGCTCCCTGCTCGGCGGGGAGCCTGCTTCTCCCTCTCCCACTCCCCCTGCTTGTGTTCCCTCTCTCGCTGTGTCTCTCTCTGTCAAATAAATAAATAAAATCTTTAAAAAAAAAAAAACAATTGGGATTGGGTTAGATTTATAGCTAACTTTAAATAGAGAACATAAATTAACCGGAATAGTTACAAATTGATGTAACAAAAGAAAGTCAATGAAAATAGTCTATCTCAAATAGGGCTTAAATTTTTGGAAAAAAAATATACATAATTTTAGTATAGAAATAATTGTAGGGGCGCCTGGGTGGCTCAGTCGTTAAGCATCTGCCTTTGGCTCAGGTCATGATCCCAGGGTCCTGGGATCGAGACCCGCATCAGGCTCCCTGCTCAGCAGGAAGCCTGCTTCTCCCCCTCCCACTCCCCCTGCTTGTGTTCCCTCTCTCGCTGTGTCTCCCTCTGTTAAATAAATAAATCTTAAAAAAAAATTTAAAAAGAAAAAAGAAATAATTGTAAAAACTCCTAAACTTAACATGAGTAATTTTTACTTCTCTGATTAGATAATCACTCTAATTAGCATATACATAATTTAAAGATTCATATCTTTATTGAAAACTTTGAAATAATGTTTAATAAAATTAAATACCTAGTTGGTTTTCAGTCCCGAGGGAAGAAAAGAATGAAAATTTATAATTAGCTATTGCCCCAAGAGAGTCTGTCCAATATGTCCCACTAACTACAAGTTGTATTTGCGAGTATTTATTCCATTTACCAGTAAATAAAAACAAAACAAATGCCACAGAAAGGGATTTATGAAAACGTTAATAATTTAAAAGCCATTATGTAAATTGAAAATATATTTATTAATCAACTCCTTATACCTGCTATGAAAAGAAGTGAAGATTATTCTATGGGTGAGTTTTCACAATCTCTTTCTCATAATGTGTGTTTATGTGTTCTGTATAATATATATATATACATATCAATAATTTGAGAAGCTGCAGTACTATAATTGATTTCCTAAAAATATTTTGTGTCACCTGGAAAAAAATCATATTCTCCAAATAATTGATTTAGTGACATGGGTGGGGAATGTGTTGGTAATTATATTCTAGTTGGCCAAATCCAATTGCTACACTCGATTTGTTATTTCCTTTTTTGCTTCTTTTTTTATTATCAATGTGTATAAAGTGCCTACTTACTGGTAAAAGTTTGGAATGGAGTCAGAAAAACAGCATACCGGTTTCTTTTATTAAAAAGATTTTATTTATTTATTTATTTTTTATTTTTTTTTAGATTTTATTTATTTATTTGAGAGAGAGAGAATGAGAGAGAGCACATGAGAGGGGGGAGGGTCAGAGGGAGAAGCAGACTCCCTGCCGAGTAGGGAGCCGGATGCGGGACTCGATCCAGGGACTCCAGGATCATGACCTGAGCCGAAGGCAGTCGCTTAACCAACTGAGCCACCCAGGCGCCCAAAAAGATTTTATTTATTTATTTATTTGAGAGAGAGAGCATGAGTGGGGGAAGGGGCAGAGCAGGAGAGAAAGAATCTCAAGCAGACTCCCCACTTAGTGCAGAGCCTCCAAATGTCTGCTTGCTCCAGTGCTCAGTCCCCAGAGAACATGACTTGAGCTGAAATCAAAAGTCAGATGCCCAACTACTGAGCCATCCAAGCACCCCATCATACCAATTCCTTAAGTGTTTATCCTAAGGGTCAAGATTAAAAGGAAATATACTCTGTATTTTATTATCTATGAATGTAAGATAACAAATTATCCAATCAGACACATACAATGCAGATAACTTACCCAGTGTCTAACTTCACTAATAAATTCAATGATATAGGTCATTCTGAGCTCCAGGAAAAGCAGGGAACATCAATCTTAGATCCTGTCTGTCCACATAAGAATGTCCCTGGACCAGATTTTTGTTATGGATCTCTCTAAATATTGCAAACAGAGCATCACTTACAGAGAATGATGCAATTTTGGTAATCAAACATCTCCATTTTATGCTCTGATAATTATATAAGGTGACATTTTGTAGAGATGAATAGCATGTAAATCTATACATTCCATGATTATTTATTGTAGTTGATCCTAGACAGAACAGGTTCAGCCTGCTAAAAGTATTCCATATCCACATATTTTCCCACAGATTTTCCCATCATTAGTGTGTCTGCCAGTAGGTCTGTCATTATAGTATTTAGTAATCATTTTCCTCCCTTCCTTTCCTCTTTCCTTCTCTCATGTTTTCCTTCCAATCTTTCATTCTTGGACTTCCACTGGAAAAGTAAGAGTTAGATTTCAGTTTTGCTGCTAATACTTTCTTTTCAACATGCAAAGAAAAATAACCATCTAAAGGAAAGATGCTAAGTCTTCTGAAATCACCCCAAGTCATATCAGATGTATCAGGCACCTAATATGCCTCCTTCAAGCACTGCAGAGGAGTAAGGTTATCAAAAATTGATTTACTGTATGGTATCACTTATATGTGGAATTAAAAAAAAAAAGCTGACTTCATAGAAATGGAGAATAGGATGGTGGTTGCCAGGGGCTGGGGGAGGGGGAAATAGGTCAAACTTTTAGTTACAAAAATAAGTTCTGAGGATCTCATGTAGAACATGGTGACTATAGTTAATAACACAGTATTGTACACTTACAAGCTGCTCAGAGTAGATCTCAGTGCTCTCACCACACACAAAGTTAACATTGTGAAGTGATGGCCATGTTAATTATCTTGGTCTTGGTAATCTATCCACGGTGTATCCATACATCCAATCATCACATTATACACCTTAAATATATATACTTTTATTTGCCAAGTGTTCTTCAAATAAGTTGGAGGAAAAAAGAAAAAAAAGTTGCTTCCAGAATCTCTTTTGAATGTGAAATTTTAAAAAATGTTATTTTACTCTAGATTAGAAAGAAATATAAATTGAAGGCAATGAGCCCAAATCCTGCTTCAATATTCCTTGTAAGAAATGACACTAATTTTGCAAAGGAAAAAAAAAGAGTATGAGGAGACATATTTATAATATGAGAAAATTATAGAAGATGTGAGATTTTCAGCTTCATTGGGTGTGGCCTTTGAGGGATAGACAAAATTTACTTCAGATTTTCTGAATTAGGGAATCATTGGTAAAATCCACCCAGGTAGGATTATTTTTTTTTTTACAAAAAGACAAATAAAGATTGTATATTTATTTTAAATTAGGACTCCACTTAGGATTAAAGTCCCTTTTACACTGAAGAACAAAAGATAATTTTTATGGGACCACACCCTTGATCAAAGAAATAAACTATTTCCCTGAAATTGAAGCACCCATGTAAAATGAATTAAGCCAGCAAAAGAATTATGGTGTAATAAAAATAAGATAAATATACTCACAAGATGATTTATCTTACCGTAAATTTAATGAGCTGGTAGAAATTGGGCAGCATCTGTCATAGGAAAAAAGGAAAATTGGAAGTTAGCATCATACTTATTCTAGAATTTGATATTTATTTTCTAGATTTAGAAACAAATTTCATGTGTGGAAATGGTTTAAATGAAAATTGAATATGAAAGTAAGTATTCTATTCTTTCATTTTTACCACAAGTACTTCTGTTGTGTTCTTTATCCTTTCCTGCTATGAAATCCACTATTTTACGTGTCAGTCACACTTGGAGAAAAATTAAATTTCATTTTAATCTTACTGAACTGTTTAATCAGTTTTATTATGCCTACAAGACTTCATCTTTAAATAACTTGTCAAAAGCTCTCTGCAGAAGAATGGAAGAAGAATAACATCTGATTAAAATGCTGGTAAAAATATTGTCAAATAAGCAGCTTCTATACTGAATGAAATAGCATAGCTTCCCCTCAATTCTTTATCCATATAAATTTTACATAGTTTTTAATATAATGTGTTATGTTGTTCTGTTTCTTTTTGTATTATAGATTGCATTTCATGATTTAATGATTCAGATCATTCGATGTCACTTATGCATGATAATTTAATTTACGGTAACCTTCCCTTCTGTAACAATGAAAAATTGTTTCTCCTTGTGTCCTCCACTGAATTGTCCTTGTTTTCCAACAGACTGTTCTGGATTATTGTCCCTCTCTCCCGTATCTTTAATTTCCTGTGTTTATTCCGTCCTTTTTGTTTGTTTTTGGACACACAGATGCCTTAAAAACAGCCATCATTTAAAAAAAGAAAAAAAGCACTCTTCCACCCCACTCTCCATATGTTACCTGTATCCTGAATTATCTCACATCGCAAAGTATTTTGCGTACATTTGCTGTCTCCACTGCACAGCTCATTCTTTCCGCAATGTATTCCATTCAGACTTATTAAAGTCTCCAATGGCAATTATGAGGCTGAAGTCAGTGAATAATTTTTAATTATCCTCCCACTCAGTCTCTCAACAGCATTTGACGTGGTTGGCATCACCCTTCTTTTCTTTGTGAGGGTTTGTCTCCTAAACCTCCCTGGACACCACATCCATTCGTATCACCCCTTCATCATCTGCCCCATCACAGTGTTCTTGTTTTCCTATCCAGGACGCCTCCAAATGTCTGCTTGCTCCAGTGCTCAGTCCCCAGCCCTCTTTTATGTGGGTAATCTCGCTGACTGTCAGGACTGTAATAAGTAGTGCAAATGGATGAATTTCTAGTCCACATCCCCAGCCAGGAATTCTCCCCCGAGCCCTGATGTGCTGTATCCAACTGCCTCCTTGACCCCTGCATTTAAATATTTAAGTAGTCCTTAAATTGCCAAATCAGAACTATAGCTGTATTTACCTCCCTCAAATGGCTCCTTCTGGATCCCTTCTCATTAATTTCTTCCAGCGCTGTCTTGAGTGCTAACGTGTGCCAGACACCAGCCAGCAGCCAGAGGGAAACTGCACAAATGGTCTGCCTGGCTTCGGTAATAAGTGGGTGTACTTTCTGAAAAGAATTTTAAAACCTTACAAAAATACCTGAAATCTTAACCACGCAATGGGAAACCTAAACAATGTCTGTGAAAAAAAGATATGTCTCCCTAAAAAAAAATTTGCCATAAATTTTAAATATTTTCTGTGATTACCATTGCTTTTAAATATATGTGAATTTAAATTAGGACTTTTTTGTTTTTTCACTTACCTTGTAATAAACCTCTCATTCTATCTAGGAGTTAATTCGGATAACTCACCCTGGACAGTTTGCCTCCGACACACACAGACTCAGCTTTCCTTGTTCCTTCGGAGAGCCCACGGGGCCTCGGATTCATCTGGCCTTGTTTTTTTTTGTTTTTTTTTTTTTAAGATTTTATTTATTTGACAGAGAGAGACACAGCGAGAGAGGGAACACAAGCAGGGGGAGTGGGAGAGGGAGAAGCAGGCTTCCCGCGGAGCAGGGAGCCCGATGCGGGGCTTGATCCCAGGACCCTGGGATCATGACCTGAACCCACAGCAGACGCTTAACGACTGAGCTACCCAGGCGCCCTCGGCCTTGTTTCTGTTTGCCGCTGTGCCTCCAGTCCCTGGGCAGGACGCATTCTTGCTTGGAAGCAGAATATTCAACATAAACAGCCATAGCGGGGGACTTACACAGAAATAAAATCTTTGATTACTCAATTCTGAAATTCTGTAGGAATGTTTTAGTTTTTTTATTCCTGTTTCAGAACCTAAAACAATGAAAGTTCAAAGTGTTATTTTGCTTGATAAGTGTAAATTTTAGTTCCTATGAAAACAAGTTTACCAAACGTGAATACCACCTTTAAAACTGAAAATCATTCCTCTTCATTATGGTTAATTATATCTTAAAGCTAAATAACGAGTCAAGAAAACGATAGTCATTACTGAGTATCATCTAATTATCTTTTTAAACAATTCTGTCATATGGAGGAGAAGTTGTTTAAGATGATCTGCTGCAGGGGTTTATTAGGGCACACACACAACTGGCAGAGCAGCCTCTGAAGACACAAGAGGTTGGAAGAGGGCAGAAAGAACACCCAGTCTCAGTTATCACTCGTTCCAGGATCTCAGTTAATAATGTTAAGGGCTTCTTTTCATATCTTGGTTCTGCTCTCTGGGTTTCAGTCTGTGGTCAGTTTACTCCAAGTCTCATAAAAGATGGATGCAAGTCCAGCTTTTTTTTTTTAATTTTATTTATTTATTTATTAAAGAGCACGAGAGGAGGGAGGGTCAGAGGGAGAAGCAGACTCCCCGCTGAGCAGGGAGCTCCACGCGGGACTCGATCCCAGGACTCTGGGATCATGACCTGAGCTGAAGAACCAACTGAGCCACCCAGGCGCCCGCAAGTCCAGCTTTGAATGCTTTGGTAGCTTATAATTTTAGTAATGAGAAAGACCATTTCTTTCCCATCAAATACATATCAACTTGTTAGGGATCAGTTTCATTGGCTCAATTCAGGTCACACACCAATAATTGGGACCACACATATGCAGTACTCTTATAAACTATGGATCTTCCTTCATTTGTGATGGGGTTATGTCCCAATAAATCCATTTGAAGTTGCAAATATTGTAAGTGAAAAAATACATGAAATACATCTAACCTACCAAACATAGCTTAACCTAGCCTACTTTAAATGTGCTCAGAACACACTTATTTTAGCCTACAGCTAAGCAAAATCATCTAACACAAATCCTATTTGATAATTAAGTGTTGAATATCTCCTGTAATTTATTGAGTATTGTACTGAAAAAACAGAATGGTTGTATAGGTACAGAATAGCTGTAAGTGTATTGGCTGTTTACCCTCATGATCACGTGGCTGACTGGGAGCTGTAGCTTACTGCCCAGCATCACCAGAGAGAATCCTACTGCATATTGCTCGCACAGGAGATTCAAATTCAAAATTCGAAGTGGGGTTTCTACTGAATGTGTATTGCTTTTGCATCATTGTGAAGTGGAAAAATTGTAAATTGAACCATCATAAATTAGGGGCCATATATAGTCTGAATTAAGTCTCTACTCCATTAGCTTGAGGATTCTCTGTGATAGATAGACTTAGTATAATCACATTGATTTAAATTTTAAGATTAATTCCCAATAGAAAATAAAAAAGAAAGCTTATCCCAACTATATGATAAAATAAAGGAAAACAGGAAATAAAATACAAAATGTGGCCCATCATAAGCATTAAAAATACGCACTTTTTCTTTTTTTGGAATATTTACTCAGAAAGCACTCAAGAATATCTTTATAGGATCAACAGATATGCACACACATTTCCCTACCTATATTAATATTGCCATATTGTTTTCCTAAAAGAATGACATATTTTGCAGAAAGGCATGGAATAGTTGAATAAACTACTTTTACATTAATTTCACCATTGTTAAAAGCATTATTTTACATTTTTCATAAATTTGTGTATAGAAAATTGTAATTCATTTTTTAGTACTGTAATTTAAAAAATTTCTAGTGGAATCATTCCTAGTGTGGTCAAACATTGTTTTATGCATATGACTTTTGCACTATTATTTCTTACGTGAATTGCTTCTTTATGCCTCTTGTCCATTTATCTATTTTAAATGTTATTAGGTTTTATATTCTAAAAACAAATGTACTTCCTCATTCTTCTGTGTCTTTTTAATTGATTAATTATTTTTCAGAAATAATCAGCTATAAAGTAACTACTACTGAGAATATATGGTGAACAAGAACATCTGGTCACACCTTTCCTGGAGTTAATTTTATTAAGTCCAGTTACATTTTTTGGAATTAAAACTATGTTCATAGTCAAACATGCAAATGTTTCTTTTCTAAGTTTTTTAAATATTTATATCTTTAGAATAATTTTCCAATGACCGAGATTTGTATTTCTTAAAGTGTTGTCTCTCTGAACACTTGTACCAAATAAGATAAAGTCAATATTACTGGAAACATGTTCTATAATCAAATATGTTTGGTAACATTTGGGTTAAACAAAGTTAAATAGGTTTCTCCTACTGCAATTCTTCATGTCTATAAAGTGTTACTAAATAAGGCAGAGAGAAGGAATAGTCAATCATAGTTCTCAAACTTACTTTTTACCAGGAAGTCCTTTCTCTGGATCATTAATTAGTGGCTTAATTCACTGGATTTGCTAAGATAGCATTTTTGATATTAAAAAAAGATTTAATTTTGTTATCTATCTAGAGCATCATTTAATAAATGATAAAAATTGTAGACATTATTTTCCCCAAATACCTATCCTTTTATTTTATTTTATTTTGTTTTGTTTTATTTTATTTTATTAAGTAGGCTCCACCTGAGCTGAGATCAAGAGTCAGACGCTTAAACAACTGAGCTACCCAAGTGCCCCTCCAATTATTTAAATATACTAATTAAATCTATTTTTTGCTGTTTTGTTTTGATTACTAACATATATTAAATTTATATGTAATATTCAGTGTTTCTGGAATTTCTCTTGTGAGAGAGAACTTCGCAGACATTAATGTATTTTAATAGCCGATTTTTTTTTTACTATTAGCCTACTCTTTTTTCTTTGTTTTTTTTTAAATATTATTTTCTGAACTTTCGCAATCTATTTTTCAAAATAATTTTAATATATGCATTTTCAGCCTATAAAATTATCTTACTGGTATTGATATTTTACTTTACCAAATTTATTGATCAAATTAGTGAAAACTCACAAGGGAAGAATATTTAGTATTTTTCCTCCAAGAACATTATATGCCTTTCCGTTATGCAAATTTTAAATTCTTGTTAAAGATCCATATTTTATTTTGGTAATTTTTATTTTATTTTGGTAGTAGACAGTTATATTCTGTATATTGGTTTTTTAACATTTCTCCATCAAGGTACATAAGAAAGTTCACTTCAAAGTTTTTGTTCATTTATTTGTTTGTTTAAGGAACAGCCTTCATCATTCATATTCATAATTTAAAAATATTTTTTAAACAGAAATCACATGCAGTTGAACTAAATCTTGCTGTCTTAGTTTTTCTTTTATGATAAAATAAGTTGTGTATATAAATTAGAGATAATGTTTTTGGACAAGATTATTTTGTGTGATAAATGACTATGATTATAGGATATATTATGTGTTTTACTCAAAATTACCACATATATATATATACACATATATATTTTCAGCTTAAGTAAATTTTTCCACATTATTTTCTGAGACATATGTTGAGTATTTTTATTAAATTATAGTAACTCTTTTTTTTATTTTATTATGTTATGTTAATCACCATACATTACATCATTAGTTTTTGATGTAGTGTTCCATGATTCATTGTTTGCGTATAACACCCAGTTCTCCATTCAGACCCTCCTTAATACCCATCACCAGGCTAACCCATCCCCCCACCCCCCTCCCCTCTAGAACCCTCAGTTTGTTCTCAGAGTCCATAGTCTCTCATGGTTCATCTCCCCCTCCAGTTACCCCCCCTTCATTTTTCCCTTCCTACTATCTTCTTTTTTTTTTTTTAACATATAATGTATTATTTGTTTCAGAGGTACAGGTCTGTGATTCATCAGTCTTACACAATTCACAGCACTCACCATAGCACATACCCTCCCCAATGTCCATCACCCAGCCACCCCATCCCTCCCACCCCCCACCACTCCAGCAACCCTCAGTTTGTTTCCTGAGATTAAGAGTCTCTTATGGTTTATCTCCCTCTCTGGTTTCATCTTGTTTTATTTTTTCCTCCCTTCCCCTATGATCCTCTGTCTTGTTTCTCAAATTCCTCATATCAGTGAGATCATATGATACTTGTCTTTCACTTAGCATAATACCCTCTAGTTCCATCCACGTTGTTGCAAATGGCAAGATTTCATGTTTTATGATGGCTGCATAATATTCCATTGTATATATACACCACATCTTCTTTATCCATTCATCTGTTACAGATACATGAAAAAGTGTTCAACATCACTCAGCATCAGGGAGATACAAATCAAAACCTCATGAGATACCACCTCACACCAGTCAGAATGGCTAAAATTAACAAGTCAGGAAACGACAGATGTTGGCGAGGATGCAGAGAAAGGGGAACCCTCCTACACTGTTGGTGGGAATGCAAGCTGGTGCAGCCACTCTGGAAAACTGTATGGAGGTTCCTCAAAAAGTTGAAAATAGAGCTACCCTATGACCCAGCAATTGCCCTACTGGGTATTTACCTGAAAGATACAAATGTAGTCATCTGAAGGGGCACATGAACCCCAATGTTTATAGCAGCAATGTCCACAATAGCCTAACTATAGTAACTCTTTTTTTCCCTATCTTACACATTATTCAGGTCAATCATAAATCTTAATAAATTTAGCTCTGAATTACTTTAGCTTTTTAAAAAAGCATTAAACATGCACCACTACACTTCTCAAAGAATAAGCTTTGTGATGATATTAGGCTTAAATTTAAAAATCTGTACCCCAGACAGCTTGGGGGGTGTCAGATTGATCATCTGGGTATAAGGAGTTATGCCAGTTCTTCTAGTAATTCACTTTGTGACATGAGGCAAATTACTTTCACATTCTAGACTCTGGGTTTCCAAATGAATGTATGTGTCATGGACAAATGCTTATGTCCTATGCAGCATTCTTTTGGGGGAACTAACACATCCTAATAGTCACCATGACTTTGATGAGCCCGGCACCTATCCCAGAATCCAGAGAGTGATAAAGGTAACCCAAAATTTGCCAATCTGAACTCCATTTCCATGGCAACATTCACATTTTCAGTGATTGACTATGACCCAAATGAGGCCAATAGAATCAATCCTAGAAGTTTTTCTGACATTTTGGGAAGACAAATCTTCTTCCTGCTGAGATTTTGAAGGGGGTAGAATTTTAGGTTAAGGCTGGTAAACATTTTTGTCTGTCTGGGAATAAAGCCAACAGAGAGAAAAACAATTAAGAAATAATAATAAAAGTACAAGACTCTTTTTTTGTAAATATTCTATGCCTAGTTGATATGTTCCATTATGTATTCATCAATCTTTTTCAAGCTTTTATACTGTAGCCAAACTATGTTTGCAATTAAAAAACAAGGGTAGTTCTGACATACTGATTGTTTTCACTTACAGTTATGTGTAAAACCAAAGTGAACAAGAAAGACATATGCCAAATCTTTATTTGTTTATCACACATGTAAATGACTTCTTTAATGAATTATACGTAATTTTTGAATACTGGAAGAAATTCATTCCCCCCCCCGCTTTTTTTGCTATTCACAATGTAATGGCTAAAGATATGATACACTTTTAAGTTTAATTTATCCTCTTCACGTTCTCCCTATCACTCTAGCCAATCAACATAATAATGACTGAAGCCCCAATTTGTAGTATTTGCCAATTTCTGTTTCATAAATTTACAAATTTCTACTATGGCTTATTTCATACTACCAATAGGACATCACTGAGATTTTACACTGTGAAAAGATCTGTATTTTCACCATACATACACACACACAAAGGATTCAAACAATTTCAAGAATACAGGTTATAGTAAATATAGTAAAATGATTAAGAAATTATGAATTTTGAATATGTATTACTTTTGTGTTTAATATGACATACTTATGTCTGATTTACATAAATTAATTTTTAATAATGGCTGCATTTAACAACTTTAACAATTTCCTCACAAACATCCTAAAAATTTAACAATTTCCACATTAGGACTTCAATATTTGAGTCACAGTTTCTGGGCTTTAAAATGGACAGTTTTGAGTACAAATGAGATGATTTGTGCTGAATGGAAAAAAAACTTGTGATTCTTTTGAAAACATAAAACCTCTTTGGTACCAGTAACCTCATGAAGGTATTCAGACTCACTTAACACCAATTTCCTTATAATTAAAATAGGATTGGTAAGAGAATCTTCTTTATGGGGTTATTTTAAGAAATAAATGAGACTTATGAAGCTCTTAGCACAATTCATGAGCATAAAAATTGAGTACTACTATCTATTGCATTACTATAATTATTAAATCATTACTTTTCTTTCCAACAGTTGAGGGCATTCATTCCTGAGGTAGCATCTCCTCTTTCTTTTGCTCATAGTGTAGAATAAAAGTTTTGGTCACTCAACTTGTCTTGGCAAACTTTTGTCCTCTTGATGGTTTCACTTGTGATATGCTGTTGCCTGGCCGAACTTAATTTCACATTTTTGAAAACCTAATTCTTAGCTCTCTGGACCCTCCAAACATGCGGGTAATCCTTAGTATTCCCAATGTGCTTCCTTTCACATATTATCTATTGCTTAGTCATTTGCCCACAATAATCTCCATGAGAGATTCTGTCAGTGAATTAGGGAGTTTATGTATCACTAGATAGCTCTACTACTGAGAGCCAAGAAAATAAACATATAAATAACATACACCCGTTTTTTTTAATGCAAATCATCATTATCACTCTTCATGGGAGCATTGTGTTTGGTAAGATTGGAGTTTGACTGGTCCATTCATCATGGAGTGTTATTCAAACAGGGAGCTTGCTCTTCAATAGTATGCTAATTACTCCTTGGTTGAAATTAATCAGGAGAGTTTTCAATGAATGTCCTCTTTCTCCCAATTCCAGTTAAAACTAGATAAAGTGATTTTAAGCCTATACCATTTTCTCAACTGTAATTTTATTTTTATTTTTTTAAAGATTTTTTATGTATTTATTTGACAGAAAGATACACAGCGAGAGAGGGAACACAAGCAGGGGGAGTGGGAGAGGGAGAAGCAGGCTTCCCGCTGAGCAGGGAGCCTGATGCGGGGCTCGATCCCAGGACCCTGAGATCATGACCCAAGCTGAAGGCAGATGCTTAACGACTGAGCCACCCAGGCACCCCTCAACTGTAATTTTAAACATGAGTTTTTACAAAATATTATTCCTAAAAATGGTGACTGTATTCTTTACTAAATTGGCCTATGTACAGTTTTTAAAATGTAGTGTTAAATCATTACATGCCTTTTCATTAGCTCAAATCTATATTGAGGTTTATATTCTTAGATTCCCTAGTAGAACATCTCCCACTTTTTAAGACTCCATACGCAAGTAATTTTAGACTCCTCTATTGGAATTATAATGATTAGAGACCTTCATTTTGACATGATCTTGGTTCACTACATAGCATAGTGTCTATTAGTTTCAAGATTCCGTTGTGAATCTTCAATTTATTTTGCCAGTGGAATTAAAGCATATTTTAAATAAATTTTCCTCCACAGACTGAAGTTTTACTACATGTAGAATGTGCTGGAACAACAGTCAATCTAAGCAGGTAAGAAGCGTTAGGTTATATTACAAGGGTTATAAAGTTGGAAATAAACATTATTTCTGCCACTTGCAAGGGCCATGACTTTGAGGTAATCTTTTTTTAATCAGTGCATTTTTATTTTTCTTTATTATATATCTATATCTACATATCAAGATTATAAAATATACAAAGTCAAAATAAAAATAATGTATATGATATCAACTAAATGAAATTAAAAATGCTTGACACATAAGAATTGCTTAGTGAATGTAATTTCCATTGCTGGTTGGGATGACATAATAAATATAAGGTAACTCACTTATTAGCCATGCATTTAATGACAGCCTAAATTGCCCCAAATACAGGCCTAATTGGGTATATAATGGTGAATGGAGTAAGTCATGATCTCTGTCCCTATGGAGTTAATTTATAAAAAGGTGACTAATAATCCATCATTATTATAAACTTAATATAGTGCATTTTATCATATACTCTCTAAGGTAAGAGATATGCTTAAGTTTCTTATGGGAAAAATAATGAGAGAAAGCGAGATGTTTAACAAAATCCAGGAACTATAGATGAAAGGCATAGCAGCACAGAGGTAGATATTTTTCTTTCAAAGCCTTGGCAAAGAAATTTCAAACCTTTGAAGTGAGTCTTGGTCTAGGGGGACAAAGTTGACATTTGTGTAAGACCGACCTAATGTTGGCAAGTCAGGCTACTTTGAAATGTACTGATGAGCTCTAGTATGGCATTAGTGTGGAGAGAGCTAACCCTATTTCCCCATATGTTATAGAAAGTAAAGAAATTTCTAACTGCTTCTATAGACAGAAAACCCCACAGATACAGATTTGCACATTTTTGTAGATCAGATTATTTTTCAAAACATTGACTCTCCCTTCTGTCCTCCACAGAAAGATTATTTTACCAGTTTGTTTGGTCATGTATCTTGCTTCAGGCAATGGGATATTAGCAGATATGAGATGAGCAGAGGCTTAAAGTGTGCTTGTGGGGCTGAGCCTGTCTTTTGCAAACCTCCAATATCAATGAGAAGTAAATATGCCTCAGGTAGCTGCACCTCCCGCAATCTGGCACCAGAATAAATTCATCCTGAGCATATCTGAATGAAATTTACAGCTAAGTATGCAGCTAGAGACAGAGTCACTCAAGCAAGCCCAGCCTGTGTCAGAAACACTTTAGAAGACATACAACTATGATAACTAGAATAAATTGTTGCTTTAAATCACCGAGTTTGTGTGGTTTGTTATACAATATTATACTTAGTAAGTATAGGAATTGGTAACAAAAAGGGAACACTATTTTAACAAACACCTAAACTATGTGGCAACAGATTTTGATGTCAGGTAGTGAAGAGAGAGAAGGTTGTAAGCAAACCATCCTCCTCTTAATAAATATATAAAGAAGGGGAAGGAATTGTAAGAATTTATTACCTAATGTATGGAGAAACCTCTGCAGGGTTATCCATGAAAGAGAATTGAGAATTTAAGGTTATTAAATTCAACACACATGCAGATGGTATTAAAATATTTAACAAGTGGAAAAGAACAAGTACTATCCAACTTAAATAGGTACAACAAATAAAAATGGATTTTGGTCATAAACAACTGGTATGACTGTATAGTGGTACAAACTAGTTTAACACACACTTTAATTCCAGATTCTTTGGCACTCCAAAGAGGTGGAAAGATTTCTTTATGTTGATCAGAAAAAAAAAGTAAAATAGCAGCAAGTAATTTTTTTTTTCTAACAGAAAAGAAAATAAGAACATTCTAATTATTCAATAACTTTGTTTATAATAATTATTTTTTTTCCACCCCAGTACTTAGAGTGAGGACTCCTTTTTCTCTATTTTTCTTCTATGATAAAAAATTAGGTTTGAGTCTCAGCCTGCAACCACATGATGCTAAAGTATAAAATATAAACCCAGGATCCATATTCAAGATTTTTTCAGTTATTTTTGTGTGTGGTTCTGCAATGGTCTGTTCTGCTCCTGCTGGATGTTGTACATGAGGAAGTGAAGTGACATTTTTAATATTTGCCTGTAATATTCTCTCCACTTTGAAAGCATTTCTTATTCCTGGCCTAATGAAAATTCTTTTTTTTTTTTTTTTAAGATTATTTATTTATTTGAGACACAGAGAGAGAGACAGAGATAGCAAGAGAGAGCACTAGCGGGGAGGAGAGGGAGAAGCAGGCTTCCTGCCGAGCAGGGAGCCCAATGCTGGACTCGATCCCAGGACCCTGGGATCATGACCTGAGTCGAAGGTAGATTCTTAACCAACTGAGCCACCCAGGCGCCCCTGAAAATCCTTTTTTAGGCACATTTTTTTTTTTTTAAAGATTTTATTTATTTATTTGACAGAGAGAGACACGAGAGAGGGAACACAAGCAGTGAGAGTGGGAGAGGGAGAAGCAGGCTTCCCGTGGAGCAGGGAGCCCGATGCGGGGCTCGATCCCAGGGCCCTGGGATCATGACCTGAGCCGAAGGCAGCCGCTTAACGACTGAGCCACCCAGGCGCCCCTTTTAGGCACATTTTACTTGTTACTCTCCATTTGCTCCACCAGATTTTCTGTGTATTCTCTTCTGCCTTGTTCTGTGCCAAAGAGTCTGATATCTGTGCTGCAGGATATAAGCTGAAGTTCACACTGGTTTCCAGTGAGGTTCAGTAACTGGGAATAACAGGTAGTAGATCATAAGGAGAGAAGAGAAAGATGTTGGGGGATCTTTATTTTTATTTTCCACAGCTATCTGTATTCACTCCCTCCCTCTGGAATAGTTATACTCTGATACAGGTATCCCATTCTGGTATTATATCCCAGGAGAATATTACAGGCAAATATTAAAAATGTCACTTCATTTCGTTATGTGCATCCTGATAGGATGGCCAATGGCTTATAGACATTAATTTTTGTCATTGAATGGGAAAACCCCTGGAATTTTGGGCCCTGTCCTGTAGGATATGACTATATCTTAAACTAGCAGCCAGTTTTTTGTGTGTTTTTCCCCATAGCCAGAATAGATGGGTCTAGAAACCAAGATGTGGAGCAAGTGTAGCTTACTTTAGTATTTTACTTAAGAGCCCACTTCTAAAGAAATTTTGTTTTCCATCCCTACTACTTTGCAATTAGTAGATATGGAGGCCTACTAACCTAAATAGGAACTTTTCCACTAAGGAACATGGTCATGGTCATGGTTCTACTGAATTCTAAGGTACAAGTTCCTGTTGGGTTGCTCTTTTTTTTTCATGCATTTAACACCTCTCCAGGCATCATTAACCTTCAATAACTTCTTCCTTCCTCTTGTTCCTTTATTTCTAGATGTGCTAACCACTTCTTGATGTTCCCAGACTCTGGGGACTTCATATTGCTTGTTAGATACCTTAGCTACTATAAATAACCTTTCATTAAATTCTCTTCACTTAAAATCTTTGAGTGTCCTGTGTGTTTTCTGCCAGTATTTTGCCTACTATATGCACCCATGAAATTCCCCCTGAATATTCTCTTCCTTTTTTCCAATTTTCTTTCCTTTAGTCCCCGTCTAATCTCCACCTGCATTAAAATGTCCCAGAAAGGGGCACCTGGGTGGCTCAGTCAGTTGAGTGGCTGCCTTCGGCTCAGGTCATGATCCCAGGGTGCTGGGATCGAGCCCCGCATTGGGCTCCCTGCTCTGCGGGAAGCCTGCTTCTCCTTCTCCCACTCCCCCTGCTTGTGTTCCCTCTATCGCTGTCTTGCTCTCTCTGTCAATTAAATAAATAAATAAAATCTTTAAAAAAAAATGTCCCAGAAAGAAGTGATTTTATTCTTTGTTATAGATAAAATTTTATTTATATCATTTCAATTACATGACATTTTAATCAGGCATTAAAATCATACTCTGAAAAATGACAATGAGCCAGGGATTTTTGAACCCTGTGGATAACAGAACTACTTCAGCCTATTGGAATTTTAACTTTCTCAGAAGGATTTCTCTTCCTAAACATCTTTCCTTATACACTTTTACTAAACAAGGTCATTGAGCTACTTCAATTTCTCTGGGTTAGTGAATATAAATGTAGAAAGGATTTTAGAGTTTAACCAAATCCAGCTTCCTTCAAAATGCTACTCAGACAATTGAAAAAAAGAAAAAAAACAAAAAACAAAAAAATCCTCCTTTCTCATTGCAATTATAGAGTAAGATTTGTCATTAAAATATTATATCTGGGGAGCCTGGGTGGCTCAGTTGGTTAAGTGTCTGATTCTTGGGTTTGGCTCAGGTTGTGATCTCAGGGTCCTGAGATCTAGCCCCACGACCAGCTCTGCACTTAGCACGGAGTCTGCTTAAGACTCTCTCTCTCCCAGGTGCCCGGGTGCCTGAAGCGTCTGCCTTCAGCTCAGGTCATGATTCCGGAGTCCTGGGATCAGTCCCATATCAGGCTCCCTACTCAGCAGGGAGTCTGCTTCTCCCTCTGACCCTCACCCCACTTGTGCTTTCTCTCTCAAATAAATAAATAAAATCTTTAAAACAAAGACTTTCTAACTCTCTCTTTCTCCCCCCGACCCTGTGTGCAGGCACATGCATGTGCTCTCTCTTTCTCAAATAAATAAAATCTTTAAAAAAAAAATTACATCCTTCAGTTATGGATAATAAATATATGATTTATTTTTGTTCTCTCCAGTGTCACCAATGTTACTTTTTAACACAAATAAAGACAAAGATCCAGAAAATAAATTATCTCAGAAGGGAACAAAATTACATTATTTTATAATTCTTGCAATATAAGTGAACAAAATCATACAGACTTTGTGATGTACAACAGAGACAGAAATAATTTTGCATAAATAAATATTATGTGATAAAGCTAATTAACAAATGTAGAGTCACTTATGTCACTGTTCTTGAAGTTTTACCAGGATGATCACCATATCTTTGACTCCTGCGTCTTATAGACTAAGTACAATAGAGAACTATCTTGAGTAATTCTGTCTTTTTTCCCCCCAGATAATTCAAAGTAGGAGTACTCCTTTGGAGGTGAGAAAATTATAGTGCCTGCCCTCTACACACACAATATTTGCTGAATAAGCTTAATGCATGGAAGTCTGTGTATGTATGTATGTATGTGTATTCAGAGATGGTTTTTACACATATGTACATATGATCATCATGAGTATAAGGACACATGGCAATACATGCATTTATTCCTATACATGGAGTTATAATCATAAGGAGTGTGCATTAAGACCACTACTTGTATAAAATTTTACACATGTGATTATCTTCCTATGCATATATGTATGTAAACATGTTACATACACTGCATATGAAGCAGTAGCTAAGATTTATAGAAGGTTTATTATGGTCCAGGTATTTTGTTTATATTATTAAGATAATATAATATCTTAATATTCCAAGGGATACCTACTGTATTTATTAGACAGGCATTCCTATTCTCAATTTTAAAAAATGATAAAAATGGGACACATAATGGATAAACAATGTGCCTAAGATCACTAAGTCAATGAACGGTTGAACTGAGAATCCCCAAGAAGTCCAGGTCCAAAGCTTTTGCTCTGTTTTTTATTTTTAAAGATTTTATTTATTTATTTGATTGAGAGAGTGAGAGAGAGAGCGCACAAGCTGGGGGGGGAGGGGCAGACAGAGAGGGAGAAGCTGACTCCCTGCTGAGCAGGGAGCCCAACTCGGGGCTCAATTCCAGGACCCTGAGATCATGACTTGAGCTGAAGGCAGACGTTTAACTGAACCACCTGGTCGCCCCTTTTGCTCTTAACCATTATGCTGAACCATTTCTACTATATACATATGTCTACTAAATGTTTGGACCTTAGTATGCAGGTCCAAGCTGTTGGATAAGCAGATCTGAGACATTCTTACTAGTTTATTATAAGACCACAAATAGAGGGCCATGCTCAGGAAGGTCTCTGCAGCCCCCTGATAAAAGACACCACATCCCCTGAGCCAGACAAAGTACATCGATAAACTTTCAGAGATGAAAACTGGTAAGCTTTCATTATTTATGCATTTCTTAGGGAACAACTTGATGATAAGATGGAGAGAAATAATGACCTACTTGGTTAGCTAGTTGTAGTCCACAGATTACCTGTGGAGATTATACAATGAACACTAGATCTTAGGTAAAAGCTAAGAAAGGTTGGTGGGTTACCCCAGCGAAGAAGAGCTGGCATCTTGTTTGAGTTGTTAGCACATGTTTGACCAGCATCACTGAAATTACAAATAAAGCACGTAGAGAAGCGGCAAAGTTTTAATGTACTGCTTGTTTTAAACAAAAACTAAATACCATCTTTACTCACAAACAGACACTGGTTTCAAAAGCATATTGATTTTAAAAAAATAGTCCCATGCTCAGAAATAGCTAAAGCTAGTGTCTATAAGAACATTCTATCCATTGTTATTGGAAACAAATGAAATATCCTCTTTTCCTTGACATTATAACTAAATTATGACATCTCTAATTGTACACATTCTTTTCAGCGTGGTCACAACGTGTGCCATCTAACATACTTGCTTCCTTCACTTGCATCCAATTAAAAATATCTTGGATGTAAATCAGGATAATTTATAAAATTCCTTTAGGGCTCTCAGCATACCCAGCTCTGCTAAAACAAATCCACTCTGTGGGCATCCAGTGAATAAATCCAAATGTAACTCCTTAGTCCTGGTCCAAATGTAGGCAAATGAGTGGAGTGAAGATGTAGATGAAGCCTCTGTCTATGAGGCAGGCATGGATGTCCCATCAATGTAGCTTTGGTCGCTGTGGACGGCCTATATTATCCATATTGGGTCACTGCAACTACATTGGAACTTCACACAACAATAGTATCTAATGCTTTTAGAATCCTAATACCTAGTGCTTTTAAAGTTCTTATGTAAATAATGCTGTGAACAGTTTTAACAAAAATAAAACCACAGCAAACAAATAAGTACATTTGTTTGTACATTTTCTGGATCTATGTTATTAGGCATAGACACATGTGTAGATACATGTACACATTCATGTCAGGAGTATACATATACAAACACACACACATATATATGTATATTATATGTATATAATATATCTATTATATGCCTAATGTATGTGCCAACAAATATGGAAACACAAGCCTTTGAGAATGTGCACAGTGGGGCTGTACAGAGAAATACACACACACACAAAAGGAAACATATATTTATATAAATATATATACAAGCAGAAATGATAATTTTCAGCTAATAGTTGAGATCTCAGAAGGAAGGAAACATTTGCATTCTAGAAAGAAGTAAAATTTATTAGGGAACTCAAACACCAGAAAGTATTTTTTTTCCTCCCCCAAATAAGTGATGGTGAAAGCAGAAATCACAGGCAGTGAACATACTATTGTGAGGTAGGAAGATCTGTCCTAGGTTTCATTCAAAAGCTGTTCTGTTTCTCCAGAGAAGATTTCTTCCAGAGTTCTAATTTCCCAAAACTGTAATCAATTCTTTAATCCCTTATTCTGTGTATTCATGTTAATCTGAATACGAGTAAAGGAAACTCTCAATTTACTACTACATTTTGAGAAGATTCACTTTCCTTTTCCAAGGATTCTAGAGTTCATCACCTTCATTATCACCTCCTGCACGTTCCTGAACATACCTAGCTATTCTCGAGTTTTGCTCATTCAAGTAAAGGAAAATAATAAAAATACAGCCTACATTACCATATAAAAAAAAAAAAGCAAAATTTCTTCCTTTCAAACCCAAAGAGGATGGGTATTTATCATCTTGAATGTATTGCTTATTTAATAGGGGTAAGTGCAGAGCCTGAGCAGAGCTTAAACTCCTGCTGTAGCCTTTAAACTTAAGCAGAACCGATCTGTTAAATATCCATCACTAGACTTACGCAGATCAAAATTCATCTAATAGCCAGATTTTACATGATAATAGTGTTACAGACCGGCTAGAAGAAAATAATACAAAGAAAAGAAGCACATTCCCTTGCTCTGTCCTCTTGTTTGGTAGAGATATTGCCCAGGGAAGCTAGAGATCTTCTCGTTGCATAACCAGGAGTGCAGTTTACTAGCCCTGTGCAGGTGGAGGGTAGGGGGTGCTGGGTATAAGTAGATGGTATTACCTGTTCCCAAGACATTACTGTGTCTGAGTGGCATTAAGTAGAATGATGCCCTCAAAGGAATTAAGCAGTTGGGTTTGAGCTAAGATAGATAAAGGAAAACACATGCACACATATTCATTTACGTTGATGCTATCATGGTACATGGTATAGAAAATTTTGGATCAATAATTTTTATATCAAAATTCTGGCCTTCTGATATGCACACACGCTAGAGATACAATGGAGAGAGAGAGAGAGACACAACAGAGAACATAAAATGTCTATAGAAAAAATTAAGTTTAAAAGGCTTAATTTAAAGAACCTAATTTAAAGAACCTCAGAAAGATTGCACAGAATAAATAACAATGGCATTGGTTTCAAGTGATGTTGTCGTTCTCCACCCACTACATTCGCAAAATTATTTGGTTATTTGAATCCCAGCATACACTTTCAAATATTTCAAGGCAGTATCTGAATAAAATACAGAATTTCATTTCAGAGGTTTTGGAAATCCATAGAGAAGAATGTGTTAGCTAAGCTTAATTCAAATTCTATTTCCTCAGTGAAATCATCAGACAACTGAAACACATTCTGATCCCTTTGTTCTATGATTCTAAGGTTTTTCTTGGTAGTGGTTATCACTGTTTGTAATTACGTGTTTATTTTTTTATTTATTATTAAAGGATTTTATTTATTTGAGAGAGAGAGAGAAAGAGAACAAGCAGGCGGAGGGGGAGAGGAAGAAGGAGAAACAAACTCACTGCTGAGCAGGGAGCCCTATGCGGGGCTCGATCCCAGAACCCTGGGATCATGACCTGAGCCGAAGGCAGACCCTTAACTGACTGGTGCTTAACCACCCAGGTGCCCCATGTAATTACATGTTTAATTATAGGCTGTGTTGTTAAATGTTTGTCTCTTCCACCAGAATTTAGGCTATGTTAAGACAGGGCTCTGGCCTTTTCTGCAGAAGCAGTATGAAAAGCTGGTTAAACACATGTCTACAATATATCACCTGGCCACTGTCCCAGCTCATCCTCTCACTACTAAGTGTAACCACGGGCAAGTGACATAACATCCTTTAACTCATTTTCCTCCTCTGTAATGTAAGGGCAAATATAGTATCTACTTCCCAGGGTGTTGAGAGGATTTAGTAAGTTAATATATGAAGAAGCATTTAGAATAGTGCCTGGATAATAAGAATATTCATATTTTGGGACACCTGGGTGGCTCAGTCATTAAGTGTCTGCCTTCAGCTCAAGTCATGATCCCAGGGTCCTGGGATCAAGCCCCACATCAGGCTCCCTGCTCCGCGGGAAGCCTGCTTCTCCCTCTCCCTCTGCCCCTGCTTGTGTTCCCTCTCTCCCTGTGTGTCTCTCTCTCTGTCAAATAAATAAATAAAATCTTTTTTTAAAAAAAGAATATTCATATTTTATTATATTTTTTCTTTATTATAGTATTTCCAGTAGCTTGTATAATTCCTGACACATTGTGAGTATATAAAAAGTGATTCTAGAATAGTTTGATGACTAAATTATTTAACGAATAAATGATGGGAAAGACATCATAGATATCTTTGGTCATTATCAAACCATTTTAGCCATGAAACCTGTTTTTCAATCAAATTACATATAGGGTACCAATGTGTTAGCCCGATAATGCCTGAAATAAAAGAGACTGTAATTTAATGTAGAGGAGGGAAAATAGTCCCTATTCGTTACCTCTCAAGCGTCTGTTTACCTACTAAGCAGTTCCAGAGTTTTCTGCCAAGATGCTGAGCATCCACAAGAAGAAACAGGAAAATCAGTAATTTCAGTCCAACCCATAAGGATCAAAAGGAAAAACTTCCTTGTGTCTAATCAAGAACTAAAGCCTTCTGACTTCCTGTACACTGAGTATATTTTGTCCTCACATTTCTTTCAAAAACATATTTGCACCGGGTGCTAGATAGACACAGGCTTGCTCTCTCTTTCTCTCTCGCTCTCTCCATGATACAAAGTGTATACCTATTCAATTTACGGATAGTTGGAATATATAAAATGAAACCAAAGTACAAAAGAAATTCCTAACTTAGAAATAAATCTATATAACGTACTAATAAACACTTTTAAAGAACTGGAAAGAACTAAACTACTTTTGTGTCTGTTCAGACCTTTATAAAAGCATGCTATTTCAAGGGCCAACGTGGTTGTTACTCAAGAATCAGTTTTTATTACACGGAAGATGGACAGTCTTTGACTCCTGTCGTTATCGGCATACCGCACAATTTTATTACTGTTCTCCAACACTTAGTTTAATGTTTTATTTTACATTAAAGTGATCAGGCTATATATGTTAACAAGTTAAAAAGATCACTTATATATATATAGCTATATTTTTTTTAAATATGATACCTCTATTCTAGTCAAAAAGTTATAAAATTAAATCAATTTAAACCTTACTAGTTCTAATTTAAGCAAGTAAAAGAATATATGAAATAAATACATGTATTACATTTAACGTCATAGAATACAGTGAAAATAATCTAGTGCTTTCTATTACTAAAGAAATATACATATTTCTTTTAAAATCCTTAAAAAGCCACTCTTACTATCAATTGTTTTTATGGTAGAACAAATAATGTAATGAGTTCACTACAATAAGTACTTAAGGATGCATGGCTGTGTGTATCTTTGAAAAACAAGAACACCCAGTGCTACAAGACCCACTTAATCATGCCAGAAATTAAAAGATGCAAAATTAAATATACTGTCATATCTCAGAATGAAAATTTAGAACAGTTAAAGTAAACAAATAGGAAAAAGTAAACTTGTTCAAATCTGATTCTCCATCTAGAAAACTATTAGGCCAAAATGGTTTTTTTGGTCAATATATTACCGCCATATAATTCCTGACAAAATCAGCCTGCTTCTCCTGTCAAGTTTTATAAATACTTCAAATATGCATCGTGTTAATGTGGAATGATGACCAACTTTGCTTTATATTGCATAGGGTCGGGTGGGATGAAGCGTGGACCTAAAATTGAAATGTTTCCTGATTCCCTTTCATAAACTTGTAAAGACAGTTAAACCTCTCCCCTGAGAAAGGTGGAAAATTAAGGGGACTAGTAAGAGGCAATATTCACTCACACAAACACATATTTTTAGAACTGAGAAGGGGCCTCAGAGAGCCAGCAGAAATTTTTGATTCCTTGAGGCGCCTGAGTGTCTCAGTCAGTTAAGCCGCGGACTCTTGGTTTCGGCTCAGGTCCTGATCTCACAGTTGTGGGATCAAGCCCCACGTCAGGCTCTGTGCTCAGTACAGAGTCGTCTTCAGATTCTCTATCCCTCTCACTCGCTCGCTCTCTATCTCTCAAATAAATAGATAAAATCTTTTTTTAAAAAAAAGAAATTTTGATTCCTCATTTTACCCTATTCATTTCACCTGGAAACTCTAAATATCATCTATAAAATTGGTTCTTTCTCTTTTTCTTTCTCATACTCTTTGTCTCTAGCTGTGCTATGGAAAATGTGAAAATTAGGTCATAAATGACCCTAAATTACTCTTTAAGTAAAGTTTCTATATTTTAAAACAATAATTTAGTACTAGTAATAGTTTTCTATTTCTCCAAATCACTAAATTGCTTTGATATGCCATAACCAAAATGTATCCCAAAATGGAAGGTGACCTATTGATTTGAGCTTTTGTTTAATATTTTTTATGAACAAAATACTATATCCCTCTAAGTCTCTGGTCTTCCATATCTGAAAGGCATTTCTGAGACAGTGTACACGGCACAGGGCCTATCATTTACATTATTTTGTTTGAATGTGCTCATTGTGCCTTGGTAAATTTATTTTGTAAAACCGATGATTTGTTCATGTTTTTTGTGTTTACAAAATATTATCTACCCAGAAAAACCGAATACACTCAGGGTAGAGAAATTACTGCTTCATTCAATCCATTTCATTTAACTTGAATCCATATGCTCAAGGCCCTATCAATTCTATCAATCAGGTAATTATTCAAATACCAGTTTCCTTAAACTTGAAAGCCATTTCCTGAATGTTCAACAGTGCATTTATTTGATTTCTCAGGTCGTATCAAGACTCTAATTTTCAGTTATTAATAAAGTCATTAAATTTGTAATAATATGCTTGTGGTTTAAAAGTACGAGTCTGGGATTATCGGTTGTATGTGAATTTTTACTTTGATTAAATCCCACTTTCTTAAACTTCCCTTTTAAATAGAGCGTGTTATCTGCTTGTTGTGTTTGTTTTCTAGAACTGTTCTTCCCAGTCCACATGCCACTATCTGATTTACACAAAAAATAATGTTAAACGTTTCTAACAAGCCAACAATTTTTCTAAGTTGGGGTAATTCCATGAGATATACATATGAGAATTGTCTTTAGAATGCTAAATAAATTAATTGAATCATTCATCCAAATTTTTTTTCAAATAACATGCCAAATATCAGTTGTAATGAATTCTTTAGCCAAGTACTAAATTACTTAATCATTTTTTCCTAATATTATATAGACTTACTAGTATAAAGTAAGTAGAGAAATAAAACTCACAGTAACGATACACTCACGTTAGCATAGAATCCAGACTTGAGAAAAGTGATCTAATCAGTTGTGTAAACCAAACATTTATGGAACAGTTGTAAGTTTGATCCTGATAATGCTAAGGATCCACAAATTTTCATAATCCACAAAGTGATTTTAAAACTGGATCATAGAAGGATTAGAAAATTGAATGAACTAGAAACATTAACGGTTATATAACACTGGATTCAAAACAGATGAATTCATAATTGGCAAGTTCCTAAAAAAGACAATATAGTCTTTATGAAATTATGTCTATGGATATCTATTCCAAATTATTTTTGAAGGATCAAAATTGGTCTGCTATCTTTTAGGGGGAAAAAATGGACTACTTTACAAATACATAAAATTATTTTTTAAGTATCATGCTTTTCAACCAAGATTATATTCTAAAGTGTATAAAGAAACTAACAACTAAGTGTATATAACTCAGCTTTTGGTTCTATCTAGTTGTTTGTTTATAGATTTTCTTCTGTATTTACTATTCATTAGAAGTTGTTCTGTTGCTTTTCTGCCTGTGTGTGTGTGTGTGTGTGTGTGTGTGTGTATCTCATTTTCTAGTGCAAGGACACTTTTGAAATTTCTTTTAAAATATTTACAAAAAAATAAGAGTCAAAATTAATATAATTTAATAAATAAAAATCAAGAATCCTAATAATTTAAGATTAACTTATTTGGCTCAACAAATTACAAAACATAAAAGTCATAAAAAAAACTAGTATGAGGCAAAATTTTTAAAATCTAAATATCATATATTTCTACTTATGTAATGCACAAAAATATTTTGTTTGTACATGGCAGGGTATTTTAATAATGATTCTGAGAAGAATCTAGACAAACCATTTACCTCCGATCTGTCCAAACAAAAGGATCAGAAGTGTTGTATTGAAAGAGATAAAAGTTAAGTCTTTTCATGATACAATAGATTTTGTCAAACACAGAATGATGATAGTTGAATTTCCAAAATAATTTCCTTGGTTGCCTTATTTATGAGGGGTGGGTCTAAGTGGTTGTATACCTCTCCCGATATCCTATTTATCTATTTTGTGTCATAAAAAAATGTGTGCAAACTTTGTTTTAGTTTTGTTTTTTGTTTCTGTTTCAGTTTTTTGGGGGAAGGTATTTCCCTCACTCTCAAACTTTTGTGCGCCTTCTACAAACAAATGGAATCATGTAAAGCCTAACACCAGGATGGGTGTGTGTAAGGTGCCAGGTGAGGAAACAGCCTCCTTCTTGCATTATACCTGTGCTAGAAGTTCACAGGAAAAGATCTACTATAGTAGATCTAATAAATGCTTTCTATAATCAGAACCAGAAATATCTCCAGGCAGTAGTGTTGCTTGGGAGACATTCTTCGTGCTTTATTGAACAGGTCCTGTAGATGTACCAATTGAGAATAGACCAAAGAAGTTAAATTTGAGGAGGAAAGGGAACAACAAATTTGCTTGAATTCTTCACATTTGAGAAAGTCCCAGCACTTTAATACATGTGGGAAGGACAAAATAGAGACAAAATCACAAACATTAGTGGCATCTACAAGAAGAAATCAAGTATTCACAGTGGCTTTCAATAGACATAAAGGCATTCAGTCAATATGAACAAGTTGCCACTAGAAAGTTCTTTCTTTGTAATAAGTAAAATATTTTTATATAAAAGAATTAGAAAAGCATCAAAATCATGAGGTGTCTAGACACCATAATTAAAAAAAAATGATAATGACCCATATGCTTTTAGATACAGTAATAGAAATCATGAAGTAATTTAAAATCATAATCATCAATCTGTCTGGGAAAAAACCTCAACATCTTGTAACAGATAGTAGCACAGTGAAAACTAAGATACAGTCTTTTGTTCATTAGGAAATCTCATCTCATATATCAACTTCAGTATTTTTTAATAAGATTGAGTGCTTGTATTCTAAAACCATAGCAGCTGTTTATTATTGGAACCCACACTGTGTTAAAAAAAGATTTTATTTATTTATCTGAGAGAAGAGAGAAAGAGAGAGAGAGTGAATGAGTTGAGGGGAGGGGCAGAGGGAGAGGGAGAAGCAGGCTCCCCGCTGAGCAAGGAGACCGATGCGGAACTCCATCCCAGGACCCTGGGATCATGACCTGAGCCGAAGGCAGATGCTTCACCAACTGAACCACCCAGGCGCCCCTGAATCCACGCTTTTAGTCAGCATCCTAGGTAATTCAGAAGCCCAGTGAGGTTTGAATTGCGCTACCTGATAACGGTCAAATATAATATGAGGTAGATATAGTGTACAACTTTTCTGAATCTATTCCCTTACCCTGAAACCCCTTTGGTATAGCATATCCCTTGACACTATAGTCATGAAAAAGGCACTTTAGGATATGCTGTAGTGTGGGTTCCTTCATTAACGTAAGCATAGATAATTATGCGGAGAAAATTCTTTGGTCATCCCAACACCATTTATTAAATTTGAAAATTAAAAAAACATGATTGATGGCTGGATATCAGCAACAACCTTGTCTGGTACCTTGATCTTTATTGACAAAAATATCTTTAAATTTGTTTTCTTTGTGCTCCTCGGGCATTATGAAAACTTAGCAAGATAGTGTTCAGAAAATGTTCAGTGTTTCTCAAAGAGAGAGCAAGAGATAAGTCCAAAATAATTATGACTTGCAAGTGTCCTGCCTTAGCTATCTTATCAGCACTGTAGCTATTGTTGAAGCCGGCTTTCCCTCTGGAAGAATATGAAAGGGAGGTGGATCTTGACAGATTTCTCTCTACCTCGCTCTCATTGCAAATAGCACTCACCTTGCCTTGGGGGGGGTGGTGGGGGGAATGATCGCGGAAAATGCCCCAGATGATTGCAAATGCTGAAATCAGGGAGAACTGCCCCTTCTCCTGTATTGTGGTAAAAAGGCGGCATTGTGCTAAAAATGGAACTTGGCTTGAGAAGTTACCCCAGGAACATTGTCTTTGTTCAGGGAAGTAGCTTCACCTGCAGATGGCACCAAGAGGTTTTGAATGGAAATCTACAGAACTGTGAAATCAAAATAGAAAACTGAACTGTTGTTGCAACTAAAGCCCAGTAAGTAGGCCAGACCCTCCATGCTAAACCTATTCAGGGTAATTGTCTGCTAAAATAGAAGTGTTAAATATACTAAAAGCTCTCCTGACATAATAACCTGCATCTGTAGGATTCTTCCTACAATCCTAAATATGATCACCACTCAAACCAAAATCCAGGAAAACCACGATTTGAATAAGGAAAGACAATCAATCAGTTAATGCCAATAACAAGATGCCTCAGATGTTAAAATTACCTGAAAAGAATTTTAAAGCAGCCGTCATAAAAATGCTCCAAAAATCAATGGAAAGTTCTCTTGAAGAAAAAAAAGAATTAAAAAATCTCACCTTTTTATTAGAAAAGAAGTTATAAAGCAATACATGTTCTACAAAAGACAGTTTAAAGAAGAAAAATCACTTGATCAAATCATTTGACAAAATTCAACACCCATTCATGATCCAGAAAAAGGTGAGACACCCTATGTAAGGAGCTTGGAAATCACCGCTCCATCGCAGAGAATAAGTGGAAAACTAGATGAATAATGAACAACTCTTCTTGATCCCTACAAGAAGGGAGGACACAGAGCAAACAGCTGCCTCCAAAACTGGAGAAGCAGACAGGTGAATATAGAGAGTTGAGGTTTAGCAGAGCAGGGACTCAGGAAGGGAAACCACCCGGAGAAGCAGTGCAAGGGTAAGAAACCCTGAACTGTGATTAACGGGTGACTGGAGGCTTTGTGCCCACAACTCTGAGAGTTAAAAGCTCTGCGTGGATCCAGTTAAGAGGAGGGGGAGACAATAACATTGTGACAGTTACCTCGAGAAGCTCAAAAAGATTCCCACATAAACATCAAAGAAAAATCCCCTTCTGCTTCTGGCAGAGGGAGGGAAAGAGAAATCATTTTGACACATGCCAGAGCTTTTCTTAACAAAGCCCACCTTCATGAGAAACTAGTTCACCAGAGCTTAACCCACGGGGTACTTAACTGACCCAGGGTGAAGGGAATCCTCAGCTCCAACCTGCTCTCGTCTTCCATGTGGGACAAGGGAAACATCCAACTTGAGCCCACTCTAGCCAATTGATCTCACCAAAGGAGGGAGAGAAAAACTGAGAAACACTTGTGAGGTTCACAGTCTAGAGGCACAGGCTCGATAAAAGGCAGAGACTGAATGACAGGACTGTGGACTGCTTCCTCTCCCCACTCACATCGCCACTGCATTACCAAAGGCCTATTTCTAGCAGTTTCTTCTACCCCTTACATCATATCTAGCTATCAAGAAAAAATTACGAGTCATACCAATAGGGAAAAAAGCACAGTTTGAAGAAACAGCAAGCATCAGAAGCAGACATGGCAGGGACACAGCAATTATCAGGTCACACATCTAAAACAACTCTGATTCAGATGCTGAGGGCTCTCAAGGATAATGTAGACAGCATGTAAGAACAAATGGATGATGTGCGCAGGCAGATGGAAATCCTAAGAAAGTACCAAAGAGAAATGCTAGATTAAAAAAAAAAAAAAGGAGCAAAAATAAAGAACGCCTTGATGGGCTAATTAGCAGACTGGACATGGAAAGAATTTCTGAGCTAGAGGATTTATCAGTAGAATTTTCAAAAACTGAAAAGCAGGGCGCCTGGGTGGCTCAGTCATTAAGTGTCTACCTTCGGCTCAGGTCATGATCCCAGGGTCCTGGAATCGAGGCCCACATCGGGCTCCCTGCTCCGCGGGAAGCCTGCTTCCCCCTCCCCCACTCCCTCTTGTGTTCCCTCTCTCACTGCTTCTCTCTCGGTCAAATAAATAAATAAAATCTTAAAAAAAAAAAAAAAACCTGAAAAGCAAAGAGAACAAGACTGAAAAAGCAAAACAGAATATCCAAGGTATGTGGGACAACTAAAAATGTGTAACACATGTTTAATGGAATTAAAAGGTATAGAAATTGGGGGGGAAAAGAAAACTGTTTGCAGATGACATGATCATCTCTGTAGAAAATCCAAGAGAAATGACCAAAAAAATCCATAAAATTGAGTATTATGCAGTGTTAAAAAGAAATGAGCTCAGGCCTAAATGCATATTACCAAGTGAAAGAAGCCAATCTGAAAAGGCTACATACTCTATGATTCCAACTGTATGACATTCAGAAAATGCAAAAACTATGAAGACAATTCACCACTGCTATTCAAGAGAATATTGCCAAGTTCTAGCCAGCTCAGTAAGTCAAGGGAATGAAATAAGACAATTAGAGTTTGAAAAGTTACAGCCCCTACTTGCAGATGGCGTGATTGTTGATTTAGAAAATCCCAAGATATCTACAAGAAAAATAAAAAATTGATGAGTTCAGTTCACAGGATAAAACCTGCGTGTATCAATTGTATTCCTATAGACGAGCAATAAGTATGAGGTCACCGAAATTTAAAAATACAATACCATTCCAGAATAAAATAACTAGTTGTTAGTCTAATAATAGATATGCAGGACTTGTATCCTGAAGCTTAAAAAATGTTGATGAAATAAATTTAAAAGGATCTATAAATAATTGGAGGAACGGGCAGTGTTACGGATTGGAAGGCTCAATATAGCAAAGATGCAAATCCTCCCTAAATTGATCTATAGCTTTAATGCTGTTCCTGTCAAAATTTCAGTAAAGTTTTTATAGACATAGAAAAACTTATTTTAAAGTTCACATTGGAAGAAAAAGGCCCTAGAATAGCTAAAACAATTTTCAAAAAAAAGAAAAAAGAAGTGGGAAGAAACACTCTTCCTGATGATATAATTAAGACTGTGTGGGAATTGGCCGAGGGATATACATATCTACGGAACCAAATAAAGATCTCAGAGCCACACAAATATACCCAATTAATATTTTACTAACAATCTGACATTGAAATCAATCTGGTGGGTCTTATTCCAACTGTACTGGGTGCATTTCAACTTCCTAATGCTACGGATTCCTTCTCATTTTATTCTAATAACAATCAAAGATGTGAAACAATTAAAGTATATTTTAGACAACATTATGTAGCCAAAAATCATACATAATAGCATTTTAGCATTATATATTGTATATACTACATAATAGAAAAATACAGGACAATTTTAATTAGTATTAATAGAACCTACTTAAAGTAATGAATTCTTAATAAATAAGAAAGTACTATTTTACACAAAACAAAAACCAAACAACAAACTTTATCCAGTTACTTGTCATGCACGGATTTACTGTTGCATTGCCCTAAAAAGAAAGCTGTGTCTTGAAGTTGGAAAATGAATGTTGAAGTGATTACAGGAGGCTGTCCTTCTGTGTGCAACGCTGTAAGCTATTTCTCAGGAAACTGATTCAAAAACCCTGAGCTAAGGAATAGTGCAGAGGACAATAGGGGAAGGGAGGGAACACTGAAGGGGAAGAAATAAGAGGGAGACAAACCATATGAGACTCCTGACTCCAGGGAAACAAACTGAGGGTTATGGAAAGGGAGGTGAGTGGGGGAATAGGGTAACTCAGTGATGGGCAATAAGGAGGGCATGTGATCTGATGAGCACTGGGTGTTATACACAACTAATGAATCATTGAACATTATATCAAAAACTAATGATGTACTATATGTTGGCTAACTGAATTTAAATGAAAAAAAAAAAAAACCCACAAAAAACCCTGAGCTACTGCATCTATTCTCTGACTCTGGGTAGATGGGTCCAAGATTATCGGTGTAAATAAAGTTATTTTAATTAGTATGTCACACACCTAATAGGCTCCAGTGAGGGGACTCCTACCCTGTGGGCATTCTCCTTTGCATTCTGGAGTTTTTCCTAGCTGCCTACAATGTGGGTCACCTTCAATCCTGCTACAGGTTTTGGGGAGAGTTTTATAAAAGCGACTGCCTTTTACAGAGCAATTTAAAGGACAGATCCCCAAGGCTAATAACTTCTGTGGAGTTAAAAGGTTATAAGCATTCCTTCCAGTCTGCCATTTCCCCTGGTCCTCCACCGAAAAGCATGATCACACAACTTTATTGTAACTACGTCTAAATTGGACTCCTCCTTAAATAGTCTTGTGTACATAAAGCCAAGGAAGAGTAGGAGATTTTTGAGTCCCAAAAGATTGGGTGTGAAGGAAAGAACAAACAACTCAAAAAATGAAAATGCCTTTCTTATTGAGAAATCATCCCACACTGGCTTTTCTAATTTTCTATATTTGAACAAATATACATTTGAAAATCTGCATGTTTTTTATAGCAAAAAGTGTAAAGACATGTTTTGCCAAATTTTCCTTGCAGATTTTTTTCCTGTTTGCATTTGGAATGATATGAGAGGAGGAAGGCAAGGAAAGAATAAAAAGTTGGATGAGACTGTTTTATTTAAAAAGTGAGATGAGATTCAGAATTGTGGCCAACATACTCACCTTGATAAATCATAGCAAAAGCATGGTAAGACTAGTACCACTGCATTTAAAAACAACAACAGAAGAATCTGCACTCACCTATTTAGAAACACAGGCTTACTTATTATGCTGTTAAACATGAGCACAAGACATTTAATTGCCCCTAATACACTCTCTCCTTCATTTGCCAACACTGACTAGAATAATTATTAAATTTTCATTCCTTAATTTCTGCCTGATGCAGTCTATTTAAATACATAACTCTTGGAAAGATGCAGGGAATGTCTCATATAAAATATTTTAAAACAAAACGAGTACATAGTATTGAAAACATTGGCTAATCTAATGTTCAAGGTCTAAAATCTGCTTTGTGCTAAATTTGTGGCCTTGATTAAGTACCTTAATTTCTTTCACATTCACATTTCTTATGTATAATATAAAGCAAACAATTCTATTGTCCTGGGTATTTGGCAAGTTTTTCTGTTTTGTCTGAATGTATTGTCATAACTCTTTTTTTTTTTTTTTTTAATTTGACAGAGAGATAGAGAGAGAGCACAAGTAAGCAGAGTGGCAGGCAGAGGGAGAGGGAGAAGCAGGCTCTCTGCTGAGCAGGGAGCCAGACGTGGGGCTCAATCCCAGGACCTCAGGATCATGACCTGAGCTGAAGGCAGCCGCTTAACCGACTGAGCCACCCAGGTGCCCCTGTCATAACTCTTAGAAAGAAGATAATTACTATCATTCAAAGAGTTGGCTAATATTAGGCAATTTTAGTCACAAAAAATACTATCAATGTGGTGAAAAATATCTCAAATATTTAAAATGGTGGTTATGAGGTAAGAAGGGCTAGATGTAGTAGGTGTCTGTGTTCCTCCACAGATTTACCTAGGATACTCGAGTGAGCAGTCCAGAGAGGCTGGATTGAAACCTTTACCAAAGAATCATTTCTTAAATTTAGACATATCCCCAAATGGAATGAACTATCTTAAGACAAACTGCACGCCCTGGCTCTATAAATATTTATGCCAAGCCAGAATAGCTCCCTCCCAGACAATCAGAAGTCAGGTTCATGTAATGACTGGATTCAGTCATATTCGAAATGCCCCCTACCTGTGAGACTCCGTTGAATGATATGAATAAAACAAGTTCGCCATGTTGATCTGCTGGCTGCCATAGCCACAAGGTATCTCCAACATTTGATAATCATACTTTGTTAGGGAAAAAATACCAACTTCAAGCCGTTAAAATTTGGTTTGTTCATGCACAAAAAAATTACATCCTACTCACATTTCTTAAGTGATTTATTTTATACAATAAACTAAGAAAAAGGTTAAGGACAGTAATTACAAAGGAGATTTAGATTCAACAATCAATTTAAGTACAAGGTAGTTTAATACACATTATATATCTTCTTCTAACCAAAACTCTGCAAAATGTATATCAACACTATTTTAGAGTGGTAATTGGGCTAAACATATGGGTAAATGATGAATGTCTAAAATGTCTGTTTTTAAAAAAAAAAAAATTTTTTTTTTTTTAAATGTCTGTTTTTCTCAAAGAAAATCAGTAGACACGGTAAAAATGGGAGAGACAAAAAACAGTAGTATTTGGTATGTCATAAACTAAAACTAATATGGAAGTTCTGAACTAAAAGAACTCAGTGAGAATTGCAACAATTCAACGCAGTGGACTTTGGAATAGGAAGACCTGGGTGTGAATTTTGTTTAGAATTTCCTTATGCATAAAATCAGTGTGATATTTATTGCAAGTTATTACTTGTTATCCATGTAATATTGGGCTCGTTACTTAATACCTTTGAGTTTTGTGTTTATTGTCCACATTTCCAACATCATAAAAGAAAGGACACAAAAATATAACTCATTTCATGGGGTTGATGTAAGGATTAATGAAATAACATTAAAAAGTCCTTATGTAGTTCCAGGAACATGCTATATTTTCAATAAACCTTATCTGTTATCACCATTATAACATTTTTCCTTACATACAGACACACATACACCCACATTCGCTAAATGGTAGTTATCTATAAATTATGATTATTGTCACCTGTCCGATTTATTTAAAAATTTAGTTATGAATTAATCTTTTCAGACATATTTATGTCTATCAGATGCCAGACTCAGTACTTTTGTTTGTCAAACAAATATAACAAATAGGATCACTATTGGCTAGAACATAATGAAATTAAATCATTATGTTCTTTTACTTGCAATACTTTTATTATAATAAATTGATTCAGGATTTTGTATACAATTTAAAGATAAAAATCTTAAATATGCTTATGATTCTATTTATTTCAAATCTGGAATTTCCTCTTTGAAGTAAATAATCTTCAATCATGTTAAAACTTTATATGATTAAAAAGATAGAAAATAAATAAATGGTTGAAATATATAGGAGGGTTAATGAATGATACCACAATAACATGACATATTTTTAATGATGGAACTAGCATTCCTTAAAAATGTTTAGAAATGTCAAAAATGCTTATAGTAGAAGGATAAAGTAAAATTTATTTAGATGATTATTAGGACTATACAAAAGAAATTATTCATATAAAAAGATGGAAATGAAAATATAAAAATTTTAATTTAGTTATCTTTGGGTGGAATAATAAGGGGGTGATATTTCTTAGGTAGACACTTCTCATTATTTTTGCAGAAATTTCTAGGGACATGTAATGAAACCATGTATAACTGAGAATCTTTGTTCTTCTGGAGATAAGCTTTCTGAATACAGTGAAACAAAGCCTAGGTGTTTTGATGCTGCTAAAGAGGATGTGAAGGACCTGAACTAAATGTGCACTGATCACAGAACATGGGGATTCCATGTTTTCATAAATGTCTACTAGGAAGTTACCTCTTTGTCACTCACCATAGACTGATCAGTCAAGGAGAATAAACCCTTCATAATGGATACACTTTGGAATAATCATAAGACGGAGGGAGGGAGAGAAGGAAGGAGGAAAGACAGGAGAAAAGGAGGAAGGGAGAGAGAGAATGAAAGAGAGAGACAATGAAAAGTATCAAATTGCTCATTCCTCCTACTCTTTTTATTTCTGTTCTCCCTCCGCCCACCACACAGTGCCCCTCACCTTCTCCCTTACTTTTTCATATTGAGCAAAGGAGGAGAAAAGGACAATAAAATTCAATCCACTGGCAGCAGATCAAACTTCTAAATATTAGAATGAAAATTCAACCTGGATGCATCTGACTTGAAACTTCGTGCACTTTCTACTCAGCAGCAACCAGACTCTGGAAAAATACAACATCAGTTAAGGTAAAAATAGATTTGACATTAGACAGGCTTGACTTAAATTTTAGATGTGCTACGTGATGATGTATGACCTTGGAAAAACTACTTAAGTACTCAATTTTAGTGTCATCATCAGAAAAAGCAGGTTAATAATATATAGCTCATATAATTATTGTAAATGAAATAGTCAAGATAGGCATTTAAAGTGCCAAACATTAAATTTTAGTTCAATCTCTCTCTTTCTCCTTTCTGATTTCCTGCTTCCTCTTTCCTTTCTGTTCTCTTAGTTTATGTTTTTACAATTAAGTTATTTTTACAATTAAGTTATTTCCACTCTCTTAGTTTATGTTTTTACAATTAAGTTTTTATAATTAAGTTTATGTTTTTATAATTAAGTTTATGTTTTTACAGTTAAGCTAATCTACCAATCTAGGTATAAGTAAAAAAAAAAAAAATTTCATGAGAATGTAATTGTTGTCATTTTATTTTTTATTTTATTTTATTTTTTTATTAGAAAGAGAGAGGAGGGAAAGAGGGAGAGGGAGAGAGAGAGTCTCTCAGGGCTCAATCTCATGACCCTGAGATCATGACCTGAGCCAAAATCGAGAGTTGGATGCTTAACCAACTGAGCCACCCAGGCGCCCCGGTTCTGTCACTTCAAAAAGAAGTATTGCCATTTATAAAAATAGAGTATCTGTGTATAGGTGGCCCATATACTTATTCATATATATATTTAAACCAGTATAGTACTTGAGAACATAGGCTCTCCCTTCTGTATCAGTTTGAACCAATGATTATCTTTCTTGAATATATGAAAATGTCGTATCTTACTTCCCTTCACCCACATTAAATTAAGCAATACACTGTAATTTTGAAATAGTGAATATACATGTATCTATATATAGTGGGTAATTCATCAAATTTATGGAAGAACTACTTTCTGTATTAAAGGAAGCGAGAAATGAAAGTGGTAAGCTTAAGAATTGAGCAAAAGAATACAATGAAAGTCTAGGCACAGGTCATCAGAACACTTACCTTTTTTTTTTTTTAAGATTTTATTTATTTATTTGACAGAGAGAGACACAGCGAGAGAGGGAACACAAGCAGGGGGAGTGGGAGAGGGAGAAGCAGACTTCCCGCCGAGCAGGGAGCCTGATGCGGAGCTCGATCCCAGGACCCTGAGATCACGACCTGAGCCGAAGGCAGACGCTTAATGACTGAGCCACCCAGGCACCCTGAACTCTTATATTATCTTGATTAGTTAAAAATTCAGCTTGATTAGGAAAGGTACCTGCCTTTGGAAATTTATGTAATAAAATATGCAGTTTGATCGGGAAATCAAGCACAAATTCAGCTGCTTCAATATGCAGTCTGCCCATTTAATTATACAGGAAGCCTAGGGAGGAGCACAGCTGGGTCTGTAAATTATGAAATGGGATGAGCCACAAATGCATCTTTATTAAAATGATTACACAACCTCTGTCCTACATACAAATCTCCACCAAGAGATATCAGAATAATCAGTTTATTTCTGTGCTTTTTGACAACAATCTGCCATCTGCTAAAATGTGATAATCTAGCAAAAAAAGCATGGAAGATAACACCAAAACTCTTACATAGGTAAGTAAAGATTAAGTACTTATATAAAGGAGTAAATGTCCCTAATTAAATTATCTCTTTGCATGAAAAACAGCACACAATCCATGATGAGAAGGGTGTTATACTGGTGTATTCCCAAATAGTCAGCAGAACTCCATTGCAGTGGGGAGAGACAGGCTTTGAGTTTCAACCCCACCTAGTACCAACTGTGAAAATCCAAGTGAAAAACATATAGATTCCAAAACTTTTGTATTGTATAGAATAGTAAAATTAAGTACCAATAACAAAAATTGAGGTTGCCAAGTGCAAAATTTAACACTAAAACAAACTAAAAAACAACTCCAACTACTACCTTTTACATGTTAACACTCAAAACATAAGATATATCCAATATCAAAACAATTAATATACTTTAAATTTAAAAAATAATTCATGGAGGTCACTATTTTATCCCTATTTTCTCATTCTTACAGGTTATTTTTTATCTTTGGATTGTTGAAAACATTATCAAAAACTATTCCTTGTTTGTGGATTAGTGTTGGGAAACACAGACTTAACCTATTGTAAAAATGATTATAAGGAAGCTTATTCTTAAAATGTTGACACTGTTTGAAATGAATTAAGGGATGTAACACACATCTGGGAAATACATAATAAATATATAACAAATGTGAGTTAGTTTCTGGCCCTTCTGGAGGAAACATAGTGAAAAGCGTGAAGAATTTGCTACCCCATGTTTAACTTCTTTTGCTCTTTATAAGCTGCATCAACTTGGGAAAGTTTCTTTATCTCACTGATGTTCTGATTCTTCTTTTGTAAAGAAGGTAAACCAATACTTATTTTAAGGGATTGTTGGAAGATTAAGTTAAATAAGAATATATGACAATTTCTGATAAAAGATATAGTCCATAGTAGGTGATCCATCGAGTTTTGTTTGTCCTGTTTCTCTTCTTTACTTGGCCTTCCTTTCTTTCAATCAAAATATCTATATATTAGCAATAAATGCATGGATCTTATGAGGGTAGAAATAGTAATATTTATTTATTTTCATTTTGCTATTTTTGATGTCATTACATTGGCTAAAACATAGCTATCAGTTCATCAGCCCAGACCATCCGATCTAGGCTTTAGAATTTTTAAATTATTATTTTAAACTTTAATATGCATGTTTGGTTTCAATGCAAATATCTCATTTGAAAATTTTTGTTGAATCAAATTTGTAGTAAGAAGGACATGTACCAAGAAGTTCTTAACAGCTCATTTCTTGAAAGTCTCTTAAATGGGAAATGTCATTCTTGTTTGTTTGGTTTTTTGTTTGTTTTACAGTGACCTAATTCTCTGGAGTTAAAAAAAAATAAGAAGAAGAATGCATAAGCAAAACAAATAGAGGGGTTAAGGCTTTGCAGTGATTCATTGACAAGTCTTGGTTGAGTTTGTACCTATCTTCCCTGTCTGCCTTATTTTGGTCTATGTTTCAAGAGAGGTGCATTAATTGAGTCTAATTCATTTTCTGTAAAACCCTTAAAAAACACAGCAAAATCAAAAGAAAATGCATAATTGGTAAACAGAAATGATAGCAACTAAAATTATCTATGACAGAACAAATCAACACTCCGTACCTACTTAATTAAAAGGTAAATGAGAGTAGAAGCTGAAATTAAGCATGTTTTTTCTAGGATATTACAAAGGAGAAAAAAAATGTAGTTAAGGTCTAAGTTGCTTAGAGATGTGTGCATTTTGATACAATTTTTCTGTGATACTACTGCAATGTGTTGCATTTATTACAAAGTGCACTTTAGTACTGTTAACTATTCAGAAATCTTCAGATATTTGAATAAAATAGGGAGAAACAAAGAAGTGAAAAAAGAAAAATATGATTGTGAATCAAAGCAATAAATCTGAGGCCAGTTGACAAAGCCAATGAGATGTTAGACTTATGGGAGTCTCGATACTGATTCTCTATTAACTGACCTGGGGACTCTAGGCAGTCTTCACTCCCTCTTTTCTCAAATTTGTACTCATATTATTTTTTTTTCTGAGATATACCTATCCTGTAGCTTCAAATACATGCAATTCTATTTGATAAATAATATTAAACATTTGCTATGACAAGTATCTTGATAGGTGTTGAAGGGAACATAATGCTTTATATAATCCGTATTCTCTAATTTCTTCCAATCTAAAGCAAAAAAGAGAATCTTTAGAGGTAATTAAAATTCTAGTTATAAGACTTCTGACTTGACAATATGGGGAAGACCTACGTCCACAAAGCATAGCTGTAATCTGTGAATATGTAAGATTAAGAGAGAACTCTGACAGGTGGAAATGGGAGACAAATGGTTAGAGATCCCAGGATTGGAGGAAGAACATGGCAGTAGGCAGGGCATCTTATGACCCAAACATAAAATTAGGCACCCATTTCACTAAAACAGTACCTAAAATATGCTAACCTTACCTGTTTGGCCTTAAATAACAAGCAAACAACAAACATAACTAAACGAGGTATCCTTCTTCATTTATATTTATAGAAGTTTCACTTAGCTGTGGGATACTATACTGCTCTTCCCTGTTTTTTCACTCTTTCTGTTTTTGTCTTCCTTCTGCATATTTATGCTTTCTGTTGTCCACTTTGAATATTCCTCTAAGCTAGAAAAAATAATTAAGCTGATTAAGCTGGAAATCAAGCTTTGGAGTTGGCCTTCAAACTAATACATAGGCCAGCATGCTGAGATAGATGCTAATGGTGGATCTGGGATCAGAAATGAGCCCTTGTCCCCAGAGGGATTATAAAATCTCATCATTACTTACATAAATGGCTTCAAGACAAAGCAGATTAAATATTATAAAAGGGAACACAAGCAGAGTGTGTTTTTATTTTTCAATTTTTATTATTGAAATATAGTTGACATACAATGTTATAGTAGTTTCAGGTGCACAATGTATTGATTCAACAATGTCCTATGTTATGTGGTGCTCACCACAAAAATTGTAGTCACCATCTGTCGCCACACAATGTTATTACAATATTATTGACTATATTCCCTATGCTGTACTTTTTATCTCAGTAACTTATTTATTTTATAACTGAAAGTTTATACATTTTAATCTCCTTCATCTATTTCACTCACCCCCCCCCACTCACCTCCCCCTGGCAGCCACCAGTTTGTTCTCTGTATTCATGAGTCTGTTTTTGTTTTTTGTTTGTTGATTTGTTTTTGTTTGTTTTTTTTAATACTCTACATATAAGTGAAATCATATGGCATTTGTCTTTCTCTGACTTATTTTACTTAGCAAATATCTTCTAGGTTTACCCATGTTGTTGCAAACAGCACACAGCAATGGAAGCCATCAACAAAACAAAACGTCAGCCTACTGAATGGGAGAAGATATTTGCAAAAGATGTATTTGATAATAGGTTAATATCCAAAATATATAAAGAACTTACACAACTCAACACCAAAAAAAAAATCTGATTTAAAAATGGGTAGAAGATCTGAATAGACATTTTTCCAAAGGAAACATACAGATGGCCAAGACACATGAAAAATGCTCAACATCACTAACCATCAGGAGAATGCAAATCAGAACCACACTGGGATATCGCCTTAAACTTGTCAGAATGGCTAGTATCAGAAGACAAGAAGTAACACATGTTGCTGAGGATGTGGAGGGAAGGGAACCCTGTTCACTATTGGTGGGAATGTAAATTGGTGCAGCCACTGTGGAAAACACTATGGAGGTTCCTCAAAAAATTAAAAATAAAATTACCATGTGATCCAGTAATTCCACTACTGGGTGTTTATCCAAAGAAAACAAAAATGCTAATTCATACAGAGATATGCACCCCTATGGTTGTTGCAGCATTATTTACAATAGCCAAGAAATAGAAGCAGCATTGTGTTTTGATTGAAAGGGTCAAGAGCAAATCTATTTGGAACAATAAGAAAACACATGTTGGGCTTTGAAGAATAGAATGAAGTTTGACAAATTTGGCAACAATGAGGGAGGGCATGCCATGTCCATGTCCATGTTCATGAAATAACAAGAACAAAGACATGGAGGTGGGAGAGTCAGAGTTACGATCAAGAAACAGTATGTCGGCCAGTTTGGCTGGTTATAGGGTAAGAAGGGTGTAGACCAGGAAGATAATACTTGAAAAGAAGGAAGGAGGTTTGAATGTTTAGCTAGTGAGTATGTATTTAAGTAATTCATGTGGAGCCACTTACACACTTTTAATGAAAGAGTATGGCATCATTAGGTTCCTGACAGAATGATGTGGTAGTAGTCAGTGCAAAAATTGGGAATGGGGAAGATTTTGGTGGGTGAATCCAGTTAAAGAGCTACTTAAGGTCAGGAGATCTCAAAGGGCTGAATTAAGGTGTCAGCAGTGGTGATGTGACCGAAGTACACTTCTCTTAATTGGAGAAAAAATATTAGAACCTGCATAATTTGGAAAATTCAACTGAAATAGAGAGGAAAGGAAAGGAGCTGTGTATAGTTTAAATAAAAAGATTTTAAAGCACTTGCAATTTTCACAAAAGACTGAGAGCAGTAAAAAGCAGAGCAGGAGAAAGGGTGAGGGGAAGCATTTATTCTAAATAAAATCTATTTGACATTTGAAATGTTTTTCCTATGGCTGAAAAACTGTAGGTGCATTTAAGGTATAAAGCTGCTGAGAACCAAAGAAGCATAAGTAAACACTAATATTAAAACCACTTGTCTCCCCTGGCATTCACGACAAAACCCTAGCTACAAATAGGCTAAGTTAAAGAATGGAATTAAATTACATTAATAGGCGTCAGAGCAATCTTAGCATGTTTTATTTTTGTTGAATAATCACAAAATGGAATAAGTAGTCCACCTTATTTCTATAAATCATATTTATTGTATAATTATACTATAACTACATTAAACAAAATTAAAAATAAAACTCATCTATTATCTTAGCATTAGTTATTTTTATTTCTCTGGTTGTCCTTATCCTTATGTGTGCGTATTTTACATAGTTAAAATTACAATGCTTATAGTATTTTGTATTCTAGTTTTCTACATATAAGTCATAAATGTTTTTCATGTTGCTTTGTGGTTTATATTTTAAATTTCTAAACAATATTCAATTGATTAAATTTGTGAAAAAAAATGTAGATTTATTCTTCAGTGGTTGAAGTGTTAGGCTTTTTTGAGGTTTTTGATTATTAGAATTAATATTGTGATTAGCATCACTTTGCATATTACAAGCCTCTTCTCTAAATACTGTTAATTCATCCCAGATATTTCCCTAAATATTTTTGCGAGGCTGTTAACTCCCACTAGGAAGTCATTTTGCCTCATTCCCCATTGCATCTGCTGAAAATTGCATATGCTATGCCCCTAACAAATGTTTTGTATAGTGTTTTTTTTTTTTCCTTTTCATCATTTGAGTAGGGAGAAGAGAAGAATAAAGAATATATACTGAATGAAAGGGAAATGAATGTATGAAAAATCTACAAATGATTGAGTACCTTCATTCCAGTAGAATGCATTGCCCAGATTTTCCAGCTACGAATTATTATTTTTTTTTTTTCTATTCTTCCTTCCCAATTTTCTGGAACAAGCTTTGTTCCAGTCTGTTCCCAAGCTTATCTCTCCTGTCCTCTCCTGAGGCTGCAACACCCTGATGTTCTGTCAATAAACTCCTTTGGTTTAACTTGTCCAGAATCAGTGTTTTTACTTGTAACCAGAGAGGTCTGTTGCTACAAGAAATCAAACCATTAAATCCAAGTTAGAGAACTGGTTCGAAGGGCTGTGGTGGAGGCACTGGGGAACCCCAAGAGGGAAACCTAACCCAGCTCAGAGAGGAACAGCAGCCTACCCAAGAGAGATGGTCCATTTCAAGATATTACCTAATTTAATATATGCCTAAAATAAATTCATATTGTTGTTTTAATTAGCATGCTTATTTATTAATTATATTCTTTCTGTAAGTGTTGTGAATTTTAGGATATTAATCTAGCTTTTAATGGAGAGTCAGAAAGAAGGAATATGTCCAGAATATAAGGCGCCTTTGTCAGTTTCATTTTACAATTTATTTATTTATTTTTCATGCTGAGTTGAAGGTCCTTGCTAATTGCATCAAAGACTAAAAAGGTTGGATTAAGGATGCTGGTGCACAGAGTGGCCAGGTGTGAAGGAATGACAAGGTAACTTTTCTCTGCAAGTAATGCTACCCACTTAGCAACTGGCAAGCCTGACTTGTTAACTTGTAGAAGAACACTAAAGTTATCTCATCCATTTAACTTTAAATAAAAAGCCATATGTAAAACATGCTGACTGCTATAGTTGGTAACCCTATATTATATAATTGAAATTTGCCAAGAGAGTAACAGGGAAGTAATTAATGTATTAATTAACTAGATGGTGGAACCCTTTTATAATGTATCCATATTAAATTTTCACACTGTACACTTTAAATATCTTATAATTTTATTTTCAATTACATCTCAATAAATCAGAGGGAACAAGCCATGTAAGAATTCAAACAATGAGAATTGTATACCACTTCTCCATTTCCATGTTTTCTCCACAGAATAAAAAATAAAGATAAAAAGTTAAATTTCCTTAAAGTCTGATAGATATTGTTGGTTTATTACCATGGGACTTGTAATTAAACAAAAATGAACATAATCTTCAAAATAGGTCTCTTCTGAAAATGGGTTGGCTATTTTTGAAAAAGAAATTTTATTAACTCTGATACATTAATACCCGAATGAGATACCACTGAACTGAGGGAAATAGGGTGAGTTTTGGAGTCAGAAAAAATTGAAGTCTGACCCTGGCTTGGCAATTGAAAGCAATGGGACACCAGCCAAACTGTGTAACTTCTCAGTCCTGGTTTCCTTCTCTGCCAAATTGGGACAAGAACACCTTTAGCATAGAGATTTTTGTTATAAATGGAGAAAATGAGCATTAAATGCCTGGCACATATTAAACACTACGTTGTAACAACTGTTATTTGAAACCGTTTATCTGAGGGCGCCTGGGTGCCTCAGTCAGTTAAGTGGCTGCTTTCGGCTCAGGTCATGATCCCATCGAGTCGTACATTGGGCTCCCTGCTCAGTGGGGAGTCTCCCTCTGCCCCTCCTCCTGCTCATTCTCTCTTTCTCTTTCTCTCAAAAATAAATAAATAATCTTTAAAAAAAAAAAGAAAAGAAAAGAAAAGAAACCTTTTATCTGAACGAATAGTGTTCTACATTCCTCTGGGGAGGTGTAGGCCTGAGGAGACTGGCTACTCCTTCCAGTAATTTAGAAACATTTTAGATACTCATTCCCTCAACTTGGAATATATTCTAGGACCTAGGTCAAAGCTATACATTTAAATGTTTCCTTAGTAGAATTCCCAGGACTTCACTTGTATTTTCTGCTGAAAATACCCAAAGTCCAAAGCCAAACATTTAAAATCTACCTGAGAATCCATGTTAAAAAGTTTCACTGAGGGATGCTTGGGTGGATTGGTTGGTGGGGCGTCTGCCTTCGGCTCAGGTAATGATCCCAGGGTCCTGGGATGGAGCCCCGCATCGGGCTCCCTGCTCAGCGGGGAGCCTGCTTCTCCCTCTGCCTGCCGCTCCCCCTGTTTGTGCTCTTTCTGACGAATAAATAAATAATCTTTAAAAAAATAAATAATATTAAAAAATAAAAGTTTCATTGGAATAAAATGTTTCATAAACTGATCAAACTCCATAGTAGGGTGCTTGTCAAATCCAAATTTCCAGGAAAAATGATGTCACAGCTCCTTTCCGTGTCCTTCAGTAGAATGCAGAGCCTGCAAATCACACAGATTATTTTGTTCTACTTTTACCTGCTTTTTTATATACTTTAGTACATATTTTTCTTAAAATAAAGGAAATATAAGAAATGATGTCTAAAATTCTTTGAAGGGAGTAATCTCATTTAGGGAAATAAATGTAAGACACGCCAAGCTTTCAGCAGGAGAGAGATCCAAAATGATGATCTGTGCCGGTGGAGGTGGCAAAGCTGATAATCAGTTCTGACTCTGGGCTCTCAATTTAACCACATTAATAATATATATTAAATACTTATTATATTCCAAATAGATTTATAAGCATTGCACATGCAAACTTTCATTTAATGATCTCAAAACTCTGTAAGAGAGCAAGATTCAAAGTGTTTACATATTTGTTTGTATTATGTGCAGGTTTATTTTTTTTTTAAGATTTATTTATTTATTTATTTATTTATTTAGAGCGTGTGAGCAGGGGGAGGGGCAGAGAGGGAGAGAGAATCTTAAGCAGGCTCCATGTCTAGTGCAAGCCTGATGCGGGGCTCCATCTCACAACCCTGAGATGATGACCTGAGCCGAAACCAAGAGTCGGTTGCTTAACCAACTGAGCCACCCAGGTGCCCCTATGCAGGTTTATTCTTATAATCGATTTTGTTTCATTGATTTTTATTTCTATGCTTAGCCATGTGAAAAAATTTTCTTGATCAGTGTACCTTTAAGTAAGTCCTAAAATCATGAGGTGTAATACTTCCATCTTTTTATGATTTTTAAAAATCATTATGACTATTTTAAGTTATTTGCGTTTCCATGTAAATTTCAGATTCAGGCTGTGAGTTTGCTAAAACCCTTCCCCAGAAGGGAAATACAATGGTAATTATTGAAATTACAATCAGTAGATCAGTTTAGGAATCAGGAGGTCAATTTGGGAAGAACCGGTCTCTTTAAACATTATGTGGCGTAATTCATAAATCTGGTATTTTATTGGTCAAAAAGTTTTTATTCATAATAGCCAAAAATTGGAAACACTGTACACGTCCATTAACAGGTTTATGGATAAAGAAATTGTGGAGTAAGTATGCATTGAAATACTACTCAGAAACAAAATAGAACTAAGACATGTACAAGCAACCTTACAGATAAATTTCGAAGGCATGCTATACCAAAGAAGCCGTACACAAAACACAATGGGTTTATATCCATAGTGACAGATCAGTTGTTGCCAAATGTTGAGGAGAAGAGGATGGGATTGTCTTTAAATGAATATGTGAGAATTTTGTAGGATGATAGAAATGTCCCATTTAATTATTACTGTGGTTGTATTCGCACAACTGTCTTCCATTGTCAAAATTCACCCATTGTTCACTTAAATTGGGTGTAATATATATTTTTCACCTAGGAATTCAAAAGTGAGAAAATAATTGCTGTATCAGTATAGTTCATTAAGTAGACAGTGCTGCCAGAGGAGATCCACCATGGATGGACTTTGAAGCATTCCTTCATGGTCTTTTCTGAATATGCCAAACTTTGTGGCTTATCAGTCTTCTGACAATGAGCACTGTCTCTCAGTATTTGCCTAGACTGCTAATTAGGGCAAGGAAATCATAGGGTGAGCACCATGCAATTGTTTTCTCCCCAAGGAGAACCTATGAAATGGAATTTCCAGAAAGCCAACCAAAGGCAAACTGTTAACTCCTCTTGTGATGAGGAACACAGAGAAGAATGCAGTTATTGGAATTATGATGTGAGTGATTCATCTCAGTTCTCAGAAGTTCTGACTAAAATAAAACTGTGAAATTTCTCAGGGCAAAAATAGTATCTCTTCCATCTTTGTAAATGCCCTTCCATGATACCTTTTTGGGAAGAGCCATTGAGAGAGATGCAGCTGCTCACGTTAGGCAAGGTCAGGAAATGGGAATGTGTGGCTGTTGTCCATGCTGAACATTAAGCAATTAATTACTTAGGAAATAAAACATAAAGTTTCTTGCAACAAATATTATTTAAGCACATCTGAGGGAAATATTAAACTCAAGATTGATTGAAATATCCTTAAAAGGCCCATAGTGAGACTGAAATGAAAGTGAAAAAAAGGAAGTTCATACTTAGCAGTGACTGAAAAAAAGTTGCATTAACTATGACCAAAGTTATTATTGAAACGTTCTTTTTTCTAGTCCATGAAGATAAAACTCTTCCTTTTGATCAATTTTGAAATATTGAATTCTAATGTGTTGAGGCTCTTTAAAGGCTACTACCTTTGGTTAATCATGGATCTCTCATATATACTCAAAATTAACAAAAGGAGAAAATAGCAAAAGAGTAAGGTTTTCTTTAAAATCATTTGGGTGACTCTAATGTCTAATAATAATATATAATTATATTATGATTCCTTTCCACATATATCTAAAAGGAAATAAAATCCCACAAAGTTTTAATTAACACTTCTATGGCTTTTTGAAGTCCTTAGATGAAAGGTACTAACAGAGTATAAAGTACTATAATTAATATTCTAAAAAATGTAGATTTTAATTTGCTTTTCAATAGAGTTCCAAGATTTGAGAGTGTGTGATACCACACATCAGGAGAACTGGTTATAATTAGGCACAAAGAGATAGTTCAAGTAAAATTGTTCACACTGACTCTGAATTTAGTTACTAATGGAATTTATGGACAACAAAAATCACAAAATGTTTTTCTGTGGTGAGGGTGGAACAAAATGACATTTAATGTGACTGCCTCGAGACTCTATTTAACTAATACTGGAATGAGAAAAAGTGGATAAGGAAGAGGGATATTGGTCATTTGGAATTATAATATACTCCCCAAAAACAAAATAATTAAATTAATATAGTTATAATGAAACATTATTAAATAACAATTTTTCCCATGGATTCTGGATGATTATGTGAAAGAGAAGCTTTATAACTTTATGTATTTTTAAAAATTATATTTATATTTCAACAAACACTTACTGAAAGTTCTTAGTGAGCAGTGTGCTAGATCCGGAAAGGATTATACATATTCAGACAATTTATACCATTTTACATTTGAAGGAAAGGGGAAATTGTTATGTAATGACTACAGCAATTTTAAGCTAATACTTGCTGTACAAATTTGGAACATATTATTATATTTCTGTGCCATAATTTTGAAGTCCAAAAAATTGTATCTAATTTAATACAAAATTCAGTTCAGTCCCTTGAAAAAAAAGAACATGAAACAACTACTTCTCTTTTTTAAAAAAAATAATAATTTCCCTCTTTCTTAATATAGATGAAGAAGGTGTATTTGAGGATTAGTCCATCATTTACAGAAATTAGAAGCAGATAGCCTGTACTAGAATTCAAGCTTCAATATTGGGTTGGTTTTGTAATATTCAGCAAGATACTTATACTCACTCTGCTTTAGTGTTCTCATTTGTTAAATGAGAATAATTACCATACATATTATCATGAACATTAACTGAGTTTATTTGTGAAAAGTGATTAGAATAGTACTTTCTGCATTATAAGTCTCCAGCAAATTATTTTAATTAATATTTAGCTATCATTATTATGATTATTATTGGGTTTTTAAAAAGTTTTAAAAACATATTTTTTGTGCTACTCTGTAAAATATGAAAGCAATTAGTTAGACAACAGTTTTGAGAGATTTGGGAAACAAGTGAATAAAAATAATAAGGAATGCTCATGCAGTAGAAATTCAATTTTAAACCCATAAAGGTTAGTTCATAAATGCTAACAAGAAATGCAGGCTGCATGAAGTAAAAGTCATGGAGAATCTCCCTTAGGCTATCAAGATGTCATAGTAACAGTTCCTGGACAATTAAATTTGGTGATTGAGAAGAAGCATTCTCTATGAAAATGGATTTGTAATGAACTTGCTCTGCAAGTAGGTGTCTTCTAGAAATTAATTTACTCTGTTTTGGATATTCCAAGCTGAAAGAACAAAATGAATTTAGTTCCCTAAGCATGAAAGTCACTAACTTGTATTCAGATATGAGTGGGGAAGAGGGTAAGTGGGACTGAAAGGAAAAAATTATGGCCTAGAAGGATGGATTAGGGCCAGACTGTAAGGAGCCATATTTAGACTTGATCTGGTAGTTGTTGGCCAAATGGAAATCAACATGACAATATTTATTTATACCTTTATCTCTTCACATGAATGTACAAAATCCCACCATGATCTGGGTAGAGATCAGTCACTGGTCATGGAACAATCATGAGCAGTGAGGATCAGAAAACTTTGACCCTACTGTTACTGGACCCCAACACCAGGTTCTCAAGTCTCAATGTCATAGAAATGAATACTGAACTGGAGAGAAAGAAAACAGGCAGAATTCATTAGACATAGCTTGTGTACAAGGGAGCCAGCAAGAAAGAAGAATATAGCTCCCCAAAGGGGTAGTGTGTCAGGCTTATAAAGGCACTTTTCCAAAGGGTGAGAGGCAGGGAGTAGGGAAATCCTTCAGTCCCATGGCCATTGCCTGGTGGTCATTACTTTTTAGTGGATACAAGACAATCACAGGATGCCTTTTTCCATGGTCGATAATCTTTCTGATCTCTTAGAAAATAGAAATGCTTGTGCAAGCAGGTTTTAAATTGTTACTTCTGATTTTGCCCAGACAACTGTTACTCCCTGTCCCCGGTTATCTCTCATTTGTTTTCTTTCCCAGAAGGAGATATTTGTCTCCAAGTGTATGAAAACTTTTAACCTTTGCCTCAGACTAGTGGCTTCACAGGAATTAAGTCTGTCTTGTTTTCCTTATACTGTCTCCCTGATTTGTTGGTGTAAATCAGGGGGCCCTGTAAGTGAGGGAGGTGAGCTAAGAAAATACTGACCATTATAAAGAATTGTGGAATTGTGTCAATAAGCTTGGGCTGGAAACTTGGGGAGCACGTGTTATATTCAGGTGCAAGTAGCCTAGAAATGAGTGCCTGGGATTCAAGAATAAAGATGAGCTACTTGATAGAAAACTAATAAATGTGTTATGAGAAGCATAGCTGAAGCCATGTGTCTGAGTGTAGTCACTGAAGAAGAAGGTACAGGGAAAATGAGAGCAGAGAATACTGTGAAATTCACAAGTTGTGGAATAAAGACTGGGGTGCAGAGCCAGATGAATAGGTAGGCAGACACATAAGTGGATCATCAAGACAGTGAGACATCCCAGATGATATGGCAACAAAAGAATTTCCATGGGGCAGTTGTGTCTACAGCATGACAGTCTAAAGAGGAGTACAGGAGAAATAGGTGAGAAGAGAAGCCATTTAATTTGTCTTCTTAATTTATGATTCTTTTATCTTTCTGTCCTTATCTCTATCTAAATTGTTTTTAAATTCTCCCTTTCCTGTCAAAGTTTAGGAACAGAGGCAGCCTTTAGTTATGGTTTAACTACCTGATGTCAACATTAAAAAATACGTCTCATGGATGCTGTTATATGTTATTTGAATCAATTTACTAATCCTCTTGTTCATCCAATGTTCACTTAATTCTTAATATATAGTAATTGCTTTTCTGTACACTAGAGGTACAATGATTAAGAAGAAAATTCCCCCCTTCATGGAATTTATATTACAAATGGAAATATAAAAAAATCATATATAAATATAAAAAGGTAATTGTAGACAGCAGTAGATGCTATGAAGAAAATAAAGCTGCAAAAGGAATTACAATGTAGTAGATTTAATTAATGGAAGCAATTTTTCATCCTTCTCTGAAACCACCCCTTTGTATACAATTAAGAGTTTTTCTTTTTCCCCATCAAAAAGTGATATATATTCCCCCTCCTATTGTTCCTGAAATTGGCCACTTAATTCACACTGGCAAGTGAGATGTCAGCATACACAATGTAAGCAGACACTTTTACAGAGCTTATGTTTGGATTTTCTATATCACTTCAGCATCATCATAAAAAGACATGCCTGAAGAAAAAAGTTGGAAGACGCCTCCTACCCAATTTCAAATTATACTATAAATCTACCATAAACAAGGCAACATAGATACTAGTGAAAGTATAGACATATAGATCAATGCAATAAAATAGAGATCACCAAAATAAGTCCACATAAATACAGTCAACTGATCTTTGAAAAAGGAACAATGCAATCCAAGAGAATGAACGATCTTTTCAACAAATGTTGCTGGAAAAATTGGACATTCATAGGCAGAAAAGTCAACCTAGAAACAGACTTTACACCTTCCACAAATGTTACTCAAAATAGATCATAGATCTAAATTTAAAAAATAAGAACCCATAAAACTTTTGGAAGAAAAAATAGGAGAAACTCTCTGTGGATTTGGATTTGATGATGAGTTTTTAGATATAATAGCAAAAACATGATCCATGGGGAAAAATTGATACACTTTTCTTTATTTTCATAGCCAGAACACAAAAGAAATATGAATAAATCTTAAATCTATACTGCTATGTGAAAGAAGCTAGTCTGGAAAGGCGACATATTATATGATTCCAATTAAGTTTTATGAAAGACAAAACAATAGTGTTGGTAAACAGATTAGCAGCTCCTCCTGAACCGAAGGGTTCAGAGGAAGAGGGACAGAGCTGAATAGATGAAGAACAGGGCAATTTTTTAAAATTTTTTATTGTTATGTTAATCACCATACATTACATCATTAAAAACAGGGCAATTTTTAAGAAGGTGAAACTATTCCACATGATACTGTAATGGGGCAATACATGACACTCTTCCTTTATAAGCATGCATACAACTCCTCCAGTTCCATCCATGTTGATGCAAATGGTGGATATTCATCCTTTCTGATGGCTGAGTAATATTCCATTGTATATATGGGCCACATCTTCTTTATCCATTTGTCTGTTGAAGGGCATCTCGGCTCCTTCCACAGTTTGGCTATTGTGGACATTGCTGCCATGAATATTGGGGAGCATGAGGCCCTTCTTTTCACTACATCTGTATCTTTGGGGTAAATACCCAGTAGTGCAATTGCTGGGTCATAAGGTAGCTCTATTTTTAACTTTTTGAGGAACATCCACACTGTTTTCCAAAGTGGCTGTACCAACTTGCATTCCCACCAACAGTGAAAGAGGGTTCCCCTTTCTCCACAACCTCTCCAACATTTGTTGTTTCCTGCCTTGTCAATTTTTGCCATTCTAACTGGTGTAAGGTGGTATTTCAATGTTTTGATTTGAATTTCCCTGATGGCTGATGATGTCGAACATTTTTTCATGTGTCTGTTAGCCATTTGTATGTTTTCTTTGGAGAAGTGTCTGTTCATGTCTTCTGCCCATTTTTTGACTTGATTATTTGTTTTTTGGGTGATGCTGAGTGAAATAAGTCAGGCAGAGAAAGACAATTATCATATGGTTTCACTTATTTGTGGATCATAGGGAATAGCATGGAAGACATTAGGAGAAGGAAGGGAAAAATGAAGGGGGGAATCGGAGGGGTGACAAACCATAAGAGACTATGGACTCTAGGAAACAATCTGAGGGTTTTAGAGGGGAGGGGGGTGGGGGGATGGGTTAGCCTGGTGATGCGTATTAAGGCGGGCATGTATTGCATGGAGCACTGGGTGTTATACGCAAACAATGAATCATGGAACACTACATCAAAAACTAATGGTGTACTGTATGGTGACTAACATAACATAAGAAAACAAAAAGAATGCATACAACTTTAAGCACAAAGAGTAAAACTTACAAATTAAAAACAAATCACTTAAGACATTGGAAAATCATGGCATGCAAAGCAGGATACAAAAAATATCAGTCTAGCTGCATTACAAATGTATGAAACAATGCCACCAAAGGGCTTGGGATAAAAAGAACCTGACCTAGGTCATTTTGGAAATAAATGGAGTGTCAGTAAGACTGAAGGCAAAAGGAACTGTACAGAAACACTGTTCTCTAGATGGCAGAGTTGTTTCCCTCAGGGGAAAGATTTAAGAATTATGAACCTGAAATTGAACAATTAAATAAATAGATGGAAGATGATAGGAACCAGGTTTCTTATTGTTGGAGTGAGAATTTACAGATAAGCCAGAAAAAAGAGTTTAGAATGATCCAGATAGTAATGGATTAGAGTTGGAGTCATCAGAATGAATTCATATTTTATTTAATATATTTACAGATAGCTAAATATAGAAATATTTATAGATATATGTATACACATGGTTAGTATTAACAAATATCTTACCTTTGTTAGCCGAGTGGGACTAAAACAACGGTTCCCTAAGAGCAATGATTATATCTAGTGGCTAAACACTGGTTTCTAAAGCCATCCCCCACTAAGAGTACTAGGGCTCCTTGGAGAATACTGGTTCTGAGACTGGGGTTGGAAACATACTAGAGAATCTTATAGTGCCAGAAGGTAAGAAGTGCTTAAAAAAAAAAAAAAAAGTCACAGTAATGGAGGTATGTCAAAAATATACAGGAACTAACTGAAACGGGAGGAGTTCCCAGCTACCAAGGCTCAGTTTGGACAACAAAAGAAATCAAAAGAATTTTGCATTATAACTCAAGGTATAAAATAAATATCCATAAGTCTATAGTGATATAAATAAATGATTGAAGACATAAGTTAATGAATGAGGAGAGGATAAACACAACTCCTGTTCAGGAGAATTCCAAATAATTTATGTAGATACTCTGCCTTCAAGGAGGTAGTCTAACTCTTTACCTTTTAAGTATCTTCCTGCACATTTCTGTCTGCACCTTCTTTCCCAAAAGTGCAGACAGAAATGGGAACAAAGTCACTTTATAGTGATCTCACTATAGAAATCTCACAAACACAACCTCAGCTATGTGATTAAGTTCAACTTCAACAGTGATAAGTCATGCTGATAGCATGTACTCTTGATAGTTGGAGATAAAAATGACATTTTATCTCTGTGGTTTTCCTCCCTCAAACATATAGTTCCACTCTAATCATGAGAAAAACATCAGACAAATCCACTTAATGGGCATTCTGGGAAATACTTAACCAATACTCCTCAAAGCTGTCCATGTTCTCAAAACAAGGATAATGTGAGAAACTCACAGACAAAACAAGCCTAAGGAGGTATAATGACTAAATGTAATGAGGTATCTTAGATGGGATCCTGAAAAGAAGGTGAAAAATAAGAAAAGTGAATCAAGTGTGGACTTTAGTTACAATAATGTATTGATATTGGTTCATTAGTTATGTCAAATGTCACCTGCTAATATAAGATGTTAATAATGGTGGGAGATAAGGTTTGAAATAAGAGGGCTGGTTTTAAATACTGACTCTTATCACTTCCTGGTTATGTAACTTGGACAAAATACTAACCTCTCTATGCCTCAAATCTCACTTCTGTAAAATGAGGATAATATCAGAAACTTCCTCATATGATTGTTATGAGAATTAAATTAGAAAGCATTCCTAAAACACTTAGGATATTAACTGATACATTGTAAGTATATATATTTGATAAGTAAAAATGAATTTGGTTTCTAGTTTTCTTTTGCTTGTTATTTACATATCATAAAAAGAGTCAAAATAAGCAATCTTGAAAGCTTGTGATCTGGCAGGGACAATAGATTCTAACAGGGAATAGCAAATGTGTCACAAGCTCACAGGATTTCCATGATTTAAATTGTTGAGGGCCTCAGTGAATCTGATATAAACTAGCTAAGGGATCTTGGGAGTTGAAATATTACAGAAAGAGTAAGTCAAGGTGATTACTGGAATTGTGATTAATGTCCCATGTTGTGATAGATTTGATCCTATTCCTAAAAGAATCATCTGCTTGCATTATTGTTGCATTAAAGTCATAAAAACATAATAAAAGAACATGATTTCAGAGTGTTAAGCCAAGAGAAGACCCATGAGGGCCAGGAGCCTTTATTAGATTTGTTTTATTTTAAATGACATTAACTTAAAAAATGCATAATTCCAGTACGAATGTTTCTAATGTTTATAGATTATAATATAATCAGACAACCCAAATTCAAACACAAATAAAATCTTACATTAGAAGCACAATAGATCCAGAGAAAACATAAATTATAAGGTGTGACTTGGGGGTGTGGCTTCAAGGATGCAAGAGGACGGCAGGAGAAAATTGCTCTGATAATAAGGTCATAATATTCAAGATATTTATTTGTATAGCTGAGGTGTAAATTTAATTCCAACCTTCCTTGAAGCCAAATGTAAAGTAAAACACAGTCTGTTTTACAATCCTCATGATCAAGGAATAGAAAAGATACCAGAGACGTAGAAAGAGCAAAACTATTTCAAGCAATAAGCTCTAAGATAAAATTCTCAAAACCAAGGTCATAATTCAACTCAAGAAAATGAATTATTCCAGAGACCAAGATAATATAGTCCAAATTCATGGCTCTTCTCAAACCAAAGATAAAGCTGAAATATTTTAATGGTTTCCCTCTCAATGCACACAAAGTGGGATGAAACGTGTGTGGTACATACTCCACATCACTTGTTCTCACTCACACTGGAGAACGAGCCGAAACGCCAGCGAGAGTAAGTCAGTGCTATACTCTGATCCGTGAGGCCAGAGCAGTTTCCTCAGTGTTGTGTTCTTCACAGCTAGCAGTGGCTCACACATAATATTTTGTATAATAAACAATTTAAAATGTTGTCTAAAAATCAGTCTTGAGTAATACTGAACTAAACTAAGGGGGTGTAGGGGCAAGCATGGAGATCCCTGAGTGTTGCCTAAGTTCTCAATTTGTCCAAGGACAAAGCATGGTGGGGAAGTCTGAAGCCACAAAAGCTAAGTATGAGGATATTCATGCCCACGTAGACTCCTTATGGCACTGCCTCCTGCTTGGAGAGACAGCTGGGGACTGTTCTACTGCAGGAGAGATCCAGAAGATCGAGTAGGTCAGGTTCTTCAAACATGTAGCTGAAAACAGATCCAGTGAATATTTGGTTCATTACAAACAAACGACCCATCTCTTGCGATGAAGTTAACAGTAGTACCTACCGAGAAAATAATTTACCTAAGGTCGCAAATGTAGAAAATGACAGAGACGCAACTCAAATCCAAGCGGTCTGGCTCCAGAATTGGTGCTTCTGATCACTGCAGGAATACATGTATATAACGTGTAATTGGTAAAATATGAACATATTTAGGGGTGTGCTCTAGAAATTTAAATTTTAAACATTGCTTTTAAATATTGATTAATGTGTTTAAGACTATTCATCTAATGAGACTAATGAATTAATGAAAAGGGAGTACTTAATAGTGGTTGGAAGAACAACACTAGGATTGAATTACTCTTCTACACCAATTCAGCTCCTTTGTAAGTATTTATAAAGCACATGTATTCTGTTCAGTAGCACTGATCTCTAAGCTGTGGTTAATACTTGATATTTATAGCACACGTATACAGATCATGTGTGCTTGTCACTTCACCATCTTTTTAAGGAGGTTGAAACTCAACAATTCCTGAACACACACAGACACACACAGAGACACACACACACCACACACACACACACACACACACACACACATCAAAACATTAAAATTAAGATTAACTTTGACCTCAGGTTTTTTTGCAACATCTGGTCCTGTCAATGATAATATCTTGTGATTAACATTGAGAGAATTGGCCTTGAGTCACTAACACATGTGTAAGGAGCTGATTTAGTTTCTAAATTACACAGAAATAGCTTGGCATAACATCTGGTTAATGTGCTACTAAAAATGAATTTCATTTTAATAGATTAAAGTTTATATAAGTCTCCTTTGGGAGAAAGAGCAGACAAATTGAATTTTCTCAAATGTAAGAATTATGTGTGATACAAATTTCTGAAAATGGGAACATTTTTATTAAAGTGAGGTATGTATATATTTGACATTCTCAGACATAAAAAATCTAAAATAATGAGTATTTCTTATAATATCTTTTGTATCAATTTCCTTTTTTTCTTTCAAGAGAACATAGTTTTCTTTCTGTTGTCTCTTTATGTATGCATGTATACCTTTAATTATTTTCAGTGTGTATTATGGGAGAATGGAGGGATCTGCTCCACCTCTATCTCTGATGATGGATTTTGGATGAGATTGCTTCATATGTACAACAGTGACCTATGATTGCTTAAGTCAATCTCATGTTTCCATGAGAGTTTTCCAATTTTCTGTGGCATCTATCTTACAGATGGTTAATTTGAAATACCTTGTGGATGATTAATTTGAGAACTTGAAGACACCTCTTATGCCCTCCTTTCTCTTTTAATTGAGTGTTAAAAGTCTATGGATAGACTTAAGGTGAATAATTACATTATGTGTGTATAAAGGAGGGTACATTTTTCTCTGGAGAGGATTTGTGGCTTTCACAAGATTCTCAAATGATCAAGCATCAGGAAAAGAAATAAGTGTAATGCTTTAGATCAATATTGAATTTCTCAAAAAGTCATTCCAGTAGCGATTAGTTTTCTCAGGGTCAGAACGAAGTTGTTACAGGATCTAAACCCCTCAATTAGTGACTTCAGTTAATTGATCTGTAAAGCCAGTACTTTGGATTACATTTACTTTTAGGGTCTTTTCTAGCTAAAAGAGTCTATGAGTCTTTGGATTCATTACAAAGTAACAAACATTTCTAGTTCATGTGCAGAAATAAAGAAAATATTATCAGATTTAAATTTACCTAACTTATGGCTATTTATTTTAATTTTCTAAAGTTATTATTATTTTTTGAAGTTGTTAATAAGTAATAACTTTGTTTCTAAAGTTACTGTTATTATTTTTAAAGTTATTGTTTCTAATATATGAGCTATTTATTAACATTGTAAACTTTAACACATATTTAGTGATTTTCCATAGGACTATTATTTGCAATTCTATTTATTAATGGAGTTTTGATTAATCCTCAGTTGACTTTTAACTGTTTTAAAGAAATCATTGTGTAGAAGATCTGGTAAATGCTATCTCATATCATTCCTTCTTACCTGAGTCTAATCTATTTTTAAAACAATATGTACACACACACACACACACGCACACACGTAGTGTGCATGTGCAAAATGATGGTCCTGTTATATTTATGATTATAAAGAGTGGAAGCTTTCCTAGAATATCTAAGCTCATAAAAAAAAAGTAGAAACAAAGTGTAGATAAAATTTCAGTGATGTATTCTCCCCCTTCATTCAATCTTTCACAGATCTCTAATAACAACCTATTAAATTGAAGGCATTTTGTAATTTGCATGCTATCTTTTTTAGAATGAAAGCCCAAGCAGCGGAGGGGTAGGGGAAGAGACAGAGGGAGGAGAGAGAATTTCAAGCAGGCTCCACACTCAGTGTGGAGCCCAATGTGGGGCTCAATCTCATGACCCTGAGATCATGACCTGAGCCAAGATCAAAAATTGGATGCTTAACCAACTGAGCTACCCAGGTGTCCCTAATTTGCATGCTATTTGAGAAGAGAAATATTTTCTCTGTCTCTTTTCTCTGTCATTTTCTCCCACCTTTATTTCTTTCTTCACACCTTTATTTAGTTTCATTCTTTATTTAGCTAGAGAAGAGACAATACAAAATAAGATAATATCTCTGACTCCATGAGCCTTATAAGAAAAAGGCTTTTAAAATAGTCTCATATTCACATAACCCTATGTCTTGCCCATAGTTGTGTACCAAAATGTATTTTGACATATTTTATGTATCTGGAACTTTACCTTTATTATTAGAAATTATTGCCAGAAATATTTTGATCTTTTCAGTGGTTCTCTTCCTAACTATTCAATCTGCTTCAAAGTAGTGATTGTCTTCTCCACTAATTTTTAGGACTAAGCAAGTCACAATTTATTTTCTAAAGATTTTATTTAAATGCCAGTTAGTTAACATATGGTGTAATATTAGTTTCAGCTGTACAATATGGTGATTCAGCACTTCCCTACATCACTCGGTGCTCATAGCAGCAAGTGCCCTCCTTAACCCCCATCACCTATCTCACCCATCCTCCCACGCACCTCCTTTCTGGTAACCATCAGTTTATTCTCTATAGTTAAGAGTCTGTTTCTTGGTGTGCCTTGCTCTCTCTTTTATTTTCCCTTTGCATGTTTGGTTTGGTTTTTAAATTCCACATATGAGTGAAATCATATGGTGTTTATCTGTGACTGACTTATTTCCCTTAGCATAATACTCTCTAGTTACATCCATGTCATTGAAAATGACAAGATTTCATTCTTTTTTATGGCTGAGTAAATATATTAAAAATTCAATACCAAGCATGTTGGGCATCAATCAATTACAAAAAAAATTCATAATTGAATTTTATAGCAACCATGTTAAGTTTGGAAGGTCAAGACCACAATCACATTGGCGTTTTTGTCTGTATCTTGCCCCAAGTAATATCCATTTATAATAAAAACTTTGGTTTTCTTTTGTTGACTGATGATGCCAAGCTCTTTCACATATCAGGACCTTTGCATGGTCACATTCCTTCTCCCCTAAAGACTCTACAATTAGGAATATTTACTGGCTTCTCAATTAGAAATATTTACTGCCTAACTCTTACTCATATTAGATCTCAGCTCTAAATTTCATTTCCTCAAAGATGTCCATCTCTGATCACTCCACTATAATTTTGTCATATAACTATATTTCTTTTAGCATGTCATATTTTTCTTTCAAGTATTTTAACTAGGTATATTATTGTAATATATACAACAAATTACATAACAGCAGGTTCCAACCAACAGAACTGATGCTACTTTTATGCTTGATTCCAGGAATGCTCCATTGGAAGAGTTATTAACCATTTAGTGTCTGGATAATAGTAAGTTCAGGACAATTCAGAGGAATGGGTCAAGATAACCTAGGAAATGATTATTTACCAAGTGATACAGAAGCATTTCAATATTTAAGCATTCTTAACGCTATACTGGCACATACAGTTATATATCAGTCTTCTTTGTCACAGTCTTCATTGTCTCCCTGTGTTATTCTTTATTGCTCATCATTCTCTCTAGATAATATTCTCCATCACCATAAACACTGCCTCTGTTTCAATATCCATTTAAAATATAATAACTAGAGATGACTAATGAATAAATAGATGACTGATACTGATGCTTGACTCCACTACATATTCTATTAAGAGCAAAAAAGATTCTATACTTCCTTCCAAAGCACCTAGAATTATTGTTTCCCAATTTGTATTTAGAAAGCCTAGTCTTTATAAGTAGGGACATTCTACCTAGTTGAGAACTTGGGAGAGCTTGAATTCACTCCCATAACAGAATGAAGAATGCTTCTCTAGGAGCTATTATGGTTCATCATGAAATTAACCTGACAGACAATGGCTACACTTCCTTCTTCCAAGCACAGGAATGGATGGTTTATTAATACTATAAAAAATCTTGCTGAGGAGCTAGGGATAAAATACATAACAAAATTGTATAGATGTTACAATTACTAAGTCAGTGTTGAGTATGTTCTATAGGTGCTTTAATTGAGCATGATTGAGGGTAATTTTCTTTTTTGTTGTTTTTTTATTTAAATTCAATTAATTAACATATAGTGTATCATTAGTTTTGAGGTAGAGTTTAGTGATTCATCAGTTGCATATAACACCCAGTGCTCATTACATCATGTGCCCTCCTTAATGCCCATCACCCAGTTACCCCGTTGCCCCACCCACCTCCCCTTCAGCAACCCTCAGTTTATTTCCTATAGTTAAGAGTCTTTTATGGCTTGTCTCCCTCTCTGATTTTGTCTTATTTTATTTTTACCTCCCTTCCCCTGTGATCGTCTGTTTTGTTTCTTAAATTCCACATGTGAGTGAAATCATATATTTGTCTTTTTCTTTTTTTTTTTTTTTTTTAAAGATTTTATTTATTTATTTGAGAGAGAGAGAATGAGAGACAGAGAGCACGAGAGGGAAGAGGGTCAGAGGGAGAAGCAGACCCCCTGCTGAGCAGGGAGCCCGATGCGGGACTCGATCCCAGGACTCCAGGATCATGACCTGAGCCGAAGGCAGTCGCTTAACCAACTGAGCCACCCAGGCGCCCTATTTGTCTTTTTCTGACTGACTTATTTCACTTAGCATAATACCCTCTAGTTCTATCCATGTCATTGCAAATGGCAAGATTTCAAATTTTTGATGGCTGAGTAATATTCCATTGCATATATATGCCACATCTTCTCTGTTTGAGCAAATCCTTCTGCCATTTGAAGGCTGAACAGAGACAATTTTTGAATGTGTCACTAACATTCTAATAGGTGCATTGATGTTTGTCCCAAAAATCCTTTATTTGCTTAACAAAAAGATTTGTCTCAAAGTCAACAGGTAATAAAATTACTCCATATTAGCTTTTCAAATTCCCCATTATCCTAGAAGTGTCTTCATATGAATTCATTTTTAATAACTCTAGGGATTTTAATACATTCTTCTGCCTTGTTGATCAGTATGACTTATTATTTACTACAAGATCTAGCAATCAAAATAGAACACAAAACCCTATAAATTATCTGGAGCCTCAGAAATATGAGGACATCTGGCAGAAATGGGTAAGAAAACCTTGTGAACCTTATGCTAGTATTCAATGTCTTTTGTAATTCTACGTAAGTCTACATTCAATGTCTTACATACGAAGTCTCTGTTGTGTACTCAATATGCTTTTTAAGGAAAATATGCACAGTGTTTATTTTATGCAAGTCATATTTCAAGCAATTAAATATATTGTTACCTTTAAAACAGCTTTTAATTTGAAACTTTTTCATTTAAAAAAATTAAGTTTCTCTCTCCCTCTCTCTCTGCCCCTCCCTGTGCTCACTCTCTCTCTAACATAAATAAATAAATCTTTTAAAAAATTAAAGTGAGTATTCCAATTTTTACTTTCTCCATGTGTTTCATAGAGGCTAAGGAAGCTTTATAGCTAGTAAATTAAAAAACACAATGATAACCCAATTCTTAATGATTCCAAAGCCCATCCTCATTTCCCTGTACTCCTTCATCCCTTTAGGCCATAATGTTATCTTGTCAAGAGGGCCTATTCTGTTACCTAGTAGATGTTGCAACCTTCCCTTCCTTTATCCTCTCTCTCCAAACTGCCTAAATACCATTACTCTTCCTTTTTAATTTTTTTTACTTTTACTATTTTTTAAAGATTTATTTATTTCAGAGAGGGGAGGGGCAGCAGGAGAGGGAGAGAGAGAATCTTAAGCAGACTCCCCTCTTAGTGCGGAGCCCGACATGGGGCTCAATCTCACAACCCTGAGATCATGACCTAACCTGAAACCAAGAGTTGGACTCAACTGACTGAGCCATACAGGTGCCCCTACTCTTCCTTTTTTAATGTAACATTTAACTTTCTGATATACTATATAATTATGTTTTTTGAGATTTCTTTATTTATTTGTTTACTAAGCACAGCCTATTCCACCCTCTTGAATATAAGCTAGATCAAGAGAGGAATCATGTCTCTTTTGTTCACTTATATATCATAAACATTTAGAACATAGAAGGACTTCTATAAATATTTAGTTGAATGAATATATGATTGTTACACTGTAATATGCCACAGAAAATAATTGTAAGGTTTTAGATCCTGTAGTAAACATTGTTACCAAAACACCTCAATGGAATTTAGTTAGTGCTCAATAAATAATACATAAAACAATAATAGTACTAATATTAGTATAAAGATATATGGTCTTATTTTTTTGGTAATCAGACATGTTACCAATTTATTTGATATCTAGCTATCTTGTTTCCCAGATATAAAACTTTCCTCAAATCTTGGAGTCATTTTCTGTAATATTGTTGACATTTTTTATATTTCTTCTTTTTTTAATTTAATTTAATTTATTTTTTTATTATGTTATGTTAGTCGCTATACAGTATATCATTAGTTTTTGATGTAGTGTTCCATGATTCATTGTTTGCATATAACACCCAGTGCTCCATGCAATACATGCCCTACTTAATACACTTTTATTCTATTTGTTCTATCAACTTGTTACATCAGTTACCAAGACAAGTGTGTTAAAAGCTGTTACTATGTGAATTTGTCCATTTATCCTTCTAGTTTTGGAGTCAACTTTTAATTGTTAAACAGGTAACTTCCAAAATATATTTGTTAATGATGCATATGTTATACTTGCATTTTCACATATACCTCAGTATAAACATTAAGATTAAAAGAAATTTCATGGAACCAGTTGCAATCAAGAATTATTTACTCAAATAAGGATGTGTGCACATATGATAAAGTACAAATTTCTTCAGTGGGGAAGCTAGAGTTGGAGAAGTTGTGGAATCTGGCTTAAGATCCCTGAATCCTAATGTGCATATTTAAAAAGATTAATAAGTTAAAATGAATATTTAATAAATAAATTGAGTTAAGTATTTATTTAATATAGTACATTTACTGGGTGTACAAGGAAATATCAAAATGAAGAAATTACACTCTTATTCTAAAAATACATTTCAAGGAAGCTTGCAGGAGCCTGAGTTCTGGTTCTGGTTCTACCCCCAAGCACATAAACCTGAAAATGATGTTAATTCTCAAAGTTTTCATCATCCCTCACCCATAAAAAAGGAATAACAATGCTATTCTATCAATATGATGGGCAATGCTGATATTGAGAAGTTAGATCAAGTTAGAGCTTGTAAGTATAACACAATTGACAAACATAAAATATTTTACCAATGCAAAAATTTTTAAAACTTATTTAAACCATTAAAAACATTTACCCAGAAAATCCCACTAATTTGAAGGGATATATGCACCCCTCTGCTTATTGCAGCATTATTTACAATAGCCAAACTATGGAAGCAGTATAAGTGTCCATTGATAGATGAATGTATAAAGAAATGTGATACACATACAATGGAATATTATTCAGCCATAAAAAAGAATGAAATCTTGCCACTTGCAACAACATGAACAGAACTAGAGAGTAAAATGCTAAGTGAAACAAGTCTGTCAGAGAAAGACAAATACCATATGATTTCACTCATATGTGGAATTTATGAAACAAAACAAATGAGCAAAGAAAAAAAGAGAGACAAACCATGAAACAGACTCTTAACTCTAGAGAATAAACTGAGGCAAGATAATCTATGGTTTTAGAATCAGAAAAACTTCTCTGAGGTGATGGAAATGTTCTATAATCTGGTTGCATTAGTGCTTTTGTCAAATATAAAGCTGTAGTCTCAAATTGACACATTTTTTGTATTTTGTATGTAAGTCAGAATTTCATAAAGTATGTTTCAATAAGGTGTGTTTCTTCAAAAATAGGTAAAATAGATAAACCACTGAAAAATTAGAAAAAAAAACAAAAAATGAAATTAGAAACAAAATGTGAGATTCAGCAGAAAAATAGTCTTTCATCTACTTGTTTACTTTAAATTTACTTTTTAAATGTTTAATAATGAACTCTAGAGTAAACGTCTTTGCTTTATAGGATCTGAATATAATCTTTTTCTATATTTGGCAAAGGCCTTTCAATGTTATTGTATATAGAACTTAAAATACACATAATTCACAATATGATTGTCTGGGGCTTATACCACTCTCTGCAAAGCTTGATCACAATCTGTGTTCCCATAGGACTTAAAAATTGACACACAATAAACTGCTCTGTTTGCCCTTGGAATAATCTTCTTGAGTTTAGATCAGTGATTTTGGCTTCGGTAAAAATTCTTTATAATTATATCCCCCATTTCTTAGCCCTATTGCTTCCCCCACAGACTTCTGGAAAGACTGATTTCCACTGAATTGCTTCATCCGGTTTTGCTCTTTTCTTACAGTTAGAAAGGTTACATACCTGGAATAAGAGCTCTCAAATAGGGTCGAAATGTTTATCCAGTTAGTCTTAACAGTTACATCAATTTTATCTACTGCAGTCCCCACAGCACTTAATTTATTTGTGTATCATGATCTGGAATTTACAACCAGAAAATTAACAAAGAAACTCCTTCATATTGAATTTGTTTTACTGATCATGAGAAAAAATCATTTTTTGTTTAATCTGGCAGTTTAGTAGATTAAACACTGCAAGGAGACTCTAGAAATTTTATTGTTCCTCATCCTTTCATCATCCTTTATTCACTCATTCATCCATCCTTTACTTCACTAGGTTTTCCATTTATCACCCTAGATTACTTGCCAGTAATCAACCCCAGCTACATGCTATCCCACCCATTAATCCTTCATCTTCTATTCATTACATTCCTCTAATGCATTATCTGTGCATCCGTACAAGAGTGTAACTATGCACTTACCAATCCATCCATCATCCATCCTTTATCCATCCATTCAGCCACCTCACTCAGCATCTACCTAACCACCCAACACTATAAAAACTGATTGTGAGTTTGGCATTAAGCTATGTTAGATAGTTCAGGAAGAGGAAAGAACTTCATAAAAATAATCTCAGACAAGAGAGGAGATGAAGCTTATGAGTTATTACATTTTTTTTAAAGTTGTGACTTTCAGATAACTTTTTGATGTTCATCTTTTCATCTCTATTTACTCCAGTCATGAATATTCAGAGCAATGTGATTACACAGATAAGCAATTACCTGTGAAATTTGAGGGAAATACAGACACCCTGGCTCTAACCCAACCTTTCTGTTATAGAATATCCAGCAACTTAGCCTCAGGATCATATATTTTGATCACTCCACATCAATTTAGGTGCATAGCCAACATTCAGAATCCCTGGCTTCAGAGAAATCTACAGTGTGGTTGTCATTCAATGGTATGTTTCCATAACTCACCTCAGGAGAACATGGTTATATATATTAATCAGGCTTATCATACAAAGTAAATCTCACATTGTGCAAAGATATACAAAAATCAATATAAATGAACATATTTAAAGTGTGTGTAATTACAGTTGTTAAAAAAAAAACCCTACACATGTTAATGGAAGGAGAAACAGCATGTTTTATAACAGACATATTTAACAAGAAAAAAGAAAAGATTAGATTTCTTTATACTTTATTCTCCTTACAGTTTTATAGGAAACTCCTTCTCCATCTTCCAGGGGGAAATAATACTGAAGATATGTTTCTGGATTCTCTTGTCACAGCTCATTAAGGCAGGAGGGGTGTTTTTGTGAGTGGTGGGTTGAGAGTCTAAAATTTATTGATCTTTTTTTTCCCCATCTCTCTATTTAGCAAAGTTAAGGTAAAGTCATCTGTTGCCTGGTGATTTCTTTATTCTTCTTTTGAAACTTTCCCCTGTGTAATAAACATTCCTCCCCAATCTCTTTATGATAAGCACAGTTGATTTACAGCCTAAAGCTTGCTTTCTAGAAGCATTTGTAGAACCTTTCTGTCTTGCTTTCAGGATTTTATGAAAACTAGACTGTAACTTGCTCTGTAGCTAGTCTATAATCTGTCCTTCAAACCTAATTCTCATATGCAAATATAGATTTAGGATACAAAGAGAAGAAATTGAGAAATAAATATGATATAAAACTTCTATGGCCTAATATTCACTGCTGGTAAGTCTGGAAAGTTAGCTAAGGGGATGGTTCATGGAGAACTTTGTATGTCATGATAAAGAGGCTGGGCTTAATCCTATAAGGTTTGGGGAGATATGAGGGATTTGAGAGAGGAAGAAATGAGCCCATCTGCATTTTGGACAGACAACTATTCAACCTACAGTATGGGAGATATTATTCATGCTATTCAAGTACAGGGTGGAGGAGAAGGCTGAGACAGGGGGAGCTGTGTAGTGGGTCCTACAATGATTTGGAGGAGATGATAAAGTCTGGAAGGGAACAGTGGCTGTGGGAAAGCCGAAGAATATTTAGAATGAGATATTTATTTTAATTTTGTGTCACCATAAATACATGTGCAATCACTATTGGAATGTCTCTTACATCTCCTGCTTCTGATTTCCAGAATTAGACAAGATCATCTACTTCAATGTTTTGGGGTTTCCCTGTTAGTAAAACAGCAGGGAGAAAGATGTGGAAGGGATCCACTTTGACATCTGAATATGTTGCTAAATCTCTGAAACTGGCAAATAGGAGTCTATTCTGAGAAATACGCTTCTTGCCGGTAGCATCTGGCAGCTCATTCTGAGAAGTTTTCCAGGTTGCAAAGGATTTAGGATTTCACTGCAAAGATTTCAGGGGAAAGAATCTGCCTTTGATGCTTCCACATCATTGCCCTGAATCAGAAATTTGCATGGATGCCGTTATGAGCATATAAATCTCATTTAAGATGCTCTACCCATATCAAATTTCAATTAAACTCAGAAAGCTACTAAGACTCATGAGTGGTAAAGTTTAAGGTCTTTAGCCTGTCATATAAGGGTCCCAATATCTTTTCAACTCCCGCCAGGCCGCCACTGATACCTCGTGCCTTTGTCTTATCCAAACTCTCTGTGTGGTCATGACTCTGTGCACTTGTTCATGCGATGACCTCTGCCCTAGTTTCCCCATCCTCCGTTCCTACACCTGGCTGACTCCTTCTCCTTCTAAATTCACTTCAAAGTTTAATTTCTCTTTGAAATATTTCTTATACTCTTCAACCATTTCAACCCCCTCACACTATCCCACAATCTATGCAGTTTTCCAACTCTACACTTTTCCAGCTTATTCTGAGAATTTTACAAATTTTAGTGCACGCATGATCAGCAAATCAGCATTTAAGTTTACTTAAGAGAGGCTCAAAAAAGAAACCAGATTATTACAGCAAAAACTCCTGTGTATATAATCAAAATTAGAGCTTCCATCTGTTATTCCCAGAAAAATATGTTATAAGCCGGTGATAAGAAAAAATGTAATCTTTCAGATCTTTTCTCAGGCAGCAATTGGCAACAACCAAGTTAATGAATTGCATTTAGTTTTTGTCCTCAAGATCCATTTCTCTTCTTTAATAAAGAGGCTTATGTAAAACTTTTCTGGGACAAAATATCCCAGTGACAATCTCATTTGAGAAAAGCTATAAGGACCTTGCTTTTTGGTAGCCTGCTACATACTAGAGAACATAAGTTGGGTCCCCTCTTGAATGGGCTGAAGAGGCTTTTGCTTTTACAAGGTTTAAATAAATAAAACAAATGTTTTACCTCAGGTGAAATGATTGAACTGCTCTCCACTGACCTACAAGGGCAGCTGTGTAGCTAGAGGAAAAATTGGCCTGGAATATAGTTCCACATAACACAAAGATTGAAAAGTACAAGGTTCTGAGTTAAAAAGGTGCAACATTTTCTTGAAAGGGAAAGAATAATATTTTTAGACTCTGATAAAGTAATCTAAAATTTCCTTGAGAAATACAGCATTTTTGAAAAGTGGATAGCAGTTCATTAATAGTGAAGAAAGAAAGTGAATTTCAAACATAAGGCTTAATAGAATGTCTTGCATATGAGTAGTAAAATAATGTCTAAATGCATATACCCATATACTCTCACTGAGCTTATGAGCCTGTCAACTAACATTGAAGAGCATATGTTGATCAAACCCCTTACAAATAGGGAAATTGGGGCCCAGTCAGTTTTACTATCTCATTTTCCAAATAATCACAAGAACTATAATGGAATTCAAACAACACAATCAGTTACATTTTTCAGAAATGATAAAAATTGATAAAATATTCAGAAGAAAATGCCACACACACATACACACACCTACATATATAAAATAAATTGTAAATACATTATTTGAGAACCTCAATATTTTTCTATATTTAAAGTTGTAATTTTTTTAAATTACTTTTTTTCTGTCTCTTAGCAGGTAGCACAGGTCGGCTCCCTCCCTCAGTGGCATTTCTTTGCTGTAGTATATTGATCGCCTGGTGGAAGGGAAGCTCTCTTATCACGAAAGTGTCTGACAATATATAGAAAGAGAATATTTGCACATCAGAAATACATTCACAACAGCACCTGATTATTATCAGCTTCACTAAAATTCCATACTTCTAGTTGTTGATACGTGATAGAAAATGTGGGATATACACAAACTGTCAAGTGGAGTAAAGGACAGATTAATCAATGCCAAAGAAGAATGAAAAGGTATTGGTGGTTATAGTTTCAGACTGATTTTGCCTTTTAATTGCTGCCTAGATGGCAGGAGTTCCGGGCATTAACATGATTTTAATAATTTCCTTAAATACTCAACATCTCTCTCCCACCTTTTACCTCCTGCCTTTAACTGTACCACTAACAACTGAGTGCCTTCTCATTGCTGCTGAAATGCAAACACTCCTGGGAATGCAAACCAGGTACATGACTCACTTAAATTCTCCTTCCTAAGGGGATTTGAGAAACTGAGCATAAAGAACGAAGAAGTTAGACACAGAGGATAGAAAATAAAACACAAAAACAGGAAGAAGAAGGAGCAAAGGGGTGCAAGGAGGATGAGAAGAAAAGTAAAATGATGAAGGCAGGGATGAATCACTGTCACTATCTATACATGGGAGCCCATATTTTCTGTGCGTATCTACTTCATCAGTTTTTGCTGAGAAAGAGATAAGGATTTTCTAACAGAACTTGAAAGGGGAGAATGGCTTGATTATAGTGCACCAATTTCTAATCACCAAAATTAAAATAATGGTGGGGATAATCCTTTTAATATTCTGCATTGGCAGAAGGAGTCTCATGTTAGTTGCAGTGGGATTTATAAATTTCATTCCCATGAATTATTAATTTGGGTTCACTGATTTGGATTATGTCTTTATAATTTTACCTCCTACACTATTGTCTGATACTTAGAAGACATTACAAACCATAATTCTTTGAATTGATGAATTAATTTTATTACCAAATTCCTTAAAAGTGAGAGAGGAACCCCCTTTTCCAGAATGCTAAACTGAGTGCACACTTTAAGTAAATAGACATACAGAGCAAATGATTCAGTTATAACGAACACATTGCTGTGCATTTCTAGGTTATGCAGAACCAGTATACGAAGCACTTAGACTTTAGTAAACAAAATTGGGGACATAAATATTCCCCAAGGTTTTATGAATAAAGAAACATATAGATCATTCTTAAAAGTGCAGGGAAGGCTAGATTATTTTTTCTTTCTTTTTTTTTTTTAAATTTTATTATGTTATGTTAGTCACCATACAATACATCATTGGTTTTTGATGTGGTGATCCACGATCCATTGTTTTCGTATAACACCCAGTGCTCCATGCAATACATGCCCTCCTTAATACCCATCACTGGGCTAACCAATCCCCCCTCCCTCCTCCCCTCTAAAACCCCGTTTGTTCCTCAGAGTCCATAGTCTCTCATGGTTCATCTCTCCCTCCAATTCCCCCCCTCATTTTTCCCTTCCTTCTCCTAATGTCCTCCATGCTATTCCTTATGTTCCACAAATAAGTGAAACCATATGATAATTGACTTTCTCTGCTTGACTTATTTCACTTAGCATAATCTCCAGTCCCATCCATGTTGATGTAAAAGTTGGGTATTCATCTTTTCTGATGGCTGAGTAATATTCCATTGTATATATGGACCACATCTTCTTTATTCATTCATCAGTTGAAGGGCATCTCGGCTCCTTCCACAGTTTGGCTATTGCGGACATTGCCGCTATAAACATTGGGGTGCATATGGCCCTTCTTTTCACTACATCTGTGTTTTGGGGGTAAATACCCAGTAGTGCAATTCCTGGATCATAAGGTAGCTCTATTTTTAAATTTTTGAGGAACCTCCACACTGTTTTCCAAAGTGGCTGTACCAACTTGCATTCCCACCAACAGTGTAAGAGGGTTCCCCTTTCTCCACAACCTCTGCATTTGTAAGATCTGTGAGTACCAATAGCCTCCATATTTAACAACAACATTTGTTGTTTCTTTCCCTGTCCATTTTTGCCATTCTAACTGGTGTAAGGTGGTATCTCAGTGTGGTTTTTATTTGGATTTCCCTGATGGCTAATGATGATGAACATTTTTTCATGTGTCTGTTAGCCATTTGTATGTCTTCTTTTGAGAAGTGTCTTTTCATATCTTCTGCCCACTTTTTGACTTATTTGTTTTTTGGGTGTTGAGTTTGAGAAGTTCTTTATAGATTTTGGATACCAGCCCTTTATCTGTAGTGTCATTTGCAAATATCTTCTCCCATTCTGTGGGTTGCCTCTTTGTTTTGTTGACTGTTTCCTTTGCTGTGCAGAAGCTTTCATCTTGATGAAGTCCCAAAAGTTCATTTTTGCTTTTGTTTCACTAGCTTTTGGAGCTGTATCTTGAAAGAAGTTGCTGTGGCCGATGTCAAAGAGGTTACTGCCTATGTTCTCCTCTAGGATTTTGATGGATTCCTGTCTCACATTGAGGTCTTTCATCCACTTTGAGTTTATCTTTGTGAATGGTGTTAGAGAATGGTCGAGTTTCATTCTTCTGCATGTGGCTGTCCAATTTTCCCAGCACCATTTATTGAAGAGACTGTCTTTTTTCCATTGCATGTTTTTTCCTGCTTTGTCAAAGATTATTTGACCATAGAGTTGAGGGTCCATATCTGGGTTCTCTATTCTGTTCCATTGGTCTGTATGTCTGTTTTTGTGCCAGTACCGTGCTGTCTTGGTGATCACTGCTTTGTAATATAGCTTGAAATCGGGCAACGTGATGCCCCCAGCTTTGTTTTTCTTTTTCAACATTTCCTTGGTGATTCGGGATCTTTTCTGATTCCATACAAATTTTAGGATTGTTTGTTCCAGCACTTTGAAAAATGTCATTGGATAGATTATTTTTTTTAAATGTCATGTTAGGTGAAATGCTCTCACTGAAAAGACATTTTTATGAGTGTGATAATTCATTAATTAAACAAAATTTTTACTTTACAAATTTAATTTAGATTTATACAAAAGTTTTACATCTCACATCTTGAAGTTCTTATCTGTGAACAAAGCACAAGGTATTAGTATTAATTTTTTTACATTCTAATTTTTTAATTAGTTCTCAGTAATAAATCTATTGATTTCTTCAAAAACAAAAGTCCAGAAAAGCCTCTTATCAAAAAACAAAATCGGTGGCATCCAGACAGAAGGGAATTGAGTTTCTATTTTTCAGCCTTCATTGGATGAAACCAACTGGAGCCATTCAGTGATTAGCAAATCCCTCAGATGGTCCACTAGAATCATCTATTATGTCTGAGCATAGGCATAGAAATATAAATATGGAGGCTATTGGTACTCACAGATCTTACATGTTTGGGTAGGGTGCAATATGTATCTAAAATAAATAATTAAAACCATGTAGTTTAATATATATGCATATATATGTATACACATATGTATATGTATATGCACACACATATAATATATACACAAAATAAATGTATACACATGTAGTTTTAGTTACATATATAATGTATACACACATATACAAAATGAAAATCATATTCATATTAAAAACAATGAATTAGATCTATAATTATTACACTGTTTTACATTATCATGTGAGAAATTCAAGTAGCACACAAACATGGGGTTTTGATTCCATTTTTGAAAACAACCATGCAAAGTGTATATGTACATGTGTTTGGCTACATGAAATTTCAGAAATGAGGAAAAGCATATACTAGTTTGTTAAATATCATACTCTTATATTGCATGAATATCTAGAAAATAAAACTCTATCTGTACTTAAAATTCAAATTGAGATGCATAAAGATTCAGCAAGCATATATTTATTTTTTTAATTTTATTTTATTATGTTATGTTAGTCACCATACAGTACATCATTAGTTTTTTTTATTTTATTATGTTATGTTAATCACCATACATTACATCATTAGTATTTTTTGTATTTATAATATTTTATTTCTTAAGTTGGAACAGTAGTTTCAATGATATTTTTTATTTATTTATTTTTTATTATTATGTTATGTTCATCACCATACATTACATCATTAGTTTTTGATGTAGTGTTCCATGATTCATTGTTTGAGTATAATACCCAGTGCTCCATTCAATACGTGCCCTCCTTAATACCCATCACCAGGCTAACCCATCCCCCCACTCCCTTCCCCTCTAGAACCCTCAGTTTGTTTCTCAGAGTCCATAGTCTCTCATGGTTCGTCTCCCCCTCCGATTCCCGCCCTTCATTCTTCCCTTCCTGCTATCTTCTTCTTCTTCTTCTTCTTTTTTTTTTTTAGCATATAATGTATTATTTGTTTCAGAGGTACAGGTCTGTGATTCAACAGTCTTACACAATTCACAGTGCTCACCATGGCACATACCCTCCCCAATGTCCTTCACCCAGCCACCCCATCCCTCCCACCCCCCACCACTCCAGCAACCCTCAGTTTGTTTCCTGAGATTAAGAATTCCTCATATCAGTGAGGTCATATGATACATGTCTTTCCCTGATTGACTTATTTCGCTCAACATGATACCCTCCAGTTCCATCCACGTCTTTGCAAATGGTAAGATTTCATTCCTTTTCATGGCTGCATAATATTCCATTGTATATGTATACCACATCTTCTTTATCCATTCATCTGTAGATGGACATCTTGACTCTCCATAGTTTGGCTGTTGTGGACATTGCTGCTATAAACATCAGGGTGCACATACTCCTTCGGATCCCTACATTTGTATCTTTGGGGTAAATACCCAGTAGTGCAATTGCTGGATCATATGGTAGCTCTATTTTCAACTTTTTGAGGAACCTCCATACTGTTTTCCAGAGTGGCTGCACCAGCTTGCATTCCCACCAACAGTGTGGGAGGGTTCCCCTTTCTCCGCATCCCCGCCAACATCTGTCGTTTCCTGACTTGTTAGTTTTAGCCATTCTGAGCATCATTAGTTTTTAATGTAGTGTTCCATGATTCATTGTTTTCGTATAACACCCAGTGCTCCATGCAGTACGTACCCTCCTTCATACCCATCAACAGGCTATATTTAAAGACTAGAAGGCATAATATGCAAATGGAAACCTCTACTTGATTAGCTTATGTGATTATAGGTAACTTTATTCATCAATTTATTATTTATGTTACTTTTTGTTATTTACAGATTTATGTCATTTTAATAGTTTAACATATCAATATAGTTACAAAATAATCTCTCTATATTATTTCAATACAGACTTCAAACTTAAATGTAAATATGAAAACAGAATTAAAGACAATGCATTATATCAATGTATAATACTATTAAAATTGCTGCTAGTAACGCATAAAAAGATGAAACAAATAAGGAGTTGAGACCTGAATGGGTTCTTCTGTTGTTTCGCTATTTATATTTAGGACCTCTTCCCTCATCTAAACTGAAAGCTGACTCTGTCAGATTTTTTTTGGGTTCCCACTGTCTGAAAGCCCTACTTGAAATTGGTATTCAGTGAATACTTGTCACTAAAGATGATTCCCGTGCTGAGTGACTCAGAATTCGGGACCTTGAAGTGACAGTGTTTATTACCTCATCTTAACAACAACTGCAAATCATAAAGAGTTATTTTGAAAACACATCTGAAATCTCCACTAGCTTGGTCTTCATAGAACTTCTTAAGAACATAAAAGAGAAAACTTTTCATAAATAAAATGCAATGATATTAAGACATGTCATTCCTCTGATGTCTTGGGCTTTCTTGAAAACCCACAGCAGATTCTTTAAAAAATCTACTGCAATGTACTCTCCCAAGATACTGTATTTCCGAGGAGTAGACTAAATGCCCCTATTATGGTAGTTCATATCTCTGCCCCTTTCACTAGATTAGCAGCCTTTATTTTTAAGAACTACATTTCCTTCATTTTTTTAAATTATTTTTTAAGTTCTTATGGATGTCTTTAGTGAAAAGGACGAATTAGGTATTCAACAAGTATTTGTTGAATGAATTAAATACACAACGGAAGGGTTGTAACCTCAGTCTGAAGACCTTATATCTAAAATGCCAAATATAGCTCTCTTTTTTGGTGCCTCGGATGTGGTAGGCTGTTTTCAGATGAAGCTGAACATCTCTTTCCCAGATACTGGCTGCCAGAAACTCATTGAAATGGTTGATGGATGAAAACTTTGTACCTTGTATGAGAAGCGTATGGCCACAAAAGTTGCTACTGATGCTCTGGGTGAAGAATGGAAGGGTTAAATGGTCTGAATCAGTGGTGGCAATGACAAACAAAGCTTCCCCATGAAGCAGGGTGTCTTGACCTCGGATGTCTCCACCTGCTGCTGAGTAAGGGGCATTCCTGATACAGACCAAGGAGGACTGGAGAAAGAAAGCACAAATCTGTTCAAGGTTGCATTGTGGATGCCAATCTCAGTGTTTTCAACTTGGTCATTGTGGGAAAAAAAAAAAGGAGGGGGAAGGATAATCTTGGACTTACTGATACTACTGTGCCTCATTGCCTGGGGCCCAAAAGAGCTAGCAGAACCCACAAACTTTTCAATCTCTCTAAAGATGATGTCCACCAGTATGTTGTGAGAATGCCACTAAACAAAGAAGAAATCTGGAAACAAAGTGCCCAAGATTCAGCATCTCATATCTCCATGTGTCCTCCAAGACAAATGTCAGCATACTGCTCTGAAGAAACAGTGTCCTAAGAAAAATAGGAAGAGCCTGCAGAATATGCTAAACTTTTGGCCAAGAGAATGAAAGAGGTGAAAGGAAAAATGCCACGAACTGATTGCCAAGAGACGGAGGCTGTCCTCTCTGAGAGCTTCTACCTCTGTCTGAGGCCAAAAATGAGATTTTCTAAAAGTAACAAATAAATATGATCAGACATCAATAAAATAAAATAAAATGCCAAATGTAGTCACACATATTCATACCACTGGCTACTCAGTATGGAATGTACTCGATTGTTTCCCCAATCCAGATGCATTCCAAATATTACCACTTAACAGAAATACTAGAACATTTTTCTCTAAATATAACATTTTAGAGATAAAAATATTAACCAAAATGTTTTACATGTGTCCATATGCTGAATATATTTTAACCTTCTTCTTGACATTTAGATCTCTATTATGAAAGTGAATTAATATACTAGACACAAATGATATTTTTGCTCCTCATTTAAGTGGCCCCAGATGTATATAATGTATATAAACAATTGTAAAGAGATATTTACCTATATGTACAATTTGGCATTATAGAATATTTAAAATTTTATATTCAGGAGTCACCATTTTTGCAATGACTTATTTTAGATAAAGCAAAGTTATATTAGTGCCTAAATGCATCTCTTCTCAGTGGATGCCAATGAATAAAGAGTTCCCACAATCCCATCATACTTAATTTATGTATGAAGTTCCCCATAACCCAGTTCTGATGTGCTCTCAGGGCTCAACATCTACTCATCACAAAATCCTTTTCCATAAATCAGGGTTACAAGATTGATTAGATTAACTGTTTGCTACTCCCACCACCAAGCAACTGTCTAGTTTACAAACAATGATTCCATTTGGTCGTTTTAAGTCATAAGTCTATGACTGTGCATATCTTCCGTAAATATCTTATGGAAAAATAATTTCTATCCAATTACTTGCATAACATTCATATAAATCACATTGTTCAAAATAAAATCATTTAACTGTTTGGCTCTTGTAGATGCCACATCGATTGCCTATTTATTGTGTGTTTCACCTGTTTGTTCTGTTATTATTAAATTGCAGACATATGTTTTGATGAGTGCATGTTCTTGTGTTCACAGCTATGTTCTAATAAGATTTTAATAATGCTCTACTACCCTAGCACATTCTTATCATATTTATGTGTAGTTATCCCATTTTAAAATTAAAATTGGCAGTGCTTTTAGTATTGATATGGTTTTTATGTCCAGAGGGGATCTTCTATACTATGTGGTCCAGTCACCTTCCTTTAACTAAAATACAATAATTGAAATTGAAGCGGGATCTTGAGTCTGATGCCTTAGACAATTCAGACATCCAAAATATATAAAGAATGTATACAACTCACCACCAAAGCCCCAAAGAATCCAATTAGAAAATGGGCAGAGAAGCTGAGTAGATATTTTTCCAAAGAAGATATATAGATGCCCAACAGTTACATGTAAACACACTCAACATCACTAACCATCAGGAAAATGCAATCAAACCACAGTGGGATCTCACCTTATACCTGTCAGAATGGCTAGTATCAGAAAGACAAAAAAATAACAAATATTGCCAAGGATGTGAGGGAAAGGAACCCTTGTGCACTATTGGTGGAAATGTAAATCGATACAGTCACTGTGGAAAACAGTGTGAGGGATCCTCAAAAAATTAATAGCATAAATACCATGTGATCCAATAATTCCACTACTGAGTATTTACCCAAAGAAAATGAGAACACTAATTCAAAAAGATATATATGTACCGCTATGCTCATTGCAGCGTTTACAATAGCCAAGATATTGAAGCAACCCAAGTGTCCACTGATGATGAATGGATAAGGAAGATGTACACATACACACACACATATACGCACACAGAGGAATATTACATAGCCATAAAAAAGATGAAATCTTGCTATTTGTGACAACATGGACAGACCTAGAGGCGAGTATACTAAGTGAAATAAGTCAGGCTGAGAAAAAAAAATTCTATATGATTTCATTCATATGTGGAATCTAAGAAACAAAACAAATGAACAAATAAACAAAAAGCAGAATCAGACCAATAGATGTAGAAAATAAACTGATGATTGCCAGAGGGGAAAGTGTTAGGGAATGGGCAAATGGGTGAAGGGGGGTGGAAGATACAGGCTTCCAGGTAGGGAATGAATAAGTTGTGGGAATAGAAAGTACAGCATAGGGAATATAGTCAATACTATTTTAATAGCACTGTATGGTGACAGATGGTATCTATACTTGAGGTGAGCATAGAATAAGGTAGAAAGAAGTTTAATTATTATGTTGTATACCTGAAACTAATGTAACATTGTGTGTCAACTAAACTCAAGTGAAAAGGTTTAAGAGCACCTGGGTGGCTCAGTAAGTAGAGTGTCTGCCTTGGGCTCAGATCCTGATCCAGGGTCCCGGGATGGAGCCCCGCATCGGGCTCCCTGCTTAACCGGGAGTCTGTTTCTCCCTCTGCCCCTCACCCCACTTGTGCTCTCTCTCTCTCTCTCTTGCTCTCTCTCAAATAAATAAAATCTTTTTTAAAATGTTTAAAAAAGAATTCAAATTGAAAAAAAGTATTTTAGTTATAGCAAAGGTAATTTAATTTTCTCCTGTTCATTCTGTCATATTCCAAGGTGATTAGGCAGCATAATAAATGTTTTAGAAAAAATATTTTTTTACTATTTTGGCCAATGCACCTGGACGGGTGTAGAGGAGACTCAGGAACCTAGACATGGCTATGCACATAGCTACCTAGAAATGGGCAATGATTTTGATGCCTTCTGGTGGGCAGGAACTCTAGGCGATGGTGTAAAGCAACATATTTTCATCATGCTAAACTTCATAGTCAGAGTTTAAAAGTTAGAACAAAGTTTCTCAAATCTTAGAGCACAACATCAGAAGTGGCCTGGAAGATTGTTAAAACACAGATTTCTTTACAAAGCCCCCAGAATCAGCAGTTCTAAGATGAGGCCAGATATTTTGTGTTTCTGACAAGTTCCCAACGTGATGTCAAAGCCTCTGGTCTCAGGACTACACTTTGAGAGCAATCAAGTCAGAGACTTTCATTCTTTTTAAAGATATTCATGACTGGGCATAATTACCAGAGCCAAATAACTAACTGATCCAAATGTACCTGAAAGCTACATGTGGTAAAGGCAGGGAAGGGTGTCTTACCAAGTCTCCTGCTGTGATTTCTTAATGTCAATCACTTTGGAGCCCTCGGACAGCACAGGTTAACTGCAGAGAGAGTGTGGACTCTCAAACCATTTGCTGATGTAACTTTTTTCCCCTCATGATTTTTTTTTTTTTTGTAATTTCAGGGACAATCACACTTTAATAGTTCATGCACGTTAAGAATGTAATCTCTATCTTTTGCAAACACACATGAATCATATCCATCTTTATCTACAGAATGGTTTTCAATCTTATCAAAGCCAATGCCCCCTTTTTCACAAAAATTAACACTCATTTGTTGAAGAAGCTATTCATAGGTAATATAACTTACCCACAACATAATTTAAATAACCAAATAATGCCCTCATTTTAATATAAAAGAAATACGAATGGAAAGTTATAACAAATTAAGATATATTTTAATATGTAAAAGTTTAAGCATGAGCACTTTGAAAATCTAATTAAGGAACTAGAGGTTTGCACCTATAATGTGAAATAGTCATTAATGCGACAACTTCCAATAAAGACTGTTACAAAAGTGTTGTTACAACTCAAATGTCTTAATCAGCTCTGCTATTAGTGACATGATTATATAGAATTTGTACAGTCCTTGGTAAAGTTCTGAATGAGACAAGTCTTATTTTCCTTAATTTGTTTTGTAGTTGAATGCATTTATGTATTATAAATTAAACAACTTATAAAATGTATAAAATCCTTGAGAAATACTTTATGTGGATCCCTAGAAACAGTCTGTAGTCTAGGCTCAGGTAATCAGGTGGGTGTGTTTGTGTGTTTCATCCACATGACCATGTGGGGGTCAGGATTTAAAATCCATGTTGGGCGTGGGACAATACTTCTTTGTTTAGAAGAGTCCTGGGCATTGTAGGATGACTCGTGCCATCATCACTTCTTAATCATTATGAAAACTGCAATACTGTACTTCCCCCTACAATTCCCACAACACCTCCTGTGGGTGGTACCACCAATTTTAAAAACAACAGTTTCTAGACAGATTTCTCAGTGAGTAATCCATTTCCACTACTGACAACTGACAGCAATTGTAGCCAATTATAAAATATTTGTCCAAAACAAACATGCAATTTCACTTAAAATGGGGTTCTCATTTTCCTTATAAAATCTTTCATCGTCTTTTGATAAAACTATTCACTTTTTAAGAGTTAGCTGAGGGGCGCCTGGTGGGGGGGCTCAGTCGATTAAGCATCCAACACTTGGTTTCAGCTCAGGTTATGATCTCAGGGTCTTGAGATCGAGCCCTGTGTCAGGCTCTATGCTTAGCATGGAGTCTGCTTATCCCTCTCCCTCTGCTCCTCCCCCTGCACTCTCTCTCTCTAGAATAAATAAATAAAATCTTTAAAAAAAAAGGAGTTAGCTGAGGTGGTACTTCTCTGGGAACACTCCCCTAATTCTCCAATCCAAATCCTGGGCCTTTCCTCTAGTCTACACAGAATGTTTCTCTGCTCTTATACTTAGTATAAGTGAAATGATCAGTTTACAAATCTATTTCACCAAATGGACTATAAAACATCCCTTGAGATGATAGGAGTATCTATCTCCAAAACATAACTAAATACTGGGCATATTGCAGGTATTTGTATTCAATATTTCCTGATTTTGAGCTTTCAAATGAAGTTCAGCTATTTCTCACTAGATTTTCCATTTAAAGTAAAGTGTTTCAAAATAGTTACAATCCAGATCTACTGCTATTTTATTCTACTGGAGAAAAAATTCTTGATATCAAACATGCTAGGTTGACTTTTGTCGACCTTAAAAATAAACAGCCAGTTATTTTATTAGCAAAGAGGGTTTATTAGCAAAGGAATTGCAGTTTGGGACAAGCAAGCTAGAGCAAAAACCATAGGCAAGTCCAACAAGCAAGAGAAGCATGTATCTTTATAGAGAAAAAGGAGAAAGGTCGGAGGGGTTGTTTCAATGAAAGCCCATTGGAGGACAGTCGGGGTTCAGGGTGGTCACTGTTTCTCACTGGCTGAATTGCTGGGCAGGGAAGGGAATCCTCCTTCCTCCTGCTGAAGTAGGAAAGCAGTATCAACTGGCAAGGTGCATCTCTTCCTTTTGAGGTCTGTGATTGATGATCCTTCCTGCTGGGGTCTGTAATTGAGGTGGAGTGGTACTGCTGAGGGCTCCCCCTTGTGGCCTCCTAACTCCATTTTAAACTGTATCAGTTTGCAGGCTTCCAAACTGGACTCCCTTGTGGAAAACATAGTACTTCATAGTATTTCTCTCCAGATCTACTTTTTTTCTCTCCCTAAAATAGCAATCCTCTTGGCAATAGACTTTGCTTCTTCTGTCATTGTTATATCCCTGTCTTTAGTACAGTGCCCAGCCCAACTGGGTTAGAAATTGGGACTAAATATATGCAAGCCATTCACTACAGAAGATTATTTTGTGAAAGACACATCCTTTCCTTCATCAAATTATTTAGCCCTTGTATGTTCCAGGCATGGGGGCAACAGAGGTGAAGGTGAGCATTCATCCTACAGGAGGTCGTGATCTCGTGGAGGAGGCTGATAGAGAAATCCCAAGCTCTGAAAGAGATGAGCACAGGAGGCAACTGAGCATCGAACCAGGGGATGTCTGAGCTGAAGGTTTGGGAGAGTGAAGAGATCTGCCAGATACGGAGAAATAAACAGAGAAAAGGATGTGCAAAAGCCCTCTGAGGAGTTCCCTGTGGATATATACGAGAGGCTGGTGAAAGGGACGAGTGATAAGATTGAAGAGGTAGGCTAGCCATGAACCGCGTAAAGGCCCATTGTGTCAGACGAAGGTGAATCTTGGAAGATATTTACTGGAAATCACATCATCATGCTTACACGTTAGGAAGATCAGTATTCTGGATACTGAACTCATTTATATATCCAATACTGCACCTTATGGGGCATCTGGTGGTTAATTTATGCTTAGTGTTTATAGATAGAGAATAGAATGATCCTGTTTATGTTTTGCTTCCTTTGGGCCAAGTTTTAGTAGATTGATTGCAAATATGCACAGGCATTTCCCCATCTGTATCTATGCCCCCCCCCTTTTTAATTGACACCACAACCCTCTTAAAGAAGAAAAGGAATCTGTTTCCCCACACCTCAAATCCAAGATGGCCCTGTAACTTCATTTGGCGAGTAGAAAACAGCAGAAAGAACTGTGTGCTAGTTCCAAGCCTAAGGACTCAAAAGTCTTGCACATTTCTACTTTTCTCCTTGAACCCCACACCCCTCCCTCCAACACCATCATCCCTGTGCAGTCATGGATCAGCCAGCAAGCTGGAATGCTGGACAATGAGACCACGTGGAGGAGAGACAATTCAGCTCAGTTAACGGCATCTGAAACCAGGTAGCTCTTCCCTGACCTACCAAATGACCACATACTCATGAACAAATCCAGCTGAGGTCAGCTGAGGGTAACACAGCTGAGAAACCTGTTCAGCAGATGCAGAGACTTATGAGAAAATGTAAATGTTTATTGTTACAAGCCATTGGAGTTCGGTAGATCTAGAATGTACATTATTATGGCAATGGATAAGTGGTACACAGACCCTGCACAGTGTTTTAATACCTGACTTTACTTAATGCTCATATCTTCTTTGCAAGGCAAATATAGTCTTCATTTTGTAGAGGATAAATCTGAGGCTCAGACAGTTAATCTTCTTTCCCCATTGCCACTAAAATGATAAATTGCAAAGCTGAGGTTTAAGTTTTGTCTAGCTATTGCTAAAGCACAGAATCTTCTCTGTCAACTCTGTGGTCTTTTCAAATTTCTCTATCTTGAGAAAAAAGAATAAAGTCAAATACTTTTGGTCTACAATGTAACTCATGGACAAATGAGCTGAACCTCAGTGAACAAAACAGATATATCCATTGATGTAATCATTAATGAGTTTTTATTCTAAGAAGACTACAGCCCCCTGGACAGGCAATATAAGTAATTATGCTTTAAAAAGCATCTTCGTTCCTAGAATAGAAACTGGGGGAAAAAAAAACAAAACATACATTGCAAAATCATTAGAAAGTGTTAGTAGTTCCATCAGAATTACCACCATGGGTATTCTCACCGCAGCCTACCAATTAGGGAGCACAGTGACGGACTGCTGCAGTGCAAACAGATTTCTCTCCTCTCAACCTACAGGAAAAACAAATTATTTTTTTAAATGTTATCAGGAAAATTATCATTCCCTTTTTCTGAGGCCCAGAATATAAAACTTTGCTACATATTTCCACATTCATGGGGAAAATGTGTTAGCTACTCAAGCCATATTCAGGTCACTTGTTTAAATAATCATGTTATGGCTAAGCATTGCTAGTCAGTAAACTCAATACAGCAAGAACATCAGAGTTAACTTATTAGAGAGAATATATTCACACCTGGCTTATAATTTTTGCATTAATAGAAACTTGCCGAATATTCACTGCTGTAATACAATTGAATGTTACTCAGCTATAAAAAAAGGATGAGATTTTGCCTTTTGCAACAGCCTGGATGGACCTAGAGGGCATTATGCTAAGTGAAATAAGTCAGAGAGAGAAAGACAAGTACCATATACAATTTCACTTGTATGTGGAATCTAAAAAACAAAACAAATGAATAAACACAGGGAGATATTTTGAACATCAACATCAGAAGTCTAATCACCAAAAAGCTAGTAACTCATCTCAGCCACAAGTTACATGCTGTGTATTTATCAGAAGTGTGAAGTATTCCCAGACACACTTCTTTTTTTTTTTTTCAGATTTTGAGGAGCTCCTTTTACAAGTAGAGAAATCCCAACCTGGTGTTCATTTCAACCTATGAGTTTGTCTCTAGTGTTATCTTGTTTGGGCATTTTTTTTGTTCCTAGAGTTATATGAAAGTGGAACTCCAGGCTGCTTCCACATTTTGTAAAGCTTAGAGAACAGCAAACTTCTGCTTTGAAGCTCTCTTGCTACCGTCCCAAGAAAACATTTATCTTTTTTATGAACATATTTCTTTTTGGTTTTCTTTGTGTGTGCCTTTTTAATTTTGTCTTGCTATTGCTGTGTGTTATGCACCTGGGAGTGTATTGAACTCTAAACTGATAGAATCCATTATTAGCTTCCTTTTAAATTATTTTTTTATTTTTTAGTTTAATTCCAGTGTAGTTAACATACAGTGTTCTATTAGTTTCAGGTATACAATACAGTGATTCAACACTTCTATGCATCATTACTCAGTGTTCATCCAGATAAGTGTACCCTTAATCCCCTTCCCCTATTTTACTCATCCCCTCCATCCACCTCCCCTCTGGTAACCACCAGTTTGTTCTCTATAGTTAAGAGTCTGTTTTTTTTTTTTTTTTTTTTGGGTTGGTTGGTTGGTCTCTTCTTTTCTTTGCTCTTGTTTGTTTGTTTCTTAAATTCCACTTATAAGTGAATTCATATGACATTTATATTTATCTGACTTATTTCACTTAGCATTATATCATCTGGACCCATGTTGTTGCAAATGGCAACATTTCATTCCTTTTCTATAGCTGAGTAATATTTCATCCTATATATAAACCACATCTTCTTTATCCACTTATCTATCGGTGGACACTTGGTTTGCTTCCATGTCTTTGTTATAGTAATTAATGCTGCAATAAACATAGGGGCACATATATCCTTTCAAATTAGTGTTTTCGTGTTCTTTGGGTAAATACCCAGTAGTGCAATTACTGGACTGCATGGTAAATCTATTTTTAATTTTTCAAGGAAACCCCATAATGTTTTCCACAGTGGCTGCACCAGCTTGCAATCCCTTCAACAGTACACATCCTCACCATGTGTTTTTTGTGTTTTTAGTTTTAGCCATCTGACAGGTGTGAGGTGATATCTCATTATGGTTTTGATTTGCATTTCCCTGATGATTTGTGATGTTAAGCATCTTTTCATGTGTCCGTTGGCCAACTGTTTGTCTTCTTTGGAAAAATGTCTATTGATGTTTTCTGCCCATTTTTTAATTGGATTATTTGTTATTTTTTTGTGCTGAATTGTGTAAGTTCTTTATATATTTTGGATACTAACCCTTTACAGAATATGTCATTTACAAATATCTTTTCCCATTTAGTAGGTTGTCTTTAGTTTTGTTGACTGTTTCCCTTGCTGTGTAGAAGCTACTTATTTTAATGTAGTCTCAATGGGTTATTTTTGTTGCTTTCCTTGCTTCAGGAGATATATCTAGAAAAATGTTTCTCTGGCCAATGTCAGAGAAATTATGTCTCTTTTCTAGGATTTTTGTGGTTTTAAAGAATCCACCATTAACTTCTAAATATCTTTGATTTCTGATATTCACTTGCATATCAGGTATCTGCTCCTCTTTATATGTTTAGATATTTTCCTAAAAATTTTGAAAAATTTCTGTCCATCAAATGATGAAATTTTCTTCCTTTATCCAATCAAACATAGTCTCAATTGAAGAATAACTCAAGTTATATGGATCAAGAATTAGTCTCCACCCGCTTCCTAGCTTCTCAAGTTTGTTTCCTTTGGCATGGCTAGAAAAGATTGCTTTTAAAAAAATTATAGATGTGTATATCTATCTATAATTTAAATTTATTTCTCATCCCCAACTATATGCCTATATATAATTTAATCAAAACAACTAAGTATATATGTATATAAATATATATTATATTTTATAGAGAGAGTTTTGTTTTCATCATATTATGTCTCTATTGAAGAAGACCATAATGACTTCTAATTGTTTATCATATCAAGTATCAGTTCCTCGGGCATTCTTTTCAAAAACACTGATTGTTCCCCATATGCTATTTCACATTAGAAACATTCTCTTTGATTGATAAGTGAATTAAATCCAACAATTATATTCTCAATTTTTTTTCTGTGTAGGATAATGTCCTGAACAAAACATAGTTCAGGCCCTCAAGCATTTTGTTTCATACAAGGGTATTAAAATAAGTATTCTAAGAATTATAAAAGAGAAAAGAATATGTATTAGTTTTATAAGTGTTTTGGGTAAGACTAAATAAGGATTTTAAGGGTATTTTCAAAAATGATATATATTTCCCCAAAACTTCTTATCAGTATTTGATTAGAATAAGAATATAAAGTACACTATGAAAAAAAGAATGAGATCTCAGTTAAATTCACCTGGTCTGAAACCATAGCTCTATAAATCACTAACTATTTGAACTGACCTTTCTGGCCTAGAGGCCCTAGTCATGGACATGGGAATAATGATAGTACCCGTTCATAGAGCTGATAAGGGTATTGAGATAGCAGAGTTGTAAAGCACTTAGGAAGTGTTTTGGAAGAAAAAAAAAGTGTTCAATAAATATTAGTTGCCCTTATTCTTAATTATCAATGTAATTCTCAATAGTTTACTCATTTCTGTGTGCCTTTTTTTACTCATAAGGACTAGCTTAGAATATCTATTTATCACCCCACCTTGGACCTTTCCAAGTTGAACATGACCTTCAAGCCCCAGATGCAAATTTCTCTCCTCTAGAAACTTTTTACTGAATAGCTCCCTGTCATTGGATTCCTCTCAATTCCATATTGTTACAGTTGCTCTCAACTTGGTGGTGTGCTTTTTTCCTTTAGTTTTGTAATCTAAAGTCTTTTTTAAAAACTAAGTCTTAAAAAATGTTATATGTTACATTAAATCAAAAACTATGTTTTTCTCAATGCCAGACACAGTGTTCTTCAAACAAAATGCTCAATAAAATTTAAACTAACACCTACAATCAAACCTGAAAATATGCAGTAGTAAAATATGTAAACTATGCATTTACGCATTTATAAATAGTTCTCAAAGTATTCATTCCTCTTATTTTTACATCTGTGCCATCATATTCCTTAGTGCTGTACGGAGTTTAAGCCTAATTTAAAAAGAAGGAAAGAGAAGAAAGAAAGAAAGAAAGAGAGAAAGAAAGAAAGAAAGAAAGAAAGAAAGAAAGAAAGAAAGAAAGAAAGAAAGAAAGAAAAGAGCAGTCATTTCTTACTGGAGAATTTGTTTGGCTAGAATACAGCAGTGAAATAACGTTCTCAAAACTAAGGATGAAATTTCATTTAAGCTACCTGAAAAGACATTACAAGCCTAATAATTTCTTTTTTTAAAGATTTTATTTACTTGTCAGAAAGAGAGAGAGGGAGAGAGAGAGAGCACAAGCAGGGCGAGTGGCCGGCAGAGGGAGAAGCAGGCTCCCTGCTCAGCAGGGAGCCTGATGCTGGACTCAGACTTGATCCCAGGACCCTGGGATCATGACCTGAGCCAAAGGCAGATGCTTTACAGACTGAGCCACCCAGGTGCCCCACAAGCCCAATAATTTCTTAAAGTTCAGCATGCTATGGAGTGAGACTAAATTAATTGTATTAATTAAAATTAATTAAATCCACTTGCTTATGTGGATTTAAGACTATTGGAATGGGAAGAAAAATTATAGTAGTGAGAATCTCCCAATGTTTAATGTTAACCCAAGGGGTAAGTGGGTTTGATAAAGGAGGTTTTACTTATTGTACACTCTTTAGAGAGATAAGCCTGTTTTACAGGCTGGTTTCATGAGCAACCCAAGTGTATATTGATTGAAAACCTGATTCTTCCTTAGAAAACAGTGTGGAATGATTCATATCATTCCCTTTCCTAGGACGGTTATATATCATCAATTGCAGAGCAATTTGGATCTATTTAACTTGAAGAATAGTACAAATTGAGTTGCGTTGTCTTTACCACTGGTTAGATGCTTTCAACTTGATGTCCGTTCAAATCATTCTTGAGCACGAGGAGGGCTAACGGACAGCTTTAAGATGAATTGCTTAGTGTTTTCCATTAAACAAAATTAGTTCAGGGATTTGGATGGGAAAGGATGAAGATAGTTTGACACCAAAGTCAAAATGCACCTTAACTAACATCACACTTACCTGCTCCAGCCATCATCTTAAGCACATGTTGGCTTATTCCTAGTCCAATGCTTTTGTTCATAACTTGAAATCCTGAGTATACCTCCACTTTGTCTTCCTTTCACTCACTCTTAAAAACAGAATAATAGTTTCACAGTGACCAAGCATGTTGTGATGGGAACCATGGCTGCCTACAGGAAACATGCTGTGCTACACAAATTTTCTCTTTTGAAAGTCAGTTACCTCCAAATGAACTTTCCACATGTGAATGAATATTTTAATTTTCCAGGCATCATTGTGTATATACATTATAGAAGCACTATATATTTTTTAAAGATTTATTTATTTATTTGAGAGAGAGAGTGAAAACGAGAGGTGAGGAGGGGCAGAGGCAGAGGGAGGGAGAGGGAGAAGCAGGCTCCCCACTGAGCAGGGAGCCTGATGCAGGGCTCAATCCCAGGACATGGAGATCATGACCTGAGCCGAAGGCAGACACTTAACCAACTGAGCCACCCAGGTGCCCCTGTTTGTTTGTTTGTTTAAAGATTTTATTTATTTATTTGACAGAGAGAGAGATAGCGAGAGAGGGAACACAAGCGGGGGAGTGGGAGAGGGAGAAGCAGACTCCCCGCAGAACAGGGAGCCCGATGCGGGGCTCGATCCCAGGACCCTGGAATCATGACCTGAACCGAAGGCAGACACTTAACCGACTGAGCCACCCAGGTGCCCCTGTTTATTTGTTTTTAATTGAAAGTATGTGATTCACAAAATCCTCTTATTGAGATGGACTTAAATTTTTAACTGGCCCAATAACCTTTTAACATCTCTACAAGATTCTATTCAAATTGTGATCTAGCTTACACTTAAGCAGCTCCAAAGACAGAAACTCACTGCCTTCAAAACATTGACTCAGGAAGTTCTCCCTTATTTTATTTTATTTTTTAAACAATTTTATTTATTTATTTGAGAAAGAGAGAGAGAGAATGCGAGCAGGGGGAAGGGGTAGAGGGAGAGGCAGACTCCCCACTGAGCAGGGAGCCCATGCGTCGTTTGATCCTAGGACCTGGAGATCATGACCTGAGGTGAAGGCAGACACTTAACCAACTAAGCCACCCAGGCGCCCCTATAGAAGCATTATAGAAGATGAATCTCTTATATGATGATACTTGAAATACTCCAAGCTCAAGGCTACCTTTCAGCATATCTACAATGGTCTCCAATAGCACTTAAAATGTCCCCATTACAGTTATGTTCTTTATTTATAGGTACATTACCATACACTTATTCCTCAGTCAAGCATTCATTGAATATGTGTATGAATCAGGTATAAAGGCATAAGATACGATACTTGACACGAAGGTCCTCATTGTTTATTGGAAAATGGATATAAATGGTACAATACAATAAATTGTAATAAAAGGTATATATCGCTATTTAAAATAAACCATACTTGACCTTCATGTAAAATGCATATTCCCTGGGGAATATCAGAAAATATTTGGGAGATAATATCAACAATTAATGGTTAATAGAATATCATTAAATTTATATCACCATCATTTTTATAAAGCATGCTTTTCTAAGTTGTTTATAGCAGCTTTATTGCGATGTAATTCTCATGCCATAAATTCAATGTTTTTAGTATATTCACAGAATTGTACAGCCATTAGGATAACCTTATTTAAAATATTTTTACCACCATGAAAAGGAACCTCATATCCTTGGACATGAGGTGGCAGTCCAGTTGTTCAAAAAATAGCACCGGTGCTGAATGTACTAATATACTGTAAGGAACTGGACTAGCAGATGCAATGTATCAGGTATTCAAGGTGTGTGAAGGATTTGTAGCCATAAGAATGGTGAGATCTTATGACTCTTACAAGGTGCCATTCATACACACAAGCAGATAATGAACATCCCAGGATGAGTAACATGCCGTTAAAATCAAGGTATGAAATCAGGGGGACTTTTAGATGAGCTCTCATCATCCACTGCAGGAAGATGGGGGAACTCAAAGACCAAGCACAGGATCCACCAGAGACTGAATATCAAGGACAGTTAAATGCTGAACTAAAATAGGTCTATTTTGACAAGACAAAGGCTCAGGCTGAAAAAACCCTGACTCACATGATAAGGACATCTGAGTGGGCGCCTGTGAAGGTTTTTTTTGCTCCCCTGAATGCTCCAAATCTATTCAACTTAAACACGTGGTTCATTGCTAGCCGTGATCTCCCTCATGATTGAATAAAATGCAGAGGCTTCCCCTCCACAAGGCAAGAGCTGCTTTCGTTAAGACCTGCCACTCTTCCCCTCCTGTTTACTAGGTTTATAACTAAAGTTAAGTCACAGCATATCCCACCTTGCAATATGCTGAGCTGGTTAATAGAGGAAAAAACTCTAATACTCCAAAGGAGCTGTAAGACTTAACTAGCATGTATAACTTTCAATTTTCCACCACTACCCAACCTCGTCTGTACACAAAAATCTACCTTATTAGTCAGTTTAGGATAAATCTTGCTGTGCTAATAACAAATAATTCTATAATCTCAGAATTGAGTTGACTTACCCCCATCATACTGGTTTATATGCTACGCATCTACCAAAGGAGAGCAACTCACCCCCACCCCCCAGCTCCATGAATTTTTCCTTGTGGGACTCAAACTGATGGAGCAGCCCAATTTGGAACAATGATTCTCTCCACAGATAACATGAAGGAAGGATACATTGGCTTGTAAATTTTCATCTTGGAAGCTACATGCATTACTTCTACTCACATTTCATTGGCAAAGCAAGACTCATGGCCAAGTTGGTCACCATCAGGACAGATAAATATTTTAGAATAGAATTTTAGCAGAAGATATTTCAAACACTAATACAATTTGCCACATCTAACTATTTATTTTTAATGACTGAATAATATTCAACAATATGAATGTACTCTAATTTACGTGGCCTTTTTTCTACTGATGAATATTTTCAGTGTCTCACATATTTCATTGTTAGAAACTATGCTGAGCAGAACATGGATCAGATCATACACACATGTACCCATCTAATTTTTTAGATTGGATTTGATAAATACAAAGAATGCAGAATTATTTTTTTCAGATCTGAAAACCTTCTGATCAGCCTTTGACATTATATTTTTTTCTTTCTTGTAATAGCTTTCTTTCTGTAAATAGCTTCATCAGTCCAAAAGTATCAGACAAAAAACTCTTCTAAAAATGCATAATTTTGGTGGTGAGGCAGAGTACAAGACCACCTTTACCTTTGGTCATTAGAAAATGGACATTTCCATGTCTATTGAAGGCCAGCCTGCCATGGAAAGAGGAGGAAGAATGGTCTGCCGTTTCCTCACCACTGTTTCATGTCTTTTCTCCCAGTGGACACGGGTTGCATAAGAAAATAAGTATTTATAAGCTTTGTGACATCGCTGGGTCTAATGGATGAATTCTGATCAACTCTGTAATCATTTCTATTCCCTCATCCATCACAGGTCCTAACACAGAGCTGATGTTTCTTGCTTCAGTGAAATTATGCCATTCTTTCCAATTCATGGAACAAAGTAAAGCAAAGTTTGTGTAACATTCTCTTATTCCAGAGAATAAGTATCAAAGAGGTTTTATCAGAAATAACTCAGAAACTGCCAAACATAATTAATTATTTATATTTTTAAACCCACATGTTAATTTGTGGCTGTAATAGTCTTTGAAGACTAAATTAATCACATCTATCATATAAGGTGAAATCACAGTTTAATGTTGAAAATTAAATATAACATTTCATGGTGTTATCTAAAGAGTACAGTTTTATTTTTTTTTAAGATTTTATTTATTTGACAGAGAGAGACACAGCGAGAGAGGGAACACAAGCAGGGGGAGTGGGAGAGGGAGAAGCAGGCTTCCCACTGAGCAAGGAGCCCGATGAGGGGCTTGATCCCAGGACCCTGAGATCATGACCCAAGCCGAAGGCAGACGCTTAACAACTGAGCCACCCAGGCACCCCAAAAGAGTACAGTTTTAAACAATTTTCAATTACAGACACATAAACCTTTAGTTTTTATTCCTTCATTCATCATGAGCATCATGTCAAAAATTACTTAAGGCTTTTAATTAAAGACAATAGTTGTTTGAGGGTTTCTGAAAATAAGGGAGAAAAACATGAGTATGTGCTCCGAAGCACATGTGTAGGAATTGGGCTTATATAAAAGTTGAAAAACTTTGTCTTCTATAACAGAGGAAAGAGAAGAAAGTATGAGTATGGATGATGGCAGGTTTTAAGTTTTGATATGGATCAATTAAAAGTTTTCAGAACTGATAGGCTGAAAGTGGCAGAACCTAGTGGTTATGAATTAAAGTTCTGGCATCAGGCACCTGAGGCTCAGACTTTGTCCTTAATATTTAGGGGTTTACAATTCACTTTCAGATACTAAGTCTGAACCCTTACAACATTCATGGGGTGTAATATAGTCATTATTATTTATTTTACAAAAGAGGAAATTATCAATTTGAAATGTAAGTCACATGACTACTGCCATAAGCAGGTATTATATGATCACAGAAAATAAATGAAAGGGAAACTCAGTGTATGCTGGGAGGGTTTTAGAATTCTTCAAAGAGAAGATAGAATGAGTTATACCTAGATTATCAGAGAAGCAAGAAAGAAATTTTATAAAAGGTGGGTAAAATATATGGGAGAAAATCCATGTGAAAACCAGAGATAAATTTGGTATATAGTGAGTATACTACTTTGGCTTTAAGAGGGGATTCTTGTAAATAGAGAACAAGTGGTTAGAGAGCGATTTTTTTATATTGATTGATCTAGCCTTGAATGCCAGGATACAGATTTTTTTTTTTAAAGATTATTTATTTAACATGAGCAGGGGACAGGCAGAAGGAGAGGGAGAGAATCTCAAGCAGACTCTCCCTGCTGAATGAGGAGCCCACAAAGGGCTGGATCTCATGACCTGAGCCAAAATCAAGAGTCGGGCGTTTAACTGACTGAGCCACCCAGGCGCCCCAGGATACAGATTTTAAGCTTTAGTAATTAAAATAGCTACAAATTCTAAGGGCTTACATGTATCAGGCTCTAGCATAGAAAATTAACATAAAATATCTCCTTTAGACTTCTCAGCAACACTAACAAGGCAGCTGGTATTATCCTGATTATTACAGGCATATCAATTATGAGGCTGTTAACTATGGTAACTTGGAAGATAGAAACATAGCTCTTGAAATTGGCAATCTCACTAAGGAGATTTATAGACAAATGTTAAATATGCCAATTAGTCTCTTTTAGAAGCATAGGGGGAATTGTTAAATTTGCAAGGAGAAATTAGAAAAAGTATATATATGCTAGGATAATCTCAGTAGTCTGGTCAGCTGAAGAAATGCATGACAGGCAAAGACCAAATCCAGGGCAATAATAGTAAAATATGGCCATTAGGCTGTCAGACTTTCATTTGTATGTCTGAAGAATTTAAGTTATTGCCTCTTAGACATTCTCATCTAAGAAAAAGAATTTCTATGAATCTTACAGCCTGGAATAGAAATGTGAGTGTTTCAGATAGACTTGTGGGTGGTTCAAAGGCTTTTTTTTTTTTTCTTTTAAGTAGGCTCCATGAGCAGCACAGAAGCCAACACTGGGCTTGAGCTTACGACTCTGAGATCAAGACCTGGGCTGAGATCAAGAATCGGATGCTAGGGCGCCTGGGTGGCTCAGTTGGTTAAGCGACTGCCTTCGGCTCAGGTCATGATCCTGGAGTCCTGGGATTGAGTCCCACATCGGGCTCCCAGCTCAGCGGCGAGCCTGCTTCTCCCTCTGACTTTCTCCCCTCTCATGCTGTTTCTCTCTCTCTCGCTCTCTAATACATAAATAAATAAAATCTTAAAAAAAAAAAAAAAAAAAGAATCGGATGCTAAACTGACTGAGCCACCCAGGCACCTCTCAAAGGCTTTTTTCTAATGGACAAATTATAATTTGTTACATAGGAAGCCCATAATGTTTTTAAGGAAGTTGTCCCGGTTTGAAGTACAAAGAACAAAGAGTTAAACTTTTGGGACCCCAGCTTTCCATAGGTAAGAAGCAAGCTAAGACATACTCTCAGTGAAAAACACAGGCTATTTCTCATGGACAAACAAGGATGACTCAAAGGACATGGAGCCAAATACAAAGGGGAGAACAATAAATTAGGAGACAGCTCCCAAATCCAAATGGCTCTAACAGGGACCACTTCCAGCCTCCAATCCGATCTGGTGACATACACCTGGCTGGATTTCAGAATTGCCTTAGACATGATTGCTACCTGCCTTACGTTCCACCCACAGCCTTCTAAAGGGGACTGTCCATGGTGGGTAACTTGTTCCTGTCTTAAAATTGTATATTATGTCCATCTGAGGAAAATAACTTGTCACTTTAGTTCATAGGTCTGTGTATTAGGATCAGAAACACCTTCATCCATGTTCGGGAGCAAAGCAGATCATAAGGTCCTGGAGTTTGAACTTGATCTAATAGGATGAGGCTCCTAGGGAAGTGAGTAAATGTATTTTGTAAGTGGAGAAGCCATGCATTCTTCTTACCAGAGGGTTGACTGTGCAGATTGCTCTTTAAATATTTATTAACAAACCTTCCTCGGACTGTATGCATATGTCACTTTCCCATAAGAGATGTCCCTCCCTTTTAATATGTACTGACCTTGTGACTTGTTTTGGAAAATAGAATGTGGCCAGTTGTATTAGTTCTGTGTCTAGCCCTTAAAAGACATAAAACTTTAATGCTCTCGTAACTCAGAAAATACAGAAGGGAACAGAGTCGAGAAGAACTGCTCTTCCATGTAAAGAACTGAAGTGCCAAGCCAAAAATAAGCACATACTGGCAGACGTATGATGAGACCTTCTCTTACCTTATATCTTTAGCCTATCAGGTGATGCTGTCACGTGATGACGCCCGCTGATGTGACATGGAACGGAAGAACTACCAAATGAGCTTAGTCAACGCATGAGAGACAATGAATCACTGATGCTTTAAACCACTATGCTTGGGACAGTTTCTTCTATAACAATAGGTAAATGAAATGGTTTATTAAGAAAACAACTCATTTCAAAGGGAGAAAATACAAGGACTTGTTTTTATTTTAAAAGTTTTTATATCCACTCATAAACATCCCTTATTATCATGACAATAAGAGTATAAACAATAATAGTATTTTATTCAACATCATAGATTCCATTTTAAAATTTCATTTCTGAATTTGAAGTCTATCTCTATAAATAAAAGTTATATGTCTTCTGTGTCTTTGGCTAACTCTGTGCTGTCAATGAATGAAAAGGGAAAAAATCCAGTTTGTGAGTGGAAATAACATTCTCATTTTAGACGTAACTAATAAATGGAAAACACATTTCTCTTTACTTATATGAAAGGGAGGAGTCTCATCTTAACTGGGCAGCAGGGATACACCATGCATCCTCTGTCCCAACATTAGGTTCTTTTTTTCAGTTTAATAAGATTCCATTAAAAAAGGATTTATTTCTATTTTAAAAACTAAGACACTATGTCTCCAATCAATGACAGAACTATATCCCACTTACATACTACATGGATACTGCCTTTTGGAAAGTTTGTGCATTTTATTTTGATCTAACTAGAGAGAATATATATTCTTTGCTATGCATTAAGTCTAAATACATGGTTAGCATTTATCTTAATGTAGCTTAGAAGGAGAAAAATGCAATTATTTATATATGAAAAATGGAAATTGGTCATTAGATAGATGATATAGAATGGAATGGAATATAATGGAAAAGTCTGGAGACCCTTGGGAGAGGCTCTTGTGATGTAAGAATCTATGATGCAGAAGATCTTTTATGCAGTGGCTCAGATGGAAATCACAAAGGCACAGAAACTCAAGAAGCATAATGTATTATTTCCAAAACTTTAAGTCTGAACAACAAAATAAAAAAAAATATGTAAGCACATCACATGGGTTAGCAGGTCATTCTCTCCATGTAGAAACCTTTCCCCATGTCAAAAGATATGTGTAACCTTCCATAGAGAACATCATGAACAAAATAAAAAAACTAGACTTTTGAGATTATTCTAAATGGTCTGAAATTTGTTGTAAAGAACAGGTCCAACTAGCTCTATTCATCACATTTTATTTAATAGGTCACTTTGGGATGATTTTATACTATTTTTCTTGCTTGTTCTGGAAAGTGAAACTCTCATATAACATTATGTTACCAGTCTACAGACTTGTACATGCCCAGGAATTTAAAGAACAGCCTTCCTTCTCCCCTTCCTCTCTTTTGCCCTTTATCAAGACATAGATAATTTATGTTCCTTATATGTCTACAACCAGATATACCCTGCAGACTTTTTTCGCCCTAGAAGGACGTATATTGGAACTGGCTCACAAAGTTGTTGAACAAATTTAAATGTCTTTAGTTTATTTCTTTCACCAGAATTCATTTTCCTTGCCTTTCCCTATATCTCACATTACTTCTCCTTCTGAGTTATTTGTAACTCCCATCTTTCTCTTCTCACCTGTCCCTGCGATCTCCTAAGAGTTACTGTCTGAATATTTGACCCATGATGACCTTGAACTGGTATCCTTAGTTCCTCTTTACCATGTTTCACACTCTGCAACTGCCAGATAATAACCAACAAGATAAAGTGACCAATATCAAATGAACTATGAATTTTGTTTAGCAGGAAAAACAAAGCAAAACAATCACAAACAAGGCTTGGAATTTTGAAGGAAAGAGAATATTTGTTTTGAAAAAATAATGGCTCAACATAAGGATTTGCACATCTGGTTGGATCCTAGAGATTTTTATTTAGTCAACACTTCTTTTTTTTTTTTAAGATTTTATTTATTTATTTGACAGAGAGAGAGAGAGAGAGAGAGGGAACACAAGCAGGGGGAGTGTGAGAAGGAGAAGCAGGTCTCCCACTGAGCAGGGAGCCCAATGTGGGCTCAATCCCAGGACCCTGGAACCATGACCTGAGCCAAAGGCAGACGCTTAACGACTGAGCCACTCAGGTGCCCCTTAGTCAACACTTCTGGTTAAGTCCTGCTGTATAATAAATAACCCCAAAACATAGTGCCTTAAAACAACACATTTTATTATATCTGGTGGGTTATTTTTAGGGTCAGAAATTCAGGCAGGGGGACTTTAAGTTTCCACTTCCTTATGTAAGGAGCTTACAAGTCACCACTCTGTCCTAACAAGTAAGAAGATGAACAGACTGAAAAATCAACAAATCTTGGATCCATAGAAAGAAGAACACAGGGCAAATCACTATCAGCACTGAAAAAACAGGTGAATACAGAGAGACACAGCTTATCAGAGCAGAGCCTCATGAGCTGAAACCACAGCAGGAACTGGTATCAAGATAGGGAAAGATGAGCACTAAGGTGAAATTCTGGGTTTTGGGTGATAATGATATGCCAATATAGGTTCATTCTCGGTAAAAAAATAACACTATCTGGGGAGTGATGTTGATCACAGAGTGCATATGGGGAGGCAGGGGATTTGTGGGAAATCTGTATTTCATCTCAATTTTATTGTAAACTGCTCCAAAAAATAAAGCCCTAAAAAGACATAAAAGAAATTCAGGCAGGGATCTACTAGTGATTCTTCTCCCTCACATGGTTTTGATTAAGGTTTTTAGTCAGCCTAAAACTAGACTGTCTAGAGCACCCAGTTGACTTTATTCATGAATTCAGTGTCATTGTTTGGATGGCTGGAAGGATGAGCTGATCCCGATCTCTCAATCAGTGCCTATACTTGCTGGTCTCAAGGTAAGTGGAATTCTTACAGTTCTCCCAGATAGTGCTCATAAGTGGGAAATGGAAAATGACAGTTTCTTCAGTCCTGGTTCCTAACTTCACAGGTCTTTCTTTCTCAGAATTTTATTGGTCAAAGCAGTTAGAGAGTTTGCCCAGAACAAAAGAAGGGATGTAGATCACAACTGTGGATATTGAAACTGTCAAAGAATATAAAGTATCTTTAACTCAGTAAAACTTTACCCAGATCCCAGAAAATTTGGGGGCAGTACATAGTTATAAAGCCCACCAGTAGAGGATGTAAAAAGATAGTCATTGCCATGAGTTCTTTGGGGATGTGTAATGTTGAATAGTTTTCAAATGTTAAAGGTCATTTTCACTGTCCACAATAATATGCTCTACAAATCCAAGGAGTGATTCTGAATGAGGAGGATAGTTGGTCATGGCAGGGCTTGACTGAGGCAAAATAATCAATGCAGTCTAGCCCACAGGCCTCTGCTGACTTCTCTAGCATTACCCAATACTACAGAAATGCTTTCTATCTTGGCCATTCCAAATTTCTTGAAATCCCATGACCCCACCATCAAAATACATCTCGTATACTTCTATGGCTAGGCACACTTCTCAGCATTCATTTCAATAAGCGAAAGCCCATTAATATTTTTAAATCAAGATTAAGATTTACTTCCTTCCTTTTTTAATTTATTTTTTTATTGTTTTTTTTAAGAGTTACTTCCTTTCTTGAAGTGTTCTACTTCTAGTTTACTTCTCACTTTTCTGAGCTCCAATAACACACCAAGCATACCTCTATTCATTTATCATATATATTGATATTGATGTTGCAATTCTAGTCTCTTCTTAATGGCTCTAAGCACTGTTGGTCCACAGAGACTGAGATTTCATTATTTTCCTTTCTTAGCACATGATGTAAGTACTCAATGGATGTTTGTTGATTGAACAAATGACTAAACGAATAAGGTGTATTTCCTGTTTGCCCTTATCTTCAGCTTTAGAATATTTATGACCATTTAGTCATTTATCCTCTTTTTCCCGATGGCAAGCAGCTTTCTTTCAGCCAGTCCTTTTTCACCAGCTGCTTCATCGTTGGTCCCTCTTGATCCGTTGCTCCTAACTTTCACCACACCACTCCTCAAAGCACAATGAAAATCCCTGTCATGGATCCAGGCTCAGACAGGCAACCACAGCCCTGGCTTCAGTAACCTTATCTCCTCCCTTAGTTTCTTCAGTTTAGGGGTGAGAGTGACTTCTTCCTGCTAATCATTTCTGGGTTTTCTCCCCTTCCCTTGTTGACTTCTCAGTTCTTCCATAACTAATTTTCTAAGTTAAATTAGCTCCCAATTTAAACATTTGGAGATGTTTCTACTTTCCTGTTTGTATCTTGACAAAAACAGTCTCTAGGAGAGTAGAATTTGGAGAGATAGGTAGGCAGTAGCAAAACTTCTAAGGTCAAAAATGGGGTTTTCCTGGTCTATTTTTAAGCAAAAATTACGTTTTCTTAAAAACTATCATGGTTCCACACAAATCATTTTAATCATGTTGACTGCAATTATTACTAATAATCTGTGTACAAATTTAAATAATAATAAATGGACATGGGTATAATGGAGAGACAAGGTGGTTACAATTGGATATTCATAATCACTAGCATAGCATCTTACTCTGTCAACATGCCACCAGCTTTCAACTACAGAGCCAGTATTAGCTCATAAATCTAGAAGCCTAATTTCATTGTATCAAATGGGACTTCATGACCGTTATTTGTTATTTTCCATGCTTATAACTATGTTTGACATACCTGGCCTACATTTAATAGAAAGTTAATTTATTTTTAAAAATCCTTAACTTTCATTGGAAATTGGAAAAAAAAGAAGCCCATCCCACTACTTAAAAAACAAATGTTTGTTATTAAAGAGTTATCTTGTTACAAAATCTTTAACTTGGAATTATTCTCAAGCATTGAAAGCTAGATATTAGAAATGACAGTTTCATCAGAATTTCAATTACCAATAATACTAATAATAATTATCCAGAAAACCATTTATTGAAGTTAGTTGACATCAATAACTAAATTTATTTTTCTTTCAACATTGGTCCTGTGAAATACAGTGGGTGGGAGTCTCTATATAAAATGTAGACTTTACAGGAAACGACAGATGTTGGCGAGGATGCAGAGAAAGGGGAACCCTCCTACACTGTTGGTGGGAATGCAAGCTGGCACAGCCACTCTGAAAAAACAGTATGGAGTTTCCTCAAAAAGTTGAAAATAGAGCTTCCCTACGACCCAGCAATAGCACTACTGGGTATTTGCCCCAAAGATACAAATGTAGTGATCTGAAGGGGCACATGCACCCCAATGTTTATAGCAGCAATGTCCACAATAGCCAAACTATGGAAAGAGCCTAGATGTCCATCAGCAGATGAATGGATAATGAAGATGTGGTATATATATACAATGGAATATTATGCAGCAGCCATCAAAAAAAAAAAAAAAGAAATCTTGCCCTTTGCACGACGTGGATGGAACTAGAGGGTATCATGTTAAGCCAAATAAGTCAATCAGAGAAAGACAAGTATCATATGAACTCACTGATATGAGGAATTTGAGAAACAAGACAGAGGATCATAGGGGAAGGGAGGGAAAAATGAAACAAGACGAAACCAGAGAGGGAGACAAACCATAAGAGGTGCTTAATCTCAGGAAACAAACTGAGGGTTGCTGGAGTGGAGGGGGATGGGAGGGATGGGGTGGCTGAGTGATGGATATTGGGGAGGCTATGTACTATGGTGAGCGCTGTGACTTGTGTAAGACTGATGAATCACAGACCTGTACCCCTGAAACAAATAATACATTATATATTAATAAAAAATAAGTAAATAAAATAAAATAGAAAAAAATAGAGACTGTAGTCTACAGAGAAAAAATAACATGCTCTAAGTTCCTAATTTCTTACCAATGACTAGCAATGCATTTTTTAAAATTCTACACAAGACTTCTAAAAGCACACACACACACACACACACACACACACACATATATATGTCTATATATATGGCAAATACTATATATAGTTTTACATTTATTATTTTTTCATACAATATTTTTGTGAACATTGTTTTTTTGGTTAAAGAAAGCATTCTACAAATAGATTAGGTGGATAAAATATTTGGTCATTTAAGGGCTCATGACATTTGAATAGGGACCGAACAGAGGTGAAAAGCAAACCAGGTGGAAAGGACCTCAGGTGCAAAGGCTCTGAGACAGGCAGGCCTGACAAGTCACAATCATCATAGCCAGTTTGGCAGGGGCAGAGCAGTAAGGAGGGAGAATAGAGAGATTAGAATTGAAAGGTAGCTGGGAAGCAGACCATGTAGATAGTCTTTTGAGTCACTCTAAACACTTTGTTCTTAATTCTGAGAGAGAAGAGAAACCATTACAAGGTTCTGAGCAGAGGAGTGACACAATCTCAATTATATCTTAACAGAACGGATCAGGATCTTCAGTTAAGTGTATGTTGAGTGAGTGGGGAGAAGCAGGAGGATGAGCTCATCAGAACGCTATTACAATAATCTAGGTAAAAAGTAAAGTGGGCTTGGACATGGGCTGAAGGTGACAAAAATATTCAGTAGTTTCGGATTCTATGTAGTGCCAAAATGAAAGTGACAACTGGACGTGGGACATGAGAGGAAAAAGGCATCACAGATTTTGCTTACACTTTCAGCCAATGCCCTCAGTAGAAAGTTTAGCACCATACAGCCTGGGCAAAAAGAGGGTTTTCCAGATAAAACCCCTTGTAATTTAAAATAAAGCAGTATGAACAAGATATAAAAGTTAATATGCTAGATACTCTATGCAGGACCTCTGTCTTCACATATGCTAGGGTGAGAATCTGACTTTTATGCCATTTTGAGGAATGCTGTGATTATTGTTCTTATAGTAACTGAGGTTCTCTTTCTTTGAAGGAAATATGGGCGGGTGCTGGTACTGCTGTTAGAGTAATGGGAGAAGAAGAGAAATTGTTGGGAATTGAAGAGAAAGAAAAGAAAATGGAGAGAAAATTTTCTTCTTGCTACAGGGAACTCAAGTATATGCCAATCAGGCCTTCCTTCTCACACTGGTTCTTATTGTCTCTTTCTAGAATACTGATTTCTTCCTTTCTAATTGGCTAAATCTTAGATTTATTTCAACAGTTTACTCTGGTGCCATCTCTAGAAAACCTTACTTGATCTTGTCTACCTATGTGAGTTTGAATTAATGCTGACATGGCATTGGGCTGTTTGGCAATAGTGGTGGTTTTTTACCAATCTGTGTAATAATCTCACACATGTCTATTTCTTCGACTAAACTGAGGCTCTCTGGCTACACAGATAGTCCAATCTATTTCTTATCACCGACACCTACCCTGGCACCTCTTAGTGCTAACATCAACTTTACACACCAATTCAACAATGAACAACCACCTGCTTACTATATATCGGGCACTCTGACAAGGACTGATGATAAAATACCAGACACACGAGTGCCTGCCTTCGTGACCTGTGTAGACTGAAGAAAGACTCGTGAAAGCAAGGACAAACCCACATGCTGTCTACACCAGCAACACCACCAAGCACAATCATGAAAAGGTATCCTTAGATGGCTGCAGTGGCCATGTAAGATATCACTAGTAAGTTTGATGTTCTATTATTTGGACAAGTTTCCTTTCACCTTAATAGCTTCTAACATGACAAATGACAGTGACCCCAAACTAGAGCTTTGTAGCCAATCAATCATCCTGAACCTTAAATCCCTTTCTCAGAGAACAGGTGAAGAGAATAAATTTATTCCGGGGAAATTTTCTCTTACATACAATGCATGCTAACTTATAAGGAAGAAAAAGCCAAGGACAACATTTTTACATTTCAGAAGTGGTCAATGATAAATGGAACAAATGCAACCAAAACTTTAAGACAATAATAAATAAATATTACACTCAGCAAACCACAAGGAAGGGAGAAGTCTGCCTGTCATCGTCAATTCATCTTTACCAGAATCTGCCTGGGACATCAAAGACATGTTTTCAAAGATATTTTCTGCTTCCATCTCTTGGATGATACTCATGACCCAGGGCAGTCTTAGAACAAAGTGTTTACTCTGGGACTCATGAAATCTCTCTATGAATTATCCAGGAGGATTTTGTGAGTTTAACTTTGTCAAGTCCCTCAATTTTAGAAATAAAGTTCTTTCAAAGTTGTTCATACTAAGATCAATTCTTCCTAACTGTCTCTTTCTCAGTCTCCTTTCCCAGAACTCTATTTCAGATATTTGAAGATTTATTACTTTTAAGCATTTATTAATGTATTTACACACTATTAACAGAGAACCTACTATACACCGAACACTCTTCTAGGCACTGAAACTATACCTTTGGGTAAAACAGATCAGCTCTCTGCTCAAATGGAGCCTATATTGTGACAATGAAAAGTTTATTCAGATATCAAATGTGAATTTTCCTAGGGACTAAGTTACTGCTTATTATTTATGATGAGTTTTTAAAAATTGACTTACACATCCATAAAAGTTAAGAAGGACACAAGCATAGAAACAAACAAGAAACAATGTGTAATAGGATGAACCTAATTTATCTGTGATATTCTTACATTCAAAAGTCTTTCTCTTTTGCAGCACTTATAAGAAAATGCAAAGGTAACATACTAAAAATAATGCCTGGTGTTACCCCAAACCTCATGTCCAAAATGTTATCATTACTAATTTAAATCAATGTGGCTGCCTGTACATCTGGACATTATATTTATAAAAAGTTTATGTTAAGAAATCTTCATACTTCAGAATGAATGTTGTAAAACTGTAACTTTAAAAGATTATTTCTCTGCTTGCTCATGTCCTTTATTCTACCTTTACTACAGCAGGTAATTTTACAAACAATCCCTTTTTCATATTTTTGCCAACTACTCTAAAATATTGCTATCAGGTAAGAGGATATGAAATGTTTTGTGAGTACAATCACTCTAATTCTCCATAATGTTATCTTATTGCTTTAAAAATAAGAGTGGAAATCTATTTTCAGCATTCAGCAGTAGCTAGGTCAAATCTATTATTCAGGTAGACACCAGTTAAATGTGGCAATTTTCTTGCCTTTCTTTCTGCTACTCAAAATAATGCTTGTGTGTATCTTTACACATGTTACTTCTAGCATTTCTATTAGGAAATATCTGGAAATATCTGGAGAAGCTCCCACTTATCCCAGTTGTCTCTACTGGATTGTGTGAGTTATGTATTTTATTTCACTTTATTATTGCCCTGTGATTACTTGATGTTTAATCCTTGGATATTATGCTAAAATGGAGAATTAGAATAGAAACCATTTGTGGCTGTTAGAAAAAAGCAATCTGTGAAGAATGAGAGCCCAGGTAAGCCAATGCAGTTCTAATAAGATAAAGAGCATTCCCTGGAGGATGGAGGAAAGATCCAGAATCTAGGGGAAACATCTTAAAATTCAGAAAAGGAGTAAGAGTGATCCAACATTTACAGAGTGCCTATTCTGCATACCTTATTGCTCTAAGCAAAGAAAATACTTAATTGGACCAGACTCACCACCAACACCACCCTGAAAAACATGAAACAATAACAAATAATGGTCTTTAAATCCCATTTAGTACAATGAAATTAGGCTCCTAGATTTATAGGAGTTTCTCATTAGATGTTTGATGAATACAACATGAAGTTTTGAAAGAATCTCAGTCTCCTAACTCTAATACGTTGCCTGTTTTGGTCTTTGTTTTTTTTCAATCAGAGGGGAAAAAGAAAGACCTTTGGAGTGAGAAAGAAAAGCATTTCTCAAAGTGAATATTAAAACATGGGTGAAAAACTAAGAATATATGTCAAGCCCAGAAGTAACACTCGTAGCAAGGTATGAAGTTGTAAAAATCATTAGAATCCATTGCACAAATCATGATTTGGACTTATTTGACACTGTACTTAGGGATTTACATGCATTATTTCTTACAGTTTACAAGACAATGGCATGATCTAAAGGCTGCTCCTCTGTGTTATACACGTGGGAACTGAAGGTCAGGGAAGACAAATAACTTGCTCAGGATTGTTTAGCTAGTGAGTGGTTGAATTGTATTTAAACACAAAATTTTCTGATTCCAAAGTTGTCTCTTTTAACTATTTCTGAAATTGATCCTCCCCTCATAAACATAAGCTGCTGTCTACATTTTTCACATGCTACATGTAAATTGCAAGACTGATTTTTTGAGAGTAAAAACATGTATGTGAAAACATCCTGCTGGAGCATAGTCCTGAGAAGGGGTTCTGTGCACTGTATTAGACCTGTGCCCAGCCGACCTCCTCTACAGCCTTAGAGATACTTAACAAAACATCTTTAAAAAGTCAGTAGGATGCAATGCAATGAACCTGGCTTTTCCATTCATCAGCTGTGTGACTTTGGGTAAAACACCTCATCTCTCTGAGCCTTGGATCCTTCAAATATCAAATGGGGATAACGCCTTGCTATCTCATAAGATTGTATTCATTGGGATGAAAGGTGTATGTATATGTTTTCCTCCATCCCAGGAACAATTATACACTTACTTATCACATGCGATTGTGTGTGCGTGCGTGTGTGTGTGTGTGTGTGTGTGTGCTTGTCTGACAGAGAAATGGTATCTAGAATATATAACTTCTAAAACCTACTAAGTTCGACAACTACCTAATAAAATGTGGTCCAAAGCTTTTGAATACTTCAAAAATGAAGTTATATAAATGACTAGCAAGCATATTAAAATGCACTCAGCATTATTAGTCATCAGTGACTTGCAAATTAAAATTACAGCACCAACAAGAGAAAGGCTTAAATTAAAAAGATTGACAGCACCAAATATTGGCGTGGCTATGGAGTGAAGAAACTCTCACACTGTTGGTGGGTGAGTGTGTCAATTATTACAGCAACTTTGAAAAAATTCTAGTAGTTTCTTACAAAACTAAATATAAAACTCCTCAGCGACTCATATTTGAAAAAAATACATGTATTCACAAGAAGAAATCCATAAAAATGTTCACAAGAGCTTTATTCATGATAGCTGACAATTTTAAACAGCTAAAAAGTTCATTAACAAGAGAATGAAAAAGGAAACAAAACAAAACAACTGTGATATATTCATAAAAGGAAATATTGCTTAGCATAAAAATAGAACAAGCCATGAATACATGTAAAAATACTGATGCATCTCAAAAACATTATGCAGAGTGAAAGAGAACTTTAGAATATGCAAAGCCAATCTATGATGAAAATCATCATAACAGTTGTTGCTTCTGGCTGAGGTTGAGAGAAGCAGAAATTGATTGGAAAGGGACACAAATGACTTTTCTGGGGGTGACGGTGATGTTCAATATTTTGATGTAATAAAACTATATTCATTTGTCAAAACTCAGCAAGTGGCACACCAGATTTGTACATTCTATTCATTACGCTTCCACTAAAATAAATAAATGAAAATATTGAACTCTGGTTAATGACATTCAGGCTGAAGTCTCTAGGAGTGAAGTGTACCAAGTTAATAACTAGGGATTAAACATGTCCAACCTATGCTAGATGAACTGCATCCACAAAAAGGGCATATAGGTGATAGGATAGAGAAGTGGCTAGAAGGATATATATTTGTCAAAGCCAATATAGCAAAGTATTTATTATTGACTGCATAGGGTGTTATATAGTTCTTTCAAAAAAGTTTGAAAACTTTTATGATAAATGTTGGGGGATACACGGAATGGTAACAACATTAGGACAAAAGTTGTATTTCAAGGCATCCGGTAACTCATAAATTTGGTTAATGTGAAGTCTTTCTAAAATAACTTTTTTAATAATGTTGTGAATATTTTATCCTCCAGCGTTGGTTTGAATCAGAATCTGCAAGACAAGTATAGTGTTTGTTATCTGTGTTCATGAAAGAGACTCTCACTGTCTTTTTTGGCACAAAGTTTTCAGATAAATCTGGTTATATGAAAATAGAAATACTTGATACATTGATAATAAGGCTTCTCATTTTGTATTTTTAAACAGAAATGTCAAAGATATTCGAGGACACATGCTATTTCCTATGCAGAAGAAAAGCTATGCTATATAACATGAGAATATTTTAGGATTTATCTTTGCATGGCACTAACTCGGCTTTTTAAAATAAGATTTTTACTGTTGTCTTTTAGTTTAAACATTAGAAAACTTCCAGGACACAGTTTTCTCTTTCAAGGGAAATTCATTTTACAGATTTAGTCTGTGTTTCCATGAGATTATTAATTCTGACCTACAAAGAGAAGATAAAACCAGCTCAGTTCTCTTTCCAGCATTGTGCAAATATACAATATATGACTTGGAAGAATCTTCAAGATCATCTAGTTTATTGCCTTTCAAATTGCTTTCCTTGGACCCCTAACATGTGCAAAGGGACCTCCAAGTTTAACCTAGGGAGTTTTGGCCCCGTTTCAATTAGAAAAACTTCCTTTATATCTGTTTTATAGATTTGGGTTGTAAGATTCTGTTTGAAAAATATGTACTGCAGCAGGAAAAATGCATGCCTGGAAAAACTATTCATGTGATAACTTCCTTACTTAGATAAGAAAAATGAAGGTTAGAGAAGCTAAGTTAAATGATAGGAGGCAAAACAACTAAATAGTACCAGAACGCTCCTCTCCTGACCTTTAATTTAGTGCTCTGTCTCAGAACCTCCCCAAACCACTGTAACATTGCACTTCTCTTTGTTGTCTGTTTTTGCTGGATAACATCATATCCTCTGATCACTGAGAAAGATTAAGCTTCTACAGTGGAAATACAAAAACAAACAAAAAACCACAAAACACAAAAACAACCCCCCCCCCGCCCGATTTTAATTGTTAACTAACACCATTTGTATTATAAGCGGTGCTGTTATTCTCAAGGCTGGCACACATTAGAATCACCAGAAAATTTTGCTTAAAAATATAGTCCTAGGCTCCCATACCTTGTGGTTCTAATGCAGTACTATCAGGAAGGAGTTTAGGAATCTGTGTTTTTGGTATGAAGTTTTGTATAGGAATCCTCCGTTGTATTCTGAAGCTATTGATTTAAGGAACACACTTGTGATGGTTGGTGTTTCCCAAACCTGGCTGATAACAGACTTACCTGAAAAGATTTTTGAAATTATGGATTACTTAGTTAAGATCTATTTACTCAGACTTTCTAAAATGAGACCCAAGTTTTATATTTTAAAAATCTTAAGGATGCAAAACAAGGAAGCATTCAAACAAAACCAATCTCTGTGGAGTTCTGATTTGGGAATCAATGTTAGTTGACAATATCATATACCCATGGACATTCGTGCTAGCTTTCTGTGGAACAAAGCATGCTGTTTTTTTGTTTTGTTTTAAGTTAGGTATCTCAAGGAGTCACATTGAATTGCACTTTCAGGACAAAGCCAACATCAGTCTACAAAAATTGGAGTGAACATTTTTTTAGGCAATAACTTTAACTTCCCTTTCACAATTACTATGTAGATTTATTATTATTATGCTTATTATTGTAACATTCTTGTCAATGAGTAAGCTTGGAGAACTTTACACTAGCAAAGTATATATATAAAGTAGGCAGACATTGTATGAAAAATCAAAAGCCTTTTTCCCCCTAAAATTAGATGAGAGAGAGATACACAAACAAAAAATAAAAAAATTTAAAAATCTTCATCTAGGACGGCGGTATTTAACTAGATAAATATGTACTGTTCCAGTTGAGTTTCATTAGATAATGTATATCAGACACTGACTCATAATTTGTTTCCTCAGATTATTGCCAATGCTTCATCTGCACCAGAATCACCTGGGTGCATTTGAGAAATGAGGATTGCTGCATGGCAGCTAGGTCTGTTGAGAGATAGTATAATTTAAGTGATAGAGGTGGGATGGGCACGGGGCTGCAGAGTACCAGCAACTAATTCAGGATGTAAGGGTCAAAGTAGCAGAAGGGAGGATTAGAGAGCTAGATTAGGGTTTCAACCAGTTGGGTCTGAAATACCAGCATAGCTAATTGCTAAATTATTTGCAGGGGCGGAGATGAAGGGTGTGGAATGTTATCAATCTAGTTATTCCTTGTCAATTCTAGGGAAGAGCGGTACACTCAAAGGTCAACGATGTACTTACTCTTGTACCCTCTCTTTCCTCAAAGAAGTGTATTCTTCTTCCTCTAATTATGTGCCTGGAAACTCCTACACATCTTAAGATCTACTTAAAATGCCACTTTTTTTTTTGTTTGATTTTCCCTGAAATCTTTCTACTTGGCATTTCTCTTAAATGCATAATTCTTGCTCATCTCTGTTATCCTAGAATTATATTAACCCTTGGTTTTAGCATTTTAGTTAAGGGAATGGGTCTGAAATTCTCCATTTGTACAATGGGGTTTTCTGACAGTACCCATGCCATACACGTCTTGGGGGATCAACTGGAGTAACCTACATAATGTGTCAGAACAGTATCTGTTATGTAGTAAGTGTTCTGCAAAATACTAGCCATTCATTGCTGCTATATAGCACTTATTACCTTGAACTAAAGCCACTGGTCTACGTCTGTCTTGTTAACTAAACGGCAGTTTTTTAAAGGATGGACATGTGCCTGATACAAGTGGAGAAAGCACCTAAGAAGAGTATACAACTATATTTAGTTGTATACTATACCCATAGTTGTTACTCAGTAAATTTGGCTAGATTTGATGGGAATATGAAAATAACAATTCCAGGGCAATGCTTGATAGTGCAGAATTAATCAGTGACATGGGGAATCAGGCAAACATTTTTTTTGACTGCATAAAACATTCACAAATGCTTTATGAAGGAGTCCTTTATGATGCCTATGTTTTTCTAGGACCTATGCCACGTAGACTGTTCTTCTGTCTAAAGCCAGAATAGCTGCCAAGTCTCATATTTCACACATATTTCATTATGATAATGTATTAGTTTGCTGGTGTTGCTGAACAAAGCACCACCAATGCAGTGATTTAAACAGAAATTCGTTGTCTCACAGTTCTGGAAGGTAGTACTCCAAGATCGAGGTGGCAGCAGTTGGTTTCTTCTGAGGGCCGTGAGGAATAAGCTGTTTCATACTTATCCCCTATCCTGTGGCTTTCGATGGTTTTTGGCAATCTTTGGTGTTTCTTGACTTGTAGAAATATCACCCAATTGTCTGAATTGTCTGCTTTAATTTTACATGGCATTCTCCCTGTGTGTGCATGTGGGTGTCCAAAATTCCCCTTTTCATAATGGCACTGGTCACATTGGTTTAGGGCCCACACTAAAGGCCTCATCTTAATTAATTACACCTGCAGCAGAGCGATTTCCAAATAAGGTCACATTCTGGATGTTAGGACTTCTTACAAATTTGCGGTGGTGGGGGGTGGGAGGGGGGTACAATTCAACCTATAACAAATGGACTAAAAATTTTAATAAAGGGTATCCTATGTAAATAATTCTCTCTCTTCACATAATGTTACATTTGAAAAACACATCAACTCCCAAGGTCATTTAACCAAGAATCATCGGAATTTCTCAGGTCTAGAAGGACATAACCAATTTTTTTCTGAGTATTTTCTTCTAAATATTCATATTTTCATAATAGCTTTGAGTCTGATCTCTGCTTTTCTAAAAAGACTTAATGGACACATTTGAGTCCCAAGGAATTTCGCACAACGATAAAGAGAATATTTATTCAAGTATAATGAGAATATTTATTCTAAGTGGCACTACTTTAATATAAATTTTGCTGAATGACTAGGCCAAGAGAATTATTAAGCAGCTATCACATAACATATATAGATAAAATATTTATCACAATATTTACCCAGGCAGTAAAAATATTTTTCTTAATAAATTTGGTTTAGAGAAGGAAAAGTACATTGAAATTATATATTGATTTTGACATTTGATGTCCCTAGGGACACAATGCAGAACTGAGGAACATCAGATCAAAGTATGTTGCAGAAATTCTAGATAATTTCCAGTGAATACTGAAGTCAGTAGCCATAGCCTCAGAAACTTTGATGTGCCTCATCTATATGCAATCTTTTTTTCTCTTTTTTTCCTAAAAAGAACTAAGCTTAATGAGTCTCTGAAAACAGCTATGCTATATAGAAGACAAGGTTAGTTCGGTTGAAGATGTGAGCAATTATGTCGTACTTGTTCTTGTGTTCCTTCTATAATATTCACAGGTGCAATCAGAAAGATGAGAATTACAGTTATTCTATAAAACTTAAGGTGGGCATTAAAATTATCTCGATTTCACAAATAAAGAAATGGAGGCAGAGAGAAGGAGTGACAAATCCAGAACTTGGATTCCTGTTTCCATTTACTTAACCACTAAACCACATCTTTTTTTACTCGTACCAAAAATTAATTTCCATAATTCCACTTGAACTGCTCATTCAACTGATGTGCAAATGCTAACTTAATGGGAAAAATAAACTTATCATAAAATTTTAACCATGAACTATTAAAGAGGTTCATCAATCAGATATTATTGAACATTTACTCTGCCAGGCTTTGGGTGACACCTTAGGGAATAGCTATGAATGACACAGACAGCAAATGGGCTCTCAGGGAGTTAAATCTGGACTCAAGGAGGGAAGGGAGCAGTATAAAGGAAAACAAAGAAAAAAATAGCTTCAGTGCTAAAAAGAAAGTAAAAGAGATGACATGACACAAAGTGTTGAGACAGAGAGATTGCTTGAAAGACTGGAAGAATATGATCTTAGAAGGTAAGATATTTGGGTGACACTTTGCTTATAAAACTCTGGTTATGAAAAAGACCTATGGCAGGAGTGTTCCAGGAAATGAGTGAGGAAAGTGAATAAAGAGGTAACTTGGTATTCGCAACAATTGTTAGAGAACTCTGCACCAAGTCTCAGGATCAATTTCAGGAGATTTCATGAAATTTTAGGGAGACCTAATGATTGAGGGCTCAGATTATTTCTGCTTGTTCTCCATGCAGTGCCATGACAAAATTCCTAACAAGCAAAAATGGAAGGTCACCAGCTTGTGGCTCCATATCATTAGAATTGGGTTTTTTTTATAAAAGTCAAACTCTCCTTGGAAACCAATTAAGATTATATTTAGGTAATGGATAGAGGGTGATCTTTATTATTTAAATACATAGGGGGAAGGAAGGAAAAATAAAATAAGATAAAAACAGAGAGGGAAGCAAACCTAAGAGACTCTTAACTATAGAGAACAAACTGAGGGTTGCTGGAGGGGAGGTAAGCAGGGGATGGGTTCAATGGGTGATGGGTATTAAGGAAAGCACTTGTGATGAGTACTGGGTGTTATATGTAAGAGAGGAGCCACTAAATTCTATTCCTGAAACCAATACTATACTATATGTTAACTAACTTGAATTTAAATAAAATCTTGGTTGAGAAAAAAGTATTTCTTCACTTATAAAGCAATGCATTATCATATATAGTTACATAGCCTCTTTATGAATATATGAATAATTTTACATTAAATAAACTGACATCTGAACTTTTAATCTTCCTTTCTCTGTTTTACTTATTATTTCTCTTATAAATCTATCACTTTTTACCATATAATATAATTTGCAAATTTTGTCATTATTGTTTATGGATTTTTACTCTCTTGAGAATATGAGCTTCATAAATGCAGAGATTATTATCTGTTCTGTTCAGTAATGTAGAGTCCAGAAAAAGGCTTGACAGTAGGTACTCAACAGATATTGAATAAATAAATAGATTAATGAATAAATGAATTTAAAATGGTGTTTAGTGGCTACAAATTCAAAGTTATATATGTATATTTTTTGTGAGGGGTAGGACACCAGAAAGTGTGAATATTTTAGAGAGAATCCTATCGTTAAGCCAGGTCATCTATTAAGCTTTCTTAAGCCTTATCCATGATTAATCCATCCATGATTCTCTGTCACAGCCATTTAGTTTAACATCTACTTGTGAATGTTCTAGATATATACATACAAACACACACAAACATGTATGTAATACTCTAAGTAAATATTTTGTTAAATATTTTTGTTTTACATTAAAACAGTATTTTTTTCTTTTTATGAATCTCTAAAATGGGCATAGGCAAAATGGATGAACTTTACATTTTTGGTAGCAATTTCTTTTTGAGATTTCTAAAATCCTAAAAGAATTTAGACTTAAAGGAAAAAAACTAGCTTAATTGGATTGACTATATTGACTATATTTGCTTTGAATATAGTGAATGTGTAAATACATACCAAGACACCAAACACATGATTCATGAAAGGCTAGTACTATGGAGGAAGAAACAAGTCTTTAGCATGTTTACACTTGGAAACTTTAGTTTATGAAGTTTAAATGCAGTCTATGTCCATATAAAACAAGACAGTTCTTGCTTTCCCAAACACACAAGATAAATTTTATTTACTTTAGAATTACAACTACCCTATTAAACACTTTAATTTAAACTTAGTAGATTTTCAAAGTAAAGATAAATCATCTATAGTCAATGCGCTAAATCATTCACAGTGTAGCGTAGAAATAGGGAATGAAAACTAAACTTCAATTCATGCCTTTAACGTGATATTTTTCCCTTTCTTAACTTCTCTATTTACAAAGATAATAAATGTATCTTAAGAAACTTTTACACTCTTTTACACTCTGGGACCCTGAGATCATGACCTGCTCTGAAGTCAGACACTCAACCTACTGAGACACCCAGGCGCCCGTTTGAAGATTTTTCTATTCTGTTTATATATTTAGACTGCTTGGAGGTAAACAAATAAACATACCATTTTAATACTGCCATAAATGACCATGGACAGTCTTCGTCATCTTAAGCCAAACAGATTTTTATACTAGCTTTTTAGTTTCAATACCAAAAGACAGGTGATAATAGATGTTAGGTGATAATCCGGAGCCAGATTATGGTTCTCTGAATTGTAGTATTGGATCACCCACTTAACAATTACATAATTTTAAGTGACTTAATATTCCTCTCAGTTTCCCCATCTGTAAAATGGGGTTAACAAATATAACCATCTCTTGGTGTTTTGCTGAGGATTAAATAAATTAAAGAAGTCTTAATTTAGAAGTATACCTGGATTTTTATTATCAGGATGCAGAGAGAGAGAAATGTTAATTTGTTTCTATAATTCTGGACAAGCCCTTCAGTTCTCTGCCTTTGTGGTTCTTCATCTGCAAGATGATAATACTAGATCAGAATCCTCTGTTAGAAAACTGAGCAGATGATGTGCTCTCAATCTAAGAAGGTTTCGGGGCTCTTGCTCTTGTGCATTCAAATAGCTCTGGGCATAGTGGAACTGGGTGAAAAAATGTATCTATGTGATACAGAGAATACTTAATAAAAAATATAGACACTACTGTGATATTTTAGGAACTTTGCAAAGAGAATATATAAAAGGAACTAGGGGTCCCAATATCAGGGACCGGTATTCATATCTGAAGGAAACTCATTGAGGGTGTGAGAATTGCCATCATTACCAAATTAACTTCTCCAATTAGGAAAAAAAAATAGCTGGTGTTTATGGGATATAGGGAATGGTGAGACATGCTCTTGAATTTATTTTATTTTATACCAGCCAGAATATAAGAAATGGCTAAGCACGTTTCAGCCTATTCAGAAAAGTCAGTTCTCAAATAAAAATAACTCAGCATTATTGGAGACCTCATTTTCCTCTTTCTCTATGAAACTAAAAGCTTGTTACTCAAGAAGGCTGGCCACAGTGACCCCTTTGTGAAATATCTGTGCCAGAATAGAAAATTCCATCCCCTAAAAATGCCAACGGAGGCTATATGGTGTGGACTGAAGTACAACAGATGTTATGCAGGAAGAAAGAATGTCTGTGAACAGGCAAAATTGGGCAGGACAGCATCAGGCAAAATTAAACAAGTTTCTTTACTGAAACACTTATCAGGGCCTTCCATACATGCATGGCTACCATAATACCTGGCGCGTCCTGCATTTAGGGGAACAAAAAACCTCTCACAGAAGTGATCACACTATGGAAAATGATGATAGCAGAAAGCCGTTTGGCTTTTTTGGAATCTGCACAATGTGCATTGAAGTTTCTCATAACCTTGGGCAAATTACCCACTGCTCTGAGCCTCCATGTTCTCATCCATAATTAGAGATACAAAATTTGTCATCATCTTCTTTCATATCTCGGATGCAAGTGACTCAGAAAGATATTGTTAACATTTGGAATTGACTTAAAGAAGGTATTTTATGATCTTTGCTAAATAAACACTGCACCTGAATACAGTCTAAACGAGCTTATTAAAATTTAACTGAAGTTCTCTCCTCTCTTTGCATTTCTTGACTTTTCTCATAGTTTGTGGCACAGATTGATTTTCTCCATTTTCACTTCTCTTCGGATGACTCAGATATCCACATCTGGAACTTTATCCATTCTCTAGGTCCAGCCTCATATTTCTGGCAGCCTAATCCAGAGTTCTTCCTGTCTGTTTAGCTACATCACTAATCATTTTAACTTTTTTATGTGTTCTATATTCCACAACCTTCTGTATATTGTAGTACCTTTCAATTCATCATATCTGCCCAGATATTCATTTATTCACTTAATACATATTTACTGAGAACTATGTTCGCCACTTTAAAAAAAAAACTATCATAAATGAGGTAAATTCAGGCAAATAGATTAAAAAAGACATGAAACAAAATATATGTCCGTGTAAAAAACCTAGTAGAGTTCCAAAGACATAGAAAGGAATGAATTTATATAAATCAATGAATGTCAGTAATAACTATACAAAATAACTAAAATTACTGTGATTATTATTTGTTAACATAGGGTTTTATTAATTTTAATCATGTTAATTACATTTTAATAAAAATGCTATAGAACATTAAACAGGGGACTTAACATGGTTTCACCATCTGGTTAACTATTTCCACTCTTCTTTCTCTAATATCTTTATGCGACAAACAGAAAATCACTTAAAATATTTATATCTAATTTTATTGCTCCTGCCTTGCTGCTTAAAACTTTCTCAGAGCTCACCATCATAATTTTTAAAAATTCAAATACACACTCTACTCAACTTGTATTTGAGGCCTAATATCCTTTTTTTTTAAAGATTTTATTTGTTTAAGACACAGAGATACAGAGAGAAAGAGAGAGCATGAGCAGGGGGAGAGACAGAGGGAGAGGGAGAAGCAGGCTCCCCGCTGAACCAGGAGCCCGACGTGGGACTCGATCCCTGGACCCCAGGATCATGACCTGAGCCGAAGGCAGACGGTTAACCATCTGAGCCACCCAGGTGCCCTGGCCTAATATCCTTTTTAATGTTCATTCTAGAAACCACTTTTCCCCTTTTTACTCCAAAAGCCTAGCATGCTCATGATGCCATGTCAACTCTCCTTCTCATACACAAAGGAGAAGTAGACGGCGTGGTGTTAGTACTCTAGTATGCTTGTGTTTGAAAATAGAGGATATCATAATTCAAAGGAAAATTCATAAGCAGTAGAATTGAGATACCATAAAAAGTCAGTAGGGGAGATATTTGGTTGGTATTAGGCCATACCACGAAAGCTTCTGTGTAAAGTTGTTTCTGCTAATTGGTACTTGGTAATGTGATTAATGGCTTTTTCCACAGAGAAAAGTTTCTCTGCCCCAAATACCTCCATTTGCCTTACTTAAACTGCTTTAAGATGCCAGCTCAAACCTTGTGACAATAGTGCACATAGGTACATTCTTCCCTTGTAAATATCCAATGACTTGAGTTCTTTGCATGGGACTTTACAGTATAGATATCCTTTATCATAGTTTACTACCTATGCTTCTATCATAAGCAATGATTTTGAGTCTTAAACATTCATATGCTTGATATTTAAACTCATAGCAAGTGTTAGAATTGAACTTTATAGTTAAACATCCTGCTTTCAACTAAAGACTTTACTACTTCCTAGCTTGGGGTCGTGTGTAAATCACTTAGCCTCCCTGAAATTCAGCTTCTTCTTCTGAAAGTTAGGATTGTCATCATAACTATCTCTTAAGATTGTTATGAAGATAAAATATAAAGAGAACATGAATGTGTTTTAAAGAGCTGGAGAAAAGTTAGATATATTTCCTGAAACAGAGGCTATTATTCCGTTTTGTGTGTAGAATTTGGTATTGTGATTAACAGGTCCCCCAGGTTTTGGAGGCTGACTGCCTGAATTCAAGCTCAGGTAACATCATTTGTATTCTATGATTCAGTTAATCTGTAAAGGAGATTAATAATAACCTAACCCATAGGTTTGTCAGGTAGATCAAATGAAATATGTATGTAGACCACTTAGCAAAATGCCTGGGACATAGTAAATAGTAAATGAACGTTAGATGTTGATGATGATGGATGAATGAAAATGCTAACAGATTTATTCCAAGTTCTGTGAGCATCGAGTATTATTACTTTGTTAGTTATGGGATACTCTTTCTAATAGTTATAATTCATTAGTAATCCACAAAAAATGCTTAGAATATGAAAAATATTTCAAGATTCTGCCAACTTTTATCTTTGAGTCATACTTAATTAACTCCATCATGTTATACAAAAGTATCCCTTCTCTGCTAAGCAAAATGCAAACTCCAGTCTTAGTCTTTTGGTCAAGACTAAATACCTGGGAGCTCAATATGTTAAGATGCGTAGTGGCTGACTTAGTAGAGAGATAAGTTATGTATTCACCAACAAAGACCTTATCTGTATTTAACCCAACTAATTAGACTTTTATGGGATTGTGTGTTGTTTTAAAACCAGTAGGTCGGTGTCTCTTCCTCTGGGACTGACATACCAGTAAAGCTAACCTAAATTCCATTTCCTAAGCAGGAGGATAAGGAAATTAAAATCATGTTAAAAGGATTCACCACTTTTTGCACAGATGTCAAACAGTTTTCAACTTATTAGTCAAACACAATTGAGTTTGTCTGCCTTGATTGCTGTGCTGAAAAGAAATCTGAAATCTTGCAGAAATCAAGTGCCATGATTAAAGAGAGATGTTTAAGGACACCTGGGTGGCTCAGTTGGTTAAGCGTCCACCTTTGACTCAGGTCATGATCCCAGGGTCCTGGATCAAGCCCTGCATTGGGCTCTTTGCTCAGCGGAGAGTCTGCTTCTCTCTCTCCCTCTGCTGCTCCCCCTGCTTGTGCTCTCTCTCTCTCTCTGTCAAACAAATAAATACAATCTTTTAAAAAAATAAAAAGAGGTGTCTGCCATGGGAACATGGAAATCACAAGTGAACTATGTAATCAAAATTTGTCACCTCTGATTTTTATAGCAGAGAATGAATAAATGGAAGTTTAGAGCTTCTTATAAAACACGGAAGAATAACTTCTTGATATCATCCACAAAAATATCCTCTACGAATGGGTTTTATTTCACAGTATTTGTCAATATTAAACTTATATCCCAAGGAAGAAAAGAAAGATGTAGGGTTATACATTCAATATCATTGGGCAAATGATACTATTATAGAAAAATCCCAGCAGTGACTTTCATTTTAGAAAAATGTTTGTTTCTTTATGTTGTGGTTTTGTTTTTGTTTAAAATACATTATTTTTAGACCAGCTTTAGGTTCACTGTAAAATTAAGCAGAAGGTACAGAGATTTCTCATTTTCCATATACTCATGCTTCCTCTACATACGTCTTCCTCCATTATAATTTCCCAAAGCACAGTAGTCCCTCTGTTATAATCAATGAATCAGTATTACTGTTAAGTCAATAGCTTACATTAAGGTTCATTTCTGGTGAAATAGGAAATTACACAATTTGTATTTTGCTGTTTATACATGCATATGTATTTTACTCATAACATTGGAAACACTGCACAGAACTATCTCAAATTTAAAAAAATAGTTTTGATTTACACCTATTCTGCTTAACATGATCTACCTTCTGCTTACTGATGAGGAAGGAAAGACTAAAAAGAAAAATAAAAGTTGCATTACTTTCCATTTCCTTTTATGGGATCAGTTTCAGTGTAAGTGGCTTGTTTTAGTCTGTTGGGGCTGTTATCACAAAAATATTATAGATTATAGCTTCATAGCCTATGTATAGCCATAGGGGATTGTTTCTTTTTTGTGCACCGGACACGCAATCTTCATTTGTGTTTCTGTGCCCTCTATGTCATATACTGCTTCTTCTGCTGAAAATGGTAACCATTGAAGATAATGAATAGAACCTCAGGGACCTGTGAGACAATATCAAAAGTTCTCACATATCTGTCATTGGAGTGCCAGAAGGAAAGATATGAGATTATGAAAAAAAAAAATGTTTAATGACATTATAGCTCAAAATTTCTCCAAAATGGAGATTACTTACAGATTCTAGAAAACCCACAAACTGTAAGAAGGATAAATATGAAAGGAACAATGCCTAGATACATCATAGTCAAACTGTTTAAAATTAAAGATGATAAGACAATCTTGAGACAACCAAGAAAAAATGACAACTTACATAAAAATATAATTCAAAGGAATATGCACTTCTCATTAGAGGACCCTGGAGACTGTGGAAAGAACTTTAAAATGCCTGAAATAGCACTAAGTTCAGAATTCTTTACCAAGTGAAAATACCCTCTAAGAACAAAGGAGAAAAAAAGAACTTTTCAAATAAAAGAGCACTAAGAAAATTCATTGACAGCAAGTTTGCACTCCAAAAAATGATTATGGGTATTTTTAAGGCTTAAGAAAAATGGTAAAAGATGGAGATATAGATTTTCATTAAGGAATTAAGAACATTGGAAATGACAAATATTTATATAAATGTAAAATATTATTTTTCATCTTAATATCTATAAAATATCTATAACTTTCAAAGCAAAAATTATGAAAATTTTTGAGGAATATATTGCACTAGATATGCTATACATGAAAACTACAGTATAACATGGTATGAGGGTAAATGGGCCTAGTGCAGGCAAAATTTCTATGTTTTATAAGAAGTGATAGATTATTAATTCTAAATAGGGTATGGATATAAAGCTTTATATAAATTTTAATCCCCAGAGCAACCAGTAAACAATTTTGCAAAAATTGTTTAGCCAAATATCAAATAAGTTAATTATAATAAAATTCTAGACATCATTTAAATAATCTAAAACAATATAGAAAAAGTCAAACTGAAGAACAACTTAAAAGGGGTAAACAAGAAAGCTAGTAATAAAATGGTAGACTTAAACCCAAACACATGAATAAAGTATCAGTTAGGGTTCTCCAGAGAAACAGAACCAAATGGGTTTTACATATATCTACCTATAGTTATATCCATATTGATCTCTATGCCTCTATACTGATACTGATCTAGCCATAGATAAAGTACTTTTTGTTTGCCTGTTTGTTTGCTTGTTTGTTTGTTTTTTAAAAATTGGCTCATGAGATTGTGGGATCTGGCAAGTCCAAAATCTGTAGGACAGGCTCAAAGGCTGGAAACCAAGGTAAGAGTTAATGCTGCAGTTTTAGGTAGGATTTCTTCTATACGAAACCTTCGTTTTTGTTCTTAAGACCTTCAACTGATTGGATGAGCCACCCATATTATTCATACGAATTCATTTACTTAAAGTCAACTGATTATTGATGTTAAACACATCTAAAAATACATTCACCACAACACATAAATTAGTGTTTAATTAACAAAGTGGGCACCATAGCCCAGCTAAGTTGATAATTAAGTTAACCATCACAAATAATTACAGTAAATGTTATTGGACAAAATACTCTAGTTAAATGCAGAGATTACCAATATAATTTTTTTAAAAGCAAACATTCTATCTAAAATTTATGTACTTCAACTGTAATAATATAGATCATTTGAAAATATATGGATGAGGGGCACCTGGGTGGCTCAATCAGTTGAGTGTCCAGCTCTTGATCTCAGCTCAGGTCTTGATCTCAGACCCGTGTTAGGCTCCGCTCTGGGCACGGAGCTTACTTAAAAAAAAAAAAAAGTAAGAAAATATATAGATGAACAGGTTATACCAAGCAAATATCAATCATTAAAGACTAGAGTGGCATGTTAACATCAGATGATTTAGAATGGAGAGAAAAAGATAGCTATTTAATAACAAGAAGACCAATTTATCCAGAGAACATAAAAACCATCAAAGTGTTTGTGTCTAATAAAAAAGCTTCAAAATACATGAAACAAAAAAACATTAGATTTCATATGGAGAGACAATTTACCAATAATAGATATTTTACATCTGTCTCCTCACAGTTACTAAGATAACTAAACAAACAGTAGACAAAATATCAGTAAAACAACCACCTTGAATTGCATGATAATCATGAGACTCTATTCACCCAATAACAGCAGAGTACACATTATTTTCAAGTGTATATGGTATGTTCACCTATATGCCATATGTTAGTCCAGAAACTAGTCTTAATAAATGTAAAAGCTTTGAAATCATACAGAGTATATATTATCATCTAATAAGGATAAAATTAGAAATCACTAGTGTATGTGATTGCATTCAAAATTTTAAGAAGAGTCCAATAAACCAAATGTAAGTAGAAGGAAGAAAACAATAAAGAACAGAAATCAATAAAGTAGAAAGCTGGCAAACAATGGAGAAAATTAACAGAGCCCAAAAGTTGGTACTGTGAAAAAAAAAATATTGATAAACACCTTCTAGGTTGAAGAACAGAATGTGAAAAGGAAAGCAACTTACCAATACCAGGAGGTGTTACCACAGCAAGTAGCTCAGATAATAAAAGAATTATAAGGGAATAATACTTACAATTTAAAGCCAATCTACTTCCATGCCTAACTAAAGGGAAACACAAAGTCTTAAAAAGTACAACTCACCAAAACAGACACAACAGGCCTTCAAAGGATTCAAAAACCTACAGTCTGTCTCACTGAAGATTGATACTGGGTTTACTATATTCCACGATGACTAAGTTTCTCCATTTCAACACCCACAGGGGCTGTTAATTCTGCCCCGAGTCTATATATCCTGTTCATATCTTTTACTAACTTTATATGCTTCCATTATTATTCAATGTTTTGGACAATAACTAAACACATGTGTGTTGAGCATTATATATATATATATAGGGGACTGTTGCTATGCACCAGACATGTACAAATGTTTCACAAGGCACGTAGCCATCACTACAACCAGTGTTGTGCTGGTAAACAACTTCTCTCCTGGTGGTTTGTAGTGTTTGTCATTTTCACGGTGAAAATGCCCACAGCGTGGTCAGTTTCAATCCACCCGTGGTTTAAAGATCAGCTTGCAAATTTCCTGAATATTTAATAAAAGGCTCTGATGAATGAGTACAAGTAAATTCCAGCAGAGCAGCAATGCAGCCCTGGGGGATAGATAAAATTATGACCCTCATTTTGTAAATAAGGAAAACTGAAGCATAGAATGGTTAAGAAAATTACCCAAATTTCCTCTGTTGGTAAACAATAGAATTGTGTTCAAACCCAGGTCACTCTGAATCTTTTTGCAGCTGAGCGACTCTGCCCACTCTGGGAGCAGTACTGCCTTACAGGATTTCTTTTTCTGGATGTGACCTCTTGGGAAACAGGAACTTACCTCTTCATTTTTGTATTCTTCACAGGGCTTTTATTATTCTGCACCTTATTCCAAGTTATTTTAAATACATATATGAGTTAATTGAAGGGAAAATGTGATTAAGGATGAACTCTGATTTTATGCTTGCTTGTGAAGCACAATAAACTTGAGAGATCTTCCATTGACAACTATTAGAATCTTGGTCAAATATCTGTAATTTAGGAATTCACTATCACAGGCAAAGTAGTAGCATTATCAGTTTTATAATCAAACCCCAAACTAAATGCTGAGAAAATTAACAGTATTGTTTCTGAGTTTCTTTTTTTCTCTGTGTTTCAGGTGGTCTTAGGATAACTGCAGAATGTCTGGTTGATAGCGGAGACTGTCTTAAGAGTCTTTAGATATTAATATTAGTAAACTCACAGATTGTGTGGCCACCCTGCCGGTGATGGGCTCAGGTCCGCACCCAGAAATGGTTCAGATGATGAGGCTAAGATGCCACACACATAGAGAGGGTATGAAAAGGTTTATTTTTTGTATAATGATGTTTCTTAGGAGAGTAAGGCAGCCATTCACATTGGTCCTAAATAAACTAGATGACAGCGGGGAGTTGTGGCTTTAGTATTTTTGTTATTAGAGGTGGGACTGGGTAAAATTTCTCTTGCTTACATGGTAGGGTTAACGTGGTTTGAATTCCATGCTGGTGCCAAGAAAGAAGTGTTTGAGCTTTCTTCTTGGCTTCCTTATATGTAGGATAAGAGGGAAAGGGGGCAGGTGGGGCCTTGGAATATCACAAATGGAGTCAGAATCTTTATTACATCACATTAATCTGAATTGAGAAGGAAATTTCCCATGTAAATGCAACTTGTGTTTATGAAATGTCTTACAGGAAGATAAAGGAAAAATGAGGGAGAAATTGGAAACAAGACAATATATATAAGCCTGCTGTTTAAAATTCCCATACTTAATTCTGAACAGGATTTCTACATTCCAATCTGTTGACAATATTTGAATCAACCGTTATAGGGTTTTCTTCTTCTTCTTTTTTTTTTTCCCCAGAGCCTCTACTTCTTCAGAAAAGGTGATTACACTGTGAACACTTGGATAATCCAGGATATTCTCCCTATTTTAAAGTTAACTGATTAGGAAGGAGCTTAATTCTATCTGCAAACTTAATTTCCCTTTACCATGTTACATGACATATACATGTATGAATTAGGATGTGGGTAGATTTGGAGGTCATTATTCTACCTACCACAAGCGTGCATGGAAGGAGGGCAGATTCCGGCCGTTTATGCCCAAAGTGAGGCTCCTCAATGGGCAGTGTTTATGCTAACGTTCCCCATTGCAATGGCGGTAGCTTTCTCTGAGCCACACTACACTGTGAGGACTGTTCTCACTGGTCTTCATTCTTAATTTCTTTCACAGTTTTCAGGTCTGCATTGCTTTCTGAGGTCTTTCTCTGCCTACTCCTGTTTCCCCCTCTACCCTTCACAGGTATTACCTTCAATAGTACTTTTTAAAGATCTTATTTATTTATGTAGAGAGCGACAGCACAGTGGGTGGTGAGGGGCAGAGGCAGAGGGAGAGAGAGAATCTTAAGCAGACTCCCCACTGAGCACAGAGCCTGATGCCACAGGGCTCCATCTCATGGCCCTGAGATCATGACCTGAGCCAAAATCAAGAGTCAGACCCCGTAAATCTTTTGTACTTTTAAATCTATCTTGGTGTCTGTTTCATGGAAGACCCAAATTGACAAAACAAATCTTGAAAAGTTATCAAACCAACATGAAATAAATCATTGTTTCCAATCTAAAGAAGGATACTAGTTCTTGGCTTAGATACTACTTCATAAATTCACTTACTTAAACATACTGATTAATACACATTCAAAAGTTCACCATCGGGCGCCTGGGTGGCTCAGTTGGTTAAGCGACTGCCTTCGGCTCAGGTCATGATCCTGGAGTCCCGGGATCGAGTCCCACATCGGGCTCCCTGCTCGGCAGGGAGTCTGCTTCTCCTTCTGACCCTCTCATGCTCTCTCTGTCTCATTCTCTCTCTCAAATAAATAAATAAAATCTTTAAAAAAAAAAAAAAGTTCACCATCAAATTAGAAACATGATGGGTAAATATTCACATTACAATTATTAGTAAAAGTTGATCAGCCTTACTCAAGTTAAGTATTAAGTAGTAACTGATAGATCATATTGAGTAACGGACAGTATCATCTTGTCTCAATGACAGGCAGTGGTATAAAAACTAAATCTACTTTCTGCAAAATAAATCAGTGATCACCAGAGTCAATATGTTAGCTATGTTACATGTGCTTACAGATAATCAGACCTGACTAATCTGTAAGGTAAGGAGGCTTAATAATTAACAATTTAACCTAAAAAAAATATATGTATTTCCAAGAACCACTGCAGACTTTTTTAGGAAAGACATGCTTTGAAGAAGGAATAAATTTGACCTGTATGCACCATTTAAAATTGGCTACTGGCCCAACCTGCTTATCTCCAGGCACACTCTCTGATAGTACCTGATCGAGATTGCAAGTGGTTTTGGTGAGCAGAACTATGTTTCTGCTTTCTCTGGCTAACTAGCAAGCCATTTACAGTAAAGTGGCACCCTGGCCGAGACCTGTGAAAATAGAATGTGCATACACCTGGGAGTTCAGTGGTTGAGAAGGTACAGACACAACGGCTGCACTTAAAGAGCATCTGGTGACTCGCTGCTGTTCTTTTCAAGTGTGTAAAAGTCTGAATGTCACTAATGGGCAAGGTCAGGTAGGTTATAGACACTTTTATAAACAGCAGCTATTTGAGGATAAGAAACTCCGGGACTGATCAGTTCAGTTGATGAAGTCTTTTTATTTGGACCCTAAAGAGGACTTTTGGCTCAAATTCATCCATCCCGAGGAGCAGTGAAAAGCTATTTTCTTGTCATAGCCATTTCACACCTAAACTTCAAAGTTCGCTTGTGACCTTGTCAAGGCTATAATAGCTACCCTGTAAAATATCCAAACAATCAACTGCTGGCAGTAAAAATTAAAGCTATTCTGTGATTAAAATAAAGCAGTACAATAGGGCTGTTCATAAAATTAGATATTTTTGTGTTAATTGTTGAAAAGCTACTGATACAGCTAGCTAGTTTCAGTAATACTTTTACAATTACTAACAACGAAACATGCATAACTAGGACTTTATAGTGTATCAGGCAAAATTTTATCAATTAACTAACTTAATGTTTGCAACCACCTTCTGGAAACTATGAAAAACAGTAAGACTAGAACATCAGAAAAGGAACAAAGAGAAGGACCAATGCCAAGAATGTGATCCCAATGTCATGACCTTGACTACTACAACAGAGCTTCAGCAAAAAACTGCAAGAACTTCAGAGCAGTTCTTCAGAGCAGAACTAATGCCTTAAATTTTGATCACATCGCTCAGGTAGGCTGAAAATCTGATCAGAAGGAAGGAATTATTAAAAACAAGACAATAGGTCCACAAGGAGTCACTTATGCCAAACCTCATGTCACCAAACCAAGACAGTGACAGATTAGGCTCTCCCAGAAGTGGAAACTGAAGCCAGTCGATTAGGAACTGCCTGATCAGCACTAATTCCTTAATCTGCCTGATGGACCGCTGCCATCTATGTCCTAAAAGAAAGTGGTCTTGCAATAACCAATCTGCGTTTTTTGCCTACTATATCTTCCTTGTTCCCAATCCCTTCTGCAGATAAAAGTCTTTTGTTTTATTTTGTTGTTGTTGTTGTTTTAAGATTTTATTTATTTGAGAGAGGGAGAGAGAGCACAAGCAAGGGGAAGAGCAGAGGAAGAGGGAGAAGCAGGCTCCCCACTGAGCAGGGAGCCCAAGACGTGGGGCTCAATCCCAGGACTCTGGGATCATGACCTGAGCCGAAGGCAGACGCTTAACCAACTGAGCCACCGAGGTGCCCTAAAAGTCTTTTGTTTTGTTCAGCTCCTTGGAGCTCCTTTCTATCTGCTAGATGGGATGCTGCCGGATTCATGAATCATTGAATAAAACCAATAAGATCTTTAAAATATACTCAGTTGAATTTTGTTCTTTCACAAAACAAACTTATTTCCATTGTACATTTAAAAATTTATTAATGCTATTAACTGTGCCTCCGTTTGTTAACTGCTTCCCTTCTTATCTCTATAGACAGCATCCAAATCAGATCATTGTGAAAGTTAAATGAGTTAGAACTAGGGCTGGACCAAAGTAACTGCAAAGTAAATATTTATTGTCATTTATTATTTTTACTATTACGTATAAAGATAAGAAAAAAGACAAAAATATGTTGGAAGGGATTATTTTTTAATTTGCGGTGCTAAGTAGAGGTATATGAATCCATACAACATTTTAACATTTAGTTTAGAATTTAAAATTAAGGCAAATATTTCCAAACAGTGTAAATGAAGCCATAGCTGTAGAAATTCCCCATTGATAGGAACTTTCTTTGCTTTTTCAAAAGCGATAATTAAGAGGGTTTTTTTTATGATTAAACTATTAAAGGTAATGGAGAAAACCCTAAAATCATTACCTTAGGAGTTATTTATTGCATAGCTATTAACACTCTTTCTTTCTTTCCTTCTTCCTTTTCTTTCTATCTTCTTTCAGAGAGAGAGAGAGCAAGAGAGAGTGTGAACAGGGGGAGGGGCAAAGGAAGATGGAAAGAGAGACTCTTAAGCAGGCTCCATGCTTAGCACGGAACCCCACTCAGGGCTCGATCTCACCACCCGGAGATCATGACCTGAGCTGAAATCAAGAGTCAGACGCTTAGTGGACTGAGCCACTCAGGCACCCCTCTTTGGTATTTAGACTTTTAAAACTAAACTTTACATGTGATTGCATAAAATATTCCTTTTTTTGTATGTTTGCTAACTACTCAACTTTAAGTAAATATTTCACTACACACAATGCTTATTAATGCCAAAATCATAGTGTAACTATTCCTTAATGGAGAGTAAGTCATTTACTAACCCTGAGTTCCTTGGTTTTGATTGAGAATATTTTTGATTAATTTGTCTTTCTATACATTTCTCTTTACAATCTGTGAAGGGAAGGAGTTTTGTAGGAGAAATATAAAATTATTTTCATTTGTAGAAGGGTATTTATGCTGATGATCTTTATGCATTTCCATGTCTCCTTCTTGGGGACAATTTTCCATGTTAACATAAACTAAGATTCCTTTTGCCACCTAAACAGAGAGATTAATTTGAATGATATTTTTTATAATGTGACAAACCTAAAGATAAAAAAAAAGTGCACGAGAGTGTTTACCTGGGAACATAGACCAAGTTAGATATTAAGAAACTATTCTAGGGGCGCCTGGGTGGCTCAGTTGGTTAAGCGACTGCCTTCGGCTCAGGTCATGATCCTGGAGTCCCAGGATCGAGTCCCGCATCGGGCTCCCTGCTCAGCAGGGAGTCTGCTTCTCCCTCTGACCCTCCCCCCTCTCATGTGCTCTCTCTCAAATAAATAAATAAAATCTTTAAAAAAAAAAAAAAAAAAAAGAAACTATTCTAGGTTGGTGCTGCAAATTACTGAGAAAGATTATCTCAGTGGCTTCAGTCCCATTCTTTAAGCACCCAAGGCCATCCCCCTAGTATGCCTGAATCCCTTTGCTTGCAATACATCCTTTCCTCTACAGTTGTCCACAACTTTATTTGTTCTCTTAAAGCTGCAAAACTTCACCTTTCAGTTATAAAACTCATTTAAACTGGGATTCTCTCTATAATCATTTGTTTTCTCCATTCTACCATTATATACTTGGAGAGAAAATGGAGCATATGGGTTAAGTTCCCTTTCTGGTATCAAACAGATGTGGGTTTGAATTTTAGCAAGTTGTGTTACTTTGAACAAAAACAAAAATTATGATGACAATGATGATGTTGATGATGACAGATATAAGTAATAAAAATCTCACTGAGGCAGAGTTAAAATGTTGGAAGGTAACTATGTGTGAGATGTCAGGGATATAATTGAAGTTAAAATGTTTTAAGATTGTTATGTTTTGGGGGAAGGGAAACATAGGCAAATTTTAGATTTTAAATTAAGTATTAACATTAAAAATTAAGAATATCACTAATAAAATAAAAACGGAATCCATAACTTTCAAAGTATTAAAGAGAAAATACAAAATAAAAACTTTAAAAGGGCAAAGTGTATTAGAGTTTTCAGAAAAGCAGTACTGATAAGACACATAAGTGTGGGCATGAGCACATACACACACACAGAGAGGGATTTACTATAAGGAATTAGCTTTCGTGATTATGGAGGCTGAGAAATTCCAAGAACTTCAATCAGCATGTTAAAGACCCAGGAGAGCTGATGATATACATCTTCCAGTTTGAGTCCAAAGAGTCAATGATACAAGCTTCACTCTGTGTCCAAAGACAGTAGAAGACCAATGTCCCAGCTCAGAGACAGGCAAAGAGGAGGGAGAAAATTCTCCTTCCCTCAGCCTTTTTGTTCTGTTTGGGTCTTTAACAGATTCAGTGAGGGTCACCACATTGGGAAGGGCAATCTGCTTTACTCAGTCTACGAATTCTAATGTTAATCTCACCCAGAAACACCTTCACAGACACCCTCAGTATAATGTTTAACCAAATATCTGGTGACCCTGTGGCCCTGTCAGATTGGTACATAAAATTAATCTTCACAAAAACGAAATATCCTGTGTCTTGACTTAGGTGGTAATTATAAAATTGTGTCAATACATCAAAAGTCAGCAGGATGTGCATTTAATATTGATGCACTCTCCATATAGTATACTTCAATTTTTAAAAAATAAAGCAAGAAAAAAGAACAGAAAATGTATTGAAAAGGTAAAACAAATGTAAAATAACATGATAGAAATAATTACAAATATGACAGTACATTTGAAATGAATAAAATCCCATCTAAAATACATAAAGTTTAGATTGGATAAAAATAAATCCAGCTATATCTTATTTGCAAGAGATACTTAAGATGTAAGTTTACAAAGTAAGTTTGTGAATTAAAGAATGAAAAGAGGTATTTCTTGCAATACTAATCAAAAGAAAGCTGGTGTAGTGTTTGAGAGCATGGACTTAGGAGTCAGACTGCCTGGATTTAGAATGCTTGTTCTTGCAAATTCTGTCAAAATGGTCAAGTTACATATGTTCATCATCTGTATTGGAGGATTTTGATAATAATAAAGCCTATTCATCATTTTATTGTGAGGATTAAATAAAATGATACATATACAGCAACAAAAAATATTTGGCACATAGTAGATACTCAAAAATTATTGGCTATTATTATTGTTTTGGTTAGGATTACGGTCATCATCAAATGAAATAAAATTTATAGCATCATTAGATATAAAGAGGCCATATATATATAATGGATATATTTCAATTCACCAGGTAGATGTAGAATTCTAAACATGTATGGACCTCTTATTACAGTCTCAAAATATAGAAAAGACAGAATTAAGCAGAACAATTCAAAAATCCATCACAAAAATAATTTTAATGTTCCTGACTTACTACCTGATAGACTAAGAACAGACCAAAAAATAAGGAAGGTTATAAGATATTTGTGGAAAAAAACTTATTAATAAGCTTGGTCTAATGATATAGAGATTCTCTAATCTAACATTAGAAATTCATACATTTAAGTAAAACATTCATAGAAGTTATATAAACTGATCATCTATTAAGCTAAAGAAATTCTGAATCCACTATAAAGCACTGATTAAATATTACCCATTTTCTGGACCCAATAAAAATAACAGAAAAAAAATTTAAATAATAAGATAGAGAAGTAAACATAGGATTAAATTTTTTAAATGTTCTAACAATTTATGATTCAAGTAAATTGTAGTGGAAGTAGAATAAAGACTAGATGATACTGAAAATGCTAAACGCCTTTTATTACTCTACAGTATTTTTTCTCTGGAATTCAGGGAAGACTTTCAATTTCTGAATTCAGCAATTCATTGTTTCAGGGAAGTTCTGCATTTTATTTTGAAATTCTTCCATGATATAATTATGTACTTTCTGTTTCATTCATTCTGTTGTTTTATTTAAAAATATCAATTATGGTACTTTGGTATTACTTTCTGTCATCTGTATTTCCTATCTATAATATGATAAATATTTAATTTATCATGTTTTATGGGTATATGTTCATTACAGACTAGCAGTAATTCAGTCTGGTCATCAAGGAAACTCTACTATTCACTTGGCTCTGCTTCTGAGCCTTCCCTCTTATAAGGGACCATTTTTGCACTACTGGGAAACTCTTCTTTTCAGATTACGGTTTTGGATTGTATCTGCTTTTCAATTTCATCTAAAATATTGTTTCTATTTTATGTTTTCAATTGATATTATAAAAAAGTTCATGCCTGAAAATGTTTTACACATCATCTTTGATGAGATTCCATCCTCTCATATTTGACTCTGTCAGATAAGATGTTGGTTTATTTTTCCCCATGAACTTTCACTGCGGGTCAAAAAGAAATTTAACACATTGTTCAAACTATATGAGTGTGCTGAATTTTTCCACAGTATATTGTTGTTGAGACAAATATACTTTCACTATTAGTATTTGCTGGAAACCAGTCTGAGACACAGGTATTTTGAACTGTAAAACTATCTCCTAAAGTTGAATTTTTACCTCCATTATACAGTCAACATTAGTGACCTGGATACAGGCTTTGAGTTGAAATAGACCTTAAAAAAATTTAAAACCAACTTTAAAATTCATGATATCTTACCTGCTTTCTGCATTCATATTAACAAAATATCTATTATTTAAAACGTTACTTTAAGAATATAATGTGTGTCCTTCAGTCATAATAGCAAAAACGATATTTATGTTTGCTTCTAAATCTTATATTCTGTTAACAGTATATTAAACTTTCCAGATTATTCACTTTTAAAGATAAAGGAAACAAAGGACATAAAATTATCTCTTGTAGATCATCAAGTTTTTGCATTCAAAATTTGGACTTATTTTGATTTTTATTATTTGTTGACTTATTTTTAAATAATATATTACCTTTGTCAAGAATAAGTAGCTTAACAAAGGTTTGTCCAATATTTTTAAACAGACATCGAAGAATCACAGAAGCATAGAGAATAAGCACAAATTACCTCGAACCATAACCAACAAAGCCCAATTATTTGTTTACTACCCCATTAATCCTGAAGTTTTATTGTTTCTTTCCAATTACCTGATTGCAATGTGTTCAATTTTATGAACCTCGTTTTGCTTATTAGCCAAGTACGAGCAGTCATAGGGTTGGGAACCCTCCCGCCCCTGGATGCCACCAGGGGGCAGCGCAGGCTGTGGCTCAGGCAGCCGCCTGTCCCCTCAGCTTCCTCTGGCTCTGGTGTCTGGTCCACGAAGGGTTAACTCAGCCCACCTCAGACCAGTGGGCCCGCTTGGGTCCAGCCCTTCTTTGTGCTTAAGGAAGGGGGAGGGGTGGTGAGGTCAGGAGCAGGCCAGGCTGAGGAGGGCTCTGGGGGGGAGGCTGGGGGAAGGGGAGTCAGTAAAAAAATTCCTGCAAAACATCCAATGTACTGGCTGTTATAGAGTAATGGTTCAATAAATAATAAACAAATATAGCCATAGCAGACACAGTATCAACAAGAAGTAGAGAGAAAGAAGACAAGCAGAAGGAGGAGAATTATATTATCCATCTTGTATTGTTTAGTGAATTCTTGTTTTGCCCTTTAGAACTCAATTTCGGTACCCCATTGTTTATGAAGTCCTCACGAAATACAGAATAGAGACTATCTTCACTCTGTAAGAATTAATCTCTTTTCCATGTTTCTTACACATTTTGTTGTTTAGCGATTTTTAAAAAAAATTTCACATTATCCTTTGATTATTTGTATATATCTTTGTTTTCTCCAATAGACTGAATTACAGGAGGACAGGAAATTTTATTAAATAATGTTTGATCTGCAACACTTGGCACATTGGCTAATACATTTAATGGCCAGTAAATGTAGGTTTGCTCCCTTCCTTTCTCCTGACTAAAATCAGATGACACAAATGGAAATCAGTTATGAACCTTGGTCTTTGATCAACACTTCTTGGGTGCATGGTTTGGTAAATTAAATTCAACCATCATATTACCTTAATTTGTGACTATACAAAACCTGATGATACAATTTTGTAGTTTTTATGACTGTGTTTGAGATTTTTTAAAAACTGAAATAAATAGCAAGATATGCTAACGGAACAAATTGCACATGGTAATGTTTGTTTTGTGGTACTATATGGAAGCAAAAAAGTCCACTGAATAATCCCTGAACGTTGAAAATCCATGCATGGTTTTTGGGGAGAAGATTCTATGCTGAGGACATAGTGCGTGCCAGAGCCTAAGGCAGGGCTAAGTTTGATATGCATTAGAGGAGAAAAGAAGGTCGATTGGGCTGAACTCAGAGGAGAAAGTGTCAGAAATGAGCTGGCAGATAGACAGGTATCGTATCATTTAGGGTTTATAGGCCAAAGTAAGGAATGAGATTACATTTTAAGTGCAAATGGAAGCCATTGTAAGGTTTAAAAAATGTACGCGACATGAACAATTTAGGTCATGCAGACTGCTTTATGGAAGAAAGTCAATTCTAAAGACTTGAGTTGTGTCTTCATAAACACTATAAATTATGAATAACTTAAATAACTGCACATTTCCTTGAACAAACATAATCACACACCAGAAATTTGTAGAAGAAAATATCAAGGAGATTTTAATCTACTTAAATTACATTGTGTTGGTTGTTTTATCGTCCCAGCAGAATGACTATTTCAAAATGGTGTCAAGTGTCAGCTACATAACTTATATATATGACAAAAATAGATTTATTGCTTACAGGGAGAAGACTACCTCAGCAGAGCTTCGAGTGTCTCTGAGGTGGGAAAGTAAGATCTGAATTAATTCAGAATTTGAACTTTGGTTTAAGGCAGGCCTTTCAGTGTAGGGGTTTGTGGGTGGAATGTGAGGGGTGGGGGTGGACTGGAGTTAGATTAAGGTTGAGTAAGGATTATGATATAATAATGACAAAGTCTTCTAGACAAACAGCAAGAACAAAACTGTAATTGCACAAGTTGGGTTAATTACTTGTTACAGAGAGGCAGAATGAATGCACACCATGGAGAACAAAGGAGCCTCTCAGTAAGATGTTAGGAATGATTTATTATAGGATGTGGGCTTGTATTAGATAATTTGGGGGAGGACCAAAAAAAGAGCAGTTCTGCATGGGATTGTATGCTTTCAGGAAGTGGGGATAATTATATGATAATCTTAATAACCTTATCTAGAAAGAGAAGACCAGATTGAGGTTAAAATTGTAATTGGTAAAGAAAGTTTTGGGGCGCCTGGGTGGCTCAGTCGTTAAGCGTCTGCCTTCGGCTCAGGTCATGATCCCAGGGTCCTGGGATCGAGCCCCGCATCGAGCTCCCTGCTCTGCGGGAAGCCTGCTTCTCCCTCTCCCACTCCCCCTGCTGTGTTCCTGCTCTCGCTATCTCTCTCTCTGTCAAATAAATAAATAAAATCTTTAAAAAAAAAAAAAAGAAAGTTTTGACCTCTTTACAGACTCAAGACAAGTTGGTCCTCTTTTGTCCTGATTTATTATGGTCAAAGAATGTCCTTTTCTGAGATTGATGTTCTATGAAGTTGCTTATGTTCAATAAGAGAACATCTAAATCTAGCTGATAGTACAGGACAGATCCTAGATCTATGAGGGGCTGCTTTTTTGTTTCTCAGCAGATTAGGGTTAGTGAAAACATCAAGGTGGTGGTCTCAAAAAAGCCTTAGGTCACACTCTACCTGGTAAGGCTCTCTACTGAAGACCTGATGGATCTTTTTTAGGATCCATTCTAATTTGGGGGAAATTTTTATAATGAGTAATGAAGACAATTACCTGGGCAACAGTCTTCCGGAATCGTCATTATGGTAATGAAGACAAAGGAATGCTAAAACCATCCTAATTTGTACACCAAGCTCTATGAGAACAGCTCGGGGGGAAGAGCTACCTAGTTTTTATCTTCAGTAATCGATAACTAATATGTATTGAATAGAAGAATAAACACCTGTGCAACTACCTTGTAGAATAGTTTTTATCGTACAAATGAGAAAACCAAGTCTGGAATGGATTATGAAAATGTGCACCTTGGGAGAGGTGAATGGAGCAGCAGATGTGGCCAGAGCATCTCCAAAGACTTTTATGCCTCCAAGACCCTGGAAATGCCATACTTCCCAGAAAACTTAAGTATTTGAGCTTATTTTTGAACAACATTTGGCTTAAATAAAAATCAAACTTAAGGTATTTGTTTTGAGTAGAAAAGGAACTAATGGAAGAAACAATAAAATAATTTGCCTTTGTCTTTTGTCCCAAGTACAAGTCCTCAGGGATTGCCTGCTGAAGAGCTGATATCTAGGGACACATAATCTAAGTTTCTCACTTAGCCAAAAGCAATATAAACCTTCAGAGAGTTTAAACAAAGCAAAACAAAAAAGCATAAACATGTTTTATTTTCTATTTCCAGCCAAGTCAATGTTTACCTAAAATTACAGAGATTAGAAATGATTAGGGCCTTTGCTTAACAACCAGGCATATTTAACATGTTGGTAGAGAAACTAAATCCTCTGAGTTTTCTGAGGAGTCTTCGGAGATGTAGATCTTTCCTTTGAAAATGACTGAAGGAAGATAAAATATAAAATTAATTGATTAAGGGGCAAAATGGAAATTACACTGTTTCAGCCCCAATGTTCTAGGTAATGTGAATTTGGGCTTCTGATCTTTAATGTTTATTAGAGTAAAAGAATGGAAAAACTCAAAAAACAGTAAGGTTGGTGCTATGGACTGAATTGTATTTCCCTAAAATTCATACGTTAAAGTCCTAACCCTCAAAGTGACTATATTGGAGATAGGCCTTTCAGGAGGTAATTAAGGTCAAATGAGGTTATAAGGATGGGGTCCTAATTCAGTATGATCAGTGGCCTCATAAGAAAATGAAGAGAGATCTCTCTCTTTCTTCATACACACATACATCATGGAAAGGCCAAGTGAGTACACAGCAAGAAGGCAGCCATCTGCAAGCCAGGAAGAGAGCCTTTATCAGAAACCAATTTTCCTGCATCTTGATTTGGGACTTCTAGCCTCCAGAACTGTGAGAAAATAAATCTCTATTGTTTAAGCCATGCAGTCTCTGGTATTTTGTTAGGGCGGCCTAAACTGACTAATCTAGTGGGCTTTGGAATTAGATTCCTGGTCCTGCTCTCTTTACCTTATGCTTAAATCTGGACAAGTTACTTAATCTCTTTGAGTTTAGTATCCACCAGTAAAATGCAAATAATAAAGTATGTTTTATTGTGTGTTTACGAGAATCAAATAAGATTATTTGGTTTCTGGAACATGGTGGATGTTCAATAGCTGTTATATTTCCAACAGCCAAGTGACAGATAGTTAATAATGTGGTAGGAACACAGGACACAGGTGTGGGAAAAAAATGACCCATGCTGTGATGAAGTTTATTGGATCCTATATTTCTCAGTGAAAAGACCTAGTCTTGCTAATATCTTTTACTTTCACACATAGCCTGGTGTATAAATGTTCAATGCCTGCTCAATGAAAAAAATGTTTTCTTTTCCATAGTTAACAGAGATTTTTCTCACACACAACTTGTTCAGCTTCATGAAGTGCAGTATAAGAGGTAAGTGCCACAATGCTAAGGGAACTTCTACATTTCAAAGAGTTACATAAAATCCTCATCAATAATTCAACTTGCCTTTGTGTATTAGATATTCCTCAGCATTAGTAAAGGATTCACATTCCCTGTCCTGGGTTCTACTGAAGAATGTAATGTTATTTTTTGAATGGCCAACATTTATTTGGGGTCATAAGGAACTGTAAAATTTGCCATTCTGAGAGAATAATTCATCAAGTTGCTTCTTTAAAGCAAACCTAATCACAATCTACAACATGAAATAGCACATTGTGAATCTAAAGGAGGAGATGCTGATTGTAGCATTTTTCAAATATCTTGGGTACTGAAATTGTCTTTATAAAATATATTCCCCTGTTCATAGTGAACCATGGACGACTATTGGTAAAATGCTGCAATAACACACAAGAAACCACCAATAGGAAATTTCAGGGGAAATATGAATGGCTCCAACTGATATTGAAAACTTTTGGTATTGTCATTGGATAACCACTCTGTGAATTGTTTATCTATTGTATCCCTATGATAAATGAATATCTGCTCCCCTAGATCACCAGTAATTTTTCTGGATTTGACTATTTTAATATAATTAGGATAGTTCTAATTAGCAACATGTAATCTTTAAATGTATTTGAAATATAAAAAGCGATATGTAAAATTTACAATGTTTCATATCCAATCAACTGCTAATTAGATATGTGAAGAAATACGAAAATATAACAACATCCAAAAGAAAAAATAAAGAAAAATATGTCTGGATGAGAGATGTGATGAAACTTACATGCAAGGGCATTGAAATATATATATGAAGTAATAATATCTTCAAAGAAGCCATGAAAAAGTGGAAAAATAAAAGATAAATAAAATATATATAAAAAGGTGAAACTCCAAAGCTGAAAAACATAATTCCTCAAATGAAAAATTAATTTCATGAGTTTAGCCAAAGAACAGGTATTACAAAAGAAATGGTCAGTGCCATCAAGACAGTTGGGTAGAAACTATCCAAATTTAAGCATAAAATGGCTCTAAAAGAAAAAAATAAAGAGCCACATGACCTGTGGGAAAATATCAAACAATCTAATGTACATTTATTTGGAGTTCCAAAAGGGAAGGAGATATCACTATAGATCCTAGAGATGTTAAGTGATAAGGGAATTTTATGACAAATTTGACAAATTAAATAAAGTGGAAAAAATTTTTGAATGAGAGAAATTCCAAAACTATTAAAGAAGAAATAGAGCAACTAAATTGACCTCAATCTATTATGTGCACTGAACTTGCAATTTAAAACTTTCTTGTAAAACAAATTCCAAACCAAAATGACTTCAATGGTACATTTGTAAAATGTTTTATATATAAAGTACATGATTCTTATATTTTTTCAGAAAATAGAGCGAGTCAAGGAATTCCCACCCCATGTTATGTAGCTATCATTACTTTAATTCAAAAATTGGACAAAGATATTAGAGGAAAACTACAGATCAATATCGCTCCTGAACAGAGGCTGAATATTTCTTTAAAAAAATTCAGTAAATTGGATTTGGAAATGTATAAAAAGGATACCAAAGCACAATCAGATCACATTTATTCCTGAAATGCAATGTTATTTATAAGATTTGAAGAGCAATTAATGGAATTAATCATTAAAAGATTAAAGGAGAAAAATCATATGACCTTCCCAATAGGTATAGAAACAGCATTTGATAAAATTTAACACTAATTCATGGGAAAAAATGATTAGCAAATTATGAATGAAAATAAACTCCTTCAACCTGAAAATGGACTTCTAAAAAGAATTTGAATAACCTAATTTCTTAAAAGATAAGGAATAAAGCTAGGAAGTTGTCTCTCATGATATATTTTTAATCATTATATTAGACTTCCCAGCCAGTTCAGTATAGGAACAAAGGTAAATAAAATACATTCTGATTGAAATAAAGTAAAAATCAGTCTAAAGATTGCTTGTCTTAAGTTGGAGCTTGCTCTTCTTGTAGAATATTCTAAGGAATCTGCAAAAAAAGCTATTTATCCTACTACCTATATTTAACAAAGTCACAGAATACAAAGTCAATATAGAAAGTAACTAAATATTGTAATTGTAAGTGCCGGCAAATCAATCAGCAAATTAAATAAAAAACAAAAATATTGTTTACAATGTCAAATACCTAATTAAATGGAGAAATGTATTACCTTCTTGGATTTGTAAGACAAAATTTTTGATAATATCAGTTCAGTCCAAAATGAACTATAGATTGATTTCTCAACCAAAACCCTGACATCAGACCAAGAATTATTTGAGGGGTTCAGGGGAAGGGTGACAGATTAGCAAACTGATTTTAACATTTAAGTGGAAATGCGAAGTAACTGGAATAGTCAGAACAATTTTTTTTTAAAGATTTTATTTATTTATTTGTCAGAGAGAGAGAGAGTACAAGCAGGGGGAGTGGCAGGCAAAGAGAGAAGCAGGCTCCCCGCTGAGCAGGGAGCCTGATGCGGGGCTCGATCCCTTGAGATCATGACCTGAGCCGAAGGCAGATGCTTAATGACTGAGCCACCCAGGTGTCCCCAGAACAATTTTGAACAAGAAGAATGATATTGGAGGACTATACTATCTGATTTTTAAGAACTATTATAAAACAACAGTAATCCTAACAGTGTGATATTGTAATAATGACAGAAACACAGACCAATGGAACAGAACAAAAGCCAGGAATAATCTTAGACATTTTTATTGTTCAGGCCAATTGAGTTTTTTAAAAATCATGATAATTCAATGAAGAAATAATTTTTTTTTCGAAAAGCTGCTTTCGAAATATGGAAAAAAAAATAACCTTGATTCTTCACTCACATACCTTATAAATATTAACTTGAATTTATTTATTTATTTATTTAAAGATTTTATTTATTTATTTGACACAGAGCAAGAGAGCACAAGCAGGGGGAACAGTAGAGGCAGAGGGAGAAGCAGACTCCCCACTGAACAGGGAGCCCGATGCGGGGCTCAATCCCAGGACCCTGGGATCATGACCTGAGCTGAAGGCAGACGCTTAACGGCTGAGCCACCCAGGTGCCCCAATATTAACTTGAATTTAATCAGAGACCTAAATTTCAAAGCTAAAACTATAAAACATTCAGAAGTAGGTCAACATTTTTTAGCTAGGATGCAAGAAAAAATAACCACAGAAGAAAAAATAAATGAAAATATGATTTCAAAAAATACCTTCTGTTCTTCAATAATCATCATCAATAAATGAAATGGCAAGTCATAGATTCAGAGAAATTGTAAATGCAAGTGTGCCTGTAAGGACTTATATCTATAGTGTATAAAGAACAAAACTAGCTCAATAAAAGGACAAAGAAAAATAAATATTGAACAAAATACTTGAAGAGATACTTCACAAAGAATATGTATGTATGTCCAATAAGTGCATGAAAAAATGCTCACCATTAGTAGTCATCGGGAAAATGCATCCTAATGCCATAATGAGAAACCTCTAAGCACCCAAATCTCATATATTGCTGGAGGGAATATGAAACTGTACAAGTACTTTAAAGAACAGTTTTACAGCTTCCTTGAAAATTAAACACATGTTTTCCATATAATTCTATTATTTCATTTTAGGTATTAATACAAAATAAATTAATATATGTGCCCACATAGAGTTTTTTTAAAAAATATTTATAATAGCCATATTCATACTAGATAAAATCTGAAAAAAATCTGAAAATTACTCAAATGCCCATTAACAGATGCATGGAAAAATAAGTTAGGTTATGTCCATACATTGGATAATATTATTTTACAATAAAAAACAATGAATCTCCAAAACTTGCTGATTGAAAAAAGACCAGATATATTTGAGTACATTCATTATGAATTGTTACCTGATGGCTTAAAATAGTCAAACCTGACAGTAGGTTGCCTGGAAATGGAAGTGGGGTATAAATGGTTTAAATTAGGCACACTGGAACATTTTAAGGGGGAATGCTCCATAGTCACATTGTTTTAGTGTTTGTTGGATGTATATATTTGATCAAATTCATCAAGCTGTACTTTTCAAATGAGTACACTTTATTTTATGTAAATTACATCCCGATAAAACTCATTGAAAAATAAAATAAAAAGCAATCTAAAAGCAATTTTACCAGTAGGGAAAGAATTAGATCATTGAAGCTCCAATTGACCATAATAACCAGAGGTCCACTAAAAGAGGTTAAATCTAATCTGCCTTAAAGTCACGTTCAGCCTTATCAAGTTTTATAACTGATGTAATACTGCTCCTTCACAACCTAACATACATTTTTATTTTTATTCTGTTATTTGCATATCGCAGGGCCTGAGTGTCTCTAGAAGAGAAAGAATGTTTCAGTTTCCTATCCACCCATCCCTTCCAGCCCTAAACAAATCCTAATCTACTTTCTGTCTCTGTAGATCTGCCTATCCTGGACATTACGCATAAATATAATCATGAAAATATTGGGTCTTTGTGACTGGCCTTTCACTCGGCATAACATTTTCAAGATGCCTTCATGTGGTAGCATGTATCACTCCTACATTCATTTTTACGGCCAAATAATATTCCACTATATAAACGGCCAAATAATATTCCACTATATAAATATCCCACATTTTGTTATAAAATGATACTAGAAGTTCCAGCAGCAGGTCTTTATTTCTGTTGTTTAATCTGCTGTTACTTGTATTCACTGGAGCCTTTATCTGTGTTACTTGTTTTGAAGTCCTATAATTTCCAATGATTTTTTTTTCCTAGATTTCTGTTCTCTGGTTAAAATTTTAATACTTTCATTTCTTTTCTTGAGCATATTAATCATAGTTATTTGGAAATCTGTGTTTGATAATTCCATTATTTGGATTACCTTTGCTTCTGTTTCTATTATCTGTGTTTTGTTTGTTTCTATTATCTGTGCTTTGTTTTTTACTTTGGATTTTTTCTTGTTTCCTGAAAAGCTAGGTCATAGTTTCTTATTTATCTAAAGAGATATTTGAAGATCAGGCTATCCTATCATCCCCTCTAAATGGATTTATTTGTGCTTTCTGACAGAAATTTAGACAAGGGATATATTGCCTTAATTCATCCTAAAATGTAGTTTTATTAAAGCTTGCTATAGTCTTTGAGAAAGTGGTCTGTATCTGGTTCTCATTTACCCCCAAATATAGTCGTTCTAGGTTCTTAACGGGAAGCCTGGTCTATTAAGCATGACCCTTCCTTCTTCTTATGCATATGCTCTAATTGTTAACTCAAGTTTAGGGAGACAACTTCTTGTTTTGACTTGCCCCGGTTGAAACCTGCAGATCTTCTTCAGAGCCTCTTATCTGAGTCACTTATTCAAAGTGTCTTTTGGGAAAAGTGGCACAGAATATCAGGCTAACTTCTGTGTGTGTTTCTTCCATTCAGTGTCTTTGTCTGCAGGTACTGGTTCCTTGGTAGCTCTGAATTCCAAATTTTATTTCCACCAGGCTCATGAAAAGAGAAGCTCAGGTTTGGGGTCCCAATATTTCAATTGTTCTTTTCTGATCGATCTCATAGGTTCTCAGCTCCACAGAATTTACAAATTAACAAATGGCTGGAGAACAGAAGCAACAAAAAATAACGGTTCTATCTCAATGAACTTCTCTTTTCTTCTATGCTCCAGCTTCTTCTTAAACATAGCTGTCTTGAAAGTTCTCAAATGCCAAACAACAATAACAAAAACAACAACCAAACAAAGCCTAAAACCAAACTCCAAAACATTTTTTTTGGTATTTTTCCAGCTTTGCAACTAATCTTTGGAAAAAGTTGGTCTGCAGCAAACTAATCCATCATTACTAGATGTAGAACATTTATTCCCTGGATGAATATTTTAACTGAGAATATATTCTTTCTGTGGGTACTAATGGAAGTGGTAACTCACAGCAAATTCTGCTGAAATTTTGAATGAAACATTCTATACTAAAGTGTATAATAGCCCCGATATTTTTATAAGTACTATCATTTTGCATCCTCTTCAGAATATTTTCTTCAACAAATAATCTGTAAGAATTTACATTAAATTTATGATACTCTAAATGTTTTATAAATCCAGGTGCTACAAAATTACAGGCATTCATTCTCCATTCTACTTCAGTCCAGAAACCAAATTTAACCAGTTAAAACTGAGTCTCCTCCAGGGGCACTTGGGTGGCTCATTCGGTTGGGCATCTGCCTTTGGTTCAGGTCATGATCTCAGGGTCTTGGGATCGAGCCCTGTGTTAGGCTCTCTACTCAGTGGGGAGTCTGCTTCTCTCTCTGTGCTCTCTCTCTCAAATAAATAAATAAAATCTTAAAAAAAAAAACAAAACAGTCTCCTCAAAATGCTATTTTCTCAAGGCAAAACATTCCAACGTGCATTGTAGAATTTCAAACTTGGACCTGGTACTCTGTAAGCTCCCACCATTTAATCCATTCAGTTCCTTCTTTAATTTTGAAGGGATTATATTTTAGTCAATTTTTGTTTACAAAATATTTTTCAGTGACTGAAAATTGTTAAAGCTTCAAATACAAAGTTTTTGGTGTTCTGTTATTTCTATTTGGTTAGATTTCCAGCTGATTTTGAAGAAAGTACAACTAAATTAAAATGATTTATTTTAAAAAGCAATCTCAAAATTATTGCTGGGCACTTATATTGACATAAATAGTAGTTTTTAAAGATTAAAAAATTTCTAAAACCATACAGGCGTTGAGCTGCAAAAGAAAAATCACAAACTGCCATGCTAACTTTCTTAAGATCACATTCATCCTTGAAATTTATAGTTCAATTATAAAAAATGAAGAATTCCCACTCATATGTTGCATGTCTGGCATATGAGATTGCTTCTTTCTATAGAGCAGATTATCTCCTTTGGATTGGATAAAATTTTAGATTACCTGTCCTCTATAACTAAATTTAAGTGTATTTCTCTCCTGTTAGTTTATTAGAGCATTACTTTCCCTGACCCTCTGTGGCATCGGAATTCACTTATTTTTATAACTGCAAATTATTTTAACTCTGATGTTGAACTTTTAAACATAAATGCAATAGAATTCAGAATATCAAATACTTCATCTTTTATAAAATGTACTTTTCAAAGCAGAATATTATGTATTGGATTTGAAAAATTAAATTATTGGAATTAACTAATCTTACATTTTTGCTTGAAATATATGATGATGCTGATACAAAACAGCCATCATTTAACTGTTTGCAAAATTCCTGTGTCGATGAAGTCATCATATTAACAACTATCACTATCTTTTCATAAATGTATATTTATACACCATACAGACATAGATAGCTTGTACTGGGAATAACATGAGTAAAATAACTTCTAGCAAATGAAAAGCTTAAATGAAAGCTCTGCTTGGGCGCCTGGGTGGCTCAGTTGGTTGGGCGTCTGCCTTTGGCTCCGGTCATGATCCTGGGGTCCTGCATGGGGGGGTCCTTGCTCAGCAGGGAGCCTGCTTCTCCCTCTCCTTCTGCCTGCCGCTCACCCCTGCTTGTGCTCTCTCTCTCTGTCAAATAAATAAATAAAATCTTTAAAAAGAAAAAAGAAAGAAAGCTCTGCTTTACGACACGATATGTAATAGTACTTTCTTGCATTTTCTGGTCTTAAATTACCATTTTGGGGGATGGTCTTCTGAAAACAACTAATAACTTTTGCAATAAATATCTATGACTCTTTAACAGATTTTTGCCTACAGTTGCATGTGGTTAGTGATATCATTATGACCCCATAGTAGAAGTTCAACCTACGTGGATATTTTGTGATAGTTACACTTTTATTATCAAGTTTCTTTAGAAATGGAGAAATCATTTATTGATTTTCCATTAAATATGAACAATTTTTCTGCTAATTGCTGTTAAATGGATTAATTGCAAATTAAGAAGTACAAAAATAAAATACATAATTGCCCATTTGCTGTTCAATAAATCATAAATTCTCTAGTAAAAATGCTCATATTAGCACTTTCTAGATTTTAATGAACATATAAATGACCAAGGGATATTAATAAAATGCAACAAGTCTGTGTGTGAGACCTGAGATTCTGCTTTCTATTTCTTTTCTTTTTTTAAAGATTTATTTATTTATTTGACAGAGAGAGAGCATGAGCTGGAGGGACAGAGGGAAAGGGAGATAGATTATCAAGCAGACTCCATGCTGAGCATGGATCCCAATGTGGGGCTCAACCTCATGACCCTGAGATCATGACCTGAGCTGAAATCAAAAATCAGACACTTAACCGACTGTGCCATCTAGGCGTCCCTCCATTTTTTTCAACCACTTTATTGAGGTATGATTGACATACAAAAAGCTGCACATATTTAATGTGAATTCTGCACTTCTAACAAGGTAGAGGGACAACTAGTCTGAGAACAGCATGCTGAGTGGCAAGGATTTAGGCTACTCTAACTGCTCTATGGTAAGCTGGCTAAGCTTTTTGTCCCACACATATTTTACAAACAGATGACATAATCTCCTACCTTTTCCCTTGAGCCTAGTTCACTGATTGATGCCTCTTGCAGGCTTTCATGCTTATCCACCAAGTGGCCTTCAAGTACAGCCACATAAAACACAGCACCCGGCAAGCTCAACGCTGAACTTTGAAAGGAGTTGCATAGACCTAGTTTTTGATCAGAATGTACCTTGTCTTATCAGAGAGCAACCTCCTTGAAAGTGATGCTTTGTTATTTTGATCTAGAAATGTTTGGTGAAGAAAAGATGTGTTGTTGATGATTTTCTTTCAATTTTAACCTTGTGTTTAAAGTGAGAATTCGGTTTAGGGCCCATGGTCTCACACACAGGTAGACAAGACCTTGGCAAAAGCTGCAGGTGCACACTGAGGGTCTCCCAAGCCCATTCAATTGTAATGCAACTATTCATGATAATAGTTTATGAAGAAATGAAAAAAATCAACAAAAATGCAAAACCATGTAGGAAATGGGGACACTGAATATAAATCAGAACTAATATTGATAAACTGGGGTATATGGCCACTTGAAATGTGAGACTTAGTTTTTATTACAAAGTGGATCCTGGCACCTAATCCCACAAGTGTTTTTCTATGATGACTCACATTTTTCTTAAGCAATAACCTCAGGACAGACTCAGTTAACAATCTGTAAAATTGATTTTTAGATAGGTGAGTTGAATTTCAGTCTCAAATTTGTAAAGAACTGGCTGAGTGACTGCAGCTTCTCATTGACTTTTCTGAATTTCATTTCCTCCCTTTATGAAAAGAAGGTTAAATTTCCCACTATTTTGGAGAAGTTAAAATTTACAAATTGCTTTGCTCTTTAAGTTTATTAACAAAGTGCATTAATTTATCCATAATTTGAACATTATGAAATCTGTTATCCATTTGGACTTTAAAACTTCAACTATGTTGGAACACTTGGGTGGCTCAGTCGGTTGAGTGTCTGACTCTTGATTTCAGCTCAGGTCACCATCTCGAGGTCATGGGATTGAGCCCCGCATTAGGCTCTGCGCTCAGCGGGGAATCTGCTGGAGATTCTCTCCCTCTCCCTCTTCCTCTGCCCCACCCACCTCACTCTCTCTCTCTAAAATAAATAAATAAATCTTTTTTAAAAAAACCTTAAGCTATGTTAAAGTATTTGGAAATTCATAGGAAAAATGTAACGTGGGCATGAACAAGAGGAATTTGCTGTACTGTGTATCATCTCAACCTCTGGGGAAATTTGTGTTCTGTTTTCATGAGAGTTTGAGAATTTCTGGTTTTTGGGAACTGCATTTACTCACTGTTGCTAAACTTCTGTTCAGTATATTTTCTTTTGTGATTGTTCCTGAATGCAAATATATATAATGGGACATCTGAGCAGTGTTCTGGGACCTGCAGCCTAAAGCTTGCCTAATGTGCAGGTAAGCATCACATGTTCACCATTTTTTAATTTACATTTTTGCCTGTGGATTTGGGGAGCCCTCTCTGTGTCTCATGTCAATGCATTTCTGAATTTATGTAGGAAGAAGGAAGCAATCTAGGAGTTAAATGTGGGTAAGATCCCAATGAGTTTCAAAGTCTTAAAAATCTATATTGGAGATTGTGAAGCAAATTTTCAGGGCAATCTATGTTCTTCTAAACCTGAAAGAATGTTTTCCAGCTGTTTATTTTCCCAGATCTGCTATTTGGTTTAAACTCAAACTAAATGATCTAAACTGGCTCACCTCACTATGCAACTCATCAAATCACCTGAACCAGATGAATTTTCTGATCACTAAATCTGATTAATTAAAATATTATACCTTAAAATTACATAGCACCCAGCCTGTTAAAAATGTTATTTAATACATGAAATTTTTATAACACATAACTCAAACTTAGTAACCACAATGCTGGCTGACACGTTTTAAAATACTTCATATTCTCTCTTTATATATTGTGACCTAATATTTTGTTTTGGCTTTCAGTGAAATCTTTCAAACTCTGATTATTTTTACACACAGGTTGTTGTGACTCCTTACTCCCCACCCTCTGCCAACAATATCACCATTAGAGTTTTACCTTCCACAAAATTCATGATAGCTAATAAATATTTAAGCAAACAAATATTCTCTCTTTCTTTCACTAAGTTCATTTTTTACCTACTAAAGATTGACACAAAACTATCTTAAAAGATTGAGAGAATAGGTAAATCTTCTGAACTTCTGTATTTTCATAACTAGCAAATGGAGCTTAGATTAGTGGTTTCCAAATTTAGCTGATCAACAGGCTTGTCTAGGGAATGCTAGAAATTGCATTTTCCATAGTGCCATCTCATACTTACTGAACCTGGAATTCTGGGACTGAGGCTGAAGGAGCTGCAGTTTGTTTGTTTGTTTATTTATTTATTTAAGAGAGAGAGAGAGAGAGAGAGAGAATCTCAAGCAGACTCCTCACTGAGCACAGAGCCTGACGTGGGGCTCAATCTCACGAGGCTGAGACCATGCATGACCTGAGCCAAAACTGAGTTGGCCACTTAACCGACTGAGCCACCCTGGCACCCTGGGGCTGCAGCTTCAACAGCTCTCTGCATAATACTAATTTGGGAAACTTTTAATTAAGTATATTCCACAGGAACCTTTCAGTTCTTTAAAATACTCTGATACAAAATTCCAGATCTTTCATCCTGGTTAGCTCCAAAGAATTCAGTTTTGAGTTTGAAGGAATCTTAGAGTTAAATGATCTAAAATTCTAATTTTATCTTATCAAATAATTTGCAGAAATTAGCTGATATGACTAAACTCCCACAATCAATTATTAAAAGAGAAAGTCAAAACTGTCTCTAGCCTGAATCCAGAGGTTAGTGAAATTTGGTATATTTATGGCAGAACAATCAGAGACAAGTCTGAAAAGACATTTTGCTGACTGGAATTCACTTTAATTACAGTAATTTTCCCCTTTTAATCAAAATGGTTTTGGTTCCAAATCTAAAGATTGGTCATTTTATCCCTTCTAATAAATTTTTCATAACTTGTTCTGCACCATTTTTCACACATGTAATATTCACATATTAAAGTGCAATTGCTCAAGAGTCTATAATCAATCACATCGATTCTACATCCTAACCTATTTTCTCCAAATTTAATGTTTACTTACTTAGAAGATAGTCATTTGACCTTATTAAAACACACAGTGCATATAGGGGATGCATATTCCCATAATATTGTGATTCTGCTTCCTGCAGTTTTCAGAAATTAATTTATGGAAAACAGTCCTACACACAAAGGAGGTTGAAAAATTATAGTTTCAGTGGACACATGTAAACCAACCAGCTTATCACTAATTTCGATGGAACCTAACAGAAAAGTTATTATTTGGATGTACCAGTCCTGTGAAGCATTTACATCAGCTTCACAAATGATCTCCCAGGAAAAATATAATTTGTTTATCAATCCACATCTGCATTTCTCGAATTACCAAAATGTTTTCTTAAATCAAAGGTGCTCATTCAATGAAGGAGATATGAGGGTGTGAGTGATTCTAAAAATGAGTTTTAGTGCCAAGCAATCAGCTATTGATAAGCAAGTCATAGGACTATGTCATAATTTTATTTGAGAACAGTTGAAGTTTTCATGAAATATAATTACAAGGACGAAAGGACTAAAGCAGAAGAAGACAGTAGCTTTGTACTAAGTGGGGCAAAATTCCAATGTTCCAGGAGGGCATACCAGAGCAATTTCTCAATTCCATTTTAAGAAGAGCCCTGAAGTACTGAGTCAGACTCAAGGTTCATAAGGTTATGGAGAAATATGAATTTCTAAATTTGAAATATAAAATTCAAAATTTGCACACAGTTTTTTAAGTGAATATTTATATTGCATATTTGGGTAGAATTAATAAGATAGACGGAAGCATCTTATCAATACCTTGATTTGATTTTAATGGCCTAAAGATGAGGTCCTTGAAAAATTTGTGCTTAATGGAGATCTTACACTGACTTACAGTGCCATGATAATGGCTACAGAAAAACAAGCATCATTTGTCTGCTTCTGATTCATAAAGATCCAATAAAGAGCACAGCAAGATGGAAATAGTGAACACTCTGAAATCATTGGATTTGGAATTATATCCTGATTCACAATGAAATATTGCCTCCGGTGGATTAATTTGACCTTCTTAACTCAGCTTTTTAAGGTGTGAAAATGGGAAGAATGTAAACTCCTTTCAGGAATGTTTTGAAGAGTAAATGAGATAATATATTCAAAATACCTAGCATAGGACCACCCATTCATTCAACGTATGTATATAGCGCACTATTTGCCAGGCACATCTCCAGGCAGAGGGAAGACATTAGTTATCAAAGTAAAACATTCTAGCTCTAGGGAATGTATAACCTGGTGAAGACAGATAGCTGAAGAATACATAGTGAAACACCCGTAGTGATAAGCCCTTTAAAGAAAAAACCACATAAGGAGAAAGCATGTAAAATGGAGTCAAAGAAGGGTCCTTGGGAAGTATTTCCTAAGTAAAACTAGAAGAGGAGAATGAATGAGGATTTAGGGGAAGGAGTTTCCAGGCAAAGTCTACAGAGAGAGAATGTGCTGGAAAAGTGTGAGGGTCAGCGAGCCTGGGAGAGATTGAGCAAGGGGAAGACCATATATGACCATTGCACGTGAAAATTTTGAATTTTTCATACAGGTTTGTTGGGGGAATTAGTATGAGTAGGAAAGTCACATAATCTGATTTATGTATTAAATTACCATTATCATTACTGTGTGGAAATAAGCTTTACTGCTAAGAGCAGCAACAGGGACACTAATTAGCATGTTAATGCAGTAGTGGAGGTGAGAGATAATGGTGGATTACACATGGTGTTATCAGTGGTTGTGGCGAGAGGCATTCAGCAATGTGATCTATTTTGAAACTGTAGTTGGCATGATAGATGTGTTAATGGAATCACTGGGGAGTGTGAAAAAAATGAACAGAGTCAAGGAGGATTTCAGGTTACAGCAGCTATCATTTTGAATGTTTACTACATCCCAAAACAATGAATCCAAGAGATGGGTGTAATTATGATTATCATCCCCATTATAGAGCCCAAGATCTTAACCTCTGTAATAGACTGTCTCTTAGCAAAACAGCAGTAGCTAGTAAACAGCACTCTTAAAAATATTGTAAAATCGTAATAATATAATACAGTTTGATTTCATCTGATACTTGTGTGTGGCAACTTTATAAAATTTAAAGTTCAGCAAAGGCACTACGAATATTCTTAACTGTTTAATCTACTTTCTTCTAAAACAAAAATAAAAACAATGTTTACCTGGGTTAAAATAAATTATTGAGTAATATTTTATTTATGTACATTTTTTCTAATTGAAAATTTGAGCTCAAACTAAAATACTTTCTAGTAATTATTTTTAAATTTAAAAAGTAGATGTATTTGCAAGTTATTATTTACATTCTTCAAATAAGTTATTCTTACCTATTCAATCACACAGGATCACAACACTGATATGAGACACATTCTAACAAATACTTGGGATGAAAAAAATATCAGACACTAAGTACATTTACAAAAAGTACTCACTCTTTCACAATGTATTCTTCAGTTTTCCTTTTATTATTTCCAATTAGTGCAGATTAGTTAATGTAATTCTGCTATTATTTTACTTTTTCAAACATTTATGACTTTACTAGAATCTGTAAACCAAAATGCTTCCATTAATATAATGTACTTTTTATTTTGCACCCACCAAAGCACAATAAATGACTGACATATGTTATCACAATTTATTCTCACAACTCTACAAAATAGACATTTTCTATACCAATTTCCAGGTGGAGAATATAAAGTTTCGAAGATTAAGTAATTCATATAAGGTCATATAGTTAATAAATGTCAATGCTATGATTCATTCCATGACTTCGTGGATTTCCAAAATTCATGCTCTTCTTAATCCATAAATTTACTGATATTTTTGTAGTTCCCATAGGGTCTTGCAAGGATTTTATGAATAAATACAAAAACTGTTGATTATTTCTAATACTTTCATATAACTTGAACATGAATCATCTTATTTATTAATATACTTGTACATGTTATTAATATACATGTATATATGCTAATATGTACACATAGTATTGCATTTTGACATAGTAAAATGTTGTTCTTTTCTGAAGACTAAGCTGTTGAAACCTTAATCAGGATGTTTCAGCAAGTGTTAACTTGAGTACCTGCTAATTAAATTCCCTGGAGCCCAGTTGGTTCTCAATTAAACTACTTTTTCAAGACTAAAGTGCAGCCTTTGAAGTATAGAGATAAATATAGAAGATAGAAGAATGTGTATTTTTGAGTTGGTTAATTTCTCAGCTGTGTGGCTCATCTTCGACTTGGTTTCCAATAAATCTGGGCAAGGGCCATTGGAGTCCCATACCAATGTCCTATACAAAGCATTCCTGCCACACCCGGGTCTTTCTCTTCACTGTTGACAATGAGCACTTCATTATTGTTTCTTTTTTTTTTTAAGATTTTATTTATTTATTTGACAGAGAGAGACACAGCGAGAGAGGGAACACAAGCAGGGGGAGTGGGAGAGGGAGAAGCAGACTCCCAACTGAGCAGGGAGCCCGATATGGGGCTCAATCCCAGGACCCTGGGATCATGACATGAGCCGAAAGCAGATGCTTAATGACTGAGCCACCCAGGCGCCCCTTCATTACTGTTTCTAATTCAAGAAATGAGCAGTTAAGCACAGCTGGTGATAGACTACAATATGGATTCCTCTGTAGAACTTTTAACCTCAGGGATTTTTCATGTCTCACTTTAGAGCACAATCCCTTAAGTCCGTCCATTGATCATTATAATATTCACACACTTAGAGGCTCTTACCCTCTTTTAACAGAAGAGAGAAATGAAGTTAATGCCCAAAGTGAGAAAGTGGGTCACAGTAGCTAAAAGCTGGGTGTCTGGAGCAAGGTTACAATCATGACTTGTCACTGGGAAGTTCTTAGGCTTCTTGCCTCTCAGTTTTCCCCATGGCAAAATGAAGATAACAATACTATAACCTCAGATTTTTCTTAAGAGGATTATATAATGTGGCAGACATAAGGCTTCTGATGTGGAATTTTGCAAATGGTAAATTCTCAATAAATGTTAGCTTTGTTGTTCAGCAAATCACCCCAATGTCACAAAATCAATAAGTGGTAAACCTAGATCTTAATCTTAGGTTGTCTTACTTTCTATATAAAGTTTCTATTTGTTCTGTTTTACCAAAGCTACCACACAAATCACATCCTTTGTTTATTTTCAGTCACAGTCATTATTCTGTATAGGAAGAAAGGTTTACTGGTGCTGGGATTATGAGACATTCTACCATGCCTGTACTTTGTCAATTGTACTATACTGAGTGCTAGGACATTGACTGTAGTCATGCTGTCAAATTTACATTCTGGTTCTACATTGGCCAAGTAATTTGACATTTTATCCTCTCTGTGCCTAAGTTTTCTCATCTAGAAAATAGGGACAAATATCTCAAAGTCTTCATTTGAAAATTAAAGGAATATGTGTGTGTACACAGATATTGATACATCTATCAATATATTGGTAAACCTAAATATTTCTACGTGTGCATATTTATATATACACACATATATACATGAATATATATTTAAATATGTATATGTGTATACATAAATTGAAATAGATATATATGGATATGGATATATATAGATGTGCATGTGTGTGTATGTATATACTCAAGTATAAAATTCATACCATGCTTCAAATATGGAACTCAGTCTCAGAATCTAACCCCTAAAATATTGAAGCTTTTGATGTGCATTGTAACTGCTTGAACCCCAAGGTCACTTTCTATTTTGTAATGTGACTACCTACTCTGTTCTTTTTTCATTTTGTTTTTCCTTTAATTCCAGTTAGTTAACATATAGTGTTATATTAGTTTCAGATGTACAATGTAGATATTTAACAGTTCCATACAATACCCAATGCTCATCACAAGTGCACTCCTTAATCCCAATCACCTATTTTTGAGCCTGATGTGGGGCTTGATCCCAGGGTCCTGGGATCATGACCTGAGCCTAAGGCAGCCGCCCAACCAACTGAGCCACCCAGGAGCCCCCCATCACCTATTTAACCCATCCCCCTACCCACCCTGCCTCTGGTAACCAGATTGTTCTCTATAATTAAGAATTTGTTTCTTATATAATTAAGAATTTCACTCTCTCTCTCATTTTTTCCCTTTGCTTGTTTGTTTTGTTTCTTAAATTCCACATGAGTGAAATCATATGGTATTTGTCTTTTTTTCTATCTCATTTACTTTGCTTAACATAATACTCTCTAGCTTCATTCACATCATTGCAAATGGCAAGATTTCATTCTTTTTATGGCTGAATAAATACTCCACTACATATAGTGGAATATTTATTATATTATCCACTATTTATTATATTTATTAATATATATATTATACCCCACATCTTCTTTATCTATTCATCAATCAATGGATATTTGGGCTGCTTCCATATCTTGGCTATTGAAAATAATGCTGGTATAAACATAGGGGTGTACATACCCCTTTGAATTAGTGTTTTTGTATTCTTTGGGTAAATACCCGGTACTGTGATTGCTGCATTATAGGGTAGTTTTATTTTTAACTTTTTGAGAAAGCTTCATGCTGTTTTCCACAGTGGCCTTGCCAATTTGCATTCTCTCCAATAGTGCAGGAGTGTTCCCCTTTCTCCACATCCTCGCCAACACCTGTTGTTTCTTGTGTTGTTGATTTTAGCCATTCTGACGGTGTGAGGTGATATCTCATTGTAGTTTTGATTTGCATTTCCCTGATGATGAGTGATGTTGAGCATCTTTTCATGTCTCTACTGGCCATCTGTATGTCTTCTTTGGAGAAATGTCTGTTCATGTCTTCTGCCCACTTTTTAATTGGATTATCTGTTTTTTGGGTGTTGAGTTTTCTAAGTTCTTTATATATTTTGCATACTAGCCCTTTATCAGATATGTCATTTGCAAATATCTTCTCCCATTCTGTAGGATGCCTTTTGGTTTTGCTGATTGTTTCCTTTGCTGGGCAGAAGCTTTTTTGTTTTGATGTAGCCCCAATTGTTTATTTTTGCTTTTGTTTCCCTTGCCTCAGGAAACATATCTGGAAAGAAGTTGCTATGGTCAAAGTCAAAGAAGTTACTGCCTGCGTTCTCTTCTGGGATTTTTATGGTTTCAGGTCTCACATTTATGTTTTTAATCTATTTTGAATTTATTTTTGTTTATGCTGTAAGAAAATGGTCCAGTTTCATTTTTTTTCTATTCTTTTTTATTTTGCTTTTGAATATCTTTGAAGTAGAGTTTGGATGTTGGTTTCTTTCAGAATCTTATTTAAGAGCTAGGTTTTCCTTGAACATCAATGATCTATAAAAAGCAAACATTTCAATAATTGATGAATCATAAAAATTCAAAGAATTTTAAAATTTAAGTGTATGTATCTTTAGTGTTTTTATAAAACTTTTGACAGTTTGTGATAACTATTTACTTACTTTAAATGTGGCTAGAATTTCACATTCTAATAAATGTCAAAATGCCTTCTGGTGACTTTGAATTTTAGAATAACAGTTTGCTGTTTACCTTCGATATATTTCCCTATATAAGCCTGACAACAACCCTGTGAAGTATCACTATCTCTATTTTGCAGGTGTAGAAACTAGGTATATAATAAATAATACAAGATAGCTCTGTTTTAAATGATTACACGGAAAATCAATCTTATGTGTTTCTCTATGTTGGTGTAGCACTCTGTTCCTATGCTAGAGTTGGTTCTACACACATGTTATTTTTAATTGTGAATTGCTCTTAGTTCCTCTCTTCCTTGCAAATCTACCACAAAGTCCTAATCAATGATTTCATCTCATGTTGACTAGATCTCCTAATCATGTGGGGCTCAGTTGAATTTGCATTTTATATTCAGGTATTATTATAACTGGATTGTGTTTTCTGATTAGGTTTTAAACCCTTTGACAAAAGGGTTTGTATCACTCATAGTGTATAGATTGATGTTAGTAATATGATAGTTACCAGGCAAGGCTTTCATTGATGAATGAAATTTCTAGGATTAGAAAGATTTTAGATTTCAGAGCCATGCCCACTTGGGTTTAAATCTGATTTTTGCCACTACCTATTTGCGTGACTTCCATTTCCTGCTGTGGACTCTAAGCAGTGACTCTAGGAGCCTTAATTTCTTCATCAATAAAATGTGACTGATAATCCTTTTCTACCATGGTCACTATAAAAATTAAATAAAATTACAATTTTAAATCACCTGCCAACATTTCTGGCATAGGGAAGACAAGCAAAATTGTTATTCCTTTCAATCCCATCTTCCTTCCACTTTTTAGAAGAAATGTAATAAATTTTGCATGTCATCTTTTTCTACAGAAATAAATTATTCCTCAGCTAGTGTTCCAGAGAACCATTTAATGCTCTTGGTTTTAGAATCAGGTTACTCAATTTTGAAATATAAATATGACTTTCCCCATTATAAGTTAAATCTGCTCTTTCTCTCTATTTCATTTTTAATTCACTTTGAGAGTTTTAACTCTGCCTTTCTCATTTAAATAATCTTTACAATATTTTGCCATGGAATGCATCCAAGTATATGAAATGCATAAGAAAAGCATGAGTGAGTCTATGTACATATTGCCACCTAATCATCAAAGGCTTATAATATATAGGATAGATGGCCTCTGATAGCTTTTCAAGATTCAAAACTCTTGAATCTAAGTCATTGGGAAACTGGATAGTGAATAACAAAGAGCAGTGAGGTTTTCGAGGTGTCAAGATGCATGATTTAAGAGAAAACTGAGATTGTTTAGACAGGAGATGAGATATAGCTATTTTTCTACCTATATACTCTGCCAGTAGGCATTAGGGAAAAAAAATCAAACCTAATCACCCTAAAATCCACACTTTCAAAAGGTTTTAACATTTCTCATGTATTGTCCTAAGTTATGAGCTTGGAAGTCAGAAGAATTTACTTTGAATAAAAGCCCTGATTCCTACAGAGATGATTATGTGAAGTGAAGGATACCACTCTGAGTCTCACTTTCCTTGTTTAAAAAATCAGGACGGCATTCATTTTTCATATACTCACCACCCACTGAAAAACAAAATAAAACAAAAACAGGGCAACAGAAACAGAAACAGACCTCTACATTTTGTGTTTTATTTAAAATATACCTTTATAATGAATCCAGTCACCTTTCCCTGTTTTGAGCTCTCAATTTTAAACCTCCTTAGCTCCTGAGTCCTCATCTTTTTGTCCTTAGATATTTGGACTTGATGCTTAATAATTCTCATCTGGTTTTTTTATTATTTTTTTTGTTATGATTTGAAATTATTCCATTTACTCCCTTTTTTTTAATTGAAGTATAATTAAAATGCAATATCTTACTAGTTTCAGGTGTATAATATAGTGATTTGTTATTTTTATACATTATAAAATCATGCCCATGATAAGTCTAATTAACCTACCATCTGTTACAATACAAGGTTATTACAATATTATTGATTATATTCCCTATGCTGTACATTACATCCTCATGATTCACTTATTTTATAACTGAAAATGTTTGTACCTCTAAGTCCTCTTCACCTATTTCGCTCACCCACACCCCCCACCCAGCCCTTCCCCACTCTCGTAATCAAGAGTTTGCTTCCTCTTCATTTTGATCTGGATAAAAACTAGCTGACTTTTTGGCCTACCAGATTTTCCCAGCTCCCACAAAATAGACAAGTTAAGAAGTGATTGAAAATTGAGAGAATGAGTCATAGCCCTTTTCAAATATTTGAAATTAAGTAAATACAAAAGGATTTACATCCTGTGAAGTTTCACAGGGCTCATCTAAGACAATAGAGATATAAACTGTAATGCTCAAGGCTGAATAAACGTGAGACAGAAAGATAACTTTATAATCCTAGCCTCTTTCTTTTTGTGCTCATATAAGGCCAACAACATCTTTATCCTTATCATGTGTCTTGAAAGAGTGGGTTGATTCTTCTTAGTACTTAGCTTTAACCCTTGTAAACACCAACTTTCCTTTGCCAGTTCAGAAGTCTCTTTGCAAGAATCCAGAAAATAATTTGTGGTTATTGTATTTGACCAATTCGGGTTTTGCAATATTTTTCTTATTATAACCATAACAAACAAACAAAAAACTACAAGTCTCAAGGCAAACATATCTCTACTTTTATAAGAGAAAACTGGGACTCACCATGATAAAGGGAATCATTTATAAAAAGCAGCTACTTCTCCTCTTCCTTCCCCTGTCCTTCCTCTTTCTCTTCCTCTTCTTCCTCTTCTTCCACTTTGGATAATACGGAAGTGAGCTTTTAAACTAGGTCTCCTCCAAGTCTACTGTCTTCATTCAGAATCTCATCACTTCTTACTCAGATTATTGTTTTTATATTTCTCTTTCTACCATCATTAATTCATCATCCAAATGTCTAAACTCATGGTGCCTTCTGTTTTGGTTTTTGTTTTTAATATTCAAGAATTGAAAAATATGTTTAAATGGTTCAAAGAAGATTATAAAAATTACCCATATTCCTAATTTCAGAATCAACTGTCTTAAACATTTTGATATATTTGCTTCCAACTTCTTTTAATCATGATTTGAAAGATATTATGAGTAATATTCAAATTCAATGGCTTTGTTTTTTAAAAATGAGAACATTACAAATAAAGATGACTTTTTTTTTTTAATTTTTTTATTGTTATGTTAATCCCCATACATTACATCATTAGTTTTAGATTTAGTGTTCCATGATTCATTGTTTGTGCATAACACCCAGTGCTCCATGCAGAACGTGCCCTCCTCAATACCCATCAGCAGGCTAACCCATCCTCCCAACCCCCTCCCCTCTAGAACCCTCAGTTTGTTTTTCAGAGTCCATCGTCTCTCATGGTTCTTCTCCCCCTCCGATTTCCCCCCCTTCATTCTTCCCCTCCTGCTACATTCTTCTTCTTCTTTTTTTCTTTCTTAACATATATTGCATTATTTGTTTCAGAGGTACAGATCTGAGATTCAACAGTCTTGCACAATTCACAGCGCTTACCAGAACACATACCCTCCCCAGTGTCCATCACCCAGTCACCCCATCCCTCCCACCCCACCCCCCACTCCAGCAACCCTCAGTTTGTTTCCTGAGATTAAGAATTCCTCATATCAGTGAGGTCATATGATACATGTCTTTCTCTGTTTGACTTATTTCGCTCAGCATAATACCCTCCAGTTCCATCCATGTCGTTGCAAATGGCAAGATCTTACAAATAAAGATGACTTTTGACTTTTACTGGCTTAATATCATTTCTTTACTTAACACTTTTCAGAGGCAAAGTACATTATCCAAAACCTTTAGCATGCATCAACTTGTATTCTTTATATCCAGGCAGATTCTTAGTTTTATGCATTGCACTGTGATCCCACAGACCTAAATTGTTCTCATCTTCTAAAAACTTGCTGCATTTACAACACTGAACATACTTCTGCCTGGACAGTTGGACCTTCCTTCTTTGTTCATAAAATCCTGCTCAATTTAGGTCCTTGAGCCTTGGAGAAGTCCTATTAGACTTTCTTAGGCAAAGATATTCTTCTTCCAAAATCACTATATGATCCTCTCTCTTTATAAAAGTTTTTCCCAGTATTTTGGTGTGTTAGTTTTATATGACCTCCTCTGTTGGACTTCAAAGATCTTGAGATCAGAGGGCCATTCATGTTCATGTTGGTTATTCCTGAATCCATCCTGATACTGGGCCTTAGCAGGATCTCAATACATTTAATTGTTTAAAAAGTGTACAAAATGATGTCATGAATGCCAAAGGATAGGGATGAGGTCAGCAAGAGTGTCCAACTAGGTATTTATTAACTTATATTTTGTAAGATATTTTTAGATAAAATAGTAGGGAGTAAAGATTAAAAATGTGAAAGTATCTTCACAGGTTTTCTTCAGTGTTTGTCTAATTCAGCTGCTTTCCTGAAGTAAATCATTTAAAAGATGAGAGTAAGTTTTTAGCCCTAGAAAAAAGTTCTCTTGGACAAAAGGAGATTTTAGAATTTCTTGAAAAGAAAGTACCTATTCAAGTCGTGAAAGTAATATTTGTCCTTACAGGAAGAAAAAAATAATGTGAGTTGTCTATTTATGTAAACAATTTGGCAGTAGACAGCTCTGAAATAATTCCCTGAAACCTGGATCAAATTATGCAGAGTATATTTTTGTTTGCCTTTCAATTTTATGTAGCTACAACTGAATCTTTCAGTTTCCTTAAAGTGCACATAAATACAACTCATTGATAAGCAATTAATCATTTGTGTTTAATATATACATAGAAATTAATCTGGAAAACTTGTAAGCAATCATGTTTCTAGAATTATATTGATTACATTGGGAAATAATTTCAGGACATACCAATGATTAACAGTACTAGAGTAATTCAGTTGCATAAAGAAGATTGATAGCAATCCAATGAAAGAAGATGCTATTAGTTATTTTGTACTTCTAGCTCTTTAGAATTAATTAAGCTACACTCATAGATCAATTAGATAAAGATTGAAGGAAAGGAATTGGTTGATAACAAACAAAACAGTAATAGGAATTTGTTTTGGCATATATATATGGTTATGTGGAAAATACTCGTTGATGTCTCTTTGGGTAGACAGACCATCTCATCAATAGCAAAGTTACCCTGCAGGGTGAGCTGACCAGCAATCTGGGACTTAACCTCATCCAAACCAGAAGTTTCCTTGAGAGTTATTTGAAGATCTTACTTAGATCTTCAGCACATTAAATGACAAAAGTAATCTTATTGGATTTGCCTTGTGGTGTCATTTTGATTAAAAGGCCTTCAGGAATTCAAAGTGCATTATAGTTTTGCCAGTTACAATCTCACTGGATATCAACTAATCTAGGAGATAAAGCACAAGCAGAAGTGTCTCCAGATAGGAGAATTTTGATGAAATAAGTCCCAAAGTTGGAATTGCTTGCTGTCTCTTAAGTGGTAGTATTAATTAAAACAGAAATCTATTAAGTCAAATAAGATAGAGGTAACAGTGTGTATCTGTCAGCTTTTCTACACAACAAACAAACGTAGAAATCTCATGACCACAATACACATTTATTTCTTGCTCATGGATCTCTGGGTTAACTCAAGTGTGATTGAGACTGTGGTTCTGTTTTAGGCTGTAGGTTGAGTTTAGGTCTTCTCAATTATGTTTCATTCTGAGGACCCAGAGGTGGAAAAAAGCTAAGCCATGTTCCTTTTCTTACTGAACTGGGTTCTTGGGCTCCCTAAAGAATAGAAATTGACAAGAGGCTAGCCTGAGAAAGGAGAAAAAAAAACTAAAAAACAAAAACAAAAGACTAGGGAGACAGGTTGACCAAAGAAAGCCATTTTCGTTTTCGGCTGACCCTTAAACTAGAAGTCAGCAGGTCATAAAAAGAGTCACAAGATCTGACTCACAGAAAACCACAAGGCCCCACTCCCTCTGGCAGTAAAAGACATGTAGTCTGTACGTTCTTGAAATTGCTCCCTGTGGGTAATTCCACAACCCTAAGACAATGGAAAAAGTAACCACCCAAAGTAAATGATAAACCCAAAGTTGAAGAATAATCCCCTCCCTATACGGTTAGCTAATTTTTAAAAACTTACAAAATCCTTCCTTAGATGTAAAGTAGGGTCCTCTTCCTCACCTGGGAGGAGAAACCACTGCTTTGTCTATGAAGCAGCTCCCTTCTTACTTCTATACTTAATAAATTTTTGACTCTTTCTCAAAATGGTTTGCTCTTGAATTCTTTCTCACGCAAAGCCAAGAACTCTCTTGGTGAAGGCCTGAGGCCCTCTCTCGGGGCCCCGCCTATCTGGCATCAAAATAGGAGTTTCAGGCAAGGCTTTATTGGGGTTTATGCTGAAGCACAAAAAATCCTCAGGCTAACCCCCCAAGAACAGAGATCAGGGAGAGTTATAAATAGGCCTAGGCAGGAAAAGGGTGATGTTCAAGCATGTAGAGGTGGGGACTTATTAGCACCTGTGCACTTAAAGGACATGCTTCTTCATGCATCACATGTGTAATTAGCATGTTAAATCTCCACCCTGGGCATGATTTTTAATATTATAATGAAGGAAAACATCAGTGAAAGGTCAGCCAAGGGTCCACCTTGGTACAGACTGGTTTGATTCTGTCTTTGACAGTCTTTGTGGTCAAGTCCCTCTGTTGGTAAACTTCCTGCTTCCACATTCCCCAAGATATGCCACTCAAGAGGCAGAGGGTTTCAGCAATCAAGGAACGCTGGATTTTACTATTAGGGTTAAGGGGACCCAAGTCCAGTCCCTGCTCTGTCTCACTTTCATGGCAGATTGGAACACCAAAGCTGAACACATTTTGGGTCCCTCTTTCTGACAGTCCCACTAACACTATCATGTCCAGAACAAATCACAAACTAAACTCAACATCACATGAAGTGAGCAAGTTTATTCTGCCCTTAGTGGGAGGGGAAAAATGAATGAATGTTGAAAAGTATCATGTGCATTTAGTGAAGGGACTGAAAATAGTAAACTGATTTTTTCAATGCCGATTTATACAAAAACTTACACAAACACTAGCTCACCTGCCTTACCTGACACCATTACTGCCTGGGAAGAAATTTTAAGAGCAGGGGGAGGAAGGCAAGAGAGAGTGCTACTGAGAACTAAAACTGCTTCTGATTTCACAAAAAAATGGAACTGACTGTTTGGAATAGTCTATAAATTATGGGGGCACCTGACTGATTCGGTTGGAGGAGCCTGCAACTCCTGACTTTGGGGTCGTGAGTTCGAGCCCCACGTTGGGTATAGAGATTACTTAAAAAAAATAAACTTAAAAAAATTTTTTAAAAGTATAAATTATGTTTATCATTAATATTATTTCTGTTCTAGTCCCGTTATTATTGATGATTCTGTGGATAAAACCACGAGACTTAGCTGATGAATCAATATTTACTTTCAGAAGAATAGAAACCTGAATCACTATTCAAGAACATGACATACCTGCATAGATTGCATTTGCCCAGCCTTCCTCCAGGGAGGTATGGACAAGTGCCAAGTTCCTGTCAATGAGATGTAAAAAGCAAAGATGTTTGGAAGTTCCCAGAAATTTTCTCATAATACAGCAGACACATGTGAGACAGAAGAATAATATGGAAAAGTGAGGACTCCTGAGAACTTTGCTGAGAAAAGCCCTGGGCAACATAACATCTGAATTTTATCTTAGGAGGAATCAAAGGGACCATGACTAATTGAGTTGCCAAATGTCAGGACCAGAACTTAGGTGCTCTGACTCCTAAATTGTTGTTCCTTTCTCTCTACTTCTCTTATCGACTGGGAAAATGTGTCAAGTACCCTGGAACTTGTGAAACTTTTAAAATGTTCTTGCTCACTTATTGCCTTCAGCATGTAAAGACTGTGGCTATAACCTCATGTTGGTCAATTTTAACATGTGAACATCAGAGTCTTTTGCTGGTTTCCTGTTAACAATGACTTCATTAGAATAATAATTTCTAGCCATTACCTGGAAAATAATTACAAACAATAAAATCTGCTAAAATTCCATGTTCAGAAAGCTTTCGTTTTTTTCTTTTATTAAACATTTGTGTTATATATATACCAAAAATATGCGTGAAAGAATCATGTCGGCCTTTGAATGTGATCTATTTATTTTATTTTTTTAATTTAAATTCAATTAATTAACATATAATGTATTATTAGTTTCAGAGGTAGAGTTCAATGATTCATCAGTCTTATGTAATACCTAGTGCTCATTACATCATGTGCCCTCTTTAATGCCCATCACCCAGTTACCCCATCCCCTCAATCCCCTCCTCTCCAGCAACCCTCAGTTTGTTTTCTATGATTAAGAGTCTCCTATGGTTTGTCTCCCACTCTGGTTTCATCTTGTTTTATTTTTCCCTCCCTTCCCCTATGCTCCTGTTTTGTTTCTTGAATTCCACATATGAGTGAGATCATATGACAATTGTCTTTCTCTGATTGGCTTATCTCGCTTAGCATAATACCCTCTAGTTCCATCCACATCATTGCAATGGCAAGATTTCTTTTTTTTCTGATGGCTGGGTAGTATTCCATTGTGTACATATACCACATCTTCTTTATCCATTCATCTGTTGATGGACATCTGGGCTCTTTCCATAGTTTGGGTATTGTGGACATTACTTCTATAAACATCGGGGTCCACATGTCCCTTCAGATCACTACATTTGTATCTTTGGGGTAAATACCCAGTAGTGCAATTCCTGGGTCAAAGGATAGCTCTATTTTCAACTTCTTGAGAAAACTCCATACTGTTTTCCAGAGTGGCTGCACCAGCTTGCATTCCCACTAACAGTGTAGATGTTCCTCTTTCTCCACATCCTCACCAACATCTGTCATTTCCTGAATTTTTAATTTTGGCCATTCTGACCAGTGTGAGGTGGTATCTCATTGTGGTTTTTATTCATATTTCCCTGATGCCGAGTGATGTTGAGCATTTTCTCATGTGTCTGTTGGCCATTTGTATTTCTTCTTTGGAGAAATGTCTGTTCATGTCTTACGTCCATTTCTTGGTTGGATTATTTATTCCTTGGGTGTTGAGTTCGATAAGTTCTTTATAGATTTTAGATACTAGCCCTTTATCTGACAAGAGATTTGCAAATATCTTCTCCCATTCTGTTGGTTGTCTTTTGGTTTTGTTGACTGTTTCTTTCACTGTTGAAAAACTTCTTCAACAAAGCAGGAAAGAATATCCAATGGAAAAAAAGACAGTCTCTTCAACAAATGGTGTTGGGAAAATTGTACAGCCACATTTAGAAGAATGAAACTGAACCATTTCCTTACACCATACACAAAAATAAACTCAAAATGGATGAAAGACCTCAATGTGAGACAGGAATCCATCAAAATCCTAGAGAACACAGGCAGCAATCTCCGTGACCTTGGCCACAGCAACTTCTTGCTGGACACATCTCCAAAGGCAAGGGAGATGAAGGCAAAAATTAACTATTAGGACTTCATGAAAATTAATGTGTTATATTTAGATTAAAAAAAAAACAAGAAAAAAATTCTCTTTCCAATATTCTGTTTCACATGGTATAATTGTGGGAATATATTAGATAGCATTTGTTCTGGCAAATAATTAATTATTACGTTCCTCATGGTCAATATTGACAAAAAGATTTATATGGCCTGGCTCTATAAAATCATATACTACAATTTCTTACAAATATTGTAACACTCTTTATTTACTGACTTCCTTTTTCACCTAACTGACTTAACCCTTCAATCTTAGTTTGAATGACACTTCCTCAGGAAAGCCTACCAGATCTCCCAAATCTAGGTTAGATGGCTTCACTATTTGCTCTCATGGTTCATTGTACTGTGCTCTCAGTAAGGCATGTATTCACTCTATATGACAGTCTCTTCCATCTTTTGAGTTTCACGTAGGTAGAAATTGTTTCTCATCTATTTAAAATGGTGTCATTGAGAAAGATGTATAATAGGTGTTTAACAATATTACTTTGTAGAATAAATAAACATATGAATAAAAGCTAACTCTGAAAAAAAAGTAAAAAATTGGCATACATGATATCACTAAGTTCTCAAAACTAACTAGGGGCAAAATTATTTATCTTCATTTCACACATGAGGAATTGAAATTTAAAGAGATTAAGTAACCTGTCCAAATGATTGTACAATGGAGTAGCCACTATTTTAACCACTAGATTTTAGACTTTCATTGTTTTTTTTCTCTCTCCACATTTTCTACCAAATCTATGCCCCAACTTACACAGTGATGTTCTTTTCATGCCCAGTTCTGCCCCATCTCCTTGATTGTTAGCCCTGCATCTTCAACTTCATACTGGAAATTTCAATTTAAATGTCTCACATCATCTCAGGCAACATTTAAAATAAATGAAATCTATAAAGTCAGTTTTTATATGTTGGAAGGTGATGAAGATGCTGAAAGGATGGGTTCTTGGTCGTTATACTTGGAGAATATTAGTCAAAGTGAAGAATTTATCTTTAAGGTGGATGGGCCCTCTTTCACTGCCAATATGGCTAAGACCCTACTAGATCAACATCTCCACAGATAACAATTACAAAACTTGGAAAAAATACACAGAGCAGATAGCAGAAAGCAAAGGAGAATAACGAGAGGCATGCAGATTCTGATGGCAAGCACATACACTAAGAGGAATTATCTGGAGTAAATTTCCATTTTTGCCGCTTCTTATATGAGGAGCTGGAAGCTGGAAGAAAGAAGTAGACTATGAGGAGAGTATTGAGTCACAGCAATCATGATTGCTGGAAAGAGGGGGAATCTCAGAAGAAGAAAAAGAACTAGAGAGGGAGTTCCCAAATTCTATCTGCCCATACTTCTGGTTTATAGCAGAAAAATGTGTGCCTGGTGGAGATGTTTGAAGAGATATAAATACAGTAATGGAATAAGGTATGTGATTCTCCAAGGGAACAGAATGCTAGTCAAATAAAATTGACCAGCGAGAAGACTGGACTTTGCTTATTTTGAGTTTCAGAAAGGTTAGTGTGGCTGTTTCACAATGAAAAAGGAAAAGAGTGGTACAGAGTGAGGTGAGAATCAAGAGGTCATATCATTGAATGTAATGGGAAGCCATTGGACGATTTTGAGCAGGGCTAGAATGTAATTTGATTCATATTTTACATATCAGGATGAAGTTTGAAATATTTAATATAGAAGGTCAAACCCAGAAATAGGAAGGCTTTTAGGAATCTGTTCTATTAATCCAGGCTAATCGAGGTCATGATCTCGTGGTCATGAGATGGAGACCCGCATCCAGCTCCACACTGAGCATAGAGTCTGCTTCAGATTCTCTCTCTCCCCTCCCTTTCTGCCCCTACCTCTTTTTGCACTTGAGCACTCTCTATCTCTAAAATAAATAAATAAACAAATAAAATCTCTAAAAAAAAAAAAACAAGGTAAAAAAAAAATACAGGGGATCTTTACATTTGGATTACTATAGACATAAAGAGCATTGTTGGAGATCAGCCAGGGGAGGCAAAGGTTGTATTTTAAGTAAAACCTTAGATGATCTTTTTCTTGTTGTCATGATAGTTCACCTTAACTGCAAAGTTTCATCTAATCCTTAGAGAATATAAATAAATAATCTATAACCTTGAGGTTAATGCAGAACACAAAGCTTATGAAGCATATTTATTACAGGAACTGTATCTCTTAATCTGCCTGAATCATGCTTGTTTCAGGAAATTGAATTTGTACTCTTAAGCCTAAATAAAGAATTTTTCAAAGAAAACTGCTATCCAAACCCAATATGAAATGTCATGTTTAAGAAACAGCAGCAGTTTAAATCATACACAACATCATAATTTTTATAAGGCAAAACTTTAGGTAGACTAGAGGGAAGACTTTGGTAAAAACAGGCAGTCTCAAAGAGAATTGAATCCTTGATTTACAAACTTCCTTGAAATTATTTGCAACGTTCTACATGCATTGTATGGATAGAGGTTCTAATAATTTTCTTCAGACCTGTACAGAAGTCTCTGTAGTCCCTCAAATTAAGAACCATTGTTCTGAAGGTTGTTCCAATGTCTTACAGCATTGGCTAATGACGGCTATGATGATAGGGGGGCAGGTGCTATAAGCTGGTCATTCTCAAACTTGGCTGCAAAACAGAATCATCCAAGGTACCTGTTAATAACATCAATTAATGATCCCACATCAAAAATTCTGAATCACTATGTTTGAATTGGGAATTAATATTTCATATACTTTTATTTTTTTAATGGGGAATTTTCTTATAGTTGTTTTTTAAGAACAACTGGTATAAACAAACACTGAGAGACAAGATTGATAAGGATAATCTATACCATTTGGGGAAATTTTCTACTTTTGACCCGTAATATCAATTTTGAATATACTTAATTCCAAAAAGGTGGAAATACTAGGACTATATTTGTTTATGAGACTTCTGTTTTCTTAAACAGTACTAACATTACAGTTCAATGTTTTAATCTTTGAAAATGTGATATTACAAAAAAATTGCTTTCCTTCTCTTACTGTTCAGTTCAGTCATCTTCATATGTCCTTAAACCTTACTAGTCATTTTCCTCCGTGTTTTTTTTTTTTTCATTTCCCTCAGAATATTAGTGTTTTTGTTACAGGTTTCTAAAAGATCATTTATGACTAAGGATGTTAACCATTTACCATGCATTGCAAATGAAATACCATGTGTTCTCACCACCATTTTACTGTGATGTTTTACTTTTTGGTTGTACAGAAGTTTTGTATTTGAATATAATAATGTTCTGCTTTAAAAAAAAGAAAAGAGCAACTGGTATAGATAATTTTCAAAAACCTGAACCTTGAGTCTCATTTGATGTTAAGCATATTTAAACATACTTACTAGATATTTTTCTCAAGCATTGTGTAATCTGCTCATAAAAATATTCCCTTACAGTCTCCACTATGGACTGTTTTCTTGGTAATCCTAAATTAGAAAGAGAAATAATTAAAGAATGGATTCATTAGTGCCAATGTTTTATATTACATTTTACTGTACCTTTTTGACTCCATCTCTTTCAGGAGTAAACAAAAAAGTCAAAATACCTAAATATTAATGTGATACAATAATAAAGACTTAAAAAAGCTCATTCGTTGCTTTTTTACAAATTCTGTGAGCTATGATATTGCTAGTGAAGGAGACATTTCCTTTATTAAAAAATAAATTAGAGTACCTCTGTATTGTTACTTTATGATATAATTTAATATAGTACATAGATAAATCATATGATTCCTTATAATAATGAAAATAATTTTAATAATACTTATCTCTATGATTTATAATATATAAATATCTTAAAGATACAGAAGGGATTTAAACACCCTAGTTCTTATTCCTTATTATTACGGATTCACTGTTGACAAGCTGTGTAATCACTCTATGTTACTTTAACTTTTGAATTGTTTACAAATCTGTAAATGAATATAATGACAATATTAATAACAACTTTATGAAGTTGTTATAAGGGTTAGATACAATAAATGTAGAACTTTCAGAACAGTGTATAACACACCATAGCATTTAATAAATGTGTTCTAATTGGTTTAGTTGTTTTATATTTATGTAAAATAATTTTTGTTACTGTGACCGAAAGATGCCACCAATTTTTAATTTTTTTCATGCAAGACAGTATGATTTTATGGAAAGAATATTGACATGAAGTACAAATCAAAACACAAATCAGTCTGAGAAGTAGGACTTCCTTTTAGCAGCTGTGTGCCTTGTTCTTCATATCAGGACATTGAATATAATAATATCATTATTACTAATAACTACTACCCTACTTCATTAAAGTCCCCTGAGGTTTATATCAGGGATCACATAGTAAAGTACTGATGCAAGGTGTGGCTTATACTTTAATGTGTTTCCAGTGTCTCCATATAAGTGATGTGCTTATTAATTGGAATAAGTATCTGCCGATACTGAAAATTCACCAATCAAGAAAAGGGAACCAAAGTGTGATGATAGTAGTTTTGGTTGAAAAGCACCATATGGTGAAAAGAAAGTTGAATTTGGGGATTAGGTGGGCCTGACACAGTAGATGTAGTTTAGGCTTGTTAAATTGGTTTCATTTCATTTCATTGGTGAATTGTTGAATATAGTGGAAAGAGGCAGGAGGGAAATCTATGCTCAGTTTCTACCTTCAAAATAATACTGGAATTCATTTATGAGAGGAAAAATGTCTTCTTAAATGGATTTTTTTAGATCAGCCCCTGAACTCACTGAAGCAGCAACTCTAAAGGGAATGAGCTGCATAAAGCAGTGTGAAACAGGCAATATACCATAGTGGTTAATAATGGGCTAACTTTATTTTTTTTTATTTCTTAAGTTTTGTATTTTAATCCAGTATTAGTTATAGTTATAGTAATGTACAGTGTTCTATTAGTTTCAGGTATACAATACAGTGATTAAACAAGTCTATACATTACTCAGTGCTCATCATGATAAGTGTACACTTGAATCCCCATCACCTATTTCACCCATGCCCCCCCCACCTACCTCCCTTCTGGTGACCATCAGTTTGTTCACTATAGTTAAGAATCTTTTTTTTCTTTTTTTTAAGATTTTATTTATTTATTTGACAGAGAGAGACACAGCGAGAGAGGGAACACAAGCAGGGGGAGTGGGAGAGGTAGAAGCAGGCTCCCAGTTGAGCAGGGAGCTTGATGCAGGGCTCGATCCCAAGACCCTGCGATCATGACCTGAGCCAAAGGCAGATGTTTAACGACTGAGCCACCCAAGCACCCCACTTTTTTTTGTTTGTTTCTCTCTCTCTTTTTCCTCTGCTTGTTTGTTTTGTTTCTTAAATTCCACATATGAGTGACATTATATGGTATTTGTCTTTCTCTGAGTGACTTATTTCGCTTAGCATAATACTCTCTAGCTCCAACCATGTTGTTCCAAATGGCAAGATTTCATTCTTTTTTATGGCTGAGTAATATTCTGTTGTATGTATATATACCACATCTTCTTTATCCATTCATCCCCCAATGGACCCTTGAGCTCCTTCCCTAATTTGATGATTATAAATAATGCTACCATAAACATAGGGGTACGTGTATCCTTTTGAATTAGTGTTTTTGTATTTTTTGAGTAAATACCCAGTAGTGCAATTACTAGATCATAGGATAGTTCTCTATTATTAACTTTCTGAGGAAGAGCCATACTCTTTTCCACAGTGGCTGCATTAGTTTGCATTCCCACCACCAGTGCACAAGGGTTCCTACTTTTCCAAACCCTCACCAACACTTGTTTCTTCTGTTTTGATTTTAGCCATTCTGACTGGTGTGACATGGTATCTCATTATACTTTTGATTTGTATTTCCCTGATGATGTTTTACTTCTTTCTTTCCAATTTCGATGCCTTTTATTTCCTTTTCTGGCCTAATTGTTCAAGCTAGGACTTCCAATACCATGTTGAATAACATCACAAAAGTGGGCATCCTGTCTTGTTTCTAATCTTAAAAGAAAGATTTTAGCTTTTCACCATCACGTGTGATTTTGACTATGGACTTACCATTTATGGCCTTTATTATTTTAGGGTACGTTTTTTCTATGCCCATTCTGTTGAGAGGTTTGTTTGTTTGTTTGTTTTATCAATGATGTTGAATTTCGTCAAATGCATTTTCTGCATCTATTGAAATAATAATATGATTTTTATCCTTCATTTGTTAATGTGGAGATCACATTGATTTGTGAATGTTGAACTGCCCTTGCCTTCTGGAATTAATTCCACTTGATCATGGTGTACGATTATTTTAATGTAATGTTGAATAGGGATTGCTAATATTTTGTTGAGAGTATTTGCACCTATGTTCATCAGAGATATTGGCCTGTAATTTTCTTTTCTCATGGCATCCTTATCTGATTTAGACATCAGGGTAATGCTAGCCTTGTAAAATGAGTTTGGTAGTGTTCCCTCCTTTTCTATTTTTTTGGAAGAACTTTAGAAGAATGGGTATTAATTATTCTTTGAATGTTTCAGTAGAACTCACCAGTGAAGCCATCTGGCCCTGGACTTTTGTTTGTTGGGAAGTTTTTGATTACTGATTCAATGTCCTTACTAGTAATCAGTCTGTTCAGATGTTCTATTTCTTCATGATTCTTCACTGGTATGTTGTATGTTTCCGAAATTCTTCATGATTCTTCACTGGTATGTTGTATGTTTCCAAAATTTATCCATTCCTATTAGTTTGTGCAATTTGTTGGCATATACTGCTCATTGTAGTCATGATTCTTTGTATTTCTGTGCTATCAGTGGTAATGTTTTGTCTTTCATTTCTAATTTTATTTTTTGAGTTCTCTTTTTTTTTCTTGGTGAATTTAGCTTGAATGTTGTCAGTTCTGTTTATTTTTTTCAAAGAAACAGATACTGCTTTTATTGATCTTTTCTATTGTCTTTTTAGCCTCTATTGCATTTATTTCTGCTCTAATGTGTTATTTCCTTCCTTCTACTAACTTAGGACTTTGTTTGGATTTTTAAAAATGTATACTAAAATAAAATATTTCCCTGAAGAACAAAAGATTAATTTCCTGGATTTTAAAATAGACTTTTTATCCAGTTAAGAAATTGAGGTACTCAAACAGATTTTGAGTAAAGAAAGAATATCTATATACTTAGTGCAAAACTGGAACATGATACAAAGTTAGACAAAATTATAGAGATGTTTTTATAATATGGCCACATAATTTCAAGGGCTATGATATTGGGCGTGATGGATTATTTAAATAACATCTAGTCTCCACTCTCAAATTAAATAATGGCAAATCTGAGGCTCAGAAAAATTTTTATCACTTTCAATTTCAATTCAATTCAATTGATGTTTGCACAAATGGGATTATTTCCCCTGACTCTCATGTCAATACATACCTTTTTGCCAACATACCATATATTCTTAAATTCCAGAATTTCAAGATTTATTATTGAGGTTGTCTACAATAAGAAAAATCTAGTAATTCCTATCAAAAATTATTTTACCACACATGTTATTAACTAGAACACCAGAAAGTATGAGAATATGGCCATTCTGTGCTAATTCTAAAGTTTCATCTTTTAAAGTCTAGAAAGTAAAGCTCTTCTTATCTTCTCTCTTCACCGTGGCCTCTGGCCTGCAACTTATATACTTTTAAAGCTCAAAAAATAGCTTAATTAGATATTAAAAATGAATAGAATAACATTTATTTTATGTCCTGATTATTCATAATGACTATCATTTTTAGCAACAGTGTACAAGGAAAATGAGTTGCTTAAAAATTTCTGACATGGGCCCCATACATTTCCTTGTTTTTGCAATTTGTATGCAAATCAACAGCAGTAGATAATGCTAAGTAATTCATGGCACTTACCATAACTTAGATCCAAGAAAATGGTAAAATTCTTTAGTGGCCCATCAAATTTATGTTCATAGAAGTTTCTAATGTTTGTGCCCATAGTTAACTTGTGAAATTGTATTGTTGCACCAAAGGCTCTCTAGACCATAAGTCCTGAGAAACAATCACTTTGCTTTCTTATATCATCAAAAGACACAGAAGTGCTCGTGGCACTGGGCAACTGACAAGATTTAAACCCAATTTTCATATAGTTTTTTATGTCTATACCAGGCAAAATACAATATTTGTGATTTACCTGAGATTATTACTAACGATAAAATTTCATATTTCTTTATCATCTTATATTTCATATTACTTCAAAATTTGGAACTATATCAATGATCGCTGTTTATCTAAGTCATAGGAAATAGTGTCTTTATAGAAAATCAGGTACCTTCTAATTTGGAACAGATGGAATGAGTCTAACAATTGTTTACTGGAATAGAATGGATTGACTCCTAAGTTGGACCCATGAAACACTGCAAGAATTTTAATGAGTTGGTTTTGCTGGTATGACAATTGAGTGAGACACGTTCACATGCATGATGATATTTTTATAACTTATAAAACTATAAGTTTTATCTTTAGAATGTTATAAATTTGTAGTTCATATATTTTCAAAGAAAAAGCAGTTTTTTGAACAATTTTTCACCTGCCTTCAATGTAAGCAGTAAATCCCCAAAGCAGTAGGTGAGACCTGGACTAGATGTCCTCCACTCGCCTGTTTAGATAAACCTCTAATCCTTTCGTGCTCCGCATGGTGCCCAGGGTGGACCCTATTAATTACTTACAGGCTTCTAGATTCTGTTGGGTTTAGCCAGTGGAGAGAACAGTAGATAGGACAGAGAGAAAATAATGAGGCCAGGGTATTTATTGCCACAGCTTTCTCTTCTGCAGGGTTTCCCAGGAATCTGCATTTCTGTGGTCAAAGACCATAATCCCTCTTCACACATATCTGAATCTCCATGCAGGTAAATATTTCATCCTTCACCTCTACGAGTGGTGATGTGCCCTGCTGTACTGGCTTTTCTGGCTTCTCTTCACCTTTCACACACCTTTGAAAATAGTCTCTTTACTAAAACTCTGTAGATTACCTCGTTTTGGTGTGCCATCTGTTTTTTGCCACATCTGTGGTTGATATAACCCATTTTCATTTTTTTTCTAATTGGTTACACCCAAACAGTATTCCCCTTATTGCCCTTTTCCAGATACTATTTTACTCCCTATACATCCTATCTTGATACATAGCATCATGCAGATGAAAATCTGAATTCTGGGAATCATCCTAGATTCCTTCCTCTCCCTTATCTCTTAAAACCAGCATCTAATTGTTGGTGGTTTATTGAATATGCCTTTGCAAATGTGATTCCTTACCTTGAATGTCCTGTCTGTCTTCTTGGAAAACTCTTAATTTTTCCTCCAAGTCTCATATCAGATTAAACCTATCCCATTGAGCTGTCTTGAAAACATTCTCCCAACCCAAGTTCAAGTAATTATTCCTTCTTTCTTCAGATTTACGTCTTTGTTTATTTTACTCTCATCATAGTGTGCTAAATTTTGTTTGTTTGCATATTAGGTAACCCAAACCAGTAAGATAGCTCCTTGAAGTCAGGATTATCATTTTCCTATTCCAGAAAATTAGCATAGAACTTGATAAAGAGTAAGTGCTCAATAAATGTTTTTAAAATCAGATTACTATAAATTAACATTGGTTTGTAATTTTCTTACCATATCTGAAGCTGTCAGGATACATAGGCTAATTTCCCTGAGTGAAGGAGCATCCTGCCCTGTACCATTTACCCATGGCTAGTTGATGGAGAGGGGAGGGCAGTTATCAGGAACTTAAATAGGGTCAGAATTACTGGGATCAAGTTGTGCCTGGATGGTGCAGTAAGTTAAACATCCTCCTCTTTATTTTGGCTTAGGTCCTGATCTCAGGGTCATGAGATTGAGCCTCAGGATGGGCTCCACACTCAGCATGGAGTCTCTGCTTAAGCCTCTCTCCCTCTCCTCGGTACCCCCCCCCGACACTCCCCCCCCAATAAATAAATAAATCTTAAAAAAAAAAAGAAATACTGGGATCAAAGATTTCACTATACTTTCCAAACTGACAAAACTGAAGGCCTGTAAATGACATCCTGGCCATCCTGCAAATGGTGCCTCTCCATCACTCTGAGTCAGTGTTGCCTTAATATAAAACCTACTCGGCAGGGAGCATCCTTCTGCCTCTGCCCTCTCCCCAGCTCATGCTCTCTCTCTCAAATAAATAAATAAAATCTCTTTAAAAAAACAAATGTCTGAAAGTCTTATGAGATCAGGTGCATCATTCCCACTTTTCTCCTAGTTTACACTCAGGACTGGACATTTTATTAAAACATTCACTTATTTGGGGCACCTGGGTGGCTCAATCATTAAGCATCTGCCTTCAGCTCAGGTCATGATCCCAGGGTCCTGGGATTGAGCCCCACGTCAGGCTCCCTGCTCCACGGGAGGTCTGCTTCTCCCTCTTCCACTCCCCCTGCTTGTGTTCCCTCTCTCACTGTGTCTCTCTCTGTCAAATAAATAAATAAAATCTTTAAAAAAAAATTCACTTCTTCATTTTGCATTGAAGTAACTTAAGCTGAGAGTGACAAAGGGAAAGATTTTCTATAAACTTCTTACCCTTGGGTCTTGAGCTGAGCATAGGTTCTCTAGAATCAAAAAGTGATCACCTCCAACAAAAAAACATATTTTTAATAAGATATTGTAGAACAAGAAACTAATGCTGTTTCCATAGGATATTTTTCATTGTGATACATGATTGACTAAAATGTTTTTCTTACCACAAAAAGACAGCAGTCATAGTCAGATTAAAAATCTATTTATTTGCCATTTTTTTTCACACCAAAAACTAACAATTAGACACTCTTCCACCCCCTTACTGATTCAATCAGTTTAGAATGAGGACTTGAATAAAAGCTAATCTTGACATGGAGAATGTCACTTAATTTCTAGACTCTGTGTTTCCCAATATACAACTTTATTTTCTAAGTGGAAATAAATTTTGAGGGACTAAAAATTTTTTTCTTCTAAGTTTATATTTTCTTGTTTGGAAACATTTGACCATAAACAATTATATTTATACACTCCTTCCCCATGTCATCCCTTACCCACATTTCTCATCACCTTAGTTTTCCATTAAATTAGAATTTAGAAAAAAAACTTAACAAGCAGAATTTTTTTTCAGAAATAATATTACCCTCGGTCTTCAAAACACAGCTGTCTCTTCTATTGTTTTCTCCAGAAAACAAACTCAAAAATCTATCTATAGACCAACTTAGACCCATCATATGTAATATTTAAAATTACAAAGAAACATACTTTGCTTATATTTATGAGAAAGGCTGCAAATGAAAGACTGAAAGAGGAGCCAAGGATATAAACTTTTCTAGTATTTATTTCTGACAGTCAAATGGAACAGTTGTGCACAATTATGAAGACATTCCAAAAATGTATGTGTCTGATGGGTGCCAAAACTGGAGCAACTAGAAGACTGGCATTGCTTTTTTTTTTTTTTTTTCAAATTCAGCAGCCCTTTGAATTTTGCTGGCAAGTTTACCACCTGTGCATCCACATTAATATGTTTATTGGCCATTAACTTTTCTTTTCTCTGAATAACCTTCCCATATTATTTTCCTATTTTTCAATTGATTTGTGTGTTTTAACTTGTAAATATTTACTTTTTGTATAGCATTTGAATAAAAGTTTTACTGTCAACAACACTGATACTGGTATCACAGCTTGAAAATGTTCTTAAGATACCATCCTCTGTCAAAAAGGGAGAGATCTGTGCAATGCTTACTGAGCCTGTTCTTTTGTATATGCATGTATACGTACTTCTATGTAAGAAAGCCAGACTTTTTTTTTTTAAGATTTTATTTATTTATTTGACAGAGAGAGACACAGCGAGAGAGGGAACACAAGCAGGGGGAGTGGCAGAGGGAGAAGCAGGCTTCCCGCTGAGCAGGGAGCCTGATGCGGGGCTCGATCCCAGGACTCTGGGATCATGACCTGAGCCGAAGGCAGACGCCTAATGACTGAGCCACCCAGGTGCCCCAGAAAGCCAGACTTAATATTATTGGATCTCACACTCCCTTCTAACAGCAAGGGTGGGCTATGAGAATAGGAAATGATGGTACCAAATGAGCTAAGTGTATAAGGAGAATTAATGCATCTTGAGTCCTAATGATTTTGACATAGGACATGTCCACAGTGGTGGATTGAAAGCAAAATTCCAAAGTGCAGCTTTTCAAATCATCATCATACCCTTTCACAGATACTTGTATTACTTCTCTGTGAGGCATTTAAAATTGTAGAACATATAAGCACTTGAACTGAGAAAGTTATTAAAATAGATAAGAGAAATACAGAATTTCCTGTTGAAACCTCGAAGCTCAAAATCTAACCTGCAGGAGGCAAATTTTTATTTGAGCCTTGGAAGGCATTTATTACTTTACATATTCGAAGCTGAAAGTAATTATCTCATAAAGAACCAAGCATGAACACACAAGCAGTGATCATCTTAGGCCAAAATTAGAGTAGTTAAAACTGATTGAATTTGAATAAAGAAATGTACCCAGGGGTTTGTTTTGCAAAGGTGCAAACTTTCCATTTTTCTTTTAATTTGTGAGATTTTCATTCTTTATAACATTTATTCTATTCATCAGTCATCTTACCTTGGGCCTATTGATGATTTGCACACAATTTTTCTGAAGACTTTATGAGTCCTGATGTGGATCAGAATATATCTTCTAGTGATTGCTGCCTGTTGGCACTATGAGTAAATAGTCCTGTCTTCTAATTGGGCTACCATTTGAGGTAGAAAGTAGATAGTAATAATGGGCACTGTCACCCTCTTACACTAAGATTTTTAAAAGATTTTGCTACCACTAATAAAAAATGGTATTTTTTCAAAATTACAGCCTTATTCACATTCATGAAAATGCAAGTACTATTGGGGAAAAATAAATGAATCATACATTACTAATGTCCAACGTTTTCAATGTGTTATTTGAAACATTTATAATTACATTTTGATTGGTACTCTTGTCATCTAGAACACCAATATGTATGGAAAGAAATAAAACAGAATAAGGAGCAAAAAAGCCCCTGTAAGCTAGCACACAGAAGTTTAAGAAAATAAAAAGATAACAGTAGAATAACAAAGAAAGACAAATTACTTTTGTTTAAGTAACAGGTGAGAGAGGATTACTGAGAGACACTGAGAGACAGGACAGTATCTTGAACCAGGTCAAGATGCTCTAAATTGAGAGTGTGGTCTGTCCTACATATTTTGCAATTTGGAGAAACTAAATCCTAACCAACTAGAGTCTCGGTTTCCTCTTATTTAAAATAAAGAATATAATCTGTGCCGTGAAAATCTCACTCATTTGATACTACAGGAGATAAAAGATGAAATTTGTAAAATTGTGCAAAGCTAGATAGTGTTAGATTTACATAAAGTTCAACATTGGGGCTGGGGCAAGACATGGCAAAATAATTTTGTTGGTGATTGTTGTTCAGCTCCCTTCAAATAACCTGAGATCTCATCCTTTTGACACCACAGAAAAATATAACCTGAAGGATGAAAACATGATGATCATTTATTCCATGGTTTTGGTTACATGGATTAGAGAATTTAGGCCCAGAAATGTGTAATGTTTGCCCAGAGTTATACAATAAATGAGTATCAAAACTGTGATGATTAATTTTATTTATCAACTTGACTGGGCCATGAGGTACCCACATATTTGGTCAAACTTTATCTTGTGTGTTTCCCTGAGAGTAATTCTGGATGAGATTACTATTTAAATCAGTAGATTGAGTAAAGCAGATTGCCTTCCCTAAAGAGGGTGGGCTTCATCCAATCAGTTGAAGGTCTGAATAGAACACAAAGGCTGACTGACTCTTTCCCTGGTAATGGAGAGTTCTTCCTGCCTGACTGCCTTCAAATTGGACATTGCTTTTTTTACGCCTTCGGACTCAAACTGAGTCATTGGCTCTTCAGGGTTTGGACCCTGCCAGCCTTCAGACTAGAAGTACATCATTGGCTCTCCTGGCTAGCTGGCTAGCCCAGCAGGCCTTGGAACTCATCAGCCTCCTTAACCACAAGAGACAATTCTTATAATAAATCATATCTCTATATCTATCTATCTATCATCTGTCTTCTATCTATCATCATTGGTTCTGTTTTTCTGGAGAACCCTGACCAACACAAAAACCAAGACAGAGTCCAGGACTTTTGATTTTTAGACTTATTTTTTTATCATCCTACTCTCTACTTCCTTCCATCAGTTCATGCTGAGAAACCACCAGGCATGACAGCCTCCACCAGGACCATTATGACAGGTTGACCTTAAAAAGCTCCCCATGTACCCCTATTTGTTCCAGCAAATGGCCAGCCTCAGAAAACCTGTGGTCTCTATTGTTGAACAATCTTTCTTCTTTTGAAATTCCAAGCCACTCCTTTATAGCCAAAAAAAACTGCCAATATACCTAAAGACCAATTAGAACATTCCCCTGCTTCTAGCACTCCCACTTGAGTAGGACCATTTTGTTTAAATCTATGTTGAGTCATTATTTTTCAACATATTTTTTCTACCCTATATCTCTCATCTTCTGGGACTCCTATTATAAACATGTTAAACTGTTTACATTGTAGACCAATTTTAGATATTGTCTTAAGGCTTTTATACACATTTTTCTCTTTGTGTTTTGATTTGAAAAATTTTCTTTGAATTTTCTTCAAGTTTAATGATCCTTTTCTTTGTCATGATTATTTTTTTTCTCCGTGCCTAGCAGAATACGAGAAGCACAAAAAAAAAAATGTTCAAAAGCATTCAAGAACAAATGAATAGTGGAAGAGATAATGAATTTGAAACAACTTGTAAGAAGACTATGTGCTTTAAAATTATTCTGTTATCAGAGGTTTTCTAGACCCTCTATAGATAGCTCTTGAAGACTGTCCTTATTGATTATATATATTTGCTTTTAGGCATTTTCTATCTTTCTTTGGGATTCTCTCTCACTAGGTGCTACAGTTATGAATTATGGTTACAATTTTTCCCCCTGAGATAATCTTCTAATAGATAATCCAGTTATGAATTATATCCTTCTACCAAAGAGTGATATTTCTTTTAAAAAAATCCCTATTACTAATAATATAAATCCAATTTAATATATGACACAATACAGAAAATTCTAATTGATTTATAGTAGTTATGAAGTCAAACAGCATTTTTTTTTAATTTTTATTTATCTGAGAGAGAGCAAGAGGGAGAGAGATCACAGAGGGAGAGAGAGAAGCAGGCTCCCCGTTGAGCAAAGAGCCCCATGCGGGGCTCGATCCCAGGACCCCAGGACCATGACCCAAGCCGAAGGCAAACGCCCAACTGACTGAGCCACCCAGGCACCCCCAGCATATTTTTTTAAAGATTTTATTTATTTATTTGAGAGAGAGAATGAGAGAGAGAGAGAGCATGAGAAGGGGGAGGGTCAGAGGGAGAAGCAGACTCCCTACTAAGCAGGGAGCCTGACGGGACTCGATCCCGGGACTCCAGGATCATGACCTGAGCCAAAGGCAGTTGCTTAACCAACTGAGCCACCCAGGTGCCCCCAAACAACATATTTTTTAAAAATATCAATAATAGATACTATTTCCTTAAAATGATGAGTGAGTAATAAGGATTTTTATAATCAAGTTTGAAAAGGCAAAATTATATAACCTCCAAACGTCCTCCCAAGCCTCCCCCCCCCATGCCACCTCCCCCATCCCCCTGCCCCATGCCTGTCTTTATGTGTCTTAGCTTATTACAGGCTCTGAGAAATCTATAAGAAAGTAGCTATTTGACAGAATTTAAGCCAGGATTTTCCAATCAGTCTTAACACTTAAATTTCTTCCTGATAGAATATTTATTATTACCTCTTATTCTTAGTCTTTAAAAACTTACCACTCAGTGTGTGGGTTGAGACCTACAGTGTAGCCATCATCAGGAAGCCAGTTAGAAATGCACATCTTAGGTGTCCCCTTGCCCCCAGTCTACTATATCATAATCTGCATTTTAATAAGATTGCCACTTGAGAAGCACTGCGGATTTACTATATGGCTTCCTAAATATCAGTTAGTAACAACCGCTTATGTCACCGTGTTTTTCATTGCTAAACTCAACCCATTGAGCTAGATGACTTCCTTAGCTTTTAATCTGATTCCAAAGGCTGCAGCCTCTGGATTCTGTCACCTTCGAACTCATATAAGCAAGGCAGCAATTTATACTTCAACCTTAGACTATTTCTTATTCATAGAAGAAAAAGGAGAGAAAAAAAAGATTGCCGGAGAACATAAGACATTAAAAATATAATAATAATTATTATTATTATAATAATTTTCTCTCTTTATACCCTGCTTAAAAAAATAAAAGTTATAATACTGTCAAAAAAAAAAAAAAGGAGGTATAGTTTCTAAGCTTCCTATACCTCCAAAGTCTGTGTACATATCTATATACTTCTCTCACTTGAGGTGAAATCTGAAATGTGTATTCTCTAGTGGCTTGACCTTAAAATTACTTCTGCATTTCTTATTCACCTTGTTTTCTTGGAAAAACAATGTAATGAAGCAAGGGTTTTGATGAATCCATATCTCCAGTGGGGGTAGTGGTGAAGACATTCAGCTTTTGGGCATAGCATGGAAGACACTTTATGACCAGGACCCCATGTGATCTGTTGCATCTCTACTCTGATTGGCTAAAGAGGGTCTTTGCTGCAACATTTCCTTGGTTTAGTTTGAGAGATTTCCATGACTGCACATGTCATAGCCTGGACCTTGACCTCTCAGAGCTATGGTGAGCTACTTGATATCTTCTACTAAAGTCCTTTCATGCTTAAACTAGTCAGTGTAGAACCTGCTGTTTGCAAATGGAGAATCTGACTGGTTCATAAGTCAACATTTTTCCTCCCTATTTTCAAAGTCAATTACATTTCCTCTTTAAGTGAGGCATATAATAGTTTTTGTGTATTAAAAGACGTATTAGAACAGTGCTAGACATGCAGTAGATGATAAATAAATAATTATAAATTGACTGATATTAGGATTACTAATACAGACTCTTTATAAATACTGTCTTTTGAGAATAATGAAAATTTTCTTACCAAGTTATCTAGAGCTATCATAGATTTCAAAATGTGTTTAGTTAAGTGTTCTATCTTCCAAACTCTTTTCTTTTTTCATCAGGATGCCTTTATGTGCTAATAAACTAAGGCGTCTGATATAACAAGAGACTGTGCAGAGCGTTATCTCTGACAGTTCATTTCTAATTTGGTGCCTAGGTAGTAGTTGTCATAGCCACGGCATTTCAGTGATTTGATGCAATTTTAGTTCCCAATTGGTCTATTTGCTTTTTAAGAAAGAAAGAACAAAACATAGTCACTTTCAAATGACTCTAAAGCATGCTCATCACTCTGCAAAACAGCTCAAAAGGAATGCATATGAAAGTGCACATCAGTTAAGCACCATCATCTAGGCTGAGATACCTAAGCTTCAAGTTTCAGAGTTTGAGAACAAATGAGGAATAGTAGGTTTGGTTCAATATATTCGAAGCTTCAGAACATTACATTCATAGAAACCACATCCTTTCGGTCAATATTGCCAGGTGGACGATTGTATGTATGGGAGAGAAAGATGACAGTGACGCACATATATGATACTCCATTTTTTATCCTTTTTCCGTTCTTCTCTACCTTCTTCTGATTTGATGCAGTGTGATTCTATGGAATACATCACTAAGATTCTTTGCATTTGCTCTCTGTTTGGGTTTTAACTGGGTGGGGGGGGGGAGGAGGCAACAGCAAGTGATTAGAAGTTTGGAGAGAAGAGAAAGAGACTTATGTCCTAATTCTGTCCTTTCTGGACCTTGGGTTGGCAGTGGGTGAGTCCCTTTCCTGAGTGCCACAGATCCTGATGGCTGGTCCTCATCTCTGTCTAGAGCCTCTTCACAGGGTTCTGCTAATAACTCCCTTTACCTCCACTTTTGCCCATTCAGAGTTGGTGTTGTAGCAGCTTACTGCTGCTGTTAGCCCCAGAGTGCTTCAACATCCTTCTTAGATTGTGCAACCCTGTTTGTACTTGTAAATAGTCTCTTCATTAAGCTCTACTCTACTTTTTGAGTGTGCATCTATTTTCTGGCTGGGATCCTGATTGACATAGTAATTGGTCCCAGGAATTGACCTGGGAAAACAGATCCTAAAAACAGGAATCTGGAGTTGAGTTGATTTGATGAGCTCATGTATATCTTTCTTGATAGATGGATTAAGTCATTGATAATCCATGGTTTGTGTTGGCATCATGATTACTGACATTTTACCTGGGGATGGATGGGAAGTGGTGTGAGTAGAGGGCAAGTTGTTGGAAAATGAGATGACAGTGGCACCTAGCCACTATTATGACAAGGGTGATGGAAGAGAAATGTGGTATAGGCTGTGGCTTCTAGCAAGAGTAGAAATATATATACAAAGGAAAGAATAAAGTAAAAATGTTCAGTGCCTAACTCAGGACATAAAAGGAAAATCAGAAAGTGTCTATAGCAGTTTTTAAAAAATTCCTTATTTCATGGAGGTACAGAACAGACGTGACCTGGCAGTCCCATGGTCTAGCAATTCAAACTAGCAAAAGGAAAGCCAAACCAAAACAATTCTGTCAAGCTGAGTTTACCAACATGGATGTATTTGCCTGAGATTGAATGAGTTAGTTCAAGCACGTGGAGTTGCCTTACCAGGCTTTACTCATGCCTCATCACTCAGAAGGAGCTGGCTTGATGGAACTGTGGAATGACCTTCCAAAAATCTTTAGGATAGTACCAACTGGGAGAAAACACTATGCAAGATAGAGGCCCTATCTAATGAGATGTGATCTAGGCCTTAAACATGCACACCACATATGGCATGGCCTCTCCTTTCACTGTAATGCACATGTCCAGAAGTCAAGAAGTGGAGGTGAGAGTAGTTACTGCCACCATTCACTTAATAATTCACTTATGGAATTTTGTTTCTCGTTTTTTAAACTTGAGCTTACTGAATTAGGAAGATCTGGTACTCTTTTTTTTATTTTATTTTATTATATGTTATATTAGTCACCATATATTACCTCATTAGTTTTTGATGTAGTGTTCCATGATTCATTGTTTGCATATAACACCCAGTGCTCCATGCAGTACGTGCCCTCCTTAATACCCATCACCAGGCTAACCCATCCCCCCACCCCCCTCCCCTCTAGAACCCTCAGTTTGTTTCTCAGAGTCCATAGTCTCTCATGGTTCGTCTCCCCCTCCGATCCGCCCCCCCCTTCATTTTACCCTTCCTACTATCTTCTTCCTTTTTTTTAACATATAATGTATTATTTGTTTCAGAGGTACAGGTCTGTGATTCATCAGTCTTACACAATTCACAGCACATAACACATACCCTCCCCGATGTCCATCACCCAGCCACCCCATCCCTGCCACCCCCACCACTCCAGCAACCCTCAGATTGTTTCCTGAGATTAATAATTCCTCATATAAGTGAAGGATCTGGCACTCTTAACAGGAATACTTCCACTGGGAAGATGGCCATGCTCAAGTAATGTTCCGCACCTGTGCCACTGGCACAATTTGCAAAAAATGGCATCCTTCTGCTAGTCTGAGAGATTGTCCCGGACTGCCAAACAGAAAACACAATGCTGTGAGACTACAAGTACTATGTCAGAAAGCCAGTAGGTTCAGTGGGTGCTTTTTATCATTTATTGCCTTGTTGCTATGGCTTCCTATTGTCTACAGTCCCAGTAAGTGCAATGTTTCTTACTTCCTGAACAAATTTAAAGAAATGAGGACTTTGATTCTTAATGTCTGTATGCTAACATATTATCAATGACTAAATGTGAATGTATAAAAGTACATATAACCTGTGAACTATATAAAGTAAAATTTATAAAATAGAACTTGTTAGCCCAACCAAAAAATAGAAGAAAAAAATGTTCAAATTTTCATATCTTGCTTTATGATCATTTCACCTACTGAGTTGGTTGGTCTGGAAACCTTGATTCCTTTCTTTCTCCCCCTCCATCTATTTCATCAGTGGTACTCCTTGCTTCTGCCTTGAAAATATATTCTAGGGGTGCTTGTGTGGCCCAATCGGTTAAGCGTCTGCCTTCGGCTCAGGGCATGATCCCAGGGTCCTGGAATTGAGTCCCATGTCAGGCTCCCTGCCCAGCGGGGAGTCTGCTTCTCCCTCTCCTTCTGCCCCTCCCCCTGCCTGTGCTCTCTCGTGCACTCATGCTCTCTCTCAAATAAATAAATAAAATCTTTAAAGAAAAAAAGACATTAAAAAAAAAAGAAAATATATTCTAAATCCAATCACTTCTTCAGGCGCCTGGGTGGCTCGGTCCGTTGAGCACCGACTCTTGGTTTCAGCTAGGTTATGATCTTGGGGTGGTGAGATCAAGCCCTGCGTGGGTCTCCAAGCCAGGTGGGAAGGCTGCTTAAGATTCTTTTCCTCTCGGGCGCCTGGGTGGCTCAGTTGGTTAAGCGACTGCCTTCGGCTCAGGTCATGATCCTGGAGTCCCTGGATCGAGTCCCGCATCGGGCTCCCTGCTCGGCAGGGAGCCTGCTTCACCCTCTGACCCTCCCCCCTCTCATGTGCTCTCTCTCTCTCTCTCTCTCTCATTCTCTCTGTCTTAAATAAATAAATAAAATCTTTAAAAAAAAAAAAAAAAAGATTCTTTTCCTCTCCCTCTGCTCCTCTCCACCCCCAGCCCCACGCCCTGCTTGCATGTGCCTGCACTCTCTCTCTCTCTCTCAAAAAAAAAAAAAAAAAATTAATCACTTCTCATCAGCTTTTACTATGGATTACCACCTAAGTCTATTCTTCACACACTATAGGATGCTTTAACTACTAAAATCATATTATGTCAGCACCATGCTCACACCATCTAAAGTCCCTGCAAGGCCAGGTGTGATCACACTGTTGCCTCTTTCTCTGACTTCATACCTTATCACTCTTCTCTTTGCTCATTCTGGTCCAGCCACACTGGTATTCTTGCAATATCTGGAACATCATAAACTCATTTCCAACACAGAGCCTTGACCTAAAAGACCCGCTCCAGGTCTTTGAATAAATTTGCTCCTTGACATCGTTCAAGTAACATTCACATTTCACCTGTGAAACTTATGACCTAACTACCTAAAATGCAAGCACTTTCCTTATCACACTCCATTCTGTTTTACTGCTTTATTTATTTTATAGTCATGGCTCTTAGAGGAACAATAGTTATTTATGTTGTCTTGCTTTATTTCCTGCCTTCCTCACCAAAATATAAGCTCTATGAATTCAAGAAATTTGTCTTGTTCATTTCTGTATCTCCAGCATTTAGGATGGTGCCTGGCTGGCAATTTGAGATGTCCAATGCCGCTATCATGGATAATTTATTGTCTCTTCTTGGCTTGACAGGCATTAGAAACTTTAAGGCTTGTATTTGTTCTATGTTACTTCCTTCAGGGCATTAAATCTTCTCTGAACCTCTTTTCTTCCCTGTGAAAATGAGAAAAATTATCTTTCTTCAATATCTAAATTGGTACATGTGACAGTGAATAAATAATAAAAGTTTTATTTTACATATTTCAGCTTTCTCAATGTCAACCATGAATACACTGCCTTTCAATTAAACCACAGCATTCATACCTCTACACCTAATTAACCAACTCACTCTTCTCAGCAACCAGGATGATTTTGACCATGGGCACCAAGCCATCTTTAGGGCAAGTGCTGGTGTTTTTAAGATTTTTAAATCACCTGTTAAAAGTGGGAGTATATGTCATTGCAAAGAGTCATGTTATCGTCCACAGCCTATTTCAACTCTATACTTTCATTTTTGCCTAATCTGTATTAAAGCAAATTGGTAAAAAACAAGATTTTACATCTTACAGTGAATAGTTAATGTTCCATGGCTGTTGGACTTTTTAATGATGCAAGATTGCCAATGAGAATCAAGACTAAAATAACTGCAGATTTAATCACCTGCTGAGATGATTAACCTTTTCTCAGGTAATGATCATAGTGATTGCACTAGTTTATCCAAATAGATAGAATTGATTAAGAAGTCTTATAAAGTTAACCCTGTTTCCTAATATATGCAATTTGTAATCGGTGAAAAATGAAATGATAATTGATTATAGTTAAGAAAGGAGCTGGATATAATGTAAAAAGCCAGGCTTTTTTGAATTTATAAATCTGAGGTTGAATCCTGGTGGTCTCATTTGCTAATGATGAAATGGTTAGGGGGATATTGGAGATTACATGAGATAATATTGCGAGTTTTGATGAAATAAATGGTAGGAATTATTTTTATTATTGAAGCTTAATATGCCATATGACTTCTAAAACTGAAACATTTTTTAGATGTTTTCACATTTGTGATAATCAATACACCTAGAACCTGTATGGAAATATGTGGTTGAAATAACAGCATAGATTCAAGTATGGAACTGGCCATTGATTACCTTCTTTAGAAATACAAGTAATATTAATATAGGCTGTACTATAACCATTATTTATCTTTAACTTTTGCCATATATTACATGATATTCTTTGCCATGAAAATGTCTTCATTTGATGCCTATTTTTTATGCTACCAGTATTTTATGTCATGGGTTCTTATTTTATATTAAAAACGTCAAAATTGGGGCGCCTGGATGGCTTGGTCGGTTAAGTGCCCTGCTCTTGGTTTCAGCTCAGGTCCTGATCTCAGGGTTGTGAGATCGAGCCCCGCATCGGGCTCTGCACTCAGCATGGAGTCTGCTTGAGGTTCTCTCTCCCTCTCATGCTCTCTGGTTCTCTGTAAAATAAATAAATCTTTTTAAAAAATGTGAGTGTCACTTATTGCTTCTTGAGTTCAACAGAATAAAAAAAGAGTTCAGTTATGATTCTTCATGATTCCTTCTATTATTCCCAGGCAAGTTATGATACGAAACCACTGTTAAGACTTCCAGATATAGAAGCTAGGAGTGTTAATGATCATATGCTTCTATAACTGGAAGGCTTGACAGTGGTTTCTTATAAAGTGGACATAAATCAGTGCTTGCCATTTTTGAACCAGTTTTTCTTTATTTTTACTTCTCTATATTATGTATATAGGAAAAAATTCTTTCTGAGATACCTTATTGCCACAGGATCCATTTATTGTGATGAAGAGGAATAATAACCTATGATATTTACATGCCACTTACTGTTTTCTTTTTTTTTAAGATTTTATTTATGTATTTGACACAGAGAGAAAGATAGTGAGAGAGAGAGCACAAGCAAGGGGAGTGGCAGGCAGAGGGAGAGGGAGAAGCAGGCTTCCCGCTGAGCAAGGAGCCCAATGCAAGGCTCGATCCCAGGACCCTGGGATCATGACCCAAGCCAAAGGTGGATGCTTAACGACTGAGCTACCCAGGCACCCCACTTACTGTTTTCAAAGCAATTTTATCAAATTATTTCACATGATTCTTGCAGACCCATGTATTGAAACATTTATTAGGGTTGTATATGTTTGTCCTTAAGGATCTCAAGTTAGTAGGGAAGCCAAATTACAAGGTAATTAAAACATAGTGTGATGAGTGTTGTTAAATTGAGCATTACATACGAGTGGCTTCTTATCCCACCAGGATTAGGAAAAACGGGATTTTCTGAGAAGATTATATTTGAATGGAAACTTGAAATGTGATTATTTTTATTAGGTTTTACTTAGAAGCTGCAGGGGAAATATCTGAGGCAAGGAGAAAACCATGGCGAGTGCACAGATGTGTGAAGACCTGTAGGATGGAAGGAGAGTTAAGAGTACAGCCTCGGGAGCCAGACGGTACAGGCGCGTAACTTTGTGTTAGCTTCACGCTAGTTGTACAGCCTTCCTCAATGACTTACCTCCCGGTGATGCAGCCACCTAATCTATAAAATGGAGACAGTAGCATTTGCTCCCTAGGATTGTTGTAAGTATTTAACGAGTCAATATGTGGAAAGCACTTAGAAATGAACTGGCACATAGTATGCACTCAGTAAAGGTGATGAACATGTCTGGAGGAAGAAGAGGCATAAAAACGTGTAGAAACATGAAGCTCCCTGCAGAGCAGATTTTGTCTCTAGCTTACACGTAAGGGTAAAAAGAAGTGATATCTAATATTTAGGCAATCCTTTCTCTTTTTGATATATATTACTGTTTTCAGTCTTATTTCAGGTTACTATTTTATTAAAACATAACACAATAAACTTTTTTTGTAGCATAGTTTCCTAAGCCGAAACCACTAGCTAAATGGCACTGTAGTTGCAAATAGTCCCTTATAAATGCAATGCGTGTCACCTCTCTACAGCTGTTTGGCAATGAGAAAAAGAGCAGTTCAGTCTTGGTTCAGATCTCCTGCTCTAGCAGTTACAGGCTCCTTTAGACAGATTTGACAGCATTATTAAAAATGTTACACTAGTTGAATATTCCAGACATCCTGTGACTTACATATGAAGATTTCCATATAAAGACCTCTACAGATAGGACTCAGTTTCATGAGTAACACATTTTCACTTAAAAATGTAGGCTGCCTTACATGTGGGATTCCAAAATGACCTAGAAATGTCCCCGTTGTTTTAATTCTATCACTGGCAGAATATCACCTTTAAATCAGAATAGTTACTATTTTATGCTTTACCAATTTATCTAATCCATCTCTCTTTCCATGCATAATATAATTTAATTTTGTGATAAATCCCTGATTCTCAGAATAATTGGAATTGAATTGAATACATTTAAATATTGGATCATCCAGCTTACTACATCAATGTAAGTCTGTAGAAGAAGTCACTACTGCTAAATTTGGGGGAATATCATAAAATGAGCAGAACCATACCCATGTGGTGGAAGACCATGAACTAAGTATACAGTTTAGTTCTATTTATTGAGCATAATGTGTCTTTCTTTTCTTTTCTTTTGAGATAGCTCTTAATTTTCCCTTCTGTAGTTCAAAAGAGATAAGAGGAAATATGAACATTCAAGGTAAAAATTCATGATGTAGAGGCTCAGGGCAGGCTGCCCCAAGATGGGCCTCTTTGGCATAAAGATTATTTTGAGTTAAAAGTAATCAAAACCCAGGCAGATGCAGGAAAAACTCTCTGCTTCCCCCAGAACTGCCTAAATTTACATTGGAAAGGAGAACCTGTACCAGGAAGAGAGCTATTAACAGAGACTCTCCTTTACTATGAAACTTACCTGCCTAATAGAGCAACCTTGTTTTTCAAAATGTCTCCTTTCACTTTCTTGTTAATGGTCTTCCTCCCCTTTGTGTTCTCAGGCTCCTACCCCTCTCCTTAGCTCATAAAAGCTTCATCTTTCCCCATTGTCTTTGGAATCTCATGTCTTTGTGGATTCCCCACACGTACACCTATTAAGTTAGATTTTTTCCTATTAATCAGTCTCATGTCAATTTGATTCTGTCCAGCTACAAGGACCATAGGGCAGGGGAAGTTCTTCCTTCCTGACAATAGCAAATTATTCTGTCAGCACAGTTGCACTAGAAGGATTCAGGGCAGCTATTCCAATCAGCATCCTAAACATATGCTATTCTGTCAGCTCCATCCAGGATGACTTTATCTCAGAATGCATCACAACATTCTGGAAATGCTTCAGGCTGAATCATTCAATTTCAATTTTATTTATGTTATTATTTGTAGAATTATTAATGTCCATGTTTTACAACTAGACTAAATTCCAGGAGGTTAGGAATTCTAGTAGTCAGATTTATCTTTTATCTTTAGTGTTTAGTAGGTGCATGACTCATAATTGCACAATAAACATTTGTTGGATAAATGAATGGATGAATGAATTTACTCAGCTTCTTTTAAACAGGTCTTGGTCTTCTTTTCTTCAGAGTAGGATTACATAGTCGTTGTCTGAGTTTGTTTTGCTCAGCTTCTTTTATTTCTTTCAAAGAACCTTACAAAATCAACCATCTACCAAGTCCTGCCAGTCACATCCACTTATCTCAGTTTCTCTTCTTTCCTTTTGTTTGCTCTCTGTGTACCTCTTTTACTATTCTTTCTAAGGGCTGTTTAAACTGTGAGCACAGATTGATAAAATAACTGGATCACAATCTAATCTAGAATTTATTATGTAGATGAAAGTCTTCAAAGAGGGCTTGTGGGTTTTCACAAGGGAGGTATGTTATTATTTGGAAAATTTTCTGTGATAGTTGTAGATGAAGGCTGCAGCTTAAGGGATGGGCTTTGAATCATAATAACCCTTATCCACTACTGAAGATTTATTCAATTAAGGTCAGAATCATCTAGTGCTATTGTGGCTACAAAACATAACAATCTCCCCATCTTTGAATGGAAAACCAGATGAGTCATAGGCACTGTGGTGAACCCAAATGAATTCTTCATTGTTGATTAAAAACAAAGGGCACAGATGTTTTAACTGCACAGACAGAATAAAATTTTGGAACATAAAAGCCAAGAGGCCAGAGTCATCATTCAAAAACAAAATTGTAGTAGATAATATCAAAGTTTAAGAACAACTCTGCAAAATAAGATTTGTTGGCAGTGGTAGGTAAGGGTGACTGTTTCTCTCCTAGATTTTTTCTTTTGTGCTAGAAGCTGAGACATATAGGTCTGACAATAGTATTAACAAGGCTTTTGTGAATGAATTTACATTCTTCAGAGAGAGAAGAATCTAGTTCACATGATATACACTGAGTACCTAAAATATACTCTACATAGACAATTTGTGTACTTGAAAGTGCGAGTACGTGATATGCTTACAACTTATCATAACACAAGACATAAAGTTGCCAGTTGTTCTCACTTGATTAAAATCAGGCTTAATAATCCTGTGATTTAAGCAAACTATTTATGTTGGAGAATACCTGATTTCTTATTTTTCTTTCAAAAGACATTTATGCTGGCTTTGCCACAATATTAAATTATTTTTCCCCAAATAAAGCCCATATTGTTAATTCCCAATATCTGAATTCCCTTCCCACTTCCTTTCCTCCCTTAGATATAGAAAGAAGTGATCCATCTTCAATGAACAGACTTGGGTTAGGAGTTAGTAGGTTTTGCTTCTCTATCTGCGAGGTCTATGTGAGCAACTTTCTCCATGTTGTTATTAATGCAAACAAATTACTGGAGGATTACTGTCACCTCTATTCTTTATTGTTATCACCTCTGACCTTTCACAAGCTTTTTCTTAGCTCATTTCTTAGCATTAATTTCATTACTATTTATGGACAAGCCACTGAATCATTCATTAATCAGAGTTTTTCCTTGAATTTCTACGGAAACATATCTATCATTATTGGGTGTGAATCTACCTTGGGTATGGAGATGCAGCTGGCCTGACAAAATGATGAATTCTTCAGCCCCTTAAATGGGGTTTATGCATTTGCCTGACAGGCTAATTTGTTTTTCTCTTTATTTTAATACAAGGAGAGAGAGAGAGAAAGAAATATTCCCTCAGATTCTTCAAATTCTCCTGAGGCTTTTTCTGATGATATGATCAAGATCAGCTCGAGGATCCATTATCTTTTAAATTCATTCTGTTCTCATTCTACTCTCCATGATTAATAGCAGTAAATATTGAAGCGGAGATATTTGGAGTCAAACTTTCAAACCATCCTTGGCTAATTCCTGAATATACTGGCTTAGTAAAGACTAAGAGCAAAGCCTTCAGGGAGATGAGAGAGTTTGCTGTATAAATATTCAAGGAAGGCTTCACAGGCAGAGTAAAAAACCTGGAAGGGGGTTAATGCCTCCCATTTGCGAAGAACACCAAGGAAGAGAGTGAAACTGAAGAAAAACAAAAGATGAGAAAGTTGTTAACAATAGTTAGCCAAGAACACCTGGGTGGCTCTGTCCTTAAGCATCTGCCTTGGGCTCAGGTCATGATCCGCACCCCCCCCCCCACCTGCCCCTTCCTGGGATTGAGTTCTGCATTGGGATCCTTGCTCAGCAGGGAGCCTGCTTCTCTCTCTGCCTGCCGCTCTCCCTGCTTGTGCTCTCTCTCTCTTCCTCTCTCTCTGACAAATAAATTAAAAAAAAAAAAAAAGAGTGGTTAGCAAGATACAGTCTTGTTGGTCATTATAGTGAGTTTGGCATTGTATCTACCCCATGCCCTGAGTGTTTAAAGTCCTTGTTGACCACATCTTTTCATTTTTGTGGGGAGCTCAATGATATCTCTCCCATCCATCAGTCCTCAAATGTGACACAAAGGACACATGGAAGACTCCATATTGATGTCAGTTTTGAAGGAGTAAATATTCTCTTTCATTTGCTCCTTGCTCCTGTGGCTAATGTGACTTGAAAAGAATGCTTTCCCTTGGTAATTAGGTTTATTTTCATGAGAAAATAAAAAGAAAAGGAAGAAAAATATCATCATACGATATTTGCTTAGATGGACGAAGCAAATAAAACAAACAAACAAACAAATAAATAAATGAAAGTGAAAATAATGAGACAAAGGGAATCTAGACTAGAGCTCCAACCAGAGTCAAGTCTCCGGATTTCAAGTGTAGGGATCACCCCAGTGCAGCAAGATAATGCCTTCTTAATCTTGACCCTGAAAAAAAAAAAAACTTGACCCTGATGATCGGCCTTCCAATTCAGTGGTCTTACAGTCATTTATCAAATGCTCATTTAAAAATCTACTATGTACTAGATACTGTCTTAGGCTGTGGCTCACATGCTTACCCGTATAAAAATGTACAATTGTAGCTACATCGAGGCAAATACATTTTCCACTTCTTTCTTTAGCTACTGTAATCCTTCTAAATTTGATAGAGAATGAAGAGAGTTTAGAATTTGAGGACAAAGTTATGTTTCTATGAAAATATTTAATTAGAGGTCACTGTTAAGAAGTCAAAAGTTAAGTGAATTAAAAATCAGTAATGTTTTGAGATAATTTAGAAGAGATGGTCTGAGAAGTGGAGAGAAAAATATTTTTGTCCAACAATTTCTAAGAAATAACTATATACTGTTTAACCACCTAAAACACTTCTGAATGTCAATATACTCTAACATTTCTTGGATAAATTGGCTGTAATCATGCACTTAATATGACTAGAGAACTGGCATTTTTGTCCGTAACTGCTCGATAGAAACCAGGGGGTGATAAACTTACATATTTATTGGTAGATTCTCCAAGTGGATTCAAAACCACCATTTCTCTCACAAAAATTGATAAAAAGATGGGTAAAGTTAACAGGGAAAAATTAAATGTTAAGATATGGAGAGAGATTTTTGCGTGGAGAAAAATGTCACAAATGTCTCTTTGCATAACCATGCCTACATTCCATTTGACTGCGTTGGTACTAGGAGATGGGCTGGGGTAGGAGTTATCCAACTGGTAGAAACAGAGCCTTGATGAAAGTGGGTTGCAATCATCATGAACTCTAACCATATTCCTTAAGACTTCCAGAGCCTAATTTATAATTTTTATAATTATGATATTTATAATGTTTGTGTTTCTAATGGATCTTGGCTTCTAGGAATTCATATCTAGAGATATGTGACTTGGTATTAATCTAAGAATTCTGACAGCACTTCAGTAAAGTTCAAACTAGTTCTGCAATTATCCATACAGTTATTCATGTACTCAACAAATATTTATTGATGATAAATATTGATGATAAGCATCAAGGAATAACTAGGTTAGCAAAATAACAGCAACAATACAAGAACTCATAGAACCTACAATGTATATGGAAAGATAGCTATATTAATCAAAAAATATAAAAATATATACATTCAAATCATAAAAATCTCATGAAAAATGCAATGTGTTATTAGACTATTTAGTGGGAGACCCACTGAGAGGTGAAGGTGAGTCAGAGGTCAATGAAAGAGCTGAATATGTCCAAGTAGAGGAAACATAGGCAACCCCCACTGTGGAAAGAAACAAGACATTTAGAAGTCAGTGTAGTTAGAGTAGAGAAAGAAAGTAGAGTGGTGTAGATATTTCTAGGAAGTATTGAAGGGATACTTTAATTCTTGAAAGAGCACATCCATTAGATAACACTTCTGGCCTCTCTTTGCTTTTACAGTATGCAAGTGGAGTAGACAGATGATCTAATTGTGAGGTTTTAGAGTAGGAAATGAGTTTATGTGAACCAGCCACTTCCCATCTATTTTGGAAGCCAGCAGACCCTCAGGAAGTGTACATATTACTATGCTTTTCCTTGTTATAAATTTCAAAGATCCAGTATCCCGTGGGTAGGCCTGACATTATGATTAAATCTAATTTTGGGGTGAATTATTTGCAAGATCACCTGGAGAGTATATAGATGCCACATACACAAGCCAATCTTAATGTTATTAATAGTAAGAGGCTATTTTAATTGCCTTATTCCTGGCTCTTGTCTGTCTCTTAATTATTCCAAATCTTGGATCAGGGTAAAAGGAATGTTATTTATTTACCCACTCAAAACATTATAGAATAATAAGATCTAGTTCATGAAAAATCTTGTGGACAATAGTAAGAATCTTAATTTTAATCCTGAAGGCAATAAGAAGCCAACAAAGACTTCGAACTATGGACTGACATGTTTTGTTCTTTAGATATTAATGATTGCTCTGTGGAGAATAGGTTACAGTGCAGGGATTAAATAAATTCAGAAAAGCTAGTGAGAAGGACATTAGGATAATTAGGCAAAGCATAATTGCTATGTAGATATATATAAATAGTATTGCTCTAGGTTCTGGGCATAAATAAGATATATATAAAGTAGTTCTGTGCCTAGTAGACCTGACTATAAGGCATTTTAAATCCAATGTCCAACACAATATCTGACACATAAAAGATTCACACTAGAGATTTGGTAAATGAAGATATAATGAAAGAGGCTCTACTGGGAGTAGTTATATACATTATAAAATCTTTAATTTTTTTCCCTCTTGAGTTGTAGTATATAGATATTACATATTCAAATCTTTATAAAACACAATAATGGAATTATAATAAAGCCATACATTTATAGAAAATAAATACCAGAGAATTTCAAAGGAAAATATCTCACTCTGGGTTAGAGGGATCTAAGAAGGTGTCCTCAAGAAGGGACTTCAACTGAGGCTTGAATTTTGGGGTTTGAAAGCCAAATGAATATTCATGTGCCCCATGGAGTAAGTTCATAGCCTAAGATAGAGCTGAAACCTTATGCATGGCTAAAGCAGAAGACATTGGATGGTCTACTGGATCAGATTGTATAGATTCTTGAATTTCAATTTGAGAATTTTAGACTTCATGTAATTATAAGGTAAGAACAGTGGTGTGTGTGTGTGTGTGTGTGTGTGTGTGTGTGTGTGTGTGTGTGGTGAGGAGCAGAAGACATTCTAATTCCATTTAATGAGATTTTGTGATTTTCAGAAGATCCATTAATTATTGCAGGTAAACCATGATTGAAATCTGTACCATTATTTATTTGCCTCTTTAGCTTGATAGAATTACTTTTAGCCTTTTTTTTTCATTTGTGAAAGAGGAATTATTAATATATGTCCTCAAAATTTTTTGCAAGAATTAACTACACACATTGTTTAGGTACTACATTGGTTCAAAAGTGTCCCAAATTAGTACTTGCAAGTTACAGAGGGCCTTTTCTTAGAAAATTTCATTATACAGTGCTCTGAGCTTCACAATCTTCTGAAGGGAAACTTCTTTCTTTTTTTAATGGATATCTTTTTAAAATTGATACCTTGATCTTTCCCAGTTAGCATCTCTTTTATAATAAACTACAGTTGCTTTAGAAAACAATAGTGCAAACTGCAAAATACATTGAAACAATTTTAAAAGACTCTGGAAAATACAAGAATAAAGATTAAAATATTCATTCTTCCATCATCTCTTAAAATGTCAGTGTGCATGACATTAAAGGATGCACTATTTAAGAGTCAAATATTTGTCCATTGAAAGAAAACATTTCCATCCGAAAAAAATATATTATTTGACTATAATGGGGTCAAATAGTATATTTCTTCCATAAAGAAATTATTTCTTCCAATAATTATATTTCTTCCATAAAGAATGGAATAATTGATGACTTAACGTTGGCTGTTCAGAAAATGTTAGTTTATTTATCCATGTAGAAATATAACAAGAGAAAGATTTAATAAAGTAAGCTGCTGCCTATGTTGACTTGATTCTGGATCATTCTAAATAAATTGCACCCTCATCACCTGTTACCTTTTTGGCCTTTGAAGAATCAGTTCAGTTCTGCATCACTGTTCACTAACTTTATTTATCAATGTCCCATGCCTTATGAAGATTCTCAGCTTAATCACTAAGTCAATTTCTAAGCATATAATAGATGAACAGTATTAACTTAAAATTTTCATTCAGAAAGGGGTTTATCAGTCAGATATATAGATCTAATCCACTGATATAAAGTCACCAGGAAAGAATCATTTCACAAATTAATTTTGCCAATCATTTGACATGTTTTGAATTATGGCACAATTTAACCATATAAATGATACTATTTACCCACTTTTTCGGAAAAAAAAAAAAAAAAGGAGAAACGTAGTAGAGGAAACACAGCAAACATTTCCAGACCTCACAGATTTACTGAGAGGCAAAAAGGTTTTTGTTGAAAGGCTATATAATTTATGTCTCTTTATGGAAATGTCAATACTGCCCAACATAGACCACCAGGAACACACCTGTAGTTGAACAAGTTGCAGTGAAGGTGAACACATACTTTGGAGAAACCACTGGGCACCCTGTAAGAGAACATTAGAAAGAATCTATTACAGGATATGTCCTTCAGCTGGGTGATTTGAGGGAGGGTCTAAGGAAGTGGGGTTTGCTCTAGATTGGATGCTATGAGAAAGTGAGGGAAGTTGTATTACAAAATATCTCAATAAATTTCATTTATGGGGATGACAGATTAAAGGATAATACATCTGTCATTGATAAAGAAGTAATAGTTACTCATTTTAGCCAAGAGAGAAGGATGTGCAGTATTAGGTAAGCAGCAAGTGGCCCAGAGGCCTTGTCTTATCTGTGCTTAAAACTATAAAGTGACTTTGCTTTGTTTCATTTTATCACATCCTCAGAGCAACTTTGTCTGAAGTTAGTATCCTCTGAGATGGTTTATGTCCAATGGAAGACTCTCATGGCCTGTGAGTGAGCCACAGGCCAATTTGCAAATGTCAGTGGATATTTTTTTCTTTCTCAAAAATGACACAATTGTCCTCTTTATTTAATAACAATTATGGCTTCTGTCTGCACTTCCAAATTTCTGTCTAATGACTCAATCATCTCCATAGGTTGAAATTCATATAAAAGAATTTTCTTTACACTTCTCTCAGGAAACATCTTGGAAAACAGATGATACACTTAGCAGAAGTGGGGGGACGGGGTTATCAATAATCATGTGTCCAAAACTGGTGTTTCTGTGAGAGAGGGAATTTTTGGAAAAAAATTTGGGATAGTATGTGCCTATAAATAGTGATTTTTAAAGGCCATTATCTTAAAAATCAAGACATTTTGATTATCTTAAAAATGACTGTTTATGTAAGTTTATAAAATACTTATTTTCTAGCCTACTACATGTTAACTTAAAAAAAAACAATTTTCAAGCCTATTTTGACCCTATGCTCATTATTTATTTTTTAAAAACCTTGCAAGAGATTTTAATTTTTAGAGCAGTGTACTGTAAAATTGAAAGCAAGGTACAGAGATTTCCCATGTACCTTTTCCCCAACATATGTATAGCATCCCCAATTATCAATATCCCCCAACAGAATGGTATATTCATTACAATTAATGAATCTACATGGAAGGATCATTATCATCTAACATCCATAGTTTACATCAGGGTTCATTCGTGGTGTTGTACATTCTATGGATTAGGAAAAATTTATCATGACATGTATGTACCATTATAATACCATACAGAGTAATTTCACTGCCCCCAAATCTTCCATGCTCCATCTGTTCATAGGACCTTCACATTTCTCATCATTAAGTATGATGTTAGCTTTAGGTTGTTTGTAGACATTCTTTATCAAGTTGAAGAATTTCCTCTCTATTCCTAGTTTACTCAGAGTTTTTATTACGAATGGAGGCTGGGTTTTGTCAAGTACTTCTCCTGCATCTGTTGATATGATCATACGATTTTTCTTTTTTAGTCTGTTGATGGATTACATTAATTAATTTTCAGATATTGAACCAGCCTTGCATACCTGGGATAAATCCCACTTGGTTGTTGTATATAATTTTTTTATAGATTGTTGTATTTGATTTGTTAATATTTTGTTAAAGATTTTTGCTTCAGTGTTCATGAGAGATATTGGTCTGTAATTTTCTTGTAATGTCTTTTTCTGGTTTTGGTATTAGAATGATTCTGAGCTTATGGAATGAGGATGTATTCCTTCTGCTTTCACCTTCTGAAAGAGATTATAGAGAATTGGTATAATTTCTTCCTTAAATGTTTGGTAGAATTCACCAGGGAACCCATCTGGGTCTGGTGCTCTCTGTTTGGAAGGTTATTAAATATGGATTCAATATCTTAATAAATAGGACTCTTTAGATTTTCTTTTCTTCTCATGTGAGTTTTGGGAGATTATATCTTTCAAAGAATTGATCCATTTCATGTAGATTATCAAATATGTGGGCATAGAATTGTTCATAATATTCTTTTATTATCCATTCTTGTCCACGGGATTTGAAGTGATGTCCTATCTTTCATTTCTGATATTGGCAATTTGTGTCTTCTCTCTTTTTTCTTAGGTGCCCTGGCTAGAGACTTATTGATTTTGTTGATCTTTTAAAGAACCAGCTTTTGGTTTCATTAATCTTCTCTATTGATTTCTTATTTTTAATTTCATTTGTTTCTGTTCTAATATCTATTATTTATTTACTTCTGCTTACTATGGATTTAATTTCTTCTTCTTTTTCTAATATACCAAGGCAAGAGCTTAGATGATTGATTTTAAATCCTTTTTTCCTGATATATCCCTTCACTGCTATATATATCCCTGTAAGCACTACTTTCACTGAATCCCACACAATTGTATAGTTGTGTCTTAATTTCCACTTAGTTTAAAATATTTTTTTTAATTTCTTTTGAGATTTCTTCTTTGATCCATGTGTTATTTAGAAGTATGTTGTTTAATCTCCATGTATTTTAAGATTTTCTAGCTGTATTTCTGCTATTGATTTCTAGTTCAATTCCATTGTGGTGTGAGTACAAAAATTGTATTATTTTCATTCTTCAGAATTTGCTAAGGTCTGTTTTATGGCCCAGAACATCGCCTATCTTGGTGAATGTTCCCTGAGAGCTTGAGAAGAATGTGCATTCTGCCGTTGTTGAAGTAGTCTACATGTATCAATTATATACAGTCAATTGGTGGTGTTGTTGAACTCAGCTAGATCTTGACTGATTTTCTGCCTGCTGGATCTGTCCATTTCTCATAGGGGTATTGAGGTCTCCCACTGTGATAGTAGATTAATCTATTCTCCTTACGGTCTATCAGTTTTTGCCTCACATATTTTGACTCCATTGTTAGGCAGATACACATTAAGGATCATTATGTCTTCTTAGGTAATTGACACCTTCATTATTATTTAATGCCTCTCTTTATCCCTGGTAACTTTCCTTGATGTATATCTGCTCTGCCTGAAATCTCATAATTACTGCTTTCTTCTGATTAGTGTTAGCACAGCATTTGCTTCTAATTTATATGTGTCTTTATATTTAAAGTGGGTTTCTTTTATACAACATATAGGTAGGACTTGTTTTTTGATCCTCTCTAACAGTGTCTTTTTTTTTAAATTTTTTTATTGTTATGTTAATCCCCATACATTACATCATTAGTTTTAGATGTAGTGTTCCATGATTCATTGTTTGTGCATAACACCCAGTGCTCCATGCAGAACGTGCCCTCCTCAATACCCATCACCAGGCTAACCCATCCTCCACCCCCCTCCCCTCTAGAACCCTCATTTTGTTTTTCAGAGTCCATCGTCTCTCATGGTTCGTCTACCCCTCTGATTTCCCCCCCTTCATTCTTCCCCTCCTGCTTTTTTTTTTTTCCTTAACATATATTGCATTACTTGTTTCAGACGTACAGATCTGAGATTCAACAGTCTTGCACAATCCACAGCGCTTACCAGAGCACATACCCTCCCCAGTGTCTATCACCCAGTCACCCCATCCCTCCCACCCCACCCCCCACTCCAGCAACCCTCAGTTTGTTTCCTGAGATTAAGAATTCCTCATATCAGTGAGGTCACATGATACATGTCTTTCTCTGTTTGACTTATTTCGCTCAGCATAATACCCTCCAGTTCCATCCATGTTGTTGCAAATGGCAAGATCTCATTCCTTTTGATGGCTGCATAATATTCCATTGTGTATATATACCACATCTTCTTTATCCATTCATCTGTCGATGGACATCTTGACTCTTTCCACAGTTTGGCTATTGTGGACATTGCTGCTATAAACATCGGGGTGCACGTACCCTTTCGGATCCCTACTTTTGTATCTTTGGGGTAAATACCAAGTAGTGCAATTTCTGGATCATATGGTAGCTCTATTTTCAACTTTTTGAGGAACCTCCATACTGTTTTCCAGAGTGGCTGCACAAGCTTGCATTCCCACCAATAGTGTAGGAGGGTTCCCCTTTCTCCGCATCCCCGCCAACATCTGTCATTTCCTGACTTGTTAATTTTAGCCATTCTGACTGGTGTGAGGTGGTATCTCATTGAGGTTTTGATTTGGATTTCCCTGATGCCGAGTGATGTTGAGCAGTTTTTCATGTGTCTGATGGCCATTTGCATGTCTTCTTTGGAAAAATGTCTGTTCATGTCTTCTGCCCATTTCTTGATTGGATTCTTTGTTCTTTGGGTGTTGAGTTTGATAAGTTCTTTCTAGATTTTGGATACTAGCCCTTTATCTGATATGTCATTTGCAAATATCTTCTCCCATTCTGTCGGTTGTCTTTTGGTTTTGTTGACTGTTTCCTTTGCTTTGCAAAAGCTTTTTATCTTGATGAGGTCCCAATAATTCCTTTTTGCCCTTGCTTCCCTTGCCTTTGGCGATGTTTCTAGGAAGAAGTTGCTGTGGCTGAGGTCGAAGAGGTTGCTGCCTGTGTTCTCCTTTAGGATTTTGATGGACTCCTGTCTCACATTGAGGTCTTTCAACCATTTGGAGTCTATTTTTGTGTGTGGTGTAAGGAAATGGTCCAGTTTCATTCTTCTGCATGTGGCTGTCCAATTTTGCCAACACCATTTGTTGAAGAGACTGTCTTTTTTCCATTGGACATTCTTTCCTGCTTTGTCAAAGATTAGTTGACCATACAGTTGAGGGTCCATTTCTGGGCTCTCTATTCTGTTCCATTGATCTATGTGTCTGTTTTTGTGCCAGTACCATACTGTCTTGATGATTACATCTTTGTAATAGAGCTGGAAGTCTGGAATTGTGATGCCGCCAGCTTTGCTTTTCTTTTTCAACATTCCTCTGGCTATTCAGGGTCTTTTCTGGTTCCATAAAAATTTTAGGATGATTTGTTCCATTTCTTTGAAAAAAGTGGATGGTATTTTGATGGGGATTGCACTGAATGTGTAGATTGCTCTAGGTAGCATTGATATCTTCACAATATTTGTTCTTCCAATCCATGAGCATGGAATGTTTTTCCATTTCTTTGTGTCTTCCTCAATTTCTTTCATGAGTATTTTATAGTTTTCTGAGTACAGATCCTTTGCCTCTTTGGTTAGATTTATGCTTAGGTATCTTATGGTTTTGGGTGCAATTGTAAATGGGATCGACTCCTTAATTTCTCTTTCTTCTGTCTTGTTGTTGGTGTATAGGAATGCCACTGACTTCTGTGCATTGATTTTATATCCTGCCACTTGACTGAATTCCTGTATGAGTTCTAGCAGTTTTGGGGTGGAGTCTTTGGGGTTTTCCACATAAAGTATCATATCATCTGCAAAGAGTGAGAGTTTGACTTCTTCTTTGCTGATTTGGATGCCTTTGATTTCTTTTTGTTGTCTGATTGCTGTGGCTAGGACTTCTAATATTATGTTGAATAGCAGTGGCAATAGTGGACATCCCTGCCGCGTTCCTGACCTTAGGGGGAAAGCTCTCAGTTTTTCCCCATTGAGAATGATATTCGCTGTAGGTTTTTCATAGATGGCTTTTATGATATTGAGGTATGTACCTTCTATGCCTATACTCTGAAGAGTTTTGATCAAGAAAGGGTGCTGTACTTTGTCAAATGCTTTTTCTGCATCTATTGAGAGGATCATATGATTCTTGTTCTTTCTTTTGTTAATGTATTGTATCACGTTGATTGATTTGCAGATGTTGAACCAACCTTGCAGCCCAGGGATAAATCCCATTTGGTCGTGCTGAATAATCCTTTTAATGTACTGTTGGATCCTATTGGCTAGTATTTTGGTGAGAATTTTTGCATCCATGTTCATCAGGGATATTGGTCTGTAATTCTCCTTTTTGATGGGGTCTTTGTCTGGTTTGGGGATCAAGGTAATGGTGGCCTCATAAAATGAGTTTGGAAGTTTTCCTTCCATTTCTATTTTTTGGAACAGTTTCAGAAGAATAGGTATTAATTCTTCTTTAAATGTTTGGTAGAATTCCCCTGGGAAGACATCTGGCCCTGGGCTTTTGTTTTTTGGGAGATTTTTGATGACTGCTTCAATTTCCTTAGTGGTTATAGGTCTGTTCAGGTTTTCTATTTCTTCCTGGTTCAGTTTTGGTAGTTTATACTTCTCTAGGAAAGCATCCATTTCTTCCAGGTTATCTAATTTGCTGGCATAGAGTTGCTCATAATATGTTCTTACAATTGTTTGTATTTCTTTGGTGTTGGTTGTGATCTCTCCTCTTTCATTCATGATTTTGTTGATTTGGGTGATTTCTCTTTTCTTTTTGATAAGTCTGGCCAGGGGTTTATCAATCTTGTTAATTCTTTCAAAGAACCAACTCCTAGTTTCATTGATCTGTTCTACTGTTCTTTTAGTTTCTATTTCATTGATTTCTGCTCTGATCTTTATTATTTCTCTTCTCCTGCTGGGTTTAGGCTTTATTTGCTGTTCTTTCTCCAGCTCCTTTAGGTGTAGGGTTAGGTTGTGTATTTGAGACCTTTCTTGTTTCTTGAGAAAAGCTTGTATTGCTATATACTTTCCTCTTAGGACTGCCTTTGCTGCATCCCAAAGATTTTGAATAGTTGTGTTTTCATTTTCATTGTTTTCCATGAATTTTTTTAATTCTTCTTTAATTTCCTGGTTGACCCATTCATTCTTTAGTAGGATGCTCTTTAGCCTCCATGTATTTGAGTTCTTTCCGACTTTCCTCTTGTGATTGAGCATGGTAAATGGTTTTCCACCCCCTCACTTTCAGTCTGGGGGTGTCTTTGGGTCTAAAATGAGTCTCTTGCAGACAGCATATCGATGGGTCTTGTGTTTTAATCCAATCTGATAGCCTGTGTCTTTTGATTGGGACATTTAGCCCATTTACATTCAGGGTAACTCTTGAAAGATAGGAATTTAGTGCCATTGTATTGCCTGTAAGGTGACTGTTACTGTATATTGTCTGTGTTCCTTTCTGGTCTATGTTACTTTTAGGCTCTCTCTTTGCTTAGAGGACCCCTTTCAAGATTTCTTGTAGGGCTGGGTTTCATGTTTGCAAATTCCTTTAGTTTTTGTTTGTCCTGGAAGCTTTTTATCTCTCCTTCTATTTTCAATGACAGCCTAGCTGGATATAGTATTCTTGGCTGCATATTTTTCTCATTTAGTTCTCTGAATATATCCTGCCAGTCCTTTCTGGCCTGCCAGGTCTCTGTGGATAGGTCTGTTGCCAATCTAATGTTTCTACCATTGTAGGTTACATATCTCTTCTCCCGAGCTGCTTTCAGGATTTTCTCTTTGTCTCTGAGACTCGTAAGTTTTACTATTAGATGTCAGGGTGTTGACCTATTTTTATTGATTTTGAGAGGGGTTCTCTGTGCTTCCTGGATTTTGATGCCTGTTTCCTTCCCAAAATTAGGGAAGTTCTATGCTATAATTTGCTCCATTATACCTTCTGCCCCTCTCTCTCTTTCTTCTTCTTCTGGGATCCCAATTATTCTAATGTTGTTTCGTCTTATGGTATCGCTTATCTCTCGAATTCTGCCCTCGTGATCCAGTAGTTGTTTATCTCTCTTTTTCTCAGCTTCTTTATTTTCCATCATTTGGTCTTCTATATCACTGATTATGTCTTCTGCCTCATTTATCCTAGCAGTTAGCGCCCCCATATTTGATTGCACCTCATTAATAGCCTTTTTGATTTCTACTTGGCTAGATTTTAGTTCTTTTACTTCTCCAGAAAGGGTTTCTCTAATAACTTCCATGCTTTTTTCAAGCCCAGCTAGTATCTTTAAAGTGATGATTCTGAACTCTAGATCCGACATCGTACTAATGTCCGTATTGAGTAGGTCCCTGGCAGTTGGTACTACCTCTTGTTCTTTTTGTTGAGGTGATTTTTTCTGTCTTGTCATTTTGTCCAGAGGAGAATAGATGAATGAGAGAACAAAATGCTAACAGGGTAACAACGTTCCCAGAAAATATACTCTAAACAAATCAGAAAAGACCTGAAGCAGTGGGAAAAGAAAGGGAAAGAGAGAAAAAAAAAAAGAAAAAGAAAAAGATAAAGATAAAAACAAACAAAAACAGAACAAAACAAAAAAAACAGAATGTGATCAAATATGATCAGGCTGGTATATAGATCAGTGCCACACACTAGATTTTGGGTGTATTTTGGTCTGTTAGAAGAAAGTGCCTCCCAAAATTTTAAAGAAAGAAAAACTTATATATGTACAAAAATAAGGGTTGATATGATGAAGGGATGGAATATGACTGTAAAGATGGAAATTATAAAAAATTTTATAAAAGGAATTGATAAGAAGTTGTTTGAAAAAAGAAAGAAGAGGATTTAAAAAAAAGAGAGAAAAAAAAAAGGGAGAGAATGTGATCAGCCAGGGGAGTAGAAAAAAAACATACACTAGAGATTTAGGGTATATTTTGATCTGTTAGAAGAAACTATCTCAAAATTTTAAAGAGAGAACAACTTCTATATATATGCCAAAAATACGAGTAACTACTATGACGGGATAGAATATGACTCTAAAAATGAAAAATAAAAATGAAAAATAAAAAATTTTTTTAAAAAAGGGATTGATAAGATGTTGGTTAAAAAAGGGAAAAAGAAAAATTTAAAAAAAGAGAGACAGTTAAAAAAAAATTAACTTTGAAAGACTAAAGAATCATGGTAAAAAGCCATGAATTCTATGTGCATTATTCCCCTAGCGCTGGAGTTCTGCCGTTCTCATTGATCAGTAGACTTGGTCTTGGCTGGCTGTTCTCGCTGATCTTCTGGGGGAGGGGCCTGTTGCCCTGGTTTCCAAAAGTCTTTGCCGGAGGCGAAATTGCCCCACCCTTGCCCGGTCCGGGTTAAGTAATCTGCTCGGGTTTGCTCTCGGGAGCTTTTGTTCCCTGCAAGCTTTCCGTACAGCTTTGGAGGCGGAGAGTGTAAATGGCGGCCTCCCTATCTCCGCCCCGGAGGAGCCGAGAACTCGGGGCCCCGCTCCTCAGTGAGCCCCCAGAGAAAAGCCGTCAGTCACTCCCGTCTCCCCAGTCTCCGGCTGCACTCCGTGCTCACCCGGCCTGTGACTGCGCGTTTCTTTCTCTGGCACCTGACCCTGTGTGGAGTCTCCAAACCCAGCAGATCCCTGCGGTGCGCTCCCGCACCTCTCCTCCCGGGGGAAGAAGGTGAGTCTCCCTGGATCTGCCGCTTGTTGGGTCCCTGCTGGAGGAGCAGTGGCCCGACTGTGCCGCGGATCACGGTTTATGGCAACCCCGAGCTGAGAGCCCGCGCCTGGGCTCCGTCTCTGCAGCCGGCTTCCCCGCTCCGATACCTGGGAGCTCTGCCGCACTCAGGCACCCCCGGTCTTTCTGCGACCCTGAGGGTCCTGAGACCACACTGTCCCACGAGGGTTCCACCCCCTGCTTAGCTACTGGAGCAACGTCCCTCAGCAGAGCTGACTTCTGAAAGTTCCGATTTTGTGCTCCGCGGCTCTATCACTTGCCAGAAGCGGCCGACGGAGGCCCCTCCCCCGCCATCTATCCTCCCGAATACCGCCTCGGATTCACTTCTCCGCATGTCCTACCTTCCAGAAAGTGGTCGCTTTTCTGTTCAGAGAGTTGTTGCTCTTCTTTTCTTCAATCTCCTGTTGAGTTCGTAGGTGTTCAGAATGGTTTGATCCCTATCCAGCTGAATTCCTGAGAGGAGACAAAACCCAGGTCTCCTACTCCTCCGCCATCTTGCTCCGCCCCTCTGACAGTGTCTTTTAATTGGTGCATTTAGACCACTGGCATTCAGAGTGATTATTGATATAGTTCAATTAATATCTACCATATCTGTTTTTATATCTACCATCTGTTTCTACCATATCTGTACTGTTTTCTATTTGTTGCCTTTGTTCTTTGATCCCATTTTTGTTTTCTACTCTTTTTCTGCCCTTTGTAGTTTTAATTGAACATTTTATATGATTTTTTCCTTTCTTAGGATATCAATTTTTCTTTTTATACTTTTTTTAATGGTTGCCATAGAATTTGCAATATACATTTACAGCTAATCTGAACCCATTTTCAAAAACATTATACCGTTTCACAGGGAGTACAAGTACCTCATAATAACAAAATAATCATAATTCCTCTTCCCATTCCTTGTATCATTGTTATCATCCATTTCACACACACTCACACACACACACACACACACACTTACATTAGCACTTATATATGCATATATGCCTACACATACACATAAGCATCCAAAATCGAATATGTGGTTCCTGTTATGATTTTGAACAAACTGTTTTCTGTTAAATTAATTAAGAATGAAAAACAAGTTTTTATTTTATTTTCACTTATTTCTCCTTTCAATGCTCTATTTTTTATGTAGATCGAGTTTCTGACCTATGTCTTTTCTTTCTCTGTGAAAACTTATTTTAACATTTCTTGCAAGGCAACCTACTGGGAACAAATTCTTTCAGGTTTTGTTTGAAAGAGTCTTTGTTCTGTATTGAAGGCTAATTTGAGGGATAACTGTGTACAGAATTCTAGGTTGATGGGTTCTTTTTTTTTTCTAACACTATATTTTATTCTACTCTCTGAAAAGAAGCCAAATGCATTTCTGATATTTGCTTCTCTGTAGGTAAGGTGTTTTTCTTTTTGTTTTGTTTTGTTTTTTAACTCTGGCTTCTTTTAGGATTTTTTCTTTATTTTTTATTTTCTTTAGTTAAAAATGATATGCCTAGGGATGGTTGTGTGTATATGTGTTTTTATTTATCCTGCTTTATCTTTATCTCTGAGCTTCCTGAATATGTGTGGCTGGTATCTGACAATAATTTAAGGACATCCTCATTATTGTTCCAACTATTTTCTCTTGTTCTTTTCTCTCTTATCCTTCCGGCATTCCCATTATGTGTATATTACACATTTTGTAGTGGTTTTATTGTTCTTGGATGTCCTATTCTGTTTTTTTCCCTAGTCTTTTTTCTCTTCACTTTTCAGTTTTGGAGGTTTCTGTTGAGATATCTTCGTGGTCAGAGGTCCTTTTCTCATTCATGTCCAGTCTACCAATAAGCCCATCAAAGGCATTCCTCATTTCTGGTACAAAGTTTTGATCTCTAGCATTTCATTTTAATTCTTTCTTTTGCATTTCCATCTTTCTTTGTACATTGTTCATCTGTTCTTGCACAATGCTTACTTTATTCATTAGAGCACTTACCATATTTTAGCAGCTGTTTTAATTTCCCGGTCTAATAATTCTAACATTCTTCACATATCTGAGTCTAGTTTTAATGTTTGCTCTGTGTCTTCAAACTGTGTTTTTTTTTACCTTTCAGTAGGTCTTATAATTTTTTCTTCTTGATAGCTAGACATGATGTAGTGGGTAAAACAAACATATGTAAATAGGCTTTTAGTAACATGGTGGTAAGATGTATGTGTAGGGGACACACTCTGTGGTGCCATGGTTTGGTTTCAGTCTTTTAATGAGCTTGTACTTCTGGATTATGAACTTCACATGTGTCCCTTAAGTGGGACAGGATGGCGACAGTGACTGCAGCTCAATATTTTCCTCCTCCAATGTAGAAGGCTAAAGGAAGCCGAAGCTAAATATTACTCTTCCCCAAGGTCCCTTGGGCTCTAATAATATCCCAGCAGGTTAGATGATGCTTAATTAGTTTCTTCTGAGGGCAGAACTTCTTAAGAAGAACAGATGTTCTGGAACATTTTCCCTCCCCTTGCTAGAAGCATGAGATGATTTTTCTCCAGTATTCACTGTGAGGGACCAGGTAGAGCTCCCAGAAGCACACATCACAAACTCATAGGGACCCTGCTATGACTAGGTCCCTGAAGTTTTTAACTATTGCAGTTGTCCATATTGAGTCTCTACAACTCATTGATTACAGTTCCAGTTTCCCTACCATGACACTAGTTCCTACAGAGGTTGCTGCTTGGGGGTTTTCTATTCCAGTAAGTTGTGATTCTCTGTATTCTCCTATTAGACTCTCCAATTTTAAGGAAGCAGTTTGCCCTGTGACCTCACTTCTTTTACAGATTTAAAAAGAGTTATTGATCTTTCAGTTTGTTCAGTTTTTTACTTGTTGTTAGGACAAAATGGCAATATCCAAGCTTCTTACATGTTGAACCCAAACCGGAAGTCTCATTATTCGATTTTAACTCTGTGTTCTAAAATGGTCAGAGTGCTATCTGTAATGAGGGAGAAGGTAACCAACTGGGTTATCCAACATTATTCTTTAAAGTGTTAATTGTGAATGAAATCCCAATGATACTGTTCCACTCATGAGATTGCTCTAATGCATTTCGATTCATCCATATTATAGTTTCAAGGAATGTTCTTCTGTTTAGAAATGCTATCAATGTTATTTGGTTCCTGTAATCATTATTACTTTATTTTTTTTTAAAACGATCTTATTTATTTGAGACAGAGTGAGGGCGAGCAAGGGGAGGAGCAGAGGAAGAGGGACAAGCCGACTCTGTGCTGAGTGTGGAGCCCGACATGGGATTTGATCCCGTGACTCTGAAATCATGACCTGAGTGGAAATCAGGAGTTGGACCCTTAACCAACTGAGCCACCCAGGTACCCTATTACTTTCTTTTCCTGAAGACACCCATTTCAGAACTACGGAGTAAATTTTCCAAAATTTCGGGCAGTGTAAGAGATTACTTCTCACAATGTACCTAATCTCCCACTTATTCTCTTACCAGTTCTGTAATTTATCATGTTCAGGCAACTCTTCAGCATTTGACCACAAAAATCTAGTTAGAATGGTTCACTATTTACACATGGCAGCAGTTACTAGGGTGCGATGCATTGGAGCACAAGGCTAGGGCAGTGGGAGTGGTAGTTGTGTTAAATCTTTACCACCACAGTGATTGAGTAGGTCAAAGACCCATATTCTTTTATTTTAAACTGATTTTATCTCTGGAAACTTCTAGAGCCTGAGGCTATGTATTTTTAGTGTTTGGAATGTTTGTAATGATTTGGTTTAAAAAGTCTTTTTACCATTCTTTGAATTGGGAAATTGGTGGGGGCTTTCTATTTGAATGCACAATTCAGTCCTGGAAAAGCCCTTTATTCATTAAATAATTATTTTTAAGTGCTTATTATTTGTCAAACTTCCTTTCAGGCACTGGGAATAAAATAGCAAAAATTTTTTTAAAAGCTGCTAAATTGGATATTTCCTACATTATTTTCTTTATTTCTTTAGTAACTTATTCCTCTCCATTTTTTAACCTATTCAGAACACACATAGTAGTCAGAAGTGCTTAAATTAAAAAAAAATCCAACTATCTTCTTCATTGTTAAATTTCTGGGAGATTTCTTTACCTTCTTACATTGCTGTTGGTTTTATTTTTATGTATTCATTATTAATGTCTAAATAATACTTTTTTACTGGGGCGCCTGGGTGGCTCACTTGATTAAGCATCTGCCTTAGGTTCAGGTCGTGATCCCAGGGTCTCAGGATCAAGCCCTGTGTCCGGCTCCCTGCTCGGTGGGGAGCCTGCTTCTCCCTCTCCCTCTGCCACTCCCCCACTGCTTGTGCTCGCTCTCTCTCTGTCAAATAAATAAATAAAATCTTTTTAAAAAAATACTTTACTTTGGATATTCCTTTTGTGTTGATAATTTCTCAGGATTTTACATGAATATAATTCCTTATTTCTCTTTGATGATATAAATTACAATGCTGTTTTGTTTTACTGAAAGAAAATCCCGCTAAATGTTTTTTGTGAAGTTTCTTTTCCTTTACAGTTTTTGTTTCAGTTAGTGTGTTAGTGTTACTGACCTGTCACAGCCACTAACTCAGGAAAGGAACAGGTGAGTCTGCCAGGCTGCCATGGCCACTGGTTCCCTTGCAGGGAATCCTGAGGGGGCCAGACAAATCGAAAGCATAGTTCCTGGCAAACTGGGTTTGCCAACACTGTTGAAGAACAAACTCACACTCATCACAAGAGAAGCCAATAATTCAAGAGACAAGGGTATCGAAAAGAGAAAGGGAGCAATTTATTTCGGGTGCCAGCAGCCAGGGAAGCTGGCAAGCTCAAGCCTTAACAACTGAACTTTCTGCTGGCCAGATGGACACCTAGAGTCTTATAGGGAGAGGTTTGTGGGGGGGTGGGATGTGCAAGAGAGCAGGCAGCGAGCACATGATCCTGGGTAGGGGATGGTATGTGTTCAGCATATGATTATGGGCAAGGAAGGGAATGTGCTCATCTAGGTATCCTGTTGCTTCAGGACTTTGCTGGCCTGGCAGTTGGAATGTTCTGACAGTCATTGCAAAACACCTTCATCAATGTCTCCAGAAAGTGTAATAAGAAATAAGAACAATGAGTTTCAGTTAGAGCATGAGTTAAGCGGTTTTGTCTGCTTCTAGTTTTAACTGTTGGGGTCTAGAGTTGAGCAGGAGTGCTTGTTGGCATTAGTGTTAAAACGTGTGCTAAAATAGCTCATTGATTTTTACCTGTTGTCAATTTATATTTTAGGACTACTGAGGTACTAACATATATGCAATAAAGTATACAAATCTTAAGTATACTTCTCATCATATTTGTGTATTTGTAGACACCCATATAACTATCATCTACATCAATATGTGAAACACATCCAAGATCCTACATGCTTCCTCCCAAGCATACCCTAAAAATATAGCTACACTCTATAGACAAATATATAATATATATCTCTCTATATAAGACATAGTATAAGATATAATAATAAAAGATAATTATAATACACAAGATGTAATATAATTATAATATACATAATATTATACATGTATATAATATATATATATTGCTATGAACTCATATATATATAAGAACATATATATGTGTGTGTATATATATATATATACTGCTATGAACTTACTTCTACATAAATTTTGAGATGGAATTTTGGGGCCATAGGATAGGCATATATTTATCTTTGCAGATAAGGCCAGCAATCCATGAGTTTTCTACCTGCTATGTAACCTTATTAATTTTTTAAAGAAATCTTTGGATACTCTAGTGAGTAAGTAATGGTATCTCTTAGTGATTGTAGTTTGCATTTTTCTGATGATCAAATAATGATGTTATACACCTCTTCTTATGCCTATTGACCACTTGGATATTATTTTTTGTGATGTCTAATAAAGATATTTGCCCTTTTTTATACTGAATTGTCTCACTCCTTTTCTTAAATATTTTATTTATTTACTTTTAGAGAGAGAGAGTGGGGAGGGAGGGACAGAGGGAGAGAGAAAGAGAGAATCTTAAGCAAGTTCCACACTCAGTGGGGAGCTGAGGCAGGGCTCAATCTCAGGACCCTGAGATCATGAGCTGAGCTGAAACCAAGAGTTGGAAACTTAACTGATGAAGCCACCCAGGCGCCCTTTCTCAGTCCTTCTTATTGATTTATAGGAGATGCTCTCTAATGACTAAAATATTTTCCAGGACACCATGTCAGGACCAGGCTGTTAGCTCCAGGTTTGGATCTTAGTGCATGGTCTTGGACAAGTTATGTAAATTTTCTAATTCTCAGTTTTCTTATGTTTAAAATGGAATCAGAAGGTCAGTTCTTCCTTCTGTATAAAGTTTTTTGTTAGAATTAGGGCCAAAATAAGGTAAATATATGTAAGTGTTTAGAAAGCTGTAAGGTCTTCTAAAAATATAAGGGAGGACTCTGAATAAAAAGAATCACAAATTTTTTATTTGAATTTTAAAATGTGTGCTATTAAGACTTGCAGTCCTCATCCTAAAAAATTTTAAAAGTCAATGAAAGATGGTCTAAATAAGATACTCTATTTGAGCTTTATTGAAACATTGCCATTGTTGCAACACACTGATGCCAACATTGCTTTACACACTGATTGAAAACAACCACGTATTTTATTCAGACAGCCTGTTTCTTTTTTTTTTTAATCACAAACCCTGTTCTTTTTTATTTTTTTTATTCTTATGTTAATCCCCATACATTACATCATTAGTTTTAGATATAGTGTTCCATGATTCATTGTTTGTGCATAACACCCAGTGCTCCATGCAGAACGTGCCCTCCTCAATACCCATCACCAGGCTAACCCATCCTCCCACCCCCCTCCCCTCTAGAACCCTCAGTTTGTTTTTCAGAGTCCATTGTCTCTCATGGTTCTTCTCCCCCTCCTATTCCCCCCCTTCATTCTTCCCCTCCTGCTACATTCTTCTTCTTCTTTTTTTCTTTCTTAACATATATTGCATTATTTGTTTCAGAGGTACAGATCTGAGATTCAACAGTCTTGTACAATTCACAGCGCTTACCAGAGCACATACCCTCCCCAGTGTCCATCACCCAGTCACCCCATCCCTCCCACCCCACCCCCCACTCCAGCAACCCTCAGTTTGTTTCCTGAGATTAAGAATTCCTCATATCAGTGAGGTCATATGATACATGTCTTTCTCTGTTTGACTTATTTCGCTCAGCATAATACCCTCCAGTTCCAACCACGTCATTGCAAATGGCAAGATCTCATTCCTTTTGATGGCTGCATAATATTCCATTGTGTATATATATCACATCTTCTTTATCCATTCATCTGTTGATGGACATCTTGGCTCTTTCCACAGTTTGGCTATTGTGGACATTGCTGCTATAAACATCGGGGTGCATGTACCCTTTCGGGTCCCTACTTTTGTATCTTTGGGGTAAATACCCAGTAGTGCAATTGCTGGATCATATGGTAGCTCTATTTTCAACTTTTTGAGGAACCTCCATACTGTTTTCCAGAGTGGCTGCACCAGATTGCATTCCCACCAAGAGTGTAGGAGGGTTCCCCTTTCTCCGCATCCCCGCCAACATCTGTCATTTCCTGACTTGTTAATTTTAGCCATTCTGACTGGTGTGAGGTGGTATCTCATTGAGGTTTTGATTTGGATTTCCCTGATGCCGAGCGATATTGAACACTTTTTCATGTGTCTGTTGGCCATTTGGATTCAGACAGCCTGTTTCTTGATATAGAGAAGGATGAAAGGCAGTCAGTATAGGTGGTAAGTTATATGAATGTGTTGGGTGTCAAAAGATGATTACACAGAACATGCCATGTTCCACTGCTAAAATAAAATGCATCATGTGTGAAGTCCAAACCTTTGCAATATGGCTCCTTATGATGCTTTTTGAATTCCCATTTTTATGAAGTCACTTTAATTTGGTGTAGTGTAAGACCTGAAGGTGGTTTCTCTGTCTCTCTTTCTCTCTCTCTCTTTTTTTTTTTTTTGTAATGCAAGTGCATAACTTAAGCTTTGATTGCCCAGGCATCCACTTCAAAGAGATATTTACTTCAAAGATGGCTATTTTGAATAAACACATTGCCAGCCAGGACTAAACTAAAGGTCAGGCGCCTTTCTCCTCCCTCCCCCCATAGTAGGATACTTTGTTTTAAATTTCTTGGTTGATTTTGGTAATAGACCATTTAGACTACTTCTTTTTTGTCCTCTTCCTGTGCTTTAAATTCCCACTCTTATATTTTAAATTCACCAATAAAGAGTGAGCCCACAGGAAACAAACTGAGGGTTGCTGGAGTGGTGGGGGGTGGGAGGGTTGGGGTGGCTGGGTGATAGACATTGGGGAGGGTATGTGCTATGGTGAGCACTGTGAATTGTGTAAGACTGATGAATCACAGACCTGTACCTCTGAAACAAATAATACATTATATGTTAAAAAAAAAAAAAGAAGAAGAAGAAGATAACAGGAAGGGAAAAATAAAGGGGGGGAAATCGGAGGGGGAGACGAACCATGAGAGACTACAGACTCTGAGAAACAAACTGAGGGTTTTAGAGGGGAGGGGGTGGGGGGATGGGTTAGCCTGGTGATGGGTATTAAAGAGGGCCCTACTGAATGGAACACTGGGTGTTATAGGCAAACAATGAATCATGAAACACTACATCAAAAACTGATGATTTAATGTATAGTGATTAACATAATAATAAAATAAAATAAAGAGTGAGCCCACAAAACCCTAAGCCCCTACTCTAGACCCCACTCTAAAAATAGAACCAGACCCATGCTCTCTTTCTCTCTCTTTCTACATGTGACCTCACTGTGTGGCCCCAGGTGTGCCATGTAATTTCTAGGACTTGTAGGTAATAAATTATTTGTTCAAGTTTCCTGATGGTTATTTTTTTTTTTTTTAAGGTTTTATTTATTTATTTGACAGAGAGAGACACAACGAGAGAGGGAACGCAAGCAGGGGGAGTGGGAGAGGGAGAAGCAGGCTTCCCGCAGAGCAGGGAGCCTGATGCGGGGCTCGATCCCAGTACCCTGGGATCATGACCTGAGCCGATGTCAGGTGCTTAACGACTGAGCCACCCAGGCGCCCCCTGATGGTTATTTTTGAAGGGCACTTTGCAATCATATTAAAAATCCCAAGGGTTGGTCCAGCCACAACACTGGTTATTCAGAGGCTGAGATCTGCTCGAAACATTTAGGAGATGGCATGTTCTTATCTTGAATATGTTTAAAGTTTAAAAAGTTAAAATAACAGGACCATATTATTCTTGTCTAAAAGTACAATAGGATATTCAAGACCCAAAGTATTTACTTCCTGACCACTGTGCAAACCTTTAGCAGCCTAGTAATTAGTTGGAAATGACAGAAAATATTAGGATTTTATATTTATCATTAAATTAAATTTGACTCTATTTACATCCAAACTTCTTTTCATCACAATCCATATAAAAACAGGAGTTATCACCCTATGACCCAGCAATTGCACTGCTAGGTATTTACCCCAAAGATACAAATGTAGTGATCCCAAGGGGCACCTGCACCCCAATGTTTATAGCAGCAATGTCCACAATAGTTAAACTATGGAAAGAGCCCAGATGTCCATCAACAGATGAATGGATAAAGAAGATGTGGTATACACACACACACACACACACACACACACACACACACACACACACACACAATGGAATATTACTCAGCCGTCAAAAAGAATGAAATCTTACCATTTACATCAGTGTGGATGGAACTGGAGGGTATTATGTTGAGCAAAATAAGTCAATTAGAGAAAGACAATTATCATATGGTTTCACTCATATGTAGAATATAAGAAGCAGCACAGAGGATCATAGGGGAAGGGAGGGAAAACTGAAATGGGAGGAGATCAGAGAGGGAGACAAACCATGAGAGACTTTTAACTGTAAGAAACAGACTGAGGGTTGTTGGAGGAGAGGTGGTGGGGATGGGGTAATTGGGTGATGGGCATTAAGGAGGGCATGTGATGTGATGAGCACTGGGTGTTATACACAACTGATGAATAACTGAACTCTACCTCTGAAACTAATGACATACTATGTGTTGGCCAATTGAATTTAAATTTAAAAAAACAGGAATTATCAATCTCATTGTTCAAAAATTGGCCACATAACATCATAGCAAGAGAGTGAGGTAATAGATGCGTTCCCCGGCTGTCTGATATTTCCAGATAGCTTCATTGTCCTCTTCTATGGCTGATTTCAATCAGACTCATCAGGAGGCTTCATTGACTGGTAATTTATACTAAAGAAATGTCACCAGGAATTCTGAAACATGAGTAAGCTCTCCAAATATGTTTTCCAGTCAATCCATACCAGACAAAGTTCCCTTTGACACATTTCTGGCTCTGAATGTACACACACACACACACACACACACAACACACAACACACACACACGCAAATATTATTCAGACTTAGAAAAGAAGGAAATCCTGCCTTTTGCAACAACATGGATAGACTCTGAGGTCATTATGTTAAATGAAATAAATCAGACTGAGAAAGACAAATACTGTCTTGGCTATACTTTTGGAGGTAATCTACTTTTTCTTCCTTTTTTCTTCTGAATATGTTAAACCTTTACAGTTATGTGACTATTCTGCACAGGGCATGTAATGGCCTTTCATATCATTATTTGGTTACTATGTATAAATAGAAAACATATCTATTTTTAGTATTTGTTTCATTTCTGATGACAATGATTTCCCTTACTAATATGAATAATTTGGTGTTTATTCATTTTGGTTTTCTTGGTATAAAACATTTCCTAAATGATCCTACTGATCCCTTCTTTTCCACTGGTTCAGTAAAAATCAAAGTTATTAGAGAATTGATAATTCAATAATCCAAGGATCTTGTAAGAAAAAGAAAATAACTCTCTTGAGAGACAAAAAAACAAAATATATGAGTAAGTGAGTAAGTATACCATGTGTGATCCTAGGCAGTGAGACTGAACCCCATAAACATGTTGAGTCTCTCTAATTTATTTATTGTTTGGCTTACTATAATTCCAAACAAAATGTCAGTGAAATATTTTTGCCAATAAAACATTTGTTTTAAAAGTTTATCGGGAGGGGCGCCGGGGTGGCTGAGTCGGTTAAGTGTCTGCCTTCGGTACAGGTCATGATCCCAGGATCCTGGGATTGAGCCCCACATCGGGCTCCCTGCTTAGCGGGGAGTCTACTTCTCCCTCTCCCTCTGCCGCTCCCCTGCTTGTGCTCTTTCTCTCTCAAATAAATAAATAAAATCTTTAAAAAATAGTTCATCCAGAAAAAAATTATTTTTTTAAAAAAGACTGGAAGTTAATAGAATGTTATTGGGGTAGGGGAGCAATTCTAAAATTAGAAATTAGAATTGACTTTAGCTGAACATATTAGGACTCAACTATAATCAGTTAAACACATTTTCCTTTGTTTCTTTTTCAAGCACAAACTGACACTTCACTGGAGAAATCCCATCTCTGTTCCTGATGAGGGCATGAAGAGCAAGAGTACTACCGCCTGAATCTGTCCCAGTTTTTCAGGAAAACCATAGCTCTCCTGGGAACTCTTTCCATTCCATAGTCCATAATATGATCACATGGCTACATCTACATTGTATTAGTTTTAGGTGTACAACCTAATGATTTGATATATGGATAAATTGCAAAATGATTACCAAAATAAGTTTAAGTTAACATCCATCACCCCATATAGTTACAAAAAAATTTTTTTCTTGTGATGAGAACTTTTAAGATTTACTCTCTTAACAACTTTCAAATATACAGTACAGTATTGTTAACTACAGTCACCCCATTGTACACAAAATGCACAATCTTAAACATAATCCAGGGCCCTGTTTGATCTGGCTTCTGTTCACCTCTCTAACCTTACTTCAAACCACACTCCCACCCACTCACTCTTCTTCAGCCATGCTTGTTTTCATTTGGTTTCTCAACAAATCAGGGCATTTCTCGCCTCAAGTCCGGGGCATCTGCTCTTGCTTGGATATTGTATTCCTATCCTGATCACTCCCTTCATATCTCAATCTAAATATCACTTCTATGAGAGGCTTTCCTAGACCACCCTCTCTAAAAGTCACTTTCCCTAGCTGCTTTCTATTGCATTAGTGGGTGTATTTATTTATTTTATAGCTCTTATCCTGGTAGAAGGAAAGCTCCGTGAGGACAGGAGCAGGGATCTAGGCACAATGTGAAGCATATTGTAAGGGCTGGCTTTTTTACAAATAGATTGGCTATTTGTAAGAAAAAAGGATAGTTACAAAGTAGCTGTCATGTATGATGCAACTATTTCCCCTTTATCATTTCCTTTTATTTCTATATTTTTTTATTTTATGAGATAATATTTTACATATATATAGTCAAATATCACAGGTATTCATTTACTATTTTTAATTTAATCTTTCTGATACAATATTGTATGTCAATTATATATCTCAATTAGAAAAAAGATTGTATATTTTATTCTCAGAGTAATGGAATTCCATTGAGGGATTTAAACTAGAAAGTTTCAAAATATTATTTACTTTTTATAAACATCCTGTGGCTGCAGCATTTAAAATAGAGTTTACTATAAGGTAATTCGGTAAGGTTATCCTGGTAATGTAACAAATTTCCATCCATAGAGATAATAATTCTTCTATAAATCTATCCTAAATAAACAACAAAAAGGCAACTTACTAAAGATTATTACAGATATCATCCTCCAAATGTTAATCTTGAAATCCAGAGGAAATCAAAATGTCTTTTAATAAAGGAATTAGTAAAAAATATGATACATTTAAAAATTCTATATTCTATAGCCATTAAAAAAGTTGTGATTAAGGAATACTTAAAAAACAATTGGAAATTTTTTATAAATCAGTGTTGCAATGAGGAAGTCAAATCACAGTATTATATATGTATGCGGTGAATTCATTTTCTGAGTATGTTTATGTGAGGGTATACACAATTATATATATATATACTTAATATATACATATCTATCTATCTATCTATCTATCTATCTATCATCTATATCTGTTAGTCTCTGCATTATGTTTAACCATGTTTGACCTCTAACAAACTGGCCTGTTGCTAAGATTAATTATTTCCAAATCTTTCCAAAATTGTTAAAATTATTAAACAGCCTTCCAAATGTAGGTGTATTTGCATAGTCAAAGTCAATTGAACATTTTTGCAATTACCCAGAAAACACAGTCAAATGGTGAGAGCAAAGGAGATGTCTTGGACACTAAATGTAGGTCAGCTAAAGTACCATCATCTAAAATATAAATAAAAGGAAAGAAAACACATCATTTGTAGGGCTACTTTCTTCCTAGAAGCAACTTTTTGTTTGTTTGGTTGATTTTTTTTTTTTATCATCAGAAGATTTCTAAAAAGAATTCTTTTTAATCCCCCCAGTGGTGTCACACAGCAATATCTCTAAATTTTACATGTGGGAAAAAATGAGACCCAGAAAGATTAAGTCATTTGTCAGGATCCACACCACCAGAGACAGTAGATTTGGAGCATGAACATGGTTCTGCCTGACTGGGGCACACTGTAAGTCTAGATTATCTGGAAGGACAACTGAATTCCCATGACGTCAGTCTCTGTTCTGCCTCAAAAATTATCACAAGGAAAAATTTCCAGAACACACACTGACTCATATTCAGAACTGTTTTTCCCAACCATATAGATATGTGTTAAAGGTGCTGTTTTGAAGGCCTGGTGACAGAAGACATCTTGACCCATGTTGGATAGATGGCAGAATAACACTGGTGCAGATGGCCCTGAGGTCCTAAGTAATGTGAGTCAGACTCAGTGCAGAAACCAAACCCCCTAAGGGGGGTTTTATCAGCCAAAACCGGGGACGCAACTGTGAGGGAATTTTGTACTCCATCAGAACCTTTCTTCAGCGTTTACCCATAGCCTACTATTACAAGCAAGAGAAACAGGGTATTTAATTATGGCCAAATAAAAATTATACTGCAGAATGGTCTATTCCGGGGAACTCCTAGCCCAGGCATGCTATTTGTCGATTCCCATCCTGTGTTAATCACTTTAACCATCACTATCTAGGAAACAATTGAAAATAAAAATGAATGGCTTGTAATTTTCTTAACAACTCAGGATCGTTCTTCATCATTCTCATGCCATAACTCCATATTCTGTTTCTTTTGATACATCCCACCCTTGTTTTGCTTGTCTCTTGATTGATGTTTTCCTGTAAACAGTACAATCAATTATACTTTAAAGCCAACTTCTATGTTATTTACATTATGTAGTTCAGAAGAATTATAGTCTGTCTTTTAAAACATGGTTTCAAGGGAAAGGTTACCTGTTTATATCCTTGACTTTGCCTTCCAAATGCTCATTTATCATACTTTTTCTCTTTAATTTTGTTTTGCCTGTTAGCCATTTCAAATTCAGTCAATAAGGCAGCTTTAGGAAAAGAGCATCTGGCATCGCTGTAGCTGTAAATACGATCTAAAGAGTTTTGTTCTCCAAACTTCCCAGTCATCTATCAAATATCACTCACTATGACATGATGTGTCATTCATCCTAATGGATGTAACAGTGTTGCAAATGGAAATGCCAAATAAAACATTTTTTTCTCTTTCAGCCTTGCAAGCAATTTGTAACTACCAAAAGAAGAAAACACCTAAATGGAAATGTATACATTTGGGAATGTAATTTTCATAGTTAAATGAATACAAAAAGACAATGGACACACAGACAAAAGCAAGAGTAAACATACATGTAGAAAAATGCTTACCTCTGGGAATCATAAAAAAATGTTTATTAAAATTACCCTGAGTTACTATATTTACACTAGCGAAGTCATTAGAAAAATCAATTAAAATATGCATTGCAAACAAAGTTTCTGCAAAACCGAAGCATAGATACTGTATCATTAGTACTCAAATTGCTAAAAACTTCTTAAAAATAGCAAGATAAGATGTCACAGTACTTAAACATACATGTGTAAAGACCTTGTGATCCGATCCAAGGAATTTATTCTGAAGTTATAACTCAACAAACACAACATATTATGCTATAAAAATGCTTATTAATGAACCATCCATCATGAAAAAAACATGAGGCTGATATAATTGAAATGCAAAGTCATATTGAAATGGTATATTAATACCACTCATATTTACATAGCCATTAAATGTGTATTTACTATAAAGACAAAGGAGATCCATGGAGGGGGGAAGCTTTTGTAATGTTACATGAAATCATAAAATATAATTGTATTTGCATAATTACCACATGTGCATTCATACGTGTTTTCTCAAAGCAAATACATAGTGGGAAACTAAAAAAATTAACAAAGTTATTTATAAAAGGTTTTAGTTTACTATATCAAGGCTGTACACAATGTGTGTATGTTTTAGAATTTGAGGAGGGAGTAGGAGAGGTGACTATGTCTTCATCTAGATTTTTAGCTCCTAAATATAAAACACAGGACCTTATTTCATAAAAGTGCAAAGTAAACTTGGTGATGTCTTAAGTTAAAGCCATTTAGGACTGCAGCACGTGTCTTATAACTGGAAAGTTTAGGATAAAGCTTTCTTTTACTCAATCTGTCCTATTTAGTTCTAAAATAAATTGTGTTTGATTCCTTGGAGGAAAAAAAACCTTATTAACTGACTGGATTCAAATCATAGAAATGTATCATCAGCTGAGTGACTATTTTTTGCCTTCTTAGCTGGCTTAATTTTCAAGGTTATTAACAATGTTGCTTAGATGAACATACTTAAGCCATCCAGCACAATGCTGTGGAAAGCATCTTGGGAATATTTTCACAGGACATAATGATAGCCTTTCTCTCAGAATTTACCCCTAGAAGAAGTACCTGGGGAGCATTATTCTGTCCTCGACTTCACTGGATGACTGTTTGACAGATGGCCGAGTCTTTAAGAAATCTAAATCAAAGATTCAGAAATATCCTTTGGCTAGAACTGAGGAAACGTAAACCAAGTGTTTTAACTATAGAGAAACAGAAAAATCTCTCCTTAATGAAGGACTACATAAAAGGAGTATCTCAGGGAGAAATGTAGGGTAGAGGAGAAGACGAAGCAGTTGCAGTTACCTGACTGCTTTCTAATTCAAGATGTTAGCACTAAGTAAATCCAACTCTCCTTGGGCTCTGAAAGATACCTCAGTATCCCTCCAATAGACTTTTCCTTTTCATTTAACTAGATCAAGAGGTTTTTTCTAACCTGCCACCAAAACGGCATTAAACTGGACAAATGCCCAGATAGAGTTGGTACTCAATAACTTGTCAGTAAAATTATCATCTGGTCCCATAAGTAATTAGCTTCTTTTTTCAGAAAAAAAAAAAAATTGAAGGAAAAAATAAAGTTGTTCACTGCTATTCAAGAAGTTAAGAAGAAGATCTACATACATTTTGGAAAAGAGGAGAAGCTAAAACCCACTGAGTATGACTGAAATTACTACTGTATCTGACTGTGATGAACTTCCAATAATGGTGATGATGATTATTTCCCTTCTGCTGTCCAAATCTAATCCTAGGTCCTCATACTTCCAGCTGTAATTTGGAAATTTACATGGAAAGTGGTCCAAGAAAATGGAGTTTCCAGCATAACAAGTTGATATAATATGATCCAACACAACATTCATTTATTATAAATTAATAATGGAGAGAATTAACACTACCAATAAGGTTAAGAAAAATTAGTCCATTGTGCTCTATGTTCCCACAGGAATGTCTTTACTCACACAACAGTGGGAGAAATTACAAAAGGAAATAGTATTTTCATGAGTATGTGAGTAGTTGTATTAGGAAATTTACACACTGTCCCTTTAAACATTCCCCAAACAGGTGCAGTTAGATATTATGATCCTTGCTTTAGAGATTTGGAAACCAAAGCTCACAGTGATCTATTCATTTTATTTCATGTTCATGTGCAGACATTGGTATTAAATGCATCATTGTAAGTTTATATAATCAAGATGAGACTTAAGTATTTGAAATATTTAAAATTTACACCATTGCTTTCTAAAAACTTCTTGCCCAAAAAGACAATAATAGCAATAAAACTGTTGGAAATATAGCCCATTATGTAATTCAGTGAACAAATATAGACCCATCTTATAACTAACCAACAGTGACCTGAGGCTCTTAACTTTATGAAAAATGATACTCAGATTATGGAAATAGACACATTTGAATGTGTAACCTATTTCTGACACACACCAACTGTGTGACTTTGGACAGATTACCTTAACTTCTTCAAGGCTGTATTTTTTCGCCTATAAAATAGAGAAAAGAAATGCATATAGTTCAAAGATTTATTGTGAGAATTAAAATAAGAGGGTAATAACCTGTGCTCAGCAAATATTAACATAGTAAACAAGAAATAAATTCCAATATTAAAATTATGATGAGAAAGTTTAATATATATAAGTAACATATGCATGCATAACATGAAATATATAATATATAGTATAATTCTTATGTGTGTGTATATTTGTGTGTGTGTGTATTCTTTATTTAACCTAGACCTGAAAAAGGTTCAGAGGTAAAGTCAATGTTCAAATACAGTAGCCACATGGGCCTAGTTTTCAGAGATACCAATTCCCTCATAATCTCTGCATTTTATTTATTTTTTATTTTACAGGTCCTATGGGATCTGTCTTTTTGTAAATTTCCTCAAACCCCTTATTGGGAAGATTAGTTTAAATTCTCAATAAATAAACATTGCATATGACCTTACTCTTTCTTAGATAACTTAAAGCTTTTAGTATGTTAGAGATATTATTTTGAAATCAAAATATTAGCTGTTTCTCTACCATATAAAATACAATGGATTATTTTTCATAAAACCAAGCACAATCTTTCAGCTAAGTCTCTCACTTAGCTGTTTTTAATAATATTTCGTGTGGCTTTCTGGATGTCATTCAGGCAAATTGACCATATCAAAATTTATACAATCCTGCCAAGAACCTCTCTTCGAACAAATTCAACTAAACCCATAAGAGATCCCTGATGATCTATAGTAATGGTGAGGATTGCTTTTCATTAAAGTTAATATCAGACAATGCCTAGCATTATTGGTTTAATTCCCTATAATCAAAAGAACTTTTTGTCTGAAGTTTTCTAGCAAATTGTGCAAAGAGACTCTTTGTCTTTTAATGATACAAGAGGATGGAAAACCTAGTCATAAAATTTCATGGCTGAGTTCTACAAAACCATTGTGCCTAATAGAGTATTGACTGAACCAAGGAGAAATATGGAGAAACAGTTGGAAATATTCCCAGGACATCTGAAAACCTAAGTAGCATTACATTTAAGAATTTAGCAAAACATGCAGGCAATTCTCTTAAGAGTTGCTGTCGCCTCATTTCAAGCTGTTCCTAGGGAATACAAATGTTGCCATGTGATACGTGAAAAACAGCTCCTGGGAACAGAAGTTTCTCTCACTTAACAGAGTTAAGAGAGTATCAGATGACTGTTTGGGCCATATTTTTCCTTTATTTTGTTTTGTTTGTTTTCCATGCAATTCATGGATGAAATTACGAAGCTTATGTGTATGACATTTCCTATGACACACACTAAACAGTTCTTCTCTTTGATCATAAGCTTTCACGGAACTATTTTTTTCTCATACATCAGATGTGTTAACGAAGACTACTGGATGGAATTATATTAACAATGAATTGAGCAAAAACTTAATATGTAACCGTACTTAGTAGGTGCTTAATAAATGATCACAATTTTTGTTTAATTTGAATCACTCTAAGGATGTTTTAACACCTAATTTAGAGTTACTGCTTTTCTACTACAGGTTCCATGAAAACTTAGACCAGGCCTGTACACAAATTTAGAATTCAATGAAAAAAAGAAGAGCTAATGATAATTTATTTTTCTGTGCTCTCCTACACCATAGTTGGTAATGATTTTGTGATGTTTATAGTTGTAATATTTTAAACTAGGATGGGAAGTTAGACATACTACTTTGTAGATCTGGAGATTAAGTAATTTATCTAAATCATGTAGTGAGCTGATATCAGAAACAAAAATTAAAGCCATATTTTCTGATTCCCAAAGATGATACTATGAAATTGAATGTACAGCTTATCATAGTTTCTGCCAAGTTTTTTTCATAGATATTCTCCTAATATTTAAAATTGTAATATTAACATCTCCAGTTTTCATGCCTCTGTGTTCTCCATGCCATTGTGAATTACCATTTCCTTTACTATAAAACTCTTGAGAGTTACTCGCACATTCTATGGGAAATTGAGATCTCGCAAAATGGTTAAATGTATGTTCAATTTTCTCTTACTTTGACTTTTGGAAATTATTCTATCTTGACACCCTTGGATTTGCTATTGTCTCTGCTGGATGTCAACCCAAATGTATATTTTCCATTAATGACCCTAAATGTCATTACATCAAAGAATGTATGAATTGTCTCATGGAGTTGAAGAATGAATCTGGTGGACAAAAGAGTGAACTGAAGTGAAAGTTTATTAAGTGAAGGTGAGAACATAAAGTAAAGAAAAAAGCTCTCTAGAGTGAGAGGGGTCCCAAATGGGTTGCCACTGAGGGCTTTTATGGTCTGTGTTTTATAGAAAACTGAGGAGGGGACTTGGTAAATTTCTTGTCAATAACATTCAGAACAAACATGTAAATATGTTGAGAGTATCATGTCTATCTTTAGAACAAATAAGGTGTTCCCTTCTCTCTGGTTAATATCTCCTCTATAACATTTCTCCACAGCTGGGATTTCTGTGAGCCTGGTTACATAGCCCCTGGCATGAGCTTAGTCCTGTAGCCCCCTACCTGTCTCTCCCTACCTAGCCTTGCCTGTCCCTTACTCACTATGTTTGTGAGTCTTTATAGTTATTGAATGCTTTATTATAATAGTCTCCTAAACAATAAATATTTTCCCTTTTTATCTCACCTTTGATAAAAACTTACAGTGTTGTATTGGTGTTAGTTTTAACAGGTACATTTAATTTAACTATATCCAAGGGAAAGCCTCAAGAATTTTAATGGTATAAAAAAGTTATACAGGGGCGCCTGGGTGGCTCAGTTGGTTAAGAGACTGCCTTCGGCTCAGGTCATGATCCTCGAGTCCCGGGATCAAGTCCCACACAGACTCCCTGCTCGGCGGGGAGTCTCCTTCTCCCTCTGACCCTCCCCCCCTCACGTCCTCTCTCTCATTCTCTCTCTCTCTCAAATAAATAAATAAAATCTTAAAAAAAAGTTATACAGTATCCAAGAAGGTAAAATTTATAATTTGACATAAAATCAAAACAATTTGTTTGACATACAATAAAAAATTGTGACATGCAAAAAATCAGGAAAATGGAAGCCATAATGAGGAGAGAAATCAGTAGAATCAGAGACATAATAGATGGTAGAATTAATAGAAATAATGTCAAAACAGTTAATATAATTATAATCAATATGTTCGAGAAGGTAGAAGACAGCGAGAGTGTGATAAAGAGAGACAGGAAAACAGAATGTCTGAGTTTTAAAAAATATACATGGACTGTAATGATAATAGGTTAGATATAGAAAATAGAATACTTGTAATGCACCGGAAGAAAATTTTAAAAAGAGACATAAGTTTTTTATGACCATAAACAAAATATTCCTAAGCCTCCTAATACACACGAAATGGGAGTCTCCAAAATAGGAGAAAGGAAAGGAGGACAGAAGAAAACATTTTAAGAAATATTGGTTGAAAATTTTTCCAAACCCAATTAAAACTATAAATTCACAGATCATCGTTCAAGACAGCCTCAATTAGAATCTCAGCAGGTTTTGATTTAGAAATTTACCAGCTAATTATAAAATGTGTGGTGAAATGCAAAGGACCTACAATAAAAAATGAAACAACTTTTAAAAAGAAAAAAATGAAGGAATTACTGTTTTCAAAAGTTTTAATAAAGAAATAGTGATAGCATTTCTGAAATAAACCAGAAATAAGCCAGACAGAAAAAGACCAACACTGCATCATATCAATTATCTGTGCAATGGAGAAATAGGAAGAGATTGGTAAAAGGGCATACGTTTTCAGTTATAAGATAAACAAGTTCTGAGGCTCTAATGTATAGCATAGTGACCATAGTTAATTAGACTGTGTTGTGTACTTGAACTTTGTTAAGTGTTTTCACCAAAAAGAAAGAGAGAAAAAGAAAGAAAGAAAGAAAGAAAGAAAGAAAGAAAGAAAGAAAGAAAGAAAGAAAGAAAGAAAAAAAAGAAAGAAAGAAGAAAGGAAGGAAGGAAGGAAGGAAGAAAGGAAGAAAGGAAGGAAGAAATTGTAAGGTAATGGATGTGTTAATTTTGGTATCACTTAAATAAATATATTTGGAACTATATACTTGTTTTGAGCATTAAAAGTTTTTACTTACATGACAAAAATAAATTCTATCTGTACAGATTGTGTAGGATAAGAATTGTGAGTAATCCATAAAAACCTCAGCATTATCTGAAAAAGGAAAAATCCAGCCCAGATGAAAACAGGCTATTCTCTTTATAACCCGGCTAAAAGCAGATTCTGAACCCTATTGCAGACTTTCATGTAAGCTAGATAGAAGATAGATGATGTATAAAATATACACCACTTAACAATAACTTTTAAATCAGCTTGAATATTTCCAAGAAGGAGATCATATATGACCCTAAATTATTAAATTGAAATAAACTCCTAATTATAATGGGAAAATTGACTGGGACACGTCAGTATCCAAGCAATGGTTGAAACTATGAATGAAATGGCTCTTTGTAACCGAGCTGCTCAATGTGTGTGTTGGGAATGGTGAAAAGAAGGGTGGGTGGGATGGTGCGATGCCTGGTCCACAGTAGGCATTCAATAAACGATATCCATAGAAACCATATTTGTAGCTCATTTTATGAACTTCTTGGAAATTCAGGCTTACACATCCACATTTTATTCCCTTCCTATCACTCATAATTCTCCAGCTCTTAATTTCACACTTTAAATTTGTTTTCACCTATTTTACTGAATATATTCTTTGGAAGTCCAAAATTCTTTCTTATAGGAAATAACTATACAAAATACATACATATATACTAAAAGACAGAGTTAGAAGGGTAATAAATGAAAAATGCATCTTTGAATATTACAAAAGGGAAAATGCTCTAAAAAATCAGACTACCATACAGAAACCCAGTAAGAAAAGTAAGAAGAAAAACAGCCTTAATGGAAGAGGACAGGAGTAAAAAAAACAGTATCTTCCCCAAACTTATGACAAATGGTCTCAAACAAAATAAGTTTTTTCAGTAGCTGCATCAGCAGAGCTCATGTGAGCTCAAAGAAATACCACAGATCTACACAGATTCAAGCTGAGAATGGTCTCTGGGGCCACACAGTCCATTTTTTATGGTTTGAACATTGTGTTCTACTTGTTTCACAATATATTTGCCCATCTGTTTTTAAATGTCAAATAATATGAACAGGCTAACTAAAAACGGTCATCGTAGAACAACGAGCAATTCAGCACGGCTCATCTTCACCAGGGCTTGCTCTGGAAGGAATCCATATACGTTTTCAGCATAATAAGTTACCTTACTGCGCCCCCCACCAAAAATGAGTAAAAAGTGCTGCTCACATAAATGTTTAGTTGCCTTCATAGAAAAGAGCAAAATTTTTATCCAAGTTTTTTAAAATGTTTAGATATTCACTAAGAAAAATAGTTTACTTTTGGCAAATTAAATTTAGAGACAAACCATGTACATTTTTATTATTTCTAATGTGTTTTTTCAAATCTTAATAAAGACTTTTCTAAATCCTGCTGGAAGGTGAAGATTGGGCCCTAACTAAGTATCTTCTGATACGAAAAACATTCTAAAAATGAACATTGTCATTCTGCTAGAAGATGGTCCACACACCCTATTCTCTCTGAGGATCCTTCCTTGATCTGCTGTATTAGACACAATACTTTGTTCCTTTATTTTTTCCTAGCTTAATATGTATAATTTTTCTAGCTTAATATGTGTAATGAATGAACATGGATTCTGGAGTCAGCTCAGTTCTCAGGCTATTCACTTAGGGTGACCTAGCCTGGTAAACTACATACCACCAGTGAGATAAATTTTTATTTGTTAGAAATGTGTTTAACTACAAGTAGCAAAGTACTTAAATAAATAGCTACTTAAACACATATTGTTATATTTTTCTCACCAGAAATCCTCATAACTGTTGATTCAACTACTCTATAAAGCCAGAAGGAATACAACCTTTTTCATTGTTTCCTCTCCATCATCTGTAGTGGAGTTTTTCCTCATTTTTGTTCTTTCTGTAGTCACAAGATGATGCTGCAACTCCAAATTTCACATCAGTGTTCAAGGCACCAGCTTAGGCTCTGCCCGCTTATCAGGAAACAAAAATTTCAAGACTCCAGCTAAGTCCCACTAGCAGATATGCGGTTAGATATCATTGCCCCTAACTTCAAGAGAAGCTACAAAATTAGGGAGCGTGGTTGACGTTGGCATAGAGCACTCATTCACAGGGAGGTCACACTGAGGGGGAAGTGGGTATTGTGTAGGTTTGCAAAATTATAGAGCACAAGAGCACTTATTCTACAGGGTTATTATGACGCTTATGTAAGAATGTGAGTAATTATCTGTCACACACTGAGCTTTAAATGATAATTAGTGCCATGATAATTAGTGCCATGATAAAAGCTATAGTCATTTACCTGCCTAATCTATCATATTATATTCTTCTTGAGAGTAGGAGCTATATTTAATTCATATATGTATTTGGATACTTCTCACTATTAGAATAATGAAGATAAAGCAGTATTTTGGCAATTATAGTTTTACTCATAATTTTTTTCTTTTTTTTCCCCCTTTTCTGCTTTTAATTTATAAACTATCACTTTATATCAATCATTAACACTTTTTGTAAAATTTATAATTAATCTGCAACATTTGTGAGGCTTAGCACTGGGGTATTCCTGTCTCTGTTCAAACTCTTCAGATTATCAGTAATTTTGTCTGCTTTTTTTTTTTAAGATTTATTTATTTGAGAGAGAGAGAGAGAGAGAGAGAGAGTGTACAAGTGGGGGGAGGGGCAGAGGGAAAGAATCTCACTGAGTGTGGAGCCCAAGCTGGGAGGGGAGGGGAAGAGCTCAATCTCATGACCTTGAGATCACAACCTAAACTGAAATCAAGAGTTGGGCACTTGCTTAACTGACTGAGCCACCCAGGTGCCCCTGCTTTTTTGTTTGTTTGTTTTTTTCAGGCAAAAGATTTGGCCAAGTGTGTCTTATGATCTGGCAGAATTTATACTTGACATCTTTAAAGGAAAATTTGCTTAATTGGGTTCTCCAACTTTATATCAGCTTTATTTTTAAGAAGACAGAGGTTTTAGTTTCTTCCTGGCCTCATAGAGAATCCATTTGACTTATTCATTTCTTCAAATGTGTTCCTCCTATGCACTTTCTCTGATCACTCAGATAAAAAAAAAAATCGTGTGTGGCACAGAAGGTGAGGAGTTAATTACAAGAAAAAATAACATTTTTGTTGGATATGTACAAGGTTACTAAAAGCTACTTTAAAAATATTTCTAAGAATAAATCAAAGGAGAGAATATTATCAAACTCATAACTTTCCATCACGCAAAAGCAGAGAATAAAAGGGATTTGTGAAGAGAAAGAATTGTCAAAATAGGACAAGTTGTAATAGAGCACACCCCAAATCGTCAGAATCCTTCCAAGGATTCTGGGTGCATCAATTGCACTACACACTTCATCAATGCCTATTAGAGACCTTTATCTGAGAATTAATGAAAACGGTTAGAAGACTTCTAAAATCCCTCCCTTTTTGATCTGTGAAATTGATTAATGCCAACTATAAGAACATAGACAGTTTTAAATTGATTATATAGCAGAATAGGCACTCGATAAAGAATATGCAACGTATTAATAAAATTTAAATGTAAAAATGCCTAAGTAAAACAGAGAAAAACTCCTACCTCTAGAGGACTGTGTCACTTAATTTTTAGTCCTTGAATTATGCACACACAAACAAATATGTCAAAGGCTTAAACGCTGTTACTTGTAAACTTCTCTATCTATGGGAATTCTTCCAAATATATTTAGTGATACAACTATGTCTCCATCCAGAGATCACATTCTCCATATTTGCTTTTCTCTAAGCTTAGGTAATCACCAGTAATCATTGTAAATCTAGGTAAGACTCTGATACACACAAAAGGTAATTAAAAATGCTAATTAGTAAACTGACGGCAAACATTATAAAGATAGAAACTCAATACAAAGGGGCTCAAATCTCCATGTTTAGAAAAGTGATCTTCAGGTTTATCAATTCAGAATAAGCATTAAGAGAAGTACACGAAATTTAAGATAATTACTGAGCTAAAGCTTCTCACCCTTGGTTGGGACTATACAGATAATTTCCATTGAACCCAAACCCCATCTACAATGTTCACTAAACACTTAAAACTTGTGTCAAGTCTCTGAAAAATGAACACGTAGCTTCTGCCCAAACACTATGCTTGAAAGATTTAATGATGGTCAAAATCAGCATTATTAAAAAGTTTAAATCTGTACATCTTTGGCAAGACTTGATTATTAGAGTCCAGATTCCAAAGATTAGAGAAGCCAAAATCCAATAAGCAATCCCATGACCTAATTCTGAGTTTGTAACACATTCCATTCCACCTCTCTAGATTTCTCTTTCTCATCAGATAATTGAATTGTTTAATCAAATTGCTCTTAAAATTCTTTAGTTCTATGATGTTTTACCTATGAAAAATGAAAAAAACTATAAGCTGAGATAGTCTTGAAGACTATGAGTCTTACTGACCTATAAAGAAGTCTACATTTTAAAAGTACTTTTTAATAAAAGTGTTAACACTGGCATTCATAGACCTTTAAATCATCTCTGGAAACAAACTTCAAACACAATTTACAAAGAGTTTTATTTGACTCTACAAGTAAACTCTTTCCATATTTGCTCATTTTAATCATAATTCATCATGAATTATCCCCAATGATCTGTGTAAGAGTCCCAGTACACACTGAGGTAATTAATAAACACAAATTAGTAAACTAGTGTTACTTATCAAGAAGTCAGGAGTCTATTACTGAAAAAAAGTTTCCAAATTCCCCATGGACCTTAATATCCAGACTCAGTAGATTTTACAGATTCACTGAATTACAGAATCTCATAAGTGCAAGGAAACTTAGTTACTATTTAATCCACTCACGATGAAATGCTGAAACACGGTTTCTATCCTCCCTGAGCAAGACTTCACCCAGTCTTTACATAAGCACCCAACATCTATACTACAGACGTTAGGTGCTTACTGGTGAAATGGGCTGTATGGCAAAGTGCATATTAAGGGTCTATTGAGGGTAACGGGCCAAGGAGCAGTAGAACGAGAAAATGTTTTAATTACATTTCACTCAGAGGTGTAGATTTTGAACCCATGCCACAACTAATTTATCTCTCTCTATTCAAGAAAATAACCTACAAATTCCTAATACTATTAAAAGAATGGCCTTCAATTGTCAAAATTCATTTGAATGTATATAATATATGAAATATTTTAGATAATTCATTGTGTGGTATGAGAGAGCAATAGATCATTTTAGTTACTGGCAGTAGTTTTATATCCATTGAAAAATAAATTTGAAATTAAAATGAATCCTATCAGTAGTGGAAAAGGTACTGTATAAACTTATGATTTTTTTTAAGAAACTATTTTACAAGTATTAAAGAAAAACCATTTAGTGTTACTTCCTGAGTCACGAAAGGATTTAGTATTCCCTAGACACACTTATACAGACGGAAACCCCTATATATTTTGAGAATTACACAGAATCACATAGTTAAATGGGAACTCAAAATATCATACACCAAAATGCTAATTAAAGCAGTTATTATAGAGCCTAAAAATATATAGTATTCGTGGACTTCTCTTTAGTTTAAGAGTTCTAGCAGATTTTTTTTTCCAGTGACAGACTCCTGGGTTTTTATTAGAGACATAGTGATTAGAAAGAATGAAAACAGAGAGTGTTATATACAGTGAATGGATCGAACATAAGTGATTTGAGTCCTAGTAAGAGAGGGGAGTGATCGTGGGGATAGGAAATATAACAAGACATATATGCTGAAAACTTCCTGAATTTGATATAAAATGAGAATCCACAGAATAAAGATTATAAATAAAAATATAAATAAAATTATAATGCAAATTACAAGAAAAATAAATCCAATATGTAATGCATTAAAACACATCATAATGGGGCACCTGGGTGGCTCAGTCATTAAGCGTCTGCCTTCAGCTCAGGTCATGATCCCACCGTCCTGGGATCGAGCCCCACATCAGGCTCCCTGCTCGGCGGGAAGCCTGCTTCTCCCTCTCCCACTCCCCCTGCTTGTGTTCCCTCTCTCGCTGTGTCTCTCTCTGTCAAATAAATAAATAAAATCTTTAAAAAAATAAAATAAAATAAAATAAAACAACACACATCATAGTGATACTTCAGTAAATAGAATGGCAAAGAAAACTATTTTTAAAAGCAATCAGAAAATAAATGGAAACTACTTTCGAAGGAGCAATGGGGAGAATTTTAGATGACTTTATAACATAATCAATGGCATCTGATAGATAATGCAATAGTATCTTTTTAATGCTGAAAGAAAATATCTACCAACCTAGAATTTCATACTTAGTGCAAATGTCATTCAAGAGCAAAATGCATGCTTAGAACATAAAACAAAACAAAACAGAGATTTTTCTATTAGCAAACTTGTACCAAGTTAGATACTAAAGAATATCCCTCCAGCGAAGGAACATGATGTCGGATGTAAGTTCAGAGATACAGAAAACAACAGCAACAAACAATGATGAGAGCCTAAATGTTTGGGTAAATCTAAATAACTGTTGACTATATGCAATGTTACTAGTAATATCTAGTAGTGTTTAAACAGTATGGATATGGGCCAGAGTCCATGTTGGCGCCAGCTTGGAGGGGTGCAGTGCTGGGTCACCACAGAGGAGCTGCAGCAGCTCCAGGTGCAGGAAGCTGTGTACTCCATGGTGAAGAATGTGGACGGAGGGAACATCTGGAAGATGCAAGGCTTCATGTTCTGGTGCAGAGCCAGCTATTGTGAGAACAGCCAGATGTCCATGAAGCCGGTGCACCGAATGTTGAATGTTGCTTTGAACATTGAATGTTGCATTAAACGTTGAACGTGCGCCTTTGGCTTAAGCCCAGGCCCTGGGGACCAGTGAGTTGGAGAAGTCCAGGACCTCCTGGCCCGGTGTACCATGTACTGCAATGACACAGCCAAAGATTCAGTAGATGCAGGAAGTAAAGAGCTTCAGGTAACGAGGCAGCTGGAGAGTTGTGTGAGCAAGTGTGTGGATGACCACATGCACCTCAGCCCAACCATGACCAAGATGAAGGAGTCTCTTTCCTCCATGGGGAAATAGAAGTTTTTGCAATTGGCCTTCAGAGCTGATGGCAGGAATCTATTTAAAAACAGAATTGGGAGTTTTGGTCTTTTAAGTGAAGAGTATGAAGAAATTAAGGATGGAAGGAAGTTTGAGGCATGTGTCACTTGCCTCTGGACACCTGGTTCCTTTATGTTTCAACCCTACAAAGTGAAATGAAAAAAAAAAAACTGGTGCTAAAATTTGGGTCAGAGACAGTGCAGGAAAGTTTTTAATAGTCTAAACTTCATGTGCTTGTCCTGGCATGAGGGATGTCCCTTGTACCAAGCCAGAGCCCTCCAAGGTACCAGATTCCTCAGAGTACACACGTACCAGCAGGCTAGCAGTTTCGTCTAACCTGCCTGTGGTCTGGTGGAGTGTGAGCAGAGATGTTTCTATTCATTGCCAAACTCCTGTTGACCAGAAAGATCACCAAATCATTTTCCATAAGCTGTAAAACAAAATCCGCACAGTCACTAATTTAGAAAGGAAAAAAAAAAAGGTTTCTTGGCCTTTGTTTTGCTTGGTTTTGTTTTATATACAAGGGCTTGCAGTTGGTGTAAGATGTGGAATTGGGAGAGGTAGTTTAGGGAAGAACTTTGAACAGTTCATATCTGTTTCTGGCCATCAAGATTTGGATATGCATTTCTTAAAGTACACATTGCATCTTTCAGCTAGGAGACCCTGCAACAACATGAGAGGCGATGTTATGCTGGGTATGGGAAGCTGACCTTCCCTCTCACTGGCTCCCGCGACGGGCCCTGAGACTAGCTGCAGCAAAGCAATGGGACAGTCTTGCAGTGACACTTGCCCTTAAAGGGAACAGGAGTTTAGAGCACCGGGTGGCTCAGGAGGTTAAGCCTCTGTCTTCAGCTCAGGCCATGATCTCCAGGTCCTGGGATGGAGCTCACATCGGGCTTCCTGCTCAGGAGGGAGTCTGCTTCTCCCTCTCTCTTTCTCTCTCCCCTCCCCATCACTCGTTCTCTTTCTTTCTCTGAAATAAATAAATAAAAACTTTAAAAAAATAATAAAGGAAAGGGAGTATCCAGGAATGAACATTGAAGGAGGAAATGTTGCCTTAATTAAGGGAGTTATTAACTACTGGATTTGGAAAAACTGTTTTTTATAAAACAGGATGGAATGAAAGCCTAAACTCAGTATTGCTTATTTAGCCCCCTGAAATAACAGTACCCTCCTGAAGCAATCCCATGGCAACAGGAAGGTCAAAGGAGAATAAGTAAGCGACTCAGGGGTGAGCTGTGATTCCTCTAAAACAAAAGAGGGGCAGCCCCCCTCCCCCATTACCAAATACCACTTTTACCTGGGGCCTTTGCAGCAGTGTTCTGCCCAGCTCTAGCACTTTATCATTTTGATAAGGACCTTGTTGTCTTTTTACCAACTTATTACTTGATAATATAGCCTGTGTTTGGTGTTTCAAGGCTGTGATATATTTTCCTGGTGGTTTGGTTATAAAAATAAATAAGATTTAGTTTTTCCTCCAAAATAAATTAATTAATTTAAAGATAATTTAAACATGGATATGAATTACATCAAAAATAGCATATGTTTTAGAAATTAGATAAATAAAGATCTTTTCCTTGTTCAGGAAGAGGGGGTAAGTATCACTTAACATTAGAGTTTTATAATATAAAGATAGACATTTGAAACTGTAGGTACCCCTCACCAAAATTATAAATGAGTGTATAACTTCCAAGCAAATATAGAGAAAATAAAATTTTATAAATTGATTAATCAAAAAGAATGCAAGTAAAGAGATAAAGGTAGGAGAAATAGAAAACATATAGTAAGATGGTAGATTTAAACCCAAACAAATCATAGTGGTTAAATTCAATTAAATAATCTAAATCCTCTTGTGAAAAATGAAGATTGTTAGATGCATTAAAAATATATAGATTAAAAAAGATATAGCCAACTAAAATACAAGGATAAAGAAAGGCTGAGAGAGAAATGATGAAAAATTATATATCATGCAAATGTTTATATATCATATATACTATATCAATATAAGATAAAGTAGACTTTCATACAGAAATCATTACTAAAGAGAAAGAGGACATTTTATAATATTTAAAATATTGAATATACCAGGGAAATACCGTGATTCTAAGTGAGTATCCCTAAATTTGTAAAATCTAAATGAAAACAAAGTGGCAAATTTTTATATTCAAGAACAGAGAACTCTGAGTCATTTTTGGATATCATTCCCATAGTCCTGCATTTATTATCTTGTTGGCCTTGGTGGATCTGGTTTTTGTTTGTTTCTTATCTGTCAAATGGGGACAACAGCCCTTATTTCATTAGGAAATCCTAATAATTAAGTGCAACATGTGAAAGCATCTAATAATCTAATATTGCACATGATATAGGGTAGAAGTAAACATTTCCCAGCATGAAATAGATTTTAAAACTGAAAACGGAAGGACTGTTTTTGGAGAGAGTTGATATTGGAGAGAGATCAAGACTGAGAACCCAGGGAGCTGGCGTGTTGTCTTGGCTTTGCCTTTGACTTGCCTGGTTGGAATATAAAAATACCACACTGGGTCAGCCAATCTGCTCAAAGAGCCTCCGGCTCCCCATTGTTAAATGATGCTCAAATTTGTGAAATCATTACCTTCTATCGCTGCCTCCTTCATCGTACTACCTCCAGCTGAAAATGCTACAAAGATTAAATGAGGCCATCTCAATACATATAGACATGCCTTGCCTTTGCTTGCCTTACAAGACGTCCTGTTCCCTGGGGCAGACAGTGATTCCCCAGTCAAGCCGTAAGTGTGGCACACTGTGTGAGGCGATGCACACCACATCATGGGAGTCTCTTAGCCCTTCATTCTCACTGTTTCTTTAGCTAGAATAACTTCCTATTGATGAATTATTTTACGACTAGTAGGACTGATTTTCTGAATTGTTTTCACTTAACTCTTTATGATAAAGGCAGAAGATAAACATCTGCCAGGACACCACTCTCTAGAGAATTCTCCCTATTTTTGGAGGTCTGGATTTCCCTCAGTCAATGTCAATTATGTTTGGGTTATGTCTAAGTATTATGTCAATGCTCTTGACAAGATATCTAGAAATTCTTTCAATTTAGACATAGCTTTGCACATTCAAATCTCAATGAAGCACATTTCTTTCTTATTTATAGGATTACTATTTCAGACAAGTGAAAGGATAGAAAGTCATCAGAATAATTAGAAGAGATGTTTCTTCGATCGTTAATGTTTTGCTTCATTTCCTTCTTTTAATGTGTATTATCACAGTGCTACATCACTGAAACAAATTCTGAATAAATTAAAATTCTTTGTGTGTTGATTAAAAACTCAATTCATGTTCATGTAGAGTGACCATTACTTTCTTTAGGAAAATAATGGACTGGACAAAGATACTCTAATCCTTACATAAATTGTTACCATTATATAAAAAGATACATATATACACAAGTAGTTTTAAAGTTTTAATTATTATTATTTTTTTAGTTTTAATTATTTTTAAATGAAGATTCTGAATAAGCTTATTTAAATCTTAAAAGCGGTAATACAAGACAATTGATGCACATGTGAGTATGTGATTTTTTGTTGGAATCCCGCTTCAAAGTCAATCACAGCTGGAGCAGTCAAATCTGAGTAAGTACTGAGTCCAGAAGGCCACAGGGCATTAAGGTGACTGTCAGATTCTGGGATATTTTGGGGTAGCTTCAATTATATAATGAATAAAATTTGCATACTTTTCTGTAACTCGTTAATAAAATTACAAAATATTAATTACAAAATTAATAAAATTACAATAGCCTCTGGTATTCTCATACATATGAAAGCAAATTCAGTGATAATTTAAGCCAGAAAATGCTTCCAAAATGCTTCATGGCCACAGTACAAAATACAGTATGGCATTTTCTTCATTCATTAAAAAAATACTAAGTATTCCGATGGAAAAAATAATGTAAATAATATTCATGTATTAAACATCTATACTGGACATTCCTGAAGGAGGTTTACTCATCTTTCATTTTTATTTTTGTCTCCCCCCGCCATGGCCAACTCATCCTCAACTTTACATGTGCTTATGGTATTAATAAGTATATTAATTGATTAGAACATGCAAAGAACAACTGTTCAACTATTTCAATTATTGTTTTGTCAATTCTGAGGTAGTTAGATGTCCAGGATTATAAAAAAAATAATAACTGCTTTCATCATGCATGGCAGTGAGTCAGACTTCTTAGTTGCGTACCGTTTTGGCATCTGGATGGAAATTATGGATTCTCTCTTGTGAATATATGTGCATTCTCTCCCTGAAAAAAAAAGTAACAGCACACACGCACAGCACCACATAAATGCATACATACACCACCTGCTTAAAATATCTAAGGATGTCCTGACCCTTTAAGATGCAACTATGGTCCCAAGTTTAACAACCGCTGATATAGGGGGATATTTATGTCTCCATTTCTTGTAGCAGAATGCATGACATACAGTTTATTTAAAAGAAATAGCAATCTGTTATAAGTTGTGTGCTCCAGAAGCTAATAATTAGATGGAGATTGGGTATAAGATGTTTATTAGGTGCTTATTCCACAAAGAGTATGGAAACAGGATCAAACAGAAAAATTTGAGCTGTGATGCAGACTCAATCAAGCCATGACCAACTAAGAAAGGATCTCTGGAGTGAATATTGCCTGAAACAGCCCAAAATTGCTGGGATTTTATGCTTCTGTTTCTCAATCACTATACGCAAGTTGCCCTGAGAAGTGCATGATATCAAGTGAAGTGACTCTTTCCTGATGAGAATGATCCTGAGGAACTGACCCCTAGATACTGTTTGTTTCTCACCCTCCACCCCACTGGGCAAATACTTTCTTGAAGAGGGATATGGTCAGTACACTCTTAGGGCCATTTAGATCCACTTCCCTCTGTACATTCGAATAGCTGACTGGAGGAACTCTTTTCCTGAAAGAGAATAAAAAAGTTATAAAAAGTACAACTATACCTCTGATTAGGGTTGTTCTCAGTGTTTTAATTGACACTCATCTTATCCCTCCATCTTTTACTCTCCATCCTATCATTCTCACAGTCAACCAGCACCTTTTCAGTTTTTTTTTTTAAAGATTTTATTTATTTGAGAGAGAGTGAGCATGAATGGGCAGGGGCAGGGGCAGAGGGAGAAGCAGACTCCCCGTTGAACAGGGAGCTGGATGCGGGGCTCGATCCCAGGACCCTAGGATCATGACCTGAGCCGAAGGTAGATGTTTAACCTACTGAGACACCCAGGGGCCCCACCTTTTCAGTTTCTTATCCCTCAGGTATCTAAAGCCTGTCCACCATGTCTTTCCCAGCCTGGGGTGACTGCACCTGCTCATTTATGGTCAAATTGGACATAGGGGTACCAAGAGGCAATCAAGTGAATAGCCAAGTCTCACATGTATTCCTGCTTGCCTTTATTGTAAAATTGCAGCCCTGCCTCGTCTTGATTATTAAGATCAATAACTCTTGATAAGAAAAATTCCTCTTCTTGGGGCACCTGGGTGGCTCAGTCAGTTAAGCGTTTGCCTTAGGCTCAGGTCATGATTTCAAGGTCCTGGGATCGAGCCCACATAAGGCCCCCTGCTCAGCGAGGAGTTTGCTTCTCCCTCTGCCTCTCATTCATGCTTTCTCTCTCTCTTTCTCTCAAATAAATAAATAAAATCTCTAAATAAGGAAAAGAAAAGAAAAATTCCTCTTCTTGCCTCTTACTCCTTTGATATAAAATGCCCAGATAGCAGCCACAGCTTATAATTCAAGGTAATACCTATTATAGCATTTAGAAAAATTCCTCTCCCATTAAGGAGTGGAACTGGTAGTGTTACAGAAACCAAGGTTGCAGGATGGGAAGCAGAGTGTTCCCACACGGCTCAGTGAGAATTATGGAATGTGGGGCACTACTTCTTAAACCTGTTAGTTCCAGGATCCATACATTCTCCCTTTGGGGAAACAGTGACATATAAAGGTCTTTGATTTAATATATATATATACATCCTATGCAGTGTCAACCCATCCTTATAAAGTTGAGCTAGTGGTTCAGTTATGACTTTAATAGACTATTGCAATGTTGTATCAGGTCAGCTGATTTGATGTGATACGATGTATGATGTGATATGACCAATGCATCCCATGATCATGGGCTCTCCCCCATATCTCCTTTGCTTCAAAATGCCTGCCTGACCTGAAGTAGTGTTCTATGGGATCTCATGCTAGTGGATCAAATACTCAATATACCCTCAGATATTAGGGCTGCCTGAAAGCCCATGAGTGAATATATCTATTCCTGGGAGGAACAAAACAAAACAACTCTGGATCTTCTGTAGCTGGTAGAAAACCTATGTAATCAACTTGACACTAAGTGACTGATTAGTCACATCAAAGAAAAGTTCCATATCAAAATTTTAGCTTTGGTAATAGCACTCTATGCTGTTAAGGCAATGCATAGCCTCAATCTCTAGCATCTTGTTCAAATGGTTTGTTTTCCCATTGTACTGTCTTTCAAGGTCACTTTAATTGTGGATATATATTTTTCAGCTTGTACCCATATAGACAGACTTATCTGTAAAATAAGCTAAGGCTTTTTTTTCTCCTCCAGGGGGACACTGTACTATCCCACATAAGTTACAGGCATAAGTTGAGGAAATGCATTGGTAAAAGAGCAGTGAGCCCCTTGGGGTTCTGGGCTACCTACTCGTGTAGTTTGTTGGAACCCTTTGGTCTCATTTATGTTCACTCACAGGTATATCATTTCTATGTTATAGTGGTTTGCTGCCCAGCTACAACACCTTATGATTTGGTGGGTCTAAGATGATGTGGTTTATGACAGAGAGCTCTGGCCACATGGCCAAGGTCTGGAGTTATGTCTCTACAAGGGCTCTATAGCATGTCAGGAAGTGTTTTTCACAAAGTGCATTATTCTTTGCACATTAATCTGCTGAATCCATATGACATTTGGTAGGGCTGCTTGCACTACATCCTGGACATACAGCAGATTATTTCCGTATTTTCAGCCATACTCAAAGCTGGCAACCTTTTATTTCACACAGCCTATAGGCCAGAATAGTATCCCAGCATGTGGAATATGGTTCCTACAGAACCTGAAAAAAAAAAATTCATGAAAATTGTGTTTTCTTCTTTGTGGTAGAAGGTGCAAAATGCAATAATACAAATAATACTTAAATGTCTCATTTGTATGGGATATCCTGGCATGCCCCTGACCTTTGGGCTTCTGAAAAGGTTAGTAGGGTTTATTTCCTATCCTCATGAGTACTTGAGTCTTAATGAGGCCCTCAGCTCAGTAGCCACCTTCCAGAAGAACATAATATTGACATAGTAAGACAATGTAATGAATTAATGTGATGTGTTGCTGAATATCCAAACTACCCTCACCTTTCTAAGTATTTTTGAGAGAGGGTAAGAGAATCATTATAGCCAAGAGGAAAAGTAAATATATATTGCTTTCCATTTCATGAGAAAGCATTCTGTTTCTCATTATTGATTGGAGGAGGAAAAAAATGAATTTTCCGTATCAATGACTAGATACCATATATTTGAACTCACATTAATCTGTCCTAGCATAGATACCATATCTTGTAAGGATGCTGCAATTTGGGCTACAATTTGATTGAACTTGAAATATTCTACATTTATCTTCCAGTATTACTCTGGTTTCTGTAGGAGCCTGACTGGTGGATTAAGAGAAAATATGATGAAGCCACCACACCTGAATCTTCCAGCTCCTTAACAGAAGTGCAAGTTACTGTCGGTGCTCCCAAAGATACAATATTGCATTTGATTTCCTATCTTGGTTGCAGTGTGTGTGGTGTAGGGAAGGAGGAGTTAATTGTAGAGACTTCTACTTGGCCTTCCCTTTTATGCTAATTCTGATCCCACAGAAAGAAAATCCAATGTTTTGGGTGCATTATCTATCAAATATGTCAAATCCCATTATACATCCAAGGATCAGGAAAGTGACCAATTGGATTTACGAACCTAGTAAACTCATTGCAAGTCACAGTTTTCTAGGATTCCGTTTATTACCTGACTCCCATGCCATCCCACTTTAATGGAGAGGGCATGATGACACATTGTTTTCTGGATTTCAAATGCAATTCAGAACTTGTGTTCAACAGTCCTGAAAATACCTGAGTATTTCCCTTTCCCTATTGTGCAATTAACTGAAAAATAGCCTAGATTCCTTTGGGGGAAGAAGTGGGAAAATGATTATATACTTGCTGTAGTGTTGCAAGTTCCTTCCTCCTAGACAAACAGACATCTCTCCCATCATTGTTTTATGGGTATAAAAACCTTCTCAGGCCTGAATACTGGAAAAGAGATTATACTGATATCATTTTTATTGAGTTGACACTATTAGGCTACTGGGCATTAATCCTTGATTTCTTCTGGTGGTACAATTGGAGGAGTAATCTTGATGTTTGTTTTTCAATTTTTTCCTCAGAATTCTGTGTCCATTTAACCTTCATCATTATCGTTGGGTTTAGCCCCCTTGGCTACCACTCTAACTTTGTTGGCCATCATAATAATTGAAATCATCTAGCATCTGTGGCTAAGTGCTGCCCTCTAGGCTTGATATATGGGGGAACTGGTCCTATCACCACGGCATCCTTAATACCACAACTTGATCAACCAATGTGGGCTGCCTTAGGAGAGGCATGACCTTGGGCAAGGTGGCTGTCTGCCGTTGAAGCCAATCTTGGAAGTGCTGACAGCTGATCTTTCCCAAAGGAAGATGTGGGCCAGAGATCTCTATATCTGCCCAGATCACAACAGTTTATTTTAAATGGAAGCATTCTAAGACCAAACAATAATTTTCATCTTACTGAAATGATTGTCTGGGCAATTTAGAGATATTTTCAATTTAATATCTTACTGAAATGGCTCTAAATTCATGTGGAAATGAAATAACTTTGTCAGACGTTGCAGGAAGTGCTGGGGATACAACTGAGAAAGAACAAACCCAGGCTTCCTTTCCATAAACTTGCAATTGTAGTGGTGTAGAAGGAAGTAAATATTAAAAGGACAATCAAATATGTGGATAAATTAGATATATTGAGATAATTATAAGTGCTGTGAACAAAATAAAAGAATATGAAATGACTTTAGAGAGATTTACCAGATCAAGTGTTCAGAAGGTGTATTTTTGGATAAAAGTGTCAGTCATGTAAAATTAGAGCAGAAGGCTATTCTAGACACAAGAAACAGAAGATACAAAGGCCAGGGGGGGAGGGGGACAAGCCAAGGGCATTTGATTAACAGAAAGTAAGGCGATGTGACAAGGTACAGGGAGCATGGCATTACATAACTCAAAACGAGGTTAGAGATGGAAGCAGCTGCCAGATCATAGAGAATGTCATATGTCACAAAAAAGTATTTACTATCTTAGAGTAACAGATCATTCTGTTACTTTTTGTAGTGGGAGCAGCACAAAAGTAAAGAAACAAGAAACTAAAATAGGTAGAGGGATCTAGTTACCATAGAAAGGTGAATGTGTAGACAACATTGAGAATGAAAGATACAATGAAAGAGAAGATATGTGACACATGGACAGAGTTAGTAGCGAGTCTATAAATCTACACTACGTCCTTCAATCTCTGTAGTCTCAATTCTAATTTTCATGTGTTTTATCAGGATAAATCTAGGCTTTCCTGTTATAATGTGAATAAATGTGTAGAGATGTACAGGGCCAACCCAGGAGGGAGAATTCCAACATTGAGGGAGGCAGAGGAGAAGAGGAGGAATCAGTAAGAAAGATGGAAAATACAGTCTTGGAGAAATAGGAATAAAACTGGGAGAATGTATATCATAGAAGCCAAGAGAAAATAATTTCCTTGAAACAAAAAAGACCTAAATTAAAAGTATAAATTCTTAAAATATTCAAATAAGAGGGGGAAAATGTCTAAAATCACCCAGGAGTCTCCTGTAGAAGGTAAGAATTTGATGGAAGATACTAAAGGTGGGAATTTATACCATAGCCAGAAAGCTGAACCTCTTCAGCAACGAACTAGCAGGAAAGGACCATGGATTATTAAGATGCAATGAAAAGAACTTTAATATGCATCCTAAAATTAATCTATTGTCTGGTATGTGAGTGGAGTCAATGGAAAAGAGAGCACCAAATATTTAATGGCCATGAATACTATGCCAGACATTTTTCATAGCATAAGGAGTAAGAGAACAGAATCCAGTAGCAATCTGCCTGATTCAAAGCCCAGGTCTGTCAATAACCACTGGGTGATCTTGGGCAATTTAAATACTCTCTCTATTTCCTTATTATAATTTAGGGATAAGAGCAATATTCACTACATAGGGGTGTTGTGAGGTTTAAATGTGCTCTATAAGTAGTTCACACATGTTATTATCACTATATTACTGAATCTTTATAGTAACTCTCTAAGATGAGTTACTTAGAGATCCATTTTGATGATGAGGGAAGGAAGCTCAGGACAGTGATTTTGAAAGATCTACCACTGATATACCATAAAGTAAGTCCAAAGAGAAAGACAGCATATATCCATCCAATCCATACTAACACATGAGGTGGACACAATGTCAATGAGACTTACGTGTTAACAAATTTTTCATCCAAGGAAAACTACCATGGATTTATCTAGAAAGCAGTTCCAGATACAGTCAAATGAAACGATACCTTCTGGGGTGCCTGAGTGGCTTAGTCAGTTAAATGTCTGACTCGAGTTTGGCTCAGGTCATGATCTGAGGGTGATGAGATTGAGCCCCACATCAGGCTCCGTACTCAGTGGGGAGTCTGCTTAAGATTCTTTCCCTCTGCCCCTCCCCTCGCTTGTGCACATTCTCTCTCTCTCAATAAATAAATAAAATCTTTAAAAAGAAAAAAAACATACTTTCTAAGCAAGTACTATGTGTACAGCTATATTGGAGCTTGGGTGAAGATGATACAAGGCAAATTTAAATGTGGTCCCTAATAATTGTATTTCAAAGCAAAGCTGAAGTGTAGAGGAGCGTTGTTCACTTCTAGTGACATCATTGTGATAAATTCATTGTAATCCAAAGTCTGTCCCACAGTCCTTCAAAGCTTTTTCTTCTTCTCCTTCTTCTTTTTCTTCTTCTTCAATAAAACTTTTATAGCATCTCAAGAATAGTCCTGGTTCTCAGGGGCAAAGTGATCGAGACCTGAAAACATATATAGAGCATCCCCAATTCTTTAGGAAAACTTCTCTAAAATGTTAAATGTATTTGTGTTAGTGGACCCCCAAGACCAGGTTCTTGAGCCTCAATGTCATAGAAATGACCACTGAACTTGAGAGAAAGAAAGCAGGTGGAATTTATTAGAGGGAGCTTATATATTGGGAGCTGACAAGAAAGAGGAATGTCGGTGTGTCTGGGTGGCTCAGTCAGTTAAACGTCTGACTCTTCATTTTGGCTCAGGTGGTGATCTCAGGGTCCTGGGATGGAGCCTATGTTGGGCTCTGTGCTCAGTGGGGAGTCTGTTTCTCCCTCTGACCCTCCCCACCCCTGCCCCTGTTCACGCTCGCTCTCTCAATCTCTCCAATAAATAAATAAAATCTTTAGAAAAAAGAAAGAGGAACGTCCTCCTCTGAAAGGGGTAGTGTGCCAGGCTTATAAAAGCACTCTTCCAAAGGGTGAGAGGCTGGGAGTGGGGAAGCATCCTTTAGTACCAAGGTCACTGTTTTGTGGTCATTACTTTGTAGTAGACACAAGACAATCACAGGATACCTTTGTTCATGGTCGACATTCTTTTAGGGATCCTGGAAAATAGAAATACTTGTGCAAGCAGGCTTTAAATTATTACTTCTAATTTTGCCAGACAACAATTACTCCTTGTCAGCTGTTATCTCTGGTTTGTTCTCTTTCCCAAAAGGAGGTATTTGTCTCTGAGCATATGGAAACGTTTAACCCTTGCCTGAAACCAGTGGCTTCATGGGAGTTAAGTCTCTCTTGTTTCCCTATATTGTCTCATTTGTACCAAATGGTTGCTTAGCAGTAGAACAAAAGTAAGGGAGAGAAAATGCTAGTGTTACAAATTTTATATTATCCTCCAGCAATGACCATTCTTTAATGGCAAGAAGTTCTTTCAAGCTTTACCAAAGAAGTGGATAACTAAACAGAATGCTTATATTTTTGCCTTGTGTTTCTATTTTATATATCATGAGATTTTAAGAAAAAATCTCTTGTGATGAGGGAGGTCAGGCATAAGTAAATAAATAAACCTTGTGTTTCCATCTCAGACAGTGAAGAACTTGGAGCAATTCATGTACTGATTCTGGATCTACAGTGTCCTCACCTTCACAAGAGAGACCATGCACCCAGCTTAACTCCCTTTCAGGATAGTTGGAAGATCTGTTATGAAGAATTCCCTTTAGAAACTCAGCAATATTTAATACCTAAATAATTATCATTAAGAGAATGTAGAGAAGTTGTTCCCCCTGTGAAAAGAGGAGTATCAGAAATCATATTTCTCTAATACATTTGGTTGAGAATTAAGTACAGAGAGAAAGCAAAGCAAAAAATACATACATACATACATAAAAGCATACATTAACCATTATTTTTCACAAACATTTAATGATCCTTTTTTGCTAAAGGCAAGAAACACTGTAGAAATTTTGACATAATTTTAAAAATAAGAGCCTGATATCAGTCTCACAGAATGATTGGCTGTTTCTCTCAGGTCAGCAAAAAGTAGGAGACATAGACATACATCCATGTTTCATCAATCATTATTAAAAACAAACACATACACACACACATTATTTTCATCACAGCCACAAAATTAAAGAGCTTTTCAGTTTTTCAAGTCTGAATGTTTCATTTTGGGTGCATGGTGTGTGAAAAGAAAGTGGTTCATAAGAGATAGAAATGTACTAAATACTATGCAAAATCCTGTGCACTTCAAGTATATTACATTATTTTCATAAGGAGGAAATATGATAAATTCTACAGAGAGAGAGCCAGCATCAGACTAGTTCCTGCTAAAATACAAGATGAAATGAAACATGATATTATTTGAATTTGTGATAGACATAAATCCATAAATTAAAGTCCCAGCTGTGAAAAAACATACCTTTATCCAAAACTGTTTCTCAACTGTTCTTAAGTCTTAACTAAATAATAATTCCCTAGAAAGATCAGATGTCAATCAGTGGCCAGAAAGAAAAAAAATCATAAGTTATATCAGTAAGGTATATTGAGGTGTATCAGAAGTCTTAAAGGCTGATTTTGGATTGCATAATAATTATTTTTGGGATTTCTAAAATTTTAAATAAGTTACATAACATGAACTTATTTTTCAAACAATTTTTCTATTTCATTGGCCCTGTTGGTTGAGAAATAGAATGAAGATGAATTAGATATTGTTTAAATTATTTTTTGAGTGACTGCTTATATTTTCTTCTAATATTTATACATCCAGTTTAATCAAATGTCTTCTTTTTGGGGATACAAATTGCTATCTTTGCATCTCCAAGGGATACATCAATAAGAAACTTTGCAAAACAAGACATGCTCCAGAAAACTCAAAACACTATTAAAGTTGACTGTTAACCAAATTTAAATCACTAAGAAAATAACATTAATTTGAAAGTGTTTCTACTAGTTTCCAGGACTGAACTATACCAATACATCTGATTTTTCTGACATCCTTAAGAAATAAGTCACTGAAATCTAAAACCCGTAACATCAGTTTCTTTTCTCCTCTGACTTTTTTGTATAATGGATGGCTGTGAGGTCTTTTGACAGTGATTGCAGTCATGAACTGTAAAATGCTTTATATTTAATACACCTGAGAGGATTTTATCCAATGACACCAGAATGAGCACTATGGCAGTTAATAAGATAAGTTGGTTAAATCAGAGAATCATGATCAGATTCAGATCAGATCAGAACAATCCAAGAGGAAATTAAGAAAACAATCCTTTTACAAAGGCAACAAAAAGGATAAAATATTTAAGAATAAACTTAAAGGAGGCAAATACACTGAAAACTACAAAGCATTGTTTTGAGAATTAAGGAAAACACAAACAAATGGAAAGACATTTCATGTTCGTGGGTTGGAAGATTTAATATCATTAAAATATTGCTACCCAAAGCAATCTACAGATTCAGTGCAATTCCTAGCCAAATCTCAATGGCATTTTGGAGAAATAGAAAAACAAATTAACATTCATATGGAACTACAAAAGACCTCAAATAGTCAAAACAACATTTTGAAAGAAGAAAAAATCTGGATGTCTCACACTTCCTCACTTCAAGACATATTACAAAACTACAGTAATCAAGTGAATATTGTACTAGCGTAAAGACTGACATATAGAATGATGGAACAGAATAGAGATCCTGGAAATAAACCCATGTACATACAGTCATATAATCTTCACAAGAGTGCTAAGAATATAAAATGGGGAGAAAAATAGTCTCTTCAAACACTGGGGCTGGGAAAACTGGATATTCAATGCAAAAGAATCAAATGAGAATCTTGTCTATCACCATACAAAAAACAAAACAAAACAAAGCAAAAAAACAACGACAACAAAAAACCCTCTAAATGGATTAAAAACTTAAATGTAAGACCTAAAACTATAAATCTTAGCAGGAAACCTGGGGAAAATCTTCATGACATTGATCATGGCAATAATTTCTTGGATATGATACCAAAAGCACAGACAACAAGAACAAAAATAGGTAAGTGGGAATACATCAAGCTGAAGTATTTCTACACATCAAAGGAAACAATCAACAGAGTAAAAAGGCAACTTACGAAATAGGAAAATATTTGCAATACATTTAAATAAGGGGTTAATACTCAAAATATATATAGAACTCCTACAACTCGAAAGCAAAAACCAAATAACCTGATTTTTAAAATGGGCAAAGAACTTAAATAGACATATTTCCAAAGAAGACATACAGATGGTCAACAGGTACATAAAACATGCTCAATATCACTAATCATCAGAGAAATGCAAATTAAAAAACACAGTGAAATATCACCTCACACAATGAATTATCACCTCACACACTGGCCATTATTAAACAAAGCCACACATACACACAGACAAAATTTTTAAAAATGTTGGCAAGAATGTGTAGAAATTGGAACCCTTGTGCACTATTCGTGGGAATGTAAAGTGGTGTAGCTGCCAAAGAAAACAGTATAGAGCTTCCCCCAAAAAATTTTTAAAAAGAAATAGAATGATCATATGATCCAGCAATCCTACTTCTGAGTATTTATCCAAAATAATTGAAAGCAGAATCTAGAAATGATATTTGTACTCTTATATGTATTGTAGCATTATTCACAACAACCAAGAAATGGAAACAACATAAATGTCCATTGGAGGATAAGGGATAAGGGAGTGTGGTATAGAAATGCAGTGGAATATTAGTCAGACTTAAAAAAGAAAGAAATCCCGTGATGTTACACATGAATAAACTTCGAGGACATTATGATAAATGAGATAAAGCAGCAACGGGGAAGGAGAAATATTGCATGATTCTACTTATAGGAGGTATATCAAGGGGTCATAAAAGCACAAAGTTAGAATGGTGATACAGGCAAGGGCAATGAAAGGTGGAAAGGCAGTTTTTGTTCCATGGGTATGGAATTTCAGTCAGGTGGGATGAAAACATTCTAGGGACCTGCTGTACAGCCACGTGCTTGTATTAAACAAGACTCTGCGGCACATTTAAACATTTAAGAGGGTAGATTTCATGTTTATTTCTACTAAAATAAAAAAAGGCTCACGAAGAGTTCTTTTTCACGTTTCGACTTTCTAAACATTAAGAAATAAGTGCACTATTGAAAGATCCAAAACAAGAGAATATAAGAGGATATTCAAAATATAAGAAATATCCAAACTAATGTAAGCCATTCTTGGTAGAAAAGGAAAGCTTAATTCTGAGTCTGTAGCACATAGTAGAGCTTTTGCCTTTCATAACATTTACTTGAGATACTCAAATACATACTAGCTTAGAGTAATTTCCTTCTCATTTTCCAGGAAGGTCTTGCCCTCCTCTTCAATCCCTTTTTTATTTTTTATTTTTTTTAAAAGATTTTATTTATTTATTCATGAGAGACAGAGACAGAGAGAGGGAGAGACAGAGGCAGAGGGAGAAGCAGGCTCCCCGCGGAGCAGGGAGCCCAATGCGGGACTCAATCCCAGGACCCTGGGATCATGACCTGAGCCGAAGGCAGACGCTTAACCAACTGAGCCACCCAGGTGTCCCGTCAATCCCCTTTTTAGCTTGAGTAGCTTACGTTTCATCATTTTATGAGATTTGTGTTCCAAGCAAGGTCCAAGTGAGGTTTCCCTTGAGGAAGAAAAAATCCATATTTAAAAAAATGATTGAAAGTTAGTGGATTCTAGTACCTTCTCTTACAGATGAGGCGTACAAAGCCTAGACAGGCTTAAAACTTGTTCCAAGTCACATAACCAGTGAGATAAGGCTGGTCTGCAACTCAGAACCTCCATTCTTGCCAACATTCATTATGCATGTGATTTTACTTCTATACATCAAAGTTGGACAAAACAACTGGAAAATCATTATTTTAAGCCTAACATGTACTAGAGATTACAGCACGCAGTAAAAATGAAAGGTACGACCTGTGTCCTTTCTCAAGGAGTTCTCATCAACATAATCTAATGGAGTTTGCTTAGTGTTTTTAAAAAAAGGTATGAGTGGTGCCTGGGTGGCTCAGTCGTTAAGCATCTGCCTTCGGCTCAGATCATGATCCCAGGGTCCTGGGATCGAGCCCCGCATCAGGCTCCCTGATCAGTGGGAAGCCTGCTTCTCCCTCTCCCACTCTCCCTGCTTGTATTCCCTCTCTCGCTGTCTCTCTCTCTGTCAAATAAATAAATAAAGTCTTTTTTAAAATAAATAAATAAATAAAAGATATGATATGCATAATTACTTAAAAAGCAAAATGAAATATTTGTAGTATATTTTCTGAAGTGGTCTAAGAATAGAGTATATATTGTGATCTATGTGGTGTGTGTATATATACTATGTAAGTTTATATACTATGTAATATATTTGTATATTTTGTGTATATATTGTATATATATACACACATTGTATATATTGTGTAGTGTATATATTGTGCGTGTGTGTGTGTGTATATATATATTGTGTATATATATATATAGTGTATATATTGTGTATACACTGTGACCTATAGGATGTGTGTGTATATACTATGTAAGTTTCATTTATAGAGAAAAAATATGCAGGATCTAGGAGGCAGTATTTGCTCAACTCCACTTTGATCACTGGAGTACTGCTTTTTCAACTGAGAGATCACACCTTGATTCAAAATCATCAAGACGTAGTTCATATAGAGCATCCAACATGGCTGGGGAAATAACTACTCTGTGAGCACTGACTAAAGGAATTAGAGAAGAGTAAGGAAGTAGAACAAGTGATAAATTTAAGTATCTGAAATTCTATCCTGAAAGAGAAAGAAACCTTATCGTGATTGGCCCTTGAAGAATTTGGACTCAGATGTATATAAGAGAGAAGCAGAGTTTTGCCTTAACGTAAGGAAGATCTTCATAGTCACTGGAGTTATCCAACAGTGAAATAGGGTACCCGAGATATTGATTACCCAGTAAATGAGGATATTGGATCTGGATAAGCATTTGGAAGAGATATTGTCAAGCAGGGTTTCTTAGACTAATATGCACATGCATCACGTTGGGGTGTTGTTTAAATGAAGATTCTGAAAAAGTGTGTAAGGGTAGGGGTGCCATCTTACATTCACACAAAGTGTTGAGGTGATGCCCATGCTTCTGCTGCATTGCTCACACTTTAATTTGTACCTTAAAATAGGTGATTCAAATTTTATTTGAGGCCTGAGACTTTATTAGACTTGATTGCTGAATACTCTATAAATAAAGCTGCTGTTCGGTTAGGAATTATCTGCTTCATCCTGGCAAAAAAGGAAAATCTTTTGAGGAGTCAGCCAGGGAAAGCGAATTGACTTGTCTAAAGAGAAGGAAATCCCAAATGCACTCTGTGTTAACACACACATGCTGCTGAATGTCAGCCTCCTGTAATGACATTTATCTCACACACACACACACACACAGTTAATATAGGCCTTTTGCCTGCAGCCTTTTCATGGTATTCTTTCATTCTGTGTTAGTCCTCTGTTGTCTTCCTTAATATTGTTGGAAGCAAAACTTTTTACTGAGATATTTGCATTAGAGACACATTGAATTGTTATATGGATTTCAGCAAATTGCGTGTGGCAGCTGAAATGCTCATTTTTGTCATGCAAAGTCTTCACTTGGGATTTTTTTTTTCTTTTATGGCCCAGTGATAATAAAGACCAGTTAAGACTTTGGCCGCCTGGCTACAGAGCAGCTGACTTGTAGGACTCTTCTAAATGAGACTGTCTGAGCACAGTATCTTCCTTTAAACATGAAAAATTTTGAACACTATTTAGTTTGACCGTAATTAAATCTCAGTCCCTCAAGGAAGTGAGTGTTTATTTCTTCTCTACATGATTGATTTTGGTTATTTTACCTTCACATAAGGAACATTAAAGAATAAAAGAGTAAACACTTCAAAATAGTTTTCAAAATCTGTCACAGACTAGACATAACAACCAATTATTCTTCCTTTCCCCATCCTAAGGCTTCAAATAATAGTGGGGGGAAAGCTATTATTTCTGTAGTACAATTTTCAACTGTGAGTGCTAGTATCCAAGCAAAGAATTCCAGTTATCTTCAAAGAAAAGAATTTGTACCATCATTTACAGAAAGCTAAAAGAGAATTTTTTTACCTACAAAATGCTCTGACATTTCTGACAGAAGATTCCAGAATGTCTGCTAATTAATAGCAAAATATAAAATGCATTAATTAGTTTCCTCTCAATTACATACAAATCATGACAAATTGGCGTAAGGAACTAAGTTTCAGGCTTTGTGCTCAGGCTAATTGAAACCATTCTATTGTTTTTGGAATGATAAAGAGAATTCTTGACTTGAGAGAATTTAGGTGACATTTAATCTTGATTCACCCTGTTGGTGGAAAATGAAACCATATTTCCTCTGGGTTCAGATGTCAATCATTGAAAATACAACCCTCGTAAATAAATAAGGTTATGTTATCTCATCTATTTCTTTGCCTGCTTCAGAAGGAGACTGTCACAGAACCATTGTAGAAGATCAATTATGGAGAAGGCCTGTGAATCAGAAGTACAAATGGCTCTCAAAAACAGACTCTGAATCAAAAAAGATTTAAGCATTTATGGCTGGAAAAATATTTCTCACAGGAACAAGTGGAAAAAAAGTAGACATTTTGAAAAACAAATAAGACAATCTTTCCCTCATCAATTATATATCTATATATAAATTCATAATTTAAAACATATAATTATTAATTTATGTATTACATATATTATAAAATGTCTATTTATACACAAACATGTATGTGCACATGTATGCTTATGTCTACGTATAAGCACCCATATGTGTGGTGTATTCATATGCATATGTATGCAGGTATACAAATTTGCTTGTATAAACAAATCACCCTGTGTGTGCATACATATTCATATTTACATACATATGTGTATATGTGGGTATACATAATGATAGCAGGAATTTTGATTTGAAATTTTTAACTAAAAACTTTGAAAAGCAGAATGTGGAAATCAGTCAAACCAGATGCCGCCAGAATTAGTCAGGAGTAGCACAATTCATGTTTTTAAATTATTCGTGCTGGGATCAAAGACAGTAATGACACACTTAAACATCAGTTTTATTTTAAAGCGTCTCCACTTTACAAAACAACAACAACAACAACAACACTATCTGGAAATGTTTCAGATTTGACATTAACTCGTAATGAATTCATTTTGATGAAGATAACACCCATTGTGCAATGTGCCTGACCTATATTTCCACTGCTTAAGACCAGCTAACGAAAAAAGATGGTTATTAAAAGGGAGGCACCCAGGGCGCAGAATGGCTTGGTGGGAACTACCCCTAATCCTCCAGGCTAACAGCAAATCTTCCTCTTACCAGGTCCTTTGACGACAGCTATGTGCTACTTGATTGGGCACTAGTACCAAACGTAAGTAGAAGATCTATACTGAAGATCTTCAGAAATATGAATCTTAGGACTTTCTACAGGATCAAACAGGCTGATTCTGATTTCATGTGACTTTTTCCTGCTAGTTTTTATTCTTCTCTTAAAAAAAAAAACCAACACAGCTGTCACAAAAGACTCTAATGAGATCAGAGTACATGGTTTGTTGACTGTATAAACTTTCATAGTTTTTATGCTGTCAAGTCCATTTATTTCTCTTTTATGATGCCTTTGTCTCTTTTTGGAATATCCTCTTTGCCTCAAGACTACACTTACATCCATTATTTCCTAACAGTGTTTTAATTTTTGGGTATTTGATTAATGCCTTTATGTGTTTGCATTTTTATAGAAATAAGATAGTTTAATTCTAAGTACTTTTAATATAATTATAATTTTACTGCATTTAATTCTTATTTATTATTCTCAGCCAGAGTTTAAGCTCCTTTACCTGTCATTTCTCATTTTTAATTCTTCTGATCTTCTATACATTTGGATTTAGTATTTAGATTATCTTTATGTTTTTAAGATGTGTATATTTTGGAATCTCTAGCTTTGGGTAGTGAGATTTTGTTTGTTTCTTTTCCTGTCCAGCATCCATTTCATTTCTAGTAAAAGCATCATCAACACATTGATTTTCTTCTACATATCCACCTTCCCCTCCCTAACTTCTAGCCTCCACAACTGTGAGAAAAATAGGTTTTATTGTATAAGCCCCTCAGTCTGTGGTATTTGGTAATGACAGCCTAACCACACTAATACAGAAGGTGTATGTCCTTCTTTGTGGTTTTTCATTCCTGTTTGCTAAAATGTGGAAGCAATGGCTCGAGTTCGTGCAGCCTTCTTGAACCAAAAGATGGTAGCTGCATATATAGGATGTGCTAGGAAGAAGAATGATGGTAAGTCCACCATAATAGACCTGTTTATCTGTGACTTTTTTTCATGATAGTGAAATAAAATTATATGTTGTTAGAAATACTATTATTTTATATTTCTACCCACTCTTTGTGATTGCCTTAACCTAATATTAAGTTGAACCAAATGCAAATTAACATACAAATACTTATTTCTTCATCTCTAATAGGGAGATAACATCAAACATGAAAAATTTCTCTATAATATTTCTACAATATCTATACTACCTATTGTCCAGAACTGGGCCACAAACACCACTCTTAACTTATTACTTAATTAGCAAATCTTAATATTCTCCTCAAATCCAGCACTCTTGTTTCCAAACTATTTTATTGTTCCCAGGGAATATTGGGCAGTTACAGTGATAATAAAGACAGTAGGAAAGAAGTGCTGGGTCAAGACATTCACAAGCAAGGTAACTATTGACAGTCCCTCGCGTGGCTTATGATGATAGTGACTGATCCCAAGTGGGATCTGAGAGCGTTTTCCTGAGCACAATTCTAGTTTGTGGATGGAATGAGTCAGGTTCTCCTTTGAGCCTCCGCAGCAACAGTGACAAATGGAGGGCAAATGGATGTAAAACCACACAATCTTGCACATATTTCAACCAAACCAGAGGCTCAAATTAGCAATCTAATGTGTGGGGAGAGAGCATTTATTTACCCAAATTTAGAATCAGAGTTAAGCAGTCATGAGCTCATAGTGTAAATGCTGATTTATCAGCAACATAGATTCAACTATTTTTTTTTTCTTTTTACCCTTGTGAATATGCCATCACAAGTGAACAAATTTGGTTAGTTATTGAGAAGCAGTAAATGGAAGGCCATCGCAACATGGTACAGAATGGGAACTAGGATACTGGGTTCCAGGATTTGTGGCAATTCAGACCCACACGCCAGGGTCACTTGTGTTATTTCTTTTAAAAAAAATTATTTAAATTCCAACTAGTTAACATACAGCATAATATTAGTTTCAGATGTAGAATTTAGTGATTGAGTACTTACATGCAACACCCAGTGCTCATCACAAGCACACTCCTTAATCCCCAGCACCTATTTAATCCATCCCCCACCACCACCCCTCTGGTAACCATCAGTTTGTTCTCTATAGTTAAGAGTCTGTTTCTTGGTTTGCCTCTCTTTTTCTTCCTCCCAACCCATATTAGTTTGTTTTGTTTCTTAAATTCCACATATGAGTGAAGTCATATGGTATTTGTCTTTTTCTGACTGACTTATTTTGCTTAGCATTATACTCTCTAGCTCCATCCACGTTGTTGCAAATGAAAAAACTTCTTTTTTATGGCTGAGTAGTTGTGTTATTTCTAATGTAATCTCTAAAGCCCCTTCTAGCTCTGGAAACTGATTCTAGCATCCATAATAGGGAGGAGTCCTACAAAAGTCTCTAAGGAGATGAAAATCACATTATTGTTCAGAGAGTTTCTGGAAGAGGAGAATGTTAGAAATACACAGTCCTCAGCTGACTTGTCCTCTTGTTTTCCTGTCATCTGATAGATTTTATCATATTTAGAGAGAAGAGGATTAAGTGCTTAGAGGGAGGCATTAGGAAAGTCACAATGAATGTTTAGAGTTTATACACATGAAGAAATACAAATATAGCAAACAAACAAGGCCTTCCATTGAGTCATTCAGTCTTAACTTAGAACTATTTACAGACACCCTGCATACCTGTATATTAGCTTATAAGCAAACTATGCAAGAGGAATAGAAAATAAATATTGCATATCGTTGATTTTAGAAACATCACTGATTTCTAGACTAGAGAAAATTGTAAGTAATTATTATCAAATGATACTATTTTACAAACAATATAAATAGCTAACTATGTTGTTACAGCTGATTATTTTATTGGTCTCTCTTTCCTGCTCTTCTATGTCTTAGATGAAACTTCCCAAAAGTTATATCCTAGTTTTAGGTAGTCTCCTTTTGACACTTATTATGACATATTCTTTGAAATAAATGTTTGTTTTCTTTCTCTCTTCCTTCCTTCCTTCCTTTCTTTCTTTCTTTCTTTCTTTCTTTCTTTCTTTCTTTCTTTTCTTTCTTTTCTTTCATGTGGAGTTGCTGCCCATCCTTCTGTATTTCCATTCACTACTCTTAACTTGTCAAAACAAAAGACTCAAGCATCATATTAATATGTGATAAGAAAACTAAGGAACATGGTTTGCCCAATGAACAAATTGGAAAATTGCCATTTTTATCCTCCTATTTCCAAAAGCTTTTGTTTCAGCATAATTGGGACTCATCATCCAGGAGGGGATTTATGATCTTATCTTTGCTATAAGATCACTGGCAGCCAGCACAAGGAATGTAAAAAAGTAGTTTTTGTTCAACTTGAGAAATGCCATCCTCTTTATAAAATAATGACCCTGAAATACCATGCATATACAGTTTTCTTATACGACTATTCTCTCAAAATGAGGGAAAATAAGCTCATACTGAGGATACAGGCTTATATGATTGATATTAAAAACATTATTCAACACATATTAAATGTTCACCATATGCTTTATGTGTTATATGTATTACCTCAAGTAATTATCACAACCCCATCAGGTAGGTCCTATTATAATCCTCATTTTACAGAGAAGAGCAATAAGAAATAAAGCTGAGTTGTCCAAGGTCACAGCTCATAAGAGGAAGAACTACAATTTGGATCAAAGTCGTCTATCTAACTCTAGCTTTTGCCCTTTTAACCACTACATTACACTGATTCACTAACATGGAATATTTAATCCTGATTTTCTTTGTATATATAATGGCATTTCTGAACTATGTTCATGAATCTGTAATACATAGGCAATTTTGAGATGTTGGCATTGCTGAACTATACTGGATAGTACTCTACTGAGAGTGAAAATGAGAAATGATTTCCTGATTACTGCCTGTGTAATATTGTTATTTGGAGAAATTCAAATATGGAGACCATATTAGTTAGGGTATTTTTAATAGAAACCAACCCAAGTTAGCTTAACCATTGCAGGGAAGTTAATGGGAAGGGGTGGGGGGATGGGACAGGTTTATTTTAAAGCTAAGAAAGAAATGAACCTGAGAAAAAAAGTAAAGTTAGTGACTAAAAAGCATTGAGCAGTATTTCTTTTTCTCCATATTTCACATCTCACAGCAAATCAGTTTTAGATCTATTTTTCTCACTCCAGGACAGATTGATTCACTTTGCTTCTCTGGTCCACAAGGCAGATCACGATGTCTTACTTCTCCTGAGTTTGCAGTTCACCTTAGAATGACACAACTCTCTCTTCATCCTAACTCCAATCTCCCAGAACATAGAATGTCATTGGCTCTAATTAAGTGTATCCAACCAGTTATAGTGAGGGGAGACTTTATGAAGTGAAAATATACCTAGAGAATTGGATTCCGATGAATCAGGAATTTATAAAATGTTTGCAGTCTAGTGGGTATGATTAGAATAGCATTCAGCATTGCAGCCGCACCCGCCTGCGACTCAGAGACAATTTCACCGCAGGGAGTGGAGTTATGTCAAATCAATGTTAGTAAAGAAAAATCTAGTTTATAGTTTTTAACATCATACACCAGCTCTCCCTCCTCATATCTCATCAACTATGATCAATTATTCATAAAAACTCTGAGACAGATATTATTTTGGATATATTATTGGTAATCCATGAATTATATATTCAAATTGGAAGTGTGCTGGTTTTTACTAATGTCAACAAAGATGGAAATTGCATTTCCCTGAACCACTACCCTGTATATTCTCAGATTAGAGTTGACCAAAAGAGAAGCTCTATTGAGATTCGGAAGATGTAAATGAAGCCATGGTCATTAATCTTAGGTTTTCACCATCAGATATGTGATAGGCAATTGTAGAGGACCCAGGAAGTCTTAGCGCATCCTTTCTCTCTTCTGCTCATGTCCTTCTCATCTTCTCAATTGTTTGCCTTGATGATGAATAGTGGCTCTCATTCCACCACCAGACACTTGCCTACAGCCCCTCACAGGTGATAACTAACCAGTTAACAGTTTCCCATAGACCAGTTCAAAGGCTACCTTTCATGGTCTCATTTCAGTGACTGAATGTGCTTGGTTCCTCAGCTTTCCCGGCAAGTTCCAACGCATCCATCCAAGTGAGTGCTTAAGGAAGTCAGGTTAATTACTCTTTTTCTGAAACCCCAACTCTCCCTTCCAGAGCTTTTCAAATAATTTTAAGGCCTAATTGCTAAAAGTAAATCCCTTACTACATAATACTCTTAGTGATGCCGTAACCCTGCTTCTCTGACTGGAGCTTGACTAAAGGAGTTGTTAGCACCAGAAGTGTTCCTTGTGAAATAGAACCTTAATGCTAAGAATCTGGAGTTGGCTCCTTGATCTGACAAGATTAAAAGGCATAATGGATTCTAAGGTTGCTAGGTCAAGATGAACATAATATTGGATCAGGCAGATATTATCGATAGGAGAGCACTAATCAGAGTCTGACTTCAGTGTGTTTGCTCAAACAGCTGGAGTCATCTTGGTCAATTGCCTGAAACATGGACTCAAATGTAACTTCTGCCTGACAAAGCTGAAATGCCAGAACTTCCTTTCTGCACTATGAAGTTGTGCTTTCCAACGCGAGAGCATTAGACACATTTGCTTATTAGAAATAATAATCCACTATAAGATTACAGGTGATTGCTGTTAAAAAATAAACAGAAGTGAATAAATATCAAAAATTGAAAAAAATCATGAAAATTGAATAAATATTATGGCAGCAACAAAATTAAGGCATCAAAACAAACTGAACTTAGATCAGCACTTCATATAGCTCTATCACAAAGAGGTCTCTTTTTTTTTCCAAATAAATTCCATAACTTTGTTTTCAAGATAAACACCTGTAAATTATATATAGTAATAAGATTTATAACTGTCTTAGTTTTATATTAGGAAGTACAATTATTTACTGTTAATAAAATACATTTTATGAGAAATAAAATAAAAATAAAAAACAAAATAAAAATTAAAAAAATAAAATAAAAAATTTAAATTAAGTTTAATTAGAATTAGTAAAATCAAAGTTCTATTTCATAGTTGTTCTAGCCATATTGCAAGTGTTCAACAGCCAAATGTAGCTAGTGGCTACCATATTAGATAATACATATATAGACTATCCCCATCACCGCAGGAAGTTTTATTGAATACTCTTGCTCTAGAAGAAAGTATCCCAAAGCATGTGGAGATTGGAATACTGGAGTGGGTCTCTCTGTTATATGACATCTGCTTACCCAACCCCTAACTTTGTCTCTTAGAAGAGGATAAGCCCTTATTCAAGGCTTTAAAGCATACATTGTAAGTGGAACACCAGCATTCTTTTTTTTAAATTAAATTAAATTTTATTATGTTATGTTAGTCACCATACAGTACCTCATTAGTTTTTGATGTAGTGTTCCATGATTCATTGTTTGCATATAACACCCAGTGCTCTATGCAATACTTGCCCTCCTTAATACCTATAACCAGGCTAACGCATCCCCCCATGCCCCCTTCCCTCTAAAACCTTCAGTTTGTTTCTCGGAGTCCATTGTCTCTTATGGTTCGGCTCCCCCTCCGATTTCCCCCCCTTCATTTTCCCTTTCCTTCTCCTAATGTCCTCCATACTATTCCTTATGTTCCACAAATAAGTGAAACCCTATGATAATTGACTTTCTCTGCTTAACTTATTTCACTTAGCATAATCTCCTCCAGTCCCACCCATGTTGATGTAAAAGTTGGGTATTCATCCTTTCTGATGGCTGAGTAATATTCCATTGTATATATGGACCACATCTTCTTTATCCATTCGTCTGTTGAAGGGCATCTCAGCTCTTTCCACAGTTTGGCTATTGCGGACATTGCTGCTATGAACATTGGGGTGCATATGGCCCTTCTTTTCACTACATCTGTGTCTTTGGGGTAAATACCCAGTAGTGCAATTGCTGGGTCATAAGATAACTCTATTTTTAAATTTTTGAGGAACTTCTACACTGTTTTCCAAAGTGGCTGTACCAACTTGCATTCCCACCAACAGTGTAAGAGGGTTCCCCTTTCTCCACAACCTCTCCAACAATTGTTGTTTCTTGCCTTGTCAATTTTTGCCATTCTAACTGGTGTAAGGTGGTATCTCAATGTGGTTTTGATTGGAATTTCCCTGATGGCTAATGATGATGAACATTTTTTCATATGTCTGTTAGCCATTTGTATGTCTTCTTTTGAGAAGTGCCTGTTCATGTCTTCTGCCCATTTTTTGACTTGATTATTTGTTTTTTGGGTGTTGAGTTTGAGAAGTTCTTTATAATCAGCCCTTTGTAGTGTCATTTGCAAATATCTTCTCCCATTCTGTGGGTTGCCTCTTTGTTTTGTTGACTGTTTCCTTTGTTGTGCAGAAGCTTTTTATCTTGATGAAGTCTCAAAAGTTCATTTTCCCTTTTGTTTCACTTGCCTTTGGAGATGTATCTTGAAAGAAGTTGCTGTGGCCGATGTCGAAGAGAAGTGAAAATAAACAGGGTATATCTGGGTATATCTGTTCCAGCTATGCATGTCAGAATTGGAATCACCAACCTTGCATAATTCAAGCTTGTGATGGTGAAACTAATCCCTCTAGAAAGGCAAATCTAGGGGCTTCCACATTTCCTTTTCTATCATAATAGCTTATTCCACAGGTCAGGGAACAAAGTAGGGTTTCTACTATTTACCGGGTATATCTGTTCCAGCTATGCATGTCAGAATTAAGAAAACAAGTATAGCACGGGTCTGGGGTCCTCTGGGATTTTGATGGATTCCTGTCTCACACTGAGGTGTTTCATCCATTTTGAGTTTATCTTTGTGTATGGTATTAGAGAATGGTCGAGTTTCTTTCTTCTGTATATAGCTGTCCAATTTTCCCAGCACCATTTATTGAAGAGACTGTCCTTTTTCCATTGCATATTTTTTCCTGCTTTGTCGAGGATTATTTGATCATAGAGTTGAGGGTCCATATCTGGGCTCTCTAGAACACTAGCATTCTTAATGAGTTCTGCAATGGCTAGTTTCTACAGGCCAGCAGTGACAGTGGAAATTGTTGTTATCAAATGAATTACCAGAATTTAATGGAGATGATAAATATTGGAATTTTAGGGAAAAGTGGGGCTTATACTTAACTGCCAGAAACAGTTGTGTCATGGTCATTATAATAGGCAGCAGAAACCTACAGAGATCTTTGATTCTGACTAACTAACCATGGTATCCCTGGTACTGAAATAGATGGCCAGCCTATGAAATTTTTACTTAAAGTCCAAAGTTCAGTGAACAGAAGTCCTACTTAAATGATCAGGGTAGAGACTTCTGACTCCTGTACCATTTTCTAGGTTTGAAGCAGTTTACAAAGTCATAACCCTTAGAAAGCAAGGGAGGTTGAGCATTGTTGAGGGAGTCCTGGCCTGCCAAAAAAGGTATTCTATAAATCTTTCTTTAGTCTTTCCTCAGTGAATCTTCATCATATATCAGGGTGGTTGTGCTTTGGGAAAGGACAAATAACTGGTTTTCAGAGATAATTGGTCATCGACTTTGAACTGACACTAATCCCTGAAATCAAAAGTGCCACTGTGGCCTCACCAGTCAGCACGAGGTGTTGTGGGAGTCATGTGGTTAAAGGAATTACCTCTGGTCCATCTCATAGTGGATGCAGTGGGACCCCAGACCCATGCTATACTTGTTTTCTTAATTCTGACATGCATAGCTGGAACAGATATACCCAGTAAATAGTAGAAACCCTACTTTGTTCCCTGACCTGTGGAATAAGCTATTATGATAGAAAAGGAAATGTGGAAGCCCCTAGATTTGCCTTTCTAGAGGGATTAGTTTCACCATCACAAGCTTGAATTATGCAAGGTTGGTGATTCCAATCACGTTCCAATTTCCCTTGCTTATTTTTCTGTGCCAAAGACAAATGGATCTTGGAGAAAGAGAGTGGGTTATTGTAAATTTAATCGGGTGGTGACTTCAATTTCAACTGCTGCTCCAGATGTAATTTCTTTGCTTTAGCAAATCAACACATCCTGGCACCTGATATTCAGGTATTGATCTGGTGAATGGTGTGTGTGTTTTTTTTTTCCTGTGCCTATTAGTGAGGACACCAGAAACAGTTTGCATACAGCTAGCAGATCCAATAACACAGCTTCATTCTCTTACCTCAGAGCTGTATCAATTATGTCATAATCTAGCCACAGGGGCCCTGATCTCTTTTCTATTCCATATTTCATGTGTATTAATTATATTGATGATGTCATGCAGATTGCAGATGATGAACAGAGGTAATAACAAGCTTAAATACCTTGATAAGATATATGAATACTTAAAGGTAAGAATTAATACAGACAAATCCAATGGCTTTTCATATATATACTTATATATACATATATACTTACATATTTATTATATTATAGCTGTATCTCTTCTAAGTGAAAGTTAGCATAATACTTAGTGAGGCTGTTTCAATTTTGGAGGACTATATGCCCTTTTTGGGGCATACTATTTCAACTCATTTGCCAAGTAACCCAAAAGGTTGCCATTTCTTGAGTGGAACTCAAAGCATGAAGTCTTATTAATGGGTCTTGGCTGCTGGGCAAGCTATTCTGCTATATGGGCCATATGGGCTTTGAAGATAATAATGATTTTTGAGGTCTATATGTTGAAAAGGCATGCTAAACAGAGACTTTGGTGGGCCCCTATGGCATAATCATAGCATAGGTCTTTAGGATTTCGGAACAATGTTATTCCATTCTCTCTATATATCTATTCTATGAAAAAGCAATTTCTGGTTTATATGGTTTATATGGTCTTAGAAAAGGTGGAAAGCTTCTTATAGTCCATCAAGTTATCATGTGACCTGACCTCCCTATCTGCGTGATGTCTGAATCTACAAAGACATAATGTTGGACATGTCCAGCAACACTGCGTCTAGGGAACTGGTATGCTCGAGATAAGGCTCAAGCAAATTCTAAATGTGTGAGCAACCAGCTCCATTCCTGTGGCTGCTGTTTATACTATATGATATTATCTTTTGTAATTGGTTCTTATGGCACCCGTATTCCTTTCCTGTTTTTAGCTGTAGCTATTGCTAGTCTTACCTAAGTTCTCAATCACATCTGAATGATAACTGTGGAACGCAATTATACAAAACTTGTGAGAAAATTACAAAGGAAGCAAAAGGCACACACATTGCATTTATAAAGAACTATACAATTAAAAAGATGAATAATATACAAATGCATGTATTTTTCTTTACATAGAACTGGTGTCTCAAAATAGTCAATATATCGTTATTGTTCTATTTCTGGCAAAATACTCACACACAAAAAAAACCAAGAGTATTCCCTTCTTGTAGAATCTATCCCCCCCAACCCTGCCCCAGTCTCTAGAATTTTCGAGGTCTACATTCTTTAGTAAAGACCATGTCATATGGGTCACTTCTTATATTGTAGAAACAAATACACACACACCTACATACACATACACATAGTAATGTCCAAAACATAATAGAGCTTGAAATACAAAGTATGACAGATTACAACACATGACATAAAATCTGTCAAAACAAAAGCTATTATTCTATCCTTTCTGTGAAAATATATCATCTAACATTTTTGTTCAAGATGGAAAATCTATAAGCAAAGATAAGCAGTGTGCACCATCTTGTGGATGAATTTCCCATCAACCCAGCAGATTGTACCTCCACCCTCCACATTCTGAACCAAGAGTCAGACCATTTCTACTGAGAAATAACCTATATCCTGTACCTTACTTTCCTTCTACCTTTGAGCCAAATGTGAGCTCTCAGGCTCCACTTTTTCAGAGTTCCCCTCTCTAGTTACAGATGTGGTCAATACGAAAAGTCATCTGAGACAGAGAAAATGGCTCAGGTATTTCCTTCAAAGCAATCACAGCTGGGTGACTAAGATATTGGGTACAGTCTAGGCATCAAGAACTTTAGACCCATGCTAGAAAGTGAAGCAATGCAGGTATAGGTTTGATTATAATTTGGGGTCAAAAATGCTGAGATCAGAATCTGAACGAATGCTATGGTATAGAGGTATGAGGTTAAAAAAAAAAACTGGGAAAAAGAATTTGGAAGTCACATAAATCCCTCAAATGCATGAGTTGTTATTAAGGTGAATACAGGAAGCTCAAATTAAATGGAATAGCTTAAAGACTCAAGTAGTATAGTCTTCTAATGGTGTAAGGAGAATGCCTAGGCTTTTTACTTAACTTCCCATATTATAATACTCTCTTCTCATAAAATTAGCCCATTTCATCCAACCATCAATCCTTCCATTGGACACTGTTCTTAATATCCCCACCTTACCATCAAGGAAATCAAGGCACAGAGAGTCCATATAATTTGCACAGATTACAAACTTCATAAGGCCTTGCACCTGTATTCAAGCACAAACATGTCCATTCCATAGTGTGTGCACTTAACCACTTTGCTATTTCATATTTCACTACATTTTAGTGATTGAAGTGGTGTAAGGCCAACAAAGCTTTTGCTTTTCTTTCTTTCTTTTTTTTTTAAAAGATTTATTCATTTATTTAGAGAGAGAGCCGGGTGCAGAGGGGGGAGGGAGAAAAAGTCCTTAGCACACTCCTCACTGAGTGCAGAGCCTCATGTGCTGCTACTCCAACCTCATAACCCTGAGATCACCACCTGAGCTGAAACTGAGAGTCTGGCGCTTAACCAACTAATCCAGGCACCCCAGCTTTTGCTTTTCTATTAGGCATTACAAGGTAGATGCAAAGGTCCTGGAAGAAAATAAAAAGTAATAAAAGATGGAAAATAGAGAACTTAGGGGCAAAAGAAGGAGATGGATGGGATAGAAGGTCTCCCCAAAATCAGATACAGTCAAGAGTTTAAAGGATATGTAATTGACCCTGATTCTTAATACAGAAATATCATGATATAATATAGACTTGGCCTCCATACAGATCTGGGTCAAAGTTATATATATATATAAATACTTCACTATCCTAGACATCTAATAATTCTTTTTTTTTTTAAAGATTTTTATTTATTTATTTTTGCAAGAGAGAGAGAGAGCACGCGAGAGCAAGCACGAGCAGGGGTGGGGGCAGAGGGAGAAGCAGATTCCCAGTGGAGCAGGGAGATTAATGTGGGTGGGACTCAATCCCAGGACCCCAGGTTCATGACCTGAGCCGAAGGCAGACACTTAACCGACTGAGCCACCCAGGCACCCAGACATCTAACAATTCTTTAAAAAATATTTTTATGGGCGCCTGGGTGGCTCAGTTGGTTAAGCGACTGCCTTCAGCTCAGGTCATGATCCTGGAGTCCCTGGATCGAGTCCCGCATCGGGCTCCCTGCTCGGCAGGGAGTCTGCTTCTCCCTCTGACCCTCCCCCCTCTCATGTGCTCTCTCTCTCATTCTCTCTGTCAAATAAATAAATAAAAATCTTTAATAAAAAAATAAAATAAAATAAAATAAAATAAAAAATATTTTTATGTGAGAAAATGCACATAATATAAACCTAACAACTCCTTAAAATCATTTTTTCTCATTTGCAAAATGAGAACAAAACCACCTACCTTGCTTAATTAAAATGTATGGTAAATTCAGTGATTTCAATAAATGACCGTTTTCCTTTTCTATTTTTCCCAAGAATGTTATAATTGAAATCACTGTATAAACAAATCTAATTAGAAAGCTATCTCAACATGAGTTCATATTTTTATTAACACTCAAAGAGGCTAATACTGACTTCAAGAGGGAAAGACACAAAGCAGTCACAAATCTTTCTAAATTCCACTATTTTAAAGTACAGGGATTGGTAGCTGAGGAACTTTTTACTTGAATATCAGTTTGAACTGCCAAGAAACAGAGGTAATAGTCACTTTGATTCAGGCAGCCATAGGAAGTCATTGACTCAAACCCTCAATTTATACAAATGAGGACACTGAGGCCCAGCAAGTTTGAAGGAATTGCCTGGTGCCTCACAGCTAGTTAGTGATAGAGGGAAGATTAGAATAGCAATCTCTGGGATGTATGTGATGTGGTGTTTTTTTTTCTTAAATACTAAGAGTATACACCAGATGATAGCCTCTTTGAAATAAAATCTATAACAAAATAAGTAGAAGGCTAGCAAATAAATACATTCAACACATAAAAAAAGAATAAAACAAAAATCAAACATCTTCACAATGTGGAAATATTTTGAGTGGGGAATTAACTACATAATCTCCATGGATACTCATTTGTTCCATGGTACCACATAATTAAGGTCATTTTTATTCACAAATGTCCTCTATGTGAGTAACAGTCTTTGTACAGATATATAACAATAACAATAATAAGAGTTAGTCCCAAGAAAATTAACCAAATCAGCAGATAAGCAAAGACAATATGCTTCCACACATTTACTTAAAAAGAGAGAGAGAGAATTTTGAATTTTACTAAACAGCTTGAAGGAAGGAAGGAAGGAAAGAAAGAAGGAAGGAAGAGAGGAAGGAAAAAAGAAACATCTAAGGAATCAACAGAATAAGACCTTAAATGAGATGAGTAAAGCAGTTTGGGTCATGTAGACAATGGCCAGTAATGCTGGTTTAGGGGAGGAAAAACTTGTTCTTAACCTCCTAGGTTCAGTCCTGGGGGACTGTGAACTAAACTGACAACAGACAAAATAACAGGAGTAAAGACATCCAAATTAATAAATTTTTAATTTTACATGTACAGAAACATCACAAAAATAATTGAATACTCAAAGAAGTGGTGAAATTTGAGAGCTGATAGAACATTTTAAAAAGGGGAAGAAAGGGGGAGAAAGGCTGCTGGAGGGAGAGTAAATGAATTTTAGGAAAGATAAATGAGTCCTTAGGAAAACAGATGGAAGATATAATGGTTTGTGTCCATATCTGTTTGAGTATGGTGCCTACTTCTCTGCTCTCCTGTGATGAGTCAGTCTTCCCAGGTGGGTAAAACTCTTGGAGAGAGGATTATTACAATTGAGGTTTCCTGGGGGGAGGATCTGTTTTTTAGGTGGATAAGAGGACTTCAGAGAAAGTCTTTCCCTGCATTGTGGATTCTCAGCTATCTTCAGCTCAGACTAATCTTTATGTCACTGTGGCACATTTTGGAGCCCTTCATCTGGCAGCTCAGTGATTCCTGTGAACGTCACCATTTGATGTAGTATATACTGAAGTTCATGATGAGCCTACGTCCAGTTGTCAAGAAAGACATTTTATCAATGTGCTTGTTTAGGAAGGTGAGGTATATTCTTATAATTAAAAAGTAATTTTCAAAACCAAAGTGATTAGATGTTGGTGTTTAAATATTTAAGATAAAATCACTAATAATACTTGGATACTAATGTGGTGGTTAGCAAATGCACATATGTGTACTCACCTAATATATTACTTATTGCTTATTTGTATATGAATGAAAGTATTTAATATAATTGCAATCCTATTATATTATATAATAAGTTTTCTATGGCACATAAAAGCTCTCAAATACTACATATTTAATGATATATCCATCTGCAATAAAAGAAGAAAAGGCCATGTGTAATTAATAAGAGTATATGAATCCATAAAACCAAACATTCCCTGGGTGACTTAATAAAAGCAAACTAATCACGGCTACCAATCTACTGAAAGCTTTCCATAAGTGACAGGTCAAACTCACAACCCATCATTCCTTCTTGGCAGTAAATGGAAGCTAAAACCAGGTGAAATAGCTCCTTTTCTTGTTTACAAGGGTTTTCCATACTTTGGAGCTCATTAAAAACCAGAAGCATCTTTGAGAACAAGCAGATGTTTACTTCTTCTACTAGAAATTGACTACTTTTCTTGTCATTTTCTTCAGCTATCTTTCCTTTGTCTTTAAATAAAGGGTGGCCTGAAATATTAGCACAAACCCAGAGATTATAAAACCATGCAGAGTAGCAAGTAAGAATTCAAAAATGGAGTTGGGGATTGAAGATTGATAGAATTCTAACAGGTGTGTATTTAGAATATACCTGTTTTATGTGACAAATTCAGCTTCATGAACATTTGAAAGTATTGCGTTGGCTCTACATCCATCCACAATGGTATTTGCCTTTAACTCCTAAGAGAGTCATCCACCATGGTTTTCAGAATGTTTCATGTTTCTTTTTCAGGAAAAGAAAACACTTCATAGCCTTCCTTCTCAACAAATTCCTTTACTAAATGCCCCGAGGAATTTGCCTCTTAACTTGAAGCTGGACATTCACCTTGAAAGACTGCTATATTCACTCCTTCCCTGTGAGGGTAAGACTATAGCACTTTTTTTAAATCAAAGCAATGATCAATTAGGATAGAGCCAGGATAATTCTATTGTAGATACCTAGAAAGACATTGTAACTAAAAATTGTTCTTTCATCACCTGGAATTGAGCTGTCACATTCAGTCAGTAAACCTTTCTGAGCAGGTCCCTGTGTTCATTTCTTTGTTATGCCCTGGAGTTGTAGCAAGGAACAGGAAGATAACATCCTAGCCCCTGCAGAGCTTGCAGTACTAAGGGAATTCTGAAAATTAAATGTTCCACAAGTCACCAGCTAATTATGTGCCGCTTTAGTAAGGTCTCTGATAAAGAAGAGAAAGTTACAAGATTATACAATAAAATTTCTGGATTCAGGAGAATCATACAGTTGAAATTGAAATTTAAATTTAAAGTGTGATATGAGTTAGCTGGGGAAAATTTTCCAGAAGCACTAGGCAGCTTGAGAGGATGGAGGAATGATGTTAAGATTGGTATGACTGGGGGTGCCTGGGTGGCTCAGTCGTTAAGCATCTGCCTTCAGCTCAGGTCATGATCCCAGGGTCCTGGGATCGAGCCCCGCATAGGGCTCCCTGCTGGGCATGAGGCCTGCTTCTCCCTCTCCCACTCCCCCTGCTTGTGTTCCCTCTCTCACTGTCTCTCTCTGTGTCAAATAAATAAATAAAATCTTTAAAAAATTTAGAAAAAAAGATTGGTATGACTGGGGGGCACCTGGGTGGCTCCCTGGTTAAGCCTCTGATTCTTGATTTCCTGGTCATGATCTCAGGGTTGTGGGATCAAGTGTGGAGTTGGCTTGACATTCTCTCCCTCCCCCTCTTCCTCTGTCCTTCTCTCCGTTCTCTCTCTCAAATAAATAAAATCGTAAGAGAAAAAAAAAAAGATTGGTGTGATTGGATCCCCAAGAGTGAAGTGATGGTGGGCTACAGCAGGAGAAGTGGTGAAGATTTTGGCTTTTAGAAGGAAATTAATTGGAAACCACAGAGACAATTAGAGCAGAGAGTTGGTGGTGTTGAAAGTGCATTGGAAAGAGCAGTGGAGACAGGGAGACATAGTTAGGAGCCCATCCCTTCAACTATAAATGAGATGATGGTATTTTAGCCTTATGTGATAGGATAGGTAAATAAATACATTCAAGAAAAAATTACAAGTACAATTGCTAGGATATGATCATTGACTAGCTATTGTGGTGAGAATGTGAAAAAAAATAATATCAAGGATGATTCCCAGGTTTCTAGCTTGAGCACATGAACAGATGATAGTGATGTTAAAACAACATTAAAAAAAATCTATGAGAGCTTAAATAATTAAACTGCCAGATCAGACTCAGAAGAATTAAACGATCTTACTCAGTATCAATATTTATCCTAATTTCAAAGATACAACGAATTGAGAGGCACAGGTAAAGCAGAGAATGTAAGGAATCTCACTCCTGCTCAACCTTCATCTCTTGGCAAGTTAAGACATTAATCAAGACATCTCTGATGCTTATTTAATAACAGTGTGTTTGTGTGTGTGTGTGTGTGTGTGTGTGTGTGTATCTCACACTAAAAGGAAAACATTTTGGTCATGAAATATATCCATTTTAAATCTGATATTTAAATAGCGTGCATGTCCCAGATCCCAGGGCTTAGTTTTTGTTTTTATTAGCCATAAGCAATTTTAAATGAACCAGACATAGCCTGCTAAAAAACCTTTCATAGATGTGGACTCTTCTGATGGTAGATACCATTTGTGTCTTTGCCAAGAGGTCTGCCATTAGCATTTACAAGAAAAATTGACCAGGATATTTTTCTTTCTTGAACATTTCCCATAAATGAAGGCAATTGCAGACCGCTAATTCTTTCTTACTTACTGTGCATAAAAACTTTAGCAAATACGTTATTGATTTCCTAAAGAATATACTGGGAAATAAAATGAACCTTTTTTTTATACTTTGCTACAGCACTAAAGTTTTCTCATATGCTTTCAGATGCACTTCATTGATTGTTATAATAACTCTGTGCAAAATATAGTACTATCATTTTACAAAAGAGGACTGACATCCAGAAAGTTTAGGTCATCCAAAGTAAGTAAGTTGCAGAGATGGTTCTTACATCCATTTCCGACTCCTGACTTAATATTATTTTCTCTATATCAGACTGCCATCATGCTCATTTGTAAATTGTAAATCAAAACACTAGGTAAAGAAATGTAAATGTAGCATATTATTTTTTTGAAAGTTGATTTAGATATATTTGAAAGAAAAAAGATCCTTGGGTGCTTAGTTTTATTTTAACTGCCATTTTAGAATCGAGAACCTGTGATTTATGTGTGCACTGAATGTCCCATTCACAATTATTTTCAATTTGCATGAAAACAGTGATGAATTTAGAATGCATTCTGTAGATTACTGAAAAAGATGAGAAAATATGAAATGGAATCTCATGTGCTAAGGACTATATTATAATGGGTTTATTTTGCTGATTGTGTGATTGTAACTTCACTTGCAAAATGTCTCTAACTTTTCTATATATCTTCTGAGGTTCCTACTAAGTTTTTATTTATTTAAAAGATATTTATTTATTTATTTATTTATTTATTTATTTGAGAGTGAGAGAGTGAGAGAGAGCACAAACAGGGGGAGAGGCCAAGGAAGAAGGAGAAGCAGGGTCTCCACTGAGCAGGGATCCTGATGCGGGGCTTGATCCCAGGACCCTGAGATCATGACCTGAGCTGAAGGCAGATGCTTAACAGACTGAGCCACACAGGTGCCCCTAGTTTTTTTTTTAATAAATAATTGCTATGTACCAGTCAGCAAATCCAAATCCATGGAATTGTACAGTTTTATATAGTTATTTTCTCTAAGCAAGCTCTTTAGACCAATATAATCATCAGCAATTTTATGGAAGAAAGGGGAATAATATCTCTGAAAGACAGATTTTGTGTGGTGTTTGGATTTATATCACCAGTCTGGAGAGTTCAAAGGATGCTTCAGCCAGTTGTCCCAGAGCCTCCTAGGAACAATTTAAGACTTCACTCAGCCACATTATTCTTAGTCAAGGGAACCCACACAGGTTTCAAACCAAACAAATCTCTTCAGAATAGGTCCCCTTCTTCTTTATAGAAGAAAGCAAACACTTCCCTGTACCTCATATATGCATATATGGTACATCCTCTGACAATACCCCCCTCAACCAAGAAAACACGCATGTGCGCGTGCACACACACACACACACACACACTTTCCAATCCTGCTTGTTGGGAGAGCTTATCTACCTTTACTATACAAATAAGGATTCATCTGCAGAGTTAATTCTAAGAGTCATTTTTTGTTTTGTTTTGTGTTCCTTGGACTATACTCAGTTTATGTAGCAAGTGGACACTTACTTCAGTTTTGTCCTTGGACCTCAAGCTTCTGGCATTAAAAATGGGAAGACATTAGCATTTTTCCGGTTAATTATGTTTTACCCCTCGAAAGTATAATTAAGATAGCATGCTAAAATGGCCATAATTAGTACAGTAATTACTCTAATAAGTGAGAAACCAACAAAGCAAGGAAAGAAAAGCAAGAAGAAGCTCCTTAAACACTACCATAACCATAAGTTGTCAGTGAATCTTGACTATAAGGATCATCTTATTTCCTGTTGGGAGGTGTTCCCTGTGATAGAGTTCAGAATGTGTTATTCTAAACTATGGCATCTTGGCATATGGACATTTTAAGCTAAAGGAATTTGATAAATGGCATGTGCAGGAAGGGCTTTCTGAACTTTCCATGCAGCAGGTTACAAAAGTTAGGAAGGACTTTCTGATATTCTACTGAAGTAAGTCATAAAACCTTTACTGGGAAGTGACATCTCTATATCTGAAGTACAGGCGCGTTATTCTCTGAAGACAAAGGTATACAAGGAGGAATCTGAGGGAACAAGCCTTTCCCCAATTATATGTCTAGCTCACCTTTGTCTTATTTTTCTTTCCATCATGTCCCATTCTTTGTCACATAAAAACACTGAGATTTAACTGTGTCTTTGGATCTTCATTTTCTTAAAAGGCTTCTGTGTCATGTAAAACTTATATTGAATAAATTTGTATGCTTTTTCTCTTGTTAATATTTCTTTTGTTATGGAGTCCCAGTCAACAATTTAAAAGATTAGAGAGAAAAGATATGTTTTTCCTTTCCTACAGTTTCTGATGACCATAAAGTGTTGGCTGGGACACCCTACTCACTCTGGAGCAGGCAGATGAAATTTTGGGAGAACTAGCAGGAACCAGTGAAGGATAAAAATTCTTGCCACTGTCAACTCTTCTGGATCTTTGTGGTGCTCATTTGAATGACAAAGAAAAAAAAATTCATGCTGTCTCTTCCTTTTGAATTCAGATTAACAGGAGAAAAACACTGTAAAAATTAGGTCTTTGGATTGTGACTCTGTTTAAATTTGGTTTGGGGGCACGCATTGGTTATCTACCTTTTCCTCCAAGGGACAACTATTGCTTCTCTGTTTTGTTTTGTGTTCTGAAAGCTTGGTTTGGCTTTCCGCCTGTAAGGGCATGGAAGTTGTCAGCTCTTCTGTATTTAGGAAAACAACAATCAGGTTTGGAACCCCAAGAATATGGTCAGTAAAGCAATTATAGGAGTCCTAGATGCCTACAGTTGAACATAAAAGTATGATAGGAACTTTAACTCAGAAACAGAGTTGATATACAAATAGCCACAAACAAAGGCCCCCAGCCAGATGGCACTCACTTTAATGTCAAATACTAGCAATTGAAACAGTAATTTAGTTAATTGTCCCTGAGTTTTTTAAAACATAGGGTATTTCAGTTTATAACGTGTTTGTTTATTTTAATTACTTATTAGTTAACGTCTGTAAATTGATTATTTTTTCCCTTCCTGAACTTCCATAGAATTATAATTAGATTCCTCATCAAGCATTTCTTACTATTATTCAAGCTATTCTAAATAATGTTTGGAACACAACTGTAGAAAGAGAAATAAGAGAAACGATTCCATTTACAATAGCACCAAAACCATAAGATACCTCGGAATAAACATAACCAAAGAGGTAAAGGATCTATACTCTAGGAACTACAAAACACTCATGGAAGAAATTGAAGAAGACACAAAAAGATGGAAAAATATTCCATGCTCATGGATCGGAAGAATAAACATTTTTAAAATGTCTATGCTACACAGAGCAATCTATACCTTCAATGCCATCCTGATCAAAATTCCAATGACATTTTTCAAAGTGCTGGAACAAACAATCCTAAAATTTGTATGGAATCAGAAAAGATCCCGAATCGCCAAGGAAATGTTGAAAAAGAAAAACAAAGCTGGGGGCATCACGTTGCCCGATTTCAAGCTATATTACAAAGCTGTGATCACCAAGAAAGCATGGTACTGGCACAAAAACAGACATACAGACCAATGGAACGGACTAGAGAACCCAGATATGGCCCTCAACTCTATGGTCAAATAATCTTTGACAAAGCAGGAAAAAACATGCAATGGAAAAAAGACCGTCTCTTCAATAAATGGTGCTGGGAAAATTGGACAGCCACATGCAGAAGAATGAAACTCGACCATTCTCTAACACCATTCACAAAGATAAACTCAAAGTGGATGAAAGACCTCAATGTGAGACAGGAATCCATCAAAATCCTAGAGGAGAACACAGGCAGTAACCTCTTTGACATCGGCCACAGCAACTTCTTTCAAGATACATCTCCAAAAGCTAGTGAAACAAAAGCAAAAGTGAACTTTTGGGACTTCATCAAGATAAAAAGCTTCTGCACAACAAAGGAAACAGTCAACAAAACAAAGAGGCAACCCACAGACTGGGAGAAGATATTTGCAAATGACACTACAGATAAAGGGCTGGTATCCAAGATCTATAAAGAACTTCTCAAACTCAACACCAAAAAACAAATAATCAAGTCAAAAAGTGGGCAGAAGATATGAAAAGACACTTCTCTAAAGAAGACATACAATGGCTAACAGACACATGAAAAAATGTTCATCATCATTAGCCATCAGGGAAATCCGAATCAAAACCACATTAAGATACCAGCTTACACCAATTAGAATGGCAAAAATGGACAGGGAAAGAAACAACAAATGTTGGAGAGGTTGTGGAGAAAGGGGAACCCTCTTACACTGTTGGTGGGAATGCAAGTTGGTACAGCCACTTTGGAAAACAATGTGGAGGTGCCTCAAAAATTTAAAAATAGAACTACCCTATGACCCAGCAATTGCACTACTGGGTATTTACCCCAAAGACACAGATGTAGTGAAAAGAAGGGCCATATGCACCCCAATGTTCATAGCAGCAATGTCCGCAATAGCCAAACTGTGGAAAGAGCCGAGATGCCCTTCAACAGATGAATGGATAAAGAAGATGTGGTCCATATATACAATGGAATATTACTCAGCCATCAGAAAAGATGAATACCCAACTTTTACATCAACATGGGTGGGATTGGAGGAGATTATGCTAAGTGAAATAAGTCAAGCAGAGAAAGTCAATTATCATAGGGTTTCACTTATTTGTGGAACGTAAGGAATAGCATGGAGGACATTAGGAGAAGGAAGGGAAAAATGGGGGGGGGGAATTGGAGGGAGAGATGAACCATGAGAGACTATGGACTCTGAGAAACAAACAGGGTTTTAGAGGGGAGGGGGGAGGCGGGATTGGTTAGCCCGGTGATGGGTATTAAGGAGGGCACGTACTGCATGGAGCACTGGGTGTTATACGAAAACAATGGATCGTGGATTACCACATCAAAAACCAATGATGTATTGTATGGTGACTAACATAGCATAATAAAATTTAAAAAAAAATAAAAAAATAAAAAATAAAATAAATAAATAATGTTTGGTTTTATATGTCTCATAAATAAACAAATAAATAAAACCCCAAATTTAAGACATGTTTGTTAAAAAGGCCAGTTTAAGACAGGAAGAGTAACAGGAAATTAACTGCTACCCTGAATATCTACTTCTGAGAGCAACAGGATAGCATAATAGTTAAATGGAAGCTAACTTTAAAAATTATGGTGGTTGAAGTAAGGTGATGCCAATGAGTACAGAGGACATGTGGACAAATATGACATCTGTTTTGCAGGCAGAATTTTTTTAAATTGCACTTGTTATTCACAGAGTCTGGAAATATTATTTTAATGCATATATTCTATTCAGGAATGCCTCCAGGAAGAAGCTGGCATGATCTGCCAAGTGAAAACCAAGGTGTTATGTGAGATGAATATATTCTAGAGATCTATGTACAATGTTGTGGCTATTTTTAACAATACTAGATTGTGAAATTAACAATTTGTTAAGTGGGGAGACTTCATGTTAAGTGGTCTTACCATAAGAAAGTAATATTAATAACAATGATAATAATGAATTGTGATCTATAGAAAAAATAAATATCCTTAATGTCACACTGACATAAATAAATAAATGAATGATAAATAAGAGGAAAAGAACAGATAGTTTTTAGTAGATTTCTAATTAATGAAGGTAGAAGGGATGATAAAAATATTCCCCATTTAAGAAACACCACATTAACACTTCCTAAAATTATCACAATAAACAGGATAATCACATATTCTTGAAGTGTCATCCAATAAAGTACTTTAAAATCATAAATGGAAATTAGTTAACTTTACAATTCAAAAACCTAGAGCCACCACCTTAACCAACTGATTGAAGGTAACAACACCTGTAATCAGACATAATGGCATTATGTATCTCCTGATATGATGCACGAAGAAGGCACACAATATCAGTTCTGTGGCACTTTTTTGCAAAAACCACATTTTTAAACAAAAGTAAACAACAAACAAACCCAAATTGAGGGGTATTCTAAGAAATAATAGACCACTACTTTTCAAAATGGTTAGGTATATAGACAAAAAAAGATGGTGACATTTTCCAGGATGGAAGGAGACTAAAGAGGCAGTAAAACTATACTTAAGATGAGAGAACCTGGATTGTTGGCATTTATTCTATGGTTATGTAAGATGTAATATTTGAGAAGTAGGGCGAAGGGTAGACAGAAATGTTCTGTTTTTGAAACTTTTCTTATAAGTTTGAATTATTGTAAAAGAAAAAAATGTCATTTTGGGGGTCTTCTTAGTTCTTAGAAATGATAGTACGGAAACAAAATTATAGCACATACTATTAGGTTATGAATTCAAACATTAATTTAATAGACATGAGCATGCAGGGATATTTATAGGAAGAGATAAAAATCAAAGTAGTAAGGTGCATAATTTTTGGACAAAATAAAAAACATTAACAAAATACATCTTTAAAAAAGGGTTAGAATTTGTTACATAACGCAATATTTGTCTATTAAATTATTATTCCCATGTGTGTCTTTAAAAATCATTAGAACAGGGTGTAGGTGGCTCAGTCGGTTAAGCGTCCAACTCTTGATTTCAGTTCATGTCATGATCTCAGGGTTGTGAGATCAAGCCCTATGTCAGGCTCCACACTGTGCATGGAGCCTGTTTAAGATTCTCTCTCTCCCTCTCCATCTACACCCGCCCCCCGCCCCAGTCACAAGCTCTTTCTCTACATAAATAAATAAATAAATAAATAAATAAATAAATAAATAAATCATCAGAACATATTTCTCTATAGTAGAATTGCTTATTTTATTTTCTCTCTCCTTCTAACCTGGGTAACCTCAAGATCTTAGCTTAACAACAGCTGTTTAGACCTACACCAAATACTTCTTTCCCATTTCATGAGTTTCCAGGGATAATGTTATTTATTCTCATGGAAGAATTAGAAGAATGCGCTAAATATCAAGAAAGCCAAATAAATCACCAATATATTATTACAAGGGCCCTACCACTAACATGTTCATGAAATATGTATAGATTAGATTACATAAGGAGTCATTTTCGCAGATATTTTCTTTAAGATTTTATTTTTTAAATAATCTGTACCCCCAACGTGGGGCTTGAACTCACAACCCCAAGATGAAGCGTCACATGCTCTACCAACTGAGCCACGCAGGAACCCCCAAAACTATTTGCTAAGAAAAATATGCTATTTTGATAGCCATAGTAATCCCTGTTAAGTGTTAGATTTGCCAAATACAAATATCTTGCTGGTGACATGTAATTATTAATGGTATGTGATGTGTGTGGATGATAGGGCCACTGGGCAAATAGATTCTTTATAAGATTTTCATCTTCTTTAAGAACAATTGACCTAATGCAATTTTTATTTAAGATGAGTTAGTTGGCACCCACAGTGATCTCTTAAGGAGTAATACAATTAATTTAAAAAAAAAAAAAAAAAAACTTTAACAAAGCATTGAATTGGAAAATGCTTTCTTTTCCGAAGGAGGACTTGGATATGATCTTACTAAGGAAAAACTGCTTAAGCCAAGTGCAAAAAGTACAAGCTAAAATCTTTTCTAACAAACAAGAAGGATTTTTTTTGCCACTAGGGCAAACTAGTTGTTACTGTAATAAATTAGGTTGTCTTAATAGTCATAGCATTTCAGAGCTGAAAGCAACTTTGTATGGCGTCTCATCCAGTTGCTTGATTATAGAAATAAGAAACAGCCTCAGACAGGTTAACTAATTTTCCCAGCAAGGCGTCAGAAACTTTGGACTGGCATATCACACAAAATAGCAATATTTCTAGTTATCATGATGCTTTATAATCATGCTTTTTACACATTATCAGTGTGCCCTTGTCCACACTTCTTTAGTCAGTGGCTCTTTAAACTGTACAGTATGGGTCAGAACTCACTTTACATATTTTAAGAAAGTGAGGTTTGAAATTAAAGGTGGCAAATATTAACTATGCTATTTTGATTTATGGAAATGAGAAAGGGCCTAAGGCTGGGAGAGGTAAAATCTTCTTATTCATAAAGTTGAACAGTAGGGTTAACTCTCAGTATTGACCTTCTTAATACTCTTGTGTTTAAGGTTTCCTGGGCTACTAGGGGAGACTCATTTGTAAAATTCCAGTTACAATTCTCTGCCTCGCTGTCCTGAAATCTTTTAATCTGTCAATTGACACCAAAAGATATTTTTAAAGCATCTATTTTTGTGCCCAGAAAGGTATTAACTACCAAAGTTATAACAGAAAGTAATTTAAACAGGATCCCTGCTCTCTTAGAGTGTAGAGTCTAGTAGGGGATCATAAAATAACAAAAAGCCATTGCTACATAGTTTTATTTGGAATCTGATAAAAAGTACATTGTACTGTGGTGGTGTATAGGAAGGGTACTGGATTAGTAAACCCTTCCTAAAATAACAATGCATAGCAAGCCATCGTAAAATTCTATGGCTTGATTTCTATTTCCATCTATAATGGAAGCTGATTTTGGAATAGCTGGCCCAATTTAAGTACCCACAAAACTGTATTAAAAAGATAAGGGAGGGGCTTCTGGGGAAGAGGGCAGAGTAGGAGATCCTAAGCTCACCTCTTCCCATGGATATTACTAGATAACACCCACATCAGTATAAATAACCCAGAAAATGACCCAAAGACTGGCAGAACAGACTCCACAACTAAATATAGAGAAGAGGCCACATGGAGGCAGGGAGGAAGGGTGGAGATGTGGTACGGAGCCAAATGAACTCACCGACTGTCCATGGGAGGGAGGGACACAGCAGGCAGGGAGATGGGAGAGGAGCAGAGCCCCACTCCAGGTGTGGGGGACCAACACGGAGAAGATGAATCCCTGCAACATTTGGCTTTGGAAACCAGAGGGACCTAACAATCAGTGGAGCTTAAAACCTGGAACTTCAAAAATTAGCTGGCTCAGCCCTGGGAGAGTTAGGAGGGCAGAGTCCTCTTTACCTCTTTATAAAGAGACAGCACAACAAAGAACATACAGCACAGAAACAGCAGTTTGAGAAAAAGTCTGAGGTATACAGAAGGAGATTTATTTACTAATCTCAGAGCCTGTTCTGGAGGGGCAGGGATCTTTGGGGAACTTCTCCAAGAACAAAAGAACTGGTAGGTGCCATTTCCCTCCCCTTCCCATCAAGTGTTGGCGAGGATGTGGAGAGAAAGGAACCTTTGTGCACTGTTGGTGGGAATGTAAAGTGGTGCAGCCATTGTGGAAAACAGTATGGTGGTTTCTCAAAAAATTAAATAGAATTGGGGCGCCTGGGTGGCTCAGTCGTTAAGCGTCTGCCTTCGGCTCAGGTCATGATCCCAGGGTCCTGGGATCGAGCCCCATATTGGGCTCCCTCCTCTGCAGGAAGCCTGCTTCTCCCTCTCCCACTCCCTCTGCTTGTGTTCCCTCTCTTGTTGTGTCTATCTGTCAAATAAATAAATAAAATCTTAAAAAAACACTTTATAAAAAAAATTAAATAGAATTACCATATGATCCAGTAATTGCACTAGTGGCCATTTACCTAAAAAATACAAAAAAAAAAAAAAAATACTATCAAAAAGAAATATGCACTCTTATGTTTACTGCAGTATTATTTACAATAGCCAAATTATGGACGTAGCCCAAGTGTCCATGAATCAATGAATGGATCAAGAAGAAGTTATATATATATATATAAAATGGAATATTAGTCAGCTACAAAAAAGAATGAAATCTTGCCATTTGCAACAACATGGATGGATCTAGAAGGTACAATGCTAAGTGAAATAAGTCAGTCAGAGAAAGACAAATACCATATGATTTCATTCATATGTGGAATTTAAGAAACAAAACAAAGAAAAAAAGAGACAAACCAAAAAAATTAACTATAAAGAACAAACCAGTGGTTACTAGAGGGGAGGTGGGTGGGAGGGTGGGTTAAATAGGTGAAGGGGATTAAGAGTACAAGTATCATGATGAGCACTGAGTAATGTACAGAATTGTTGAATCACCATATTGCACACTTGAAACTAATAAAACAATGAATGTTAACTATACTTGAATTAAAAATTTTTAAAAAATGATAAGGCAATGTTTTCAAGGAATTGGACAATAGAACCAAGCCCTGATAAGATCCAAGGAATCAAACAGAATTTGGAAATTTAATCCTTCACATGTAGAGGGACTTGGGCAACATTCTAGGCTTTCAGAAATGTTCCCTGATGTTCCACAATTCCGGGTGACCAACCAATAAATGAACTGCATACTATGATAAAACCAACCGTCTTCTGAGGAAGAAAAAAGATTGTAAAATCTCTACAATATAAATCAACCATGCTTAGGGCACATTAAAAAAAAAGCCAATGGTGAAAATATAACAAATACAGGACATGGGCTGCCATCATAAACAATTAAAATAATCAAACAAAATATATGAAACATGCATTTTTAGATATTGGACAACAGGCAGTATTGACTGAAATATTTGAATTAACAAATGAGACAACCTCTGTTATTGTCCTATCTTTCTGTATGGAGGCACACTATGGCCTAAGGGGGGCTAGATGAAAACTAAGTAGAGTATGGAAGTCTTACTGAAATAAGAAAACAAATATCAGAGTTGGAGGGAGCTAGGATTTATAGAGAAAAATATCAGGGAGGAGAAACTGTAGGGAGAAAGTTCCAAAGCTTTCATGGATGTCCTTTTAGGTTTTGGCTGTAAAAGTGGCAGAATATGCCACCTCACAATACACCATTTTGGCTTGAGGACTGTTTTGAGCTGAAGGCATTTGATAAGAAGCAGATCCAAGAAAAGTCCCCAGCCTTCCCCTATTTGCCTAAAAGCAGGATATAAATTTTCAAAGCTATCCCTCTTTCCCTCTCTACCAGGAGGAATAAAGGCTAACCCCCAGGGACACTTTAGGCCCTTATCAATGGAGAAGGTGCAGACTTAGGTATGCATAACAAAGTTTGCTCATGTTTATCATGCTTTTCCTCATTCCCCCTAGGTATCTTCCATGTATACAGGAGATGTACTGCTAATAAATTTTTGTTTGTTTTCCTATTGTTAATCTGTCTTTAGTTATAAGGGCTCCAGTCAAGACATCAGAAGAGTAGAGGAGAAGTATTATTTCCCTTACAACTAAATAATGGCTATGCCTTTGTAGACTAAGATCACAAAGACCAGTTAAATAACTACTGGAATTCTACAAGATGACCAATTCTTAGCACTCACCCAGGGCTGGGAGATGTTCAAATTCTGACCAGCTGGAGTGGTGGTTCAAATTCCAGAATTGTCACATCTTAATTGTAGGGTTCAGCCATCCCACATGCTTTAACCAAGCTAATATAAGAATGCTCAGGAATGTAAAGAAATAAATGAACATACACAAGAGAGAAATGGAAGATATAAAAATGCAGGAATAGAACTGCTAAAAAATCATACTTTTTAAAATCATTGGATGAGTTTATCAATAGATAGGACCCCACAGACCAAAACATTAGTGAACCTGAAGTTAGGAAAATGAAGAAGAAAAAAAAAAGTCACCTGTAAGAGAATATCAAGCATTCTAATACATGTGTACCTGGAATCACAGAAGGAAATGAGTGAAGGTAGGCAGCAAAGATATTTGAAGAAATAATGTTCATTTAATTTTCAACTTTCATGAAAACTATAAATCCACAAATCCAAAAATGCTTAATAAAAGTGAAGCAGGATATTTTCAACTTTTTGAGGAACCTCCATACTGTTTTCCAGAGTGGCTGCACCAGCTTGCATTCCTACGACCCAACAATTGCACTACTGGGTATTTACCCCAAAGATACAAATGTAGGGATCCGAAGGGGTACGTGCACCCTGATGTTTATAGCAGCAATGTCCACAATAGCCAAACTGTGGAAAGAGCCAAGATGTCCATCGACAGATGAATGGATAAAGAAGATGTGGTATATATACACAATGGAATATTATGCAGCCATCAAAAGGAATGAAATCTTGCCATGTGCAATGACGTGGATGGAACTGGAGGGTATTATGCTGAGCGAAATAAGTCAATCAGAAAAAGACATGTATCATATGACCTCACTGATATGAGGAACTCTTAATCTCAGGAAACAAACTGAGGGTTGCTGGAGTGGTGGGGGGTGGGAGGGATGGGGTGGCTGGGTGATAGACATTGGGGAGGGTGTGAGCTATGGTGAGCGCTGTGAATTGTGTAAGACTGTTGAATCACAGACCTGTACCTCTGAAACAAATAATACATTATATGTTAAAAAAGAAGAAGAAGAAGAAGAAGAAGAAGAAGAAGAAGAAGAAGAAGAAGAAGAAGATAGCAGGAAGGGAAAAATGAAGGGAGGGAAATGGGAGGGGGAGACGAACCATGAGACACTATGGACTCTAAGAAACAAACTGAGGGTTCTAGAGGGGAGGGGAGTGGGGGTATGGGTTAGCCTAGTGATGGGTATTAAAGAGTGCACGTACTGAATGGAGCACTGGGTGTTATATGCAAACAATGAATCATGGAACACTACATCAAAAACTAATGATGTAATGTATGATGATTAACATAACGTAATAAAAAAAGTAAAAGAGACCAGATAAGCCAAAAAAAATTTTTAAAAAATTAAAAAAAGTGAAGCAGGATAAGCATAAAGAAAAAAAAAATACCAAGGCAGTTCATATTCAAATGGATTAAATATAGTCATAAAAAGAAAATCATATGATCAGCCAGAGAAAAGAGACAAATTGTTTGCAGGGGAAGAAATGTTAAGAATTGCTGCTTACTTACCAGAAACAATGCAAGGACAAAGAAAATGATCTATATTTAACTTGCTAAAAAAAAATCTGTCAATGTTGAATTCTTTATCCAATGAAAGCAGCATTTATAAATGAAGCTGAAATAAAGACTCATTGCAGACCAAAAACTACCTAAAGAATATGTCTTCAGAAAACTTGCATTTTGACATTTGTTAAATGATGCACCTTAGACTGAAGAAAATTGAAGAAAGCTGGAAATTTTGTTGTATGTAAAGAAATAAACAGTACTAGAAATGGTAAAATACATACAAAAATAAATGTATAATTTCTTCATCTTTCTTTAAAAATCTTCAAAATATAATTCAAAGAAAATTAATTTAATATATTTTGGGACTTATACATACAGAATTCTTTTTTGGGGGGTGGCAGAGAACGAGGGAGAGAGAATCTTAAGCAGGCTCAATGCCCAGCAATGGAGCCCATCGTGGGGCTTGATCTCACGACCCTGAGATCATGACCTGAGCCAAAATCAAGAGTTAGACACTTAACTGACTGAGCCACCCAGGCACCCCACATATAGAATTTTAATGTTTGATACATGTAGATCTAAGGATGGAAGGAACAAATAGGATTAATTGCACTATTGTTCCTACAATATATATTAAATAGTATGATATTGTTTAAAAATAAACTGATATGATAAAATGTAGTTTCAAGTACATTTTTAGAGCAACAGTGTAAAATATAGCATAAAAACATAGCTAATAAACTAACAGTGGAGATAAAATGGAGGTTAAAAATCTTAATATAATTAGTTTAAAAATAAAGCATAAAAATAGGGAAAATAGAACGAAGAATAACTGAAACAACTAGAAAACAAATAACAAGACTAAGATTTAAACAAAAGTACATCAATACTTATATTAACTGTAAGTGGTCTAAACACACCTTATTTACAATCAGGATGAAAAAGCGAGATGAAAGTGTATATTTTCTAAAAAGAAGCACTTAAATATAAATTCAAAGAGGAGTTAGAAATACATCACACAAATAACCCTCATAAGAAAGCTTTCATGGCTATATAAATATCAAATATAAATTAAATACATGTGTGCTTCAAAGCAAAATTTGCAATATCGGAAAAGTAAAATACAACCCAAAGAATGGGTGAAAATATTACAAAACTAATAAGGGACTTTTATCTAGAATATACAAAGAACTCTTAACAAAAATACAAATAATCCAATTTTTGGAAGTGACCAAAGGATTTGAATAGACATTTCTTGAAAGAAGATATAAAGATTGCTAACAAACACATGAAAAGACGCTCAACACCATTAGTCATTGTGTAAATGCAAATCAAAACCATAGGGAGAGACCTCTTCACACCACCAGAGTGGCTATAATGGCTATAATTAGTGACTGTTGGCAAGGATGTGGAAACATTGGAACACTGTACATTGCTGGTGGAAACAAAATGATGCAGGGACTTTGGAAAACAGTCTAGGAGTTCCTCAAACACTGAAGATCATGTAACACAGCAATTGTACTCTTAGGTAAATATTAAAGAGAAAAACATATGACTGCACAAAAACATGTATATGAATACTGACAGCAACATTAAACATAAGAGTCAAAAGATAGGAACAAATGAATTGTCCACTAACTGATGAATGCATGAACAAAATGGAATAATAGCCATGCAATGGAATATTATGTGTTCCTAAAAAGAAAGAAATACTGAAATATTTTGTAATGTGGATGAACCTTGAAAATTTATGATAAGTGAAAGCAAGCCACTCCCCAAAGATTACATACGGTACGATTCCACTTAAATGAATAGGCAATGCAATAGAGACATAAAGTAGGTAAATATTTGCTTTGGACTGGGGTCAGGATAGAGGATAAGAGAGTGATAGCTAAAGAGTAAGTCTTTTTTGAAGTGATAAAAATGTCCTAAAATTGACTATAGTGATGATTGCACATATCTGTGAATATACTAAAAATCATTATATATTTTGAGCAAATATACCAAAAATTATATTCACAAATTCAGTTTAGTTCATATCTTGAAATTATTTTCCAAATTAGTCTTTAAGAAACACAGGTACCAGTGGGGCGGAGCAAGATGGCGGAGGAGTAGGAGACCTGGATTTCGTCTCCTCTCAGGAATTCAGCTGGATAGGGATCAAACCATTCTGAACACCTACAAACTCAACAGGAGATCGAAGAAAAGAATAGCAACAACTCTCTGAACAGAAAAACGACCACTTTCTGGAAGGTAGAACGTGCGGAGAAGTGAATCCGAGGCGATACTCGGGAGGATAGACGGCGGGGGAGGGGCCTCCGACGGCCGCTTCTGGCAAGTGATAGAGCCATGGAGCACAAAATCGGAACTTTTAGAAGTCTGCTCCGCTGAGGGACGTCACTCTGGTGGCGAAGTGGGGGGGTGGAACCCTCGCGGGACAGTGTGGTCTCAGGACCCTCGGGGTCACAGAAAGACTGGGGGTGCCTGAGTGCGGCAGAGCTCCCAGGTATCGGAGCAGGGAAGCCAGCTGCAGAGACGGAGCCGAGGCGCGGGCTCTCAGCTCGGGGTTGTCATAAACCGTGATCCGCGGCACAGTCGGGCCACTGCTCCTCCAGCAGGGACCCAACAAGCGGCAGATCCGGGGAGACTCACCTTCTTCCCCCGGGAGGAGAGGTGCGGGAGCGCACCGCGGGGATCTGCGGGGTTTGGAGACTCCACACGGGGTCGGGTGCCAGATAGAAAGGCGCGGTCACAGGCTGGGTGAGCGCGCAGTGTGGCCGGAGATCGGGGAGACGGGAGTGACTGACTGCTTTTCTCTGGGGGCTCGCTGAGGAGCGGGACCCCGAGTTCTCGGCTCCGCCGGGGCGGAGACTGGGAGGCCGCCATTTTCACTCTCCGCCTCCAAAGCTGTACGGAGAGCTTGCAGGGAACAAAAGCTCCGGAGAGCAAACCCGAGCAGATTACTTAGCCCAGACCAGCAAGGGCGGGGCAATTTTGCCTCCGGCAAAGACATTTGGGAACCACGGCAACAGGCCCCTCCCCCAGAAGATCAGCGAGAATAGCCAGCCAAGACCAAGTTTACTGATCAATGAGAACGGCAGAACTCCAGCGCTAGGGGAATACTGCACATGGAATTCATGGCTTTTTTACCATGATTCTTTAGTCTTTCAAAGTTAATTATTTTTTTAACTGTCTTTTTTTCTTTTTTCCTTTTTTCTTTTTTTTTGAATTTTTCTTTTTCCCTTTTTCAACCAACATCTTATCAATCCCTTTTTTAAAAAAAAAACATTTTTATTTTTCATTTTTAAAGTCATATTCTATCCCTTCATAGTAGTTACCCGTATTTTTGGCATATATATATAAGTTGTTCTCTCTTTAAAATCTTGAGATAGTTTCTTCTAACAGATCAAAATATACTCTAAATCTCTAGTGTATGGTTTTTTTCTACTTCCCTGCCTGATCACATTCTCTCCCTTTTTTCTTTCTTTTTTTTTTTAATCCTCTTCTTTCTTTTTTCAAACAACTTATCAAATCCTTTTTTAAAATTTTTTATAATTTTCATCTTTACAGTCATATTCCATCCCTTCATCATATAAACTCTTATTTTTGTACATATATAAGTTTTTCTTTCTTTAAAATTTTGGGAGGGACTTTCTTTTAACCGACCAAAATACACCCAAAATCTAGTGTGTGGCACTGATCTATAATCCAGCCTGATCAGATTTGATTACATTCTGTTTTTGTTTTGTTTTGTTTTGTTCTGCTTTTGTTTGTTTTTATCTTTATCTTTTTCTTTTTTCTTTTTTTCTTTCCTTTTCTTTTATCTCTTTCCCTTTCTTTTCCCACTGCTTCAGGTCTTTTCTGATTTGTTTAGAGTATATTTTCTGGGGACGTTGTTACCCTGCTAGCATTTTGTTCTCTCATTAATCTATTCTCCTCTGCACAAAATGACAAGACAGAAAAAATCACCTCAACAAAAAGAACAAGAGGTAGTACCGACTGCCAGGGACCTACTCAATACGGACATTAGTACGATGTCAGATCTAGAGTTCAGAATCATCACTTTAAAGATACTAGCTGGGCTTGAAAAAAACATGGAAGTTATTAGAGAAACCCTTTCTGGAGAAGTAAAAGAACTAAAATCTAACCAAGTAGAAATCAAAAAGGCTATCAATGAGGTGCAATCAAATATGGGGGCGCTAACTGCTAGGATAAATGAGGCAGAAGAAAGAATCAGTGAGATAGAAGACCAAATGATGGAAAATAAAGAAGCTGAGAAAAAGAGAGATAAACAACTACTGGATCACGAGGGCAGAATTCGAGAGATAAGCGATACCATAAGACGAAACAACATTAGAATAATTGGGATCCCAGAAGAAGAAGAAAGAGAGAGAGGGGCAGAAGGTATAATGGAGCAAATTATAGCAGAGAACTTCCCTAATTTGGGGAAGGAAACAGGCATCAAAATCCAGGAAGCACAGAGAACCCCTCTCAAAATCAATAAAAATAGGTCAACACCCCGACATCTAATAGTAAAACTTACGAGTCTCAGAGACAAAGAGAAAATGCTGAAAGCAGCTCGGGAGAAGAGATCTGTAACCTACAATGGTAGAAACATTAGATTGGCAACAGACTTATCCACAGAGACCTGGCAGGCCAGAAAGGACTGGCAGGACATATTCAGAGCACTAAATGAGAAAAATATGCAGCCAAGAATACTATATCCAGCTAGGCTGTCATTGAAAATTGGAGGAGAGATAAAAAGCTTCCAGGACAAACAAAAACTAAAGGAATTTGCAAACACGAAACCAGCCCTACAACAAATCTTGAAAGGGGTCCTCTAAGCAAAGAGAGAGCCTAAAAGCAACATAGACCAGAAAGGAACACAAACAATATACAGTAACAGTCACTTTACAGGCAATACAATGGCACTGAACTCCTATCTTTCAAGAGTTACCCTGAATGTAAATGGGCTAAATGCCCCAATCAAAAGACACAGGCTATCAGATTGGATTAAAAAACAAGACCCATCGATATGCTGTCTGCAAGAGACTCATTTTAGACCCAAAGACACCCCCAGATTTAAAGTGAGGGGGTGGAAAACCATTTACCATGCTAATAGACACCAAAAGAAAGCTGGGGTGGCAATCCTTATATCAGACAAATTAGATTTTAAACCAAAGACTGTAATAAGAGATGAGGAAGGACACTATATCATACTTAAAGGGTCTATCCAACAAGAAGATCTAACAATTGTAAATATCTATGCCCCTAACATGGGAGCAGCCAATTATATAAGGCAATTAATAACAAAAGCAAAGAAACACATCGACAACAATACAATAATAGTGGGGGACTTTAACACACCCCTCACTGAAATGGACAGATCGTCTAAGCAAAAGATCAACAAGGAAATAAAGACTTTAAATGACACACTGGACCAAATGGACTTCACAGACATATTCAGAACATTCCATCCCAAAGCAACGGAATACACATTCTTCTCTAGTGCCCATGGAACATTCTCCAGAATAGATCACATCCTAGGTCATAAATCAGGTCTCAACCGGTACCAGAAGATTGGGATCATCCCCTGCCTATTATCAGACCACAATGCTTTGAAACTAGAACTCAATCACAAGAGGAAAGTTGGAAAGAACTCAAATACATGGAGGCTAAAGAGCATCCTACTGAAGAATGAATGGGTCAACCAGGAAATTAAAGAAGAATTAAAAAAATTCATGGAAACCAATGAAAATGAAAACACAACTATTCAAAATCTTTGGGATACAGCAAAGGCAGTCCTAAGAGGAAAGTATATAGCAATACAAGCCTTTCTCAAGAAACAAGAGAGGTCTCAAGTACACAACCTAACCCTACACCTAAAGGAGCTGGAGAAAGAACAGCAAATAAAGCCTAAACCCAGCAGGAGAAGAGAAATAATAAAGATCAGAGCAGAAATCAATGAAATAGAAACCAAAAGAACAGTAGAACAGATCAACGAAACTAGGAGCTGGTTCTTTGAAAGAATTAACAAGATTGATAAGCCCCTGGCCAGACTTATCAAAAAGAAAAGAGAAATGACCCAAATCAACAAAATCATGAATGAAAGAGGAGAAATCACAACCAACACCAAAGAAATACAAACAATTATAAGAACATATTATGAGCAACTCTATGCCAGCAAATTAGATAACCTGGAAGTAATGGATGCATTCCTAGAGATGTATCAACTACCAAAACTGAACCAGGAAGAAATAGAAAACCTGAACAGACCTATAACCACTAAGGAAATAGAAGCAGTCATCAAAAATCTCCCAAAACACAAAAGCCCAGGGCCAGATGGCTTCCCAGGGGAATTCTACCAAACATTTCAAGAAGAATTAATACCTATCCTTCTGAAACTGTTCCAAAAAATAGAAATGGAAGGAAAACTTCCAAACTCATTTTATGAGGCCAGCATTACCTTGATCCCAAAACCAGACAAAGACCCCATCAAAAAGGAGAATTACAGACCAATATCCCTGATGAACATGGATGCAAAAATTCTCACCAAAATACTAGCCAATAGGATCCAACAGTACATTAAAAGGATTATTCAGCATGACCAAATGGGATTTATCCCTGGGCTGCAAGGTTGGTTCAACATCCGCAAATCAATCAACGTGATACAATACATTAACAAAAGAAAGAACAAGAATCATATGATCCTCTCAATAGATGCAGAAAAAGCATTTGACAAAGTACAGCATCCTTTCTTGATCAAAACTCTTCAGAGTATAGGCATAGAGGGTACATACCTCAATATCATAAAAGCCATCTATGAAAAACCTACAGCGAATATCATTCTCAATGGGGAAAAACTGAGAGCTTTCCCCCTAAGGTCAGGAACGCGACAGGGATGTCCACTCTCACCACTGCTATTCAACATAGTATTGGAAGTCCTAGCCACAGCAATCAGACAACAAAAAGAAATCAAAGGCATCCAAATCGGCAAAGAAGAAGTCAAACTCTCACTCTTTGCAGATGATATGATACTTTATGTGGAAAATCCCAAAGACTCCACCCCAAAACTGCTAGAACTCATACAGGAATTCAGTCAAGTGGCAGGATATAAAATCAATGCACAGAAGTCAGTGGCATTCCTATACACCAACAACAAGTCAGAAGAAAGAGAAATTAAGGAGTCGATCCCATTTACAATTGCACCCAAAACCATAAGATACCTAGGATTAAATCTAACCAAAGAGGCAAAGGATCTGTACTCAGAAAACTATAAAATACTCATGAAAGAAATTGAGGAAGACACAAAGAAATGGAAAAACGTTCCATGCTCATGGATTGGAAGAACAAATATTGTGAAGATGTCAATCCTACCTAGAGCAATCTACACATTCAATGCAATCCCCATCAAAATACCATCCACTTTCTTCAAAGAAATGGAACAAATAATCCTAAAATTTGTATGGAACCAGAAAAGACCCCGCATAGCCAGAGGAATGTTGAAAAAGAGAAGCAGAGCTGGCGGCATCACAATTCCAGACTTCCAGCTCTACTACAAAGCTGTCATCATCAAGACAGTATGGTACTGGCACAAAAACAGACACATAGATCAATGGAACAGAATAGAGAGCCCAGAAATGGACCCTCAACTTTATGGTCAACTAATCTTTGACAAAGCAGTAAAGAATGTCCAATGGAAAAAAGACAGTCTCTTCAACAAATGGTGTTGGGAAAATTGGATAGCCACATGCAGAAGAATGAAACTGGACCATTTCCTTACACCACACACAAAAATAGACTCCAAATGGTTGAAAGACCTCAATGTGAGACAGGAGTCCATCAAAATCCTAAAGGAGAACACAGGCAGCAACCTCTTCGACCTCAGCCGCAGCAACTTCTTCCTAGAAACATCGCCAAAGGCAAGGGAAGCAAGGGCAAAAATGAACTATTGGGACTTCATCAAGATAAAAAGCTTTTGCAAAGCAAAGGAAACAGTCAACAAAACCAAAAGACAACTGACAGAATGGGAGAAGATATTTGTAAATGACGTATCAGATAAAGGGCTAGTATCCAAAATCTATAAAGAACTCATCAAACTCAACACCAAAAGAACAAAGAATCCAATCAAGAAATGGGCAGAAGACATGAACAGACATTTTTCCAAAGAAGACATCCAAATGGCCAACAGACACATGAAAACGTGTTCAATATCGCTCGGCATCAGGGAAATCCAAATCAAAACCTCAATGAGATACCACCTCACACCAGTCAGAATGGCTAAAATTAACAAGTCAGGAAACGACAGATGTTGACGGGGATGCGGAGAAAGGGGAACCCTCCTACAGTGTTGGTGGGAATGCAAGCTGGTGCAGCCACTCTGGAAAACAGTATGGAGGTTCCTCAAAAAGTTGAAAATAGAGCTACCATATGATCCAGCAATTGCACTACTGGGTATTTACCCCAAAGATACAAAAGTAGGGACCCGAAAGGCTACGTGCACCCCGATGTTTATAGCAGCAATGTCCACAATAGCCAAACTGTGGAAAGAGCCAAGATGTCCATCAACAGATGAATGGATAAAGAAGATGTGGTATATATATACAATGGAATATTATGCAGCCATCAAAAGGAATAAGATCTTGCCATTTGCAACGACGTGGATGGAACTGGAGGGTATTATGCTGAGTGAAATAAGTCAAACTGAGAAAGACATGTATCATATGACCTCACTGATATGAGGAATTCTTAATCTCAGGAAACAAACTGAGGGTTGCTGGAGTGGGGGGTGGCGTGGGAGGGATGGGGTGACTGGGTGATGGACACTGGGGAGGGTATGTGTTCTGGTAAGCACTGTGAATTGTGCAAGACTGTTGAATCTCAGATCTGTACCTCTGAAACAAATAATGCAATATATGTTAAGAAAGAAAAAAAGAAGAAGAAGAATGTAGCAGGAGGGGAAGAATGAAGGGGGGGAAATCGGAGGGGGAGAAGAACCATGAGAGACGATGGACTCTGAAAAACAAACTGAGGGTTCTAGAGGGGAGGGGGTTGGGAGGATGGGTTAGCCTGGTGATGGGTATTGAGGAGGGCACGTTCTGCATGGAGCACTGGGTGTTATGCACAAACAATGAATCATGGAACACTATATCTAAAACTAATGATGTAATGTATGGGGATTAACATAACAATAAAAAAATTAAAAAAAAAAAAAAGAAACAGAGGTACCATATCCATCAACTTATAGTAATTTTTTATTATATATTTTATTCATATCTTGATATATATCAAGATTTATGATTTTATATATATGCCTGGATGATTTTTGGTTTTTTTAAAATATTAAACATGAAATACTATACTTCCCAAATAGGTAACTTTTAATATGATTTCTAAGTATAGAAAAGATCATTTTTGTGTGTGTGTGTGAGCTGTAAAGAGCCCAAACCTATGCTCCAAAGAGTGCTGAATGTGATCTGGAACTAGACAACCGAATTCCATCTCTCTGGACACACTTTTTTTTTGTTGTTTTTTTAATTGTTGTCTCTGACCCAAGCCAGGTCAACCAGAATTAATCCTGGGTCTTTTACTAGGACTATTGAGAAAAAGGAATACTTTTTCTGATGAAGTTATACAGGAAATAGGTAAGTGTTCTATAGCTGGTGGACAACTTTGCTACAATTCCAGGAAGTTCTACAAAAAAAATGTGGAGTGACATGTAGAGAAAAAGAATAAATGAGAATTTCTTTCTTTCAAGATTTATTTATTTCAGAGAGAGAGAGAGCAGGGAAGGGGCAGAGGGAGAGGGAGAGAGAGAATCTTTAAACAGACTCCATACTAAGCACAGAGCCCAATGGGGTTTTGATCTCACAACTCTGAGATCACGACCTAAGCCAAAACCAAGAGTCCTGCACTCAACCAACTGTGCCATCCAGGCACCCCTAAATGAGAATTTCACTGAAATTCTTCATTTAGAAATATCTGAGGCCAGATATATCCTGCTTGACCTCTGGAAATTCCCAGTCACATGAATTAATACTTCTCTCTGTTTGCAAAAATTATTTTGAGTTGAATATCTGTCACCTGTAACCAAGTGTCCTGATATCAAATGCAGTATTGAACTAGATGGCCCATAGGATTCTTTTTCTTCTTTTAACATACTGCTGTTATTTCTTGAGTATAAAATCAAATGTCAAAATGAAATCCAAAACTATTTTGGAGAAATATACTATCTACCTTCTAAAATCTACTATTTTGAAAGATAACCTTTCGTTGGAAAAATGTTTTTGAATATTTAAAACCATTCACAAAGTTAAAGAAACACCCTTCCTTATGTGATGGTTTCACTTTGAATATTGATTCTTTGGGGAAAAGAGAAATATACATTTAAATGGAGAACAAAATTTGTTGAAGGTCTTACTACTGCCCTCAATGATTCAATATAATCTGCATCTAGATTATTATAATAGCCTCCTTAATAGACTTTTCACTTTAGCCCTTGCTTCTCTGTATTCTAATCTCAAGACTTACCAAGTAATTATTTTCAAATGTATTTCTTTGTAATTTTTTTACTCAAAATTCTTTATTTAAAAACATCTAATGATTTTCCATTTCACTCAAGAGTAAAAGACAAAATCATAGTAAATGGCCTACATGGCCCTGCATTATTGCATTCACCTACACTCCACCCATAACCATACTTTCTATTCTCATTTTTCTCTCTCTCTCCATAATTTGAGATGCTGTACATTGCTGCTTGTGTTTTTGTTTATTGTCTGTCCCTCCCCGCTCCCTTACATCCACCAGAGATTGTAGGTTCCACGAAGGCACTGAGGTCCGAGGGTCATGTCTGTTGTTTCCATTGCTATAGTCTCTGTGCTTAGAACATCATCCTGCATGTAGAAAGCATTAAGTATTTGTTGAATGAATGAAAAGAAGGATAGAGGAGTGAATTAATGTGTGAAAATATGTTTGTTATGCTGTGATATGCTGAACAATTAACAGATTTTAGTAATATGAATGCTAGTATTTGAAATGAGTTAATAAAAATGAATAGGGGCACCTGGGTGGCTCAGTCACTTAAGCCTCTGACTCTTAATTTCAGCTCAGGTCATGATATCCGGGCCCTGAGATGGACCACAGTGCTGGGCTCTGAGCTCAGTGTGAGTCTGCTTGAGATTCTCTCTCTCACTCTGCCCTTCCCCCCGTCCCTGCTCTAAATATATATATATATATATATATATATATATATATATATATATATATATATATATAAGCCTTCAAAAAATGAATAAAATAAATGAAATGATGTAAAAGTTGGGTATTCATCCTTTCTGATGGCTGAGTAATATTCCATTGTATATATGGACCACATCTTCTTTATCCATTCATCTGTTGAAGGGCATCTCAGCTCTTTCCACAGTTTGGCTATTGCAGGCATTGCTGCTATGAACATTGGGGTGCATATGGCCCTTCTTTTCACTACATCTGTGTCTTTGGGGTAAATACCCAGTAGTGCAATTGCTGGGTCATAGGGTAGCTCTATTTTTAATTTTTTGAGGACATTAGGAGAAGGAAGGGGAAAAATGAAGGGGGTGAAATCAGAGGGGGAGACGAATCATCAGAGATGATGGACTCTGAGAAACAAACTAAGGGTTTTAGAGGGGAGAGGGTTAGGGGGATGGGTTAGCCCAGTGATGGGTATTAAGGAGGGCACGTACTGAATGGAGCACTGGGTGTTATATTCAAACAATGAATCATGAAACACTACATCAAAAACTAATGATGAATTGTATGGTGACTAACATAATACAATAAGATAAAATTATATTAAAAAATAAATAAAGGAAATGAAAATTTTTAAATGAAAAAATGAAAAAATAAATTAATATAAGGATAGATCATTCTGCAATCTTTTTTTTTAAGATTTATTGATTGATCTGAGAGAGAGGGAGAAAGGGAGAGAGAGAATGGGAGCAGGAGCAAGGGGAAGGGCAAAGGGAGAAGGAGAGAGAGAATCTCAAGCAGACACCACACTGAGTGCAGAGCCCAGGGCAAGGCTCTATCTCAGGACTCTGAGATCATGACCTGAGCCAAAAACAAAAGAGTTGGATGCTTAACAGACTGAGTCACCCAGGCACCCCCTACTTTTTTTTTTTTTTTTAAGATTTATTTATTTATTTTCATTCTGCAATCTTCTGACAACATTAGACCATTGGCACATATGATATCTTCATGAAATGGAACTCAGCTGTATATTTAATGTGAAAAAAACCCTGAGTTTTGGACCACGGATCCTTGGTGAACCCTATATTTAATATCAGAGAAATATATTTTAAAAATTGAATTAATAATACCTGTCTTAAAAATGTATCTTTTAGAACCATGTATTCTGAAGTATGCTTCAAGTAAAAAATGTTCTTGTTGAAAAAAAAAACCTTTAACTGAGGGTACTTGTTTAAAATAAAGCATATCCAACGGGAGGTGGAGGGGGGATGGGTGAAAGAGGTGAAGGGTATTAAGAGTACACTTATCATGATGAGCACTGAGTAATGTACAGAAATGTTGAATCACCTGAAAGTGATATAACACTCTATGTTATACTGGAACTAAAATAAAAAACTTGCAATTCATATCAAAAGTAAAGGACCATTAGGTATGTCAAAGACAGAAACCAAACAAGTAAGGGAATTGATTTTATCAAGGTTATTGTCATAGGGTGAGGTCCCATATCCAAAGATTAGAGTGTCTTGGTGAGGTGGTTTTACCTTATACTTTTATAGGGAGGAGTACACAGATTGTTACAGGAGAGTGATTTATAAAAGAAGCCTTAATCTCAGTCAGCTGAAGAGAAAATGTTTATCATTGTGTCTAGCTGGTTAGAGGGGATTAAACAGTTCAGCTAGTCTTTTACAAATCCCTTTCATGGAGTGTTATGATTGCACTGTGCCTAGTGCATAGAGACCATTTAATATGATTTCTCCATCATTATCATTGGTGTCTTATATCATAACTTTAGGAAATTAGCTCTGGAGTTAGGTTCTCTCTCTCTCTCTCTCTCTCTCTCTGCTAACTGACAGGGCATAGAATAAACTCTTTGTCTACTTTGCTTGTATGGACAGAGTAGTGTCCTCCTCATGGATTCACTCCCAGGGATTCCATAACATGCTGTCACCTGGCTGATCCTTACATCCTAGATAGGAGTCATCAGAGTGTTGCCTATAAGCCTTGTCTCCCTAGATACTCCAAGCATTTGAGTAAGTGTCATTATCTTCCCAGGACATACTTTCATTTATCACTAACCCAGTAATTTATCTATACTTATGTCTCTGAGTGATAATGTCAGTGAATTAGGAAGTATATGTGCTATGAGACAGCTTAACTGCCTACAGTCAATGCAATAAATAAATAAATGCAGCTCACTTTATAGATGTAAATCATTGTCATGATTCTATTTGAATGCACCTTGTTTGCCTTAAATTGTTTATTCCAGCATAGATAGTGATTCAACCAGCAGGTTGCTCTTGAATAGCTTAGGAATGCAGGCTGAAATTACTCTGCAGAATAAATTTCTCTTAATGTCTTTTTATCCTAAGTAATATTCATTTTTACAACTTTCATTTAAAAAATGGTTAACGTAATGTCACACACATACCATTTTCTCAGCTGCAATTTTCAAAAGAATGAGTTCTATAAAAATGTTCCCCGAAGGGGTAACTATAGTTTGTTTTAATTCGTTTTAAAATAGATTTTAAAATACAGTTTTGAATCACTACCTGTCTCTCCATTGGCTCACATCTACAATCACATTTACAACACCTCCCACGTTAGTATAAGTCAATTTCTGGCTTGCCTTTGGGGAATTATCATGATTAAAGACTCTCATTCCAACATGACCCTCATTCACAACAAAGCAAAATTTGTTAGCCCCAAGGTTCCTCATTAAATCTTCAAATCACTTTACAAGTAGAATTAAAATTTGTATTTAAATAAATTGTCCTTCAGATATAAGGTTGTATTATGCACATAACTTAGTGAAATGAAAGCCAACAACACTTCTATAATTAAGAAGTTTTGAGTTGCATTAAAACTAACACAAAAATTGGAGTAAGATGTTCACATTACAGCTCTGTCATTTCCAGGTATTATAGCATTTGGATGAGTGAGTTATTCTTTTTGTATTTCAATTTTTTGATAAAATATAAAATATTGCAATATAAGATACAAAAGTAAAATGGTATAAGTAATAAAACATAATTATAATTTGAATAGTACAAATAATATTTGCTCGGGCGCCTGGGTGGCTCAGTTGGTTAAGCGCCTGACTCTTGGTTTCGGCTCAGGTCATGATCTCAGGGTCCTGGGATAAGAGCCCCAGGTTGGACTCTGCACTTAGCGCAGAGTCTGCTGGAGATTCTCTCTCTGTCCCTCTTCCTCTGCTCCTTCCCCTGCCCCTCGCTCTCTAAAATAAATAAAATCTTTAAAAAAACACACACACATACAAAAAGACAAATAATGTTTGCTGTTCTTTCTCTATATATAGTGTATATAGTATATAAGTATATACCGTACAAAGAGTATATATAGTACATATAATATATATAGCTCATATAGTATGTGTATATACATATATATAAAACATGAACTCTTATGTATATAAGAGTTATATGTAACAGTATGAATAATATGAGTAATAAATCATGATTTCTATGCACTAGGCACAGTGCAATCTTATATATATATATAATATATATAATATATATATATAAATAGTTACTATAGTATATATAAAAATAGCTATTTATAAAATCTCTATATAAAACTTCTCTTGCTTTGAGGGGGTCGCATAATATAACACTGACCCTGACTACTTGGGTGAGTTCAAAGTGTTATTATTCTTACAAACTGTTAATACAGTTTCCCAATCATATATACTCTTAACACTTTTAGAAATAGACTACTCTTGGCAATATTTTTAAGAAAGGGAATGGGTATTGTAAAGAAAATAAAGAAGGTAGGTTAGATAATTTCTACTGGATGTATAGAGAGCTAAAAAGAAGTTGAAACAACCTTTTGTTTGAAATTCAAAAAAAAAAAACAAACCTTTGAATTGAATCAAAGAATGTTAGGAGATGTAAATTTACACTTGTCAGAGAAAGAAAATTTTATTAGGTCACAGTATTTTTGTAAGCACCGGTGAGCTCTAGCATGAAGTTACCATGAAGACAGATGAGGCTTATATCCCTGTACATTTTGAAGGAAATGGGATTTCTGGCTGCTCTCTTGTCAACAGACACTCTCATTCATCTACACATGGCAACTGTGGTAGACCAGATTTTTGATCTATAGATCAATTTTAGGAGAATTCACATCTTTATCATGTTGAGACTCCCAATTGAGCACAATATGTGTCTCCATATTTTTAGGTACTGTTTAATTTCTTTTATCAGAATTCATATTTTTTAGCATACAGACCTTACATATGTTTTTCCTTTGATTTTAACTAATATTACTTTTTTCAGATTTTTTAACCGTCGTTTTAAAAAATTGATTTCCATTCACATTGCCATTATGTAGAAATACAATTGACTTTTTTTGTGTGTTGACATTGTATCTAGAATCTTCCTTAACACACATTAATTTAAGTGTGTTTTTTGTTTTTGTTTTTTGATTGGTTGAAATTGTCTAGATATACAACCATAATATCTGTAAATAGAAAAATATTTCTTCATTTCCAATCTGTGTAACTTATATTTCTTTTTCTTGTCTTACTGCGTTGACTAAGACTTCCATTACAATGTTAAATGGGAATGAAGTGGACATTTTTGCCTTCCTTCCAACTTTCTGGATTTACTCTTACTCTGCATTTACTCTTTAATCATGAAATATGATGTTAGGTAGTTTTTGTAGATGACCTTTATCTACAAAGGGATGGTTTCTTTGTATTCTTAGTTTCTGATAATTTTTATCATAAATGGATATTGCATTTTATTAAATGCCTTTTCTGTATTAATTGATAGGATCATGTATTTTTTTTCTTCTTCACACTATTATTACATAAGTTCATATCGATTAAATTTACACATTCAATTAACATTGTATTTCTGGGGTAAATTTTACTTGACCATGGTATATTTTTCTTTTCATATATTGCTAGGTGTTTTGTTGTTGTTGTTGCTGTTGTGTTTACAAATTGTTGAAGGTTTTGTGGCTATAGTAACGAGGAATATTGGTCTGTAGTTTTCTTTTTTGTACTGTCTTTAGTTTTGATGTCAGTGTTATTCTGAACTTATAAAATGAGATGGGAAGTTTTTATTCTTTATTCTTCCATTTTCTGGAAGAAATTGTTTAGAATTAGTGCTATTTATCTTTAAATGTGATAAAATTTGCCAGTGAAATCATCCGGGTCTTGTTTTTAATCTGAAGGATTAAATATGAATTCATTTTTAATCTATATGAACACTAATGTCATCTATTTCTTCTTCATTAAATTTTGATATTTTACAGTTTTTGAGGCTTAGGTACATTTTTATAAGTTGTCAAATTTGTGTGTGTAGAGGTGTTTGTAGTTTCCTATATTATCCTATAAACGTCCTAAGGATCTGTAGGAATATCCCTTCTTTCAGGACTCATAATTTGTGTCTCCTCTCCTTTCTATTTGTAAGTTTCCTAGAGATTTATCATTTCTATTTTATCTTTACAATAAATTGACTTTCTTTTTTCACTTATTTTCTCTTTGGTTTCTTTCTGTTTTCACATTCATTAATGTCTACTATCTTTATCATTGTCTTTAGTCTTCTAATTTGGGTTTGGTTTTTTTTGTTGTTCTTCTTCTTCTTTAGTCTCTTAAGGTGGAGCCTCAGATTCTAAAAGCAGCTTTTAGAAACAGGTCCACTTCTTTAATCTTGCTGATCTTCTCTCCACAATTTCTATCTTCTACTGAAAAAGGAGTTTTAAAGTTTCCCAACTACAACTGTAGATTTGTTTTTAATGCTTTTCATTGTTATCTTCCATGAAGAGTTCTGGTAGTAGGTTGCTTTACAATTTAAGTTCAGGTTAGAATTATATCTGAATTGATGTCATCCTGGCATGAATATTGTGGCTGGGGTCAGAATATAAGTTTCTTCTTAGCACAGACAAGAATAGATACTTAGTGGAACAAGGAGTTGGTTGTGTTGGGATTCTCTTGACCTCTGGCTTCCAGGTTGGACTAATGGGAAAATCTGGAAGAATATTAGTGAATGTGGGATGGCAGACCTTCAGATATTGATCCCTGCACTCTGTTTTTGATATTCCCTTCCTGCCTTGCTGAGGGCCTGATACTACTTTCTAAGATACCGTCGTCTGTGGGATACCTCCTCCTTCATTGTTCTCTATGTTAACCCTGTTTCCTCTCCTTTCTCCTCCAGATGTGATCAAAACTTATCTTAGGAACAAGGCACAAGAAAGTTGCAAGAAATGTATTAAGTGAATGATTAATTAATAGAAGGCCAACATCACAAGCACCACACATTAATATCAAAATATGACCAATCATGGAAAAATCTTTGCAAAAGTCCAGAAGATTCCCTAGGATTTTGGTGTGATCTTTGATAGTTTTATAATACTATAGTGGGTAATTAATAGGTTTAAAAATAATAATTTGTTATCACCTTCTAATTTTTTTCTCTATCTGTCCCACAATCATACAGTAAAAAATAGACCATTTTTATTGTCACTGCTTATTTTTCTTACCAATGAAGTTTGCTAACATAGACAGCTGAGGTCATCCAGAATTCCTGAAATATAAGATCACTTCACTTTTCTTTCTGATGTGATATATCTCACACCTTTGTGTGAACTGATCTGTGACTTTTGATGCAGAAGTTATCATTCAAGCCAGGAATGCAGTCATTCTAGAGGTATTACAGTTAGAGAACTTAAAACAATCTGTTTGGATGTGGGAAAATGGAATTTTATTCTTGTAGTATTGCTGGGCACAAAATATTTACTTGTGTGTTTCATTCAATTATTTTCTGTATAATCAATGAAATTCTCCCACCTGAAAAGGTCAAACCTACTAAAGAAGAAAAAAGTGTGGGGAACAGACTCTCAGACAGATGGGGTTTTTCGAAGCAGATACTGAAGTAATCTTTAATTGTGTTATAAATTTTATTTCACCATTAAACTTGCTTTCTGTACAATATACACTAGTTACTTATACTGTAATCTTACTTGCTATGCATTAATTATTTTTGAAACATAGGTTCCTAATATCCTAATCGCATTTGAGGTCTACAAATGTGCTTCTTCTACAAATATCTTCTCACCAATTTTCTAATCATGTTTCTTCCAAACCCCTGAACATCCAGCCGAACTGTTGGCTACCATTCATGAATCAGTATATACTTAGACCTTTCTCTTTCTATGTAAAGTGAATCACCAGATACATTGGTCTGCCCTCTCTAGAAGAATTTCTCTTCAAGACTGACCTACAGGAATGTCCCAGAAAATCCCATGATTCACCTATAGGGCTCTGCCAAAGTCTTCAAGGGTACCTCTATCTGTCACTGACACTTCATGCTCTATTATGTCAGCTAGATAATATGGCTTAAGTAATGTAACAGTAGACCTGCTGCAGAGCTTTCCTTTGTTCTGATCTTCATTCAAAACTAGCAGCTTTTTGGGTCACTTGTAAATGGGCCAGAGTTAGCACACCCAGATGAGGAATATGTTGTTTCTATAAGCTAAAGGGCCCCACTAGTTGTTGTGCTTTGTTTTTGTGTTTAAAATCAGCCAGATGCAACAACTTATTTTTCACCTTAGAAGGGATGCCCCATACCACTGGACCCCTAACAATTCCACTAGGGTAGAAGGCCCATGAATTTTTATTGGATTTATTTCTCAGTCTCTGACATGCAAATGTCTTACCAATAAGTCTAAAGAGTTGTTACTTCTTGAACACTAGGTAAAATCAACCTACTTTCATGTAATGGGCCTATATGATGGATATCTTGTGGATGATAAGGGCAATTAAGTTTCTTGTGGAATCAATTGCGGTATAGGGCTGCAAAGTTGATACATCTTTGTGATAAAACAGTGAAGTTGTATTTCCAGCCTTGCCAACTAAAAGGAAACTGGTTTTGGTGGTCTTTACCAGCAAATATTGAGAAAAAAAGAATTTGCCAATTCAACAGTTACATATCAGGTACAAAGAAAAATATTAATTTACTCAAGCTATGAAACCACCTTTGGAAGTGCAATGAACTTGGGAGTTTAGCACCTAGGAAAGTTTACAATAACCAGCCATTAATCTCCAAGATCCATCTATTTTCTAAACAGGACGAATTGGCAGATTTGAATGAGGATGTAATGGGAATGCACCCTTCAAGTCATTGATGGTGGCATTAATCTCTACAGTCCTTCCAGGTATGTTGTACTGCTTTTGGTTTATTTATCTAGGTAGAGGCATTTCTAATGGCTTCCATGTGGCCTTTCCCAATATAATAGCCCTTACACTACAGGTTAGGGAACATGTGTGGAAATTCTTACAGTTGCTACATATGTCTATTTTAATTATGCATTCTGGCACTGAAAAAATAACCACATCAGGGATTTGTGGACACACTGGATCCGTATTGAGATAAACTTGAGTGACATTTTGGATCTCCTGGATTTAGCTTCACTTCAGAACCTATGTCTGGTAATCTCTTAAAAATCTGATTATCTCTTTTTTTCCCACACACAGTCACCCAGTAAAAGGCCATGGGTCTCTTTGGGGAAGGCTGGGAGAAAGATTAACAGTATAAAATTTGGCAGGGCCCTTCCTGAAGGGGATTTGATCTCCCTTCATTCAAGGGACTATAGGTCTATAAACTGGCTCAACTCTGGAACTATCAGGATCCTATTCTTCCCCCGTCCTCACTTTAAGTGCAGAAACCTGTGAGGTTGGGGATTCACTTTGTGTTGTAATGCAGTAGCTTGCAAGAGGAGACTCTGGGTGGGTTTTTAGAACTGTCAGCTCTGTGGCTACAGGAGATAAGATTTCTTCTGGGGAAGTTATAGACACTTTCAGGTCATTTGGAAGGAATTTAAACTGGGAATTTGAATCCCTGAACTCATTATTTTCTTTTCCCACTTTCTCCAGTGCAATTATGAGCAACCAGAAATCTCATTATACCCATTAATTTGACAAACATGTTCTAAGATATCAACTACATAGCCAGTCAGAATGTGAGTTTTATGAATTTTTGATTAAGAGTATCCAGTATGGTAGTTGGTGTATCTCTACTGACCTATCATGCAATGGACTATCAGTACTTCCTTTACCATTAAAAACAGAGCCATTTATGCCTTTAATATAATTAGAGAACTAATTCCAGATACTCCAGAACCAATTCAGAAAACTCATCACTAAGATTCTATTCCTATAGGACCACTCTTCATATCAAGTTTGTATCTCTCAGGGTTCTCCAGAGAAACAGAACCAATAGGATATAGGTTTTATATTTGAAATCTTTCTTTCTTTTTTAATATAGGTATTTACATGTACACATTTTTAAAAGTTTTTATTTAAATTCCAGTTAGTTACATATAGTGTAATATTAGTTGCAGGTGCACAATATAGTGATTCAGCACAACCATACAACACCCGGTGCTCATCACAGCAAGTGCACTTTTTAACCCTTATCACCTATTTCACCCATTTCCCTCTCCACCCCCCACCTACCCTCTGGTAACCATCAGTTTGTTCTCTATAGTTAAGAGTCTGTTTCTTGATTTGTCTCTCTCTCCTTTTTTCCTATGCTTATTTGTTTTGTTTCTTAAATTCCACATGAGTGAAATCATATGGTATTTGTCCTTCTGTAACTGACTTATTTATCTCCATGCATCCTTTTAACTGGATCCCAATAGTTTTGGTATGTTGTTTTTTCACCTGAATTCATCTTAACATATTTTCTAATTTTCCTTATGATTTTTTCTTTGACCCACTGGTTATTTAAGAGTGTACTGTTTAATTTTTACGTATTTATGAATTCACCAAATTTCTTTGCTATTTCTGTATAATTTTATTCTATCATGGTTAAAGAACTTTGTATGATTCTACTTATTTTAAATTTATTTATTCTAATTTTATGACCTTAGTATGTGGTCTATCCTAGAGAATGATTCATGTACATTTGAGAAAAATGTATATTTTGCTGTTGGTAGTGAAGTGCTATATAGATACCTGTTAAGTCTCTTTGTTTTATATTGTTGTTCAAGTCTTCTATTGTCTTGTTGGTATTCTTTCTCGGTATACTATCAATTGTTGAAAATGTGATACTGAAGTCTGCAATGATTATTTTTTTTAACGACATAAATCTTGTATTTCATTTTCCCTTTAAATTTTTTATTGTGGTAAAATACACATAAAATTTACTATCTTTACATTTTTAAGTGAAAAGTTCAGTGATACATTTATACTGTGCAGCCAATCACTACTGTCAATCTATAGAACACTTTTTCATCTTGCAAAACTGAAACTCTGGGGGCCCCTGGGTCACTCAGTCATTAAGCATCTGCCTTCAGCTCAGGTCATGATCCCAGGGTCCTGGAATCAAGCCCTGCATCGGGCTCGCTGCTCAGTGGGGAGTTTGCTTGTCCCTCTCCCTGTGCCCCTCTGCTCTGCTTGTGCTCTCTCTCTTTCAAATAAATAAATAAAATCTTAAATAAAAACACTGAAACTCTGGAGCCATTAAGCAATAATTCTCCATTCCTTCTTCCACCTACAATCTGGTAAGCTCTATTCAACTTTGTATCTCTAGGAATTATGCCTGACAAGTGTCACCTTTGCAGTAAAGGGCCTGCATCTCAGAAGGGCCCTGCCCATGTGGTTTGATGCTCTCCCATCAGGTCAGGAGATCATTAATAATTTTTTAACAGTTGCTCCACATTTTCATTCTGCCTTGGGCCCTGCATATTAGCTAGTGGTTTTATGTGAGAGGACAGGCTTAAAGGGGTAGGAACTCAAAGAACCCCTACCCTGGATTTTATTTTAAGTGTGATGGCCAGACATTGGAGCATATGAAGCCAGAGAGAGTTGTGGTCTGGTGTGTAGAGGCATGGTGGCTAAAAATAGCAACTCTGGAGTCAGATTGCCTGGGTTCAAACCTACTTTTGCTAACTTCCTAGTTATGTGATCTTGGATGATTTAATTTAAATTTCTGTAGTTCAGCGTCCTCAGGCATAAAATGGAAAATTGATACAACTTTTCTCACTGGTTGTGGTGAAGACTGGGTTAACATACATATGATGTGGAACACTGTAAGAACTGTGTGAGTATTTGCCATCATGATTAGGAGTACTGGCTGGCAGTATTTTCCTCGCATATGTTATAAGCATGTCACCAGGCATTTTGCCAGAGAGCAGTGAAAGAAGCAGTGAGTGAGTGGCAGGGGATGTGGTCAAATTTGAAGTAACCAGAGGCCAGATCTTGTAGAGCTTTGTGGTTCCTGGTGAGAAGTTTGTACTTTAAGTAATGGAAACGTTGAGGGTAAAGAGTCAAAATTTCTGATTTGCATTTTATTCCCTTAGATCCCATCTCTTTTATTAAAGATTTAGGCTACTATCTTGACTCAAAGTCCACTCAGAAAAAAATAAAACTAAGTTTTGGAATTTTTGCTGCTTCTTGAGGGATGCAAAATAGCATCTTTACTGAATTCAAGGCCAGCTGCACTTCCTAATCTTCTTTGAAGGCACAGAAGGGCCTGAGGCCAACATTATAATATATTCAAGAAATGGTCTAAGTTCAGGCTCCTTAATGACCTACCCACCAGCAAACTTGCTGGAAATTGTCACATTATAATTCCTTTCATAATCATCAATAATTTCCAATTTGTTACTCCACAGTCACTTCTCTGATAAGGGTGGAGGCAAACTTCTAGCTCCTATAATTTACTTCCCTCTCTCATCTCCTTTTCCTGATTATGTCTTCAGTTTGTTCCTCCTCTAAAATCTGTAGTTCCCTGCAATACCTAAAATCTATTGCCAAATATAAAAATCCTATATCCTGAAGGGGGAAATAAAGTCACAGTTCGAAACAGGTTACAATTCCATGAAAATAAAGAAATCAATAGCTTCCAGAAGGGACTTTGGCTGTGGAAATTGCATCAGAGTCATCATTCAAGGCAGTCAGTTAAGCAATTGCTATGGGAATAATTATTAGTACTATCAGCTATCAGTGACCATGTTCAGCATTTCAATATGTCCAAGCAGGAAGGTGAAACAAAGTCATTGCCTTGCCAACTTGGTGACATTGTCTGGCATATTCATTGCTGTATCAGAAGTAGACTAGAAATGGGGAGACAAGCAAGTTTGCTTCACTACTTGCTGAAAAGCTGCAGTATTTGAAAGGTGGTGGGACCTATTTTCTATTATAAAGAATTTGTAAGTGTAGTGCAAGGAAAAACCTTAGAATGGGGTGAGTTTGTATAACCAGGCTGATGTCAAAACAGGAAAATGGGACAACTCTGGAGTTTAAAAAAATAGAAATTACACAGGTGCCATGTCATACATACTTTGGTGGTTTTAAACTTTAGCTTGCATAGGCTTATCTTGAGTACAAATAAAACTTCAGACTTCTCAGCTCCACCACAAGAAAATCTGCTTCAAGTCTCCTAAAGCACTTCGTTGAGCACATTCATAATCCGATAAGATGATCTCCTATAAAAACTAGCTTTTTGCTAAAAGTCACCTGTCCTTGTTTCAAATTCTTTCATCTTTCTGTGTTGGAAATGTTATGTCTATTCTTTTTCTAGACTAAGTTTAGAGTTAAGCTTTTTATTTGTGGTCATTTTTTAGTACTTAGTTCTATCAGGGACTTTAGAGAAATTTGGGTGGGGAAGGGTAAGTGCCAGTGCTCAGAGCTCCATAAAATGTGAACACCGACACCACCCTTCTACTGTGTTGAGTGACTTATGCAAGACCAATAGACTGATTATCCGCCAAGTCACAGGCTATGGACTGGCCTGAGGATTTTTTTTTTTCTTTCAAGTTGTAGAGTAAGTCTCACTTCACTGTTCCTGACAGGGAGGCATTAAAGCCCTTTGAGAAAGTGCATTTTACATTTATTTATTCAACCAATGTCCATTGAACACTTACTCGTGCCAGATTCTGGGGATAAGGCAATGGAGAAAACAGATGAAGCCTTACTTTCCATTTTAAAAGTAGGAAACTGACAAAATATATGTAATATGATGTCATATAGTGGTGCAATTTATGCAGAGGAGACAGCAAGGCTAGGGGATAGACAGTGATGGCAGCAGTGTGGTGGGAAGAGTGGTACTTATGTTAGATAGGAAAATCAAGGATAATCCTTCTTTGAGTAGAGAGAATAGAACCGAGTAAGCTGAATATATATTTGGGAAAACAACATCCCAATCAGAGAAATTAGCAGGTACTAAGTACTCAGCAAGTTCAAGGCACAGCAAAGAGGCCGGTATGAATGGAGCCAAGTGAGCCACGGAGAGTGATGGAAAATGAAGCCAAAAGTGGGATGGGCCAGCACTGTAGGGCCTAGTAAGCCATAAGGGTGATGTTTTTTTAAATAGAATTCTCAGTGATATTGAAAACCATTGGATAGTTTTAAGGAATGACATGATGCAACTTTTTTTTTTTTTTTTTAAAGAATCAGTATGGACACTATTTGGTGACTAGATCATGGGGGCAAGGGTGATACAGAATGACAATTTTGAAAACTGTTAAGAGTAGTTCAGAGGTATAAAAACTTTATATTAAATGACTGTGTTGGTTGTAAGAATTTTAACTTTTCAAGGGGCTTTTAGGTCCACAGAGACCTTATCTCATTTACTCCCTCAAAAGAAATTTCAGGCACATCAGGAAGGAGTCTGTTCATATACTTTCCTTTAATAAAAGAGAGAATTGGAAAGAGGGAGGGTATAAGGAAGTCCACTAGGCTTTGAAGCTTTGAAGTGGGAATGAAGAAAGATTGAAGAGGAAAGTTGATGCTTCTATTTCCCAAATGAGAATAAAAATCTAATTTCAAAAAAGTAATGAATGTGCGTTGAATCATTTCCACCATAAAATCTGAAATGAGGCTTGGTTTTGATTAATGTTTTATTGGTTTTTTTTAAAGGCCCCAGCAAAACTAGTACTGGGCCTATGCAAGTTTAAAACTTGGAAAGCAAAAGACAATCTGGAATGCATATATTTTTCTTCTATAAAAAAATATCATTGGAGCATGTAAATATTCTATTCACATACCTACTCACTTAAATTTTAAACAGAACTGCCATGTGTCTCCTTGGATTATAGACTATGATATAAACATCTTATTAAAATTATTATTGTTGTAAGTTAGCGTAAATTACTTCTCATTTTTCCCCAGACATTATTCATTACCTATTAGGATAAATAATAAAAAAACAATCTAAAAAATAATTAACACCAGAAGGGTAAAGAAAATAATTATACACTTATAAAATTTTTAGGAAAAAAACAGAATCTCTTAATTAGTATTTTAGAGTCTCAACAGGAAACAGAAATTAGATGGTTTTAGGAGAAAAATGTGCGATGATATTATGTGAATAAAAGGAGAGGCAATTGATGCCACAATCCACAAATTTTAAAAGGATGATCATATCTTGAGTCATTCATCTAGCAGTATCTGGACAAATCTAATCTTTTTCTTTAGATAATCACAATTAGGAGAGTTTCTTTGAAAGTAAATCATATGTCCTGCTCAATACACACACACACACACACACACACACACACACACACACACACACACAGAATGAGAGAGAGAGAGTTGCCATATATGTGTCCAATTCCACACGCATAATAATTTTCCTTTTAGGCATTTGTGAATGTATTTATGTATGTGTACATGCCTTTTTTAATAGTATTATTTATTTATTATTTATTTCAGTGATACTTTATTTTATAGTCTAATTTATTTTTTTCAGAAGGTGATACTTTATTTTTTTAACCTTTAAAATAGGAATAGGTAGTGTATATTAAATGCTTACTATTTGTTCTATTTATGTGATCTCATTTAATATTTAGTGGAAATAGCTATTATTATTTTTTGGAAATAGCTATTATTATCATGAGTATGTCACCTCATTATTCCCAATTTACCAGTGAAGGCTCAGAAGCACACAGAGGTTAGTTAATTGCTTGAGTTCACACAGTTAATAAGCTGAACAAAGAATTTAATGCAGAAGTCTGACTCCAAAGTCTTTGCTTATAATCGTGTTGTACCAGTTCTAGTGTAGTTGTGTGCCCACACCCAAAGGTTTAGATTCAGGTATGTAGCAAAGTAACTTTTGGAAAAGCTGACCTGGAAGTAGTGTGTTTCAAGACGCAAAACGGAGACACGGTTTCGGGAAGGCTTCGGAGGGTTTCTTTAAAAAAATCTACCACCACCATCGTGCCTGCCTACCTCTTGGCCTGAGCCAAGCACATAGATCAACCTTCCGAGAGAATCAGTGAGTTTGCGTTGTTTGTGACTACCTGAGGGAGTAATAGGAGACCTTAAGTTCTATGATGTGTCAAAGAATAATAATTACCTACTAGGTCAGCTGGTGAAGTGGGAGTTCCCAGAAACTGTGCAGTAGGAGTCAATCAGACAAATCTATCTTCAGATTATCTGAGAAAAGAAAATTATACAAAATGTACCAGAATTTAAGGAAAAGCTAACTAACCTTGGCAGCTGCTCCAAGGAATAATCAGTATTTCATTCTGCAAGGTATAGCCGTGCATTTCACTGTATTTAACCCAAATTTCAAATAAAACACTTAGGGAACAAAGTAACTGGGTAACTCTTTTAGAAAAGAAAACAAAAAAGAAAACCTAAGCAAAGTATTTTCTCATAAACAAGTACTCGTTTTCAGACGCATCATGATTTTAAAGTAATCCATACCTGGAAATTTCTACAATTTCCTGTGGTTAAGAACATTCTCTCATTATCATTTGAGATACATGAACTACCTCTCTTTCCTTGATCTTATGACTTCATTCTTATTTCTCCAACCGTGTACCTTTGCTTCAGTATAGTCAAAGTGAATAGTGTAATTACTTACCTCATTTCCTCCAGATAAAAATACTTTGGTTACTATCAGGATAGTAATTAAAATGCCTTTGCGTCTCCATGCATACAAAATCATGCTTAAAGGAATTCCCCTTTTTAGAACATCCAGCAAATAACTCCAAGTATAATTTCCCAGTCTAGGTCTAACTGTAGACCAATCAATAGACATGAAGAGGTACACGAGCCGCAGCTGTGTCTATGAGGGACGGGGATGACTGCCTATATCTCATGGCTGATTGGAGATAATAATTTGTTGTGTCCGTTTGTGCAGCTTAACTTAGTATACTGTGTTCATTGCAATTGCACTGAAAGTTCACTTAACTACACATACACAGTTATGTACTGTGCTTTTAAAGTTCCTGTGTTAACCTGAAACTGTATGTTCCATTGTATATTAACTAACTGGAATTTAAATAAAAACTTGGAAAGAAAAAGAAAATACCTGTGTTAAAACAACATGAAAGATGTAAATAGGAATGAAATTAGGGCAGCAAAAGAAGGCATTCGACTGTTATATGCATATTTTGCTGAATTTATATCCAGGAGCACATGGATACAGACACGTACATGCATAGATAGGGAAGTAAACATATGAAGATATTCAGACGCTAAATCTGTGCATCCACCAATTAGAATGTTCAAAAATGCCAGAAAGCATACATGTGTATGGAAGCCGCTATAATGATTCTTGCCATGTGCATCTGCAAACAGGAGCATGAACAGAGGCATACGGTGCACATAGAGTGTATGAGAAGATACATGAACAATTGTTAGGTTTCAGTTAATAGATGCTATGTCCATAGATAAAACAAATGCATCCTAGAAATCTCTGAAATTTATTTGTGAACTCCAATACCAAAAGGAAAAAACACCTTTAAATGCGTACCCTGACACCCTCCTCCCCCCACCAAATAAAGTCACAATGAAAGAGGAAATGACAGACAGTGGGATTAGCACTGTAGAGAAGGAAGATTCGTCCTAGGCCTTCATTCAAAAAAAACCAGTCCATGTCTCCATTATGGGAAGCAAGAGGATAATTGTTTTCGGGGTTCCTATTTCCCTACCTTCTTTTCTCTTTGATCCTATCAGGGTGAAAATGCATACACACATCAAACACAAAAACAAGCTGCTCATTTTACAACCAGGAGGATAAAATGAGAGAAGGTGTATTCTTTGTCAAGTACGATCAAGAGTTCATTTCAGCAACTTGATGATGATCTAATTTACTTTTACCAACACACCTCTCTGGTCCTCAGTTCTATCTATTCAGAGGATGTTTATTCATCATATCTTTTTCAAATTCGCAAACATTAATTGCTCCAGTAGGCATTAAATTATGTACCTATATGCTGTGTAACAAATGGCCAGAAACCGATCTAGTAAATACATTCTATTTGATTTATGCCACATCTACTTAAGGAGGCTCTAGGTCAGGGGTTGGAAGAATAGATTTTAAAATATGCTCTTCATGACCTGCTCCTCTTACCCGTATTGTACTGTTCTTTTTCCACTGTGTTAGAGTCACCTCCGGTCATTCTCAGTGGCTTTCAGAAGCCAACTGACAGCAGCACATTTTATCATGTGGGCAACATGACCATTTCAAAGATATGGACGCTCTGCCAAGTGGACCCCAAGATTTACATACTTGACACATTATTCCAAGGAAAGTCTTGAGGAGCCGCTTTGAGGATTTCTGACGCAAAAATCTTTGAAGTTTTGGGATCAAGACTGAAGAAGTATAAAGGGGTAAAACAGAAATTTGCAGAGGAAAAAGCACCAACTTATCATTTTCAATGTGCTGCCAATTGAACAGGAACTTAGGGGTGTTCATCCTCTGCTCCATTCTGCTGCATCTTCTAAATTTGAGCTGAGACTGTCTGCTGAATATCTATCTCTTGACTTACTTTCACAAAGGGTGCTTTATCATGAAAAAGGAGTAAAGATAAGCAGAGTCAGAAAAAGGACCTGACCCACTATAGATTACTCTTTCTTCTTCTCACCCTTGGTAGAGATATTGCCTGTGAACGTATGCTCATTTGACAGTTAATCAAGTGCAGAGGTCAACTGCTTCTTCCAGGAGCCTCAAATAGAGCCTGATTTTCTAGGAACAAATATATTGCATTATATGACCTTCCCAAGATGTTACTGTGTCTGCAGGACATGAAGTGAAATGGTGTTCTCCAAGGAACTAAGGAATTTAGGAGCGGAGAATACAAAGAGGGGGAGAAGGGGGAAAACATACAATTACTTCACTTCTGATGCAGATGCTACCATGGGATTAGAGAAGTACTGCACAGACACCCTGATCAATCATTTTGCTCTCAAATGTATGGCTTTTCTGAGTGGGGGGAGGGGGAGAGAAGGGAAGGGAGAGGGAGGGAGGGAGGAAGAGAGAGAGAGAGATGCTACCCCAAGTATAAGGCTGAGAAACAAAATTTCTATTTTTTTATGGAAGAAAATAGAAGAAACCTCTTTGGAAGGATTCCGTGGAAGAAACCTACATTTATTTCATTGTCATCTATACCTAACAGACTCATATGTCTTCAGGGAACAGAAAGCAACAGAAATTTTCCCCTTTTGTTTTTTGAACAGCACCAACTCACGATTATCTGGTTATTTGAATTCAAGTATTCACTTTCAAATATTGTTAGCTAGTTATCTGTGAACACTATAAAAATTATTTTTTGAAGTTTGGGACACCCATGCAAAATAGTATATATTCATCAATCTTAGTTTAATATGATTTTCTCAGTGAAGACTTCACACAGACAAGATGCATTCACTCCCCCCACTGCCTTGTGGTATGTTGTCAAGAGAACCCTGTTTTGTTTTGTTTAGTTTTGTTTTTATAGCAGTTGTAGGGGCCAAGAGCTGGCTACCCCAAAATGTGCCACTTTGGCATATTGATGATTTTTTTTTAAAGTCACTTAAGAAATAGCCATGCAGAAAGAATTCTGTGACCCTCCCCACACTTTGTCTCCAGAAAACAGAAAATAAATCTCTCATGTGAAAGTTACTCTCCCTGTACCAGGAGGTAAAGATGTATCCTTATCACCAGAGACAGGAAATGCAGAGCCAAAAAGACTGTATGAACAACCCTTGTGACTTTTTACTAATTTACTATCCCAGCCCAAATTCTGTTTTCAAATGTCTTATCAACTGAAGCTCTCAATGTTGTTGTTTTTTGTTTGTTTGTTTGTTTGTTTTGTCGGGTCAATTCTTCACAGATTTGTTGCCTGTCTGTCTAAAAAGGATAAAACCTGCCTGCTTTGGTCATCTTTTTAGGTTTTAATTTCATGCCTGGGTCTCTAAGCACATGTAAGAAAACTTTTTTTTTTTTTTTCTCCCTGCGGTTAATCTGTCTCATGTCCATTTAATTCTTAAACCAAATGAAAGGCAAGAAGAAAAAAATTCTTCCTCTCCTATACAGTCATTCATTTAGCTGTGTGCCTCCTTCATTTGTGATGGCTCCCTCTCTAAACCGTAAGCTCCCTGAAGGCAGGACTCTGGCTTTTGCAGGAGAGGCAACATGGTTACTTAGCTCAGCACATGGATTCCAGCAACTCGTTGCCGCGTCTGTAACAAACCCCTTCCTCTTACCAGCTGCGCGATCTTGGGCAATTCGATTAGTATTTTTCTACATCGGTTTCCTCTGTGAGATAAGGATAACTGCGGTATCGGTCTCACATAAGAGAATATTTAATAATCTTTTAAAAAGCTCTATAAGAAGGGGCTGGAACATTAAGTGCAATAGGAGTGCTCACAATTACTCCTTTCGCCAGTGCTATTTTGGACAGACAGTGGAATGGCAGACACAGGGATATTTTTTGAATAGCTGAATGACTGGCTGACTGAAGGAACACATGGGGAGAAGGGATCGTAGAGATTACTGTAGTCAGTGATTTTTCAAATCACATTAAACTTGGACTTTCTTTCTTCATTAAAAGTATTTGCAACAACGTGGATGGAGCTAGAGGGTATTATGCTCAGTGAAATAAGTCAATCAGAGAAAGACAAGTATCATATGATCTCACTGATATGTGGAATCGGAGAAACAAGACAGAGGATCATAGGGAAAAATGAAACAAGATGAAACCAGAGAGGGAGATTAATCTCAGGAAACAAACTGAGGGTTGCTGGAGTGGAGGGGGTGGGAGAGATGGGGTGGCTGGGTGATGGACACTGGGAAGGGTATGTGCTATGGTGAGTGCTGTGAATTGTGTAAGACTGATGAATCACAGACCTGTACCCCTGAAACAAATAATACATTATATGTTAATTTAAAAAAAAACTCTCTTAAAAAATTAACTTCACACACACCAAATAAATACAGTATAAATGGCCAAAAAAAAAAAGTATATTTAGGGTGTGTAAGCCCAACAAATCAATTATATGAAAGAATAGATACTCTAGTTGAAGGTGAGGGTTTGTGGAGTCCAGAGCCCCATCTTTTAGATGTGCATTTACCTCCTGAGCAGCCTTGGGAGCTGAGTCTGCTAAAGGACTAGGAGAGCAGATACAACTGCAGAATGGTGCAGAATGCACAGGAAAATCTCTGATTTAAGTCCAACAGTTTACGGCGCAAGAAGTTAGAAACTTAAATACTAAATGAAATCAAGTGGCCCGTGTAAACCCAGGCGAACGTCAAAGCTAGATTCCAACTAAAGACACACACATGCCAGGTGAATTGTGGCTATTACATTGAGCAGCATTCCAAAATTCATCCAGAAATGCCACGTCTCTTCTGCTTAAAGTCACAGGCACAAGCCCATGGATAAATCTCTCAAAGAAAAAAAAAAGCAAGAAAAAATAGCTTAGAAACAAAACAAAAAACCCAAACTAAAACATTTTGTGTATTTTCTCTTCCTAAAAGACTACATCTTATGACTGATTGCTGATCACACTAGAATATGCTCGCTTCTGCTTCTTTTTTTCTTCCCTTGCTGCTTCAGGTTCTGAATTAATTCATTCAACAAATATTTGAGCACCTTCTATGAGGTAGCTATCTCTGAGCACTTGAAACTCATTTGCAAACAAAAATACAAAAATCTCTGATACCATGGAACTCTATTAAAATAAACAAAATGAAAAAAAAACCACACCCCTAAATAAAATGAAAGATTTCTGAGCCATTGGCAAAAAGAGGTTGAAGATACTTCCAGGGTGACATTTCAAAAAAAGTCCTTAGCTCTTGATACATATAAGCAAGTACTATTTTTAATGTCAATATTTGCTTTTTCAATTAGTTGATGTAGGAGGATATACATTGTAGTCTTGGTAACAAATCTTTATTGAGGAAAAATAGGCCATCTTTCAGTAACTTTTATTCTTCATCATTGACCATTAATATTATATAACATAATCCAACAAATAGTTCGGGGAAATTTAAGACTGTACACGTAACTAAGAAAATGTCCCCTAAATAAACAAGTCTATGTGTTCATAACTCTCTAGGTCTGGCTGGCTCACCTTACTCTATGGCATCAGTAATCATTTCAGCCTCTGTGGCAATTAGTGCTACTTACAGTACCTGAGCTATAAAAATAAGATTCCATTAGAGCAAAGTTCACAGATATTGTTTTAATCCAGCTATCCACATTATAATCTAAAACAGTAAATGTCTGCTTCTCACATAACTGTTTTGGACTTGTAATTCAGTATATTTTACGAAACAGAATTGTGTCTGAAATAGCATTATAATGCTAAATATCTGCTTAAAGAATAATAAAAAAATTTAGCCATCTAGTATATTCAGTATTCAGAGATTTAAGATCACACAGAAAACCACATCTAGAGGAGTTACTGAATGAGTCACTTTTCTTCTGAGCATGTTGGCATTGGATAGACAGTCAGCATTCAGGTCTTACACATTTTAGGCACTCATCCAATTTACATATAATGTAATGCATATAAAAGGAAAAACAAAGTCCAAAACAAATTCCTGACTTAGAATGGATATATAGCATTGATTAGTATTTTAAAATAACTAGAGAAATATGTTTTTGTTAGTTTCATTAGTACCTATATTTAAACAAGTTTATTCCATTGGAAAGTATGTTTGTTTCTCAATAGGAGTCAATTTATATTATGCAAATCTTAAGTAATTTTTACTGCTTACCATTATAGGCACATAATAGAATCATACTACCAGTTAATATTTTCTTCCACATGAGATTAGTTAGGCTATGAATGTTAACTCCTCGAAAACAACATCAATTTATCTAGCTGTTGATTAAAAGAAATAATAAGCGACAGCATCTCTTTTATGGACAAAGCTGCACATGTAAGTAAAGCATTTTAAACATTTTGGATGCTATTTTAAAGCAATTAAAGGATTGAGAAAAATAAAATGCATTCATTAAAGTCACATAACATACTAAAAAAAAAGGAATTCTGTGCTTGACTATTAAAAGGAACTTCCATAATACTTTTCTTAAAAATATTTATAAAGCACTTCTGCTATGATTCTTTTTTGTTTTGAAACAAATAATGCAATGCATAAACCACAGTAAACTCTGCAGGATGCATAATGCTATCTATTGTTAAAGAAAAATCTATACATTATACTTATGTAAATCCCACTTGATCATGCCAGTAATTAAGAGAAACACACTGATTATTGTCACATATTAGAGATATAGAGCATAGGAAAAATAATTTACAAATAAAACTGTTCAAATTTGATTAATATTAAGCCATCTTATAAAAGTTTCAGAAAATATCAGCTTGATTCTCTTTTTATTAGTTCCAAAGGTGCCTCAAAACATGTGCTAAGGTGAAACGATGATTAACTTTCCACAGGGTCGATGGAGGGAAGTTGGAGCACAGGGAGAGTGTGGGGAAGTGAAACTAAATTAAAACTAAATTAGCAGCTCTCCTTTTATAATCATTGGAGATGGTCAGGGTTTTGGGGGACAGTGGGGAAATTATAAGGAATAGAACTCCGAAACTAGCAATATTAGAGCTGAGGAGTCAGGGGAACTTTGGACCTTGATTTTTTTCTTCTATCCTGGTCACTTCATCTGAAACCTCTAAGGACCATCTATAAAATAAATTCTCTTTTTTCTTGGATAGCCTGCAGTCTAAAAAAAAATACTGATAAATGACGCTGAATTACTGCACAAGCATAACTGCTACATGGTTATATCACAATAATACTTATACTATTTATGATAGTCTGCCATTTCTCCAAACCACTAAATTTCTTGGAATATGTCATTGTGATCAAAGGTGTGCCATTATATATCAGAATTTAAGTTCATCTATTGATTAAAGATTTCCTCATTCCTTCCTTCCCTTCTTCCCTCCTTTCCTTTCTTAAATTAACAATATCTCCTTAGATAGCCTGCCAGGATACAGTGCTCCAAATATATTAACTGTGGTTTGGCAGATCCATTCTATAAAACCAACTGTTTTATATGCTTTGTGCATTTGCAAAATGGGTCTAGCCAGTAGAAGTGAATATATTCAGTGCAGACAACTTAACTGGATCATTTAACCCATTAATTTGAGTCTTTAAGTCTGATGCTATACCAGTCTTATCAATTGGACAATTATTCACGTATCAATTCCTGTTGCTTGTGAGCTACACTCAGATTATTCAGGAGTGCATTTATTTGATTAGTATATTCCTACGTAGAGACCCAACTTCAGCGATGATCACAGCTGTTGACTTGTTTTAATAATACATTTGTTTTCAAAATATACAAATCTGGGTTTATTGGTTCTACATGGCTGTTTTACTTTCATCAAATCCCCATTTTAAAATGTGTATTATCTGCTCACATATTTCTGTTTTGCAACCCTCTTGTCATCTCACATTCCACTACCCAATTTCACACACAAAAAAATCTTGCCAAGCATTTCAAAGAACTCAATTCCTAACTTGGAGTAATTCCAGCAGACAACCATAGGGATGTGTCTATAGAATGCCAAAAAAGATCTTATCAATTGTGTCAGAAATATAGTCATTCATCCACATATTTTGTCTACATCATACCAAACATGTTTAATGAATTCTGTTAATTGACTAAAAACCAGACAGATTTGCCTTGACATTATTTAGACATGGTTCCAAATAATAAAAAGAATGGCAATAAACACCCTCAAATAATATATTCAGACTGACACAGATTCTAACCTTAAAGTGACTCCCATTGGCCAACGTGGAACAGAATCTTTATGATATGGTTGAAATTTGGATTCTAAAAATGCCAAGGATCCACAAAATTTTTATCATCCTCCAGCTGATTTCAAAACTAGATCACAGAAGTACTAGATACCCAATGAACCAGAAGAATTAAATGTTGTTCACTGCATTTGAGTTCAAAACTGACCAATTTATGCTGGGCAATTTACTGATGACAATGACTATTTATGACTGTGGATATCCATTTTAATTAGGTTATTGCTTAAGGATCATAATTGGCCTGGAATCTTCTGGAAAATTTGTAGACTATATAAAGTTACAGAAAATTGTGAAAAAGTTGCATGCTTTAAAAACTTAGTATTTCCATCAAGCTTGTGGTTGAAAAAGAGTATGAAGACAATCATAAGTGGATGTTTTTAACACAGTTTCTTGATAGTTACAGTATTTTTTCTTCTCTAGTTGCCCTCCCTTCAAAGTTGGTCAATTGTTTTTCCGGGTTTTTTTTCACTTCACATTCAGTACAAGGAGGCATTTGCAATTTCTGTCAAACAATACAGAAAAGACAATTAGAATAGTTAAAATAAATATATGTTTAAGGTAAAAATTAAAATCTTAAAAACAGTAATATAAATTTTTATATCTCAACAAATACAGAAAATGAATGCTAGACCAAAATAAAATAAATGTAAATGTGTTAATACTTCTATTTCATGGAAGTACATAAAATATTATTTATAAATGGTGGATATTTCAAAAACTATTTTGAGAAGACTTTAGCTAAACCATTCAACTCTGATTAATCTAACCTAAAAGTTTGGAAATGTTGTGTTAAGTGAAATGATCCCTAAGAATTGCTATGATAGAATATTTTTGGTCAAATATAGAACAGTACAGAAGGAAGTTCAGAATTAAGTTCCTGAATTGTGTTTGTTGTTTGTTTTTGTTGGGGATATGTACTTCTTTCTATCTCCTCTGTTTCCCCAAATGCTCTTTTTTATTTTTTTTGTTCCATAAGGAATAGATGTATGTTTTTTGTTATCCATTTATTTTTGTTTTGTTTCTTGGTTGTGTGTGTGTGTGTGTGGGTGGGGGGGATGTACCTCCCTCACCCTTGTTCTGAGGACCTCAGATGATTGAACCAAAAACTTAGTGGCTGGCACAGTGGTCATGGAAAGTCCAGAGGCACTAGGGGAAGGAAGTATCTTGTATCAGTCAATACAACATCCCTGCTTCAGCTAGAGAAAAATCACTGGACCCAAAGGATTCAAGTTCTTTCTGACAAAATCAAAACAAACAAACAAATAAAATACCTTTGGGGCAGTCACTGGCTCTTTAGTGGTATTGATTAGGGGAATGTTTTTGTGCTTTGTTGAGCAGGTCCTGCCATCTTGTAAAACCTGCAAATGAAAATAGATCATTGTAGTTAAATTAAATGAAGGAGGGGATAGAAAAATTCCCTTGAATTCTTCCCACTGAGAAACTTCCTTCACTTTGATGCAAGCTGAAAGGGCAAACTAGGGACAAAATAAAATCATCACATCCTGAGTGGGAGCCAAAGGAGAGATCAAACACTCACAGGTGGTTTGGGGATCTTAGTGGTGCCTATGAAAACCAGCTACTACAACAAAATTCCATTCCAATGGAAAGTTCTTTCTTTGCAAAAGCAGTTCAACTGAAGTAAAGAATTATAAAACTACTGTATCTGTGATGCATCTGGACTCTTAAGACTTAAATATGTCAGTGGTCCCTACAGGGGCAGGAAGATCAATATTGCAAGCCCCAAAGCAATTTAAACAGTATAATCATCAATCTGTCTAGCAAAAACTCATCGGTACCTTAAAAAAGATTACATTTTTGGAAAATAAGATCTTATATTTTACTAACCAGGAATTCTCATCTTTATTAGCTTCAACAGTTTTGAAGAATTGCTGGCAGTGTATTCCAATTGGGCTTCATTTCCATCTTAACCAAGGTTAAAATATTGACCTTCCCTTCCTTCCCTTTCTCCCATGCTCTCTCCTTCTCTCTCTCCCTCCTTTTCTTTCTTCCTTCCTTGTCTGCTTCTCTTCTCTTCTCCCTTTCCATACTGTCTCTCATTCTACCTCCCTCCCTTTTTTCCTTCCTCTTTATTTTTTTAAAGATTTTATTCATTTATTTGAGAGAGAGAGAGCAACGAGAGAGTGAGAGAGAGAGAGCAAGTGGGGTGAGGGGCAGGGGGAGAAGCAGACTTTCTGCTGAGCAGGGAGCCCAATGCGGGGCTCGATCCCAGGACTCTTGGATCCTGACCTGAGCCGAAGGCAGACGCCTAACTGACTGAGCTACCCAGGCGTCCCTTCTTCCTCTTTATTTTAAAAACATTTTCAAAGTAACTACAAAAACCGCTTATTGTAAGAATATGCTTCTTTTTTGGGGGGAGTGATTTCTTCTAATCCTTCCCATGTGCACAACAGAGCCTAGGAGTCTAAGAGTCCATGGCCACTGGGTAGCTCTGAACTTAAACAAGTCCGTTTGTTTCCTTGGGATCTTACGGCGGGGAGGAGACCTACGTTGCCTTCAAATCCCAACATCCTATAAATTCTACAAGTAGATGACAACTAGAAAGGTTCTATAGGAGACTTAACCTAGTCCAATTCAGATTTTAGAGCAAAGTTATTTTTATATGCTTCCTATTCTCACACTGTATTGCTCTTAATTGAATACACACTATGCTCCTTTACCATTCCATGCCTATATGTATGCCAGCCACCTCACCTTCACCAAAGTCTCTCTTCATTGTGACATCCTGACAACCAGCTACTCATTCCTTCCCTAGGATGCCATTTCCACCACTAGATGCACTCAGTCATACTTGTCTGCTCTAAAGGTACAATGCATATAAAAACTGTATCGCTTAACAATGTTTTTATAAGTATAAGCATGCCTAGCTCCTCAATATATTGTAAGTTCCTTGAAGTTAGAGGTAACGTTTGTCAGCTGTATATCCCAGCTTGATGCCAACAGATAACAAGGGGCCAATATGAAATCTCTGAATAAATAATAATGAAAATACTGGCTACAAAATTCATTGGCTATGAAAATATTTTAGTCCTTCAGAATTTTAATAAATGCCTGATTTTTTTCATATGATCAGATTTAGGTTTATTTGATTGAGACTCCAAAATGGTTACACAGAGCCCCCTTTTCTATATAAGCCTACCTTATAATAGCAAAGTAAGGTAACAACTATAATAATAGAAATCTCAAAACCTTGACTACCTTATTCCAAAGAATTTTAGATAGAGGCACAGAGAAATCTTGTACACAAGCTAAGAAATGTGTTTGTTTTTATGTTCTATGGGTTCGAATTAGACCTGGAATCTAAAATTTCTCTAGAATAGTATAATTACTCTACTTTTGTTGTGGTAATACAGCCGGCTTGTGTTTTTATCATGCTGGCATTCAGCCTTTGAAAAATTAACAAATAATTGTATGAAATCAAGCTCAGAAAACATGATCAATGCAGAAAGTATCTTGCAAAGTATAAGCTTTCCCAAAATATATTTTAGGATAATGGCATTTGTAGGTCATACATGTTTTGGGGAAAAGTTTATTTGAATATTCAACAGTTGTATTTAAAGTAGTTCTTCTCAAAGCCTTTAGCATGTAATTTCTTAAAGTTGTGGTCTTAAATGACTTGTTCACATAATTACATAAGGTGATTGTTAAAACGTAACACTCCTAGGTGGTAATTCAGTCCTAGACTATGGGGCTTGCATTTTTATTTTTAATCAGCACTCCAACAATTCAAATGCACAGTCAAATTTGAAATCCACTTCTTCATAATGCACAGATACATTACAAATCTCTTAGAAGGACATGTAACAATTTCCCAATTCTATTTGACCTCAAAACCCTGTCTTGTGTGGTGCTTCACTTGGGGTCATTCTCATGAGGAAGATACTACAGGATTTGCAGTGGAGTTTTTTCTTTCATTAATGCAAGCACAGCCGACTATTTCAGACAAGCTTTTGATCATCTGAACAATGAAAACTTATTAAACTTCAACATTAAATAAAATTTTATGTGGCTGAAAGATAGCTTAAACCTTTTTTGATACTTTGATCTTATAATGAACACTACCTTTAAATTTATTTTTTTCTGTGCCTCACAGGCACTGTAGAAATTTCATGAGCTGACGTTCATAAAATTCTTAGTGTTTCTCAGAGAGGCAACAGATATAAGAGCAACATAATTATCACTTGCAGGTATCATGCCTTAATAAGCATCTTATCAACTTTGTAGCTATTGATAAAGTGGGCATTCACTTGGTGAAAACATAAAGGGAAGTTTCTTCATGGAACCCTCTCACTTGGCTGCCAACATCACCCAGATTGCCAAAAATTCCAGACAAATGTACTTAAGGAAGACAAAAAAAAAAAAAAAAAAAAAAAGACACATTAGGTAATTTTGCCTAATGGTTAAAATGCTTGGAGTAAAATAGACTTTGGTTTGAGTTTTAGCTCTGATGTCTATTCATTGGTTGTCTTGATAAAATAATTTGATAAGTTACTTATTTCTGGGCCTCAGTTCATTGGCTGTAAAATGGAGCTAATTCACAGAATTATTTTGAGGACAAAATGAGAAAATATACAAAAATATTCAGTATAAATACTAACAAAATAAACATTCTCCCCTTTCTCCCTCTTCTACCTTCATACTAGTATTAGCATCGTTAATGATTATACACCAACAATTATGGTGAGTTGCCACTGACATTACACATGACATATGGGGCAGAATCAACAGTCACATAATTCCCATGCACAGAAGCAGAAGAGGGAAGGGGGAGAGAAAAGGAAATGGAGACATGAGTGCTGATTTGAAGGGAAGCAAAATCACTTAGGACCAATACTTCTCTTCTGACACTATAGATAAAATAACGACAATTAATAATCATTAACTAATAATTAATAAAATTAAAAATAATTAATAATTATTAAATTATTGTTATTAAAATAATAATACAGTTAACACAATGTTCTTGTGTCATACTTGTCTGCTCTAAAGGTACAATGCATGTATTGTTGGGAGGAAAAAAGACGAGAGGGGCGCCTGGGTGACTCAGTTAAGTGTTTGACTCTTGGTTTCAACTCAGGTCATGATCTCAGGAGTGGTGAGTCAGAACTCTGCATTTGGGCTCCACGCTTGGGGGGGGGAGTCTGCTTGAAAGATTCTCTCCCTCTGCCCCTCCCAACACTTGCACGTGGGCGTGAGCAACTAACACACTCTCTCTCTCTAATAAATAAATAAATCTTTTTAAAGAAAAGAGAAAATAGAAGTTTCAAGGTTATGCAAAATGATGTTGATATATTTAAAGATTTATCCAATAAAACACAGGCTTGAGAATGCTACTGGCCAACTCCTTAATTTTACTCTTGTGAAACCAGGAGCAGGACCTAGTTAAAACTTGCCAGACTCCTGACCCGTGGAAAATGAGAGATAATTAGTGTCTCTTAAGGCCATTCACTCCATGACAGTTTGTAACTGAAAACTAATACAGATATTATGGCAGAAGACCTATATGTCATATCATGTGAGCCTAAGTATCTTATTATTGTGTTGCTTTACCTTTGTTTTGATAATTTAACTATAGTTGATGTATTGGTTCCACACTTTGTGAAGGTAGATGGTAGTTAAATTATAAATAAAAACTCTTTCGGGGGTGATAATTTAAAAATAATTGTGTGAACACAATATACAGATGCCTTTTTAAAACGTAATAATAACAGATAATCTCTTTCCCAATTTTTTCTCCCAATGACTTTGTTGCTATTAATACTGCTGGCTCTTTCATGGTCTTAAAATTCTCTGTTTAATAACCCTTCTCTCTTGACATTTTATTGTCTAATCTCTTTGTCCCCTTCATCTCAAGCCCTCACATTTACACATGAGGAGAACAACAGCTGTAAAATGTTCTCAAGGCCACAAAGGTATTGTCGCTGCAAATAAAACCCATGTCCACCTTGCAGTGAATTTGGGATCTTTCCGAGATTCCATACTACTTTTTCTCACATTCTTATTTAACTTTGTCATGTCTTATATTTTAATTGTCATGTTACATTTTACAGTTTTAGCTAAGGACACAATTTTTAACAACAAAATAGTTCCTCCTATACTTTTGAAGCATTTAACAAAGATAACTTAGTAAATAGTAGGTACACATCGGGGCCTGATGAATCAATGAGATGTATTATCCAGAAAAGAAGAAAATATGACGCTTGGATAGTTAGGGTGACTAGGGATTTCTTCATGAAGGAAGCCACAGGAATTCATCCCTGAGTAATGGGTAGAGTTGTTTGTGACAGAGTCAGCAGGAGGAAGGAGAAGTTACAGTGTTATGGTGGGAGAATACATCAAAAGTAACAGTGTTGAGGCCAGCTGAGACAGTTACTACTGAGAGATAACTAGAATAGGGACAGTTCATGGAAGGGCTGTAGGCCAAGCAGTGATATGTATACTCAATTTTGCAATTATGAAGAGATAGGTACACTAAATATCCTGCAATGATATGCCTACAGTCTAAGGAAGTTTACAAGTTAATGCTTTCTCTATGTTGGAATCTAAAGAGATTCATTAGTAAATCTTAAAAAAAAAAAAAAAAAAGAAAAGAAAAAGAAAGAGAAAAGAAAAGAAAAAGGGACGCCTGGGTGGCTCAGTCAGTTAAGCATCCACCTTTGGCTCAGTCATGATCTCAGGGTCCTGGATCGAGTCCCACATCGGGCTCCCTGCTCAGCGGGGAGCCTGCTTTTCCCTCTGCCTGCCACTCCTCCTGCTTGTGTGCACGCTCTCTCCCTCTCTCTCAGACAAATAAGTAAATAAATCTTAAACAAAAAAAAAGAGATTCATTAGTAGGGCTTTAAAGTGATCAGTCCATATAACACTTGCTTAAAAACGCCCTCCTTCTCTCAGGTCATGATCTCATGGGTCATGAGACTGAGTCCGGCGCTGACGTTGGGCTCTGCACTCAATGGGGAGTTTGCGTGAAGATTCTAGCCCTCTGCCCCTCCCCCCACTCGTGCACGTGCGCACTCTCTCTCAAATAAATAGATCTTTAAAAAACAAACAGCCAAACCAAACCAAACCAAAACAAAACCCTCCATGCCTCAGCAGAACCTTCTTCCTTCCGCAAAAGTTCCAGAATCTATGCCATTTTTATAAGCACTTGTCTTTCATTTGCACTATTCTGGAGACCCCCAGGACTCATCAGGGCAGCTCCCTTTTCCTTCTCTCACCAGGCTGACAGAAAGTTGAAACTTGGCTACATTTTTCAGAAGTTAGGTTTAAATACTCAAATATCTGGAGTTGGAGTTTCAGAACTTATGTCACAAGTCCCTTACTAATAAATTCAATTATGCAACTGAAAGAACAATAACAAAAAAATTCCTTATTCAAACGATTTGCATTTTGTGTCTGAAACTTCTACACTACATGTCATCAAAACGTTTAATTTCTCATCACAACTCAACTCAAGAGACAGTAATTCTTGAGACTTTTCCCTTCATAGGCATTGGCCAGAATCTAAGAAAAGCAACAACAAGAACAATACAATATCGTTTAATTGCTACATATAGATTCAGGAAAGGTCCTTGCTTGAGGATTATGTTATCTTGGCTCGCAAAATTGGGAAACTTGCAGATGAGAGCAGCCGACAGTCTTTCCATGGGTAAGTCTGTAAACCATTTTTTATTAAAATATTTCAGTATGTTAGACTCTAATCCCCTCTGTCTTTCGGAGATCATGGGGTTTATCCCTTTATTTCCTTCCTAGATTATTGAACTAAACTATCCAATTCTCTCTAACCTTGTTTTCTCCAATCCATCTGCCACTCAGCCTCTAGAAATGCCTTCCTAATATATATTCCATCATGCCAACTTACTGCACAAAAAATCAATCAAATCAAAACAAATTAGAAAAATACCCCCCATACACACATTTGTGATTTCCCATTGCTTATAAAGTACAGAAGACTGGGTAGATTGATGGGATGAGAGATTTGGAGACTGTTTTCTTAAACAAGTGAGATGTGATATAGGAGCATGGCCTTCACACTCACCTTGATGAACTACAGCAAAGCCTCAGAAGACAAATGGCTGGGCATTAAGAGAAGGAGTCTCTGCTGTCACCTACTCAGGCTCATAGATTTTCTTTTTATTAGTGTTGTTAAATACATACACATATACAGAACTTTTTGTCACACTGATTTTTTTTTTTTTTTTGCCTCATTCCCCAATACTACCTAGAATAATTATTGACTTTCATTCTTTTAATTCTTTCTGGTACAACCTGGAACGGAACTGTCAATCTTGAAAAGAAGTGAAAAGTGCTATTTTATACAAGAGATGTTATGACTAAACAGAATAAGGTAGTGGTTTAACCTGTAGGCTAAGAAGTTTGTCTTAACCAATGTTCAAATCTTTAAATCTACGGCTTACTAGCTTCATGGGCTTCGACAAGTGATTCATTTTTTTCTCAATCTAAACATCCATATTTGTAAAATGTAGAACAATATTATTTTATAAATGATTGTAAGGATTACATAAGAGAATGATTTAAAGCACTTAGCTCAGGGCCTCTTACTACTAAGATCTCAATGTATTGTAGTAGCAATGATGATAATGAAGATAATAGCGAATTTGTAAGCCACCTAGAACAAAGTACCTGATACATATGAGATACTCAATAAATCATACCTATTGTTATATCATAGCAGACTCCCTGATACTGTTTGCATCAAATAATTATTTACATAATGATATATGTGCTCACACAGTTTGGAAGGAAAAGTAGTTCTACGTGAACTTTTTCAGATGCATTTGTATTAATACAATGCCATTCTCATGTCATTGAAGAAAAATGATATGACCTAATTACACTAAAAAATTATGTCATCATTACAATCGTAAGCTATTTTTTTCTGTCAAACAAGGAAACAAACAAAAATTATACATTTACTGTTGGCTCCAGCATGATGAAATTGGCCTTCTCTCTCTCTCTCTCTCTCTCTCTCTCAATCTCTGTATTTCTTTTTTACAATGTGGAAATAAATTTCTTTTTTACGATGTGGAAATAAATTAATACAGATGTTTTGGAAAATATTTTAATAGGATAGATACAATGGTTTTTAAATATGTTCATGATCCAGTATATTTCACTTGGGATAGTGTCTCTCTGAAGAAAACGATCCACGTTAAAAAAAAAAAAAAAAAAGAAGAAGAAGAAGAAAACCTTTTCACTCAGAAGTATTAATTTGGGATTTGTATAACAGTAAAAAAGAAAACAAAATAATGGTTGAATGTAAGTAAGCTGGTTAATTAAATAATGATAAAATAATAAGATGAAATATTTTATAAGTCATTAAGACAACATCTGTGGGATATTTATTAATATGAAAAACACCTAAGCTAAAAACATATAATACAAAATTACACAGTTCAAATCACAGTGATGCATAAGAAGTGCCATGTAAAACAGACAGAAATAATCTTGATATCGACAAAACAATAAAGTTGGGGAGAACAAAAGAGAGAGTTTTGTTGCGCTTTAACATTTTTGTTGATTTCAAATAACACATAACACATGTTTATATGTCTGCCTTTCCAGCTCTGAAACTACTCATCTCTTTATCTATCCATTCTTCCACCGCCTCTCCCACTCCTGCCTTCTCTCCTTCCCTCCGTCTTCTTCTCCCTCTTACCCCGCCTTTCTTTCTTCTTTTTCTTCTTTCTTGGGAGACGTGGCTGTTCTGTCACTTTTCAATGAGCTACAACCATCTATAGAAGAACTGTTTATATATGGTTTCCCTATAGGAGAATATACATGTTCATTTAAAAATGTGATTTTAAGTTGGAACAGTGCCTAGACACTTTAAGCTCTTCCTTATCAATTTGAATCTCAAATTTTCTTGAACAAAAGGGAAAAATTCAGATGTCATTTTCCTTCATGCATGTATGATTAAAAAATGCAACTTTACTTGTGGAAGAATGGATAGAGGTGTAACTCGCTTTGGTGAATAACCAATTATGCAGAGTAACTACTTTCTGTTTTAAGAGACAAAAAAATTTAAATAGTAATCTTGAGAATTTCATAAAATTGTGCAATCAAAGGCTAGCACAGGCCTTCAAAATATTCCATCTCAGTTAGGTAAAATTTAACCTGATTAGTAATATACGTATATCCAGAAACTCAAGTGATAAAATACAAAGACTGATGAGGAAAATATGCACAAGTTCAGCTGCTTCAATATTCAGCTCACCTATTCAATCATACAGGAGACCTAGGGCCTAGGTCTATAAATTATGAAATGGGATAAGCCATGAATACATTTTTATTGAAGTGATTATACTTATCTCTCACATACACACCAACATCACCAAAATAACCAGTTTGTTCCTGCGCTTTTGAGCAATGAACAGCTAGGTATTTGACAAAACGTTATATTATGGTCAAAGAGCAGGCAAAGTAACAATAAAACCCGTGTAGTTGAGACAAGCTCAGCTAACTATCTTGGTACATGGAAAACACACAATCACAACATGGTGGGAAGACTATAATGCTGGGGCATCCTAGAATTATCAGGAATTTTTTTTTTTTTTAAGAGAGAGCGTGAATGGGGGGGAGGGCAGAGGGAGAGACAGTATCCTGTCTCAGGTCCAAGCAGACCTGACACAGGGCTCGATCCCACGACCCTGAGATCACAACCTGAGCTGAAATCGTGTTGGAGGCCCAACTGACTGAGCCACTCAGGCGTCCCAAGGACCTTCATTTTAATGTGGAAATACCAGGCTTTGGAGCCATGTGTAAATGAATTTGAGTCCCAACTCTATCTCCCACATCTGTGATAATGGGGTAAGTTAATGAACATTGAGTTTCCTGTACTTTAGTATTTTATAAAAGAATAAAGTTAAACACCAATAATAAACATGAGGATTGTCAGCTTCAAATTTTGACACTGGAACAAATAAAGCAACAAACAAACACACTCAACTATATTACAACAGTGTTTCAGAAAAGAAAGACCATTTTAATACTAAAATATATATATAAAGGATCCAGAGTCAAAGGAAATTATTCTTGAGAGGCAGAGGGAGACAGAGAGATAGAGAGACGTTGATTGATTCATGGAAAATCCGCTAATATTTTATTTGACTCTTTATTCAATGTTCATTTTCTACATCTTTGAACTGTTGAAAACTTCATCACCGGCTAGCACTTGCCAGTGGAATGACGTTTGGAAAATACCAACTTAACCTCACTTTTTCCTCATTTGTAAATGTGGATAACAATGCTGACAGTCAAAAGTGACATCAGTGTGAAATGAGATAAAACAGGTAACTTGGCTAGGTGAATGGAGTGAAGAGTTAGGCCATCTCAGGTTAGAATTCCTTCAGCCCTTACTAGCTGTATGGAATTGGAAAAGTTACTTCATCTTCCTGAGGTTCTGATGCCTTATCTGTAAGGTAGGCAAAATAATACCTACCTGAGAGGGTTGTTGGAAGAGTTAGACTAAATTAAAATATAGAATGGTTTCTAATGGAGTATCTTGCACATAGTAGGTGCTCAATGAAGTTTAGTTTCTATCCTTCCTTTCCCATTCTCAGCTTCTGCCTCCTTCAATCAAAATGTCTCTCTTTTGCCAATAAATATTTGGATCCTATGAGAATGGAAACACTGATACTTGGTCATTTCAATTTCACAACCCTGGTATGAACACATTGACGCTGGTCATTAGAGAATCTTGATATTGCCAAAGGATTTGTTGCCGCCACCCCTCCCCCCAGGTCTGTGGTTCTTCCTGTCTGTCTCATCCTTTTCTGTTTATGATTTAACAGGGCAAGAGAAAAAATCTTATTAACCTACCGTTCATTATTCCTAAATAGCCTTAAACTTGGATGCCTTTATTCTTCCTGTTTTGTTTTGTTTTTCCCCTCCTCAATGCATCAGATCAATCTAACTAATTTAACTTAGGCATTTAGTTGTCTCAAAAGATTTTATTATAGGGGCGCCTGGGTGGCTCAGTCTGTTAAGCATCTGCCTTCGGCTCAGGTCGTGATCCCAGCGTCCTGGGATCGAACTCCGCAACGAGGCCCCACATTGGGCTCCCTGCTCAGCGGGAAGACTGCTTCTCCTTCTCCCTTTGAGCCTCCCCCACACTCATGCTCGCTCTCTCCTGTTCTCTCTCAAATAAATAAATAAAATCTTTTTTAAAAAAAGATTTTCATTATGATACAGGTACATCTTTAGCTTCAATGCAAATATCCCATTTAGAAATTATGAAAATAAAGTCATGTTTAGAATGACTCTTGTAAAAGGGCACTTTTAAGAGTTTAGCTAAATTTCCATAATATTGCTGCTTCAGCATCCATTTTGTGTGGCTAAGAGGTCTGCTGGAACTGACACTAGCCTCTCCTAGGAGGGCATGTCCTAGATAACAGCCAGCAGGGTCACAAGAAAGTGTAAATTCCTGATATGATTTCCCCAATGCCCCGGAGATAAGGCCTCTCCTGTCCACCACGCCCCCACCCCAACTTCTCCTTTTCTGTTCCTTAGCTAAGACTCTCCCTCCTCCCCCTTCCTTAGATCTTACCAAGACCCCTGCTCTTTCTGGTTTAAATTGACCAGTCAGGCCTAGCCAAGGACTCCTAAAGCACTCTACCCACCAACCCTAAGAAAACACATGTGCCTCAGGTCCCGCTGCTTCCCCTCTGCCTGTCCCCTGCCCTGCCCTGCCCATGTTGCCCCAGTGAGCTATGCATTGCACTTCCTCCAAAACTTGTGACTAATGAAGTTCTTTATTTCACTTTCCCTTGCCTTGTGATCTTTCTTGAACCTTGGCTCACTATTTGGCACCCCAGGGCTCTACTTAATGTTCATTTAACAAAAGTCACAATGAGCCCTATGACTGATTTAGCAATCATTGGAAAGCCTATAAAAGGAAAATGGCTTCTTTTGCATTTTGTTTATTTTATTTATTTTTTAAATTTAATTTAATTTTATTATGTTATGTTAGTCACCATACAGTACATCATTAGTTTTTGATGTAGTGTTCCATGATTCATTGTTTTCATATAACACCCAGTGCTCCATGCAGTACGTGCCCTCCTTAATACCCATCACTGGGCTAATGCATCTCCCCACCCCCCTCCCCTCTAAAACCCTCAGTTTGTTTCTCAGAGTCCATCGTCTCTCATGGTTCGTATCCCCCTCCGATTCCCCCCCTCTTCATTTTTCCCTTCCTTCTCCAAACGTCCTCCATGCTATTCCTTATGTTCCACCAATAAGTGAAACCATATGATAATTGTCTTCCTCTGCTTGACTTATTTCACTCAGCATAATCTCCTCCAGTCCCATCCATGTTAATGTAAAAGTTGGGTATTCATCCTTTCTGATGGCTGAGTAATATTCCATTGTATATATGGACCACATCTTCTTTATCTGTTGAAGGGCATCTCGGCTCTTTCCACATTTTGGCTATTGCAGACATTGCTGCTATGAACATTGGGGTGCATATGGCCCTTCTTTTCATTTTGTTTATTTTAAATTACCCTCTATTCCTTCTCTCGGAAATAATGAATAATAATTAAGAATTAAAGCGGATCGAATGATTTATCAGAAATCCATTTAAAGTCTTTAGCTTACATCTAATCCTGCTGACCACTATAACTTTGTTATTGGTATTAAACATTTGGTTCTACTTCACAAGGGAGATTAGTTATATCTCTTATGATCTTTCTCTAAAACACTGAAAGAACTCAAAATAATTAATGCAAAGGTGTAACTGGGCAACCTGAAATTCTACCAATAAAAAATATCTTTGGCAGGTACGTAAGTCCAGTTGATTCTGCATATTTAAATAAAATATGCGACAGGCTGGAGGCTGAAAAGAAGGATTTTTCAAATATTATAGAGAAAAAAATGGAATTAAGAAGCCGAGTTGCTTAAAAACATGAATACATTTTGGTTAAATTTTTCTGTGATGCCACTTTTCTGCACTAAATAAATTTGTCACCTTTATTACAGAATGATATTTAGTACTATATTTAGTACTGCATATGAAATAGTTAAGCTTTTGAAAACCACAGCCCTAATTTCATAATTTTGGATGTTTTAGAGAAATATTAATACGCATCTGCTAAATGAGCATTTTGCTTGGTCCTGAAGGAAATACCAATATTTTTATGGTTTCTGTCCTGAAATTGTTTATTATCTAATGCAAAATGAGAACTCTGTACAAATAAGCAACATGCAAAATGGACTGTAATACAGGATAAAATATATATATAAACCAAGCACTATGGGAACCAAGAGGAGAAAGCCATTCTGTGTTTTCAAGACAGGAGGAGTCAAAGAATTATTATTATTTCTTAAAGATTTTACCCATTTATTTGAGATACAGAGAGAGCGAGAGAGAGTGTGAGAGAACACAAGGGAGAGAGTGCGTGTACAAGTGGGGTTTGGGGAGGGGTAGAGGAAGAGGGAGAAGCAAACTCCCTGCTGAGCAGGGAGCCTGACATGGTGCTCGATCCCAGGACCCCGAGATCATGACCTGAGCTGAAGGCAGATGCTTAACTGACTGAGCCATCCAGGCACCCCAGGAGTCATTAATAAGTTAACCATTGTTATTACAGTTTCTATGCAACTTCTGATAAGAACTGACACTTAAGTTCACATTCTTGCAACTTTAAATTGATGCTATAGTAGGGTAACATGGAGATTTATATCTAATGTGCAAAGCAGAAACCCGTTCTGAAGACCTTATGGAACTATGTACCATGCTGTATTATCTGGAGGCATGTCTGTTCCTTCTTGAAGGAACCACCATAGGACAGTAACAATGCCTTGTATGAAGCCAACCTCTTCAGATGTCTGATGAAGTCTAGCCCAGAATGATAATGTTGTGTGGTCTCTAAGCCCAATTACAGCAGGGCATGCCTTGCTTAGAAAATTTTGTTAGTGCAGCATCTGCCAACAACTCATCAGGTCCATCAAATACTACACAATGAATACTGGGTATAATAGCAAACTAGGATTTCTTAAATCTCTGCCAAAATTGTTTTAGCATAAAAAAGCTGGCATCATTTTCTACTCACAGCTCTAGGATTTATTTTCTGCACATTTTCCCCTCTCATTTCCCTAGTCAATACTTGCTGTTAAATAAACTCCCTTTGGTCAGGGACTTGCAAGCAGATGTCATGGGAAGAAACAGAGCTTGTGCTCTCGATGCTAAAGAGAAGCTATTGTGTTTTTAATTTTCTCAGCACATTAAGAAAAATTAAATGTTTGCTATCTATAGGAGTCAGGAATATTGTGAAACACATTTACATTAGCATTAAGTCTTAATCTCTAAGTGAAAATTAAAATTGAATGCTCAATGTCTTTAATTCTTGATATGCCATTAAACAATATGAGACACATTTGCAAACTTCAGATAAATGGGATGGGGCAGGTACATCCTTTGCTTTCTCCATGTGTCTCCATTATTATCATTTAATATACCGAACTGATAGTCTAATATGCTGCTAAGCCGTTGGTGATCTACTTAAAGTTTTCTAAGTCTACTAAAAAAAATGGGGGGGGGGCGGCAAAGAATCCAAAGGACATTTTCCTAGGTGACCCTTTCTGGCTTGCATTGGTCAGGAAATAGAATGAACCCACAAAGATATCTAAGAAAATGTATAATCTCTGATTCCAAGTTTGGGACCTTGACATTGAAAATATGGAGACCTCGGATATTAAAATTACGAAGCAGCTTTTTTAGAATGTACTAATAAGGATGTTGTAATATAACTGAATACTGTGTATTTAATTTAATATCATATATAATTATCATGACAAACCTGTAAGAAATCAACATCAAAGTTTCTCAAAATGTTTGCCAGGAAATATTGACAGAAAAAATCTAGGTAGGTTATTAAAACAATACACATTCCTGGGCTGTGCCCCAGATCTACTGATTAATAATCTATGGGAGTGAAGCTTGACCATAAGCAGTTTTACCAGGTGACTTGGTAATTCATAGGCATGCAAAAGTTTGAAAATCATTGATCTACATTATATAGATAAGGGATCTAGATTATAAAATCACTTGCCAAAAGTGACATGTTAGGAAATAGGAAAGCTGGCATTCAAATCTAGGTTTTATGTAATTTCAAGGTTTTCTCTACTATATTGTTTAGTATCAGGTATACCAACAGGAATCAAAATGCATCTCTTTTGCTATTTTTTACTAAGAGATTGCATGCAGTCCCATCAGCTCAATGAGGCTGCTGATGATCACAGAATCCTGGAATTTAAAGAGATGCTCACATGATAGTTCTTTTCCTTTTTCCTATTAGTGTTTCATTTTCCAAATACATCCAGAATAGTTGTTTTTCATTATTGTTTTAAAGATTTATTTGTTAGAGAGAGAGAGAGAGAGCGCATGGAGGGAAGGGGAGAAGGAGAGGGAGAGATAGTCCTAAGTAGACTCTGCATTGAACACGGAGCTTGATGCAGGGCTGGATCCCGTGACCCTGAGATCACGACCAAGTGTAAATCAAGAGTTGGATGCCCAACTGACTGTACCACCCAGGCGCCCCAGCTTTTCATTATTCAATCATAAAATATACTATGTCTTCCAGTGGCTAATTCTGTGTTCATATACTTTTCATTAAGAGTTCACTTTTATATTTGATTGAAATATTCTCCTTCTTATAGCTGTTTTCACCGGCAACATCTGGTTCTGCCCTGGAGAGTAACAGTGCATTAAGACCGCTCCCTATTTCACATTATAGTTTTTTCTCTTTTGAGAAATTAATTAAAATATACAATTAAAAAATATTTATTGAGGTTTTAAGTGAAAGGCATAGCTTTGCATAAATGAATGGATAGTGATAATTACTGAGGACCTGCTATGTGCCCATGATAAACTAGGTGTTAAGCTGGACTATCTCACTGGAACCTTTAACAAGTTATATAAGGTAGGCAATATTTATCTCTTTGTCAGAGGAGGAAAATGAGCCTCAAAGGTGTTAAATAGTCATGGTTACACATCAGGTAACTGGTTGAAACAGAAATGAATCTGATCAACATTATATACTGAATTTCCTCTTGAGCCTTTCCTCCCAAGCTTTAGTAGATGCACTTCATTTGTCCCTGCTGAACTTAGCAGTGTCATTTCTAGAATGGGACATGCTTTATCAGTCTAGACTGGTAAGTAAAATCGGATAAAGGATTTCTCTTCCTTATTCTGGATATAGTATTATAATTACTTGAAATTAACACTGTAACTTCATGCAGTTGTTTTGCAAATGACATCACAGTTTGAGTTGGAGCATAGTCACTTGAAACTCTTTAATCTGTTACAAGATAAATATACAAAAATTAATCCCATCTAAATGCTAGCAATTAACAATCTGGAATGAAATTAAGAAAAAAACTCCATTCATAATAACGTCAAAAGGAATTTAAAAATTAGGAATAAAGAAAACAAAGGAAGTGCAAGACTTGTACACTGAAAATCTACAAAATATTACTGAAGGAAATTTTAAAAGATATAAGTAAGTGGAGAGATAACCAATGTTTATAGATTGAGAGAATCAATATTGTAAGATGACAATTCTCCCCAAATTGATCTATAGGTTCAATGCAAATTCTGTCAAAATCCCAACGGTTTTTTTTTTTTTTATTGTAACTGAAAAGCTGAACCTAACATTAACAAGGAAATGGAAGATATTCAAAATAGCCAGAGCAATCTTGAAAACAACAACAAAGTAAGGGGACTTTAACTTTCCAATCTCAAACTTGCCATAAAGCTAAGTAATTGAGAAAGTATGGTACAGGCTTAAGGGTAGACATATAGATCAATGAAACAATTGAAAGTTAAGAAATGAATTCAGATTTGTAGTCAATTATTTTTGACAAACGTGCCAAAGCAATTCAATAGGGAAAGTATATTCATTACAACAAATTTTTTTTAAAGATTTTATTTATTTATTGGGGGGGGGGAGAGCATGAGCAGGGGGAAGGGGAGGTGCAGAGGGAGAAGCAGACTCCGCACTAAGCAGGGAGCCAGACCCAGGGGCTTGATCCCAGTACCCCAGGGGCTCCATACCAAGACCCCGGTATCCTGACCTGAGTAGAAGGCAGACATTTAACAGACTGAGCCACCCAGGTGCCCCTACAATAAATTGTTTTGAAGACTAAGCCAGCTGAGTATCAATATGCAAATAATAAAAATAGATCCTTATTTCACACCATGCAGAAAAACTAACTCAAAATGGGTAATAGATTTAAATGTAAGACATAAAACTAAAAACATTTTTTATAAGAAAATGTAGAAAAAAATCTTTATATTCTTGGATTGGGTAAATATTTTTTAGATAAACCAAAATCATGATCAAAAAAAGAAAAAATGATAAACTGGACTTTACTGAAATTAATAACTTTTGTGCTTTAAAATACACGATTTAAGATTACTGGTTTGCCCCCTGATATATAAATAGCTTGGAAGTTGCCACTTTTACCTCAAAACAAGAAAAAAACAAACTGATAATAATGTTTCTTAGATCTGTCAGAGAATTGAGGTCCCCAGACAAATCATCACCCCCAAAACTGGAGAGACAGGTAAATATACAGAATACAGACAAACTTACCTGAAGTAGAAAGCCCAGGGAGCCATTACCTTATAGGAACACTTAAAAGTGTGACATCTCAAAGGACTATGAAATGCCTCCCCTCCCCCACACCATAACAGCATATGAAATGTGATTACAATTAGAAGAACTGCAAAGTTCAGACTCTATTTAAGAAGAGTCTAGGGAAACCTGAAGACATCAGGGTGAGAAAGACAAGGAGATTAGCAGAAATTAAGGCCTCTGACATGTATAGACAAAGCAAACAGTAACCACAGTCTAATTCCTAGTCAGATAACCTCATACTAAAGTTCTATCTACTTCAGTTCCCATTACCCAGTACATCGTGTCTGGCTTTCATTAAAATTTGGCGGCACTGAATGGAGAATGATGTCATCATGGTGGTAGTATAGGTTCTTTCTGACTTCTATCCTCTTCACAAGAAGGCCAACTAGCAACTATCCATAGACAAGACACCGTTGTAAAAATCCCAGGTGAGGCTGAAGCATCCCCAGGACTACAGAGACTGAGGACAGCATTAGAAGATTAAGATGAGTAGCTGCACTCTGACCACATTTGCCCCTCCCAAGCCAGCACAGGGCTGCATCAAGAGGGCTCCCCAGGACTTACAGCTTCTGGGGGGGTTGCTAAAAAAAGAGCCCAATGTGAACATCCTGTTATCCCAGCATTGCAGGATGACTCCTGGGAGGCCCACTCAGGTCTTGCTTCACGGGAAATCACTGGTGTAGTATGTGGGGTTAGGGATAATATAGAAATGGAAAAGGGGGTGTAACTTATAGTAACCAGCCCTCAGGGCTTGGCAGATCATAAACCTGCATGCTGCAGAGCCTAAGCAGATTCCAACCAGCAGCTCTGCCCATCTACAATCCAAATTGTGTATAAAAAGAACATACCTCAACAAAATAAGGCCATATATAACAAGCCCACAGATAACAGCATACTCACTGGTGAGATTTTGAAAGCTATTTCTTTAAGATCAGGAACTAGACAAGGGTCAAGGGTGCCCACGGTCACAACTCCTATTAACATATTACTGGAAGTCTTAGCCAGAGCAATCAAGTGAGAAAAAGAAATAAAAAGCATCCAAATCAGAAAGGAAGAAGTAAATTGTAGGTGACATGAATAGAATCGTAGGTGACAACAGAAATCCTAAAGACTCCACCAAAAATTTGTGAAAACTAAAAAACAAATTCAGTAAAGTTGTGGGATAAAAAACCCACATATAAAAATCAGTAGTCTTTCTATACACTAACAATGAATTATCTGAAAAGAAAATAAGGAATTTAACGCAATCCCTACCAAAATACCATCAGCATTTTTCAGAGAGCTAGAACAAACAATCCTAAAATTTGTATGGAACCACAAAAGACCCTGAATAGCCAAAGCAATCTTGAAAAAGAAAAGCAAAGCTAGAGGCTATCACAATTCTGGACTTTAAGTTCTATTACAAAGCTGTATTGATCAAGACAGTATGGTATGGTACTGGCACAAAAACAGACACATAGATCAATTGAACAGATTAGAAAATCCAGAAATGGACCCTCAACTATAGGTCAACTAATCTTTGACAAAGCAGGAAAGAATATTCAATGGAAAAAAGACAGCCTTTTCTAAAATGGTGTTGGAAAAACTGGACAGCAACATTTAGAAGAATGGAAATGGACCACTTTCTTACACCATACACAAAAACAAATTCAAAATGGATGAAAGACCTAAATGTGAGACAGGAAACCATCAAAATCCTAGAGAAGAACACAGGCAGCAACCTTTTTGGCCTTGGCCATAGCAACTTCTTAGTAGACGCATCTCCAGAGGTAAGGGAAACAAAAGCAAAAATGAACTATGGGGACTTCAAGATAAAAATACTTCTGCACAGCAAGGGAAACAATCAACAAAACTAAAATGAAACCTTTGGAATGGGAGAAGATATTTGCAAATGACATACCTGACAAAGGGTTAGTATCCAAAATCTATAAAGAAGTTATCAAACTCAACAAATAATCCAGTTAAAAAATGGGCAGAAGATATGAACAGAAATTTCTCCAAAGAAGACATACAGATGGCTAACAGCCACATGAAAAGATGCTCAACATTACTCAACATCAGGGAAATAAAAATCAAAACTATGATGAGATACCATCTCACACCTGTCAGAATGGCTAAAATTAACAACACAGGGAACAACAGGTGTTGGTGAGGATGTGGAGAAAAGGGATCCCTCCTACACTGTTGGTGGGACTGCAAACTGGTGCAGCCACTCTGGAAAATAGTATGGAGTCTCCTCAAAAAGTTAACACTGGAATTGCCCTACAATCTAGCAATTTCACTACTAGGTAAATACCCAAAGTATACAAAAATACTGATTTGAAGGAATACATGCACCCGATGTTTATAGCAGCATTACAATAGCCAAATTATGGAAAGAGTCAAAATGTCCATCGATTCATGAATGGATAAAGAAAGTAGTGTGTACACACACACACATATATACATATACATGTATATATATACATACATACATACATATATACATATACATGTATATATACACACACATACATACATACATACAATGGAATATTACTCAGCCATAAAAAAGAATGAAATCTTGCCATTTGCAATGATGTGGATGGAACTAGAGGGTATTATGCTAAGCGAAATAAGTCAGTCAGAGAAAGACAAATACCGTATGATTTCACTCATATGTGGAATTTAAGAAACAAAACAGATGAACATTTTGGGGGGGGAGAAGAGAGGCAAACCAGGAAACAGACTCTTAACTATGAAGAACAAACTGAGGGTTACTGGAGGGGAAGTGGGCAGGGGGATGGGTTAAATGGGTGATGGGTATCAAGGAGGGCACTTGTGATGACCACTGAGTGTTGTATGTAAATGATGAATCACTAAATTCTATACCTGAAACAAATATTATACTGTATGTTAACTAACTGGAATTTAAACAAAAACTTGAAAAGAAAACATAACATGGGGGAAAAAAGGAAATAAGGAGTACAATCTCATTTATAATAGCATCTAAAACAATAAAATGATTTGGAAGAAATTTAACCAAGGATGTGACAGAGCTATACACTAAAACTATAAGATATTAATGAAAGAAATTGAAGAAGACAGAAATAAATTAAAGAATCTTTCTGTTTTCTTGGAATGGAAGAATGAATATTGTTAAAATTTCCATACAACCTATAGCCATTGATAGATTTGATGCAATTCCTATCAAGATTCCAATGGCATTTTTTACAGAAAAAAGGAGAAACCATCCTAAAATTCATATGAAACCACAAAAGATACCTAATAGCCAAAGCTATCTTGAGAAACAAGAACAAAGCTGAAGACATGACACTTTCTGATTTCAAACTCTATTATGATAATAAAACCACTCACAAAAATTTCACACCATTCACAAAAATTAACTTGAAACAGATTCAAGATTTAAATGTAAGCCCTGACCATAAAACCCCTAGAAGAAAACAAAGTGAAAAAAACTTTGACATTTGCCTTGGCAATGATTTCATGGATATCACATCAAAAGCACAAGCAACAAAAGCAAAAATTAACAAGGGGAACGACATCAAACTATAAAAAGCTCTGCACAGCAAAAGAACAACCAACAAACAAATGAAGAGGCAGCTTATGGAGTGGGAGGAAATATTTTCAAAGCAGTTACCTGATAAGTGGTTAAAATCCAAAATATATAAGGAACTTGTACAAGTCAATAGTAAAAAACAAGTAATTTTGATAGAAATAGACTAATCCACTATTACAGATAGAGACCACATGCAACACTCTCTGTCAATAACTGATAGATCACACAGACAGAAGAATCTGTAAGAATATGGTTGATCTGAACAACATCATAAATTAACTGGCTCTAATTAACATCTATAGAATATTCCATCAAACAAGAGAGAAATACACCTTCTTCTTAAGGTCACATGGAATATTCACCAAGGTAGACTGCATTCTGGTCCATAAAACACACCTAAACAAATGTAAAGTATGCCATCAGACTGTAATGGAATAAAACTAGAAGTCATTTACAGAAAGATAACTAGTTGTTAAACAGAACTCTATGCACTCTTGCTCAATTATTCTGTAAATCTAAAACTGCACTAAAAAAAGTCTGTTACAAAGACACCATTAAAAAAATGAAAAGATAAGAAACACACTGAAAGAAATATTTTCAAATCATATATCTGGCAAAGGATTTATATCCAGAATATATAAGGAATCTTACTACTCAACATTAAGAAGACAAATAACCCAACCAAAATATGGGGAAAATATCTGAATAGATATTTCACTGAAGAAAATATATGAATTGCTAGTAAGTACATGAAAATGTGTTCAATATTATTAACCATTAGGGAACTAACGAGTAAATTTGCAATGAAATCTGACTTCAGACTCACTAGAATTTGCCTTTGAAGCAAAAATTCAGACAATAAAAAATAGTGACAAATATGTGGAGAAATTAGAATTCTATACATTGTTGATTAGGTTATAAATGCAAACACTGCATCTACAGTGCTGACACTTTGGAAAACCATTTGTTTCTTAAAGTCAAAAAAATTTTTATCATATCCCATTCCATTTCTAGGTATCTACTCAAGAGAAATTAAAACATATGTCCACACAATGATGTTTATGTGAATGTTCACAGTGTCATTATTCACAATAACCAAAAAGTAGAAACCATCCAAAAGGTATCAACTAATGAGTGGATAAAGAAAATGTGGTATAGTCACATAACGGATCCTATTCAGCAATAACTGCAACTATATGTTACAACATGGATGAGCCTCAAAATCATTACACTATGTGAAGGAAGTGAGATGCAAAATACTACATATTATATGATGAACATATGAAATTTATAAAAAGGCAAACCTATACAGATAGAAACTAGGTTAATGTCTGTCTGGGCTGAGGTTGAGAATAGAGATTAACTGTAAAAAGGCATGGGGATCTTACCAGGGTGATGGAAATGTTCTAAAGCTTGACTGTGGTAATAGTTGCACAACTCAATAAATTTCATGAATAACTGAAATATATACTTAAAAATGTGTGGTTTTGGGGGCACCTGGGTGGTTCAGTTGATTAAGCATCTGACTTGTAGTTTCAGCTCAGGTTATGATCTCATGGGTTATGAATGAGAAGGGCTCCTTGCTCAGTAGGCAGTGTGCTTGAAGAATCTCTCCCTCTGCCCTTCCCCCCACTCACACATGTATGCTCTCTCTCTCTAAAATAAATAAATCTTTAAAAAAATGTGTGTTTTTTTGGTATGCAAATTACACCTCATCAAAGTTTTTTTAAACTACTTTTTTTTACAAATAAATTAGCTCTAATGTACATTTTTGTTCATTCTAGTTATTAAAAGAACATGAACCTCTTCTGCTTAGAAGTAAATGGACAAAAATTAAGTTAAAATTCTTCCTCTGGTACTTTATTTTATCTGAGAACAACAATACAATTGCTTTTATTAATTAACATGAAAATCGGGGTCCATATTAGACTTTTATCTTTACTTCTGCATCTTCACTTGATCACAAAGTCCTATGGATTTCTCAGTTTGATATTATGTTGATTTCTTTCTCTCAACCATTTCTGTTACTGGCTTCGTTCAGGTCCCTATTTTATGATACTTTTATTATTTTTAAAATGTCCTCATTTGGTAGTTTCTAGGTTTTTGAATTTCATGGAGTAGAAAAAGAAATTTTAAAAAAAGAAATGGGAATAAAACTGCCAACTATAATTTTGCCAAGTAAGGCCAGTAATATCAAAACTTACCTTAACAACTACCATCTACTTTCACTGTACAAAACTTAAGTTGCACTGATTAATTTGATTAAAGAAAACTCTTTCATAAAATGCAGATACCAATTATTTGAAAATACACCCAAAGCATGCAGAATACAAATATGGAAAAGTGATTGCATTAGTCAGTGTACTCCAGAGAAAAAAAATTAATAGGATATATACATACATATATATATATAAGAAGGGATTTATTATGGGAATTGGTCCAAGTGATTATGGAGGCTGAGATATGCCATGCTATGCCCTATGCAAGCTGGAGAATCAGGAAACTGGTGGCATAATTCAATCCAAATCTGAAGTGCTGAGAATCAGGTTCGCTGATGATAAGCTGAGGCCAAAGCCCTGAGAACTGGGGAAAGGTGGGGGGTATGCTGCTGGTCGAAGTCCCCACGTTGGAAGACCCAAGAACCAAGAGCTCTGATGTCTGTGGGCAGCAGAAGATGCATGTCCCAACTCAAAGAGAGAAAGAATTCACCCTTCTCCCACCTTTTTGTTCTATGTGGGTCCTCAAGGGATTAGAGAATTCCCACCCAATCCTCTTTACTTAGTCTACTGATTTAATGCTAATCTCTTCTGGGAACACCCTGTTAGACATGCCAGAAATAATGCTTTACCAGCATTTCTGAGCATGTTGATGCATAAACTTAATCATCACAAATTCACCCCTTGTCAATATGGCACCCATACACCTCACTTTACACCATACTTAATCTCCAAATAAAGACAATAAGGAAGCCATAATTCTGTCTAATATAACTATCTTTCCTACAACAGAAAATGTACTAATCCCTTTCTCAGAAAAGGGTAAATTTATATTGCTTTTACTTTATGAAACTATGTTTGGATACCTCATTTGGACATTCAATTAAAGCAGCCCAAATTGGAGCTCAGTCTGCAGCTTGTTAAAGTCAAGTTGAAGGTATTTTCATACTGCTGTATTAAAATGGAAGCAACCACATTTCATGATATTAAACACAAATGAGAATATTCTGGGTGATTTTAGACAAGCTGAGTAACAACAGTTCTCATAGATCCAAAGATCCCCCTGCTTTGGGGCGCCTAGGTGGCTCAGATGGTTAAGCGTCTGCCTTTGGCTCAGGTCGTGATCTCCAGGTCCTGGGATGGAGCCCCATGTCAGGCTCCCAGCTCAGCTGGGAGTCTGCTTCTCCCTCTGCCGCTGTCTCTCCCCCTGCCTGTGCTCGCTCTCTCTCTTTCCCTCAAATAAATAAATAAATAAAATCTTTAAAAAAAAAAAGAAAAAAAGATTCCCCTGCTTTCTTTCTGTAAGGTTGAAGAAGTCAGCAGAATTGGTCTCAGCGCTGGGGAATCCTGCAAAGGAACTAAGCTCTCCATGCTTAAAATTAATCATACTCTGGTTACTGTAGCTTGGGGTGATGATGGTCCACTAGATTTCTCATGGAGAGTTTAGCAATGGATGAAATCCACATAACAGCTTCCTGATCAATTCCACAGTCCTACATCAACACTGGTCTTATATAGGTTACATAATAAATGAAGGGTTTTGGGATGGGTCTCTCCCACCCACTATCAAAGGTCATACACAGTTTTTCATATTACCAATATAGAACCTAACTTAGGCACTGCCCTCTTTTAAATGTAAGTATAAGAGAGTCAGAAAAGTAGAAAATCCATTATTAAACAATATAGTAAAGGGATTATGTGTTATCTAAACCAAAGTTTTTCTAATTATGGCTCACAAACCATCCACCTCAGAATCACCTGGATTGGAAAGAGGGTTGCCAGGTCCATGTTAAAAAAAATAAATAAAAATGGAGGTTACATTTAGTCCTATTCATTTATAATTTCTTGAAGAATTTTTCAGAATCTTAATTTTTAAAAGCTCCCCACATGATTTTTACTATCATTTACATGTGAAATACATTGGCAGTAAAACTCGACTGCACATTAGAATCACCTGGAGTAATTGAAAAAATAAATACAACTAATGTCTAGACCCCACATGCCAAGATGTTGAGTTGATTTTTCTGATGTCAGCTCTGGGCATCAGTATTTTATAAGAACTCTCCAGGTGATGCTATTTTGAGGACAGCTAAGAACTGCAGGTCTAAAACTTGAAAATTGATGTTCACACCAGTTCCACTAATTCCTACCGCTTACATCTGGTGTATTTCACTCATCTGTATTACTCTCGCAGCCTTTAAATGTAATTGAGTCTACAGCCTATGAACATTGAGCACTCTCTGCACTACAAAGTGTAGCTTCTTGGAAGCAGAAACTCCGAAGACTAAAATCTAGACAGAGGTCGGGTTAGAGAGAGAGCATTCACCTTGGTGCAGGTGGAGGCAGATTTTTGTAGGGACCCAGATTGGAACCTGCAACAAGGTAGTAGCTGCTTATGAGACTTATTGAAGGGAAAGGAATTATCAGGGACAAAAAAGGACAATAAAAGTAGAAGGAGAGTCAAACAAACAAACAAAAACAACTTACGATTTTGAGCAGGTCTCACTCTCGATAGGAAAAGTAGACCAGAATTTTGCTTTGGGAATCTGAGCAAAACACACAGTACTTTTCAGCTTTGTCTCCAATGGGAACATCTTGTTTGTTTGTTTGTTTGTTTGTTTGGTAAGCTTGATGAAGTCCCAGTTCTTTTGTCCCTTTAGATGCTTCCACCACCTCATTACAAGAACGGTTTGCTCAAGGCACACATATGCTCACGGTCAGTACAGAGGCAGGAATAAGGCGACTGAATTCCTCCTAATCTAAGAGCTCAAAGTGGTACTTTTAAGGATCAAGCCTGAACATTACTCATAAGGGTGTAGCTTCCAAGATTCCTTTCTTTTCCTTCCTTTTTTTTAGTGATACACAATTAAGACAGAACCCAGTTTTAAGTGTACAGTATAATGATTTGGTATTGTCTATATTGCAAAATGATTTTTTGGTAGTTTTAAGAAAATAAGAAATAAAAACATTCTCCTTAAAATTAACCCTATTGTCTCATAACTTAATTGGACACAAACATCTGAACTATAACCTTAATTCAAACCAAACTCTTCAGCTTGGGAATCCAGGGTCTCTCATATTTAAGTCCCAAATTATCCTTTTAGGCATACATCCCACCACTTTCTGCACTCTATTCTCTAGTCATTTTATTCGGATGGTTTCTTGTCTCTGCACATTCACTCACACTGTCAGAGACCTATCTGTCTTTAGCAAAATGTTCCTTCCTACAGAAAACCTTCTTCAGTTCTTCATTTGGAAGTCCATCGCAGAGATTTTCATTTTTACTTCTCATTAATTTTATTATGTTCTGAATTGGTACATGTTCAAATATACAAAGATTTGAAGGCAAAATTGTTGAGAAATTCATATTTTAAAATTCTCTTTGGCAGCCAGTAGAAGAAAAAGAGATAGACTCCATTAACTTATGTGTCTATTCTACCTTATTTTCTTTGCTGTAGCCTGATCTCTTTTCAATCATGAATAGCTTCAGCATATACTTTTCATTTTGTCAAATCAATTAAAGCCTAACTTTGAATCTACTCAACACAGTTGTCATTTGCTGTTTCTCATATCCAGACATTATAGGTCTGTAATTAAAATAATTAAAATTTCATTACATTACTAGGAGAAATAAAAAAGGGCACAATTATGTATTTCCTATTATCATTTGAAGGTTAACAATCTCTCTACCTTCAATGTAATGTCTTTATTTTGCTGGGTTTATTTGCTTTACAGGGAGAATACTATTGAATCACATCCTTTGGGGTTTTGTTTTTGTTTTAAATATTTTAACAGCTTTCTGTCATGTGGTTGTGGGAATGAGCACATTGTTGGGCACGTGGTTACCCTCTTACTTCTCTGACAACTCAACTTCATAGTACTCCTAAGAGTCTGGTTACATTTCCTAACAGAATACTTACTTCATTGACAAATTTTAAAGTACAGGGTTTAGATAGTAGATATCACATATAGAAAGTTTCATGGTGGCATGAACTAGAATTGTTAAAATGCCTATGTTCTTATTTTCATGTTGAATGATATGAAAACCATTTTAAGTTATTCTTACATTTTGAGAATTGCACTCAGTGGTGTTGGGATTTTCTTCCTTTGTTGTCTCAACGTGAGAGCTCTCATTCCTTCCAGGAAAGGTTTGCTGAGCCTAGAGAAAGAGAAAGTGAGAAATAAGTTCAACCAATAGATCCATGTGACTATTGTAAAATACGATACAATGGCAACATCACACTCAAGGAAAATGAATACAATGGAAATTTGTATATATCAGAGACCTTAAAAATTGTACATAAAAATTCTTTGAAAGTACATAAAATAAGTTCTGTTCAATTTTGTATTAGTGAGGTCCAATGGCATTATTTTCCCACTGGAAATATTTATTTCTTGCATAATAAGCTTTTATTTTAAGGTTACTACTTCTACAAAAAGCAGGAATCCTGTCTTTTCTCATATTTTAACTCCAAGTATATCTGAGAAATATAAGTGTACACTTCACATTCTCAATCAGAAGGAGAATGCTTCGTAACAGTTCACTATAATTTACATAGAGGATTACATTTATTTCAATGCTTTACTAACTAATCAAGCACTGCTTCATATCTCTGGAAACTTTAAATACTATTCTAAAATTCATCTCTTTAGGAACACTAATTTTTTTAAAAGATTTTATTTATTTGAGAGAGAGAGAGAGAGAATGAGAGGGCAGGTGGGGGGGCAGAGGGACAAGCAGACTCCCTTGCTAAGCAGGGAACCCTATGCTGGGATTGATCCCAGGACCCTGAGATCATGACCTGAGCTGAAGTCAGATACTTAACTGACTGAGTCACCCAGGCGCCCCTAAAAATATTTTTTTAAAGGCAGTTTTTCAGGTTCTGGCCAGGGAAGGGTATGCATAATTAATATATGTAAATATCCACAATAGGCTGGTCTAAGATTATCCACTGAAATGTGTGTTTCTTGGGCAAAGCTGATTTGAATATGCTGTTAGGCTCATCAATCTGTGAGGGTACTATTGTAGGATAGACAAAAACTAAATTTAGTGAATGCTAACATGCTTGGATCTGAAACTGTGATCTCAGTGGAAGAAAGGGGCCTCTAAGCATTGGGGACCCAGGAAGATAAAGACAAAGATATGGTCTGATCAAAGTATCCAAACCCACTCAGATTTTGTCTGTGTTACTTTCACTGACCTGGTTTTCCATAGGCAGTTACATTCCTTCGCAGGGGAACATTCTTACAAAATAATACTTTGATAAAAATAAAAACCAAAGGTATTTCATAAAACTAGTAGAGTATTAAATGTAAAAAAAATCTATAAAACTAGTAGCATATTAGAGAAGTAATAGAAAATAAAGCACTTCAGTTGGCTAAAATAGTTCCTATATTAAGTTACCCAAATCCTGGGCTTTACATATAATAACTGATAAACAAATAACTACATAAAATTCTTTTTTCTTTATACTTAAAGGAGTTCAGCTTCATTGTATGAGTTCCAGAAGGCACTAAGTGTTTTCCCCCTCTCTTAGTCTCTTTCTCTCCTATTCTTCCTTGCTTAAGACCCCTATCTTCTGATCTCCCCTCTATGTATTCCATAAGAATAAGAAATTTAAACAGGAAAACAAAATGTCTTTGAATAAGCCAGTACTCTGTATTAGATGTTGTTGGTGGATATAAAGATGAGAAAGGTGTTGTTTTTGTCTTCATAGAATTTATACAATCTGATTTTTAGTCACATAAATAGCCCTAAGATAAAGCAGATTAATAAAAGAGGGCACAAACAAAATTGTATATATTTGGAGAGAATGGACGTTAAATCCATTTGTGATAATAATAAAAGACACGATGGAAAGAGAAAGCTTTAAAATGAGCCGCTGAGTGATTAAGGCAAGAATGAGGGAGAGCATTCTAGGTGAAGGGTACAGTATAAGCAAAGATATTAGGAAGAAGATTCAGCTGTTTTTCTGTTGGTTTACAAGGTAGCAGTAGAGTGAGCATGAGAAAAATGCTCAAGAAAAATGCTACAAAGTAGGAAGGAAATTCCAAAATTGAGCAGCAAAGTATGCATTTAAATTTAGTAGCCAAGTCAGAGTCCACTGGATATTTTAACGCAGGCATATGGCATGGCTAGAGCCTCTGTTAGGGTGATATAGCAGCAGTATAAAGGCAAAAATGGAACAGAAGAAAATTAGGGTGTGGAATTCAAGAAAGAAACAACAAACATTGATCAAGTAGATGGTAACAAAGGCTGAACTAAAGTATTAATTCTGGCAATAGAAAAGAGATTGCTCCTTGTTGAGAGCAAAGATTAGAACCTCCAAAATTGAAAAATTCTACAGAAATAGAGAAACCCAGAGAAAAGATAGCTTTGTAGCAAAGACGGTTACTTGTGTATTGCTAATAGAGAGTTCAAAGCACTTGTGACTCTTAGAGAGGCACTATTCAATAGCAGTGTTAAATATATTAACATGAATCAAAACAGCTATTTAATATAGCTAAAATCTACTGGACTTCCTATAACCTACAAATTACAGATAATGTGAAGAAATAGGTTAAAAAGTACAGGGGGAATACATAAATGGTAAGAGTTAAGGAGAGTCTCCCCTGGCAATCACAGCAAGAATCACAACTGTAAAAAGATAGAGTAAATCCCATTAACAGGCAAGGAGTAATTTTAGTGTATTTTGTTTCTGTTGAACAATCAAAGCATTGAATAAATAGTCCCAACATACCTTTGAAAATTCATTTATTGTATAACAGCATTAAAAGAAATTGAAATATAAAATTCATTCATCATTCTAGCAATAATTATTTTTACTTCTCAATGTTATCTTTCAGTCTTTGTCTGTATCCTCATGCATGAATATTTACAGAGTCACAATTACAGTGCTCATGACATATTTCTGTTTTTACACATGTATATATGTTTTATCTACCTAAAGATAAATGTGAGGATGTAAGTATTCTTTACATGTCTAATTAACATTTCATAGAATGAACTTGTAAAAATGTATACTTCAGTTAAAGACTGGTGGTTCTGAATTTTAGGTTATAATATTGGGAAGAATATCAGTCTTCTTGGTACCAGTTTGCAAGATAGCTCATATCACACTAGTCATTGGTTTAAATGTCTGACTCTCTTTAAAAGCTGGGAACCCATGAAGGAAAGATATCATGCCTTATTCGTTATTGCATCCTTTGAAGCTAGTACATATTCTGCACTCAGTAAGTTTTGTTTTTCTTTTCATCATTTACTTAAGATATATTTCTTAGGACTAAAGGAAAATAATTAAGGAGCAAAACTAAATCAAGAGGAATGGATATATTTATGTCTAGAGAAGTCTTTCCAAAATATGGCAATTAGAATTATTTCTAGCAGCATGAGTCAAAATTAATCGTGCATACACTCTATGAAAGCAGTGTGTTTGGAACTGAGATCAAACATTAAAAACATAGTTCTTGATCTCAAAGAGCTACCATCTGCTCCTCATTAATTGTCATCATATCTTTTACCTTCCTAATAGCTCCTGATTTCATTCTGGAGGGTTACCTCGTTCATGGTATGGTGTTTCCAAAGTACTGTTTTATGTGTCAAATTCCCTGACCCATCCAAGATATTGGCACGTGACCCAAGTGAGGTCATGATACCTCCATTCTTATAATATTGATTACATTAAGAGGAGCCATAAATGGTTAGGTACACTAATTCCAGTAGGGTGCCTTGTCCAAGTTGTTTCTACAATAAGACCCTTCCTTATGGTTCATACGTCCAGTCTTCTAAAGCAGCCTTTGTTTCTGCCCATTTCCAGATGTGTTACTTCTATCTTTTCCTTGGTACTATGAGCTCCTGATATTCTATCAATAAAGCCCCTTAATTTAATCTGGTAAGGGTCAGTGTTGGTTGCATGTAATCACAGAGACCTGGATGATACAGGGAGTCAAATCAATAAAATAAAACTGATAGCATAACATAAGGGCTGAGGTAAAGCTTTACCATGGAAACTAACAGGAGGGAAACCTAACCCAGCTAGAGAAGCTCAAAAGAATAATAACAGGCTCACCAATGATGGAGATTACATTTTAGGGTAGATATTCAATATCTTCCTAAAAATATAAATATGTAGCATATTAATAAATTTTAAGGTTTGGTTTTTTTTCATGCAAGTACTGTACATTTGTGAAAATGCTCCCAGATTTTGGTGGTAAGGCTGAGACAAGGAATATGTCCAAAATAAAAGGTTTTATCTATCTATCTATCTATCTATCTATCTACCTACCTACCTACCTCTCTATCTGTTTTTATGGGATTTTGTTACTTTGGACAGATGATAAAAAGAGCTTTATTAACTATTAAGTTCACAAAAAGCAAAGAGAAAAGAATGACAGTGTAACTTTTCTCCTCCATACGTTTGCCAAGGCTACGCTTGTGCTCACATATTAATAAACTGAGGTGCCTGGTTTGCCAATGTCTATATCAATACTGAAGTTATCTCCATTTTGCTTCAGGAAAAAAAATTACATATATTACTTTCAACAACTGGAGGAAATGATACATTGCTTCACCAGTGTGAGCAACGAAGTATAAAAAGTTAAATCACTTTAAATACAAAAATGTAGTATTTAATTGAGGAACTGCTTACACTTAAATATAATACATGTAATGCTTAATATAGGCTTTTGCCATCAGTGAGATGCTCCTTGTGGAAAGAAGCTTTGTTGAATATGATGAATTAATACAGAATGGGAACTGACTTTGGAGAAAAGATAATATACCTTTGGAGTTAAAGAAATGAGGATTCAGATTCTGGATTAGCCATAAATAAATTGGGGACTTGGAAAATTTATATAATTCTGGAGGGTCTCTGTTTTCTGCTGCTTTGCTAAATTAGGTCAAGAATACCTAGCCTGCAGTATGGTTTTGTTTTGTTTTGTTGGTTGTTCTTTTTTTTTTTACTTTATATTTTTATTTTATTTTATTTTAAAGATTTTATTTATTTATTTGACAGAGAGAGAGAGAGAGATAGGGAGAGCAGGAACACAAGCAGGGGGAGTGGGAGAAGGAGAAGCAGGCTTCCCACCAAGCAGGGAGTCCAATGTGGGGCTCGATCCCAGGACCCTGGGATCACGACCTGAGCCGAAGGCAGACGCTTAACAACTGAGCCACTCAGGCGTCCCTTTACTTTATATTTTTAGAGCAATTTTAGGTTCACAACAAAATTGAGGGATAGGTACGGAGATTTTTCATACAGCCCCAGTCCCACACATGCATGGCCTCCCCCATTATCAACATCTCACACCAGGTTGATACAAATCTTATCAAGGATGGACCTGCATCAACACATCATAGTCATCTAGTGCCCATAGTTTTCATCAGGGTTCACTCTTGGGTTTGGAATAATGTATAATAACATATATCCATTATTATATTATCAGAATATTTTTCATGGCTCTAAAAATGTTCTGTGTCCTGCCTATTCATCCTTACCTTCCTCAACCCTGGTAACCACTATTCTTTTAATTTTTTCCATAGTTTTTCCTTTTCTAGAATGTCTTATAGTTGAAATCATACAGTACGTAGCTATTTCAGATTGACTTCTTTCATTTGGTAATATGCATATATGTTTCCTCCATGTCTTTTCATGACCTAATAGCTCATGTCTTTTTAGTATTGATTAATATTCCATTGTCTGGATGTACCATAGTCCAAGACCAGATGACTCACAGCGATTTCTACAAATACTTAATGAATAATTAATACCAATCCTTCTCAAGCTCTTCCTAAATATAGAAGAAGAGCAAATAATTCCAAACTAATTTCACAAGGCCAGCATCACACAGACACCAAAGTCAGACAAGTACACTGCAAGAAAAGGAAGTTGCAGGACAATATCCCTGATAAACATGGATGCAAAAATTCTCAACAAAATATTAGCAAATCAAATTCAAAAATACACTAAAAAGATCATATACCATAATCAAGCGGGATTTATTCTAGTGATGCAGGATGGTTCAATATCTGTAAATCAGTCAGTGTGATATTATCATATTAACAAAGTGAAGGATAAAATCATATAAGCATCTCAGTATGCAGAAAAAGCATTTGTTAAAACTCAACATCCATTTACCTCTCAAAAACTCTCAACAAAGTGGTTATAGAGGAAACGTACTTAAACGTAATAAAGACCACATATAACAAGCCCACAGTGAATATCATATTCAATGATGAAAAGCTAAAAGCTTTTCCTCTAAGATGAGGAATAAGACAAGAATATCCACTCTCGCCATTTTTATTCAACACAGCATTGGAAGTTCTAGCCAGAGCAGGTAGGCAAGAAAAAATAAATAAAAGGTATCCAAATGGAAAGAAATAAGTAAACTTGCCTCTGTTCACAGGTGATGTGATATTATATATATATATATATATAGAAAACCCTGAAGACCACTCCAAAAACCTGTTAGAACTAATAAGACATTCTGGATAGTAAATGAATCCAGTAATGTTGCAGGATACAATGACAATATACAAAAATCTATTCTGTTTCTATACATTAATAACAAATTATCAAAAAGAAAAATTAAGGGAGTGCCTGGGTGGCTCAGTTGGTTAAGCCTTAGGCTCAGGTCATTATCCCAGGGTCCTCTGTTTTGCTTCTCCCTCTCCTGCTCCCCCTGCTTGTGCTCTCAATCTCTCTGCCGTCACATAAATAAATAAAATCTTAAAAAAAAAGAAAAGAAAGAGAAATTAAGAAAATAATCCCAGTTACAATAGCATTAAAAACTATAAAATGCTTAGAAATAAACTTAAACAAGGAGATGAAAGACCTGTACACTGAAAACTATAAAACCTTAAAGAAAAAAATTGCAGAAGACACAAATAAATAGATAAATATTTCATGCTCATGAATTGGAAGACTCAATATTGTTAAAATGTCCATGGACCCAAAGAAATCTACAGATTCAATGCAATCCTTATCAAAATTCTAATGGCATTTTTCACAGAAATAGATTAAATAATCCTAAAATGCATGTGGAACCACACAAGACCCCGTACAGCCAATGCAATCTTAACAAAGAACAAAGCTGAAGGCATCAGGCTCCCTGATTTCAAACTATACCATAAAACTATAGAAATAAAAAAAGTGTGGTATTGGTACAAAAACAGAGACACATGGATCAATGGAACAGAACAGAGAGCTCAGAAATACACTTGCACATATATGTTCAATTAATTTATGATACAAATGCCAAGAATATACAATGGGGAAAGGACAGTCTCTTCAATAAATGGTGGTGGGGAAACTGGACAGCCACATGCAAAGTAATAAAACTGGACTGCTATCTTACACCATACACAAAAATGAACTCAAAATGGATAAACATCTTGAATGTAAGACCTGACACTATAAAATTCCCAGAAGAAAATGTAGGTAGTAAGCTCCTTGATATTGGTCTTGGAGATGATATGACACCAAAAGCAAAGGCAACAAAAGCAAAAATAAGTAAGTGAGATTACATCAAACTAAAAAACTTCTTCCCAGCAAAGGGAACCATTTACCAAAATGAAAAGACAATGTACTGAATGGGAAAAATATTTTCAAATCATATATAGATGGCCAATGGGTACTTGAAAAGATGCTCAACATCACTAATCATCAGGGAAATGCAAATCAAAACCACAAGGAGATATCACCTCACACTTGTTAGAATGGCTATTATAAAAAAGATAAGAAATAACAAGTGTTGGTGAGGATGTGCAGAAAAGCCCCCCCACCCCACCCTCTGCTGTTGGTAGGAATGTAAAGTGGTGTCGTCATTATGGAAAACAGTATGAAGTTTTCTAAAAAAATTAAAAACAGAACTACCATATGATCCAGCAATTCCACATCTGGGTATTTCTCTGAAGAAAACAAAAACACTAACTTGAAAAGATATATGCGTCCCCATGTTCATTGCAGCATTATTTACAATAGCCAAGACATAGAATCAAATTAAGTGTCCAACCAAGGATGAATGGATAAAGATGCAAATGTAATATTATCAGATGTATATAATATTATTCAGCCATAAATAGAATGAAATTTTGCCACTTGCAACAACAGGGTTGGACCTTGAGAATATGTTAAGTAAAATAAGTCACACAGAAAAAGACAAACACTATGTTCTCATTAAAAGCAAAAAACAAAACATAAAACCAAGAAATGATACAGAGAACAGATTGGCGATTGCCAAAGGTAGGGACTAGGAGGTGGGCAAAATGGGTGAAGGGGGTTAAAAGGTATATATTTTCAATTATAAAATAAGTAAGTTATGAGGGTTTAATGTATAGCATGGTGACTATAGTTAATAATACTGCATTAAATAATTTGAAAGTTGTTAAGAAACTAATCTTCAAAGTTCTCATCACAAAAAAAAATAATTTTGTGACTATGTATGGTGATGGATGTTAACTAGAAATTATTGTGGTGATCCTTTTGCAATATATACAAATATCAAATCATTATGTTGTATACCCGAAACTAATATGATGTTATATGTCAATTATATCTCAATAAAAAAACTGGAAAGCCAAAGGGAAATGGGTACAAGCAGCAATGTGGATGGTGGCAAACCACTGAAATTATATTTATTTTCTAATCATAAACTTCGATGTTTTTAAGATTTTGAATTACAGATTGAAAATAAACTGTTTTCGTTAGATAAAAACAAACACAATAACAGAGTGTCTACGTACAATGGAGGCCCCATGAAGATATATGTTATGTCTTATGGCAAAAGAGTAAGTATTATCTTATATGGTAAAGGATGTGATGAAATTAAGGACCTTGGGAAGAGGAAATTACTCGGTGTCTTAGTCCAATTAGGCTGCCATAACAAAATGTCATAGACTGGGTGCCTTAAACAACAGAATATTTTCTCATAATTCCTGAGGCTGAAAATTCCCAGATCAGATTAAGCAGGGTTTGGTGTTTGGTGAAGGTTCTCTTCTTTACTTGGATACTGCTGCCTTCTAAGAGTGTTCTCACATGGCAGAGAGAGAGCAAGCTCTCTGGAGTCTCTTCTTATAATCTTACCAGATCAAGGCTCTAACCTTATGACCTTAAATACTGAATTACTTCCTTAAAGGCACTTTCTCCAAATACAATTAAAGCTTCAACATGTGAGTTTTAGGGGGACACAGTTCAGTCTACACCACCCTGGATTATATGGATGGGCCCTAAATACCCCCCTGAGTGTCTATCTAAGACAGAGGGAGATTTCTTATATACACACAGAAGAGAACACAATGTAAAGATGAGGGTAGAGACAAGAAGGATACAGACACAAGCCTAGGAATGTTCACACAACCCCCAGAAATTGAAAGAGGCATGCATGGAACATATTTATCCCTATAACTCCCAAAGAGAGTATGGTACTGTGAGATTTCAGACTTCAAATCTCTAAACATGTGAGAAAATAAATCTCTGTTATTTTAAGCCATCACATTTTTTGTGATTTGTTACAGTAACCACAGGAAACTAAACTACCTCTTCCAGTAATTTAGAAATGTGTTAGATACTCATTTTCCTAGCACTTGAATATGTTCCATAATTCTTTCCAAAGCAAAGTAATTTTTAAATTTCCTCAGTAGTATATCCAAGGTTCTCTTTTCTTTTTTTTAAAAGATTTTATTTATTTATTTGAGAGAGAGAGCACGAGCAGGGGGAGGGGCAGAGGAAGAAGCCAACTCCCGGTTGAGCAGGGAGCCCGATGAGGGACTCGATCCCAGGACCCTGGGATCATGACCTGAGCCGAAGGCAGACACTTAACCGACTAAGGCACCCAGGCGCCCCCTCTCGTCTTTTCTGATGAAAAATCCCAAAGCCTAAACCTTTCAAATAGTACTGAAAACCTTCTTAAATGTAAAAACTATTAAAGAAACTGCTTTATTTTATTTTATTATGTTATGTTAATCACCATACATTTCATCATTAGTTTTCGATGTAGTGTTCCATGATTCATTATTTGCGTATGACACCCAGTGCTCCATGCACTACGTGCCCTCTTTAATACCCATCACCAGGCTAACCCATCCCCCCACACCCCTACCCTCTAGAACCCTCAGTTTGTTTCTCAGAGTCCATAGTCTTTCATGGTTCGTCTCCCCCTCCGATTTCCACCCCCTTCATTTTTCCCTTCCTGCTATCTTCTTCTTTTTTTTTTTTTAACATATAATGTGCTTTTTAAATGGATGAAATGAGCATCCTTAGCAGTGTACTTGTCAAAAAAAGAATTCCAGAATCAATGGCATATCTTGGTCACTTCCACATTCTGTTGGAGAAAGCATAGGCATGTGTATTACATATGTGGCTTCTCTCTAATTTAAATTGATTTGTATATACTGTGTGTGTTTATTTTTAATATATCACATGAGGAAATTGGAATAGGTGATGTGTGAAGTTCTTTCCTTAGCAGCAGAAAGATCCAGAAGAATAATCGGGAATGTAAAAGTGAATGGAAAAATAGCTTTGATTCCAGGCTCACAAATAGTATTCTCACAGCAATGATAAGTGCAAATATATATATATATATATATATATATAGACACACACACACACTACATATATGCAAACGTATATAAACATATATAAATATATATCACAACATATTTCTTTCAACTGGTAAGCACTTTATAATATTTAATTGTCTTAAAACAGAATGCGATAGATTTCTTTTTTTTTTTTTTAAAGATTTTATTTATTTATTTGAGAGAGGATGAGAGGAGAGAGAGAGAGAGCACATGAGAGGGGGGAGGGTCAGAGGGAGAAGCAGACTCCCTGTTGAGCAGGGAGCCTGATGCGGGACTCGATCCCGGGACTCCAGGATCATGACCTGAGCCGAAGGCAGTCGCTTAACCAACTGAGCCACCCAGGCGCCCGATAGATTTCTAACCAAGACTTAATAACAACGATTACATTTACTCTCCTACCTGAACAAATGAAAAAAAAATTGGAAAAAAGAGGAAACAATGGTATTAAGAAAACTGACAACAGACAATGAGGGGACAGTGGTTCCTTAAAGACAGGACACAAATGAGATGCATAGAGCCTGTATCATTGTCAGCTAGAGACCAGGAGAAGGGTATTGAGGAACTGTCAATGAGAAACGATGGGCACCAAAGACCACTATTAGTAGGGATGAATTCTACCAAAGCCTACATGCACTGGTCTCTCCAGAGACCAAATCATGGTCTGTATCTTCCTTGTAATGAGGACCATGAACATGAATGAAATGATTGGAATTGTTTTGTTGACTTAATTTAGTTCCCAGGGTCCTGACACAAAAATGAAATCATGAACTTTTTTTTTTTTTGAGAGAGGGAGAGAGAGCGAGAGCACGCACGCATGTGCATGAGGGGGGTGGTGGGGGCAGGGGAGAAGGAGAGAGAGAATCTTAAGCAGGCTCCATCTCACGACCCCGGGATCATGACCTGAGCAGAAATCAAGAGTGGTAGGCTTAACCAACTGAGCCACCCCGGTGCCCCCAAATCATGAACTTTTTAAAGGCAAAGACAATGCCTCTTTCATCTCTACAACTCTTCACAACTAGCATCAAGATTGACAAAAGGAAGACTTTTGATGTTGTTTAGAAGAATAGCAACATCACAGAACTCTTCATACTGTATCTCACCTGAACTCTGCAAGGCCTTTGAGGTGAAGAAACTGAGACTGAGATGTTCACTGAGTCACCAAAATCAAAATGCTTTTGGATGATACAGCTGTCATATTCTGATTTCTTTGTGTTTCCAACTCCATCTTAATACCTCCCTATTAGAGATAGTAGTTGATAGGATTTATCACCATTTACTATATTTCCTCTCTTCACCCTCAATTTATGTAATGACTCTCCCCAAGCATCTAGTTTCTGTATTATGTGCTCCTGGTAAAAAGAAAGGGGGGCCTTTACAGAGTATTTTTTTCTGTAGAGCCCAGTTTGCTACAATATACTTTAACTTCATTAAGTTTGCTTTGTGATCAAGTAATTGCTTTAGGAATTTTTTTTTTTTAAATTAGGACATAAAATTACACTCTATTTGAAGAATATAAATACCCATATGTATTTATTAAATTAAATTTAGCAAATATATGATTTTTCTACATACTCATTAAGTTTGATCTAGTAAAAATCTCTGATAATTTTATAGATTGTTGACAAATGCAAGTCATAAGGAAGGGTGGTATGAATGCCATCCACCCATAATTTTCCCAGAATCATCCATTTTTAAACTTTAGCTCACATATATAAAATGAGGCAAAGAGAGTGACCAGAAAAACTGTATATGGTGATAGTTAAAAACAATTTTGGGGGGACTCAGAATATTAGAAAAAGAAAAAAAAAAACTTGAAAGAACAAAGCTTCTCCTTGCTCTACCTCCCTCTCTAACCTTAGGGTAAAATAATATGCTACAATAGAAATAAAATATATCCTTAGCTAATATACAATTTCCAAAGCTCAGTTAATGCCCTTCTAGTGCTGTGCTCCTATTTCTACTGAAGTCCTTCTGTTATACTTCAGCAGAAAATACACATCCTTATCTTTGGATACCTCTTATTTCCCATTCTTACGGTATTTCCTGAATAACAGCTTTAACTTGAAAGCCCAAAGCTTCCTGACATTCTGTTTCTCTCCAGCTCTTCAGTCTCAGATTGTTTACCAAAGTTGCTAAGAGGAAACACAGACCCTCTTGTGGGAATCTGTATAATAGAGTTATCTCTAAATAAGAGTCAACAAATCATTCCCTAAAACCAAACAGAGCTGACTGGAATTTTAACAAAAACAAATCCTGGAGGGCACCCAAATCTCCTTTTGGTCTAATGTGAGAAGTTGTGATAAATTCTATAAATATGTACTATTCCCATTATCAAAAATTACTTTGTTTGACAGGACCCCTTGCAGCAACCCCGGGGTGTTCTGTATATTCTGAGCAAGTCACACACTATCCTCTCTGTGCTTTTGTTTAATTTGCTCCTTCTGTCCCAATTTGTTTTCTCCCGACTCTGTAATCTGAATCCTACCTGTGCGAGTGGCCCCAGCTCAGCCACTCCTTCCTTCACAGAATAACTCAGTAACCTGATTGATATTACATATATGGATGTGTGTGGCCTATATGCATAAGGAAGACTGTTTGCAAATGGATTGGAAGGATACATGGATACGTTTGATTAAAATCTGAAACAACGAGGTTAATTAAAGTGGGAGTGAAGACTTCTACTGGTTTAAAAAATTGAAATAATTAAAATAATTTTAAAGACACTGAGTTTGCTTTATTTTTCTTTTTGTTGGGAGAAGAGGGGTAACTAATAGTTTTTATTTATAGAGCCCTTGCCATATGCCAGAAGAATGTAAGTTAATATGTGCACTGTATTTCAGCAAATAATCAGGCTACCCTTTAAAAATGAGGAAACTCAATTCAGAGTTTAAGGAATTTGCCCATGCGGTGCCTGGGTGGCGCAGTTGGTTGGGCATCTGACTCTTGATTTCCGCTAGGTTGTGATCTCATGGTCGTGGGATCGAGGTGCACATACGGCTCTCCGCTCAGCACAGTGCTGGCTTGATTCTCTCACCCTTTCCTTTCGACCCTCCCACTCACTCTCTCTCTCTCTCAAATAAATAAATACTTCTTTTTTATTCTTTTAAAGAAATTTTCCCAGATTTGACAGGTAAGACAATGGTAGAGCTCATTCAAATACTCACTCCTTAATCACAGTGAATCCTAATATTGGACCACTGTAAAATTTGATTAGGAAAAAAAATTGACATTTTAAGTCAATAAACTTACATTGTTTTTACCTACATTGTTTATATGCTACTTTCCAAATAGAGCACTTCTGAAGCATATTAGAAAGAATAATATTCACAATGCAACAATTCATCTCCAGAGGTTAAATGGTTTGTAATTATGAAACTTTAATAAATCAATTCCAATGCCTAATCTGAATCTTTACTACCAAATTTTCAAATATATTCCCTTTCATCTCATTTTAATAGAAATACAGAGAAGCTAAAACTAAAAATTACAGTTCAGTAATATTTCCTACATAGAATGTCCAGATAACTCAACTTCCCAGTCTAAACTTACTTTTGTAACTTTCTAATAATAACCTTTAATGTAGGACTTCTTAAACTTCTGCCAATTGATATTGAATTATAGGTATAATTTTCTGTGGAGAGAGAGTCCATTGCTTTTATAACATGAGTAGAGTCTGCAAAATCTCAAATGACTAAGGACAACTGACCTAAAGTACATTCCCCTATTTTTGCCTCAACCCTAATGCCTTGTACACACCCTTCCTCTTTAGGGTGGTGTTAAGTATGCCATCCACTTATTTGTTCAGTCATTCAAAAACTACTTCCTGGGTGACCTAGATGTGGCCAGAATATGGCAGAATATAAAACAGACACAATCCCTGTGTTCAAGGAGCACCCAGTCTGCTAGAAGAATTGCATGAAAACAGGTTACCTCACAAAAATTTAATTAAGTATAATCTGGCTAACTACCATGAAAGATTTTTCAATTGCTTTGAGAGTACAGCACACAATAGAGTGAGCCGACTCATCGGGAGGGTCAGGTAAGTTTTCCTGAAGAAATAGCACTGAAAACAAGACCTGAAGGATGAGCAGTTCCCCGGGTGAGGAGGCCAGGCAGAGCCTTCTGAGTGAAGGAGAATAGGTACAGGATTGAGGAATAAGAAAACTTTCTAACTTTAAGGAACCCAAAGAAAGCAATATGCTGAGGAAAGATAAGAACTGATGAAAAATCCAGTTAGAGTGGTAGGCATGGGTGTCTCCTTAATGTCTGCCTAATTCTCTCTCCCATCTGACTTTTAGCTCTACCCCCAGAGGCATCCACATTTTCTATAGTTACAGCTTTCTTCCCCATCTGACCCCACACAGATGCCCTATCTCCCCCTCGACTGCATCCTCCAAAATGCTGACAGTGCAGTGTGGTGAAAGACAAAGCTCAAGGCGATCATGTTGATTGATCTTCCTCTGTTGGCATTCAGGTTAACATAACAATTCCTGGGCTGAAAACAGAAGCTCCTTCTAAACCTCTCTTCTACCTATCTTTCTATACCTGCCTGTTACCCAGTTACTGTTCTCATTGTCAATACTCCAAACCTCACCACTCACCACTTCAAACGCTCCCTCCTTCTCTTTCCTCTCTCATTCACATTTGTGTGTACACACATACATACACACGTGTGTCTGCACAGTGTTTTTAGGTCTTGCATTATTCCTAACTGTCCCCTCCTCTGTTCCTCAGCCCATGGTTACTTCTTCTACTTTCCCCCAAATCCTTTTCCTGATAAATTTCCACTTACCCTTGAAACACACTTGGAGTATAACATGCACTAATGAATCTTTCCAAAGTCTCCCATGGAAGATCACATTTTTCTTCACGTTGTGTCCTTTTTTTTCATTGACATGTTAGTTTTTTAACATATTACATAACATAATAACAAATATATTTCTAATATGTTTAATTATCTTTCTCCTTTATCATACTGAAGACTCGATCAGTTAGAAATCATTTAGTTGTAAGTTATATAATCCCCGACTAAAAACAGCCTAGGCACTAAGAGTTATTATCTCACATAAGAAATCCTAATATAGAGTTCTAGAGTTGGTTAATTCTGTAATCCAGGATGTTGCCAGGATCCAGTAATTTTCCATCTTTCTGCTTGCTGTTTTCAGAACACTCCTACATAATTACAAGACGGCTACAGCAGTTCTAATTTAATAACTTTCTGCATTATTCTTTTGGCTATACACTACCATATGCCCATTACAGATTTCATCAGTTGTAGATGGTAGAGTCCAATTAATAAAACAATTTAAAAAGTTATTAAATTAGACCCCAAGAGAAATTATTTATTCAGGGGACCCCAACCCAATATATCATAAAGATACGCAAGGCTTCCAAGAATTCAAAGTAGATAATGGTTGTACTAGAGCAGCAGAGAGGAAAATAATGTCTGCAGGTGATTAAATGTAGAATCAAAACCTAAGCATTTGATAATAGCAGAATCCATTTATAGGTATATAAGCCAACACCAGGAAAATAACTCTATAGAGATGACAACAGAAAAAAAAAAAAAAAAGATGTAATTAGTGAAACATAAATGGTTATATAGTGCTGCAATGAAGATTGATTTGATACCTCAAATCAAAAAGAATGGAATTTTGGAGTGACTGGCTGACTCAGCTGGTAGAGCATGCAACTCTTGATCTTGGGGTCCTGAGTTCAAACCCCACGTAGGGCATAGAGCTTACTTTGAAGAAGGAGGAGGGTGGGGTGGGGAATGGAATTTTGTTCAAAAAACCTGATATTTAGGTCCAGAAAAATGAGAGTGCCTGAAAATAGGCTGGGTGTAACTGGTTTTTCTGGAGGGAAATGTGGTCAGTTAAAAATGGGGAGATGAGTGATCATACTTTATTAGGAAACCACAAGTGCAAGATGTTGGTTCTTGGACATTTTTTTTTTTTTAAAGATTTTATTTATTTATTTGAGAGAGAGAGACATAGCAAGAGCAGGAACACAAGCAGGGGGAGTGGGAGAGGGAGAAGCAGGCTTCCCGCAGAGCAGGGAGCCCGATGTGGGACTCGATCCCAGGACCCCGGGACCACGACCTGAGCCGAAGGCAGACGGTTAACGACTGAGCCACCCAGGCGCCCATCTTGGACATTTCTTTTAAAAAATTCTCAGAAAATGACTTTAGTTGTATGAACAGAGTATGTGGTATTAGACAAAGTAATTTTCTCCAAAGTAAAGGTCTTTTGTTGTTGTTCTTTTGTGTCCATCATAGTAAGGCTGCTATGGAATCATTCCCATTTTTATACATAAAAATGTTAGACTTCAGAAAACAGTGGATTTTCAAAAGGGCCTGGAACCTTGATTACATGCTTGGTGCAGTTCACAGATGGTTATTAACACAGGTGGAACTTATGAATTCCTTCAAAATATTATGAGACTTTAATATTCTACAAAAGCCCATTCCAGGATGTGAAGCTCTTAAGTCATTATTAAGAAGGTTAAGTATGTGACACTAAATCAAAATAACATGCCCTTCTGCTCCTATTTCTTGCTTCTGACAGCGGCTTCAAGAAACCTCAGAAATCAGGTCTCCCTAACATCAGCTTCAAAGGTGCGCCTGACAAAACCTTAAGCTCAATAACTTATTAGATAATCATTCATTTAGTAAACAATCATTTATTACCTACTGTATTGGTGCTAGGCACTGTATTAAATGCTGTTGAGTAGAGGGATGAGTGAGGAAGGAAGGGGGATGTGAAAATGAACAAGCAGGATTTCTCTCTCTACATACTCTATTCTTATGGTAGAGTACAAGACAGATCTTTATCTAAATGTTACTTATATATTTATTAAAAAGGACAAATGGAAAAAAATTAAAACAGAAATAAGGAGATACATGAATCAATTATAGTGTACATCTACAAGGAAATGATATATAAAATAATTCAAATAACATTTACAATGAATTTTAATGAGATGTTATTATTTCACTCATACAATGTCAGCCAACTGTATTACTTTTTGTGAGCAACCTAGTATCTCTGTAATTCATTTTATTCATATGAAAGACGAGGATACATTCTGTATGATGGTGGATACATGTCATTATACAATTGTCAAGATACATAGAATTTACACCACCAAGAAGCCTAATGTAAACAATGGGCTCTGGGTGATATAATGAGGTGTCCATGTAGGTACATCAATTATAACAAATGTACCACTCTAGTGAGAGGTGTTAATAGTGGAGGAGGTTGTCTGTGTGGGAGGGTTGGGGCAGGGGGGCAAAGAGTATATGGGAACTCTCTGCATTTCTGCTAAATTTTGCTATTACCTGAAACTGCTCTGAAAAATGAAGTCCATTTGAAGGAAAAAAATAATGAGAGTACTGGATTATAACGTAAAATCTAAAATAAATATCTATGAGTCCATCTGATATAAATAAGTGACTGAATGAATAAATAAATGGGAGGAGGACAAATATTCCTTACGGAAGAATTCTAAATAATATATACACAGACATTCCCTCTGTAAAAGGTAAAACTTAACTACCCTTCCCTTGAGTGTAGGCTAAACTTAATGATTCATTTCCAAAGAATAAAGTACGGAAAAGGACAAGTGCTAACTTTGTGGAGAAATCTGGCACGTACCATCTTAACCAAGTGATGAGGATTAACATCACCAATGATGTCATGTACCTGATACAATGATAAGAAGAGTACCACAACTTTGTGATATTATTTAGAAAAATCCATAACGCCAGTCTAAGCATGACCACCCATCAGACAGCCCTGGTTTGGGGGATGGATATTCTACAAAATATTTGGCCATGACTTCTAAAGTGTCAAGGTTATGAAAAACAAAGACTGAAAAACTGTCACAAACCAGAGGAGACTAATGAGACATGATGTCTAAAAATGCAATGTAGTACCCTGAATTGGATATCCTGAAATATAAAAAAAAGGACATTAGTAGAAAAACTGGTGAAACTCAAGTAAGGTGTGTAGTTTGGTAATGATGTATCAATGCTAATTTCTTAGTTTTGATAAATGCCCATAGCTATGGAAGATGTTAACATTAAGGAAAGTTGAGTGGAGGGTATATAGGAACCCTGTACTATCTTTGTAATGTATTTTTATTAAGTCTAAAATTTTTCCAAAGGAAAAAAATTTAAAAGAATGAGGATAACAGTATTTCTTCCTTCTAGAGTTTTGTGAGGATTAAATATGTTCATATGGGTATAGCACAATTCAACAAATGTCAACTATTGGTATTATTACTATTACCATTATTTTCCAAATTTGTCCATGACAAATAAACATACTTTTTTTAAAAAAAGATTTTATTTATTTATTTAAGAGAGAGCACGAATGGTGGGAGGGGCAGGGGGAGAGGGAGAAGCAGACTCCCCACTGAGCAGGGAGCCCGATGCCTGCTCGAGCCCAGGACTCTGAGATTATGACCTGTGCCCAAGTCAGACGCTTAACCGACTGAGCCACCCAGTCATCCCTTAGCATATGTTTTATAATAAAAATAATTAATATTTTTAGGGGAACCTGGGTGGCTCAGTCATTAAGTTTCTGCCTTTGGCTCAGGTCATGATCCCAGGGTCCTGGGATTGAGCCCCACATCGGGCTCCTTGCTCGGTGGGAAGCCTGCTTCTCCCCCCCGACCCCCCCTGCTTGTGTTCCCTCTCTTGCTGTGTCTCTCTCTGTCAAATAAATTAATGCAGTCTTTAAAATAAAATAAAATAAAAATAATTTATATTTTTAAAAAGTAGTTGATATTATAAATGATGAGTGGACCTATGTCTATGAGAATATAAACATAACAAAGAATCGATACCATATACATGTTCAAAATATTTATCTGAAAGCATTAACAAATGGCTAAAAGTAAAAAAAAAAAAAACAAAAACTAGGAATTCAGATATAGTCTTACTAAATGTATTTTACACATTAAACATTTTATCTATTTCATGCCAGCCAACAAAACATTAAGCATATGGAGAAGCCAGAGAGGGTCTGTTTTTAATATGGTCCAAGTAAAAGCTTAATGAGACCAAGGGCATGCTTTTAACTGTGTCAATAGTGGTATAATGCAACTTGGGATTTTGCTGGGCTATTGCTGGGGCTTTAGCAGCAACAGCAGGAGGGATGAGGAGGAAGGGAAAACTGATGCTTCAGGGAGAGAGACACCTTCCCAGTTGTAAAGAATAGCTCTAGATGGGAGGTCCAATGTTTATAATGTCTAACTTGTGTGGCAGATTTAAGCATAGCTGGACAACTGTGTGGGGAGGTTGGCAGGAAGGAGTTTAAATCACTCATCTGAAAACAGTATTATGGGCAGCAGGTAATAATGAAAGCATCAGTATTATTTTTTTAAATGATTTTATTTTTTTGAAAGATCTTATTTATTTGAGAGAGAGTGAGAGAGACAGCAGGAACAGAGGGAGAGGGACAAGCAGACTCCCCACTGAACAGGGAGCCCGATGTGGGGCTCGATCCCAGGACCCTGGGATCATGACCTGAGCCGAAGGCAGACGCTTAATCGACTGAGTCACCCAGGTGCCCTGAAAGCATCAGAATTATTTACACTATCTTATTATTCAGGTGAGGGACTCACAGACATACAGGGAATAGGAGGATATTATCTTTTGCCCAAGTGAGAGAACTGGGAAAATGTCAATCAGGATTTCTTAAGTGCTCAGAAAAGCAGGTTGGCATGCATAGAAGGACCCTCACCCTAACAATAATAATAGGAAATTGAATCCGTAATCCATGGAAATAAGATGAATGCTGGTTATACAAATGGTCAACTTTGTAGGAAGAGGATAGGAAATGCTGCCTCTTGGGTCTTTACATAAGCATTATGGGAAACTCCCTGTTATCCCCATCCTTTGATAGTATGTGCCCCAGGTAGTGGGAAAGGTTCTCCTATATATGTTTTAACTCTATCAGGAATGATTCCTGAATGAATGGTAAATTTAGCCATGGAGAATGAGCAGTGGCAAAATTAAAAGTTCTCAGGGATTCAATGAGATCACATGCTACATTCTGGTATTTTAATCAAGTCTGGACAATAAACATAAGGTTATTCTGGAAAACTGAACACTGGTGTGTCTCAGATTAACTTAAATATGGTAGTTTTATCATCATCTATGAAAAAGGCATTCATGAACATTCACAGTTTTTATATTTTGTTTTAAAATAAGATTAGAATATTTTACATATAATATTGGAAATAAAATGGCCTGAACCCTATGCTCACTTTTCATTGACTCTGTCTAGCCTTAAGGGGGATAACTAGCAAGAGTAGTAGGCTGGATTAAGGCAAAGCTGTTGCCATCACAGATACTGAAATTCACAATACACACATGACTAATGATGAAGTATGAAAAGAGCATGTGTTTAATATGGGAATCCACAGCAGTTGTTTTCACTAAAATGAGTATGTTTACTCTCCATCACAGAATGATTATATGGGTGTGAAGAACTTTTAAGAGATACAGCATCTCATGAACACACTGTAATTTGGCTAATGAGGAACTATTCCTTCTCTCAGATTCCTCATTCATTAATTTATTCATTTGTTTCTTCACTCATCAAATATTTACCGTTAGATAAAGGTATTATGGTGAACTTTAGAGGAACTAAAATAATGAAGATATGCCCCAGGTCCTCAGGAGTTTACTGTTGTGAATTAAACCATCAACCACATGTCCATTTAGTGCTATCACTGAAATGTTTCCAGAAGCATCAGAGACTTTAATTTTTGCATATAATGGGAAGATAGACTCAACTGACATTCTGTTAACTACCTACTTACAAGAAGCTAACATTAATTGAATAGTTATGAGTATGCTGTAAATGCACTATCTCATTCAGTCTTCCCTAACAACCCTACAAAGTTATACTATTATTGTATTGTATGAGATAACAGAATTTTTTTTTTTTTTTTTTGAGATAACAGATTCTTAAAGATGTCAAAGCACTTGCCAAAGATCAAATCACTTAGGAAGTAACAGAGCAGACAACTGAATTCAGGTTTGCCTGAATAGAAAATGGCTGGGAGTTTTTGTTTTTTACCTTTTGGGCTCTCTATTCTATTCCATTGGTCTACAGATCTGTTTTTATGCCACTACTCTACTGCTCTGATTACTATAGCTTTGTAATATAGCTTGAAATCAGTGAGTGTGATGCCTCCAATTTTGTTCTCAGGATTGCTTTGGCTATTGGGGATCTTTTGTGGTTCCATACAAATTCTACGTTTGTTGTTTTCTATTTCTGTGAAAAATGCCATTGGAATTTTGACAGAGATTACATTGAACCTATAGATGGATTTGGATAGTATGGACATTTTAACAATATTAGTTGTGTCTACAGAGAATGTTGCCGAACCATTTCAAAAAAGTTATCTTATAAATTTATCTCAGTAGTGCAGATTCTATATGTAATATCTTCTGAATCAACAGGATGTGACAGATCAAAATAGAAGGCTCACAAGTACCTACCAGCAACTTTACTGAAGTTATTAATTCTGATATTTGGGAGTCTTTAGAGTTTTCTATGTATAAGATCATGTCATCTACAAACAGAGACTTTCTTCTTTCTTTCCCAGATGCTTTTATTTCTTTTTCTTGCTAATTGCTCTGCCTAGGACATCCAATTCTGAGGGAACACCCTTGTTTTGTTTCTGATCTTGACTTTTCATAGTTGAGTATGATGTTAGCTGCGGACTTGTCAAAGGTGGTCTTTATTATGTTGAAGTACATTCCCTCTACATCCAGTTTGTGGAGGTTTTTTAATCATAAAGTGATATTGAATTCTGTCAAATGCTTTTTCTCATCTATTGAGATGATCATATGATTTTTAAGTCATTTACTGATTTGTGGGTGTTGAATCATCCTTCCATCTCTGGACTAAATCCCACTTGATCATGGTGTATGATCCTTTCAATGTAGTGTTGAATTCCATCTGCTAATATTTTGTGGAGGATTTTTGCATCTATGTTCATCGAGGATACTGGCCTATAATTTTCTTTCCTTGTGGTGTCCTTGTCTGGCTTTGGTATCAGGGGAATGCTGACCTAGTATGCATTTGGAAGGATTCCCTCTTTTTTTTTTTTAACTTCGATATAATTGGTATTAATTCCTCTTTAAAAGGTTGACACATTTCTCCAATGGTGCCATCTGGTCTTGAACTTCTGTTTGTTGGGAGGTTTTTAATCACTGATTAATTTCCTTAGTAGTGATTGGTCTGTTCAGATTTTATATTTCAGCATTATTCAGTCTTGGTACAGTGTGTGTTTCTAGCAATTTATTTATTTCTTCTAGGCTGTCCAACTTTTTGGTGCATGGTTGTTTGTGGTAGTCTGTTATGATCCATTTTATTTGTGTGGCATCAGTTGTAACATCATTTCTTTCAATTGCAATTTTATTATTTGAGTCCTTTCTCTTTGTTTCTTGGTAAGTCTAACTAAAGTTTTGTCTATTTTATCTCTTCCAAAAAAATCAGCTCTTAATTTTTTCGATCTTTTCTATCATCTTTTTAGTCTCTATTACATATATTTGCCTATGATCTTTGTTATTTCTTTCCTTGTTAACTTTGGGTTTAGTTTGTTCTTTTGCTAGTTCTTTGAGGTGTAAGTTAGGTTGTTTATTTGAGATCTTTCTTTTTTTTTATGCAGGTGTTTATCACTCTAAATTTCATTTTTATTTTTTAAAGATTTTACTTATTTATTTGTCAGAAAAAGAGAGAGAGAGCACAAGCAGGGGGAGGGGCAGAGGGAGAAGCAGGCTTCTCACTGAGCAGGGAGCCCGATGCGGGACTCGATCCCAGGACCCTGGGATCATGACCTGAGCTGAAGGCAGACGCTTAACTGAGCGAGCCACCCAGCCATCCTTCTAAATTTCATTTTTAGAACTGCATCCCATAAGTTTTGATGTGTCATGTTTCCATTTTTATTTATCTGAAAAAAAAATATTTTTTTAAATTTCTCTTTTGATTTCTTTTTTGACTCATTGCTTGTGCAGGAACATATTGTTTAATCTTCACACATCTGTGAATTGTCCAGTTTTCTTATGATTCTTTTATTTCATACCACTGAGGTTAGAAAAAATGCTTGATATTATTTCAATCTTCTTAAATTTATTAAGACTTATTTTGTGGACTAATATATGATCTGTCCTGGAGAATGTTCCATGTGTGCTTAAGAGGCATATGTATCCTGCCGTTAGATGGAATATTCTGTAAACGTCTGTTAGGTCCATCTAATCTAACATGTAGTTTGAGTCCAATGTATCCTTTTCTGTTTGGATGATTGATCCATTTTTGAAAGAAGGCTACTAAAGTCCCTTACTAGCATTGTATTGTATTCTCTGTCTATTCTCCCTTGAGATTTGTTAATATTCATTTTATATATTTAGGTGCTCCTATTTTATTTTTTAATCTCCTGATGAATTGACCCCTTTATTATTATATAATGGCTTTTTGGTCTCTTCTTACAGTCCTTGGTTTAAAGTTTATTTTGTTTGATAAAAGTATAGCTATCTCTGCTTTCTTTAGATTTCCATAAGGATAGAATGTCTTTTTCCATCCCTTCACTTTTAGCCTACACGTGTCCTTAAAGCTGAAATTTGTCTGTTGTAGGCAGCATATAGTTAGGTCTTGTTTTTACACCCATTTTCCTACTCTATGTCTTTGATTGGATAGTTTAGTCTATTTACATTTAAAGTAAATATTGATAAGTATAGACTTACTATTGCCATTTTGTGAATTGTTTTCTTGTTGTTTTGCTTTTTATTCCTTTTTCCTTCTCTTCTAAATGCAAGGGGGTTGTTATCAGAGCCACATCTTCAGCTGTAAAGTGATGGTCAGACTCTCAGATTCTAGAGCCAGGTACACTTGACTTCAAAACCTCAACTGACAATGACCTAGTTTTGAGACTTAAGATGGATCACTAACCTCTATAATGCCTTAGTTTTCTCACTTATAACATCAGAATATTACCAGTACCACCTGAAAATGTTCTTCTGGATTTTAACTGAGAAAACTTGTGCAAAGCTCTCAGCAGTAAATCAGTTACAGAACAAATACTCTATAAAATTTAAGTGTTGTGATAATGTAAGAAGCAGTGTATATTTAAATGTTCATTCCTTTTTGTAAGAATATCTCTGAAGTTCTAAGTAATGTGCATTCTGAGACGGTGATTTGGTGCACAAGATTTGGCATAAAAAACCTGGGTTCCTGTTTTAGTTCCTTTGTAAGTAAAATAGTTACAGTAAGATCTGCTCTATTTATTACGATAATCTAGTAAAACATCTTATAGTAATCACCATAAAGGACTATGCAAATTAAATTCATCACTATTGTTATTATTATTGAGCAATTAGAACTTACACAATAGCATACAAAGGAGAAAAGTTTGGTCTTTGAGTATACTTGATTTGAATAACTTCCTAGGTTAGGTAGCTACAGACACTCAGGAAATATTCTTGCTTTCATAAAGAGGAGATCAGAGAGGACTAAACATGTCATAGGAAAGCCTAACACTGGCACTCTAGGAGATTCAAAAAGACTGTCTATAATTTCACAAAATCCTGAATATCAGTGTGCTTCATAGAGTGATGAAAAGCAAGGCTACTATTTTTAATTTTCTTTGAAACATTTAAATCCAACTCAGTGCATTGAGGGTGGATCAAGATGACAATTCTCTGGTCTTTCATCAAATCTAGTACAAAGAATAATTACCTTCAGCAAATATAAAGATCTTATGTTTCCTGTTGTTTTTGGAAGTCCTTTTGTGGAAATTCTTTTGATGAATGCATGTATTATTTTCTTATTGTCCCCCATATAGAATTTTGTGATGGACACTTCCCCAGAGATGGACACACAATGATATTTCACTAGAGCAAATAAGTCTGAAACTGATAATATTTAGTTTGTCCTCATAGCAACCTTTTGAGGAAAATAGTATTATCCCCATGTTGCTGGTAAGAATTGGTTTAAAAATTTGCCTTTGTTACACAGCTGATTAGTACAGAGCACAAATTCAAATCCGGGCAGTTTGCCTTTAGAATCTATGCTCTTAAACACTAGCTATACTGTATGCCAGATATCATGCTATAAATTTAGCATTTATACATCTTAGTTTACTAGGGTCATTGTTTTGTATTGTTAGCTCTATTTCAAAAGGAATAATCACAGTCTCCAGTTTAATTTCTCAATATCTCATATGTGCATTGAATAATTGGCAGAAGCCGTGATTTAGAATTGGTCTGTTGAATTCCAAATTCTGTGCTCTTACACATGATTCTTGGCACTGAGTAGCTAACATTTAGTTGCAGATTCCAACACAGATTTCCAGGACAGTGATGATAAAGGGAGAGTCCAGCATACTCAGAGTACCCACCTAATAGAACTTGTTAATGCCTAAAAAGGACCATTGGAAAGAAGCATAAGCCTATAACTGAAAAAGCATTATTCGTTTCTCTCTACATGTACATGATAATGTATATACAGAATGGATTAGCATTTAACCCTATTTAAGAAGTTGGTTTTAATACACTGGAAACTAGTGAATTTTAGGTGATTTTAATCCCTTAGTACATTTTATTAACAAAGTTACATTTGCTGGAATACAAATGAATTTGCTAATTTTCTTTTGGATTTATTGTTAATTTTAGTTTATATCATCTTTGAGTATAATGATTACTTTTATTTTACTATATTTTCTTTGAAGCAATACCTCATTTTACTGGATCTCATGTTTCCTAACTTCATGTCTCTTGAGAAGATGTGTCGTTTCATTTTTCCCCTAGGATTGGAAAACAAAGCAGGGTCCCAACAGATGTGCTATAGAGGGAATTTAGAAATTGGAATTAGTGTATATGTGATGGGTACAAACAGGTTTGCCAAAGCATTTGTCTAGAGGGACAGGAAGCTTCTCCAGAGTCAGTAAGGGCCTAATTTTCACTGATGAACTAAAGGCCATTGGGCAGCATCCCCTTTGAACTGTCCTTCATCTACATCAAAATGAATCCATACCTTCCTTCATCTTAACCAATTGATCTTCCATCTCAGAAGTTGGTATGTCCCTACTGCTCTTTACCTAGTGATCATATTCATATCCCTTGGTGCTTCTTCTAGAATTTCGACTACTTAATATAGGTCTCTAAATTTTGTCTTCATTATCTTTATTCATTCCCCCTTTCTCTTTTACCAAAAATGTACTCAATCTCCTTCCATCCTGTTAAGAAGCCCCCCATACATTTGTCCACTTTCCTCCTCTTCACAAATAACTTATTTAAAAGAATCAGCTCGTCTTCTCACACTTCCACACAAATTCCTCCAAATTTTTTATCCTTTGCATTTCTCAAATCCATCCCCTCCTCCCTTTTCCCACCACCACAGACTCATCGTCTCTCCCCAAGAAGATACTATTAATCTCCTAAAAATTGTGTTTGCTAGTATCATCTTGTCTTCCTAATCATTCTCTCTATATTGCCTCAGGTGTACCTTGCTTTATTGCACTTAGCAGATATTGTGTTTTTTACAAATGGAAGGTTTGTGGCAACCCTGCATCTCTCAGTGCCATTTTTCGGACAGCATCTGCTCACTTCATGTCTCTGTGTCACATTTTAGTAATTCCCACAGTATTTCAAAACTTTTCATAATTATTACATTTGTAATGGTGATCTGTAGTCAGTGATTGACTTCTTGAAAGCTCAGATAATGGCTAGCATTTTTTTTTTTTTTTGATGGGTAGCATTTTTTAGCAATAAAGTATTTTATGTGTGTGGGGTTATTCAGAAAATCTTGATGTGAATACTTGTCAGAGTTTGCAGTTATTCAATATTTTTGCTTTCCAAAAAATGCAAAGACCTTAGAATGCTTTAACTCTGACCACCCGCTCACTATTTATAACCTTCTATAACAGTGTGTTTTAGAGGATGGGCTCTGCCAGAGAAGCTCCCCAGGGCGAGATCTGTAGGGGAGCTTGTCATCTAAACCTGCTCCTGCAAAGTGGAAAGGAAGCCCAGGAAATACAGCAGGAAATGATAAATCTTCAGACAAAAGAGAAAAGGGGAGCAAAGGAAAAACAGGAGAAAATGTCTAACCCAGAAACTAAAGATGATTTACCTGCAGAAAATGGAGAAACTACAAACAAGGGGGGGGGTCCAGCCTCTGATGAAGCAGGAGAGAAAAAAAGCTGAGTCTGACTACATCCTATACCATGTCTTACAGATGGTGACTGTCTCCCTTCTTATACAATCCAGAGGAATATTTTTATCAACTAGTTTGTAGATGTAAATCTTTTAGTGGCTCTAGAAACATTTTTAAGAAGGAGAGAATCTTGCCTCATCCCATTTTTTAAATGTAAATTTTTTTTTTTTAAGAGGCAAAATCATTTGCTGGTTGTTTATTTTTGGTACAATCAGAAAATAGTGGGATATTGAATATGGGAGGTTTTGATTGTCTTGATTATCATTCCACAGCTGGAGAAGTAGTTTTATATCCTACAATACACAGCACACTGGATGCCAATTTGGAGCCACAGTCCCGCATTTATTATGTCTTGATCATTTTAAATTACTTCTCATCTTATTTTTAGTAGAATTGTTTCCTAAGGGAAAGCCATTCCTTGGCCTTGGCTCTCCCTATCAGCATTTCATGCACTCTGTAACATCTTTGGTCCTGGTAGTTCAGTTTACCTCGTAACTTTGATAATGTGCTGAGTATGTGGTGTAGATGATTTTGTGAGTTAGGGGGATTTATGACACAACAGCTTAACAACATTTGAAAATATTTGCACATGATATCCTCTTAAGAAAAAAATTTGCCTCCAAATTTAAGCTGGAAAGTCACTGGAATAACTGTTTAGAAAAGAATCACAACTGCATACCTTTTAAATTTTTTGGTACATACGTTAATTGTGTACAAACTGAAACATCTGGGTATCGGTCCTCAAGACGACCAATAAAATCTCAATTATGAAAGAAAATAAAAAGAAAATGGAACCTGGTAGCCATTCTTTTGTGACAAAGAAGATATCCAGTAGTGAGGTTTTCTCTGAATATTAATGTGACTTCCTAGAGTTACCTAAGATAACATTTCGACCAAGAATGTTTTGTTCCTATTTTAATTTTAGGAAGATTGAATGAATTATGTCCTCCTGTTGCTAACAACTGTCTTTGAAAGAACTTCATAGAGCTACTCGACTAATCAATTTCTATAAATAATGTTCTTATTATATAAGTATCAAGAATAAATTAAAACTAATGAGAATTTGGTTTCAGACTATTCCAAGTACAAACCTGCACACCAATACTAAAAAAAAATACATCAAAGATTCCTTGTGGGTTCAATTTTCATATTTACCAGATCAAATATGTATCTTATAATATATAACATAATTTTATAATATTTATGTACATATATATCATGTATATTCATAAAATACCATGTTTTTTATTTTTAACTGAATTTTTATTTTTAATAAAATATTTAAATTAAATTTATTTATTTAATTTTTTAATTTTTAATTTAAATTTATTTTAAATTTTAGTTTTTTAAAATTAAATTAAATTAAATTTTATTTATAATTTTATATTTATATTATATATTAAATTTATATTATATTTATACATTTAAATTAAATTTTTAATGTTTGTTTATTTATTATATATTATTTAAATTATTATTTAATTAATTATTTAATAAAACAAAACTATTTTAAATATTTTTAACTGAAACTTAGCTTCATTGCCACATACCTGCTGCAAAGTAATCAAAGAAGCTATTAAGACCTCCTAGGACCAAAAATGAAATCCAAACAAAATTCCTTAGTTGTAATGTTACAGTTTACGAAAGTGTTTTCAACTTATGTGTTCATTTTTATCCTTACAATAACTCTGGATATAAAGATATAAAATATATTTTGTAGCATGGAAGAACACCAACAGTTGATAGATGTGAAAGATAACCAAATAGTGAGCTAATGACAGACAACTGGTAGAAAACCAGATCTATCTAAAACCTCTGAGGTAGCTGATAAATCTCTTCTCTAGGGAAGTGGGGGAAAAGGGTAGGCTTAATTCTTAGACTCCTTTCCCATTCTTAGAGTAAGGATCTTAATAGTTCTCAACGTTGGATATAAATTAGAATAATCTGGGAGCTTTGAATAATCCCCCAAACTAGCCTGCTCTTCAGTTGGATTGTATCAGAATTGTGAGTGTTGACACTCAGGGGTGAGTGAAACCCCCAGTGATTAAAAATGCAGCCTAGGTTGAGACCCTTTGGTCTATGATGATTCCAGGTGCATTGCTTTGAGACTTCTTGGAAATTGCATCGCAACAGGTTTTTGGCAGAAGAGAGGGAAATACAAATCCACTTTGCTTTAAACCGTCGGGCACCAAGCAGAATGCAATTTTCGCTTGGATGACTTTAAGCTCCTAAATGGGGTCACTAGAATGACTTTGGCATTTCTAACAAACGGGGAAAAAAACACACACACACAAAACAAAAAACAAATCATCCTTGTCCAATTAAATAGATACCACAGTTGTGACCTTTACCAGTGTAAAGTGCAGATAAATCCAAAGCAGTGAGCTGCATGGAAAGAAGAAGAGAGAAGATGGTCACCGCCTGGGGTGAGGATGAAATACTGGATTTTCTTTTCTTTCTTTTTTTTTTTTTTTTTTAAGATTTTATTTATTTATTTGACAGAGAGAGAGAGACAGTGAGAGAGGGAACACAAGCAGGGGGAGTGGGAGAGGGAGAAGCAGGCTTCCCGCTGAGCAGGGAGCCCGATGTGGGGCTCGATCCCAGGACCCTGGGATCATGACCTGAGCCGAAGGCAGACGCTTAACGACTGAGCCACCCAGGCGCCCCTTGAAATACTGGATTTTCATAACACAATTTCCTCATTGTTTTTTATCGGCATTACTTATCTGAATTGTTTTTCCCTTCTGCTGTCTTTCAATGTTCTCCTACTATTATGATCGCTGACATTAAATGTATTCTAAGAATCCATCCATACTACTATGCTAAAAAAACTATAGTTGTACTCATTTGGACAGATCTATTGCATACTCACATATCAACAATAAAACAAGGCACACAATTTTTGTTTTAATTAAAGTTAATATTCCATACCAAAAATCTTTAAATCTTTTCAAAGTGTTATCCTGGTTTCCAGATATAATACTTACTTCCTACTTTTATTGTTTCTCAGGGTCAGACAGTACTGCATAAGCTGAAGGCTGTATGTGGATTTTTTTTTTATTAATTCATCACACCAGCTCTGTAGGGTTGGTGCTATTATTGTCTCCATCTTATATATACAGAAGATTAGTCCCAGAGAAGTAATTTGATCAAAGTTTCAAAGTTAGAAAGTTGCAGAAAACAGATTTTACTTCATCAGTCTGACTTAAGAATCTTAGCTCTCTCTTTAAAACAACATGTTGGATGTTGATGAAAAGTACAGCCTAATTACATAGGCAGAAGACCCTCTGTACCTTCAAGGGTCTTAGCTAGAACACTGGGGACAGAAACATGAGCCTTGGGGTGCCTGGGTGGGCTCAGTCGGTTAAGCGTCTGCCTTCAGCTCAGGTCATGATCCCAGGGTCCTAGGGCCTAGCCCCGCATCGGGTTCTCTGCTCAGTGGCGAGTCTGCTTCTCCCTCTCCCTCTGCCTCTGTCCCGCACTCGTGCTCACTCTCTCTCCCTCTCTCAAATAAATAAATAAAATCTTAAGAAAAAAAAAAAGAAAAGAAAAGAAACATAGGCCTTTTCTCCTCTTGAAGGTCTCTGCCCTGATGTGGTAACTGGTGGGTTTGGGACCAGGAAGCAGATGGTCCCGGGTGGGGAGGCGAGAACAACCCAGCAGTCCCCATGAGGCACAGGACCTTGGATGCATGGTGCAGGCTACGCCACAAATTCTTTCCTCTCCAGGCTTACTGAGGGACCAAGGCTGAGGGGAGCCTGTCCTGTGGAGACTTCAGCTCTGGGGAGGGGAGGAGAGCGGAAGGGAGGAGACTGGGAACTGTCTTTGACTAATGTGCCAGGGCCAGTGTGTGGCCTTTTTCGCATCTTACTTAACCCTCCCAGAAACACTCACAGGTAAATATCATCACCCTAATGTAAAGTGAATCCTAGCTCTTAAACTGCCTATCATGCAGTTGTAAACACCAATGACATTACTGTATTAATAATTCATATTTTTTCACCTAAAAATAGACCTCTGGGTAATAGGCCTCCTGTTCTTCCTCCTACATTTGTATATTTTCTAAATTACATAAAGTCACATTTGATATTTTATAATAAAATGAATATAATTAAGGAAAACAGTATAATGGACATATAAAAAGTGTTAGTTTTTTCAGAACATGCCATTAATTAAACAAGCAGTTTTTAAGACTAATTGTTTTGCCTTTTCTCAGCGCTTACTTTTCATCTAGCTCTACCACACAAGCAGAAGACAAAAACAAATGAGTATGTTGATCACATATCGTTTGTACATTATGATGCCAAGTAAGCCTATCTTAAAGGTTTAACACACATACACACACGCCATACTCATACATACACAAGAGTGTGTTATTCACTAACTTAGGGGGTTAGGAGGACCCTGATTTGTAGTGTTTGTCAATTTCTATGGTATAAATACTACCAATTTCAATCTATCAAGGCGGTAATATTGAATATGAAATGGAAAGAGAGATCAGTAGCACAGCCTCGTGTAGTATTTCCACAACGTGGGCCCAAAAGACATATTATAATAACCTCAGGAACAGAGATAATAGCATGATGTAGCAGTTTTGGTATTTACCACATTTGCTTTCAGTAAATTTTACTTAATTGTAAGTATATGTAATTAATATTTAATAAGGGCTGTGTTTATGAGCTGACTAGTACAAATTCTGAAAACTTAAACAGTCAACATTTATTTTTTTAAAGATTTATTTATTTATTTTAGAGAGCGAGCAAGCAGGGGGAGGGGCCTAGGGAGAGGGAGAGAATCTCAAGCAGACTCCCCCCTGAGCTCAGAGCTCCATGTGGGGCTCCATCTGACATCCCTGAGATCATGACCTGAGCCGAAACTAAGAGTCAGATGCCCAACCAACTGAACCACCCAGGCGCCCCCAGTCTGCTTTTAAAAGCAAATACCAGCCACGGAGTATTCACTGTTCTAACTTTACACAATGACATGCATATTCCGTTGTTTTGTACTGGTAAAACAGCATGAAAAAGTCATGGTTCTCAGTCCAAAAGAGGATCTCAACGAAAGACAAGAGATGCACTTTTACCATAAACATTACGTCAATTAGGCTACACAAAAAACCACACTGAAGTATTTCTCTTCTCTGGGGTCCTTTGTGGCCCTCATCTCTTTTCATTCCACATTGTCTTGTCAAGTCATTTAATCTACTTCCAACATTTAATCACCAGCCATGGTGATGCCAAATCCTTTATCTCCACTCAGGTGTCTTCCCTGCATTCTAGATTCAAATGTTCAATCACCTATGGGATATAGACACTTGACTGTATGAGAGACCTCTAACACTTAGTATGTTGAGAAACAAACCAATCTTGGTTCTCCTCTTGCCTTTTGCATCACAGTGAATAAACACAAGCACAGAGTGTTCTTCTTCACATCCTGCCTTCACGCATCCCACTTAACCACTACATCACAGCAGTTTTATGCCCCCATGACATCTGGAACGCTGTTTCCATTTCTGTACCATAGATCAGATCACCATCATCCTCTACATGGTTCAGGGAAATAGACTGTCACTGGTTTGCTTGTTTCCACTCTAGTTAGGAGTTATTTTAGGCAAATGCAAATCAGAGCTCCTGGCTCGTACCTTTGCTCTTTACCTCTCTGTTGCAACAATATTTTCTACATAATAAATATATACTCTCATAAAAAAGACATCATCTCATATGCCTTTGGATCCAGGTCTCTTTAGTCTTTATCTTTAATCAAAGCTATTTGGAATATGAAATTCCAAATACAAAAAAAAAAAAAAAGTCCTGATCTACCACACACCCCTTGCATTTTTTTCTCTTGTTCTCTTTGTACAGAGAATTCAGTCAGTGTCCAAAAGATCATGTGATCTCAAATTTGCATCCCCAGTGATGAGCATGGTCCTGGCATACAGATGGAAAACAATTTGGTTGAATATAAAGCACTTTATGAGCACTCAATAATATATATTTTCTAACTTCTAAATAAGGAAAATATCCAAGAAGAGGAGCACTGCTATGGACTGATTATATGTATCATCTAAAATTCCTTTGTTGGGGCACCTGGGTGGCTCAGTTGTTAAGCGTCTGCCTTCGGCTCAGGTCATGATCCCAGGGTCCTGGGATCGAGCCCCACATCAGGCTCCCTGCACAGCAGGAGGCCTGCTTCTCCCTCTCCCGCTCCCCCTGCTTGTGTTCCCTCTCTTGCTGTGTCTCTCTCTGTCAAATAAATAAATAAAATCTTTAAAGTAAAATAAAATTCCTATGTTAAAGCCCTAACCCCCAATATGATGGTATTAGGAGCTGGGCCTTCTGAAGGTAATTAGGTTTAGATTAAGTCATGATGGTGGAGCCCTCGTGTGGGATTAGTGCCCTCATAAAAAATATAAAGAGAGAAAGAGATCTCTTTCCAGTCACACATGTCTAAAAAAGACCATGTGAGCACTCAGCCAAAAGGCAGCTGTCTACCTTCCAGGAAGAGGGCCCTCATGAAGAACTGAATCTGGGAGCACCTTGATCCTGGGCTTCACAGTCTCCAGAACTGCGAGAAATGATTTAAGTCACCTAACCTACAGCATTTTGTTATAACAGCCCGAACTGACTAAAACAGAAATACAGCAAGTGTCATTTCAAATGAATTCTGTAGAAACATCATTCTGGACACTGAGTAATGTGAGCAAATCAAGGAGCTAAGCACAGTTGTCTCCTTTAAGGAGAGAGGAGTATGCAGCCATCATTGTGTTCATGGTGTGATCAAGAGCCATGAGGGGTAAACACTGTGCTATCAGAGCACTGAGAATAGAAAGAGTAATTCTAACTTGGAGGGTGGGAAAAAATTCCCTCAAATTAGAGAGAAGCAACATAACAACTATGGAGAATACGATGAAGGAAAGGAGACTGACTGACCCGACTGAGAGTCCTCAGCAGAAAATTCAGCTGTAGGACTAAAAGGTCATATAAAGGCATCCTCCAGAATTAAAAAAAAAAAAAAAAGCAGAGGTTCCCAGGGCCACCTGGGTGGCTCAGTCAGTTAAGTGTCTGACTCTTGATTTTGGCTCAGGTCATGATCTCAGGGTTGTGAGGTGGAGTCCTGCATCCGGGCTCTGCGCTCAGCAGGGGAGTCTGCTTAAGATTCTCTCTCTCTCTCTCTCCCCCTCTGCTCCTCCCCCTGCTCATGCACTCTCTCTCTCTCAAATAAATAAATAAATCTTTAAAAAAGGTAGGGGTTACCGATATATAAATTATTTTAAGTTTTTGCCAGTAGATTCTGGTAATGTTGAACTCCCCACCTAATGAAATCTGTGGCTTTTAAAATCCACAGTGAAATATACACATATATATTTAATGTAATAATGTGTATGTGTATGTATGTATGTGTGTATACACATACACATACACACACATGAATAATGCAATGAAAATTTTGACTGTATTACCAAATCTTCTTTAAGAAAAATAAAATAAAATGACATTTGGGGGGGCACGGTATGTGGGTATTTTGTCTTTTTTCCAGATGTGAGTTGAAAATTGCTTACTTGGCTATGTTTCACAGATTTCCGGGAAAACCATTCAAGAGTTGAAGATTTAAGAAACCAAATGAAAGTAGATGAGACCAGTCCTAGTCCATGGAAAACAGGGGGCGTTATTAGTTGTAATGTTCATGCCACAACAACACCCTGACGGGCACCACAGGCACTTGAGGAAACTGAGGCACAGGGAGGGTGAGAGATGTGACCCCTCACAGCTCGCAGGCAGGCACATCACGTCACTTCAGCTACAATTAGCCAACTCTGAAGGTGCACCGGTAAAACGTCCTCATTTAAATGCCCCTTTTTTCACGTACAGAGAAAAAAAGATTCCGTGATGGGAGGGTCTCTCCTACCCATACCCCACATCACATCGTATTATTTGGGATTTTAAAAATGTTTTCTGAGGTGCTGGCATAGAGCTGAAAACCCAAGTATACATAAAAATACAATTTCCACCACTAATGAAAAGATAAAGAATGCGGGCAAAACACAAACACTAGAGAAGCTTTTAATGCTAATCCATAAAATAGAATGCTCTATAGTACATCAACTTAGATTTATTGAACTTTATCTTAAACAATTAGATTTTTCTGTTATTGCTTTTTGAGAAATGAGCAATTCCTAAACCAGCCTCATCTAAATGCTTCCTACATTTTTCTGTGATAAGCCAAGGGAAATAATAAATATTTATTATTTATTTCAAGGACAGGACATACATTTATTCATAGTAAATCAGTTAAAGGAACAATCAGTAATTTCTTCCACACGTTCAGGGTCATAAAGAGCCCAGTTTTACTTGGGCCTAAACAAACATATTTTGAGTTGGAGACAAGTGTCCTGTGTGCCCAAAGAATTACAAAGTGCTTTGCCCAAAGTCATCAGACTTAATAAGGCTGAACCTTGGCTCCTCTCTTAGACCAACACTAAGGAGGCAGAGTGTAGCTTCCCGGTGGGCGCGTGACAATGGGTGAAAAGCTTGGAAAGCTTGGCATTTTACCAGTGACCAGTGTCAATGGATTTCTTCAGGATTTTTCCTAAACATAACAAATATATTATTATGCAACTTTCTTCCCTGCCTTTGGTTAAGCAAACAAACACTTTAGACCTAGAGTTTCCAAAGAGGCAGGAAAAAATAACGGAGAAAGATACTGGCCTAAACATTTCTAGAGATCCTTAGGTACCGAGTAAGAAGAGAATAAGATGAGATGAAAACATACATTTTTAAATGATTTTTGACAGAGAAACATGAGATTATATAGACTAAATCTGTGCAGTCCATATGTTGATTAGTTACAGATAAAAACATAACACTACATTCTTTTTTTCTCTTGGTTTTGATTCTGAAAACAGTATTTCTCTAAACTGTCATTTGTGCACACCCCTTTTAATTCAAGTGTAGGGAATCAGAATAAGCAGTAAGAAAGCGCCAAAAGTACTGCATCACTGGGTAACTCTTATCAGTGGTTCTCAGGTGTTTCTGGGCCCACCGTTGTTAGAGATTTGCATTAGAAGTCGGACTGGCAGCTAGAACGCTCACTTTACCAGCAAGTGGTCCTAAGGCAAGTGGTAAGAGGGCCAGCACTTCCAAATATACTGCCTGAAGCTACACTTTCTCCAATAACTATTTCAGAGTGTCAGCATTTATTTAAACGGAGAGCCTGTACATTGAAAGTTCTGACGACTGAGGCGGAAAGCAACAAACGCCCCTTTGCCCTGTCTAATGTAGGGTGGTGGTGGGAGCTGAGGAAGTTTTGCTTGATTCACCAGTTCTCAGAATCTCCTGGAAAGTTTTAAAAAACTACTGATGACTTAGAGCCCAAACAGAAAGAATTCAATAGGTTTGGGGTGAATCCCAAGTGTCAGGATTTTCTTACAAGTATCCCACGATAGTCACATGTGTAGGAAGTGTTGAAAACTATGGCCTTAATTTTTAAAAAAAGTATCCACTTTTGTAAGGATGACCGTTATACCCTAAGAGAAAGCATTTTCCATATTAAACCTCTGGTATATACTGGTATGTAATATAAGATGTTTTCTTTTAATTAATTATAAAATAATAGTTATTATTATCATTAAAATATGATTAATAATATAATTACATTAAATTATATAACAAATACTATATTATTAAATTATATTAAGTGATTATAATTATTATAAATAAATTGAAACAATACTGTTAAAATATTATTTTAAAATAATTTTAGATTATTTCAGAATACTAATGATAATAATAATTATTTTTATTACTAGGCAATTCTGGCTAAAAAGCAGCTGGCTCTCTAAAACAGATGTTGTCTTCCAATGTTCTCCAAGTGACCACGGAGACTTTACAAAAGGGTTACTATCTTCCGTTTACTTCCTAATCTCTCAACGAATCTGGTATCTTACTTGGATCCACTCTGATGATCACACAGAATGAAGTATAAAGACAGTACATGACTTGCTTATACTTTCAAAGCATGACTGAAGTGTACCTGGAATTTTGAACTTGCATCAGGAATCACAGGGCCAACCGTCCCAGGTAGAATTGGCAGCTGAGCTGGATTTGGCCTCATTAGACTTAAAGGGGGAGGTTGATTACGGAACACGGTTGACAGGCAGAGATGTACAGTCTCTTTCATTGCTTTTAGCTGTGAGTCCTATGGAAAAAAAAAGAGATGACAACTTTTACATGTGGTTCCGGTTGTTCTTTATTTGATTTGATTCTCCCCGTCCTCCTAGCCTATACTCATTCCCCACACAAATACCTACCAGTTTTCAAATGTAACTGCCTAACTTCTAAATTCCACTCTGACACACTGTTTAATGCACACTCAGTCTGTTTTTAGGGGCTACTGTGTGTCGTGATATATTCTGAACACTGAAATTCAGAGACATGTGTTACTAGACATGATTTCAATCGTGATAGCCTGCTGGCAAGGACATGTCCTCTAGGGTCACTTTCAAGTAGAAAATGTCTGTGGATCCCGGGAACTGAACTCAGGGTCTCAGAAGAGGGGGGGGGGTAACAGGGTGATGGGCATTAAGGAGGGCACATGTTGTGATGTGCACTGGGTGTTATACGTAACTAATGAATCACTGAACACTACCTCAAGAACTAATGATGTACTACACAGTGGCTTAGCTGAACATAATAATTAAAAAAAAAAGAAAATGTCTGTAGAAACCTGCCATCTTTCTATTGGTGTCCATCTCTGTTATTACAAACCAGCGCCCAGGCAGTGCCGGCCCCTGTGTTCCTCAGATGAGCCTGTAGCACCACTCAATCTGCGCACAGATTGGAAAAAAAATCAATTTTGTTTCTAATAAAACACTTATTTCCTGTGGGCCTTGTTAAGTGGTAGGAGTTGATCCGATGTGATTGTAAATTGTAATATTTATACTTATATTCGCATAGGATTTCACAGTATTTCAAGCTCTTTCACATGAATGACATAATTTTATGCTTTCTAACACCTGTGGAACTGGCATCATTATTACTATTTTACTCTGAAGAAATGAAAGTTCAAGGTTTTCAGACTGCTTTGTTTCCCTGGTTTATATCACAAGGCAGACTGAACTAATGTAGACAATAACCATCTGTAACTCCCATCTTACCACCAGATTCCACTGCTAAAAATATTTTTATTTTATTTTTTAAATTTTTTTAAAGGGAGGTTTGGTTTTTTTTAAAGATTTATTTGTCAGACAAAAAGAGAGAGAGAGTACAAGCAAGGGGAACGGCAGGCAGAGGGAGAGGGAGAAGCAGGCTTCTGGCTGAGCAAAGAGCCCGACATGGGGCTCGATCCCAGGACCCTGGGATCATGACCTGAGCCGAAGGTGGATGCTTAACCGACTGAGCCACCCAGGCGTCCCTAAAAATACTTTTAAATGCTGATAGAGTAAATAACAACAACAACAACAACAACAACAATAATAATGTAAAGCTGAGTACAAATGAGAGAGAGATCCCCCAGTGCCAAAATGGAAAGAGACATACAACTTTTAGGAAACCTTATGGTAACTCAGGGGTAATAAAGGTCATGCATGTAGGCCCAAATAAGAAAATGTCACATAATCGTCCATTTCAAGACATGAGATGTGGCCTTTGCGGCAAGAGAGATGAAGAGATTAGGTGCTGGGGCCAAGACCCCTGGACAGGCCGGCACATGTGGAGTGCACCCTTTCAGGGCGCCCATGGGCCACTGAAGCAGCGAAGTCTGTTGTCCTGCTGAGGTAGTATTCTTCCAACAAAACTACTATCTTTTATATTCTATGCCAGGAACACATCTCCATATAGCATCTACTGCTATGTCCCGTCTCCTGAAGAGTAGCGACCATGACTTAGATCCTTCCCAATGTCTACCTCTGAGCTTCTGTGATAAAAGATAAAGATAAGACTTATCTTTTTTTTTTTTTTTTAAAGATTTTTTATTTATTTATTTGAGAGAGAGAGAATGAGAGAGAGCAAGCACAGGAGAGGGGGGAGGGTCAGAGGGAGAAGCAGACTCCCTCCCGAGCAGGGAGCCCGATGCGGGACTCGATCCAGGGACTCCAGGATCATGACCTGAGCCGAAGGCAGTCGCTTAACCAACTGAGCCACCCAGGCGCCCAAGACTTATCTTTAAGATGAGAAAGAATGTCCTTCTAGAAGAACAGCAGTTTAAGAAATCTATTTGGTCCAGGTCAGAGATTAAAAAAACAAAACAAAACAAAAAGCAGCCTGGAAGACCGGCAACTGGGAATACATAAGAAATAGAACTGACGTGTATTTCCTTCTCATTAATATTGCCCTGACAAGTTGTCTAAGATGACAGAAAAATCTGATAAGAACTAGGCTGGAGGAATGTTGTTAAGTGGACAGGATAGCGGCAAGCTGGGCCAAGCTGACTGACCTTTCACTCAACATGGTCCCTTTGATCTGCTTGCCTGAGCCCCTGACTTCTTGTCCTTCCTCCACCCCATTACTTTCAATCCTATATTTGTGTCCTTTATGTAATTTGTCTCTGACTTTTAATTTATATGTATATATACACGTGTGCAAGTTGCCTATTTTGTTCAAAACTGTGTATTTAGCACTGAACATAATCCCTGACATATTAGGAAGGACTCACCAGAAAGTTTTCTGAATCAATGACTTAGACACTTGAGTAAAAATGCTGTTTCTATATGTCAGGGAAGGAAAGTGAGAAGCTATATCAATGAGAAGAAATAAGAGTTCAGATTTCTCTTCCTCCTGGTGCTTTGTTATAATCGTGGCTAAGTCCCCGCTCACCACAGAATAGGACACCATGGCATTGTGTGCTGGGTCAGGAATGAAATATTCCAGGTGACACTAAACAATTTAAAGATATTTTCTATCTCACATGTTATAGTGAGACAATGGAAATAGAGCTAATGCAACAGAGTCAGGCAAGTTTGGGTCCAGACTCAACATTAATGTGGCTTTGAAATGTAGACTTTCAATCATCTCAGATCATGCAGGAAGTTATGATGGCTATTTTATTCACTGCATTTATTTATATCTTGGCTCCTCTAAATACATGATGTGTGTAAAAGTTGTATCTATAACAGGCTTAGTGTATATGTTGCCAAAATGAACAAATTTCTGAGTAATGGCTGAACTTGGATGCGAAAATAAATAATGAACTCTATCAAGTTAACAGTTTAGAACATCGATTTTCAGTAAATGCTGTTCAGGGAAGACACATTTTCCAAAGGAACAATACACGACGATGTGCATGTATGTGATATTTTTAATTATCTGAACTTGATGCGATCATCTTGTTTGTTCCCAGTGGTCTCCTGACATGGGCAGGATCATCTCAGATAACAGAATCAACATCACACCGACATAACCTCCAACTCCCCATGTTTCACAGCCCCGGGGGTAAGCTCTTTGCTCTTGTGTTTCAACCGATTCCTAATCTCTTAGCTCCTGATTTTCTTTCTTTTTTGGGCCACAAGCATACAACTTGGCCTCCTACCTTAGATTCTGCCTCTGTTCCTTGATGACATTGTAGATTTTTCCTGCCAGAGATCACAGATTTGCTGTGAGCCACCTTGCCCTACTTTGCTCAGCTTTCTACCACAAAAACAGCTTTCCTTAGTCCTTCTGACTTAAAAGAGCCTGTTACTGACACTACTCAGACTTGGCTTGACCCAGTTCCATAAGCAGGACTCAGACAATGATTTTACACCATGACATCATTATATTTTCATTTATACCGCTGGCTGTAGTTGTAGTCTGTTTTGAAATTGCGGGTTACCGTTCACTTTGAAGTTCACTGTCACAAGATGTCACCTAACGAAATACAGTACAAACTGTAGAAGGGGTACTTTGTCTAAGATCTTACAACCTATTCCCTCCTAGGGTCAGTCTTGTTTTTGCCCTGCCTTTCTCCTCCTTGCCCCAAACCACTCTTCTCACTTGCTTTGCCATAGTATAATGGCAAACTTAGTATTTTATTATTAGTATTAAACATAGTATAATGCAAACTTTTTTAGGAAGAACCTGATTATCTCAACCTCTTTTTATTTACAGCCCATCAAAGATTCCAAACATATTTGCATCTTAGAGCTTTTACACTTGCTGTTTCCTGTGCCTATGAACCCTTTTCCAAATATCTATTAGAAAACTTCCACTTAAAATTTATCTCTCAGCTCACATCTTTTTTTTTAATTTAAATTCAATTTAATTAACGTATACCGTATTATGAGTTTCAGGGGTAGAATTTAGTGATTCATCAGTTGCATCTAGCCCCCAGTCTCAGCTCGCATCTTACCTTCTTGGAAACACAGTCCCTGATGGCCCTCTCAAGGAACACTCCTTCCTTAAAGTCTCTGTCACTTTTCTCACTTGAAGTCCTAGGTAGCCTTCCTGTCATTGCAAATTACCTTATTTCTATGTTCAGTGTGTTATCTATTTCCATTATGATGTCATTTCTTGAGGGCCAGTACCTTTCTTGCAGCATCACCAGTTTCTAACTCAACAAATGTTTGTTAAATGAATAAATAAACCGTCCGGAGGATATATAGGCTGGTGCTGTCTTACACGAGAAAATAATGAAATATTTCTCATTTCATTCAATATATTGTATAAAGAAAGTAGTATTTCGGACATTAAAATACTAGTGCTTGGGGCACCTGGGTGGCTCAGTCGGTTAAGTGACCAACTCTTGGTTTCGGCTCAGGTCATGATCTCATGGGTTGTGAGATTGAGCCCTGCATGGGGCTCTGTGCTCAGCGGGAGTCTGCTTGAAGATTCTTTCCCTCTGTCCCTCCCCTCACTTACTATCTCTCTCTCTCAAATAAATAAATAAATCTTTAAAAAATAAATAAAATATTAATGCTTGTGCTATATAATATGTAAAGCTTATTAGAAATTATTGTGTACATATATGATCTTAACATGGTGGGAGATTTAGAAAGTAATTTTTCATGTGTCTGTAGGTAAGCACTTTTCTCTTAAAATGCACTTTTTTTTCTGGGAACAAGATATAACTTGCAAAGACAACTGTGCCCCTACTTTCTCATCTCCTGACAGATATAAATTCATATGATATTATTCACCTCTCTCTTAATTCATTTCCATGAAGATGTGAGGTTGTCAGAGAGATCTGGGTGCACTATCGGCTGATGGCTTTGGAGAGACCACGAAGGGCTGTGAATTCAAAGGCTTTCCCCTTAACTTTTATTTCTGTCATGAAATCAGCTCTGTGAATCCTGTATGGTCATTCTGACATCTTTTTCGAATTTTTTTAAAAAGATTTTATTTATTTATTTGACAGAGAGAGAAAGAGAACAAGCAGGGGGAGCAGCAGAGGGAGAGGGAGAAGCAGACTCCCCACTGAGCAGAGAGCCCGACGTGGGGCTCGATTCCAGGACCCTGAGATCATGACCTGAGCCGAAGGCAGATGCTTAACTGACTGAGCCACCCAGGCACCCCTCACATGTGTCATCTTTAATATTGATGTAAATAATGCATGCTTTCCTGGGCAAAATTTTGTGACAGTCAGATGCAACAGAAAAATTTTTTTAATATGAAAGTTTGAGAGATTTCCATAATATAAAGCTGTTTTTACATTCCAGTAGCTGAGGCTACCTATAATTCATAAGATATTATCAAATAAAGAATTGATTGTTTGGAAAACCACGGTTGATTCTTAGATCGTGAGATTATTATTGTTTATGTTGTGATAGTAAACTGAAACTTCTTTCATTAAACATGTCACGAGAACCAAGTTAGAGTGTGAAGATGTTTTCACAATATTTATGAGGTATTTGAGGTTATTTGAAGCCCAGATATAACATTCTTAGGAACTAGGCACCTGAAGAGAGTAAAAAAAGTCTCATATAAAGATGATGGAGAGAGGTAGAAAGCAATTTCATTAAACTGTAGTTTTTATCCACTTTGAAGTGAGCTAGCAGTTCTACCTGCCTTTATGACTGCAGTTTATGAGCCTCATACATACGGTACAAGAGATTTGTTGAAACCAACCTCTAGTAATATGAAATGCTTTTATAGCTTACTGTAGCAAAAGGAATGACAAGATCCCGAAGGTTAAAGAGAAAAATTGTTAACACTGACAGGCAGTCTCAACAATCTCATTCATTGATGTTAATAATTACTATGCTTCCTGAGTGTTTTCCTTGTGCCAAGAGTTCTTAGTACTTTACTTTTTTGGATGCATACAGTTTTCTCACCACCCTTATAAAGTAAGTTCTATTAGTATTCCATTTTGCAGTGATGCATAAAGAGTTTGAGGAATTCGAACATGGTCATTCAGTGGAAGAGTTATGATTGAAGAAAGGCAGACTGATTCTGGAAACACTGCAACTTAAAGCCTCTCCTGCTAAATCCAGACTGTAGCATGGTGTGGGCTGGGCACTCCTAAGTGGGGAGTGGACAGAAATGGGGAGAAAAGCACAGAATGGGTAAGACAAAGGAGAAAAAAACTCTATGTTAACCTGGAGTTCTGTGACTCAGGCCAAATTATAATTTTCTCATTTAGTATTATGTGACTATACCAGTTTGTACAACCCACAAGTACATAAAATGCATTCATTCTCTGTGCTTCTGGGACCTTATGGCTCCACAAACAATTATTTCCTCATTTTTGGTGCCCAGCAAAATGTGAGAGGTGTGGAACTCTAGATCATGTATCACACATGTTTTCTGTTTCCCATAGATCCTACCACATGGTGGTCACACGAAAGGCATTTCAAACCTACTTAGCCATTTCAAACCTGACTTAAGTGGCTTATCTGAAGTCAGATCAGGGAAAAGATTTAATGTAAGGAAGAACATGCCAAAAGTCAGAGTTGCTAAAAAAAAAAATCAGAGGAGGCTGGGCTGCCTCGAGATCACAGGAATCCTATGTCTTCCTCGGATTTAAAGCATCTTGTAGAGATCGTGGTAGGGGTGTTAGAGAAAGGATTAAAAAAAAAAAAAAAAAGATGGTCTAGTTGAATTTTAGGATTTATATGTATCTCTGATTTTCTGATTCTCCCAACTATAAAGAGTCTTGTCGTCCCTTTTTAAAAAGAAATATTATGTAGCATGAGTTGGATATAGTCAGAGATTAACATAAATTAATATAAACTTTTTTTTCATAAATTAAAAAAAATCTCATACAGCTGGAACCTTGGTAAGATGAATTATACTTGGCCTACTCTACAAAATGGCATGCAGGCTTCCTTAAAACTACTAGCTATTATTTTAAATACTTGGAAAAACATAAAATAAGACAATCACAATGGAACAGAGTTGTTAAAATATCTAGTTGTTCATTCAAAACATTTATCCCAAAGATCTAAACCTTAAGAAAGAATATCATCAGAATTCACAAAATGCCCTTACTAATTTGTTACTGCAACACTTTTTAGATATCCTGTTTGAAAAGTTAGTTATGTTAGCTATGAAGAGGTTTTGGTCATATGTAGTAACAAAAATGCCTATGTGAGACCCAAATCCCTGGGAAGTAGAAGTTTAGCCTGGTCCTTCACAACTACTGCATAACAAGGAGACAACATAAAAACTCCAGAATGGATCAACCTGAAATACTCCATCTCCTCTATCCTGTATCAAAACACCCATCGTTTAACCTGGTGGTTAGGAAGCAACCTCTTTTCTTTACACAACTGCTAAATGTATACAGTATATTATTGCAAAGCAAGTCATCTTACTTGCTTATTTTTTAAATAAAATGGTTGCTAAGCTGTGATCACAAAAATGGAAAGCTCTTAACAGCAGACAGCACACTTTCTTCATTTCTTAAAATAACATTTTGAAAAATATAGGGGCATATAGAGAACAATATAACAATTATAACAAATATCAGGTAAGTATCAATCTGAATTAAATGTTAAAAAGCATGTTTATTATATATTTGTCATATATGATATTATACTTTTATAAAATATATATGATAACATGCATACACATATTGGTAATATACATATACACATGTAATACATATATCTAATATACATATGCAATGTATATACCATATGATGCTTGTATATAATGTGTACAATATATCTATGTGTGTGTGTAAATTAAAGACTATCTGTGTCTATACAATTATTGGAAAATGAAACATTTGGGGAACAGTAGAAGTAATTTTAAGCATCCTTAGTGTGATTTTACTCCATCTTTCCCCAAAGGCAATTGGGTCCTTGAATTCGATATGTATTTTTCTACTTCATCTATTTATATGATATATAATCCAAAACAAATGTGATTTGTGTATTTGAACAACTGTTAAATACAATACATAATTCTGATTTTTTTTTACTCAACAGTATGTGATACATATATTAATATCGATATGTCTTTATATTTATTCATTAATATTAATTCTTGATTACTATTTGAAAATATGAATATGGAAAATATATGAAATGTATATGCTAATTCTAACAGTAAGCATTTAAATTATTTCAATTTGGTATTAATACAAACATTACTGTATTTCATGTCCTTATACATGTTTCCAAATATATAGGGATAAGTGCAAATTCTAGGATACACATATTTAAAAATTACACTCCCACCACTAGTGTATCAGGATTTGGTATCATTAGACTTTTTAATTTGTACCAATCTGACGGTGTTGAGATGACCTCATTGTTCTTATTCACATTTTTATTTTTCTTAGTTAAGTATCTGTTGTTAATAAATTATACTGAAATACAGCAGAATGAAAAGTGCATGGGTCTTAAGTGTACTTTTAAAACTTTATATACAATTTTAAGGGATATTGCTGTATACATACTGGTTTAGGATTGTGATATCTGTCTCTCTTGGACTGATCTATAATTATCCATTTGGAAAATTTTAAGTCATTATCTCTCTAAATATTGCTTCTGTTTGTCATTCCTTTTGGGACAACAATTATAAATACCTGAAAATATTTTAAATTGATATACACTTCTTATTTTCTCTGTTTACTTTCCATTTATTTGTACTTTCTCTATATTAGTATAGGTATTTGATATTAATTTTCCTTACATTTTACTTGTCTTCAGTTCTATTATGTCCAATTATCCAATCTGCTACTGAACAAAGTTAAAGTCTCAATTACATGCATTATATTGTTCTAATTCTAGAATATCTACTTGATGTTTTTAATAGATTCCAAGTCCAGTGAAAAATTGTATCCTTTTATCTGTTTTGTTTACTTTCTCTATTGTCATACACACCACACACACACACACACTCATCTTCGTGAAATCTTTGTTTTCTCATTCCAGTGTCTGAATCAGCTTCAGTTATACTTTCCTTGGTTTCTTTTTGTGTACTGATTACATTGTATTTCCTCTCCACATGTCTAGAAATATTTTTATTACATGTCAGACACCATATATAAATGAACCAAAAATTCTCCAGAGGATATCTTCCACAGAGAGGGTCTACCTTTCCAGTGTTAGGATGAAGGCTGCTAACTCCCACCTAATCAAGAATTGATCTCAGCCAGGGGATGTGTTGAAGGCTTAGTAAAATGCAAATTACTCCTGGATGGCCCTGTTCCTTTGGCACACACTTTCCATGCTTTTGATTGAGAATAATTTGGTGTTTTCTTCTCAAGTCTGAAATACTATGATTGATTTCTCAGATTCAGAGTTTCCTGTATTAATATGTGCTAGATATATGTTCTCAGTATTACAGAAAATGACACTGTATGTTTGATAAATGGGTGTGAGTAAACAAAGAGATTATTTTAAAGTCACTCTACTTTTTCGTTCTGAGTGAACTAAAGAACAGAGAAATGTTTATTTCCTATAATTTCATAAGGATGATTTAAAAATAAAAAAAGAATGAGAGGCATTAAGAAATTTTGCCACATTCCCTAATGATTAAGCAGAACAGTAATTCTGAACTGTATAATCAATTTCTCCCTCTCTTTCCCTTTCCAAAATATGCCAATTGCCTATTCTCCACATATGCCTCACATGAAGAGCACTGAAAGGCAAAGGGCGGCATCAAACAGGAATTGTGGTTTATCCTGAGCATACACATTTGTAACACAATGAGAGATTAATAAAACCAAAATGAAATAGAGGAGGTAAAAAGCAGTGAAGAAAATCTTTTGGAATTAGTGGTGATGGTAGCACACAACTTTGTGAACTTTAAAAACGTGACTTTTATGGTATGTGAATTATATTTAAGGAAAGCTGTTATCAAGAGGGACTGTCACTCCCTCTTGCATTATCTTTATATGAACAGATTTGGTTAGGAGGCCTACCTTCTTCTTTTATGATTCTCCCTCCAGAACTCTGATTTACGATTTCCAAAATGAAAGTGTCAATGGCTACTTCCATTTGTTTCGTAACTCATTCACCCAGAGTTAATACATGGCATCTTTGTTGGTGCTTTAAAGCATGTTTATTCATGGTGTTATAGAACAAATGTACCGGCAAGGTGGAAAATGAAAAGTCATGAACTCACAAGGCTGAACCTTGAGTCAATTTACTGTAGCAGCAAAAACGAGGAAAGATTTGGGTTCCAAAGGGAGTATCAAGCACTCCTGAATTCTACACCCGTCTTCCAGGTATAGCATCTGGAAGTGCATGAATAAATCAAGTGAAGCAATGGGTCTACCCTAGCTTTGTCTGCTAAAACTGCAACTATGAGGATTCAGAGATGTTAACTTACCCGGTCAAGAGCTGCTTTCTCCAGCTCATTTTTGGCCACAGCTAATTTTCGTTCCAGATCAGTAAGTTGTTGGGCCTGTAAAATGAAAGAAAGGCAAATCTTTTTAGTAAACTCTATAATGTCCCTTTTCACTTTAAGCATCTTTCATTCATTGCAAAGAATAAAAAAAAAAAAATACTTTGTGAAATCTATTTAGAATTCAGGTTAAAAATACTGTATTACCTTTGGTTAAGTTTCAGAAAATGGTGTGTTTTGGATTAATTAGTATGTACTAAATTCTTCACCGGACAAAAAAAACCAGTTGCAAAGTTCCAGCTCCCGTCCCTGAAAATACTTTGACATAATAAATCAGTTATGTTTCTAACTGTTCTAGACTGAACTCTATCTCCCTAAAATTCCTACGTTGAAGCTCTAACCAACCCCCTCCCACTATGCGGTTGTATTCAGAGACAGGGCCTTTAGGGAGGTAATTAAGGTAAAATGAGGTCGTAAATTTGGGGTCCTAACCCCATACGACTGGTGTCCTGATAAGAAGAGACTCCAGAGATCTCTCTCTCTCCATGCTTACACAGAGTAAAGGCCATGTGAGGACCCAGGAAGATGGCACCATCTGCAAGCCAGGAAGACCCCTCATGAGAAACCAAGTCTGCCAGCACCTGAATCTCAGACTTCTTGCCCTCAGAACAGCGAGAAAATAAATTTCTGTTGTTTAAGCCACCCAGTCTGTGGCTTACACCATGGCAGTCTCTTGTTATGGCAGCCTGAGCAGACTAACACAATAGCAATCATTCTTTCTATTATTGAGTTTTAATCCAACACACATCTCTATCCCACCATATCCCAGTACCTTTGCAAATGCCATATTTCTTCTGTTAAAAGAAAAGAGCAGTGGTTAAAGTCTTGTATCCACCAATTCCTATCTACATACTATAGCTATCCTTACAAGAAGATGCTCAGCAGGCTCACAAAGGACCTGCAGAAGAACCTGCCTCCCCTCATGGCTCAGAACCTCTCTATACTCTGGACTTTCCCTGTCCCCCAAATTTAGCCAGTGAAAAGAATCTCAAGTTGGAAAGAACAGAGGATCTTTCTTATGTTCTTGTTGGGGGAGGGGATTGAATTCACCAGGAAAAGTTGGCAGCAGAAAGCTTGTCAATTAACAGCTACCTAATCCATATACATAAAATATATCTTATGTGTACTTATAAATGTGTGTATATATATATATATAATGCCTAAAAATAAAATTTTGAATTAAAAAAAGAGTGAGCTGATGAAGAAAGTGGGCTTCCAATATGAAGGTACCTATAAGTGGGAGAAAACCAACAAGTTCTGAGCCCCAGGCCCCCATCTGCACTTGCCTTGGCCCTGTTTGTCTCTATCCTTCCTACCTTCCCACTGCCCGACCCCACAATGTGAGGACCTTGGGACCATAGGCCTCAGTCTCATATTCTTGACTCTGGGCTCAGGCCACCCTGCCCACTCCACATCACTGCTGTTCTGGGGCCATCTGCCTTTCTCAAACACTGAGCACTCAAGACTCACACTGGGACTGTCCTTGGTTGCGATAGCCCTGCCTACGCCAGCTTCTGTCCACAGAACTGAGCCTCTATGGAAAGAAGTAGAAGAGTGTCTCTTTTATCTCTCCCTACATCCTCAGTCAAGGATAGGAGTTAGGGACAATGGAGAGGGGCAGTGGGTGGCTCTCAGTGGGGCAGTGGCCAACCCACACTTCCATTAGTTATGGGCTGCCCAGCAATCCCCCATGTCTTGCTCCACCCCTCACCCAGGTTCTCATGCTATTTTCTTTCTCAGGGTCCTCTTTGGTGGGCAGCCACTCTCCTCAAGATGCTGTCAACAGTTACCTGCAGTCCAGAGGGGTCTGCATAGGCACAGGACCTCCTGCCTTGGTCCATTTTCCTCCTTGTGAGGGTTTCAGCTCAAATCCTGTCATTCACACTAGAGGATCCCTACCAAAGAATGACCCAGAGTGTTCAGTAATATAGCAATCCAGGAAGCTTGTATTAAGGCAGGTAGAATGGATTCCACCAGAAATAGCAAATAATGCCTTTGAAAGCTATGTCGCCAGCAGTTCCCAGGATTTCAAGTATTTACCTCTTCTAAGAACTCATTGAACCTGGTAAAATCTAGCCAAGAGACCTTCAAAGACAGAAGGTTACAAGAAGAGTAAGGAAAAATAATCAAAGGGACTACAGATACTGACACATATTATCATATGTTGGTGCTAGTTTTGCAAGGATGAGCTACGGATTAATTTATATATAGCAGTTGTAAAATTACATAAAACAATAAGAATTCTGCGGGTGTTAAACTATCAGAAGACATATAAAAGACTGAGGACTTTAATAGATAGTAAATTTTATTTGTTTTAAGTCAAGTTTATTTGTTTTCTCAATTTAACTCCTGTGAAACAAAGGGTAGGGCTACTTATGAAGAGCTAGTCATGATTCTGAGGAGCTTCCATTCACATTCAATCATGGAACAAATGTAAATTTCTTGAAAGATATGTCAGATTACCACATTCTTCTGATTCCTCAAAATCAGCCTGCATAGAATTAAAGTCATAACCTTCTCTCTGTTTATATTGTCAATGGCACATCGTATTGGTTTCCTATTGCTGCTATAAACAAATCATCACAAGCTTCGTGGCTTAACACAGATTTATTATCTTAAAGTTCTAGAGGTCAGAAATCCAAAATAAATTTCACTGGGTAACATCAAGGTGTTGACAAGCCTGTTTCTCCTAGCAGCTCTAGGGTAAAATCTGCTCCTTGCCTCTCCCAGCTTCCAGAGGCTGTGCCTATATTCCTTGGCTTGTGGCCACAGAACTCCAACATTTACTTTCACTGACATATTTATTACCTTCTCTGACTGATCCTCTTGCCTCCTTTTTGTAAAGACTTGTGATTACATTGTTAGCAAAAAATCCAGAATAATCTGTCCATGTCAAGATTCTTAACTTACGTACCTCTGCAAATTATCTATTGCCATGTAAGAACATATTCACAGGTTCTGGGGATTAGGATGGAGATACCTTCACAGGGTTATTAATTATCCCGTGTCCCAAACACATCATCTTTGGCCCACTCTCAAAATGAGCCTTCTTCCCATGCCCATTCAGTCACAAATTCCATTTGTTCCATCTCTACTGCTTTTATTAGAACTACCAAAGTGGGTCCTCATTTCTGCTCTTTGCTGATTGCTACAACTGGTTCATTGTGTTCTCTGCCTTTAGTCTCTACTTTTTTCCCCTTTCTCCTCCAGGAAATCACCCTGCATACTCCACCATGTTTATTTTTCATGAACACTTCTTTTAAGCCATCTCCCCTTGATTTAAAAAAAAAGAGAAAAACAACAAAAAACTGTAGTTTTTCCTTATCATCTTTATAATAAAATGCAAACTCCTTCATATTCAGTTTGAGGCTTGTCACAGTTTATCCTACACTATCTTTAGAGGCAATTACTTTTATTTGACAAGACAATCTACCCCACCCAAACTAGGCCAAAAATAGTATTGCTCACTACCTTTGGTAATGGGAGTAGTCTAGAATGTGTTCATCTTCTTCATTTAAATTGCCTTGAATAAGACAACAAGTAGGGGTTCTTCGGTGATGCCTATGTGAAGTTGCACTATAAGTCTATGCTGTTAATTTGGAATTTATATATTTTCAGGTTATTTCAAATTTTAATGTCTTCATTTTATTTTTTTATTTATGTGTGTTCATTATATTAATTTCTTCATTATATCTTTCTCCTTTTCCATTCTATTTACTGCAGGCATAATAAATCCCCAGCATTTTATACATTTATATCCCTCCAAGTAGAGGACTTCCCATTTTTCCTCCTTCCCTCCCCCCTTCTCTCTTTTCTTTCCTCCATCCTTCCCCTCACTCTTTGCTTCCTTCCTTCCTTTTCTCACATTTTCATTTATCAGATATTACTTTCAACATCCCAGTATGAGGACAGTTACAAATAAACACAACATCATATAAAGGCAATACCTTTATATTATGAAGCTCACAGCCTAAGGGCTTCTTAAACATTTCTGTATTCACCACTAGAACTGTCAATGTGTCTCTTACATAGTGAGACAACAAAATTATATTGGTGTTCTATTTGAAGTCACAGGCACTTTAACTTTATTAGTAGAATTACAGGTGTTTTCTTAGGCTCTCAGAAGAGACAAAGAGGTATTTTGACCCAAGAGCATTGTATAATATCTCAGTGGCCTTCTTTATAGTTTACTTAACACCTTAAACACCTCAGGGTCTTCACACGTACCTGCTCTTTCTGCTTAGAATCATGGAAAATTCCCTGTTACCCTGTTTTACCTGGTCAATTCCTACTCATCCTTTAGATTCCAGTTGAAATGCTAATTCTCACAGAGATCTATTTTTGAGCTGCAAATAATAATTTCAGCATTCTTGTCATATTCTCTTGTGAAATATTATGTGGTTTTTTTTCCTATTACTTTTACCAGTTGTAATTTTTGAAACAGAAAATGATTGGAATGATGCGGACATGAACCAATAAAATCTGACTCTTCCCTAAATGCTGGAACAGGGTCCTGAGAGTTCTCTGCTTGACAGATGTCAAGTAGTCAAGCAGTCCCTAAATAGCAGCACTGTGGCAGCTCCTAAGCAGGCTTGCCATACCCCTATAGATTCAGCCAGGAAAGAGACGTGAGCCCAAATCAATTTGGACTGTTTATTACTCACACTGAAAACATAAGGTAAGATTCAGCATGGTGTTGGCACTCCATGCATCTAGGGTCACTCGATGACATCAAACCAGGGTGCCATATCAAAGGCAACATATGTGGTGGGTCCCTCTCCGTCATTGTGGATCCAACTCCAAACTACAGCAAGGCCTACAGCTATACCCGAAGGAGGGGCAGAAGTGTTATATGGAAAGTCTCATGCTTTACTGACATTAGGAAGGCGGATAAGAAATTGCTACATGGCAACCTCCTGAAAGATAAGGAAGCAGATGAGAAACAGTCTTGTAACAGCTGCAAGTAAGACTACCTGACTACCTATCCTTGTACCTTCCGTGGAAGATTGCAGGACATTCCACCAAGACTTGGGTTAAACTACGTGTTAGTCTTGCCTAAGTGATCTAAGCGAAGATGTGCATGGTTATCAGAGTTTTATGGCCAAGCCATTGTGCTGTAACAGGTGTTAGGCTTTTATTGCTGAATGACAACTAAGTGTCAGGAGAGATGGATTAAGGAGGCAATTAACAGTTGGTACAGAAGTACTTTAATAGTTGAACAATTTGCAAGTCTATATTAATGTATATTGGTTATTACAGTTATCATCTAGCCATCTATCTATTATTAATGCCTCATTCCCTCACTAGGCAACAGGCTCCAGCACGAATTGCTCCTATTTTGCTAACCCTTGAATCAATAATTCTTAGATGAGTGATGGGTACCTAGTAGTTGCTTGATAAGTACTGGAGGAACAAATGAACACATGAGTAAATTTGATGCTGATGCCTCATAGTGTACTAAGAAAACAGGTGTCTTCATCTTCCTCCTTGATTTGTTCTGTCCTCATTGGTCTGTTGAGCCCCAGTGTTTACAAGAACTCTATACCTAGTTGAACATCTTGAAGATTTTTGAGTCCTCACTTTTCCAGCTCAAAGAATGTTTTTTCTGAGAGCCTTTTCAGTCCATCATGTAAATCTCTTCTCTGGCAGTTAATTGGCATGACAGACAATAGCTGCACTTCCTTCTAATAGGCACAGGAAGTGATGGTTTAACATTACTGACAAGAGCACTGAAGGTATAGCAGATAAGATTTGGCATAAAATTTTGTAGATGTCAGGATTAAGTCAGTGGTAAATATTTTGAATAGGTGTATTTTTTTCTACGTGAATCTGCCTAAATGTCATGGTCCCCTCTATTTGTGTAAATCCTCTTGCCACTTGAAGGCTGGATGAAGCCAATTGCTTTAATTTTGTTACTGCCAAAGTATAGCAGCTGCTTTGGATGCTTATCCCAAACATCCTTTCAAAATTTTCACTCCACTAAGTGAATTTTGTTGAAAGCAGCAGGCACTGTACCATCTACATACCAGCTTGTCAAATTCCCTACTACTTTAAATCTGTATTTTTTCCCCTTTAAATTCATTTTAATGCATTTTAGTAGAGACTTTTAATATATTTCCATGGCCTATTTCCCACCAGACTTATTTTGTTCTTTTTACTCAAATTTAAAAGTGGAGCCCAAAGATACAGAATTTGGCAATTAGAGAGTGAGCTAAACTCAACGGAATACCTGGAGCCCCAGAAATGTGGCATTCACCCAGAGATGGAACAAAGACCTTGCAACCTATGTGGATATCTCACCTCCCATGCAATGGTATATAACATGAGCTAACTTTTTTCAGCACACTGTATTTTTTAAATCATATTAAATCATGCTTAGCATATGCAAGTCAAGTTCTATACAATTTCCACATATATTTAATAGTCAAACATCTGGCCAAAGCCACTGTTCCTTTCTGTTTTCACTAGATGTGCAAAGAGAAATTTCTAGAGTTCTAGCAAGCTAGAGATGATATGTAGAAGAAACAGATTCAAAGTCAGTTCTTGATGACTCCAAAGCCTACCTTTATCTCTCTCAAATTCTTCCTCTTAATTCTTGGCTCAAATGTCACCTGTTTAACGAGCTCAGTCTAGACTCTTAACATTGTGAGTTGCCTCACTTCCCACTTGGAATTCCCAATCCTCTATTACTCCCTACTTTTTCTTTTTCTTTTTTTATAGCACTTAACTTTCTAATATACTCCATAAATTATGTTTTCTATTTATTGAGTATTCTGTATCACACCTACTTGAAGGAAACTTTTGTTCACGGAGGAATCATGTAAGTGCCCGGGAAAGTATGTGGCAGCATTAGTCTCCCGCCAGCCCACCCTCCCCCCTCAAATTGCTGATTGAATGCCTTATCTTTACATTATAGTATGAGTGAAAAGGACTTTGGAAGGATTAGAAACATTTTTAAATGTGATCAGGACACACAGATGGTGTTCAACAAAAGATAATGATAATGATTATGATAATCATTTGTATTATTATAATAACTTATTATCAGTAATAATAATTTATATTATAATTAAAGGGAGATTTCTCATTTTCTTAATCAGGCTATTACCACATAATTTAATAATTAATCATCTCATTACCAGATCTAAAATTCTGCCCTGGCTCACTTGCCAGTACAACTGGTAAATTCTTAACACATTGATGACTTGTATTCGAATCAATTCAGGTTGATTCCACAAATAATTATCAGTTATCTACCATGTGCTAATCAATACACAAATTGCAAGGATTACAAAGATACATAAAATACAGACTGTGCCCTCCAAGAATGTGCACTGTAGTGAAGGATATGATGCCTAAACTAACAACTATTTCCTATTTTAAATAGGGTATATGCTACAAATGATGGCATAAAGTTCTGGTTTAAATTTTGAGTTACTTTTATTATGTTTAGAGTGGCAGGAAGAATGCAGGTTTTCTTCCCATGCTATGGGAAACTAATTCCAAAATTGTACTACCAGATAGGAAAAGCTGACTGAAGATCTTCTGATATCAATAGCATACATTATATTTTTTTAATGCTTAAATATATTTAACTTGAGCTAACTAGGATAATGACTGAAGTCAGCAATAAGGATAAAGTATAACTGGCTCCTGAGCACAAGGCTACATGAACAGTCATGTGAACTTTGTTGACTTTTTTCTAAACAAATCTTTATCATTAAATGTTTATAATTAGGGGTATTAGAAAGAGTCCTGAAACATAACCTAAAAGACATGTGTTTGGTCTTTCCTTTACTATTTACTAGCTTTAAATTATTGACAAGGCCCTTACTTCTCAAATCTTCAGCTTTCTCATTTGTCAAATGGGAATAACAATACCAATGACAATTTATGGAGTACTTACCATTTGCCAAGAACTGTGCTGATATTTAAGTATGTTCTTTTTTAAAGTTTTATAAAACTAAGCATTACTGTTACACTTAGAAGGGGGCAAGAAAGCCTTAAGGAGGCCACACTTGTATGGCCCAAGGGTACCTTTACCAGAATTTGACAATTCATACTCATATTCCTTATTCTAAAACTTGTATCTAGTTAAGACTATTTGTCTGAGGTTGTATAATATAATACACATTTTTTTCACTTATTACATTGTTTTAGAATCCATTGCTTCCCAAAGGATAGTAAACTGCAATGGAACATGAAATACGCTCCTTCCATTTGACCAAGAACAAAAATGCTGAAATGTGAACTAAAGTTTTCATGGGAAAAATATTTCATGAAACCCCCACAGATAACACAGAAAGAAAACCAGAAATTTTGAAATCACTGTCTTTTTTTTTTTTTTTTTTAATTTTTATTTATTTGACCGATAGCGAGAGAGGGAACACAAGCAGGGGGAGTGGAAGAGGGAGAAGCGGGCTTCCCGCCGAGCAGGGAGCCTGATGCGGGGCTGGATCCCAGGACTCTGTGATCATGACATGAGCAGAAGGCAGATGCTTAACCACTGAGCCACCCAGGTGCCCTGAAATCACTGTCTTGATTAATTAATTTCTCATGTGAAAAATGTGTCATAAAAACTTAAAGCTACAAATAACTTTGGGAAGATAATTAACCTAACCTCTCAGTGGGATTTCCTTCTTAATAAAATAGTGCTAAAGTGTTTAGCTACATCAAAGGGCTGTTCTGAGGCTTAACTGAGGTAATAAATGCAAAAAAGCTGATGTACAACTTGGTTTTTTGTTTTGATTTTTTGGGGGGGGGTCTTTGGAATAATTACCTAGAAGTTAGAGCTGTCAATTTGGTTTCAGCAAAAATTTGTCTTTATAACCCAATTCACTAGCTATATTGCTCCTCTGAAGACACCAAAAATAACAGCTTAATTTCTGTTGGCCTTCATCACGTGTCACTGGTCTATCCTCACAGTTAGAGAGGTTACATGTCTTGTCATTGTAGCTGTCAAAATGGCGGTCAGATATTTATTTTGCTGGTTTGCAGCTGTCACTTTGTTTTACCTACTTAACCTCCAAGGGGCTTAGTGTGTTCCTGTGTCAATGATCATCATCTGAGTAACTCATCCCTGTATGATTAATGAATGAATAATTCTCTTCCTCTCAATAACACATTTTTATTGAACATGGTAAAATTATGTTTTTTTTTTTTTCTGGGAAATTTGGTAAACATTGCAAGGAAGTGTTGTAAAGTTTACTGCTCCTCATCCTTATGTGTTCCCTATTCCCTCATTCATTCATCCATTGATTGATGAATTAATTTTCCCATTCATCAATTAGCTACTAGTCAACTCATTCATCCGTCATTTATCCTTCTACTCACTCTCTATCTTATTATCCATGCGTTTCTCCATTTACCTACTCACACATCCATCCACTTATCACATCTCCCCATCCATCCATCTCTCTGTTCATCTATTCACCTGTTATGCATCCACCCATTTACATACTCAATCCAGTAACTTATTCACACAGCTCAGAGCATTTAAAATGGAAAAAAAGAGGGTTACATGAAGCTCATGTCAACAAGAAAGGAGGAGAAACTTGACTTCTTTCAGTTAGAGAATTCAAAAAGTTTCAAAATATTTCCAAAGGTTCTGATCATTTCTCACCTGTACATCTCTACACATTTAAATCATGCGTCCTTAGACCAATGTCACTGCATATGAAAATAGCCACTCTCCAACCCAAACCATCTGAGTCAGGATCATACCTGGCTTAGCACGGGCTTAAGTGTCTTGAAATATGTGCACATAACTTTGATGCAAACCCAGCATAAGAACCACTTCCTCACTGGATGCACACAGTGTGATTTTTAACCCAAGATCATGATCCCCTGGTATGCCTCACTAAAACATGCACATCCCTACTTATGCTTAACGGTAGTATAAAAAGACAAAGACAGGGGTAACCTCAACATCAGTACACTCAAAATGTTTCCTATGGGAATGGAGCGTGGGGGTGGGGTGGCACAACTGATGTTGTCTAAGGGTACAAATATGCAACAAGTGCTAAATAAACCATAGAGATCCAACACACATTGTAATGAATACAGACAATGATGTTGAACTGCAAACTTGCCAAGGGACTAAAACTTAATTATCCCGACCACTGAAAAGAAAGGAATAATTATGTAATGTGATAGAGGTACTAAATAGCGCTGCAGCCACAATCATGTTACAATATATACCACATTAACATGTTGTATACCTTAAAATTACACAATGTTCTATGTTAAATATATCCAATTTAAAAAAATCACTACAAAAAATGTTGTATAAATGTAGCTGTTTAAACTGGTACAATCACCAGTATTCGTGAAGAGAAAACAATATATTCTGGAACTGCCTTAGCTTATGTTTGTCAGTAGAAAAGAAACCAATTCTTTTTCTCGCTCTCCCTGTCTCTCTCTCTCCCTCTTTCTCTCTCTCCCTCTCGCTCTTCCTTCCCCCCCAGTCCAAATCTGGTATGCATTTAAATACATGAATAAGAATTAAACACACACATATGTATATATGTAATATATACACTACATATACACACATTTTTGCCAGATAGCTTTATTATGAGAAAGCTGTGTGTATAGTTTCAAGAGGAAGCTTCCTCTTCACTCAAGAAACAACATGGAAGAAATACCTCTGGATCTTAGCTCTACTGTTTCTCACTCAGGGAGGGGTTATGAGTGATAGACTTACAAGTTTCTAAAAACCCATAAAGGCTTTTTTTTTTTTTCTTTATTTAGCAGGGTTAAGATCTGTTTCCTAGTGTCTTTACATAGTCTTTCTAAAAAACAAAGACAAAAAAAACCAAACTTTTTTTTGAAGATTTATTTATTTTTGAGAGAGATTACAAGCAGGGGGAGGGGCAGAGGGAGAGAGAGAATCCCAAGCAGACTCCGTACTGAGCACAGAGACCAACCCGGGGCTCGATCTCAAGACCCTGAGACCATAACCTGAGCTGATATCAAGAGTCTGCCGCTTAACCGACTGGGCTACCCAGGCGCCTCCAAAACAAACTCCTAACCTGTGAATGGTATGCGGTAGGTCATATAGGGCCCAGGGTCTGCTCTTCAGAAGCAGCTACGGAGCCAACGCTGTCCTGCTGTCAGGACTCTATACATGAAGACATGGTTTGTGTTGTAACTAGCCTGATACATGCCTCGTACTATTCCTCTGCTGTAGCTCTGGGTTCAAGGAGTGGCCTGGCGCGAGGGAGGGCAGTGGTACGGGGGTACTCTCGTCACAGTCCCAGCCTCTAATCTGGGAATAAACCTAGTATAAAATCTCCATCCTTTTGACAGCTATGCTATTTTTCAACTGGTTCAGACATAAAAGTGAAAAGTGTCATTTTCATTGTATCTTTAGAGAAACCCCCAAGTAATATTTGTGTGTGTATATTTACCTATCCATATCTGTACATGCAGATAGATATGCATATTCCAAACTACACACATATAAAATTGCAGTGCTATCACAAGGTGAGATTGCCGAATTAATCGGCTGAAACACTTCCTCCATCATCTCAGTTTATTCTGCAACTGGAATCACTATGGAACTTCAGAATACATCAGTTTACCAACATTTACTGAGAAGCCAGATTCCCGCATTCTCCTTTATCTTACCCTTCACCGACTATATCCTGTTCATGGCTAAATTGTGTATACATCGCCTTTTAAATATCTTTCAACTCTGTGCACTTTTCCGCATTTATCCTTGGGCAACTCCGTCCAAGTCACTACCATTTTCATGTGGACTGCTGCGGTGGCCTCACGCACAGGAAAGAGTTCAAAGGGCAGGACTGAAACTGCTGTCCTTACAAAGACCTGTTTGCCAGCTAGGGCCTTTGCTTGTACCTGGGAAGTTGGATCTTGACGAGGTTCCCACCATTCACTTAGAAGAGGGGCTTTGCTGTTGCACAATTCTTTGTGCAAACAACAGGGATTATGCTGAGAACCTGCTTCCCTGCAGGGAGTTTGGAACTATGGTGCAGTCTAGGCAGATGGAGCTTACGTGTCCAGCCCCCAGTAAAACCCGGGACTCCCAGGCTCCGGCAAACCTCTCCGGTAGAGGACATTTTGCAAAGTACTGTCACAAGTGGTGATAAAGGAATAAAGCACATCTGTGTGACTTCACTGAGAGAGGACTCTGGGGTTCTAGTGCTTTGTACCCTCTGGATTTTGCCCCATGACCTTTTTCTCTTTGTTGATTTTGCTTCATATCTTTTTGCTGTAATAAGATCATAGTCATGAGGAGACCAGATGCCGAGTCCCTGAGTCTTCCTGGCAAAGCATGCCAGTTGACACACCTCCTACCTAGTCTGCCGTCCTCTGAGTTGCCCTCCCTCCAAAACCAAAGCATGGCTATGTGATTATGTGCCCTTTAAACGTGTTGATGAAAACATGTCAGTATCCTCCATTACTATGGAACTACTGTTGACAGACTTGTTTCTGTCAAGGGCTAGAGAGTTTTGACAGTCATATGGTCTCTATTACAACTACTTAACTTTGTCACGATAGCACAAAAAGTGGCATGGACAGTGCATAAACGAGCACGTATAGCTGTGTTCCAAGACCAGGGTGTTGCGTTGTGTTTTGTTTTTTTTTACACTGTAATTGAATTTCATACAGTGTTCACACATTTTGACATAGTCACACATCCTGAAATTCTGTTTATTAAAAAAAATCATTTAAAGTTGCAAAACCCATTTCTAGCACACAAGCCATACAGAAACAGGTAATGGATTAGAATTGGCTATAGTTCGTTGACCAGTCTTCTGAAATGAAATCTAAACTTCCGAACACACCCTATGAGTCCTACATCATCTGAGTACTACCTGTCCTTCTAACTCTAGTCCTCATGGCACCCTCCTGCGCGCTGGGTGTTCTGGGCCCAGCACACTCTCAGATCCTGGTGTGTGGCTCACTTTACCAACAGGTGTTTGAAAAGCATAACCCTCTGCTTTGAACTCTGACCCACTGATCCTCTCTACCTAAACAGCATTTTGTTTTTTTGTTTCATCTCAGCCATCCCTTCCTCATCACTGCTCCAAGGACATCCACTGACATTATTAACTCTTTGAACTTAGGTGCAAGTTCATCTCAGTACTTCTCTCTCTCTTTTAATCTACTCATGTAACTCTGCTGTTTCATCTACTAAGTCATACCTGCTCTGTGAGAGCAGGCATAGCATCTGTTACTGAATGCCTTCTTATCTCTGATGGTTTGTACACTGTCTGGCACACAGTCTGCCCTCAATATGCATGTGGTGGATTAACCCGTAAGTATTTGCTGTGTGTCTGGTGCTGGCCTAGAGACTAGAGATACAAAGAAAATAAAATGGAATCCAGAAGTTTACCGACACTAGTGAGGTGAAACAAACATATAGTTTAAATATCATGTAGTAAGCACTAAAATAGAGGTATGGGGTACTCATGGAACATAGAGGAGTGTCCCCAGGCCTGAGACTGGAGACACTGGTGTGCTAATGAGGATGGACCTTAGTTGCATTTTGAAGAAAGAGTAAGGGCTGATGAAATAGATGGCTAGGAAAGAACTTGAGGAATCAGAATGAGAAAGAGAGGATGGCCCCATACGTCAACCCTGGGGGATCAGGAAAGGTTTCTGGAAGGAGATTAACATCTGAGCTCAAATTTTAACATTGAGTAAGAATTGGGCAAGATTTCCAGAACGGAAACTCCAGGATAGTAAAGCAAGAAAACAGGGTTCCTCTCCTCTAAGGTCTGACTGTGGCTATGGATTCACCCTGTCAGGGGCAGGCAAACAGCGTTTCTTATACCCCCAAAGACTGTGGTAGAAGCTCTATTCGAAATATGACAAGCTGGGGCCTGATCACTTCCCAACACCCAATCCCATCATAAGGTAGATGTTCTACCCAGGAAGTAGCAAGCTAAGAAGAGCAGATGCCACCATCCCCAGTCCGCTGACTTGTAGCTGGGGTGCCACTCAGGAAGAAATAGGCAGTTGTCCTCTGTATCTGTCCTCCAGCCCAGGTGTAGCGTCATACAGGACTGGAAGACTGTGTCCAGCCAAAAACTGTGCCCCATCTGGAGCAAGTGGAAAGGAAACTTCTAAGGTACTAGTCCTTGGATTAACATGAGACAAACTGTAAATCCCTGACTTAAAGGAAACGTTTCCAAGCCACACACACAAGTCTAACAATAAAAGGTGCAAATTTTTAACCAGCAAGTCCCTTATGCTATTCCAGGAGTGGCCCCTGGGTAATCTGTCTAAAAGATGAAAACAAGGGAAAAACTTTGAGCAGGAACGTCCAAGGATGCACAATGAGTGAGGAGGCAGGCTTCACAGATTTAGTTTAGCAAAATCACGAAACAAAGAAGTAAATGAACAAGGAAACAATAATAATAACAAGCCCCAGGAAAGGGAGGGAATCAGTATTGAGGTTCAGTACAATATATTATTTAAAATGTCCAGTTTTCAACAATAAAACTATGAGACATGCAACAAAACAAGAATATAAGATTCATCTGCAGGTACAAACAGGCAACAGAAATGGCCTGTGGGGTAGCCCAGATGTGGACGAAGCAGACAAAGAATTGAAAGGAGTTACTATAAATATGCGCAAAGAACTAAAGGAAACAATGCTTAAATAATCAAATGAAGGAATGGGAACAATGTCTTATCAAAGAGAGAACAGCAGTAAAAAGATTGGAATTATTGAAAAGAACAAAAGGGAAATTTGGAGTTGAACGTACAATAACAAAAAAAAAAACAAAACACCAATTTGCTGAACACTGTACTTGTGTGGAGGAAGAAAGAATCAGCAAAAGTGATGATAGGCTGACATAAGTTATGCAGTTGAAAAACAGAAGAAAGAATGAATAAAAATGAACAGAACCTCAAAGACATTTGGGACACAGTTAATTAAACACACTGGCATATGCATAAATGAACTACCAGAAGGAGAGGACAGAACTAAAGGAGAAAAAAAAAATATTTGAAGAAATAACAGCTGAAAATTTCCCAAATTTGAAGAAAAAAATAAGTTAACATATCCAACAAGCTCAGTAACTCCACGCACTATAAACTCAAAGAGATCCAGGGGCTCCTGGGTGGCTCAGGTAACCATCTGACTTCTGCTCAGGTCACGATGTGCTCAGCGGGGAGTCTGCTTATGCCTCTGCCCCTCCTTCCGCCCCTCCCCCAGCTCGTGCTCTCTCTCTCAAATAAATAAATACAATCTTTAAAAACAACAACAGCAAACTTAAAGAGATTCAGGCTCAGACTTGTCACTGCCAGGTGACATGAAAACATTGAAAGAGAACAACTCATCATGTGTAAGAGACCCACCCTATGAAGACTACTGACTGGCTTCTCATAAGAAAGGCCAGAAGGCAATGCGAGGACACATTCAAAAGAGTGAAAGAAAAAAAATTCATCCAAGAATCCAGGAAACCTATCTTTCAAAAATGAATCCGAAATCAACATTCCCACACGAACAAAAACAGAGTCTCTGTTACAGCAGGTCTGCCTTACAAGAAACACTGAAGGAAGGTTTCTAGACTGAAACAAGTGATGGCATAGAGTAATTTGAATACACATGAAAAAAAAGAGCACTGGTAAAGGTACATAAGTAATTATAAAAGTATATTTACATCTCTTTTCTTCTTTTAACTAACTGTAAACAACGGCAGAAGACTATCCACAGGTGTATATTTTTTACATAAGTATGTATTTTTATAAACTATTGTCTTATTTTTCAATATTATATTTCCATATAATAGAGATATAATCTATTTGGCAATAATAACAGCAAACAAGAGGGATGGAAACAGGTGAATTGGGATAAGAAATTGACACCAAGAAATTGGTAAATTGAATTTGCAGGAAGAAATAAAGAAAATAAAGAGAAGCAAAAATCATAAATAAGAAGGCTAATAAAACACATTCTAAAATTATATTATTTCTTCTCCACTTCCTTAAAAGACAAAAGATAACACATATGGTCATGATATGAATAAAAAGAATAGAAAATAAAAGGCTGTGTGTGGAGGGAATAGAACTATAAAGATATGAGATTTATATCCCTCACTGGAAATAAGTTACCAAAAATCTAAAGTAGATACTGATAATTTGATGTATGTCATAAGCCCTAGAAGAAATATTAAAAGCATAGCTCAAAGGAAGATAGTTAAATAATTAAAAGGAATTAAAAAGTTACATTGGGAACCATTGAATTATACAAAAGAAGGCAGTAAAATAGCACCAGAGTTACAAAGTCATCATGAGACACATAGAAAACAGAAGAAAATGACACACTTAAATCCAACTATATAAATAATAACATTAAAGGTGAATGGATTAAACAGTACAATCAGAAATGCACAGATTGTCAGACTGGATCAAAAGCAAGAACCAAATCTATTTTGTCTTGGCATTATTCATAATATGCAAAAAGGGGAAGGAACCTAATGTCTATAATTTGATGGATAGGCTGTAACACGAATGAGCCTTGAAAACATTATGCTAAGTGGAAGAAGCCAGTCACAAAATACCAAATATTATGCTTCTATTTATATAAAATGTTTAAAATGTGAAACACACAGAGACAAAAATGAGACTAGCAGTTGCCAAGGGTTTAGGGGACAAGGAGAATAGGCAGTGACTGCTAATAGACATGGGTATCTTTTCGCAGTGATGAAAATGTTCTAAAATTGGATTCTGGTGATGGTTGCAGAAGTCTGTGAATATAATAAAACCACTGAGTTTTACACTGTAAATGGATGAATTTATCTTATATGAAGTATATCTCAAAACTATTTTTATAAAATTATGAAGAATTAGCCAAGTGAACAAAGTCTGGAAAGACAGGTCAGGCAAAGAGAAGAAAAACAGAGGTAAGAAATGGAAAGCTACAAGAAATGCATGACTTCTCCGGTTCAGTGTTTGATGTTGATGAGACTGCAGAGGTGGGGAGGAATGAGCCTTGCAAGCCATACCAAGGAGGCTGCACTTAATTCTGTAAGGACTGGACAGATAATGATGGATTTATAGGTGGAATACTTATATATACGTGGGCAACTTTAAAATTTGAGCAGACAAGCCTTCTTTTGACAGTGGGGAAGATAGCTGGGAGGAGGAAAAGATGGTCAGGGAGCCCTGCCAGTGATTCAGGAGAGGTGGAGAGAGTCTGAACTCACACAAAGAATGGGAGGATGTAGAGAAATATTTAGAAGGAAATTGTTCAATTACTTTTCCGTGTGGTTATAAATAAATGTGCATTTACACTGGAAGCATCTCTCTGCCTCTTATTGTAGGCTTCTGAGTTCCAGAATTAGATGAGCAAGATCACCTGCTTCATTCCTTTCAGGTTTTCTTATTATGAAAACAGCAGGGAGGAGTGGAGGAAGATGCGGGAAGGATGGCATTGTGACATCCAATTATATTGCTAATCTCTGGAACTGGCAAATAGGAGTCTATTCAGGGAAATGCGCTTCTTGCCAGTGGCATCTGGCAATTAATGTTGAAATGTGGTTTCCAGCTTGCAAAGAACTTAGGATTTCACTGCAGAGATTTAAAGAGAATTGGCACTCATTGCTTTCCACATCAGTGTGCTCAAAATCAAAACCCTGCATAAACGTAAATATGAGCATATAATGTGCATTAAAGGTGAATTTATCCATATCAGTCTTCAATTAAACTCAGCAAAGCTAAGAAATAGTAACGTTTAAAGCCCTCACCTGGAACACAAGACACCGATGTAGGCACATCTTTGAGCTCTGACTCCAGGTCTCAGTTTTTGCCAGGTCACCACCAGCTCCGCCCACTATTTGCCAAATGCGGATTCCCCAAGCCTTCTCAGCTCTCAGGCCTCTGACCATGCTGCTCCATCTGCCCCCAAGGAAACTTCCCCAGTTTTGTTTTTTGTTTTTTTTAACCTGCATAACTACTTCTTTTTCCAAACTCAGTTGGCACCTCAACTTCTCTTCAAAATGTTTCTTAAATATTCTGGCCACAGTGCTACACCTTCCACCATTCCCAAAAGAGATACTAGGTTTTCCAATTTCCCAACGTTCTATTATCAATTCTTACACACTTGCAATCTTTCACTTAATTGAATTTTACAAATTGAAATTTATAAAAACGGGATGTTTGGGTGTCTGTGTCCTGCAGTCAAAGTGCCTTAATCTCTCAGAGTCACAATTACCTCATCTAAAATCTGTGGTTAATAACAGATAGCAGGACTGACCTTAAAACTGGTTTGCAACCTTGTCGGCACGTTGAAATTAACTACGAAGCTTCAAAAAAATACGTATGCCCTTGTTCCATCTCCAGACATTTTATTTAATTGGTCTAGGATGTCACCTCGGTTTTTGAAATGTAAAAAAATCTCCACCTGATACTACTGTGCAGACAAGTTTGGGAACCACTGCCTTAAGGAGTTGTGAGGATTATATGGGATCCTGTGTGTGTGAGCTAGCAGCACATTGCCTGGTCGGTACTAGACATTTAAAATAATAGCTGCTGCTATTATTTGTGGACTTTTGAAAGATTTTATTTATTTATTTTGGAGAGAAAGAGAGAGCAAGTGACCAGGGGGAGGAGCAGAGGGAGAGGGAAAGAGAATCTCATCTCAAGTAGACACCACGCTGAAAGCAGAGCTGGATGGCGGGGCTCGATCTCACGACCCTGAGATCATGACCTGAGCCAAAACCAAAAGTCTGGTGCTTAACCGACAGAGCCACCCATACGCCCCTGGACTTTTTAAATGGAAAAACCATACCTTGCTTATTTTTTGACTATGGCACATCGGTGAAATATGTAATACAGGGATGGTAGCACTCAGTGTATTTTTTATTAAATAAGTTAAGTAAGTCAGTATTAGATGAATGTCCCTCCAAAGATCTTTCAGTCTTATAGGAAAAAGGGGCAGAAAAACACAGAACTCCAGTAAAATGCAGCAGGGAGCAGTTGAGCTCAGAGTGCTAGGGCAGTATAGAGGAGAATGGGGCAAGCGTACTTGCCCTGATCAAAACAAGGAGCTAATGAAAAAGATGAAGGAGGGGAAAAAAGGAGGAGGATAATAGGACCTACCATTTATAAGGCGTTGGATTTTCTGCTAGGCACTGCAAAAAGCTATGAAGTTCCCCAATTTTACACATGAAGTTAAGACCCAGAAATTTAAAAATTTGCTCCAAATTATTCTCATCCGTGGCAAACCCAGGATTGATTTTTGAGTTCTTTACATTCTAGATTCAGTTACTTAACTGCTGTGCTGAACTGTAAGAACAAAGAATCACCACACACTTCTGAGCAAAGGAGTTTTATATGGATTTCTTATGCAGGGGTCCATGAATTAAATGGCATAAGAATCTGTGCCCTTCTTAGGGTGTTTCTATATCCATCAGTTGGTCAATTCTCAGCTCAGTCTTTACTTTGCTAAAAAATTATGATGAACCTGAAACAACTGAATGTCAATAAAGAAAAAAAACCTCTTAATCCATGAACTCATACCGTACACATGACTCAACCTGAGGTGGATCTTAGACCTAATTATAAGGGCCAAAAAGTAGAAAACATCCAAAGGAAAACACAGAGGCAAACTTTTATGACCTTGGGTCTGGCAAATATTTCTTAGCTCTAAGAGCAGAGAAAACATTTTTTCTCCTTGAAAGTCACAGATAAGAAAATGAAAAGCTAAGCCACATACTGGGAGACAACAGTTGCAAAATACGTATTTCATAAAGACCTTATACCTAGAATATATAAAGAACCATTATAACTCAATTATTAGAAAACAATCCAATACAAAAATACAAGTTTTTTTTTTCAAAAAGAGCAAAACATTTGAACAAACATTCAACAAAGAATGCATATAAACGTAAAAGAAGCAGATGAAAAGTATTTAACATCACTGATCTTAGGGAAATGCAAATTATAACCATATGTCCTATACTACGCATGTACTAGAAGGGGTAAAATTTAAAAGACTGACCAAACCAAATTTCGGCAGGAAGAGCACATAGCTCTCTTATACTTGATGTTCTATATTGCTTGGAACACAATGGTATATCCAATTTAGAAATGATTTGGCAATTTCTTTTTTTTTTTAAGATTTTATTTATTTGACAGAGAGAGACACAGTGAGAGAGGGAACACAAGAGGGAGTGGGGCAGGGAGAAGCAGGTTTCCCGCTGAGCAGGGAGCCTGATGTGGGGCTTGATCCCAGGACCCTGGGACCACAATCTGAGCCGAAGGCAGATGCTTAATGACTGAGCCACCTAGGCACCCCATGATTTAGCAATTTCTTATAAAAGTAAATATACCGTATGACCAAACTATTTTCCTCCAAGGTTTACCCATGAAAAATGAAAATATACGTCCATACAAAGACCTCTGTGTGAGAGTTCATAGCAGCATTATTCATAATAGTCCCAAACTAGAAACAACCAAAGTATCAGTTTGCTGGTAAATGGAGAAAAAAAAGGTGGTGTATCCATCTATGGAAATAGATGACGTGAAATTAAAAAGAAACAAATGATTGACAGATACAACAACATGAATAAATTCAAAAGTATTATACTGAGTGTTTCTATTCTATAAAATGCTAAAAAAAAAAAAGGCACAGCAATAGTTTTGGAATGAGGAGTGGGGGGGGAGGACTGGTTGCAAAGGGGCCCAAGAGAACTTTTTTTTTGAAATTTCAGCAATGTTGTATATCTTGATTATGTTGACAGTTACATTGTGTGTGTATGTCAAAATTCAATAAAATGTCTAATTAAAATGCTGAATCTTGTTGAATGCAAGGTATACCTCAACAGAACTGATTTGAAAAGAATTCACAGAAGGAAAAGAAGGAAGGATCCCCCATCATTCTAGTGGGTATAAAGAGTATGTGAGAGGTTAGACCACAAAAACACAGTGTAAATGATGATACTTTTGAAGTCAGGCATTACCCAAAGTCTACACTAATGTGAAATAGACATACACACCCTGTAGAAAGTGTTTTATTTAGATTATTTTCTGCTACACCAACTACATTTAACACAGTATCTGACACATAGAAGTTGTTTGAGAAACATCTCTTGAATGCATTAATTTCTGCGTTACCCTAGCAGATTAGCTCTGATTTACAGACTGGCTTTTCTTTTTCATATCTGTGCAATTAGAGTTTGTGATTAATATTCCTCTTTCTCAACAGAGACTAAAGAGATGGAACTTCAAAATAAGAAATGATACTATAATTTATTGTATAAAATGGTGAATACAAATCCTACCACTGTTTTTACAAAATTATAATTAGTATGAAAGAAAGAAAAACCCAACTGTGGTATGAGAGAAATCCTGGTAGGGTTATGAAATGTAATGCATTGATAGCCAACACTTCAAGTGCCACAGCACCTTCACATGTGGAAGGTGGAAAGAAACTGACTTTCCACATTTGCCTTGAGGTAATAAGAGGATTCAGGATGCTGTGCCCAATGTGATAGCCTATGGATTTTCCATTTATGTCCCTTCTATCTAAATACAACAGTACATCTCAATCCTCTCTCAGCCTTGCCTGTGAGCAACATGAAAAAAAGGGGGGAAGAGTTTATCATTCTATTTCTGTCAGCATATGTTCAAAGAACAAATCAGAAGGCAAGATGAAGGCAATCGGGCTTTGCTGAGTGCCCACTAGGTTGCCCATTCACATACTCTATCAGTACATGCACCACTTCTATAGTGCAGTGATGATTTCCATTGTGCAGTTGGGAAAACAGCTCAGGGAGGTTATGCAACTCATTGAAGAGAAGGAAGAGCATGTATTTTATTCAGCTTCTGCTAGAACTCATTATTATATTGAAAGAGAGTAAAATTTCCCTTCCTGTTTTTGAACAACAATTGCTAGGACTTGTGCAATTAATATGTGCCAGACACTATTATAAGTTGATAATTTAGTTGTATATACTCATTAAATTCTCAAAATAACTGTAAGGTATAGAAGCTATAATTAATATCATTTTACAGATGAGAAATAAGAGATATATGCTTATTTATCTTGTTCAAATCCATACTTAAATTGACAGTATTAAACACAGAGGCCTGGGTCCACTCTCTGCTTTTAATTCCCGCCTTTTCCAAGGGTTGGAGATAAAGACAGTGAACTCAGTTGTGAATAAAACACAGGCTTAATGAATGCCTAAAATAGGGGAGACCAATCCAAGTGCTCTCATTTTTTTCCTTAATACTCAGAATATTTGAATCTACTTCTCCTTTCACAGACCAATAGATAACTTTGAATGAGAAAAATTGTATACCCCATTAAGTAGCAATGCAGTTTCCATTCTCATTAAATTGCTTATTAAAAAGAAATATGAATGTATTAGATTGTGGGTTTTTTGTGTTTGTTTTTGACCTATTTTCTGAGCATAATGTTTCTATATCATCAGCCTCCTTTCCTCTCTCTTTTTTTCCTACATTCACTTTAAAGTCAAAAGACATTTAAGTTGGTAAGTAGTAAAAGAAAAAAAGAACCAAAAACACACAGAACTAGAACCAGAATCTGTGTGCCTGCTGATCAGTCAGAAGCACATACATTGTTATCACATTGTGGCTGGCATATGCTTGCTGGCTGGAATGACAAGACACACCCAGGCCCCGTGTGCAGGAGGAGAACAAGTCAGAGAGGGAAGCTAGTTGCCATATACAAGCCAGGAGGAACTTGAACCTTTGCCCACCAACAAAGAAAAGCAATGTTTACAAAATTATTGCCACTTTTCTGTAAGAATTACTAACATCACCATCAATGCCCCTCGTGATTTGGCACCATCCTGTCTTCCACTCTCTCTTCTCTTGCCTCTCTCCACGTGTACCACGCATTTCGGAAAGTTCCTATGACAATTTATTTAATACTAACATGTCCAAACTGCCCTTCCTTTGGTTAGACTGTTTTCTCAATGAAGACTGCATTCTTCACTTACTCATTTGACTCTTTCTTCTTTTCTTCATCTCTACAAATATTTACTGAGTACCCACTAAGCATAGACTTTGGTATAATGCCTTCAAGGTCTAATCCACTGTCACTCTTTCCGTGAAATTTATCCCAACATAGTAGTAATAGGTTTACTGATCTTTGACTCTCCCTTCATTGACCCCGTCCTCCCAAAAGCAGTAAATAAAGTACTTATAAAACACCATACTGTATGAAAATTAATTGTAAACTAGCCCATGAGCCTTACTAGACTGAGGGCAAGACAACCTTCATCCAACTCTGATTTCCTCATGCCTGTTACAAAATGTTAGTTGTGATGACTGGGAAAACAAAGGGGGAGGGATGTTAAATAAACAATATAAATATTCTCTTTCAGAGGGCTGTGTACTAAAGAAACACTAGTACGTTAAGAAAGGCTGAAAGGGAATTCTCATTACCTGATTTCAAATGCTGTTTTTTTCTACTACCTCAATGTCTATAGAATTTTAAAATTAAGAAGAAAAACAGGGGTGCCTGGTTGGCTCAGTGGGTAGAACAGGGAGGTTGTGAGTTCAAGCCCCATGCTGGGTGTTGAGATTACTTAAAACAATAACAAAAACAAAACTCTTTCATACCAGATTAATTAAATGCCTAGGGCCTTGTAATTTAAAGTGTGGCCCATTGGCCATCACAGTCAGCACTGTCTAGGGACTTGCTTGAAATGCAAAATCTCAAACCTCATCCCAGACCTACTGAATCTGAATATCCCTTTAAAAAGATATACAGGTGATCACTGTGTTAAAATTTATGAAACCACAAACATCCTCATTTAGTGAAGCAGGGCACTATAGTTAAAATAACCAGAGTTGAACAGGCAACCTGTAAGACTGTGCTTGATTGGGACCAAACTCTTGCAGACTAACATAACATTTAAATCCAAGCAGCATGCAATTAAAAGGGTTCAAATAAATGAAAATGTAAATACGGGATCACTATTATCCACAATTTATCTAAACTAAAAACAAATTTAATTCATAAAGGAAGGAGGAGTGATATAATATCGAGTTAACGTAGTTCCTGCTCAATTTGAAACAAACAAACAAAATCCATTTTTAATAATATTATTTTAGAAGATTTACAGATGTCAATGAATAAATTATCAGTGTATCAGCATATCAAATTTGTCCAAGATAAAACCAAGCATGAAACCAAATCATTATAACAAAGGCCTCTTACACAACTAAGAGTAAAGACAATTTTCATGTATTATTTCTTTGTTAATTATTTTCCTATGTTAAAGACAGATGAAAAAGAGAATGTATCTTTCATATCTCTGATTCCAGACAATGGTCAAGTGCAATTATGTTAAGAAATTGTATTCTGAGGGTTGCGGAAAGGGAGGTGGGTAGGGGGATAGGGTAACTGGGTGATGAGCATTAAGGAGGGCACGAGATGTGATGAGCACTGGGTGTTATTCACAACTAATGAATCATTGAACATTATATCAAAAACTAATGATGTACTATAAGTTGGCTAATTGAATTTAAATTTAAAAAAAATTACATTCAGTTCTTGGCCTCTATGTTAGTTTCTTCCCTTTAAAAAAGAAACTCTTGTAAAAAATTTATTAGGAAAATATATATTCCAACAATTTCATTTCTGAAAAGTTATTATGCCCTTAGTCCTAGATGCTAGATAAAAACTAAAAAAATCAGCTGTTTCCTCTCCAGAATGTCCTCAAGATTCTTTTGCCTTAATTTATAAATAAATAAAACAAATACATTTGCCTAAAATGAAGGGGATGAATTGCTCTTTCCCTGACTTTCAAGACAGCTCTATATTTTAAAGGAGAAAAAAAGGGGCCTGGAATGTAGCTTTATACATCCAAGAGACTGCCAAGCATGAAGGCCTGAGTTGAGAATATGTGATGCATTTCTTGAATGAGACTAAGTACAATTGTTTAGACTCTGAAAAGTGACATCGTATTATCTTGAGAAATAAATTTCCCTTTGGGGAAAAAACCAAAACCAAAACCAAAATCAATTCATTGATAATAAACTGTGTATAAAATATTTTGTAAAATCCATTTGCATATATAATCTCATCTGAGCCTGTTGAAATATTAATCTTGTCCATAGTTTACTGAAAGAGGAATTGATATCCATAAGGCTAAGTGACTACTTAAGCTCAGTTTCCAGGTAAGTGAGAGAGCCAATAAAGAACCCGGATGCCCTGACTGCAAACACATATTTTTTAACCATCTCAATGTACATTTACTAAGGAAGAAGAAATGGACAAAATGTTCAGTAGATGATGCTTAGTTGATATAGATATTAGTCAAAGCTACAATACAGTCTTCCGTGAAAGTGTTTGTCTTTCTCTTGGACCATGTAATGTGCTCCTAGATACCACAGTAGGGGCTTCTTAATTGTGCTATGTGGTTTGCCTGACTTGTCACAAGCAGCACTGAGTATGCAAAAAGATTTTACCAAAACATGTTCATAGAGTTTCTATACATCATTTAATATAACCCACATGGATATTTTCAGCCTCAGGGAATGTTCTTATCTCCATTTTAAAGGTGGAGTAGCAATGGTTGGGGGTCAGGATGGTAGGATATGCCATTTGTGACTTTGACAGAAGAGATTATACAAGTGAGAAAAAAACTGAGAAGTGTATGTTGATGACTGTAAATTTTGGCTTCTGGCTAAATAGCATGGGTTCAGAGCACTGAAATGATTTTCACTGCCTACTCCAATAATACACCCCACTCACATTCCCTGTTTATTTTACTATTAGCAATACATTGAATTCTACCCTAGCCACAAATGTTCCTAGGACTGAAAAACAATTACATCATGAACTTAAATTCTCCTTCTGAAGGAGGCTTACAAGAGTGGGCATGGGCAAGTAGAGACAAAGAATAAAGAAGGAACCAAAACGAGAAGACTGTGGGGAAAACACATTACTTTATAGATATGAGCTTGGCATTTCTGTGCGAATCAGATAGCATATAAAAAAATCAACTATATATTTTTTTATTTGAGTGCAGTTAACACACAATGTCAATTTAAAAATAAAAAAAAATGAATTCATTTAAAAAACAAATCTCTGATCAATCTTTAAAAAAGAATGAGCTCTAATCGGAAGTGAGAAAGGAATTCTCCAACAGTCAGAATTTTGTAAGAAGGAAAAAGTTCTGCCTTGGAAAGTTGAGAACCTTAATCACTAAGTATTTAGAATGAGAGGCAATGATGTCAGGAAGATTAGCTACTTCATGCAAGGGACTGGGATGGAAGGTGCAACAGGACCCTTGTAATGCGAAGATTCTTCTGTGGGTAAAGACTTACGTAGTAGGTTAATCTGACTTGTTTCTAAAATGGGGCTTGTTAAGGCTAAATGACAGTGGTAGAGGCTAAGATACCTGGGATCTCTCTTTAAGAGAGATGAGTTCATCAGAGAAAGACAATTATCATATGATCTTACTCACATGTAGAATTTAAGAAATGGAGGGAAAAAAACAAGACGAAATCAGAGGGAGACAAACCATAAGAGACTCTTAGTCATAGGAAACAGAGGGTTGCTAGAGGGAGGGGGTAGGGGTCTGGGGTAACTGGGTGATGGACATTAAAGAGGGCACATGTTGCAATGAGCACCAGGTATTGTATAAGACTGACGAATCACTGACTTCCACCTCTGGAACTAATAATATACTATAGGTTAATTAATTGAATTTAAATTAAAAAAATTAAAAAACCGTTTGTTACAAATATGTAAAAAAAAAAAAAATGAGATAGACCAGGGCCAATGAGTGAAGTGGTAGCGTTGGAATGAAAGACTCCCAGTGGGTACTACTTAGGCATTCTTCTCAAGCCTTCGGAAGCTGCACATTCCTTCTTATAAACCATGAAATTTATGGAGAACTCTTCTTTTTAAAATTCCTCTAAATTGTGTCTGTTGCAGCGGCTTTGTATGCAATTACCTTCAGAGGTAATTGGCTTCTTCTCTGTTATTATGCGTAGGTTAACAAACACCCTAGTAACGGAGTAACAGCAATGAAATGAAATAAAATAAATCAAGTCACAAATATACTTCCAAAATGTCTCCTGCCATGACAAAGGGGAACATCAAAATGTGTTGCCAAAAGAGGAAGTATTCAAAGAATAATAACTTGCTCTTGTTTTCTGAAATTATATTTGGCATCGCCATGAAGATAAAGGATATGGAAAACAAGGCATTTTTAAAAAATTGCATAATGAGTGAAATTACTGTAAGTTATCTTCACTGTTCTTTTTATTTTATATTACAAATACAAGAGTATATGTGTTTAGAACAGAGATATTACCATGATTATTCTATATTTTAGAGATGAAAAGCTATTTGAGGATGTTTTAGGCCCTGAGCCAAACTCCTATAGGGTACTCAAATTTGACTACAAAAGGACACAATATCTAATCTATAAATTAGAACCTAAGATGAGATCTGATCAGAAACATGTATTAAATTTTCAATGTGCTCAGAAAAAATAGAAGATGCCTCACATTGAAATATTATATATATCTATATTTATATTTATATTTAAACATACTGAAAATGAAACCATTTAGGACCTAAAGAAATCAGTGCATCAGCTGGCACATGTCCTACTTGGGTCTGAAATGGCAGTATACTGAGCAAGTCCCAGAAGGAGAGTGATTCCCCCCAAAGGTCTCATGATGGTGCCACTGCTCTACATATGCTCCAAGCAAGGAAATGTACATCCAGCTGAAACTAATAAATAAAAGACTGGCGCCCCTCTCAGTGGGGGGAGGGCGGCAGCTTGTTAGGCCAAGACGCACATGCAACACGATAAATAGGATGAGAATAGGTAGGGAAAGTCAGTGATCCAAGGATCACCCCACTCTCTCAGAACAAGGGAGAAATGTTCTAGGGCTGATCTAAAGTTCATTGTCTTCATTTTGTTTTTCTACACAAGATTCCCACTTGTGCCCTGTTCTCTAACATTCCTTAGCATATAGAACACTTCTCTTTGAAATATATGTAACAATTATTATTTCCTGGGACAGTAAGACAATGGTGTGGAAATCTTGCAGAGTAGCTCTGCAGAAACTGAAGACTGGCTATAGGCAAAATATTTAGAGCTCATTCAGGAACGGCAAACAGGTTTATCTTGAGTACCAACTGTGACTGGCCTTTAGGATCTGCTTCACCTCTTGGAAGGAGAATGCTTTTGAGGCTAGATCCAAGCTCAGTGGGAAAGAGCACCATGACACATTAGCAAGTTTTGGAATAGGTACAGGGTGTGGGGTAGGGACACACAAAGATACACACATTTTAGAATGTATTCACAAGCGCACTTAAAATCTTTTGTCTTCCTATGTGATAGGGCGTAACATTTTTTTTTTTCAAATCCTGAGCTAATGGTAAAATTTGGTTAAAATGGTAAAATTTAAAAACATTATTTAAAGTTATAAACACTTTCTAAAAATCATTTCTAACATAACCATCAGCCTGGCAGAGACTGTATCTCAGTTTTCTAATAAGTAAACAGATTAAGAGAGAGAAGGAAACTTGGAACAAACATGATTTATGCCCAGTAACAGCTTAGAATGGTAGAAGCTAAGGGCCAATATGTAAAGCAATGGTTCTTAAACGGTTAAACTTTGGATGTTTATAGAACATTTGATAATCTGATAATTTACACAAACTTCATTCTAAGAGAAATGCCCTATGAAAACCCATAAAAATTATGAGCAAATTCTGAGGAGTCAATACCTTCCTGAAATGCATCCACTGACTTCAAATCCTTCACTAAAAGCATGAAGGCATCTTATTCAATTGGGAAGCACTTTGCTCAGTGCCTGACAGATAACATACATGGTCAATCAGTAATTTTGAGCAAATGAGTGAACATGAAGTCAGGAAATTCATACTGAAGTTGTGTCATCATAGATATATCACTTTAAAACTCTGAGCTTCTTTTCTTAAAAAGTCCTGCGCTTTTGGTGATTTTCACCAAAATTGGATTTTGGAGAATCCCAATGTTTTCGAAGAAAATTTAACGTTTCCTAAATTTCAATTTGTTACAACTTCTGATAAGAAACATCTGTGTCCTTTTGTAACCTGAATGTCTCCTCCATTATCAGATAAATAATGAAAAAAATAAATGAGGTTTGTTGGCTTTTGTGTGTTAAGCATGGACTCAACAAGGCTGAAAAGTTGTTTTGATTGGGAGGTCAATTAATTTTCTCTTGTGTTCTACACACAGAACATACCCTATTCCGTAGTTTTAAAAACACGTAGGGTGGACCACAAGAATATAGGGAGTCAGAAAAGAAACCTCTGTCCCAAGAAATTGCCAATTCTAAACTGAAAGCAGCAGCATATTTTTGCACTGAAAAATGCTTATGTTTTTAAGGAAATGTACTGAGTTTTAGTTGCCAACAGATGTTATGGGTTTTTTTGTCATCAAGTTATATTTCCAGCTATACATGTTTGCCCTTTAGATCTCCGAGTGCATTACAAAATAGTTCTTGAAAATATAATCTATAAATAACCCTAAGAAACAAAATAGAATATAACTGGGAAAAATGTAATATAGTGGAGTCAAAGACCAAGATCAGAATAAAAACTCTGCCACTTACTAGTTTTGTGATTTCAGACAAGTCTTTTAACATCTCTAGGCTTTGTTTTTCTGATGCATGATAAGGTGACATTATTACCTGCCCCAACTGACTCACAGAATTATTTTGAGTCACAAATGAATGTGTTTTGAAAACCTTAAAGTTTGTCAAATCAAGTAAGAAAGTAAAATCAGCAACCCTTCTCACCTTTTCTCTAAGATGCCTACATTTTAGGGCCAAAGCTCATTTAACTGGAGATAATTTGACATTTGTAACAAATGACTGGCACCAAAAATGCTTTGCTCATTAAAAAATGGTTTAATACATAAATGAGATAAATGTAAGATAATGAGAGGCAGATGCACAAAAATTACCTTAAATTACACAGGGGTTTAAAAATTACGGGGCGACTGCATATAGAAGATTCAAATCATCAAAAAATAATGTGACATTTGTTGGTATTTGTACAAGGAAATTCATGTGGCAATGTTCCTGCTTTCAGGAGCAAACAACAGTGGCGATTATCAATTTGAGCACATCTGGTTTCTAGAGAAAATACCAAAGAGAACACATGCCATGTCGATGTCTGAGTTTCAGAGGGAATGGGTATATCTGGTCTGTCACCAAATATGCTGGAATAAATATCAGAATGTTGATACAATAATATAAATATATACTGTGAAATAGTTATCAAAGTAATAACTATAAATCTGTCATATATACTTGACATGATACTCCAACAAGTCAGATCAATTTTAAATGAATGAATGAATGAATGAATGAATGAGTGAATCTACTATGATAGTTTCGATCTATTAACAAATTTGCTTTTTAAATAAATATTTTGGTGGCCTTCACTGTCAAACTTCTGAAGGCCTCAATTTCCTCATTGTTAAATGGATTCCCACAACTTCTCTCTCTCATAGGGGTTGGGATGAGGATGCATTAATGTTCATAACAGCAATGGGTACAGTATAAAATGCTAAGTACATAGAAGGCATCATGATTCTCATCCTGTTTCCTATTTTTGTGACGTGAAATGAAAAGGCCATCTTGTCTCCTTCCATAGTGAAAATTCATGAAGTGAACTTAAGTTTGTAAATCTAAGTGAACAGCTAAAATCTTAGCAACTTTTATTAGCCAACACTTGTGATCTTTAAAAGTTACAATAGCCAAGATATGGAAGCAACTACACACACACACACACACACACACACACACACACACACACACACACATATACAGGCAATGGAATATCACACAGCCATAAAAAGGATGAGATCAGCAAGACTGGGGGCTAGGAGGTCCCAACACTTGTCTCCCCCACAAAAACAATAAACAAACAACTACAAACAGATGAAAATAGCTCAGGGAAAGCTGTGAACTACAATGAAGAAGCAATCAAAACACTGTGGGACTCAAATCTGAGGGTGGCCAAATAGAAAACCATAGGAAGCATTTAATCTATGCCACCTTGCCCCCTCAGTCCGGGTAGCTCAGTGCCAGGAGGAATCCCCACAGAGAAATTTCACCCCGTAGGAAAAGGAAGAACAGAAGAACCCCAGCAAGCCTCACCACTATGGAAGTTTGCAGCCTTTGCTACCAAGGATTTGCATAGTTTTCTCCAATGCTGAGCCCAGCTGGTGGAGCCTTCCAGAGTCCCTGCTGCTACAACCCCTCCCCAGGGCTGGAGCTGTTGTTGCAGTGAGACGTGCCCCTAGGGTCCCCAAACCCCACTTTCTGGGATTGGGATGCATGCCTCAGTGCTTTGCCATAAATGTGATAAAGCTGCCACTGCTCTGAGCCCTGCCTTCCAAGTTCCCAGGTCCTGGCTCTGACCAGTCATTGCTGAGGACCACCTGGCAGATGCTCTGCGCCCTGCGCCTGGGTCCCAGGTCATGGTTCTAGCCTGTCGGTGCCAGGACTGTGCAATGCCGCTCTGAACACCACTTTAAGTATATACGATTGCATTTGTCAATTATTCTTCAATAAAGTAAAAAAAAAAATCGAAACTCAAAAAAGTGTACTAGGTATCAGTAACATCCCAATTTTTCAATAATTTTAGTGAATTACTTTATAGTTATATGTATGTTCAAAAAAAATTATATCTCAAGTTGGAAATAACACATTTTCATCATAGTAAAATCACAACACACACATATACAAATAGACAGCTGCACAAATATTTATAAGGTTAAAGCTGAGACACTTTGGCATATACATATGAAAAATTATTCATTTAGATTTTTACAAAGAAATTATTAAAGGATGCTTTATGTTTTAAAATTACGTGAAAAAGCAGAATATGCAATCTCTATTAACATATATATATATATATATATATATATATATATATATAAAAACCAAAAGGCAGATTATGCCTGGTATAAAAGGAACTAAACAGAAATATAAAATATTTCCAAGTACTGTGTGCTTTGAGTGATGGGATTTTAAGTGGATTTTTTAGGGTTTTTTAAAAGATTTTATTTATTTATTTGAGAGAGAGAGAGAAAGAGTGATCAGGGGTGGGAGGGGGAGGAGTAGAGGGAGAGGGACAAGAAGACTCTGCACGAGCATGTAGCCCGATGTGGGGCTCAATCCCATCACCCTAAGGTCATGACCTGAGCCAAAATCAAGAGTCAGACACTTAACCAACAGAGCCATCCAGGTACCCCAGTTTCTTTTAGCTTTTCAAAATATTTTTCTACAATGAGAAAATAATACTTCTGAAATTAAACAAGTGCATATATAAAAGTAAAATAGAGCAGTAAAATAGAGAGTAGATATTCCAGAGGATATCATCTCCAAGTGGAATCAAGGAGGATAAAAAGTAACACGAGTCTTGGGTAACTAACAGCAGGGCCTCACTTCTTCCTTTAGTGGAGAATGTTTACTACTGGCAGCTTTCCCAATCAAAAGCCAGCTCTCAAACAATAATAAGGATACTGAATTTATCAACATGTCTGACAATTGTCAGCACATACCATACATTCCTCCTCCAAAGTCTATCTTTATTACAGACTATCAAATCTATTCAAAACTGAACAGATTTTCAGGGAAACTACTTGAAATGGAATCCTCTACTACTCGTCTTATTACCAAAGATATTCTGTGTGTTCATTTTCAAAAGTGCATGGGTGAATCTCTGTGGTCCCTTGCCCTTTGGGACTATGTACGTGAGTTTCTACCACATACTATAAATCTTTAACCACTATTATATACAAGGGGGGAATCAAAACTTAGTAAGTTGAGGATCATGATATGGAAAAGTAGGGAAACCAAAAAACTTGGTCCTGTTGACATTGTTTAGCTATCGAATAAGCCAAAAAATTGTCCGTTTATAGACCTCTTGTTATTTAATAAAAATCTTCCTGTTAAATAGCTTTTTGGGGAGTGTATATGCTGAAGGCATCCTAATTTATGCAGCTTCATGGTCTATTCACACACAATTCACCTGATTTCATATGTAAGTGCTCCTTTCAAAATGACATGAAATAACAAGGCTTACAAATAATGTCTCATTTTCAAGTCATAAAGAGTTTCAACAAATCCTGATTTGGGTAATTTCTGAAAGTTGATAAATCACTAATGTATATTCAACAACTAGCATATTATGAAGAAGTAAATCACTGAAAATTATTGGATCTCCTTATTCTCTTCTCCCAAATTTTCTTTCGCTAACTCTTCAATTTGGGAAATGAAATTCAAAAGATTTAAAAAAGGCCTCATGTGATCTATCTTCACATAAACTTCTCAGCCTACTACCTAAAACATATCAGCTCTAGGGAGTTAGGATTTGTTTCATTATATTCCTGATATTAAGTTAATTCATAGAGAACTAGAAATTTCTCTACAAATGAAAATACACACACACACAGACATGCATGCCCTTTCTTTTCCAATTTCAGTGATTTATTGTTGATGACTGCAAAGAGCTACAGCCAACCTGAATATAAAAGTTAAGATACCCTGAGCTCAAGTCTCAGTATGAAAGATTAAAGGTAGACAGACAAATGCCTTGGGTTTTATACTTTTATCTACATATGACATAAAATGAACAGAGTGTTGACAAGCAGGGGTCTGTAAGCATTAATGAGAATTCATTCACAGTTTTCTTGGTGTGCTGGGGAATATCTTGTTGTAAATGAGGTCAGAGAAATAGCAAGAAGCATATTTATGTAAGAGTAAATGGCAAGATAATGTCCAGATTCATGCGTCACATGGAATGAGTATTTAGTAAATATTGGTTAACATAATAGGAACACCTTCCCTCGACTCTGAGCCAAAAGTAAAGGGGCTAAAGAAGAGAAATGTGTCATTTCTTATTATTTTCATTAGAAAAATTGCAGGATTTTCCAACCATTAAATAAAATGAGGAATTATTATCCCTCTTTAATTTAAACCTTGTGCTTGTAGATTGAGCTGATCATTGTAATGAAAACATTTTTTTTTAAATATTACACACAATGTAATTCGTATTTATTATTTATTAAGCAAATCATTACTCTTACTCCTAAGAGCCTAAAATTCCATCATTTTACTGCATTTGGAAATGCACATGGACCATAAGCACAACAATTAAAGACACCTACCTTTTATTTCCCCCTGTTCAAGGGAGATAAAAGAAAATTTCATCTTGCTGCTATAACAAACTACCATGAACTAAGTGGCTTCAAACCAAACCAAACCAAAACAAAACAATTCTACTCTCTTAGAGTTCTGAAAGTCTGAAATCTGAAATAAATTTTATGGGACTAAGATCAAGGGGTTGGTAGGGCTGGTTCTTTCTGGAGGTTATAGGAAGGAAATTCTAAATTACACTGTCTTTCCTCCTCCAGCTTCTGTGATCACATAATCTTCATATTTAGGCCTTTTTGTCTTACTCTTATAAGGACTTGTATGATTATATTTAGGTTTCACCTGGATATTTTGGAAAAACTTTCCTGTCTGAAGATCCTTAACTTAATCACATCTGCAAAGTCTCCTTTGCCATAAGGTATAAGATTCACAGGTTACAGGAATTATCAAGTGGATATCTTTGGGAGGCCATTATTCCATAGTTTGTGGTAGATGTCTACCTATACATAGATCTTGACTTGACAGTCTTGTAAAGAAAAGTATCAATAATTAAAGTCAATCAACAATGATTAAATATAAAGACTCTTAGTAATAAAGAGATTTATGCAGGGATCTCTGGAGGTCAAGAATGTAGATCACCAGTGGATCTCACCTCTGGAAATTCACTCAATCTATGCTGTCCTTAATGTAAATATTCTGAAAGACCACACTACTAAATATTGAATTAAAGTAATTGAAGGTTACAAAGGGACTTTAAACACTTTGGAATGATGCCTGCCTTTGATTAAGAATGTACCCAGGAAACCATATCTGCATTTGTCTCCATTAATTAAGAAGGCAAGAAAATGAAAGTGTCTTCAATGCAGTCAAATACAGCTGTAATTCTTACAAAAATCCAGAAATTAAATTTAAGCTAAATGATATTATAGTTTATGTACTGGGAGGGTAGAGAGGGAAGGGAGAAAGATGCTCACCTTAAATAATAAATCCTTCTTCCCATAACGAAGCTCCTTCAGCTGGGCTTGGATTTTTTTTGACTGTAAGAACAGAAACATAGATTAGTGGCTCAATTTCATTTATATTTTTGAACTTAAAGATGAAAATTATTTTAAACTGTACAAGAATGAATTTTGCAGTCAAGCAAAAGCTTAATCTCTGCCTTCGAAGTTGGACATCCAGCTAGTCTAGGCAGGAGGACAAAACCAAAGCCTGTGCAAAAGAACCATGTTGTTTAATTTTTGTAGAAATTTTACTTTTTAACTTTTAATTTTTGAGTATAGTTGACACACAATAGGAACCATACTGTTTAAAAGGCAATATTTAAAGGAAGTAGTTTGTTTCTCTCCCCAGCTTCCCCTCCTGCCAAAAAAGAATACACACACACACACACACTGAATTTTAGTCACCAGAGCATGTCCAACAATCTAATTTTACATGCTAAATATACCTATGTATATGTATGCCTCAGTTTTCACTGCTTATTTACAATTACTTCCCTTTTAAGATCAAATATGTGAAATTTAAACTGACAACCAAGTTTGAATTTGACGTATGTCCAAAGGGAAGGCAGCAAGCAAATGTGACAGGAAGTAAAGAAGACAGCTAGAATGCTAAGATGCTGAGGTGAAGGGTGTTTGCTCTGTAGAAGAACACACTTTTTAAGAGAACTATGCCAAATATAAAAGTGCTTTATAACAAGGAAATTTCTCTCAGCAGGACACGTTTGACTACTAATGGAAATATACCTGGTGAGCCACAGATGATGATCCTGTCTTCCCATTTTTCCAGAGCAGACCCAATTTCAAACATTCTAACATAAGGACCTCAATTATTTGTCCTGTATCTAAAATTACAGGTTCTGACCCCTCCATAGGAGAACAAAAACACAAATAGATTATCATAGTCACATAAAAAATGGTAATTGAAAAAAATAGTAAAATAGGTGAATAGGAATATAAAATGGTATAGTCACTTTGGGAAACAGTTTGGTGGTTTCTTATAAAGTCAAACGTACATAAACTGCATTATACAGCAATTCTTTCTACATACATAAATGTTTATAGTATCTTTATTCATAAGAGTCAAAAGCTGGAGGGCGCCTGGGTGGCTCAGTTGGTTAAGCGACTGCCTTCGGCTCAGGTCATGGTCCTGGAGTCCCGGGATCGAGTCCCACATCGGGCTCCCTGCTCGGCGGGGAGTCTGCTTCTCCCTCTGACCCTCCTCCCTCTCATGCTCTCTGTCTCTCGTTCTCTCTCTCTCAAATAAATAAATAAAATCTTTAAAAAAAAAAAAAAAAAAAAAAAAAAAGAGTCAAAAGCTGGAAACAACCTACAAGTCCATTAACTGGTAAATAGCAAACATTTTATGGTACATTCATGAAATACTACAATACTGTTGAGCAATTTTAAAAAGTGAATTAAGTACTGAAGCATGTAACAGTGTGGATGGAAAAAAAAAGAACAGTGTGGATGGATTTCTTTTTTTTTAATTTTAATTTTATTTTTTTAATGTGTCACTCTGGTGAGTAACTAGATTTTTTTAAATTTTATTCTGTTATGTTAGTCACCATACATTACATCATTAGTTTTTGATGTAGTGTTCCATGATTCATTGTTTGCGTATAACACCCAGTGCTCCATGCAGAACGTGCCCTCTTTAATACCCATCACCAGGCTAACCCATCCCCCTACCCCCCTCCCCTCTAGAGCCCTCAGTTTGTTTCTCAGAGTGCATAATCTCTCATGGTTCGTCTCCCCCTCCGATTTCCCCCTCTTCATTTTTCCCTTCCTGCTATCTTCTTCTTCTTCTTCTTCTTTTTTTTTTTTTAACATATAATGTATTATTTGTTTCAGAGGTACAGGTCTGTGATTCAACAGTCTTACACAATTCACAGCGCTCACCATAGCACATACCCTCCGCAAAAGCATTATACTATGTGAAATAATCCAGTCATTAGAAGCTATCTTTTGTATAATGCCATTTATATGATATTCTAAAAAAGACAAAAGGATAGGCTAGTAGTTGACCTTGGCTGGGGATTTGTGGTAGAGATTATAAAACAGCAGGAGAAAACTTTGGGGATGATGATGTTCTGTATCTTTAATATATACCTTGATCAAACCCATCCAATGGTATACTTAAATAGGATGAATTGTATGCAAGTTATATCTTAATAAAATTCAATTTTAAAAGTAGTTGGCCATAGTATATACTAAACACAAGATCCTCATGGGACTATTATAGCCCAATAAACTGTGTTGATATGAAGGTCCTCTTCAACAAATGAAGCCCACTCATGTTTTTTGAAATATTATAATTTTCCTAGCTTACACTGAATGTATATGAGTCTTTCATGGAATCAACTGCAGCTATACTATGGTTCAGTTTGTTGTTATATTCAGAACATGTCTAATGATGCAAGATAGGAGAGTTTGCCAAGTAGGAGACTGTTATGATGGTGTTATAATTCCTGAATTCTTGTCTAATGCTGGAAGCACCACCAATTAGAGTCTTAAAAGTGTTGTCTGTGGTACACCACTACAAGGCTCTACTATTAGAAACAGTTTTCGCAGACATCACTATCATGAACCAGCTGCATTCTGGGATCTATTGAATCAGGAAATTGATAAGAGAGAACAAAAAGAAAATAAAATGAAAAGAAATAAAGGAAAGGAAGACGAGACAAGGAAAGAGGGAGAGAGGAAAAGTAAAGGGGGGAGAGTGGTGATTTGAGAGGGGGGAGTGAGAAGCAGGGAGAAAGAATTTGACTCATTAACAATTCAGAACTGTGCAATTAAACTCTATACCCAGAAGAAGCAAGGATTCGTTTGTTTGTTTTTTTTAATAAACTAGCTACTATTTTTTTCATTTCCATAAAAAGTCATCCTCTTTCCCTTGATATGTTTACTGAAAGTGAAATGCATGATATAATTCATAGAAGACAATGAGCCATCATTGTGTGTGTAGGGTTGATCCTAGCTCTTGAGAATAAAAACTCTCACTTGAATCCCCCAGCCTTCTGAATTTATACTTCTGCTTCAGGATTCTACATTACAGCTCTGTTCTCCTGGCACAAAATTCCCCAAGTAACCCCGAATAATGATATCTCAGACATAGCATCTCTCTCTTGTTACATTAATTTCATCTCCAAGATATCTGCTGGTTTTCGAGGCTATCCTCAATTTTGTGCTACTGATTTCAGTAAAGAATCATTTCTGTTATCTTCTCCAACTTCAAATGCACAGTTGATTGGCATTGTCTCCCTCCTGTTTCATTCTGTTGCCCAGGACTCATTTATAGCCAGGTCAGTCCCTAAGGTAAACAGACTTTATTTATTTATTTTTCCAAACGAATGTTGACCAATATCAATGGGGAATGAGAGGTTACCACTACATATGGTGTGCGTGATTTGCTCAATTTCACTTCTACTCTTTCAAATAATTAATGCTCTATTTTTTAAGTGTCAGAAAAGACTAATTTTAACCATTTTGGGTATTCATTTTAATGCATATTTATGCTGAATGCACAGAATACAATTTAAACTTTTATTCATAACTTGAATTAATTATTAAAACATCAATTTTTGTGTTATGCAGTGATTCATTCAGGAACTATAATAAAAGGCTACATATCTTTGTGCTGCACTAAGTTAGCAAGAACAGTTAGATTTCCTGAGCTTAGTTAAGATTATTTAGAAATTTTTTTTTTGGAAATTTTCATCACAGTCAGTCATCACTTCTCTGCACTGTATATTCCAGCCATCTTCTAATGTTCAGTGAGTTAAAAAGCAAAATCCTATCTAAAGATCTAAGAGTATGCACAGTAAGAATAAGTGCATTTTGAGTTGAGCGCATTTTGTAACGCACATTGATCTAAAACCCCATGACATTTTGTTTTCTTTTAGCTTCCTAGGGCATCATTTTGAAAAGTTAAAATTGTCAGAAGGGTAAACTTCAAACCATTGAGTTATTACTATATTGGGGATGTTAGTAATTTTTTTGGGTGGGCAGCAAAGCAAGGTTTATTGAGTGATAGCAAAGTGATAGTACAAAACTCCCAAGGAGGGAGGGGACCCAAGAGGGTTGCCGGATTTTAGTAATTTTTAAAACTAATAATTTTAAATGTCATTTTACATGTTGATGCCTGTGAGTCATGAAGTTTTCACAAGTCTGAAGTAAAATTAAGTTTGTGATAATGATGCTGCTGATTGTAAGTATAATAAAAAGATGGAGAGGAGAAGGTGAAGACAAAGAAGGTGGCCATGACAGAACATTTTATTTTTTCATTTAATTTTATTTTTTAAAGATTTCATTTATTTATTTATTTGACAGAGAGACAGCACAAGTAGGCAGAGCAGCAGGCAGAGGGAGAGGAAGAAGCAGGCTCCCCACTGAGCAGGGAGCCCCATGCAGGGCTCGATCCCAGGAGCCTAGGATCATGACCTGAGCTGAAGGCAGACACTTAACCAACTGAGCCACCCAGGTGCCCATGATAGAATATTTTAGCTAGTCTCTGACATTTTTCTTCTCTACAATTCATGTCCAAGTAGCATTTCCTTCATGAAATAATAGTGAAGATGATTGTAGTGGTATTTGCAGTAGACTCTACTGTTTTCAATATTCTGCCTTGGCAAATTAAAACACTGGCAACCCGGGGCACCTGGGTGGCTCTGTCGTTAAGCGTCTGCCTTCAGCTCGGGTCATGATCCCAGGGTCCTGGGATCGAGCCCCACATCAGGCTCCTTGCTCTGCGGGAAACCTGCTTCTCCCTCTCCCACCCCCCCTGCTTGTGTTTCCTCTCTCGCTGTGTCTCTCTCTGTCAAATAAATAAAATCTTTCAAAAAAAAATAAAAATAAAACACTGGCAATCCATTAGGTGTCAATGGGATCTGGATATTTATTTATCTATGAATAGTTTAGGGTCACTGATTTAGAAGACAGCTCCTTTTTAGCTCCTAAACTGATAGAAGACATTACTATTTTGTTTTGGTGGTAGTGGTGGTGTTAAAACAAATAATTACATTTATTACCATATTCTTGGGAAGTGTTTTTGTGACAGAAAAAAAAAAATATATATATATATGCCTCTGTTATTGCCCAGAATGTTAAACTCTAAATTTTTTCTATAAATAAATAGATAGGTCAAATAAATAAACTGATTTCAACATTATGCAGTACTAATATTATGAAGCATCTCGGAATTCATAAATTAAAATGCAGATATAATATATCCTCTAAGGAATTGAGATGAATTTAAAGAAATGAATCATTCATGAACTAAGGGGCTAAAAAATACAGGTGGACCCAGATTGTTGTTGTTGCTTATTTATTCATTTGTTTGTTTCTAAACAGCACAGGCAACTTTGCCTAGGGGCCATCTCTCTCCCGAGAGTGTTGTGGGGACTCTGGGAACATGGTAACCATCTCAGAATATAGCTGCAATCCACATAGTACTTATTCAAAAATCGGTTCCACTTGCTTACCCTCTTATAAGTAATATCCAGAAACTGCACACTACTCATATAATATTTCTAGAAACCTAGCAAATTAAACAACGTAAGTGTCTATGTCTATTCACTTAGAAAAGTATAATGAAGGAAATACTACATTGGCTCATATCCACAAGCTATTCAGTTTGATTATTCATTTATGGAGCATCAACTTTTAGTTTCCATGTATTGAAAATTTCTACTCATTTCATGTACAATATTATTGTGAAGGCATTATAAACAGGTTATTATATTTCATGTTAGACTCTAACTTCTGTGTTGAATGGCAAGGACTTTTACATGTCCATCAGGGAGTATTCTCAGCTTGTTTACTAAAAAAAAATCCGAAGGTCTGGATAAGCGCATGACCACCAACCTAATGACATTTTCCAGACTCCATTCAGCTTGGCTAGGCATGTGACCTACGTCTGGCAAATAGGATGCAATGAGACATGTGTTACTACTTCCTAGCTGGACTTCTAAAAAGCAATGCTTGTGAGTCACCAGGTAATCTTCCCTGTCCCTTCTGCTAGAAGGTGATAATAACAGGGAAAGGTCATTGGAACAAAAGGTAGATCCACAATTAGAAGATGATAGTGGTATTTCACCAGCTCTGTGCCTTACTTCTAACTACTACAGGAAAGGGGTTAAACTTTTAACTTGTGGGAGCCACTGTTCTTGTTCTATCTATACCATTTTCCTTCCCCCTTCTTTAACAGATATCAGATCTACATTGTGGTATGTGTGGTATGAGGACTCTCATGCCTACTCTTTATCATTCACAGGTTTTTCCATTAATAAATCCCTTGCACAACGAGTCTCATATTTTGTGTGCTTGTTGGAGGATCCAGCTAACACAGTGATTGTGGTCTCCTCTCCTCCAGGAAAAGAATGACTTACTATGACACTGTCTCTAGTATCACATTACTATCACTAAGAATTACATGAGCTACAAGTCTATAGCATTAAATAGGGGATCATAAAGCACAGATGGATTTGGGAGATCAGAAGTATAGGAAATTGATTTTAGATAAATCTGAATTAACCAGAATGACTCCCCAAACCCCCACTAAGAAATGCATGAAACAATTTTCCTGCCTAGCAAGTAGACCCAATGATTGTGTTTGTTTCTTAAAGTTTATGGTCAACCCCAGAATCCTCATTCTGACATTTCATTGTCATTGCAAAACTTTGTAGACATCACATAGTAGATGGTTCAAAAAAATAAAAATTTCATTGACCTCCAGGTATTTGCTATTAAGAAAATCCTGATAATCCAGTTAAGGATGGAATCCATAAAATCACTTTAGGGAAGCAACGCTTAACTGGCTTAATTTCTTTTTTTTGGTTATGCAATTTTAAAACACCCCAAAACACCTAAAAGTTTAAAATCTGTTTTCATTTTCCTGTTCCAGTGTTTTCATTTATGTTAGTGACAGACGAAGTCTCCAGGTTTCTGGGTTAAGGAAGAACAATCTGGTGCTAATATTTTGGCACTCTTTATTCCATTGAAGCTAGAAAATGTACTCACCTCTTCTGCATGGATGCCACACAGCTTGCTTCCTGACAAGAGTTTGTTCTTCAAGCTTTTATTCTGATGAAAGAAACATAGTTTATTGCTAAGAAATTATAAACCATTAACAATTCCTTAAATATGTCAGGCGCATTTCTCTGTTTTGTTCATGTATAAGTCCTTCATGATAGGAGATGTAATGGATTTGCATAAAGTGAGTAGAATCTGTCATGTAAAAGAATGTTTCTTTCATTCAATTAACATTCTGATATCTTCACATTAACATGCTCATTTGAAAAGATGGAACTTTATTTGGCCTTACATTTAATGCTGTTTTATTATATCTGCCTATTTTATATTAGAAAATAATTTTAGTTTCAAATCTGCAATTGATGCTGGTTTTTGAAAGCACATCTCTAAACAGCAAGCATTGGGTTTTTTTAATCATTATGTTCAATTAGCCAACATATTGTACATCATTAATTTTTGATGTAGTGTTCAACGATTCATTAGGATTCTGGTCACCTTGGATCCTAGTATAATATAGTCCCACACCCATGAGGGTCTGTATTCCCTTTAAAGACTACAGCTTTGAGTCCTCTTATATTCTGGAGGCCTGTGAATTATACTCAAAAGGCTTCTTGATGCTCAGAAGCCATTTCTTTTTTCAGGCCAATAAGTGTACTCTCTTTGCTGGGCTTGAGTCTGGACAGATATGATAATCCTTTGAACTCACCATAATTGACCTTGATTCATAGATGAATGTTTGTTACTTCTGACATAGAAGCCATGTGTTCTTAGCCATCTGAATCTAAACCCTTACAGCTATTCAATTGTATCTGCCTCATTATGCTCAGGCTTTTCTGTCTTTGTCCTGATAACTCAGGTACTTTTAGACAGGGGGGCTAAAGGGGAACAGAAAACTTAATGAAACCCACAGGATTGACTTTGTACTGTCTCCACAGGAGAAAACCATGTAGTGGTAAAGTACATCTCATGCATAATGACTCTAAAGAGAGTCGATCTGATGAGAACTATGAGCAAACTGAACACAATTTATGCAGAATGAATGAGTAACTGAATGAATGAATACATCAAATTTGAGAGTTCTTCACTTATAATTCTCACCTCTTGAACATCATTTCCTATTTTATTTTCCTGTCATGCAGGGAGGGGGTACAGCTGCCTCAGTCGGAAAGAAACCTTTGGCTAATTTTTCTTCTTTAGCGAAGAGTTGAAATTCTAAAAAACTCATTTCTTAGAATTTTAGTACTATGAAATGATTTACACAAATGAGGAGTTATCTTGATTCACTAAAGTAATTTTTTTGGCAAATATTCATATTCATCATACAACAAAGCACGAGATTAGAGTTTTTAAAGAGAATTTAATATATATTATCCCTATATTGAGAAAAACTGTAAACTATAACAAGGGGATGAATACCGATGTTCTAAATCTGCAGTGTTGCTCAGATTGTAGGTTAAAAAATACCCTAGTTTCCTTCTGTTTGTGTCTATTTATGATATTTTTGACATATGTGATCTTAATTTTTTCTCATAAATAGTCTATTTCTCCCTTTTTGATTTCTCCTATCATCTTTATACATAGAAATATCTTCATTATCTCTAGAGATTTAATACTCACTTAGATTTTTCATCTTTTTTTTTTTTTGAGAGAGAGAGAGAGAGAGAGAGAAAGCGAGCATGTGAGCAGGGGGGAGTGGGGCAGAGGGAGAGGGAGAATCTTAAGCAGGCTCCACTGCCCAGCGTGGAGCCTGATGCGAGGCTTGATCTCACAACCCTGAGATCATGATCTGAAATGAAATCAAGAGTAGGACACTGAACCGACTGAGCCACCCAGGTGCCCCAGATTTTTCATCTTTTTTAGGGTTATAGTCTTTTAGTGGAAAGACATGGAATTTAAATAAGGTCTATAGTTTGTTTAATAGTATTGTATTAATGTTAATTTTCTGGTTCAATAATTATATTATCACTCCGTATGATGCTGTATTAGAGGTTTGGGGCAAAGATACACAAGAACATTCTATACTAACTTGGCATGCCCTTTTCTATGTCAAAATCTATTTCAAAAAAGTTAAATTACCTAGGGGCGCCTAGGTGGCTCAATTGGTTGGGCATCCAAGTCTTGATTTTGGCTCAGGTCATGATCTCTGCGTCCTGGGATGGAACCCCATGTCAGGCTCCACGCTCAGCATGGAGTCTGCTTGGGATCATTTCTGTCCCTGTCGCTCTGCCCCTCCCCCTGCTCGTGCTCTCTATCTCCCTAAAATAAATAAAATCTTAAAATAAATAAAATCTTAAAAAAAAAAAAAAGTTAAATTATCTAAGAAATTAAAATTAACTCTGAGCTTCTTGAAAGTGGGTCAGGCAGCTCTGGCCATCACAGCACACCATTGCCCAGCCAGAGCATCTTGCTGTCTTAGGTGATGGTCAGGAATTACACCGTCACCTGTGTCACTAGAAATGGAAGAAATGGGGAAGACTGCTGTGGAGGTGCAGAGACCGATAAAGACTGAGTGGAATTCTGGTGTGCCTTTTTCACCCATTTTCAAGGGGCCATCAGCAGCATGGTGGATGAATACCTCTAGAGCTTTGAGCACTGTCAAGAGCCCCCAGGGATTGAGTCCCTCAAACCAGAGTGAAGATGTGATCCTGACGAATGACAACAACATGTCTCCAAATCAGCGCGGCTGTTTCTCTTCTCAATGGACAAAACCACAACCAGAAGTATCTTTGACATATTCTGTCACCAACTGCAGCTTGAATGGGTCCTATGCCTATGGATCAGTACCCAGAGTCCCAGGCGAGGACCTCTTCCATTCAGTCTGGCAAGCTGTGGCATTTCCCCTCCTCAGCCCGTTCCAGCTTTCCAGAGCCTGACTATTCTCACACCTACTCCACTGGGCACACGGTTCTAGAGCCTCGGCCTCATGGGAAATAGAAACCCTTCCTAAGTCTCCTCCAGCATGACACATACCTAGCCCATCCTCAGGAACCGGCTGTGTAGGACTGCAATTCTGCCCAGACAGCCAGAAGCATGGGACTGTTCTTCAACCTGCCTCCCAGATCAGCCCACTATAAGAAAATGTACTCCCCCACCCCACACCCACACACCCAGATCGTGGACATGCCAGTGCCAGCCTTACAAGCGAAAAAGGCCAGTCTCCAGAGAGAAGAAATCTATCCTTTTATTAAACTTCAGTTTGAAGAAGAGAACTCCTTTTTTCAAATCTGCTCATGATTTGCCTTCCACAGGAGCCCCCCTGACTTCCATAAACAATGTAACCTTCCCTTTAGCTCTTTCACTGCTAGTGACATCTGGGAAACATTAGCTTTCTTTTCAGCACAAAACCATTGGGGCCACCCATGTGGATACCCAGAGCATCCTAGACAAATTGGAGGTGAAAGACAAGGCTTGGTCTATGAGATGGCAGCAGGACCTCCCTGCAAATAGTTCCAGAAAAAAATGGTACACTTCTCCAATATCATTCATCTCTCTAATCTGGTAGACAGCTTTGTGTTCAGTATGAGCATGGCCCTTAGCGTGTGACAACTCAGGAAGTCGCTGCTACAATGCTCCCCGTCCACACACCCCGCTTGCTCCTGTGGAATGGCTCAGAGGGTGGAAATTAAATGAATTTGTGGATTAAAAAATACTAGTAAAATAAATAAAAATTTAAAAAATTAAGATAAATAAAATTGAGACAAGATAGGTGAAGTGTATTGGATATGGAAGATTTACATACCAACACAAACCATCCACATCTGAGTAACTTGATTAGAAATGATAATGCAGTTAATAATATATTTAAAATTTAGTGTATGTGGCCTGTACTATTTAAAGTTTGCACCTTCACTTAAAGCTTTTTTCCTTTTTTCTTCTTTCCCTTTTTTTTTTTTTTTAATTCTGTTCAATTCTAAGATAACACAATGAATAGAACTTTATTTCACTGGAAATGCTTATGATGGACTTGGAGAATGCATCTGGAACTGCACAGGGAAGACTGCTTCTCCTCAACATGGGTATCTTGGTGACCACCCCAAAGTGAGCAGCACTTCCATTATGTGTCCACCGTCTGTGCAGGCAGATGATAATTCTGGGCAACTGTGTAAACCATGTAAAGCAATATGTTTCCATCAAGCTAAATGTCATTTCTAAAGCTTAAGGATTAGAGGATTTCACTATTTAAAATATACCCAGAACTGGGGATAATAATTACAGTCACCCACAAAGGGGCCAATTGCGGCACACAAGGGAGACTTGTCAAGGCCCGTACTAAGATTGTCCTCAGATGACATGTTCTTCAGGAACATGAACGGCACATGGGACCGAAGAGGGAATACTGACTCCCAGACAATTCCCTGATTTAACCTTACCACTTGTGGTTAGTGAGCATACTTCTTTAATTCCAGAAGGAATCATGGCTTGATATCACTTCGGCATTAAGAACACAGTTTTGTTTTGTTTTTTTACAGTTTTGTAAGCAGACTTATGTCATTTCATCTACCCTCTAAACAGTGGATCTCATCCCTATCAAACCTAATGATGCTTTTACAAGATCTAAAACAACTTACACATATAATTATACCCAAGATGCCAGGATCCAATTATGATTATGCCTCACTTGAGGGAATATGAAGAAAAGTAGATTAAAAGAGTCATCAAATGTTTAGATGTCTGTTCTTCCTGCCTGTCACACTTCTGCTATCCCTTATTCTAATAACCATACTCTGATTTTTCTTATGAGCAGTATTTTTCCATGCTAATTCCATGTGGCTGGTTTGACTCTAACCCCTCCCACTCTATCTAGGATAAGGATAAAACTCAAGCTCAGCCAATCAGTCTTGGTCCAGATTTGGCAAAATAACATAAACACTGCTGATGAAAAGCTAATATAAATCTTTTCTTTTCAAGAATTATTAAGGAAAAGGTGCTGAGAGTCATCACTAAGTCAGAACCCCTCTGAGACGACCTAAAATGTAAAGGAACACTTGAGTATGGAGAGAGAAATGTTGAATCCTGGTGATAGCGTTGGCCCTTCTTCCCTGCTTCATACTTTCCTGAAGCTAGTATACTCCTGGGTGTTTCGATTACATGCTTCCAGCACCAGCCCTTCGGCTCTCTTGACACCATACTTACATCTTTTTGTCCACCCTATCTTACATAATCACCTAATTCTATCACATCTTTAGGATTCAGAGTAGCAAAGAACATCCAAATAACCATGCTTATATCTAATGCTTAATGCCATAACTTATCAGGATGTGGGCCATCTATTTTGCCTTTTCTAAATGGAAGGCAGACCTTGCTTCCTACCTATTTAGGGAATGCTCCCCAACTGGATGCTGTACAAATTTGGGGTAGCATGAAACAAATGTCCCTATGGCCTTCTTGGGAACCCAGCTTGTATATGTGTCAGCCCTGCCTAAAAATGTCATTTAATATTTCCCACTGTCTATAGGATAAATCTCAAACTCATATCTGATAGTAATATAATATCTATCTTAGGAAATAGATCTGCTTAATCTAGTTTTAGTTTTTACCTGGGAACTTAAAACATCACATTTTCAGTAGCATTTACGTGGTAGCTCAAACCCATCAAATGTTCTAGGCTACAAAACAGAAAGAGATATAAGCCTAGTATATCTCTATAATCTTTCTATATGTAAATGTAAAAATTCCAAAATTGCTGAGTCTAGATTTTACATAGTGCTTTCAAATGAAATTAGGTATTAAGAGGTATTACTGCTTGCAAATAATAAAAACCAATAATAGCAAAATCAAGCAAAACATGAATTTCTTGTGAATATCTCAAGCAGAATAAAGTCTGGGGAATAAGGCTCAGAAAGTAGACAGGAACCAAGTAAGACAAGGTATTTATGACTGTAAGACAGAATATAGTTATTATGACAACTATAAATCACTATACTTATTTACAAGGTGGAATGATGAGGTCTCAATGAATTTTCATGGTAAAAGTCATAACCTGGGACCACTTAGGATTGTCAAATACAATGAATTATGTATATGCATTTATTTATTTTTTTTAAAAGATTTTATTTATTTATTTGACAGAGAGAGACAGTGAGAGAGAGAACACAAGCAGGGGGAGTGGGAGAGGGAGAAGCAGGCCTCCCGCCGAGCAGGGAGCCCAATGTGGGGCTCGATCCCAGGACCCTGGGACCATGACCTGAGCCGAAGGCAGACGCTTAATGACAGAGCCACCCAGGTGCCCCTGTATATGCATTTATAATGTTATTTTCTAGATTAAAAATATATATAAACCACTGCTTCCAGGCAGCCAAAACCATGTGTTAATTATCTCCAAAGTGCAATTAAATGTAAACAAAAAGTAAAAACACCTGCAGTGTTATTCAAACTAAAACCAGACTGCTGTGTCTAACTGTGGAAAGTAGCTCCTATTTTAGAATTTCCTAAAACTGATTTTCAGAAACCATTATATATGACTGCTTGAGACCCACATTTGTTTCAATTTAAATGTGTTTTTAAAATGCCTATAGAAAGGGCATGCTCTTTCAAATAAGTTATTTTGTACTTGGAAATCTTATATCCCATATTAAAGAAAACAATATAGTTTAGGTGTAACATGTAACATAAATACTTTGCTTCTAAAATATTAGTAGATTTTACATTTTATAAATTTTTTAAAAGTCCCTTATTGAGGACATCTCAGGAAAGGGATGGGATACTGGACTGAAATTTAAATCATGAGTGTTTGTTTTATTAGTTCTTAGATGTACTTTTTTTTTTTTTACTTCTTACTGTTTCTGAAATCAGGATGTAGTCTACAACATTGTGCACGTTTCATTTAGTGTTTACAGTTTACCCACCTTAGGAAAGTTGTTAAGTCACTTTACAATTGATACTCCTTAAAATTTAAAGACTGTTATTCCACAGTTCTTGTTTCAAAATAAGAGGTAAAGAGGTCAATAAAGGGGAGAGTTTTTTCCTCCCATTTAGAAAAGCTTACCTGTAGAAAAAGTAGGGAAAATAAGAAATGTGTATTTGGCCTTTTTATTTGTTCTAAGCCACAGAGAAGACAAAAGTATACTTTCAAAATAAAGAGAGATAAAATTGTCTATGAAATAGTTTCAAACTGATAATGGAGAAAAAAGGCCAAATACAGATCTTTAGACAACTGAAATACCTTTTGTCAAAAAGACAAAGCTGTTCTCATGAATTATACAAAAATATAATGTAGGTATCAAGAGAAACACTTACTTGAAACTAAATATTTTCATTAATTTTTTTTCTGAATCATCCTGTTTAAATATAATGCTATGATTTAATCTATATGTGAACTAATTGCTAACTTTAATAAAGATTTATATTTTACAGAAAGATTTAAAATTGAGTAGGTGTGAATGAAATGATCATTCTATAAACATTTAAATAAAACCACCAGACAACCTTGCTATCATCCAAGTGATGGTAGATACCCCAGTTGAGTGTTGTTGGCCTTGCCAACTTCAATTCTAAATTGGTTGTAACAGAAGTTTTACAAGTGCTAATAGATTTCCTCATTGAGGTTAACTCAGGAAGAGTATGGGATATTGAAGTTGGCTCTAATTCATTAGAAAATGTAAGAGTGCTTCATGAGAGTTTTATTCTTGGCTTAGCCCCAAAGTAGCTCTAATATCTAGTATAAGTCATCTAACCCCTGGACATATGTGTCAATATATGTTGAAATAATGGAGAATATTTAGGTCATCTCTTAAATTTCTTGCATCTTAAGGACTGCTGTCCTACTATTGAGAGAGGACGTGAGGGATATGAGCTGATGACTTTTTCTGGTATCAAGTAAGAGGTAATTGTATGACATTCCAACTTACTGAGTAAATTAATTAGATATTCTATGTGCTGCTTAGCTGCATCTCATACCCACGAGATCACTTTTCAAATAGTATGGATATAATACAGAACCCCACAGCTGGGTTCTTGAGGCAGAACAATCGTACTTGAATTCCACTTTTTATAAGCTCTGTAAATTTGGATGCATCTTGCAACCTCTGATAATTCCTCTGTTTTCTCATCCATACAATTAGGTAACTGTCATAACCAGCTGGTTCTTAATGGGGCAGTTTATTAAATGAGATTATATAAGCAAAACACTTATGACAGTGACACATAGTGAGGACTTAAAAAATATTAGATCTTACTATTTCAATAAAACTCACTTCATCTTGTACAAATAAAGAAGGAAAACTTTTTTTTGATGATTAGAACAGCACTCCAGAAGTTTCAGGATTTCAGCATTACAAATAAAATATATAAAAATATAAATACATATTACATATATATATATAAAATATAAATATATAAACATATGTATATATAGTAGAAGATGGCAGTTAAGTTTCTAGCTAAGGAACTCTAATTGATCAATAAATAAAATTTATTGTGGAAGTCATTGCATTCAATGGTATTTCTTTCTATGTCTGACTTGTTTTTCTTTTAAAATAGACAATTCTCCTGCAGACGGAACCTGCTTCTGCTGTCATTACTAACTCCCTTCCCTTATCAGAGAGCTCTCATTCTGATGGGTTAAAAAATGTAGCTAAATATATGAAATGGCATTCACTGCAGAAATAAATTTATGAAAAAAGCATTAATATTCTTGTCAACATTTATAAAAACCTTTTTTGTACTAGGAATGGGGCTAAAACAATCCCTCTTTTCAAGGAGTTTGCAATCCATGAAGGAGGCTGAGAGTAGCACTCAAAGGCTCTGGAGGGGCAGCTTCTCAGGGAGTGACACTGAGCTGTCCTCAGCTGTGTTAAAGGAGTCAGCTTAATAACAGGAAGAGGCAAGAGAGAGGGGAGAGTAGGTGCATTTGAACTACAAGATGCTCGGTGGCAACATGCATAAAGTAGCAGTGAGAGAGTAGAAAGATGAGACTAAAGACTGGGGTGAGCCACATTAGCAATGAATGTGTAGCATGGAAGTCACGTGATCAGATTTACTTTTTATAAAAATGAAATAGGAGTTTGCCTCCATTAGGTTCTATTTGCAGTTATAATTTAGGCAGTATTCTACGGAGAGAATAAAAAAGTCATAGAACTCAGTAACAATGAAATCTGATTAAAACATGGGCAGAGGAACTGAACAGACATTTTTCCAAAGAGGACAAATGAAGGGCTAACAGGTACATGAAAAGGTGTTCGACATCACTAGTCTCAGAAAAACGCAAAGCAAAACCACAGGGAGATGTCACGTCACTCCTGTTAGAATGGTTATCATCAAAAAGACAAGAAGAGAAAACAAGCATTGGCAAGGATGTAGAGAAAAGGGAACCCCGGTGCACTGTCAGGGGGGATGCAAATTTGTACAGCCACCATGGAAAACAGTAAGGAAGCTCCTCAAGACCTTAAAAATAGAATTATGCTATGATCCAGCAATCCTATTTCTGGGTATATATCCAAAGGAGATGAAAACAGGATATTGAAAAGATGTCTGCATTCCCATGTTTATTGCACCATTATTCACAATATACAAGACACAGAAACATCGTTAAGTGTCTGTCAGTGAATGTATGGATAAGGAAGATGTGATACACACACACACACACACACACACACACACACACACACACACACACCAGGAATATTATTTACCCATGAGAAAGAAGAAAATCCCACCATTTGCAACAACATGGATGGACACTGAAGGCATTATGCTAAGTGAGATAAATCAGAGAAAGACAAATACTCTATGGCATCTCTTATATGTGGAATCTGAAAAAGCTAAACTTATAGAATCAGAGAATAGAATACTGGTTACCAAAACCTGGGGGTTGGGGGAAATGGGGAGATGTTGGCCAAAGGGTACAAATTTCCAGTTAGAAGATGAGTAAGTTCTAGGGATCTAATGCACAACATTGTGACTATATATAGTTAGATATACTATATCATATGCTTGAAAGTTGCTAAAGAAGGAAGATCTTAAATGTTCTAACCACCAAAAAGAAATGGTAATTATGTGACAAGACGGAGGTATTAGCTAAAGCTATGATAGTGATTACACTGCAATATATAAATGTATCACGTGAACATGGAACACACCTTAAACTTTGACAATGTTGTATGTCAATTATACCTCAATAAATCTGGAAAAATGAATGAGTGCTGAGTATATGTGTGTTTAAACTATCATTTGTTGAATGCTTATTTTGTGCCAGCTATTATACAATTATTTGCCTGTAGGGCTGCTATGAGGATTCAGTGAAAAAGTAACGAGGATTCAGTGAAATAACTTATATATCCTCATTACTTTTTCACTGAATCCTCATAGCAGCCCTACAGGCAAAAATTCTTAATCATCTCCATTTTTTAAATTTATTTATTTATTTATTTTCTTTGAGAGAGAGAGACAGACAGACAGAAAGCGTGAAGAGGAGCGGGGTGTGGGAGAGGGATTGGTGGAGAGAGGCAGAGGGAGAAGAATGAGAGAGAATCATTTTTTTTTAAATATGTTATTTATTTATTTGACAGAGAGAGCACAAGTAGACAGTGAGGCAGGCACAGGGAGAGGAGAAGCAGGTTCCCCACCGAGCAGAGAGCCCAATGTGGGGCTCAATCCCAGGACCCTGGGATCATGACCTGAGCTGAAGGTACCCAGAACCACCTGGGTGCCCCTAAAGAGAGAGAATCTTAAGCAGGCTCCATGCTCAGTGCAGAGCCCAACTCTGGGGCTCCATCTCACAACCCTGAGATCATGATCTGAGTCAAAATCAAGAGTCAGATGCTAAAGTGACTGAGCCACCCAGGTGCCCCTAATTATCTCCATTTTAGAAATGACAAAGCTGGGATTAGTCCAGGTCTAACACTGGCCAAAAAACCATGTTCTTCTCCAGCATGCTGTATAGTTTTTACAAATTCTTCTTTGCTTATAGAGAAATACAGAAGAGAGAGAGAGAGAAAGGTAGAGAAAGAACATAAGTCCTCGATTTCTACTGAGTAATAGACAACAACCAAAATGTACATAAACGGTGAAATTTGTCTTTGAATTTTTAATTCCAGATACATGCATTTTTACCAATCAATCCAACCCCAACAGGTAATACAATAAAGCATGGTTTATAAAATAACTTTACCCCTAGAGCAGTAGGGCAAAGTAAATTTGTTGTGAAATCATTAGGAAAGATCAGAAAATTCACTTGTAATTACTTCTGAGAATATCCTCAGCTCTGCCCAGTTAAGTCTTGAACACCTACCATCCTCTCTTTGCAGTACTGCTGGGAATTCCTAGCTCAATAAAGTCATTCCATCCTAAGAACACAGTTGAGTAACTACAACTGAGAGGAGATCTCCTTTTTTCTTGTCTTTAACTTTGTGGGAAACCTGAATTCTTTTCTTGCTTTTTTCCCCAGAGTTTTACCAACATTTCCTCAGGCCCAGGATAAAAAAAAAAAAAAAAAAAAAAAAGTGTTAAGACATATTTCCACATTGAAATAAAAATGGTACAACTGCATAAGACATATCAAGGCTGTGTCATTTATTTATTTATTTTTTAAAGATTTTATTTATTTATTTGAGAGAGAGAATGAGAGAGAGCACATGAGAGGGGTTAGGGTCAGAGGGAGAAGCAGACTCCCTGCCGAGCAGGGAGCCCGATGCGGGACTCGATCCAGGGACTCCAGGATCATGACCTGAGCCGAAGGCAGTTGCTTAACCAACTGAGCCACCCAGGCGCCCCAAGGCTGTGTCATTTAAACCTAATACCATTAACTTTAAAAATTGTTTTGTTCAGTCTTTGCTACTCAGTTACCATTGCACAAATGATGACTAAAGGTCATTAATGCTTGCTTACAAGAATAAATTGGGACCTAGTTTATTATTTATGATTTAATTGAATCTTGCCAATTATGCTGAGGCATAATTTGTCCAGACAAGAGTTCCCCCCACCCAGAGTAGCTTTATTTTTATTTTAAATTATTTCAATGACTATACATACTTTTTCTTTTCAATCTTTGGACTCTTCAGAGTGACTGAGCGGTTTTTTTTAGGTCATTTCGTTCTTCAATGTCAGATACAATGTTCTTTATAGAGTATGAACATAATAAAGTTTGTACTGGATATTAAACTCAAAACCTGTAGTTATGTCATAGAGAAATATATAAGGGATGGATTTCATTTATTTATATTCTGACAATTTTCAAATTACATGTTTCTTTCATACCGATAGCTGAGTCATAATAATCCTTAGTGCTGGACTCAATGTTGGATCTGGCTAACAAACAAACAAACAAACAAAAACACCCAGCTGTCATATTTCATAAATAAGAATATGTTTGACTGGAAAGGTTTTAATTGAAAGGCTTTGTCTAAAACTACTATGCAGTTTTATATGGGACACTCTACAATGTATGAAAAGCATAATTCTCCCATGAGGTCCAGCATGTTATAGGTTAAGAACTATAATAAGCTCCCCTCCCCACCAAGATAAAGTTTAAATTGTGGCTTCTGGAAAAAGGAAGGAAAAAAAAAAAAGGTATTTACAGATAGAAAGCACGAATGCTTTCATATAGGTACATCAGGGGAAATACTGAAGATGGGAAGTTTTCCTTTCTTTCAAACATTAGGTAGATGTGTCTATTTCATAGGTATATGCAAAAATAAAGTAGAATTTCTACTCTGTCTGTAGCCATAGTTGGGCCTAATCTGCACTGATTCAAATGCTGGTTCTTAGGTAACAGTATGATTAATATCATTCCTTGCACTAGAATGTTACACTTTTTGTTACAGAGTAATCTGGATTCTACCTGACTTAATGAATAGAACAAATTGAACTGCACTAAGATCTTAGCACTGGTTAGATTGTTTCTTCTAGATATCTGCACAAACCATGGTTGAGCCTGGCTAACACTGCTGGTAACAAATTAATGATAACTGCTTAGTGTTTTCTATTACCCTAAAGAAGTTCAGATGGATCAAAATAAATTTTTGAATTAAGTGTGATGCTTAAATCACAACGTGCTTTATTTAGGATCAAATGCATCTGCTGCCACCATTCTCTTAAGCATAAATTTGCTCAGTCTTATCCGAAAGTGTGCTCATAAGCCTTAAATAGCACGTATTTTGCCAGTATCCTTTCCTAGTTATTTAAAACTTAATAATCCTGCTACAGCAATTGCACTCCAAGTGATTGGGCAAGCTGTGAGAAGAGTGACTGGTGGTGCTGTACAGACTTTCTCCTTTGAAAGGAAATTATGTCACTATGAATTTTTTGCATGTGAATGAGTATTTTGATCTTGGTGGAAACATCTGTTTAGAGTGCCTTCATCTGTTTAGAATGCGATGGAGGAGACAGTTGCTCAAATACTGATGCTAAAAGATTTCATGGCAAAGTTGCCTCTCTCCATTCTAGGGCTGGCCTCTACTGGTGTCAGAAATTTCACCATTAAAGCCAGAACTCTGGTGCTGATTTCATTCACTTTGTCATTTATTCATCTGTTCTTCAAATATTAAATAAGTGCTCCTGTAAACCATGCAGGGTAGGCACAGCAAGGTATTAACATACAATACTTGATGCTCCACATTATGTGTCGTTAGGGAACTGAAAATTAAAACAGCAATGAGATACTACTACACATCTATTAAAATGACAAAAATTCAAAACACTGACAACACCAAATGCTTTTAAGGATATGGAACAATAGGAATGCTCGTTTACTGCTGGTGAGATTACAAAATGGTATAGCCACTTTGGAAGACAGTTTGGCAGTTTCTTATAAAACTATGTATGCTCTTACCATATGATCCAGCAATAATGGCCTTTGGTATTTACTCAAAGGAGTTCAAAATTATATCCTGCACAAGGATGCTTATAGCAATTTTATTCATAATTGCCAAAACTTGGAAGTGACCAGGTGTTCTTCAGTAGGTGAGTGAATGAATAAACTGTGTTACATCCAGAAAATGGAATATTATTCACACTAAAAATACCCAAGCTATCAGGGCATGAAAAAACAAAAGTAAACTTAAATGCACATCACTAAGTATAAGGAGTCAAACTGAATAGGCTATATACTCTAAGATTGCAACTATACAACATTCTGAAAAAGAAAAAAAATTATGGAGACAGCAAAAAGTTTACTGTTTGCTAGGGGCTCAAATGAAGGAGATGAATAGATAGACCACAAAAGATTTTTAGGGCAGTGAAACTAATCTCTATGAGACCATAATGGTGGATGCATGTTATTATACATTTGTCAAAATCCGTAGAATATACAACACCATGAGTGAAGCCTAATGGAAGCTATGGCCTTTGGGTGATAGTGATGGTCAATGTAGATTCATCAATTTCAACAAATGTACCACTTTTGTGTAGGATGTTGACAGTGGAGGAGACTGTGGATCTATGACGGCATAGGGTGTATGGGAACTGTGTACTTTCTACTCAATTTTGATATAATCCTAAAACTACTCTAAAATATAAAATTATTAAAATAAACAAACAAACCTGTTCAAAACTACTAAAAACATAATAATATCTGACCTTACAATCTACAAAATAATAGACTTAAGTAATTGGTATATTTAGCATTTAAACCAAGTATATTGGATCTCCCATGTAAAATATATGTTTTTTTAAGGAATAAAATCAGTATGATTGCATGAAGAGATGGATATTAATAAAAAATATTTTTAAAAAACAGCTTTATAATAAAACTACCTTAACTTTGATAAAGTGGCTTTATGTCACAGAGAGCTCTTTGAAAGATCCTAAAGGAGCAGTTTAATAGTTAAGAACTTAAGATCTATTGAAATAATGGACTGTAAAACAGAGATCACAAATTAAGCTGTAAGTATCCTTTCTATTGTTTGCTAAAGTAACTAAAAAATAACAAATAAGCACATTAAAAAGAGAATACTAATAATTCTTCAACTTGACACATTTTCACAAATATAGTCATTTAAAAATAAGTAAAATGTATACAATTGATTTTATTTATCTTCTTTAGTCTTTACAAACTTGTCACAGAAACTGCTCACTGAAATTCCAATATGCCTGTAGAAGCACTTTGCTTTATTGTAGATCTCATTCATGTCAGCAAACATTTTTTTCCACTTTATATTTACATTGGAATTTTAAGTGATTATTTTCATGTTATGACTCAAAGTTTTGACTCCTGCTTCTAACAGAGTGGTCCCAGGAAAAGAGAATATATATGTTGGGTAAATACTATTTAACTTTTTCTGAATATTTGAAGCATTTGGTTTTAAAATCAAATCACTTTAAACTTTCTCTAGTTACTTCTCATTTTTCTCCCAAATACATAATCAAGTGCTTAAGTTTTGGCCTTGAAGAACTCATGCAAAAGCACACTATTGGTCCCCCCTTACACAAGACTCACCCATCCTGTCCACAGAGATGTCAGATCTAGTGTTATTTTTTTTTTCACTGCATAAACTTCTCTTGCTAAGACACATGTTCTAACCCTACTTTTTTTTTTTTTTTTTTGGCTAATACTCAAGCCTGTTCTTTTCATTATTGCTGAATATCTTTATCCAAGAATAACTTTGATTTCCCTTAAACTATAACCAAAATATCTCAGTTAATTGAAAAGCAATGTAACTGAACTTTAAATGCATTAACACACTGAAAGGCATTAAATCATTAAAGACCTGACATATCAGAATGGAAGTTATGAGTATGCCAAATATTAAACCCAGGTAACAGTAAAATCATGAAACTTGGATTAGGTGACTCTCTTATGCTCAGATGGCAAACAAGAAACAAAGCCAAGATTCAAATCCAGGTTTTGACCTCCATCAGCTCTCCTGTGTCCATGGCTCAGGCTTATAAAAACCGTATCTCTGCCTCCCACCCCAAAGTCCCTAACAACTCGGCTTAGAAAAAATTCTCTCCTGTGAAGCAACGATTGCCATGCTGTACAAAGCACTTTCCACAACACAGATACATCTGAAAGGACATATTGTTGTCTAGGATGGTACTACAGTTAAGGAAGAAGGAAGGCAGGGAAACTTCTTTTCAAAGACAAAAACAAAACAAAACAAACAAAAACCTGAAGCAGCTAAGAAATGCCCAGCACTGCACAAAATCTCAGAGATACGATAATAAACGAGATGTAGTCTTCACCATCTACAATTTTACAGTCTAACCCTGATGTGCGCAGAGAGCGAGGGGAACCTTACAAGCTGGATGTCAACACAGAAATGGGTTGTTTTCGTACCAAACTTTTCCAGGAACTTCCGATAAGCCAGTGGGTCTCAAAATATGTTTTCTGGACCAGCAACAAGCATCACCTGGGTACTTACGAGAAATATAAATTCAGAGGCCCCAAACTGTCTTTGACTTACTGAATCAAAAGCTCTGAGGGCAGGCCCTGGCTATTCTGCTGCTCACTCAAGTCTGAGAAGCACTGCTGAACACAAATGTAATAATTTGTCCAGATTTATACAGGTAAGTCTAATGGGTATTCCATTCCTGGTTTTATGCCCACGGCTAAATAAAATCTGTCTAGTTCATATCACTTACAAAGGTTTTAAGTGAACTGCTCCCATTCCTTCACCTCCACCACCGCACCCTGAGGGATTTTAAATGCTACAGATTACCTAACACATGGCTACCTTCATATGCTACTCCGGTATCATTGCTAAGCAGCCCTCTCCAATGTGGTCAAAGCACACCCATAAATCCTTCTGGCTGCAGTTCTGTGACGGGGCTATTTTTCATGATGACGGCAATATATTTCAAAAAGCCTTTAACATAAACCTTGCATTGTACACTTCTCATGAATAATAAATCAGTCATCTAAATAACCTTACTAAAACCCACTTCCACAGGCATTCCCTTGGTATGGTGTTAGGGCCTTGGAACTCAATGCTGCCCATTTGACTGGCAGGTATGGTTCCTCCCCAGCTCATCAGGCTTCTGATGCCAAATGCACACTCGGCTCGTGTTTTCCACTCAAGGTTTTTTGGCTTGGAGTTCACTCGAGTCTCTCTTAAAGCTTAGAACTGGAGGCAGATTTTTTTTTTTCTAAGTTACTCTACCAATCTTAGCATAGAATTATCTTCATCACAGAGTCAAAATGTTGTCACTCTATTCTTTGAAGGTGTTAAGAGCCAGACTCCTGCTCACTGGATGTGTTACCACCTCCCTGGTGTTACCCTTGCCTGTTTGATCCTCATCTCCGTATCTACATTCCACCATCAAAGAAGGGGGAAAGAAAAAGAGGAGAGTAAATGGATTTTACTTTATGGATACAATCTGAAAGGTGCCCACATCTCTTCTGTTTATAGAACAATGGACAGCAATTAGGCACATGGCCCCAGCAAGCTGCAAAGGAAGCTGGGAAATGTTTATTCTGGGTATCAATTTGCGTAAATGAAAGTGGACTATTGTTTCAGAACAGAGAGAACAGCTATTGCTGGAGAACTGTTGATCTTTGCCACTTTTTCCTGGTTAACTAGCAGAACACATGAGAAGCAGCGTTTTCAGCTGAAAGCATTAGTCCACCTATTGCCTGCTCCATCCTCTATGAGTCTGCAGAAATTGGTCAATTATGTATTTTGGTCCTTGTTCCCAAGCCACTTGTGACCTATCTGATGAGGAAGTAAACACCAGAGATGAAAGGTTTATTTCCAATTTCTCACACTGGAGTCCTCAAATCACCTTCAGAATGACCTTAGGTATTTAATTGGAATCCTAGTTCCTCCCCAGACTTGGTGAATCAGAGTCTCTGGTAACATGCCCCAGGAACCTACATTTTAGCATTACCCCCAGAAGAGTCTTAGGCACATTAAACTTTAAAACCACTGCAGAGTCAGAGGAAGAAACGGCTAGATTTTAATTTTGGGGGGATCTCTCTGTCTTATCTTATGCCCTCCCACTGCTAATGTTCTTCTGTAATATCTGCACGTTGGTCTTTCTATATTTATTAATCCCTGGCAGGTGTTAGAGCTCAAATGTTCCAGAAGAAAACAGTGAAACTTTCACAGTTATTCTTTCACAGTTACTCTCTTACACAAAACAGTTACACTTTCACAGTTATTCTCTTATATAAGCTTCTTACCAACCCTGTAAGGTAGCTAGCAAGATGTTCCTATTTAACAAACAAGTAAACTTACTTGACATTCAGAGAGGCCAAGAGACTGGCCCAATGCTACATGGCTCTTAAGAGGTACAGGTGGGTTAAGATCTTTACTTAAGCACAGGCCCTGTGCTAGTCTTCACCTTCTCGCAACTGTCTCCCAAATAATAAGAAAGCTGAGAGCATGACCCCAAAGGTGACCCCAAGGTGGCTTCTGCTTTGCCACCTTTGACCCACGAGGATGTTTATTTTGATACATTTGCCCACAGTACCTGCAATTATTCCAACTAGAAGGACTACTTGGCAACTTTTAATGTTGAAAGTGGTATCTAAGGTCAAAGGGTTTTCCTGAGGGAGGTGGGAGGGAAGTAATACTAACTGGCCAAAGCACGAGTTTAGGCTCTTCACACATTATGGATACAACTCACACTCCAAAGACCAAAGACTTGGTCACTCCATCATTCTGATTTATCTTACGCTGGGCTTAGAGTGTATACATGGTCCACGATCCTGCATTTACCTTTACGTTCTTCTAATTATGCTCAACAATGTAAAACATATGCACCACTTGAAGGAGTTATGAATAGATGTGGGATTTCAAAATCACTAGTGCCATTTCACTTTCAAAGTTTGGAAAGACCTGCGGCTCATCCGAATCTTGTGCCCACATTGGATTCTTCCTGTGCTGTGCCTGCTGCAGGCTGTGCTTTGAGACTCGCACCGGGGTTCTAAGGCATCAGAGTCTGTGAATGAACTGTCAGCACATCTGTCTGACTTGCATTTCCATCTGTTCATGTGGTGTGCACCTGTACTTGGCTGATTAGACAAGAACAAGGGAAAGAGTCTTCTAATGCTATTCTCCTTACAGTCAACACTGAGATTTTTTTCACTTTTTATGTGATAGAGTGTTAGAGAGGGGAAAAAAAAAAAACCATGAAACACAATTCACCAGACATGTTTTAGTCCCGGGGCTCCCATTTACACCCATCACCACGGACATACCTGCACTGGGGCACTTTTAAACCTCGCTTTCTCCATCTGTAATTACGTCTGCCTTTTCACTATGTTAGTGTGAGAATAACAGGAAGCAATGGATGCGCAAGTGCTTTGTAAATATAAAAAATGCAATTCTGCGTATGGCATATATTCTTATGTCACTGAGACCGAAGCACAAACTAAAACTTACAGAGTGTAGGATCCTCCTAGAATACGGGGTTTGCCGGTTGACTGAAAAAAATCCGTATGTGTTCTACTGCTTCCGTATGCTTAAATTATTCTCCATTTCAGCGAGTATAAAATCGGGATCAAAACATGCAGGAAGAGAGGATTTTGGAAGAATTGACAGGTAATTAACATTTTAAATATGCTTTTTAATCTTCCAAAACGTTTTAATCTCTTCAAATGGTGTGTAGGAGAGGCACTACTGAGCTGCTTCAGCCAAGGCAGGGAACAAAGTGCTTAGATTAGGGAGTACAGCTCAGACTGCAGCAAATATTGCATGAAATCATTCCAGATGGATACAAGTGCCCATAATTAGTAGCAAACACTGTGCAAAGCATATTAGAAGGAACAACCTCCTTCAGAATGCCCCTGAATTAGACTAGCCCAGGTATGTAAGGTGAATTTTCAGTGATGGTAAATAAACACCAAGAAAGTCTATATATGAAAACTAATATAAGAAGATGACAGCCCGGTGCAGATGTAGAGAAAGACAGTGTCTGAACATATGAAAGGGAATCAGAACCAGCTGGACATTTATTATAATGGGGAGAAGAAAGGTACAGGAGGGGGAAGAGGGGACCTGGGATAAGAAGAGGGAAGGAGAGGAGGAGGAGGTGGAAGGAGAAGAGAGACAGGAAGAGGAGATCCATAGAAGACCAGAATCAGATGTAATTAATGGAAAGATTTCCATCACTTCCTGAGCAAGGTAGGATTAGGAATGAAAAGATCATTGTAAATAGATCTGTGTATCATTAGAGTTTGGGAAAACTACTTCCTAAAGCAATGGCACATTGTATATAAAGCTCACCCCAAAATGTAGGTCAGTTATTCTCAAAAAAAAATGTTCACATTTATTGCACAAAGGTTTTGAGTTAAATAAATAGGTTCTCTAAATGCTATTAAACAACTCTTAATGTGGGTTATAATTCTAAGGAATACTAGCTCTATGAAATAGTCATAGCTACAACATCACAAACAATTCTGTGATTAAATATATTTGAGGAGCATTGTTCTTTGATGCAGGGCATCTCTGAAATTGATATGAAGAGAGCCTGATGAGTCTGCAGGGCAGACTAGAGGTCATGGTACTTCTAGCGGAGCTCAGGCTCCCTTGAAAAGCCTTTCTGACAATTAAAATCAAGACTGAAGTGCCCTGAGGGGATAAATTCAGGCTGACAGCACAACTTATAGAACAGATGATTTCTGGAATCAGGTATACATGATGGCTGGTTGATGGTGGCGAATTGATAGGGGTGATGACAAAATTTCAAGAGACTAATATAGCCAAATAAAAAAGTAACATTATATTAGTGGCTTAAGGTCATTAATCAACCATTTTCATTGAAGAAATTATGGTGGTTGACAACCTCATTAGTAATCAACATAATTCAAATTTATAAGAGATAACATTTTTATGTATCAAATTTGTTTTTAAAAAATTTAAAGAGACTGTGAAGGACTTAGTAAGAGAAGGAAAGTGAAAGTATAATGAAAAGGTATTTTTAAATACTACTAAAAAGAAAATAAATTTGTATAACCCCCTTGGGAAATAATTTGACAATATATTTGACTATCTTAAGATTCTTATTACATTGTAATTCAGTGCTGCCATTTCTTAACAATGAACCTAAAAATAATACAAGAAAAAAAGGCACCAGGCAAAAAGTCGTTCATTGTTCAATATTTTATAATAATATAAAACACGAAAGCAACATAAATGTTTTCCAGAAGAGACAGCTAACTGAATAAATAGACATGGCTAATTTGTCTCCTCATTGTTTCTCTTACATTTAGATTGTAATCTGAGACACCAGTAGAGAACAACAGCTGTAGGATTTCTTACCAAGAAAATGATCAAGATAACAACTCCAATGAAATGAACCTTTGTTTTCAATAAAAGATATTAGCCAAGAGAATCCCCTTAAGACTTGGCATAATTGCTAGTCTGTGACAGATTAAAACAGACCAAATTTCTTGGGTAATTTTTGAGCCAGCAGCATCAAAAGCACAGAGAATTTAGAATACTTTGGGGCGGATTTATTGCAAGTTTCTTCACTTAAGTTTCAAGTCCAAAACCAGGGAATCACACCTTGAAGAGACAGGTTCCTTGCAAGTAACAGAAACAATGCTTGCCATCTTGTAAGAAATGTTCATGTTGTGTGTGTGTGTGTGTGTGTGTGTGTGTGTGTATGTATATTGCCTATCCCTATCTATCTATCATCTATCTATCTATCTATCTATCTATCTATTATCTATCTATCTATCTATCTATCTATCTATCTATCTATCTATCTATCATCTATCTATCATCATCTATCTATCTATGTTGCGCTGTCAGTCTGAATTTATGCCCTCTGGGCACTACTTCAGTCTTGATTTTAATTGTCAAAAGGCTTTTCAAGGGAGCCTGAGCTCCACTAGAAGTACTCTGATGTCTAGCCTGCCCCTGAAGACTCTTCACGCTCTCTTTACATCACATGATATGAATGAACTGTTATACTCAAAGATTTTAGTAGGTCTAGGATGGCTGGAAAACAAGTATTAGAAAATAGGCAGGACACTCAGCAGAAAGACAATACCAAGACTGTACTGCAGCTACTATTGATGGGTCCTCCAAAATATTCTCTAAGCATTCAGAATTCTGGCAGAAAACGCATGGTCAGGGTTAGGTAGTATGATTGTACAAGAAGACAAATAACAGAAGGGTCTGGCCTCCCTCAGCTCCCATTAACGGATGGCCGTGGAAGGAGGCACTAAGGCTACAAACAAAGGAAAATACCCCCAGATGGGAGAATAAAGTGCTAAGAGTAAAGGGTATTGGTTGGAGGTTCTAAAGCCAGAAATTGACGACGTTTGCTACCATCATCTCCAGAGCCACTTTGTACTCACCAAGGGCTATCACAAAAACCATGAAATATGCTATTCACAAGATCATGTTCTTTATAACATCAATACAAGCTCTCCTCCCCTTTGTAGGGGTTCCCAGGTCACTCCCATCCGAGATTAGTACCTACAGGATCATGCTTACGTGACTTGCCAGATAATTCTATTTAGGCTCTCTTTCTATCAGGTCTCATCTGCTTGTACTTAATTTATCACTCCATGCCATTTGGATTATTATCTCTGGCTTCTGCTTCGCTGTCTCACCAGGAATGACAGTCACTGAGTCTAGAATGCCATTATCTTTTAAGAGGGGAGACAGTTCTCTCATTCTTCTTCTCTAACTGGCTAGCAAATTCTCAATGTGATTTTCTACTTTTATTTAGGGTATCCAATGCCTTCTTCTCTCACTGATGTCTGCTAACAATTCTGAAAATATCTGTAAAGAAAATTTCCCCAAAGAGATGATATGTCTGGAATGCTCAGATAGATAGACTGTGCCTCAATCTGCCTTTCGTTCTACCCAATTCCAGCAGCATTTACAGAGATGCTGCTCTATACCAGACTTCCTGATTACAAGTGGGATATGAATGAGACCAGCCACCAGCCTTCAATGCACAATGCCTTGAGAAATACAGACATAGATTGAACAAGCTATACTACTGACATGGTAAATGGTAGTTATTGATACCAGCTAGGTTTTATGGAATCCAGAGGAGGGAGAATTGGCATTTCTAGGAGGCTGGGAAAGTGTCTCAAAAAATTATATTTACATTTTATTTTGAATGTTGCAGGTCTCTCTCTCTTACACACACACACACACACACACACACACACACACACACACACAGAGGCATACATAATCCAATTATAACCTAATTGATGTCTAATCTTGCCTGAGCAAGCAGGAAGGCTGGACCTTTAACTCAGGCTAGCATTGAAACTGTAACTAAGCATGCAGTAGAGAGAACCAGAAGGAAATTTAGAAAAATGTGCAGCCTAGACAATAGTGGCTCAGGGAATAAGAAGTTATCTGAAATGTGCAGTTTGATTAGGGAAGCAGAATGTGAAAAGGGGGAAACACTTTGAGGCAACAGAAGGAGGAAGGAATAGCCTTTTAGGATGATGTACAGTCTGCCTTAAAGATTTTTAAAAATTAAAATCTAAAGAGTCCAAGTCATTTGTTTCTTCTTTTCTTGTTCCTTTAAATGTTCCTGATATGCCCATCCAGCACAGGCTGTGGGGGATAGCAGGTGCAGTGTGGCTCAATACTCCGTCCCTGGGATTATCCAAAGCCACCTCCTGCTGTCACCAGCTCTCATTTTCCCCTTGGATGACTCTTTAACAGGTGCCCCTCATTCACGCTACACGTTTTTACCATACTTTTCCAGTAATTCTCCTGGCCCTGTGGAATGATATCTATTATTTCTAGATTTCTTTTTAATTGTTCTTTATATTCTTCTTCACAAATTGTCATCAACATTTTTAAATTAGAAAAAAAAAAATCATTATTTACTAAATATTTGCTATTGGCAAATTGACCAGGCCAGGGGTTTGTACATACACTTTTCTTAAAATTTCTCCATAAATATTTGAGGTAGATTAATTTAAATAGATGATTCAACTTTGGGAATGAGGAAAAAAATGTTTGAGTATTAACAAAAACAAAAAAGTACAAAAACAGTGGTTAACAGAATCTATCCCAAGACTCCTCTGCCACCGAACTCCTGGGCGTTTTGACAATCTCATTTCCTAATTAATCTGGGTATTGCTCAAGCACGCACTGGGATTGTATTTCTGCCATTTCCTCAACATTCTACACTGCTGCACTGATTGAAATTCTACACAACCTAACAAAAACATCGCCATTTCTATGAAGCCTTCCTGGATTCCCAAAGACCTCCAAACAACTTTGTCAGTTTTATCATGTGACCTATTACATTGACAGACGCATCTTGCTTCCCATCTGCACGGTTATGTCTCTAAAAGTGAGGGAGTAGCTTCCTTTTGCTCCAGTCTTCTCTGCATGTAGCACAGGGCTTTGCACTCAGTATTTGATAAGCATTTTCTATCACATCTCCTCTTTCAAACAGATTTTACAGGAAAAAAAATGTGGCTTACATATGATACTAAATGGATCATTAAATTTGGCAGATGTCACTTTGCTTCTAAAAGAAACTCTTGAACAGTTTCCCTTTAGAACATCTTATTCCAGGCTGGTTGTCATGGCCAACAGAATAATAAGATAGCTACTATGGGCTTCAACAAGAAATATGTCTAATTCCCTTCCCTGTTGGGGCAGTTATACAGAGAATTACCCTCCCACACACCCCTGTGAGAATACGCAGTGCTTCCTGTGAGCCTGGTATTGTGAGGAGGGCTTTAGTGAGAGTCTTATGGGGATGTTAGGGGAGAAAAGAAGATGAAGGGATGTTTATATTTAAGGTAGATTAAATTATTCTACTTTGGAAACAAGAAAGAAAATGTAAGTATTAAAAACAACAGTCATTTACTAAGCACTTCTCAAGTTCTGGGAATTTTGCTAAGCATCTAATACCAGTTTTCAGACGACATTACCTAATGTGGGCTAACACACATTTTTGAGGTCATAAAAGTAGTATGTGGCAAAGCTGTGGTTCAGACTCAACTTGTTCTGAGCCCCAAAACCTTGCTTTTTACCATCATTCTATAATCTAACCTTAATGTGAAGTTTACCTCAGCATTCTGCGTTATCACATCCCCTGGCGTAAATACCTGACACCTTTAAGGAATAGATGTGGACTAAGAGGAAATAGCTCACGGAGTGAAAAGTGCTGTATTCAAATTCTTGTCCCACCGGTATCCAGCTGTGGGAGGCTCACTACATCTACAATTCTCTGAACATCAACTTTTAAAATGAAGCCCAGTTAACATTTGTTGTTTGTCTATCCCATATCCAGCTCTCTTTCTTGTGGAAACAGCCCTGATTTTGGACCGAGGTCCACATCTTCATGACAGTCCTTCTCCCTACCTTGAGAAGTGGTACTTGTGAACCAGCATAAGCCAGTTCACCGGCCTCACAGCTCTGGTCAGAATGATAGGCTCAGGAGCAAAATGCTTCCCTGAGCGTGAATCTCCAGGCTTATACTCAGAATGGTTATCGATCTTTTCCACTAACGCTGAATGTGGAAGAACTGTGACCAGGAAGACACAGCCTGTCTAAGAATGGAGTCACCACACAAAAAGCGGAGCCCAGAAAAGGATAGAGAGAAACCAGTCCCAGCAAGATCATGGAGTCCTGTAGGTCTAGTTGAGCCAAAAAACAAATCTGTTATCTGAAATTGATTATCACAGTCTTTCTTTATTTTTCTTTTTGGATCTTACGTTTCGGTCACAACCAAAAACACTGTAAATACTATAAGTATATAATATGTATACATAATCTCTTTGAGCTCAAAATTCTGTCATTTCCTTGTTATGAAAATTTAAGGCATACTGGCTTTTCATTATACGTTATCTCCATGTGAAAAATTCACGTTCTTCATGAAGATAATAAAGTTGACTTTATAGGTACTTCAAACATGTATACCAGGCTGAGCATAATGCCCAGCACATGGTAAGTGCATTATGTAGTACTCTTACCGTGATTATGGAACAAACATTTGAAAATCATTTACTGTGATTTTCAATTACAACATATAGAAATACAAGTTAGAAAATTAGTTAGTGATAGTCTTTCCTGACCCCAGCTCCCTCTAAATTACCTATAGCACAGTAACTTTTAATTTTTTCAAAAACATTTTTTCAAAAAATTTTTCAAATTTTTTAAAACATTTTCCCTTTCTCTCTCTCTTTTTTAAAGATTTTATTTATTTGACAGAGACAGAGAGAGGAGGAACAGAGAGCACGCACAGGCAGGGGGATTGGGAGAGGGAGATGCAGGCTCCCTGAGGAGCAGGAAGCCCAACTCGGGGCTTGATCCCAGGACCCTGGGATCATGACCTGAGCCAAAGGCAGACGCTTAACTGACTGAGCCACCCAGGCGCCCCTCAGTTTTGCGTTCAGATAATAATTCTGTTAATAATTACAACTGTTATGCAATTGTCTTAAAATAGTCTTAGACAATTTAGATGGATCATCACTCTGAAATTCAATTACTGGCCTCGTGGATAAGGAACCTTCAAGAGTCCTCATCTACTTATGTGTAAAGGAGACTAGTAACGCCTACTTTCTAGGGTTGAATGAGGAATGAACATATTTTTTAAACACTCTGAGATATAATTTACATACCATAAAGTTCAACCATTTAAAGAGCACAATTCAGTGGTTTTTAGTATATTAACAGAGTTGAATAAATCTTAGCATTATTGAATTCTAAAATATTTTATCACCCCTCAAAAAATTCCTGTACTCATTAGCAGTCACTTTCCATTCCCTTTTGTTCTCCAATCCCTGGAAATTTCTAATCTACTTTCTGTCTGTATGGATTGGCCTCTTCTGGAGATTTCATATGAAAGGAAACATACAGTGTGTGATCTTTAGTTAATGGCTTTTTTCATTTGGCATTATATTTTCAATGTTCATTCATGTTTTATTTAGTATGTATCAAATTTCATTCTTTTCTATTGTCAAATAATATTTTATAGATATGCCACATTTTGTTTACCTATTCATTGGCTGATGGGCATTTGGCTTGTTTCCACTTTCAAGCTATTATGGAAAATGACACTATGAATATTCATAATTCATGTACAAGTTTTGATATAGATATGAGTTTTTATTTCTCTTGGGTATATATTTAGGAATAGAATTGTTGGACCATATGGTCATTCTATGTTTAACATTTTGAGGGATGACCAAACTGTTTTCCAAATCAGCTATACAATTTTACCTTCCCACTAGCCATTCCCCTACATCCTTGAACACATAATTTTATGTGTCAACCTGACTGAACTAAGGGATCCAGTTAGATGATAAAACATTATTTGTGTGTGTGCGTGCGTGAGTGTCTCTAGAAGAGATTAGCATCTGAATCAGTAGACTAGGTAAAGAAGATAGACCTCAACAGTGTGGGTGGACATCCTCCAGTCTGATAAAGGCCTGAACAGAAAAGGATCAAGAAGGGGGAATTCACCTTCTCTGCTTGAGCTGAGACATCCATCTTCTACTGCCTTCTGACCTTGGTGCTCCTGCTTTTCAGGCATTCAGGTTCAGAGTGGGATTTGTGGGATACACGCCATTGCTCCTACGCCTGCTGTCACCCCTAATTCTCAGGCCCTTGAACTCACATTTATACCACCCATTGGCTCCCCTGGTGCACAAGCCATGGGCTTTGAACTCAATTACACCACTGTCTTTCCTGGTTCTCCAGCCTGCAGACTACTGATCCTGGGACTTCTAGGCCTCCAAAATCACATGAGCGTAGTCCTATAATAAATATCTATATAGGTATCTATATATTTCTAGATAGGTAGATAGGTAGGTAGGTACATAGATAGATAGATAGATAGATAGATAGATAGATAGATAGATAGATAGATAGATAGGAGTTGGTTTATGTCATTTTATATATTCTTAGTTCTCTCTAGAGAACCCTGCCTAATATACAGTTAGTATTATTTTTTAATTTTAGCCATAATTATGACTCCGAGTGATCTCTCACAATTTTTCCAGCTTCACTGAGATATAATTCATAAATAATGTTGTGTAAGTTTAAGGTGATTTGATAAAGGTATACACTGTTAAATGATTACAGTAAGTTAACACCTCCATCACCTCACGTAATTGCCTTTTGTGTGTGTGTGGTGAGAGCATTAAAGATCTCTCTTAGCAACTTTCATGTATAGAGTACAGTATGTTTAACTATAGTTACCAGGCTATATATTAGCTCTCCAGAATTTATTCACCTTATAACTGGAAGTCTGTATCCTTTGACCAGCATCTCCTCATTTCCCTCTCCCCTCAGCCCCTGACAACCACCATTCTACTATAAGTACAGCTTTTTCAGGTTCCTCAATCAAGTGACATCCCATTAGTTTTGGCATATTTTATTTCCATTTTTGTTTAAGATTAAAAAAAATTCCTTTTGATTTCTTCTTTGATGCATTGTTTGTTCAGGAATGTGTTGTTTAATTTTAACATATTTGTGAAATTTTCAGTTTTTCTCCTGTTATAGATCTCTAGTCACACACCATTGTGGTCTCAAAAAATTCTTGTATGATTTCAACCTTCTTAAATATGCCAAGACTTGTTTGTGAGCTAATATATGAGCTATCCTGGAGAATGTTCTGTGTGCACTTGTGCATTCTGTGGCTGTTGGATGGACTGTTCTGTAAATGTCTGTTAGGTCCATTTGGTCTAAGGTATAATTCAAGTCCAATGTTTCCTTATTGATTTTGTCTGGATAATCAAGCTTTCGTTTCAAGTGGGGTATTAAAGTTCCTTACTAATATTGTACTGTTGTCTATTTCTCCCTTCAAGAGTATTTGCCTAATATATTTATTGTTGTGTCCCTTAAATTTTTTCATTGCTGTCTTCACACCTGAAGAAGCAGTCACTTCCTCTGTTACATACTGACTGGGTTTATAGAGAAATACCTTCTGTCAAAGTGCTAGGGATTCTGAAACTCTGTCAGACTTTTTCTATGAGTATGTTCCACACTTCCTGTTCCCTCTTGTGTCAGATTCTTAAGTTTGTATGCCTTCTCTTGATCCTGCAGGGCCTGGCCAAGGGCTGGCAGCCTCCCTTTTGCTTTCTTGAAGTCAATGTATATGCTCAACTTTGTGGTTTCTCCCAGGCCCGCAGAGTCAGGCTGACCCTTTGTGAGGCATTCCCAGCGGCTTGTCCCCAGTGACTCCCATTCGCCTGATGGAGTCTGTGATGCAGTAGTCCTATCTGAGCCTTTTGACGCCCTCTGGAGCTCTATCATCCCCTCTCCCGTCTGTTTCCCACCCCTGTCACACAGCACACCTCAGTATAATGAATGGGGCTAAAAAGAAGTGAGCCTTTTTAGCAGTGTCTTGCACAGTTGGGGAAGCCTAGCACTCACTCACATGCTTTCACTTTCCCACGTGGGAGAAATCATGGCCTGAGAAGATCTCTCTTGGCACTGAGCTAAGCAGCTCAGCAGAAGGGTGATACAGATAAAGGGATACTGTTCCTTTTACCCTCTTCAACGTGTCCAACCTCTGATGTTGTTTCTTCAACAGTGTGCTAGAACTTTGCTGGGCTCCTGAACTTCCACAAGGATCTCTTGTCCATGGGTAATTGTCTAAATCTGTGTTCTTTTTGGAGAAGATGTTAGAAAACTTTTATTCCACCACGAGGATGACATCATTCTCCTCCTCCATATGGTTTTGATTTGCATTTCCTTAATGCAAATTTTAAATGTGCTTATTGGTAATTTGCTTACTTTCTTTGAGGAAATGAGTATCCTTTGCTTATTTTTAACTGAGTTATTTATATTTTCATTATTGTGGCAAAAGAGTTCTTCATATATTCTGGATACAAGTCCTTTATGATATGAGTTGAAATAGTCTTCCCATTCTGCAGGTTGTTTTCTCACTTTCTCTGTTTTGTCATTTGAAGCAAAAAATTTTCAATTTCAAGGAAGTCCAATTCATCTACTTTTCTTTTTTCTCTTATGCTTCTGTGCTATATCTAAGAAACCACTGTCTGAACCATGGTCACAAATATTCACTCATGTTTTCTTCGACTTTTTTTAGTTTTAGCTCTTACATACACATTTATGATCCATTTGACATAATTTTTTATATGATCTAGCCAGGAGGAATGGGGTAAATCTTTCCAGTGTAAAAAGAATGCCAACTTTGAATTTCATGAATAACAATGAGCCATCATAATAAGTCAGAATACAAACTTCCCATATGCCCACTGTGGGAAGTCCCTCAAGTTTCATTTACATCTAGCACAAATGTAACAACTGTCTGCCTGTGACTACACAAATCTCAGAACATGGAGAATCATCAAAATCCACACTTTTATTTTTTTTCAAAATCACTTCCTTGTAAAATGTAATTAATATCTTCTTTTAATCGTTATATCTTTAACCTCAAGTGACTTTCCCAATTTTTCCAATTAAAGCCCACCTATTGTTCAACTTAAAAAACGTTTTAAAAATGCCTACTCTGTGCCAACGCACTATGTCAGCTGAATGGGTGAGAAGTAGGGTGCTGAGTGACAGGAGCAGGGGAGACAAGGCATTCAAGAAAAGTAAGAATGTGCAATCAAACCTCTATAACAAAAGTGCATTCATAGATAGAAACGGATTTAGGACAAAGAGTAATTTCATTCTGTTTAACTTAATTTCCGCCTCTTCCAATATTAATTTAGGCCTTCGTGAACTTTGTTTTATTTGAATTATAATGGCGTGTGTAGATATTGATCAACTGTGCTATGTACTTCTGAAGATAATTAGCTGGAAAGGTGGAAGCAGTGAGACAACAGTAGAAGCAAAGAAATTAGTGCTAAGTGTGGGGTGATAACAGGTGTCTGCACAGCACAGAACACCTGGGGCTCACTTGTATTAACTGTGGTCCTGGCAAACTAGTGAGCTAAGAGTGGAGGGAGATACAAAATACCTCAGTAGACTAATAACAAGCCACAGGACTGTGACTAAACTCGGCCACGATATGTCGTATCTCCCAAGAACACTGCATTTCAAAACGGAAGTGAAATAAGTCAAAGAATATGGAAGGTGCAGACATGAGGCTTAGAAGATTTTGTTTATTCTTTATATTTTTTTGTTGCTATTGTTTGTTTGGCCCCTCTCCTCAAAGACTGCCAGCTCAGCAGCACTCAAACTACACCTTACCTTGCTTTACATAAGAACATCCTTCCATCCTAAGGATTACACTGTCGACAGAGTTATTATCATTTGAAAGGCAAGGATGTAGTAATATTTTCTACCTCTATATGGATCATTAAAGTTCTTTGCAGTTGGCAACAGCTTTTTTATTTTTGCAAATGCTCCGTTTGAGACAGCCAACACAGATAGATAATCTAACAGAGCAATATGACATTATTTTACATTCCATTTTCTCTAGGTGTAATGATAGCAACTTCTTAGAAACTTTCTCCCCCCCGTGAGAAAGGACAACTTTGTCTTAGTAGTTACTTGGGTTGCCTTAGAAACCATTGTGCTGTCTGAAAAGAATAGTTTTATCTTCAGAGAGAGCATCTCACAATACAGTGGGTTATAATTTTCCTGAAAAAGAAGGCAGGAAAATAATTATATTTTCCATTCTGGGGAAGGAACGAGGCTTGGATAACACAGAAAGACAGAGAAGGATGCTTCTCTAAAGACAGGCTCCCAAAAGTGTAGTCAACAATTATCACTGAAGAAGGGATCCTTAGAGGATTTACTGAAGCCAATTTAGATACAGGGTATATGAAGATTACACTTCTTTCTGGGAGCAATTCTAGAGTTTGTATGTCAGAGACATCCTGGTAAATGTGATGAAAACTATTGGTTGTCTATCCAGAAAGAAAGCATATGCATATTTACACATAAGAATCTGAATATCGGGGGCACCTGGGTGGTTCAGTCGTTAAGCGTCTGCCTTCGGCTCAGGTCATGATCCCAGGGTGCTGAGATCGAGCCCCGCATCGGGCTCCCTGCTCCGCGGGAAGCCTGCTTCTCCCTCTCCCACTCCCCCTGCTTGTGTTCCCCCTCTCGCTGTGTGTCTCTCTGTCAAATAAATAAATAAAATCTTTAAAGAAAAAGGAATCTGAATATCATTTTAGGCATCTGGAAAGAGTACCTTAATCCCATGAATAAATCCTGGATTCAAAATACTCGACCTAGGTGGCGCCTGAGTGGCCCAGTCGGTTAAGCAGCTGATTCTTGGTTTTGGCTCAGGTCATGATCTCAGGATTGTGAGATCCAGCTCCAGTGTGTACGAGCTAAGGGCAGATTCTCTCTCCCTCTGCACCACCCTCCGACCCGTGCACACTTTTGCGCACGTGTGTGTGTGTGCTCTCTCTCTCTTTAAAATAAATAAAATAAATCTTCAAAATGCTTACTTAGGATATACCCCAAGGAAGGCAATCCTAAGATTACTGGGTTTATATAAGGTTATATAAAGACCTGACAAATATACTAGGGTTTAAACTTAAAAAAATTGAAGATTTACAGTGAATGGGGTGAGAATGAAGGTGGGAGAGGGGTGCCTGTGGCATGCTAAATGACTTTAAATTATAAAAGGACTATTTCATAGAATTTGCATGGGTTCATGCCTGCACACAGCTCGAGATGGTAAAATAATCACAGGTCACATTTATCAAGTGCTTATGTTGTGACAGGTAACATCCTAAGTGTTTATATATTAACATTTTTTTTTTTTTTACATTCACAACAATTCTGAAAGGTTGTGTCGTGAGATACAGAAAGAAAAATAACTTGTTCAAGAATTTGCCCTAGAAAGGGACAGTGCCATGATGCCAAGTGAGAGAACTGGGTTAGAAAGATCACGGTATCACCCTCTTCTGCTGTATAGACTCACTAGTAAAATGTGTGCTGGACAAAATTTTTGCTCAATATAGAGAAATGTTTGATTATAATTAGGCTGTCTCACCATAATCTTCTTTTCAAACACTGTCATGCCTTTCACGTTACTATTATGCTAAAATTGTTAGGAAAAATTCACTTACTACCGAAGTTCTGAATACCTATGTAAGATGAAAGAAATTTGTTCTAATAAGTTTTGATAAAACTTCTAAAATCAAATGGGCCTCCTTTTTTTCTTTGGGAAGCATTCTAACAGTTCAGTTTCCTTCATGGTTATGTCAACTCACTGTGGTTTTTTTTAGTCAGTGTTTTGGTAATTCTATCTACGTTTTTGCACGTTAAAATATATTGTCATACAATTCTTTTCAGAATATTCTCCTTTTATATTTTAACTATCGTGTGGCATTGGTAGTTACATCCTTCTTTTCATTTATAATATTGCTTGTTTTAATCATTTTCTTGACCTATAGTTTCAGAATCTATTTCATTAGATTTTTTAATTTTTCAGTGTTTGTTTTCCTTTTCTTTTTCATCAATTTCTTTTTTGTCTATTATTTCTTTGCTTGGGTTTAATTTATTTTCCTGTTCTATTTTTTTAAGTTGCACGCTTGGCTCACTAATATTTTAGGTAATCTTTTTAATATAAGAATTTAAATGCACCTTTCCCTTGGGCTATTTTCATAGCTACATTATACCAATATTAACATTTTTTTCAATATGCTTCAGTTTAAATATTTTTTTTTTAATTTCATTCTTATTTCCTCTCTGACCAGTGAGTTATTTAGAATTGTGTATTTATAAACAAAAATACATTTCTGTTACTGATTTGAAGCTTAAGAGTCAGAGACTATGGTTGGCAGATTATCAGTTTTATTTTGTAGCTGAAATCAGTGTGTATTCTCTAATTGTTGGGTGAAGGGGTCAACGCTTGCTTATTGAATTAACCTTGTTGACTGTGTTTTTAAAATAGTGTACATCTTGGGGCACCTGGGTGGCTCAGATAGTTAAGCATCTGACTCTTGATTTCGGCTCAGGTCATGATCTCAGGGTCATCAGATTGAGCCCCACAGCAGGCTCCGTGCTGAATGTGGAACCTGCTTAAGATTCTCTCTCCCTCTTTTTCTGCCTTCCCCCCTGCTCACACTCTCTCTCTAAAAAAAAATAATAATAATAATAAATAAAATAGTTTACATCTTTACTGATTTTTTTTTTCTGATTGACCTGTCAGAGATCTAGATCCATGTGTTGTATCTCAAACTTTAATAGCCATTCTGATTTATAATTTATAAAGCTATCTTATTGATTCATATATGTTGAGAATCATTATCCTAGGAACTGAATATTCCCATGTTAAATAAAGATTTTCTCTGTTAATGATTTTTGTCTTAAATGTAACTTTGTCTGATATTAATATATTTACTACAACTTTACTGTATTTTAGTCAGTGTTTTTCCGGTATGGATATTTTCTTCTTTTTACATTTAATATTTTTGAGTACTCATAGCATATATTTGTACTTTTAAATATAATTGACAATATTCTAGATGTTTTATTTTTTTATTATTTTTTTAAAGATTTTATTTATTTGACAGAGCGAGGCATAGTGAGAGAGGGAACACAAGCAGGGGGAGTGGGAGAGGGAGAAACAGGCTCCCCGCCGAGCAGAGAACCTGATGCAGGGTTCCTGAGCGGAAGGCAGATGCTTAACGACTGAGCCACCCAGGGGCCCCTCTAGATGTTTTAAATGGATGTTTTAGCCCTATTTACTTCTTTGTGATGACGTATTTGGGTTTACTAATACTATGCTAATATTTACTTTATGTGCTGCAAAGTCTTAGAGATGTTATTATTACCACTGTTGTCATTACATGTTTTGTAACTCAGAGACACTGTAGAGGCAGAAAATTTTCCTTAGCTGTTCCTTTTATTCACCCTTAGCCTACACTTTCACTATGGATGGAGCCCCTCTGGGTATCCCAGCTTTATTCAAGAGTTTATTAAGTTTTGCAGCTGGGTCCAAGGCCTAGAACATCTATGTGCCAATTAACCTTGCAGGTGGCATTTGCCCTGAAGATACTCTTGACCTCAAGTTCATTTAATAATTTTGTTTCAATTGTTTATTTGCCCTTGGGAATTGATTTTTGTCTTGAGAATTTGAAAACCATCTCAATGTGTTATAGTTTAAGAAAATCTAAATGTATTGAGGAGAAGGATTTTACTGAATACAATCTGTCATATGGTGAAGTAGAATTCCATCTGCTACTGCTTCACTTTTCATTGAATTCTTTTTACAGGCCAAAGCCACCCCCATACAAAACCCTTCCTAACCCAAAGTCATTACTTTACTGCATACTGCGTTGTTCTCATAGGAGCTAGGAACACACAATGGCATATTAAATCAATGACAAAATTTGCAAGATAACCTGTATAATTGTATTTATTATCAACCTGAAGAAATATTGAGCATTTTGGTTAGTGGTGACCTACCATTTTGGTGAGGAAATTTGTGCCTCTTCCTAGATAGAATGATGCTGATAACTCAATTTATGAAAACGACATGAAATGATACTTGATCTGGTCCTTGGATATATATTTCTCTGTTGTCATTTATTTGTCACTTATTTAATACATTTGTAGACTTGGAAGAATCAACCTTATGGTCTTAACTTCATACATTTGAATCACTTGTGGATCTTTAAAAAAAATGCAGTTCTTACACTCCATCTCCAAATATTCTGAATAAATTTTTCAGGAGCAGAGAGAGTCCAGAAACAGAATATTTAAGGGAGAGGCCTGAGTGTAGGTTATTTTTAGAAGCTTCACAGTTGAGTCTATCATCATGTAGGACTAAGAACGAGTGATTGAAGCAATTCATCTAGGGCTTTCTCATCTGCAAAAGAGGACTGTGGACTTAGGTAATTGGTAAGATAACTTCCTACTCTTGTGTAATTTTTTCCCAATTCTTATAGATCTTTATAATTTGAACAAAGCTCTGAATAAAAGATAATTTGGTATCCAAGAACCGCTGTGTCTCTTTCAAACCTTTCCTATATGAGGCTATGCCCCTTTCTGGTGTGCTTCTGTTTCAGAGTATCCCGACATTTGTCCTGAACTGGAGTAAACCTTACTGTGTTTTAAGTGTAAGGGTGGGAAGTGTATACATTATAAGAAGGGTTGAGGAGAAAAAAATGAAAAGATATTAATTTTTTTAAATTAAGCTAACAGTATACAGATCCAGGGCTCTTAGACTTTGCTATTCAAATACAATCAGAGAAAAAAAAAAATCACTCCTTTTCTCCCCCACACATATTCAAGGTGCTGTTACATGAAATTAAGAAACATTTGTCATCTTCATTACTGGTACTAAGGAGGAACAGTGAATCATTTTTCTCCTTTCTTTGTGACAAAATATGACAGGAGCTAGAGGTCGTGACCTTTGAGTGAGTAATCAATACAGAGATTTAAGGCATGGGCTATGTCCAGAAATGTTCTAATTCCATTTCTAGGCTTTGTCATCAGTATCAAGAATGAGTTAAGCTTTATCCCATTTATATTCTACCTAACTCACTATCATTTTGATTTCCTCCTCTGGATCATGAAAGATCATATAAGAACAAACGGAGACAGCTATAATTTGACTGTCATACAAAGGCACCCCTGGAGTATACAACGTCTTCAATCTTATGTTAGTTTCATGGGAATTCATATTCTTTGAAAAGAACTGTTTAACAGTAAGATACCTATGAGCAGATAAGTCATCAGGCTGTCTTCAGGAACATTTCCAATGATCATTTAGCAGTGACAAAGGATTCCATAAAAATAAAAGCATAAGGATTTTTCTCATCATCAATACTGAATTGTATTATAGTACTAAATTCAGCAGCACATACAATTTGGGATATTAATGATTCATAACTTGACTTGATTATATTTAGCACCATTTTTCAAAGTATCTCAGTCTCTGTAGCCTGGAAGATTTAATTTCTCTAAAACTAGATGGTTTCTTAACATCAAATGATAAAAAATAGAACAAAGATATTTAGTCTATTCACATGGGCCTTATTCCAGAAAACTGTATACCATCAATGAAACCAGATTTATGATCAAAAATCAAGTTTGCAATAAAGGAGATTTTTTTTTCCCTAAGAGTACAGAAATACACAAAATGGAGTTCTCAGAGGATCGTTTCTAGACCAGTTGGAGTCAACATTTTAATAAACTACTTAAAAGAATATATACACAAAAAAATGAAGGTTGATCATAAACAGAACTCAGATATGATAGTTTTGGAAAATACTCATTAGAATACAATCTACAACTTGATTTCCTTATATATAAAATTGGAATGGCAATTGTGACTTGATCATATGACCATCATTAGGGTAAAATCAGATATCAAGTATAAAGCATTTAGAACAATGCCTGGGACGTAAATGCTAACAGCAGCAGTGGTGGTGGTAGTGGAAGGTGCTTCTTAATTTGAGATCCAAGTATGGGCTTGATGGAAACTTCCTACAACTGTAAGTAATCCTTTTTGAACATATACATGTTTATCAAGGAGAGGGTCCAAATCTTTCCTCCTTCTCTAAGCGTCAGTGGTCCCAAAACATTAAAACAAGACACTGACATATTATCTCATGATGGTATATGAAGTTTAAAGTGGAAAATAAATACACATTTAAGATGCTTAATTTAGTAACATGGTACGTGTTGTGATGAGCACTGGGTATTATATGCAACTAATGAATTGTTGAGCATTACATCAAAAACTAATGATGTACTATATGTTGGCTAACTGAACATAATAAAAAAAATGAAAAAGAACAACAACAACAACAAAAAAACTACTTCTTTACAAAACCTCTGAATGGTCATATAAGTCAAAATTATCAGCCACAAAAGTGAACTGAAATGCTCATAGCTTCTTTCCTAGGAACAAAAGCCAGGTGCTCTATTACTTTCCAACGTCCAGCATATGAGATCTTAGTAAGAAAGGCATTCGTAACCAAAATGAAGAGAGAACAAAGCTTGAGAAAGAGCCCTATGCTTAGAATCAGAAGCCTTGAACTGTCTCTCAGCTAATTACAATCTTGGGCAAGTGACTTAATTTATCAGAGTCTCAATTTACTTCAAAAACAAAAAAAACTGAGCCATATCTCCCTCACAAGGTTCTAGGAATACGTGAGAATATATATGAATATTTTTCTAAAACTATTAAATACTGGGGCGCCTGGGTGGCTCAGTCGTTAAGCGTCTGCCTTCGGCTCAGGTCATGATCCCAGGGTCCTGGGATCGAGCCCCGCATCGGGCTCCCTGCTCGGCCGGAAGCCTGCTTCTCCCTCTCCCGCTACCCCTGCTTGTGTTCCCTCTCTCACTGTGTCTCTCTCTGTCAAATAAATAAATAAATAAATAAAACCTTTAAAAAAAAAAAAACAAAACTATTAAATACTTCAAAATAGGGATTGTTGCTATGAATAGTAAAAGCAAAATATGCCCATTTTTCCACACTATGGCCAGTACAATATAATAATTCCTTGAATTATGGGTATCAGATAGATGTAGTTTTATCTTGGTTTACTACATACCAGCAATGCAATCTTAGGAAAATTACTTAAACTTTAAGCCTTAGTTAGATCAATGAGGGCAGTAATAACATAATAAATAGGGTATTATAATAATATAATAATATAATAATTAATTAATATTAATTATATACTATAATTAATTATTATTGATAATATAATAATATAAGAGGATTAGTTTTGTGCCTGATGCATACATGTTCAAAAAATATGCATTACCCAGTATTATCTTTATTGCCCTCATGCAGAAATATCATGCAATTGTATCTAGTCTAGCATCTTCATCTGGAAGAGAATAGGTTACTACTCACAAGGGTATTGTGAATATCAAACACAAACACTGATAACAAGAAAGCACGATACGAATATGAGAAGCAGTAGAGGGAATTACCCATATTTTGAGCACATATTACTACAAACTCCAAGCAGAGCATTCCACACTTCAAATCATTTAACTTCAAAACAACCCACAAGTTACATTCATTAAACAGACAAAGACACTGAGATGATGATAATGGAAGCAATTTGGCAAATCTGCAGTTTAAAATTTTCTCTCTTCTCAAGACCTGAATCCATTCACTATAAGATAAACCACTCTGTGTTTCCAGTTACATGGATTTCCTGCTTGAGATATTATTTTCCCACAAGTCATTTTTAAAATGTAGAGCAGTAGTCATCCTGACACATTTTATCCATAGCCCTGATCATTATCTTACAACATCCCACTTTTGTCCTCATTTCACATGTCTTTCGTTAAAAATGGCCTTCTTTAAACAGCTTCTCAGGTCTCAGACAATCCACAAATACCAATTGGAAGGTGTATATTCTATCCTATCTGTTCAGAAGCCTTAGCCAACACCCTATTCATTCTGAGTAACCTCCTCTGGTCTAAGTAAACCTAAAACCTATGTGTTTTATTTCTACCTTTATGTTTAAAAACCTTGTATGATCAGACATAAATCCCTCATCTAATATAGCTTAGTAAGTCAATTAAATAGAAATTTGTATGTTTGTGCCTGTAAAGAAAAGCCAAAAATGATAAATATGGTATTTAATTATAATAGATCTTCTACTCTATATCAAAAGTGTCAGGGGACAGAAAAGGAAGGATAGGACACAGGGGCAAATTAGATGGGGTGGACACTTGAGGATTTAAATTCTACCCACCATTCTTGATCAGTTCAAAACCTTTCAATAGTTGGCATTTTTGTTACTGTTGATCCTGCAGTTATGATTATGATTCTGATTATTATTGTTAATTTTATGCTGAAAAGACACTGAAGGTAATAAAAATCCCAAGTAGAGTTAAAGAAAAGTTGATTTTTTAAAAGCACTTGAGAGTTAGTTGCCAACATGATGCCCACAGATAGTTTAGCGTTCATTCTCTGAGGATCTTCTTAAAAAAAAAACCTTAACACAAGAATCAAAAAAAAAAAAAAAAAAATCAGCACTGATGCATTGCTACATCTAACCTTAGACTCCACTCAACTTTTTCCTTTTTTTCCCCAATAATATCCTTTATTGTAAAACCTTCTAATCTAGAAATATATTTTGCATTGGGTTTTCAGGTTTCTTTAGTCTCCTTCAATCATCTTAAGACTTTTTTGTGGGTTTCATGACCTTGATATTTTTGGAGATTATAAACTGGTTATTTTGGAGAATGTCCCTTATCTTGGGCTTGTCTGATATTTCCTTTTGATAAGATAAAAGACATGCAACTTTGGGAGAAATATCACAGAGATAATGCTGTGTTGTTCCCACTGCATCCTATCAAATGGCACATGAATTTGATTTGCCCTTTTACTGGTGATATTAGCTTTGATTCCAGGTTTCTCTGCTATAAAATTACTTTTTTCCTTTTGTAATTAATAGGTATTTGGAGGAGAATCAGGACTGTAAGCATCCCAATCCTCAAACTTCCCATTATCCATCCATCCTTCTGTCCTTTTCCTTCTTTCTTTCTTGGTATGATAAACATAGCTTATTTTTCCATATAAGTAATTCAAGCTCATTGTAGAAAATCTAAACAATACATAACAGAACAAAATAAAAATACTAGAAATTCTGCCACTATTATGTAACTACCATGAACATGTTGGCAAGCATCCTTTTACTGATTGAATAATTTTAGCAGTCTCTCTTGAGTTGAATGCTTGGTCTTCCAGATCACTTCCATTCTTTCCCCTCCCCTCCCTCTCTCCCATTTTTCCTTTTTTCCATACTAGTATGTTTTCACAGTTTCCTATTATTTTAATGGATTATAATCTATTATTATCATTATTTATTTTGTTGCTAGATTTATCCCAGATTTGGCCAGTTGACTTACTCACAAGGGCTTCTGTGTCCTTTTCTATGCCCCAGTCATTATTTGAGCAACTTCTTATTTTCTGGCACAATGAGATGTTCTAGCTTCATCCTGTGCTTCCCCCACCCCAGCACTATAACTAGTTATTTATCCAGGGAGTCTTAGTTCTTTATACTGGAAAATGGTATTCAGAAAATGAGATCTGGGTTTTAGGTGGGCTCCTAGCTAGTAGGGTATCACTGATCCCAGGTTCTTTTGGTGGTAGAGCTAGAGGACATATGGTTGTATGTACATATTTATATACATTATATATGACATCTTTACAAACATGTACATTTTATACATATTCATTTCCACATGGTCCTACTCCAATGATGATCTAACACTACAGGTTTTCTTCTTTCCCATTTTTATAACTTCCTTCTCAGACAGTGAGAAACCTGCCTCCCTTTAACTTACATATTTAATTATTTGAGCAATACACCCCTCTATATGGGCAATCTCCTATTATTACCGTTGCCTGTCTACAGGGGAATTCTCATTCCACCCAAGTTCCAACTCCCTGTACTTGCTCCCCTTATAAGTGACCATCCTGTTTTCTTGGCTCAGGCTCCAATCCTCTATTCCCTACTTTGGGATAACCCGCTTCAATCTCTTTGGTCTCTTGTAAAGTTTGATATAATTTCACTTCACTAATTGGGAAATCAGATCTTTAAATACTACATTTTCAATCTATTTAATTTTAATCTACTTAATCTATTTAATGCTTCTTTAAATACTATTTAGAATAAACAAACTTTAATAATTATTGATAATATTAATAATAGTGGCCACATAATGAGTGCTTACTCTAGGCTTGGCAATGGGGTAAACCCCTGCTATCCATTTTCTCACCTAATCTTCATCAATGCTTAAATCAGATATTGTTGTTGTTAACATCATCATCATCTACATGTTTCTGAGAAAATCCCGGCCACGTAACTTATGCATGATCACTATAGCCCTAGCCCTTTGAAAGTTGAAAATCTAGACTTTGAACCCAACTCTGACAGCAAAGTACATGTTAGTAAGCACTGCAATACTGAGGCATCTGCATTCCTATCTGGAGGGCGATTACGACTGAATTAAGATTTCTTTTTATCATTCTTCAGAATTTCAGAGTGGAAGTTTTATGAATAGTTTCTTGATTGATGACTCATATAAGTGTTTTTGACAATAGTAAGCAAATTAGTAAGCTTTATAATAGGTTTACATTCAATTAGAAGCTTAATAAATGTCAATAAAATACACACTTCCTTGGCAACAAATATGCAGAAATGCATTCTATATTAAGGAGTTTAAGATACTGATGTTGCTAATGCCAAACGTCATAATCGTGATAACATTTCTCGGGCCTTTCTGTGCTAGGAATATGAAATATCAGGGGCCAACAAGGTTTAATGTATAATGAACTGGGCATTAAGGAACTTGAATCCTGATCTAGCTCTGCAGATTTTTTGACTCTCTTACCATATGCAAGTCATTTTCACTCTCTAAGCCTTAATTTCCTTATCTGCAAACTGAAAAATTTAAATTAGATTATAAAAGTATACTGTAGCAAAAAAAAAAAAAGTATACTGTAGCTTTAAAAATCCAACATTTAATAAAATGCAAAATTTTACTGAAAAGCAGTGGCACTTTAAAGAACCATAAATGTATGTTATTAATGCAAATATTTTTTTCTCCTTTCTTATGAGGTAGTCACCCAGGCCATTTCCTGTGTGTCTCCTCCGAAGGAAAATGAGGTAGATAGACCTACAATAGCTGTCTCCATCCTATTGGAATTGGCGAAGTGCTCAGCTGGGTCATCTGTCCCTAAATTTAATTTTCTCTGAATGTATAAAACACCTGTATGAGAGATGCAGTGAGCTTGCAGTGGTTCTTCTATTTGTCTGCACAATGAATTCAAGTGTGGGGAAGCTTTCAAAAAAATACTGGCATCTGAGCTCCATCACCTACAAAGTCTTATTCAGATGGTCTGGAGTAAAGCTCAGAAATGATCTTCTCTTTTTCCCACTCTCTCTTTCTCTAAATAAAAGTGCCCCCAAATGATTCTGATTGACACCCAAGTCTGAGTACCTCTGCGTGAGAGTGAAAAGGATCTCTGCTTGTGGCTGTCTACTAGGAGCCAAATTATGAGTCTCAACCTTTGTAGAAGCCTTACAATGATGCATAGCCTGAAGAAGGAAAATGCACAAACTGTCTTCTCAACAAACTAAATAACACTTACTTGAAAACAGTTTTGCTTTGCAAAATTTATAGCACTGATGCTTTTATTTTACCAATTTCCATTGGTTTGATGAATATTACCTTTCAGAATACTCTCTTGTTCTACCATGACTGAGTTTTCTCCATTTCTCCAATTTGCCAATTTGATACAAAGGAGAGAGAGAGATCAGTTTACAACAAAGGTTTCAGTTATTATCATTCCAAGACACCTTTATGAGGCTTTTTTTCTATTCTAAATAACTATAGATATTTTTAGCTTTTTTCTATGTCATCACATTCATTTCTCTCTTGGGAATGATGGCTGTAACCAGAAAATCACAGCACACTGCTACAAAATACCACTCAGGGATTGATCCCTGGTTCAACTGCCTTTTTTTTTTTTTTTTTAACAGTCAAGGTCACTGAAGCCCAAGGAGATGAAGTGATTAGTCCAAAAATCACCCAGGCGTTTGTCAAAACTAAAAGTGGAACTGGAATCCAGATCTCTGGCTTCCAAGTTGAGTTTTCTTTCCACAAAACCATGGTCATTACATAAGATACTAAAGTACAAACAACTCACTCTATTTTATTTATTTATACTTAATAGAAATATATGGTAATGCTTACATCTGATTAAATGTTGTCTTCTTTAAAACTCTGACAACATTATTGTAAACATTTTTGAAACTTCTCTTTTAGAAATTACAGTAAGGTACTTTATAAGACACAAACATATTCTAATTTCATTACTTTCTAATTATAAACAGAATTTTATTTAAACCAAACTATTTTTTCAATCTTTAGTTGCCATGGATTCTAATGACTTTGCATGATTTGCCATTTTTTGTGTATCTTCAAAGTTATGTTCCACTGTTCCTGAATGAAATATTAATGGATCCTTAACAATATATTACAGAAAACTAAGTTATAGTATATAGTATTCTATTTTTTATTTCCAAAACAACTTTTTTGAAATGGAAAACACTACTTAGAAAAGTAAGAGCTGTTATATTTATTATAATATCTGTTTCATTACCTTAAACACACATTAATTCCCTATGAGTAGGCAAGATAACTTGCTATTCATTATTTCATTTTTCTTTTGGTTGAGGGTCAAGGCTATTAAAGAAGATAATATAATCACTTAATAAGTCTATGCCAAGTCAACTGAAAACCTCAAAATTTTCTAGTGTGGAATTTCCTCTAATATTTTGTTTTATTCATTTTTCAAAGTCCATTTCGTCAATAATGGCTTTCATTACCCCATAGACAGATTTGATTTCTCTTTCATTCTATTACATATAGCAAGTACTCTGATGTATTGCATCAAATTCTATTGAAGTAAAAGCTCTTAGGGGATGGACACATCCATATTTTACATATGAATTTAGTTATTAATTCTTTTTTTAAGATTTATTTTAGAGAGAGAGTGCACAAGCAGGGGGGGAGGGGAGAGGGAGAGAGAGAATCTCTAGCAGGCTCCCCACTGAGTGTGGAGCCCAACGCAGGGCTTGGCGTGGGGCTCCCAGGACCCTGGGATCATGACCTGAGCCAAAACCAAGAGTTGGCCGGTTAACTGACTGAGCCACCCAGACATCCCTCATTTATTAATTCTATACATATTCATCTTATATCTAACATATGCCTTCTACTATTGTAGGCACTAGAGATCAATAAATATGCTGACACACTCCTCATTGAGATGACCCTCTACTGGACATTTCTCAATCTATTCCCAGAATCCTAAATGCCAGCATGCACACAATACACACACTATTATACTAGAGATTTATGTGTTATACATACTTCTTTAGCAGACAGTAAAAAGGGAAAGAAATGGTTCTACTTTGGTTTTTTCAGCATTTTAAAAGACTTTCTCTTCTCACAACTAGTTTATTTTCTTTGTTTAAAAGGTAATAGGTGCACACAATAGAAATACATTCTTATATTCCTTAAGAGCCATGTTCAATTTCATAGTAAACGTATCTGTGCTTGACCCCTATTCCTAAACTCTTCTCTTAAGAGATAGTTACTAACATTATGAATCTCTTGAATAGTTAAGATCTTTCAAACTTTATTTCCTAAATTTTTTTTTAAAAGGATATGTACTATACTATCTGTCCTTTCTTTCAAAGCTCTCTGAAAAGAATCTTGTTCTGATTTTCTAAAGTAAGCTTCTAAAGCTTTTCCAGAATTCCTTCTTCAGAGATGTTAGTCTTACTTAATATCCTAATTACTCTCAAGAACTATGCCTACAGAAGTGACCCTATACAGATCACATGAATTCAGTGCACTTTTCTACATCAAACCTCTCTAGATAAAGTTTACAGAACTGCTCTATCTTTGAGTTCAAGAACTCAAACCATGAGCTGGACATTGTGCCATAATAACACAAGACACATGAATAGATGTTTTGCTCCTGAGGAGTTTTTTTGGCTAGAGATGATATATAAAGAAATGATACCAATATAACATGGTAAGTGCTAGACAGTCAGCCCTTGGTTTCCTTGATTGGAGAGAGAGTACAACGTAACAGTTGTGAGCACAGGTCTGGAAACAGACCTCTTGAGTTTGACTCCCAGCTTTGCCTCTTACAAATAGCAAGACTTTAGACAGGTCACAAAGTTCCAGTTTATTCATCTCTAAAATGGGGATAAATATAGTACCTACTTTTTAGAGTTCTGCATATTGAGTAGTGTTTTTAAACCCCTTATAACAATATCTGACACATAATTAGCTTTCTATTAATATCAGCTATTTCCAGTCACTATTTTTTGTGTGTCTTCTATGTGTTATTCACTATGCCAAGTCCTATATATACCCAGAGCGCTGAGGTAAAATTGGCTTTGGCCCTCGGTCAAGTTGCTGTAATAGGCAAATAGATGGTCAATTATAATCTAGTGTGAGGCGTTTTATGTTAGGAGAATTACAGGGACAGTGAAAATATAAAAGGGAACTTAACTCAAAAATGAGGAAGGAAAATGTGGCTTGACAATGATGGAAACTGATGAGGAAGTGACACCTGAGTTAAAACCTGAAGGCTATCGGGGCGCCTGGGTGGCTCAGATGGTTAAGCGTCTGCCTTCGGCTCAGGTCATGATCTCAGGGTCCTGGGATCGAGTCCCACATCGGGCTCCCTGCTCCTTGGGAGCCTGCTTCTCCCTCTGCCTTTCTCTCTCGCTCTCTCATGAATAAATAAATAAAAAAAATCTTTAAAAAAAAAACAAAAAAAAAACAAACCTGAAGGCTATCAAAGTGTTTGAAATGAGAAAAAGACATGGACTTTATGGCATGGAAGCTACTTCTGGGATAGAACCAAATACACAGGCTTTACCCTCTTTTTCATTTTTTCCTCTCAAAATTTATATTTGAATTGAGGGGCTTCAATAATCACTGACCAAATCAGATTATTTTTTTCCTACTGGTTTTGTTAGTTATTTTACTGAGTCTTTAAATCTGTTTATTAACACATTACTCCTATTCTATCTTCTTTGAGAGATCTGGTTTCCTCTCCTACGAGAGGAAATACAACAACGAAAAACACTTAAAATAATATGTAAGTTTCATCTATCCACAAATATGCCTCCAGGAATTTTGTGTCAGCTGTTAACTCTGGCCTGATCAAATCACACTCACTTAGAACATCAGGAAATTCTCTTTTTGAAGGTGGCCCTCCAATACAGTAACATATTACATGCTATATAAAATTCCAGGTAATCAGGTTCCTCTCTAGAAACAAGACGATAGCCATTTTTCATTTTTTCCTTTCATTTTGTTTGTACAGTTTACCAACATTTCTCCTGTTATATATGCATTCATTCCAGTATCTACCTGCTCCAGGAGTGACCTTGTCACATGCTAAGGCTCCAACTTCACTTCTCATTGTGCAACAAGTCAAAGACTGACTTTCAAATTCAAAAACCTTTACAAAAGGAGAGCTGTGCTTCCTCCTACCTGCTATTTTTAAGATTTTCTTCCCCTACCCTGGAGTTTTCCCTTTACCTTTCTTCCAGCCTTTGTGAGAATTCTTCATGCTGAGATGATGGCTACCTACCCTCCAACCTCTTGTTTTTGCTAAGGTCTCCCTAAGCCTTCTCTGCCCATCCCCTTCCACTTTCTGATTTGAATCGCCTCTCTCTTTTGTTATGCCTTCGTTTAATTTGTATTTACTCTCTGAAGCAGATTGCTCAGGTGTATCTGCCTCCCTCTGCTTCTCTTTTCAGAAGGAATAAAGCAGTTGGCAGTGGAGCTTTTCCTCTTTCAGCAGTCAGCCAGCTCCTCTGAAAGGAAACTAACAGGGCTTCCTTGTGCTGGAGCCTCCTTTCCTAAAAGACACAGGAGGACATATCCTCATTCTCGTTCTCTCCCTTTGATTTGCTGCTGGAACCCAGAGCCACTCGTGGTCTGTCCTCCTACCTACAGGATCTCAGAGTTCCACTTCCTTCCTACTTGTTGCTTGGCAGAAATCTTAAGGAAAACACCACACATAGTAAACTCAAAAGAAGCTAAAAGTAAACTGACTCCTTTATGGCTCTCTTGACCTTGATTCCTACCCACTATTTTTCCAGCCCAGCATGAAGGTCGTTGAGCAGCTGTTTCTCCACCTCTGGCTCAGGGAAAACAAATGCTGGGCTGACACTGAGACATCACAGTTTTGAATCTTGCTTTTTCATTCATCCAGATTATGACACATTCAGAAGCTGATAAAAATACATCAATCTACTAAGCAAGACAGGTAATATCAGGAGATACATTTTTTCTGTCACAGGGAATGGTTGTTGTGAAAAGTACCTGCAGAGCAGAAGATCAATAACCGGGATATCAATGATTCTTTTTTCCAATTACTAATTCAGAATTGTATTACATTTTCCCATTCTAAATTTCTCTCAGTGGTGAATTTTTATACGTTCAATGGGGTAGTAAACATCGTAAACTTCTATAAAGGCAATTTAAAAATTACCTTAAGTTACCTGAAGCAGACTCTAGGCTGCTTATGGCCTTCAACATTAAAAACAAATCATTCATTCCATAATATTTATGCATTTTGATCCAAATGCCCTATCACTGTAAGAGGTAGAAAAGTAGAAGTGCAAAAGCCATAATCAGATTCGGGCCTTGTGCTCAAGTTTTATCCTTTCGCCTTCTTCACATTAAGTCATGAGGACATCACTCCTCTATCATCCTAGCTTTTCTTTAACTCTTTTCAATTTTCTTTTCTTTCTTCCTTTTCTTTGACTCTCCTAAAATTTGTGGAACTTGGGTATTAAAACCTCTTAGTTGCAGATCTATAGCACACTTTATTCTTTTAATTAACATATAATGTATTATTTGTTTCAGGGGTACAAGTCTGTGATTCATCAGTCTTACATGATTCACAGTGCTTACCATAGCACATACCCACCCCTGTGTCCATCACCCAGCCACCGTATCCCTCCCACCCCCTCCACTCCAGCAACCCTCAGTTTGTTTCCTGAGATTAAGAGTCTCTTATGGTTTGTCTCCCTCTCTGGTTTCATCTTGTTTCATTTTTCCCTCCCTTCCTCTATGATCCTCTGTCTTGTTTCTCAAATTCCTCATATCAGTAAGATCATATGATACTTGTCTTTCTCTGACTTATTCCACTTAGCATAATACCCTCTAGTTCCATCCATGTTGTTGCAAATGGCAAGATTTCATTTTTTTGATAGCTGCCTGATATTCCATTATATATATATACCACATCTTCTTTATCCATTCATCGGTTGGTGGACATCTAGGCCCTTTCCATAGTTTGGCTGTTGTGGACATTGCTGCTATAAACATTGGGATGCAGGTGCCCCTTTGGATCACTACATTTGTATCTTTGGGGTAAATACCCAGTAGTGCAATTGCTGGGTCGTAGGGTAGCTCTACTTTCAACTTTTTGAGGAACCTCCATACTGTTTTCCAGAGTGGCTGCACCAGCTTTCACTCCCACCAACAATGTAGGAGGGTTCCCCCTTCTCCACATCCTCGCCAACATCTGTCGTTTCCTGACTTGTTAATTTTAGCCATTCTGACTGGTGTGAGGTAGTATCTCATTGAGGTTTTGATTTGGATTTCCCTGATGCTGAATGATGCTGAACAATTTTTCATGTGTCTGTCGGCCATTTGGATGTCTTCTTTGCAGAAATGTCTGTTCATGTCTTCTGCCCATTTCTTGATTGGATCATTTGTTCTTTGGGTGTTGACTTTGGTAGGTTCTTTACAGATTTTGGATACTAGCCCTTATCTGATGTCATTTGCAAATATCTTCTCCCGTTCTGCAAGTTGTCTTCTTTTTTTTCGTTCTGGTTTTGTTGACTGTTTCCTTTGCTGTGCAAAAGCTCCTTATCTTGATGAAGTCCCAAGAGTTCATTTTTGCCCTTGCTTCCCTTGCCTTCGGTGATGTTTCTAGGAAGAAGTTGCTGCGGCTAAGGTTGAAGAGGTTGCTACCCGTGTTCTCCTCAAGGATTTTGATGCATTCCTGTCTCACATTTAGGTCTTTCATCCATTTTGAGCCTATTTTTGTGTGTGGTGTAAGGAAATGGTCCAGTTTCATTCTTCTGCATGTGGCTGTCCAATTTTCCCAACACCATTTGTTGAAGAAACTGTCTTTTTTCCATTGGACATTCTTTCCTGCTTTGTCGAAGATTAGTTGACCATAGAGTTGAGGGTTCATTTCTGGGCTCTCTATTCTGTTCCACTGATCTATGTGTCTGTTTTTGTGCCAGTACCATATTGTCTTGATGATGACAGCTTTGTAAAAGAGCTTGAAGTCCAGAATTGTGATGCCACCAGCTTTGCTTTTCTTTTTCAACATTCCTCTGGCTGTTTGGGGTCTTTTCTGGGTTCCATATGTTCCATTTTTTGAAAAAAGTTGATGGCATTTTGATAGGGATTGCATTAAATGTGTAGATTGCTCTAGGCAGCTTAGACATTTTCACAATATTTGTTCTTCCAATCCATGAGCATGGAATGTTTTTCCATTTCTTTGTGTCTTCCTCAATTTCTTTAATGAGTATTCTATAGTTTTCTGAGTACAGATTCTTTGCCTCTTTGGTTAGATTTATTCCTAGGTATCTTATGGTTTTGAGTGCAATTGTAAATGGGATCGACTCCTTAATTTCTCTTTCTTCTGTCTTGTTGTTGATGTATAGAAATGCAACCGATTTCTGTGCATTGATTTTATATCCTCTATAGCACACTTTAAATGCTGTTTAATTTGGTTCAGTCTCATGTATAGATCGCTGTGGAAATTCCCTGTAGTTTCAAGTGTGGGCATCTATTTCCATCCTTGTCTGACTGTACCTCACATTGATGGGCTATCCACAAAGCCTGGGTTTGGGTTTTTAAAGATAGTCACTAAGGATCATCCATAGGCCAGTCCCCTCAAACATAAATTAATAAATTAATATAGATAAGCCACTGGATTATTTGTTATAAATGCTGAGCCCTAGATCCTATCCTTAGAGACAGTGCTGATACCATTACAAGTGCATGGTCTGGTTCCCACCTGCCTCTTCAGTCTCAACTTGTCCCATGGCCCCACTCCCTTCCTGATCTAGCCATGTTGTCCTGCTATCATTTCTTTTGTCTGATATGCTCCCTCTTGTCTTAGACCTTTGAATGTGCTGTTCCTCAAGAACAACATGCTATATTTATTTCCAATTTGATTCCACTGACAGAATGTAAGAACCATGAAGGCAAGAATTTTGACTTCATCACTGTTGGTAATAAATAAATAATATACAAAGTAATGTTTATTAAGCTTTCCCAGTGCCCTTTATTTTGTCTACAGATACATTTTTAAAAATTATTTAAGTTCTCTTGGACCTCAAGAAGGCAGGAGTCTACCCTGTTCCTCTCATTATAACCTGTGAGTTCTGACTCACTCTGCTTTGACAAGTAACTATAGTTCCTAGCAAATTCATACTCACTGGTGTTTAAATGCAAATCCAAGGTTCTTGACTCGAATATGCTATACCACATATACCTATAAATTAATCACCCAATATTCCACATCACTTGTTTGAGAAAGTAATGAAACTCACCTATGTATTTCTTTTGCATAACTGTATTCTTATTAGGGATTTTTATCAATCTTCTAATTGAAAAACCAATGCCATTATAATTTTTATTAGGAGAATTCCATGTAATTTTGACATCCTTTTATGCCACGATATTTTTAATTTGCTGAGTTGCATATTATGGACTACTCACTTAAGCATCAATATCAGAAGCCTATGTGGCCCAGGAGTGGGGATATTTCAGTTTTCAATAGTTCTACCTAAAGTAAGACTATCTTCCTTCCACTTAAATCTTGCACTAAACAACGTCACCTGCTCAGAAAATATTTTTCTCCTACTGCATTAAAATACTGCTTACTATTCAATTATTTAGGAATTGTGTCTATTCACTGCAGAAATATCTTCAGGGAAACTCCAGACCTTTTAGTTTATGGTCAAGTAGGTGTTTAGAGTAAGACATGAATACTGCAGTGGCAAATTGATTTGTCTTGTCCTATTATTAAAGTGTCTGCCAAGACACCAGCCATATGTTGAAGATGGTGTTAACACTGGAAGAGGACTGAAAATGGAAAAAAAAAATAAAGTTTAATACTCTCTTAGGACAAAAGTTTTCTAGTGTGCTGTGGATTTGCAACTCTGAGGAAGGCCTCTATATATCACAGTGTGCATCTTCTGTATGACTTTTGACAGCAGAGGGATAGCATAATCTCCCAACTTACTGACATTCAATTTGGTTTTCCTCTTCCTTTAAATCATCCCCGAGTCTCAAAGGGACATAACTACTATAACCATATTCTGTATCTATAAGAATATAATTATAGAGCATCAGGTTTGAGAGCCTAGTAACACAAGCCAAGATGAGATAAGACAGATAAAAAAAAAAAAAATCCTAAATCACTCCCTAAGCCAACTGTTACTGTGATTTTTAAAATGTAATTCATTTATAGTGAATCTGTAAACTATTTTTCTAACAAATAATGAAAGTGGAATTTGCTCCAAAGTGTGTAGCAATCTTCCGTAATATTGATACCATTGAAAAGTGAGAGAAATTGGGGGCTAGCCTGGGGGGCTACTGTGGAATAATTAGATAAGGAAACATTATTACTTTTTAAAATTCATGAGGGTGGAATCAACCCTCACATGAAGTAAATTTATAGTTTTTCTTAAATATTGTTTATTCTTTGAGAAAATAAGAGACTCTACCTTTTTGTCTTAGATCCTACTTATGCTTTAGTGGAATCATTTTGATGGCTGACATTTCAGTACCAAGGACAGTGTCAAGCCTCTTAGAAGGGGGAACTGTGCACAGACAATGAAGACCAGGCTGGATGCAGTTTTCTGACTGACAGAGTGAGAAAACAGAGAGAGGGGAGGACGGGGAAGAAAGGGAAATGGAATACAGTACAAAGTGATTTGGCTATCAATTTGGGGAAACTGATGGAAATATCAGGGTGATCTTGAGGAACCTCTAACAATACAAAAGGTCCCACTAAGCTACTGCCCTTAATGGGGTGAGGATGTAAAGGGAATATAAACTTTTCTCATACCTTGACTTATTTAATAGAAATCTTTAAATAGAAACATTTCAGTATAATTTTTAAATGTTAGAATTCACATTAGAATACATGAAAAAATTATGATATCTTTGACTAATTATTCCAGATAAAATCTTCCGCCTTGAACTCTGTGTGTTTGTGTGTGTAGCTTTTCAGATGAATCCACATGTATGTGCTTTTGTGTCTTCCAACTATCAAATTTAACACTGTTTCACTGGATAAAACTGACATGAAATATAAAGCCTGTATTTCCATTAATCAAAAAATAATATGTAACAAGCAAAATTTTCATTTTGGCATGAAAATGTAAAACACTGTATAATTTCTTTTGTTAGTACTATAACTAATAATTGAAAATGATTTATGGCACTGTATATGAATAAACAATAGTACTTTTGAAAGTACAAGCCTCATATATTGGAATATCATAAAAAGCATTTTCTAAAATTTATAAGAATCAGATAATTATATAAAAATATATTTAGAGCTTTTGAAGGAGAGAGCTATAGGAGTTTGTAATTTATTTAATTTTCATCGTATTATAAGACTTTAGTTGGAAGTAGACTCTGCAACTACCTAAATGAATTCACATGATTAAGATCAGTGTGATTTTGTGACTTTTTTAGCACACTACTTTTTTAAGAAAAAGTAACCATAACTTAAGATCTTCTGAGTTGCCTTGCAGGGCACTTTCTCAACTATGACACATCTTCTCTATCACAGTAAATGGTATCATTCATTTGCTCAGCCCCAAAACTTAGTAGAAATCATTGATTTCCCCCTGTACCTTCAGTAGCTACTATGGAGTCTTTCTCTAGCATATGGTCAATTCTCTCCATTTTCACTGTTGCTAACATAGCCGAAGTTACTGTCCTCCTCACCTGGAATATTACAGACATCACCAAGTTGGACCTATTGCTTCTGCAACTGACCCATTATAAATTCTTTTTCACACATGGGTACAATCATTTTGTTAATGTATATCTGGTTATACTATAAGACTGCTTAAAATTCTCTAATATTTCATTTTACACTTAATGTAAGTCAAAATGTTTATTTTTATCTATGGCCCATAAGGTCCTATATGATGCAAATCTTTTCCACCTCTCTGAACTCATTGTCTTCAAATTACTTTTTTGTCGACTACTCTTTAGTTATAAGGGTATTCCTAAAACACACTATGAATGCTGCAGTTCCAGGGCCCTTAAATTTGCTTCCAATTCTTCCTGAAAACACTCATGCCCCACCCAAATTGTCATATGAATGCTTCCTTCTCATTATTTAGGATTCAGCTAAAATGTTGTAGCACAGAGAAACCTACTATGACAACTGGTCCCACTGATTTTCTTATATCACATAACCTGGCTGTATTAACTTCACAGCATTTATCTCTACCTGAAATCTGTGCCCCAACATAAGCCCCAAAGTAACAAGGATATTGTCTGCCTTATTCTTCACTGTTTTTCTAACTCTAGAAGAGTTCCTGACATGTACTGAAAGATATAAAAAAAATACTTGCTGAATAAATGTATGAATGTGACCATATCTGTACAACTAATGACAAATATTTCAAGTTTCCTTCACTTAAAGAAAATAAAGGAGAAGAGAAGGATTTTATAATATAAATTTTAAAGTTAACACACAGGAAAATAATAATTAAGGACATATCAACAGTCATTAAAGCTACTGAAAACCTCATTCCTTAAATATAGGAATTAACTGGGGCGCCTGGGTGGCTCAGTCGTTAAGCCTCTGCCTTCGGCTCAGGTCATGATCCCAGGGTCCTGGGATCGAGCCCCGCATGGGGCTCCCTGCTCAGCAGGGAGCCTGCTTCTCCCTCTCCCACTCCCCATGCTTATGTTCTCTCACGCACTGTGTCTCTGTCAAATAAATAAATAAAATCTTTAAAAAAAAAAAGAACCAAAAAAAATAGGAATTAATTTTTTTAATCATTATCAATTTGTTTCTCAAAGTGAGTAAGCAGCAATATGGAGTAGTACCATCTCAGATATAAATCCATCACTAGGTAATAATGGGCCAGGGAGGTAGACATGCTAAGACCCTTGACAAAAAGTGTCATCCATTAAAGAAGATTCATTAGTGAAGAGAAGCCTACAATGCTGTATCAGCTACTTTGTGGGACTTAGAATCCTAAGAGAACAATAAACCTGTAAAGAGATATTCTGTTAATAATACCTAAAGCTCATATTCTTGAGTAAAATGAGTATCATTTAAAGAAAGCCTTGTACTCGGATGTAGTCCCACTTGTATATTTTTGCTTTTGTTGCTTACGCTTTCCATGTCATATGCAAGAAATCATTGTCAAGACCAATGCCAAAAAGTTTTCCCCTATGATTTCTTTTAGGACTTTTATATTTTCGTGTCTAAATGTTTAAGTCTTTCATCCATTTTGAGTTTATTTTTGTGTATGGTGTAGCTAGGGGTCTACTTTTATTCTTTTGCATGTGGATATCTAGTTTTGCCAACATCATTTGCTGAAGGGACTATCTTTTTCCCATTATGGATTCTTGCTCCCTTGTTGAACATCAATTAATTGTGTGTAGCTTTCATTCTGTACTCTCTATTCTGTTCCCTTGGTCTATATATGTCTGTTTTTATGCCAATGTCAAACGGTTTTAGTTACTGTGCCTTCTTCATAGCAAAGGACATGGATGAACCTTAAGGGCATTATGGTAAGTGAAATAAGCCAGTCACAGAAAGCCAAATACTAGATGATTCCACTTATATGAGGTATCTAATGTAGTTAAATTCACAGAAGCAGAGACTAGACCAGTGGTTACCAGAGGCTGGGGGGATGGAGGGAGAAATGAGGAACTGTTGATCAGTGGGTGGAGACAGTTTCAGCTATGCGCCATGAATTAAGTCTAGGTATCTGCTCTATGGCATAGTGCCTGCAGTCACAACATGGTCTACTGCACCTGAAAGCTTCAGAGGGTAGATGTCATGTTAAATGTTCACACCACCAAAAAGGGTGAGGTCACAAGGAAACTTAGAAGGGTGATGGATGTGTCCGTTACCCTGACTGTGGAAATGGTTTAATCAAATTATAACATTATGTATGTGCAATTATTTGTATATCAATTATACCTCAACAAAGCTATTTAAAAAATAGAGAAAAAAAGAGAAAGCCTTTCACCTAATATGCACATATTTGCACACAAATACACACACACTCCTGTAATGAGAATATGTCATAAAAGGATATAAGCCAAAAATATGCAAGATGGAAACCTAAGTAAGAATGGTATGCAAATGTGTGCCATGTATGCTATTCAGAAGGCTGCAAACAGTAACAAAAACTTCTTAGGCTCCATTCAAATTAAGACAGGAGGAAAATGGAGGCCACTGATAAATACTACCAGACAAAAGAAATAAAAAAGAATGAAAACCATAATTTGACTTCAGATTTCTATAGTAGAGGAAATAATCTTTCAATACAGGAAAAATATGCACTCCACATTGTGTGAGGCACTCTACACAATGCTTTTGCTTTCAATCCTCATAACAACCCTATAAAGGACATGTCCTATTGCAATTATTCAAAGGAAAAAAAAAAAAAACCTGTGAGATAGTAAGTAATCTGTCAATAGCCATAAAAAAATTCACAAGATGTAAACCAAGATGTAAATAGAAGTGACTCCAGAATTTACATTCTATTTTGTTAATAATATTAAGCCATTCAAATATTTCTATTGACATAGCTGGTATTAATGTCATTATTTTTAATATGTGCCATGCCGTGAAAATTGTTTGGAAGGTCTCCAGTCAGCTACACTCCTCTGCAACTGACCTGTAGTTACCATCATTTTTTTAAAAAACTATTTTTATACTGTCCATTCAAGGAACCTGTAAATATGCTCTTTAACCCTCACAGGTATCTTACTAAAAAAAAAAAAAAAAAAAAACAACTGAAAATGTGTAAGGAAACAGTCTTGAAAGTTTTAAGATAGAACTGAAAGTTTTTAATTTTTCCCAAGGAGGCCAGTAGCAGATGGAAGGCACCGACCAGCCAGGTTCAACTGGAAAAACAACATAAATTTATTGATAACAGGTGGGAGAAGAAGGTAAGATCCAAGCTTAATGTCATTAGCTAAAATTGACATGAAGTTGATAAAATAGTTAATAGTAGTTTGAATTGATAAGGAGTCAGTGTTTAGAACTGAAAATGGTATTGATGTAATTGTCTGCAGATAGCATCTGGAGAACTGGACTAATACTCATTTATGCATACACTCATTCATTCTACAAGTAGTTATTAAAAATGCACTGTGTTCCAGGTATTTGGTTCAGTTTTGGGAAATCTGTACATTTGTGGCTGCCACTCATCACCAAAAATACACTAACGAATGCAATAGGACAATGAACTAGGCAAATACCTAATCCCCTGCCTCACAAGAGAAGACAATTACACAAAATAATCCGTGTGCTGTGTTGTCTTTACTTTTTAAATTTTTCTGATTTTTGAGACTGTATCTTCTTGAAAAAAGAGATGGTGCTTTTTCTTTACCAATCATTACTCCTACAGCGCTGTTTTAGAGGTATTCCTAGGTCATCTATGCTCTGATCTGTAATTTTACAAATCCATTTATGAGCTGCAAAGTGGAACATAAATCTGATTGTTGATATCTGTTGCCCAGGCTCAGAACTTCCACTGAAGTTGGGGCGCCTGGGTGGCTCAGTTGGTTAAGCGACTGCCTTCGGCTCAGGTCGTGATCTCAGGGTCCTGGGATCGAACCCCGCATCGGGCTCCCTACTCGGCGGGAAGCCTGCTTCTCTCTTTCCCACTCCCCCTGCTTGTGTTCCCTCTCTCGCTGTCTCTCTCTCTGTCAAATAAATAAATAAAATCTTTAAAAAAAAAAAAAAAGAACTTCCATTGAAGTTAACCCTAATTGCTGATTTTCAAAAATTCCTCTGTCATAGGAGAGGTTATGGGATCTGAAAAAGAGGTTGGCATAGGTGACCTCCAAGATCTTCTTATCCTATGCCTTTCACAACATATCCTATACCTCTCAGACATGCTCATCTTAATATTTGTCCCCCAGTATTGGATTAGTACACACCACCCATAAACTGTTTGAACTATCTCTAGATTGTTCTTGTCTCCATCTTTTCCCACATTACCTTATCCAATCAGTTACCCAAAGTCATCTTGGAAATGATTTTTAAATCCCCATAATTTTTAATGATCCCAATGCCAATTCCTTAAATTTCACCTTTAGTCAGGTCTTGTTCCTAGTTTCCTTTCTGCCTAATACACTCCCCCACATGGGTATGAAATTACCCTTCCTAGAACAAATCTAAATGAAGTACGTTCTTATGTTAAACTCCACAGTGGCTTTACATCACCTCTCGTTCTGAACTACCTTTCTGTTCTCATCTCTTATTCCTTTCCTGGGACTCCTTGAACCTGCCCCCTTCTGCAACCACACATACACACAAATACACCCGATGTGTCATTGAACCTAACATGTATTTCCACTAATCCGTGGTGTCTGACATGCTATTTTCTGCTATTTCCTTTCAGGCTCTGCCTGATAAACTCCTGTGCATGCCCATGATATAGTTCTAATGCCACCTCCCAGATGAAACTTTCTCTAAAGTCCACAGGTCAAATGTTCTCCTGTCACTGTGTGCATTCACTTATTACAATAGTTTCCAGGTTTTAATAGGTTTCTCTTCTTTGTCTTACTAAGAAAGCTCCTGGAGGGCATGTACCATTATTTTCCTTGCATTTATCAAATACTCAATAAATGTCAAATGAGAGAATTAGTTCCAATCTGACTCTCGGCTACCATGATTGCTTCACACAGTCTTCCTGTCCACTCAATAAAATGTTATGTATAATTCTAATTTAACACTCATTAAAGGAAGTAAGGAATTTTCACTCTCATTTTCTATACCTTATATCTTTTGCTCATATTTTGTTTCAGGGTAAAAAAAGAGCTTCTTTGTGAAAAAATTACTGTGGAAACATTTAAATATTAAAAAAACGTACAATTTAACTTTTTGTATATTATTGCTTACTAAAAATGTAACCACTCCCTTGGAAGTCATTTTGCGGGGGGAGGGGAGCATGTCTCTGATGAATGTGAGAAGGAAAACTCTAGCTTCCAGGCAGGTGATGTGAATTTGATTAACAGATAGAATCATACTATATACCACGAATATTTTAAGGTCTCTAAGATGTAAAATGTGAAAAGTAATTCAAAACGGTGAATTGACAAAGCACTCTAGGTAAAATACAAACAAAATTTCCATAAAAACTCCAAAACAGAAAAGTTTTAAACTTCAGGTATTATTATAAATAGATATTCCCATAAGAGTTGCTGGGCATATATGCCAACAGATACATAAATGACTAAACTGTCCATACCATTCCAGGTATATAGTGTTTGGGTATTTGAAGGCATAGGAAGCTTTTCAGCCACAATCCATGATAGGAGTGTTTTTCTGAGACAAAAATTGGAATTCTATCATTTTTCCACTTACCTCCTCAAGGTTTTCCTATCAAATAAAATAAATATATTTAAATATTTATGCCCCACCTCCCACCTCTAGGATACCACTCATTAAAGCAAGAAGTATCAAGCTCTATTACAAAGCCGTCATCATCAAGACAATATGGTATTGGCACAAAAACAGACACATAGATCAATGGAACAGAATAGAGAGCCCAGAAATGGACCCTCAACTGTATGGTCAACTAATCTTCGACAAAGCAGGAAACAATGTCCAGTGGAAAAAAGACAGTCTCTTCAACAAATGGTGTTGGGAAAATTGGACAGCCACATGCAGAAGAATAACTGGACCATTTCCTTACACCACACACAAAAATAGACTCAAAAATGGATGAAAGACCTAAATGTGAGACAGGAATCCATCAAAATCCTAGAAGAGAACACAAGCAGCAACTTCTTGCTAGACATGTTTCCAAAGGCAAGGAAACAAAGGCAAAAATGAACTATTGGGACTTTATCAAGATAAAAAGCTTTTGCACAGCAAAGGAAACAGTCGACAAAACCAAAAGACAACTGACGGAATGGGAGAAGATATTTGCAAATGTCTTATCATATAAAAGGCTAGTATCCAAAATCTATAAAGAACTTATCAAACTCAACACCTAAAGAAAAAATAATCCAATCAAGAAATAATTGAACATAATAATTAAAAAATTATGAATGAATAAGAAAAAAAAATAAAGCAGCATTATTATTTAAAAAAAGAAATGGGGAGAAGACATGAACGTACATTTCTCCAAAGACACATGAATGGACAAGAGACACATGAAAAAATGCTCCACATAACTTGGCATCAGGGAAATACAAATCAAAACCACAATGAGATACCACCTCACACCCGTCAGAATGGCTAAAATTAACAAGTCAGGAAACGACATGTTGGAGAGGATGCTGAGAAAGGGGAACCCTCTTACACTGTTGGTGGGAATGCAAGCTGGTGCAGCCACTCTGGAAAACAGTATGGAGGTTCCTCAAAAAGTTGAAAATAGAGCTACCCTACGACCCAGCAATTGCACTATTGGATATTTACCCCAAAGATACAAATGTAGTGACCCAAAGGGGCACCTGCACCCCAATGTTTATAGCAGCAATGTCTACAATAGCCAAACTATGGAAAGAGCCCAGATGACCCTTGACAGATGAATGGATAAGGAAGATGTGGTATATATATACAATGGAATACTACTCAGTCATCAAAAAAATGAAATCTTGACATTTGCAATGACATGGATGGAACTAGATGGTATTATGCTAAGCAAAATAAGTCAATCAGAGAAAAACGATTATATGATCTCACTCATAGGTGGAATTTAAGAAACAAAATAGAAGTTCATAGGGGAAGAGAAGAAAAAATAAAAAAAGACAAAATCAGAGAGGAAGACAAAGCATAAGAGACTCTTAATCACAGGAAACAAACAGGGTTTCTGGAGGAGAGGAGGGAGGGGGGGAGGGAGTAACTGGGTGATGGACATTAAGGAGGACACGTGATGTAATGAGCACTGGGTATTATGTAAGACTGATGAATCACTGACCTCTACCTCCAAAATCAATAATACATTATATATTAATTAATGGAGTATAAATTAAAAAATAAAAATTACTTACTTAATTAATTAAGCCAAAAAGTATATGTGATACACACACACCCTACCTGGAAATCCCTTAGGTGGTACAGAGGGCCTTTCAAAAGCTGGATCCTATCACTTGTCTGGTCATTTCCAGGCACTCTACACCTCACTTTCTCTGCCCCAGTTTGTAGTTACCCAAACATACTATGCTAGCCCACTCTCTTCCATTTCCTATTATATCCACTTCACGTTTTCTACCCAGAAATAAACAAATCTCATCTCAGAGTCACTTCCCCCTTGAAGTCTTTTGACATTCCCAGACACCCAGGTTTTGCCTGTCATTTATGTCCATCGTACTTTTTAACAAAGTAGTATTAAGTGTAATATTATTTCGCATTTTCATAGTTTGCACGTATGCATTTCAATGTATTACAAAAATATGGCTCTTACCAGGAGCACTGGAGTTAAAATATTTAAAAGAACATATATGGCTCCTAATCTCTACAAATTTACAGACAATTGGGAAAGACAAACACTACATAAGCAATAATGATAACATATATACTTGAGTATTAATGGAGATATGAGAATATATTACAGGAGTCAAGCCACGTACAGGGGTCAAGGAAGGCTTCTCTGTGAAAGTGATGTTTAAGCTGAAACCATAAGGATAAGTAGAAGTAATTTTTATTGCGTAACATAGAGCATGATATGTGGCCAGCTCACAATAAATAAATATTTTTTGAGTGAAAAATTTAAATGACAAAGTAAAACTTCTGCCCAATTTCCTATATAATTTCTACACACTTTGGACACCTTTTTGAAGAAACTGAATATTTAAAGGCCCAGGTTTTATCTCTCAGTTAAAGGTAAAAATATATTTTTAACATCAATAATTTAGAGTAAAATCCTACAACAACTATGGCCCCATTTATGCCCCACCTCCCACCTTTAGGCTACTACTTATTAAAGCCAGAGGTGTATTTGATAGGTTGAGTTTTCAGGACTATGCCAGTTCCTAAAACTGCCCCCCCTTCTTTTTTAGCTGTGGTATAGAAACAAAAATGTGTCCAATATTTTCAACTTGGCTAATAAATTTAATCCATCATTCTCATAAGGGCAAAGAAAACTGTTCTGTCTGAATTTTCCTAAAGATGCAATCACTTTTGCTGTCTGCCTTCTTGATACGAAGAACCTGATCATCATCCACCTGTAAGACACATCATCCATCTTGGCATCCGTCTGCAGAGATTTTTTGAAAATTTTCCCACTGACAGATAATTCTATTTTGTCAATCTATTTAGAGGAATGGAGCTAAAGCTGTTTTAAAGAACCAAGTTGCTGTCACTCAAAGAGCTTGGGGAATTTTTTAGCCCTGTGCCTTAATCATATCTTTATTTGAGCATAATGTGGCCCATGCCTGCCATTTTTCTAGAGCACTAATTCAGTATGCTTACTGTATGTAATCCACCAGTAGGGACAAAAAACACACTAGTAAATCTTATTATCTACACATTTGCAAAAATGAGTTGGAAGATGTGTCCATAATACATGACAATATTACACAGTGTACGACAGGCCTCTACTTGGAAGAGGAAAAAATAATACAAGGAATTGTGATGCCCTTGTTAATTCCATTTACTGAACAGTGATTTTTTTTTAACTGTATTCACTCCACAGTTGGACAAAACCGCCATGTCTTATCTTCACTGTGGACAGAGATCTGCATCCTGTGCTCCACACTTGAGAGTGTACCAATCTCTCTCACTTCATGGCTTTTCCAACACAGTAAATTCTCACAATACCCTCAGTGATTTGGGGGAACTGACTTTGTTCTTCAAAATCTTGTATTCCTGACCTTTGTAGTTTCATTGGAAAGTATGTGGGCTTTGAAGACAGAACGATCATTTGAAATTTGGGTTTCAGATTCCAACTCTGTGTTTATAAATTCTATGATTTTCATTGGGTGGCTTAGCCAAAGAATGTTCCTCATTTGTAAATTAGGTATATTATATGCCTTTATATGATATCCCTAGTTAGGTATAAGTGTCAGAGTTGGAATCTGAAATCCAAATATTTAAAGATTCTTCTCTCTTCTTAATTATTACACTTTGGGGCATCTGTAGATTTTTTTTAAGTTTTTGTTTAAATTCTAGTTAGTTAACATGCACTTTAATATTAGTTTTAGGTGGGGGCAGAGCAAGATGGTGGAGGAGTAGGAGACCTGGATTTTGTCTGGTCCCAGGAATTCAGCTGGATAGGGATCAAACCATTCTGAACACCTATGAACGGAGCCCAGGCGCGGGCTCTCAGCTCGGGGTTGTCATAAACCATGATCTGCGGCACAGTCGGGCCACTGTTCCTCCAGCAGGGACCCAACAAGCGGCAGATCCGGGGAGACTCACCTTCTTCCCCCGGGAGGAGAGGTGCGGGAGCGCACCACAGGGATCTGCTGGGTTTGGAGACTCCACACGGGGTTGGGTGCCAGAGATAGAAATGCACGGTCACAGCTGGGGTGAGCATGGAGTGTGGCCAGAGGCCAGGGAGACGGGAGTGACTGACTTCTTTTTTCTGGGGGCTCACTGAGGAGCGGGGCCCCGAGTTCTCGGCTCCTCTGAGGCGGAGATTGGGAGGCCGCCATTTTCACTCTCTGCCTCCAAAGCTGTACAGAAAGCTTGTAGGGAACAAAAGCTCCCGAGAGCAAACCCGAGCAGATTACTTAGCGCGGACCAGGCAAGGGCGGGGCAATTCCGCCTCTGGCAAAGACATTTGGGAACCACGGCAACAGGCCCCTCCCCCAAAAGATCAGCAAGAACAGCCAGACAAGACCAAGTTTACCGATCAATGAGAATGGCAGAACTCCAGCGCTAGGGGAATACTGCACATAGAATCCATGGCTTTTTTACCATGATTCTGTAGTCTTTCAAAGTTAATTTTTTTATTTTTATTTTTTTAACTGTCTTTTTTTTTTTGAATTTTTCTTTTCCCTTTTTCAACCAACATCTTATCAATCCCTTTTTTAAAAAACATTTTTATTTTTATTTTTCATTTTTAGAGTCATATTCTATCCCTTCATAGTAGTTACCCGTATTTTTGGCATATATATAGAAGTTGTTCTCTCTTTAAAATTTTGAGATAGTTTCTTCTAACAGATCAAAATATACCCTAAATCTCTAGTGTATGGTTTTTTTTCTACTCCCCTGCCTGATCACATTCTCTCCCTTTTTTTCCTATTTTTTTTTAAATCCTCTTCTTTCTTTTTTCAAACAACTTATCAATTCCTTTTATAAAATTTTTTATAATTTCCATCTTTACAGTCATATTCCATCCTTTCATCATATCAACCCTTATTTTTGTACATATATAAGTTTTTCTTTCTTTAAAATTTTGGGAGGCACTTTCTTCTAACAGACGAAAATACACCAAAATCTAGTGTGTGGCACTGATTTATATACCAGCCTGATCATATTTGATCATATTCTGTTTTTGTTTTGTGCTGTTTTTGTTTCTTTTTACCTTTATCTTTTTCTTTTTCTTTTTCTTTTTTCTCTCTTTCCCTTTCTTTTCCCACTGCTTCAGGTCATTTCTGATTTGTTTAGAGTATATTTTCTGGGGATGTTGTTACCCTGTTACCATTTTGTTCTCTCATTAATCTATTCTCCTTTGGACAAAATGACAAGACAGAAAAAAATCACCTCAACAAAAAGAACAAGAGGTAGTACCAACTGCCAGGGACCTACTCAATACAGACATTAGTATGATGTCGGATCTAGAGTTCAGAATCATCACTTTAAAGATACTAGCTGGGCTTGAAAAAAGCATGGAAGTTATTAGAGAAACCCTTTCTGGAGAAGTAAAAGAACTAAAGTCTAACCAAGTCGAAATCAAAAAGGCTATCAATGAGGTGCAATCAAATATGGGGGCACTAACTGCTAGGATAAATGAGGCAGAAGACAGAATCAGTGATATAGAAGACCAAATGATGGAAAATAAAGAAGCTGAGAAAAAGAGAGATAAACAACTACTGGATCACGAGGGCAGAATTCGAGAGCTAAGCGATACCGTAAGACAAAACATTAGAATAATTGGGATCCCAGAAGAAGAAGAAAGAGAGAGGGGCAGAAGGTATAATGGAGCAAATTATAGCAGAGAACTTCCCTAATTTGGGGAAGGAAACAGGCATCAAAATCCAGGAGGCACAGAGAACCCCTCTCAAAATCAATAAAAATAGGTCAACACCCCGACATCTAATAGTAAAACTTACAAGTCTCAGAGACAAAGAGAAAATCCTGAAAGCAGCTCGGGAGAAGAGATCTGTAACCTACAATGGTAGAAACATTAGATTGGCAACAGACCTATCCACAGAGACCTGGCAGGCCAGAAAGGACTGGCAGGATATATTCAGAGCACTAAATGAGAAAAATATGCAGCCAAGAATACTATATCCAGCTAGGCTGTCATTGAAAATAGAAGGACAGATAAAAAGCTTCCGGGACAAACAAAAACTAAAGGAATTTGCAAACAAGAAACCAGCCCTACAAGAAATCTTGAAAGGGGTCCTCTAAGCAAAGACAGAGCCTAAAAGCAACATAGACCAGAAAGGAACACAGACAATATACAGTAACGGTCACCTTACAGGCAATACAATGGCACTAAATTCCTATCTTTCAATAGTTACCCTGAATGTAAATGGGCTAAATGCCCCAATCAAAAGACACAGGCTATCAGATTGGATTAAAAAACAAGACCCATTGATATGCTGTCTGCAAGAGATTCATTTTAGACCCAAAGACACCCCCAGATTGAAAGTGAGGGGGTGGAAAACCATTTCCCATGCTAATGGACACCAAAAGAAAGCTGGGGTGGCAATCCTTATATCAGACAAATTAGATTTTAAACCAAAGACTGTAATAAGAAATGAAGGACACTATATCCTACTTAAAGGGTCTATCCAACAAGAAGATCTAACAATTGTAAATATCTATGCCCCTAACATGGGAGCAGCCAATTATATAAGGTAATTAAAAACAAAAGCAAAGAAACACATCGACAACAATACAATAATAGTGGGGGACTTTAACACCCCCCTCACTGAAATGGACAGATCGTCTAAGCAAAAGATCAACAAGGAAATAAAGACTTTAAATGACACACTGGACCAAATGGACTTCACAGACATATTTAGAACATTCCATCCCAAAGCAATGGAATACACATTCTTCTCTAGTGCCCATGGAACATTCTCCAGAATAGATCACATCCTAGGTCATAAATCAGGTCTCAACTGGTACCAAAACATTGGGATCATTCCCTGCCTATTTTCAGACCACAATGCTTTGAAACTAGAACTCAATCACAAGAGGAAAGTCGGAAAGAACTCAAATACATGGAGGCTAAAGAGCATCCTACTAAAGAATGAATGGGTCAACCAGGAGATTAAAGAAGAATTAAAAAAATTCATGGAAACCAATGAAAATGAAAACACAACTGTTCAAAATCTTTGGGATACAGCAAAGGCAGTCCTAAGAGGAAAGTATATACCAATACAAGCCTTTCTCAAGAAACAAGAAAGGTCTCAAGTACACAACCTAACCCTACACCTAAAGGAGCTGGAGAAAGAACAGCAAATAAAGCCTAAACCCAGCAGGAGAAGAGAAATAATAAAGATCAGAGCAGAAATCAATGAAATAGAAACTAAAAGAACAGTAGAACAGATCAACGAAACTAGGAGCTGGTTCTTTGAAAGAATTAAGAAGATTGACAAACCCCTGGCTAGACTTATCAAAAAGAAAAGAGAAATGACCCAAATCAACAAAATCATGAATGAAAGAGGAGAGATCACAACCAACACCAAAGAAATACAAACAATTATAAGAACATATTATGAGCAACTCTATGCCAGCAAATTAGATAACCTGGAAGAAATGGATGCATTCCTAGAGAAGTATAAACTACCAAAACTGAACCAGGAAGAAACAGAAAACCTGAGCAGACCTATAACCACTAAGGAAATTGAAGCAGTCATCAAAAATCTCCCAAAACACAAAAGCCCAGGGCCAGATGGCTTCCCAGGGGAATTCTACCAAACATTTAAAGAAGAATTAATACCTATTCTTCTGAATCTGTTCCAAAAAATAGAAATGGAAGGAAAACTTCCAAACTCATTTTATGAGGCCACCATTACCTTGATCCCAAAACCAGACAAAGACCCCATCAAAAAGGAGAATTACAGACCAATATCCCTGATGAACATGGATGCAAAAATTCTCACCAAAATACTAGCCAATAGGATCCAACAGACATTAAAAGGATTATTCAGCACGACCAAGTGGGATTTATCCCTGGGCTGCAAGGTTGGTTCAACATCTGCAAATCAATCAACGTGATACAATACATTAACAAAAGAAAGAACAAGAATCATATGATCCTCTCAATAGATGCAGAAAAAGCATTTGACAAAGTACAGCATCCTTTCTTGATCAAAACTCTTCAGAGTATAGGCATAGAGGGTACATACCTCAATATCATAAAAGCCATCTATGAAAAACCTACAGCGAATATCATTCTCAATGGGGAAAAACTGAGAGCTTCCCCCTAAGGTCAGGAACGCGGCAGGGATGTCCACTATCACCACTGCTATTCAACATAGTATTAGAAGTCCTAGCCACAGCAATCAGACAACAAAAAGAAATCAAAGGCATCCAAATCGGCAAAGAAGAAGTCAAACTCTCACTCTTTGCAGATGATGTGATACTTTATGTGGAAAACCCAAAAGACTCCACCCCAAAACTGCTAGAACTCACACAGGAAGTCAGTAAAGTGGCAGGATATAAAATCAATGCACAGAAGTCAGTGGCATTCCTATACACCAACAACAAGACAGAAGAAAGAGAAATTAAGGAGTCGATCCCATTTACAATTGTACCCAAAACCATAAGATACCTAGGAATAAATCTAACCAAAGAGGCAAAGGATCTGTACTCAGAAAACTATAAAATACTCATGAAAGAAATTGAGGAAGACACAAAGAAATGGAAAAACGTTCCATGCTCATGGATTGGAAGAACAAATATTGTGAAGATGTCAGTGCTACCTAGAGCAATCTACACATTCAATGCAATCCCCATCAAAATACCATTCACTTTTTTCAAAGAAATGGAACAAATAATCCTAAAATTTGTATGGAACCAGAAAAGACCCCAAATAGCCAGAGGAATGTTGAAAAAGAAAAGCAAAGCTGGTGGCATCACAATTCCAGACTTCCAGCTCTACTACAAAGCTGTCATCATCAAGACAGTATGGTACTGGCACAAAAACAGACACATAGATCAATGGAACAGAATAGAGAGCCCAGAAATGAACCCTCAACTCTATGGTCAACTAATCTTTGACAAAGCAGGAAAGAATGTCCAATGGGAAAAAGACAGTCTCTTCAACAAATGGTGTTGGGAAAATTGGACAGCCACATGCAGAAGAATGAAACTGGACCATTTCCTTACACCACACACAAAAATAGACTCCAAATGGATGAAAGACCTCAATGTGAGACAGGAGTCCATCAAAATCCTAAAGGAGAACACAGGCAGCAATCTCTTCGACCTCAGCTGCAGCAACTTCTTCCTAGAAACATCGCCAAAGGCAAGGAAAGCCAGGGCAAAATGAACTATTGGGACTTCATCAAGATAAAAAGGTTTTGTACAGCAAAGGAAACAGTCAACAAAACCAAAAGACAACCGACAGAATGGGAGAAGATATTTGCAAATGACATATCAGATAAAGGGCTAGTATCCAAAATCTATAAAGAGCTTATCAAACTCAACACCCAAAGAACAAAGAATCCAATCAAGAAATGGGCAGAAGACATGAACAGACATTTCTGCAAAGAAGAGATCCAAATGGCCAACAGACACATGAAAAAGTGCTCAACATCGCTCGGCATCAGGGAAATCCAAATCAAAACCTCAGTGAGATACCACCTCACACCAGTCAGAATGGCTAAAATTAACAAGTCAAGAAATGACAGATGTTGGCAGGGATGCGGAGAAAGGGGAACCCTCCTACAGTGTTGGTGGGAATGCAAGCTGGTGCAGACACTCTGGAAAACAGTATGGAGGTTCCTCAAAAAGTTGAAAATAGAGCTACCATATGATCCAGCAATTGCACTACTGGGTATTTACCCCAAAGATACAAAAGTAGGGATCCGAAAGGGTACGTGCACCCCGATGTTTATAGCAGCAATGTCCACAATAGCCAAACTGTGGATAGAGCCAAGATGTCCATCGACAGATGAATGGATAAAGAAGATGTGGTATATATACACAATGGAATATTATGCAGCCATCAAAAGGAATGAGATCTTGCCATTTGCAATGACCTGGATGGAACTGGAGGGTATTATGCTGAGCGAAATAAGTCAAACAGAGAAAGACATGTATCATATGACCTCACTGATATGAGGAATTCTTAATCTCAGGAAACAAACTGAGGGTTGCTGGAGTGGGGGGTGGCGTGGGAGGGATGGGGTGACTGGGTGATAGACACTGGGGAGGGTATGTGCTCTGGTAAGCACTGTGAATTGTGCAAGACTGTTGAATCTCAGATCTGTACCTCTGAAACAAATAATGCAATATATGTTAAGAAAAAAAAAAAAGAAGAAGATAGCAGGAGGGGAAGAATGAAGAGGGGGAAATCGGAGGGGTAGACGAACCATGAGAGACGATGGACTCTGAAAAACAAACTGAGGGTTCTAGAGGGCAGGGGGGTGGGAGGATGGGTTAGCCTGGTGATGGGTATTGAGGAGGGCACGTTCTGCATGGAGCACTGGGTGTTATGCACAAACAATGAATCATGGAACACTACATCTAAAACTAATGATGTAATGTATAACAATAAAAAAATTAAAAAAAAATATTAGTTTCAGGTGTACAACGTAGTGATTCAACACTTCCATACAATACCCAGTGCTCATCCCAGTAAGGGTCCTCCTTCATTCCCATCACCTATTTAGCCCATTCCCCCACCAACCGCCCTTCTAGTAACCATCTGCTTGTTCTCTATAGATAAGAGTCTGTTTCTTGGTTTGCTTCTCTCTCTCTTTTTTCCCTCTTTGCTCATTTGTTTTATTTCTTAAATTCCACATATGTGTGAAATTCATACGCTATTTGTCTTTCTCTGACTTATTTCACTTAGCATAATACTCTCTAGATAAAGTTTGCTATTATTAATAACATTCATTTATTGCTCACAACAAAATACATAAAATTGGAATATTATTATTCTTATTTTATAGATGATAAAACTGATCATCAGAGGAGTGTTGTTACTTACCAGGTTTATGAGTGATGGAATTTGAATCCAGATGTCTGACTTACAGGACACAACCACTGTGCTATATTGTTCTCAAATGATTTTTCAAAAATTTACATTTCTAAATTTAATCTCTGAGGGCAGGGATTATGTCTAAAGCAAGTAATCAGATGTTAAACATCAATTGATTCTTTCTTTCTTAGTTTTAGCTGAAATATTAATACATTTGTTATCGAATACTAAAAAAATGTTTTAAGCATACCATCCTGGAAGAAAACAAAACTTTACTATAGAAACTGTATCATCTACATATCCTGTACATCACCTGTTACTTACAAAGGGGAGACAGCAATAGTACCTTGCCTCAGTGACTGTCGTGAGGATTAAGGGAGATAACTAATGTGTGTAGAGCACAGTGCTTACCATATTACTGAATGATGCTACAAACTCTCAGATGTTTGATTTCACAGCATCAATTACAAAAAAATCAATCTTTCTTTGGGGCAAGATTTTTGCCATATTGCCATATATTTTATGGAAATAGTTTAGTATCATATGCATGTATGTATAAATATATCTATAACTTATAGTGTAAAATGAGATCAAGACAATTTTCCAGTTTAAAATATAGAAATACTTTGTCACTAAATTTTACTTGAGTCCTTGTCCTGGTTTAGCATGACTAGATTTTTTCACATATTCTTAATAATGCTCTCAAGAGCCTGAAAGCACTCATTTCCACTTAATCCCACTATTCATGGAATCTTAACTTTTACCTTATCTGATATCACTATCAGAGAAATATGAAATGTTAAAACTGAAAAAAATAAAAGATTTTAGAGCTAACACGGTCCAATCACCATATTTGTAAATGGAAGTGCTGGGCTCATAAAAGTCATTAATTTATTTATAAAAGAGAAAAGAGGAGATAAGAAAGATGCACCAATACAAACCAACCTCACTCCTGAGTAGAGACTTTAGCATTCCCAAGTGGCGCATAATCCATTATACTGCATTTAGGTATTAAAAATTCAAGTACATCTGGACTTTATCCTGTGGCTCTAAATGTTACTCATCTGGGATGGAAAATGAGCATCACCACCCTGTTTTCATAAAGGACATTTTGACAAGCTATATTAATAATATACAGAGCATCACATACTTGAAAATGCATGATATGATAAAGAAACATATCAGCCATTCAGGAGGATGTTTCATTGAACTAAGTGGAGGCTGAGAGGTCTGAAGGATGAAAACAAACTCATCTCTCCTTACTTTAAGGGAAATGTTGCTGTTTTAAGCTGCTAAAGGCTGATCAAAAAGAAGCAAGAATCTTCTAGAGGCATTCTACCCTCAACTCTTCTTTATATGTCCCAAGTGACTTGGAGAGTTATATTATTGAATCAAATAAACTTATTACTGGTGGATTTTTAAAACTTTTCACTAAAGGCAAGCATTAATGTATTAGGAAATCCAATTCACTATTCTTCAAAATGCCTAAAGCTAAACTCCTGATTAAAACTTTTGGTTATCATCTGAGATAATTTTTTTTCAATTTATTTCAACATGCATCAAAGTCAGTACAGAAAATATCTTTACTAACAGTAAAAACAATACTGAATGTAATAGTTAAAATAGATGGGTGATTGATTTGTAGTTCTTTTACTTAAATCTGTAACAATTTAGCATGTTGTAATTAAATTATAGACATCATAATATGGATCCATTGATATGCCATTTATAAGGAAAATCTGTGTGAGGGGAGGGGCCTAATTATGGAGAACTGAACATATTTCCACTTCAAATTTAAAACTACATTTTTAAGTAACAAAGATTCTATCTCCCATTCCCAAGCTAAGAAATTAATACTGGTTCAGGAAATGCAGTTTACAAATAATAATCAATTTGCTCTCATACTGATCATTCAATAAGATTGAGAAATTCCCAACATACTAGAATCAATCCTCTTGAGCATGCTAAACTGCAATTATGACAAGCCATCTGGGACTTCGTGTTGACAAGCCATTTGAGCTTTGTGGGTCAATGAAGAAATCAGTTGAAAGTGTAGAATGTTCTCTAGAGGTAAACCCAAAGGAAAAGAGCTGTTCTCTATAGAAAATTCATTTCAGAACACAGGAAAAGAGAATATTCATATATATCAGAAAGAAGTCCAGTTCTTCCATGAAGCCTTTGAAGACCACATATATACTATCCAGGAATAATGTGGACTTTTTCTTATGTCTCTGGGCTTTGTGTGATAGAAACCATTTGATCTCACTTGTCACTCAATCCTTCAATACATATTCATGAAGTGCTTCTTATGTGTCAGGATCTACACCAATAAATAAGGTTAGAGATATAAATGTTTGCACAGTCCAATGAACAAGGCAGATACATAAACAGTTTCAATCATTAGTCAGTATTATTATCTATAATATAGAAGATTAGGGAAAAAGAGGGAGTAATCTGTTCTCCTGAAGCTAGGGGTATAAATATGGTAGGGAAGTTTCCACAGAAAAGAAATAAGCAAATTTTGACTTACACAATGTATACATTGGAATTGGCCAAAATATTACAATAGTAACTAAAATTACCAACTGCTTGTGATGTGTTAGGCACTGTGTTAAGTGCTTTACAAAGATTAATTATCTCACTTAATCCTCATGACAACCCATGAGGTAGGCACTATTATTATCTCAACTTTGCAGGTGACAAACTGAGGCACAAAGTAGTTCAGAACTTTGCCCAAGGTCGTGTACTGGGAAGTTAGATTTGAATCTAAGACAAAGCCTTTTCTCTTGTCTACTATACTCTGCTGCCCCCCTGCCCAGAGAAAGAAGAGGTCTTTCAAGTAATAAACATTCAAAAGCCAGACATGCAAAACAGCATTGAGTACCTCAGTATGTCTGGAGTAAAGGTTCTATTTGGGGAGTGGTGGGCACAGAACTGAATGGAAGAAACAGATACCACACATGAAGGATGGTGTATGCCATGCAGATTGAGGATGAGATAGAGAGATAGAAGACTCTAGGTTGGGAGATCAGTTGGGAGATGACCACATTAGTCAACATGAGAGAATTGTGGCAATCTGAAATAAACCAGTCTCAGTGTGGTAACAGGTAATGTGGATCACTACATCAAAAACTAATGATGTATGGTGACTAACATAACATAATAAAATAAAATAAAATTGAAAAAAAAAAAGAAAGGATAAGATTTGGAGAGGGAGTGAATGTGGAGAGTAAAGAAGGAAAGGACTAGAATGGACATCTTACCTGGGTGGCATACCACAAACCACAAACCATGGCAAAAGAATGAGAGTCATTTTCCAGGAAGCCAGATTCTCAGGTCTTCTACAACTGAGGACTTCATGTGCATCTTTAGGATATGCATATGATAGCAAAAGCATCACCTATTCACTAGAAATTTCTTTGAGAATGCATGCCATTTTCCCTAATGCTTTGGTTGGGCAAAAACATAACATTTAGTTCCCTTTCACAGTCTCTCACCACCACCCCCCAAAAAATCTCCCTTCCTTCATTCCTCATCCACGGGAATCTGCAAGAACCTAATTTCACTTTGCGTGTGTGACATTCAAATAGCTTTGCAGATGCTATCTCACCAATATTCACGTATCTCCATGAGGTGTGCCAAGGAACAACCCAAGGAACAATTTATCCCTCTCTTTAAGGGTAAAGAGAGGTGAAGTGACTCATCTGCAGAGCTAGAAATAGAAGCTCAGTCTCTAGAATCAGCTCATTATGTAAGAGCAACTGGCAAATGGTTATTGATATTTCATGTGGCTTCAGTTGTTGGGGTCTTTATCTACTAGTAAACGAAGCTCAGGAGCACAGGAGCAGAAGGGGAATTGAAGATGGCACTTTATTTCCTCCTTAATTCTTTGTAAGCCTCTCCACTGACCTGTGGTCTCAATAAATAACATTCTCAAGGTGACGTTTGATATCAATATATCCATAGAAATATGGACATAGAAATGTTCACTGTATAAAATTTGATTTTTACATCAAACACTCTGTAATCCATCCTAATAAAATAGCATGAGAAATATATTTCATAAAATTTTACCATCGTCTAACACTTGGTACAGGTCTCCCATATATATATATATATATATATATATATATATATATATATATATATATATATTTAAAGATTTTATCTATTCATTTGACAGAGAGAGAGAGAGATCACAAGTAGGCAGACAGGCAGGCAGAGGGAGAGGGAGAAGCAGGCTCCCTGCCAAGCACGGAGCCCAACGCGGGGCTCGATCCCAGGATGCTGGGATCATGACCTGAGCCGAAGGCAGATGCTCAACCAACTGAGCCACCCAGGCGCCCCTGCCATATATTCTTTTGTTTTATATCCTGGTAAGCAACAATGATGAAACACTACAGCCCAAAAAAGTAATGCATCAGTCCTGGGGAGAAATGGCAAATGACACCTTTCTTTTCCCTGAATCACCTTTTTGTTTCATGTGATTTTTCAGTTTCCCATACTCAGTGAATTTCTTCCCATCCTTCTAGCTCTTCCTTCCCAGTCTGCTTCACGATCTCTCCATTGCCTGACCTCAACAAATTCAAGTACCCTTCTTTTTTATCTATACTCACTTCCTGTGGAGGATCTTACCTAATCCAAGCAGGACATGATGGTGGCCTAAGTGCCATTGAAAGTAAGGGGGAAAAAAGGGCTGCATACTAGATATATTTTAAAGGTAGAACTAACAGAATTTCCAGAACGACACAAAAGAGAACCATCAAAGATGGCTGCATGATTTTCGGCTAAACAACAGGAAGGATGAATTGCCATTAACTGTGTTGGACAAGACTGTGAGGATAACAAGTCTGTCCTAGAAGGAATTAGAAAGTCAACTGAGTATATGCTACATTTGAGGGGCTTATTAGACTTTAAAGGTTAATTAGTGTCTTAATTAACAATCCATCAAGGAAACAAACTCAGTCAGCTGATATGGAATATGGAGTTTACTTTAGGCATTAATTAAAGCTTTCACAATTATGGAAGCTGGCAAAATAATCTACAGAAGGCTACTACTTCTGCACCTGGTGGTGGGCCTAAAATCACAAGAAGACACTGGGGCTGGCAATCAGTAAGAAAATCAGGAGGGAAACTGGGTAATCAAGGAAAAAGCAGAGTCCCAAAGAACAAACCCAAATCCACAAAATCAAACTGGAACACATGTGGACAAACTGAGACTCATGTCTATTCCTCACTATCTCTAACTTCCACAATTAATGTGACTTTTAGAAGAAGGTGGTACTGTTTGACATGGAGCTCCTGATTTAGGACACAGAGAAATTGAATGAGGAGACTCAGTGAGAGCTGTAGGAGCTATATCAACCAACATGCTGAGTGGCAGGCCAGTGACACTAAGCATTGCTGCAGTGGGACGTGCCATCCTCTGTGGACCTTCAGAGCAGAACGGCTGTTTGCTTTTTTTACAGACATTCCCACTGCTTCCCCTTCACTTCCTTCAGGACTTCGTTTTTTTTCTTGAGGACTTCCCAAACAACCACCTTTAATTGCAATCCCACTCTCTCACACAAAATCCTCATTCCTGCTTTATTTTGGCCCAAATCACCTTTTACGATACACATATACTTATGTATCTTAATTTTTCTCTCACCCAGTAGAATGTAAGTTTTATGAGAGCAGGTATATTGGCTCTTCTGTTAGTGTTTCCCAATTATGGCACATAAGCATTAAATTATATTTGTTGAACGAAATGAAGAAATACTAGTTTTACAATTAAATAAAATGGCCTAAAACCTTACAAATTATATTAATCAGGTTCTATGTCATCCTATCCAGAAAGAATGGCTCATATCTTGATGTAGATCCTTGAAAACAGCTGTGTCTATTTCATCTACTCGGTTGAATCATAAAATCACTAATCTTTTATTCCTCTTAACCCACAAAAATGCCAATTTTATTTGGCTCAACTAATATGCTAAATACAGCACAGGAAAAATGCACAGCAATCAGGATAAGTATATAAATAAAACTGATCTGTGTTGTGTGCTTGTGTGTTTGCATATTGATTAAATTTCTCCTTTGACTTCTTGAGGTTTATAAATACAGTTCCAAATTCCAAAATCTACAAACTAAATGGATGCCAGTAACTTCATAAAAAGAACAAAGTCACACACAAAAAAGGGCTGTCAACTACCCAGAATCCAACTACATGTAAACTTAACTGCCCCTCTGCACTTCTATGCAGCTTAAATGCTGGCACTCGCTACTTTAGTGGGGAGAACCATTTCTCTCATCTCAACTGTGCTTTTGCAGCATCAATTTGAAGATAATCCTTTAATAGCTATTTTTCCCTCTTGTAAAAATGCAAAAGAAAAATTCAATATGACCTAGTGAATATTTTAAAATAGTGACTCAAATCCTCACTTATACCCTTGTATTATAATTTATTTTTATACAGTTGTCCCACTGAGCAAAGCCAACTACTTCACAGTGGGAAACACACACGTGTGTGTACACAGACACACAAGGGCAAAAGAAAAAATCTGCATTTTGTCCCTTTTCACAGAGAAAAATAAGGAAAAAATTATTTACGTTATCATTTTTAAAAAGCCAATTTTTACATGTTTCTCCTCCATTATTCATTCCCTATCTACCTTAAGAATTGACTGTGTTATTCTCCTCAAATTTGAGGTGGCAGGTTCAGGAGAGATGCTGAAATAGGAGTAGGAACAGGGTCCTGAGAGAGTGAAGAGTTAAAAATGGAAATTAACTCATGATCACCTGTGACACATTAGTATATGACTAGTTTGCTTCCTTAGCAGTTCTGCAAGGTAAGACTGTTCTTTCCTAACTCCACATTTGAATAACTTGAGGTCAATAAAATTATCCAAGCATTTATGCATTTTATTTATTTATTCACTTATTTATTTGTATTTTGCATTTTGGCAAAAATAATTTGAAACAGCTTTAGAGTTACATATTTAATAATTGATAGCGTTCACATCGGGACACAGCTCTCTTTGATATCTAACTTTTTGATTTGTCAGCTAAACTATGCCATACTTTCTTAATATGAAAACTTGCTAATGACCAGGTAAGGTATCAAGGATTTGTATTTTCTCTTTTCAAAAGAATTGACTTTCTTTATTTGCCAAAATAGAATGAAATGACTATAAATAATTTTAAAAAATTCTCCTCTTCAATTTAAGCCATAGTAATTCTAAATTGCTAAGATATCCCTAGGAAAACTTTAAAGAAAATTATCTCTCTAGTAAGATCATCTTTTAGTACTCTAGCCCTCTGACAGTTGGCACACTGGTCATTTTTATAACTCAGAATGCCAGGGTTTTGTTTGTTTGTTTGTTTAATTTTACTGATGGACATTTCTAGCCAGACTTGTTCTGCCCTTCATATTTTTTAACCTACACATGTGTTTTCAAAAACTTTGCAGGGAAGGTGGAAAGCTCTTCAAAAAAAAAAAAAAAATAGAAAATAAGATCCCACGTCAAAATATTGCTTTTTGTGTAAATCTTTCTCAGCCTATTTTTCATGTGGGAAGTTCCTTGTTCAACGAGAGGAAGATTCCTTACATATAAAACATGACATTGAACATTAACTGAGCAAGTTTATGCTCTTGTGTGTTAAAGTCTTTTGAACGGTTGGCTATATTATAGCTGTTATCACTTTGTATAATTGATTATGCTATACTGAAATATACACACACGGAATTTAAATTGAAAATATATATTTTTAATTTTACAATTGATAGCAGGGACTTGTTACATTTGACTGTTAGGTACATCAGGGGTTAAGGATTGTAGATTTTCAACTTCATGTTGAGTGGTGCTGATGGTGGGGGCCAATTTATATAGTAAATACAATTAAATTTTGCATTAGTACATGAACCAGACAGGTTTATTCCTGCCATGTGCACTATAAGAGTAATTCTATATAAGAACTTTAATGAAACGAAGGTATTAGATTTTTAGCTTTGCATCCTAAATCTTATCTATACTGGAGAATGTGACATCAGGCTTTGGAGTCAGAAGTTGGGTTTGAAACCTGTTTCTTCCATTCTGTGGATTGGCAGAAAAAGAATTAAATTTTCTAAGCCTTATTTTATCAGATAATATCTTCAGGAAAGGTTATGTGAGTATTGGAATTTGCCGACCTTCAGAACCAAGTACACTGCAAATCTAGTCAGACGCTTAAATAAATACAGGATAACAGGTTAGTGACCTTCACAGAGACATGAACTAAACATTATTAGAATTTACACTGTCTAAACCCAAAAAATTACTTGAAGTAGTTGGGCTTATGGATATAACAATAGTACCTATATTGTTGCCATCTGTTTCCATGGTTAACTTATTAATTTACAATTGAAGGTGATCATATAAGTGAAAGTGCTTTATAAACTCTAAAAGAGTTCAAAATGTCCATTATTATTGCTATTAATCATAACTTCTGTTTCACAACTAATCCACCAATTTGACAGTGCAAAGTGTAAGCTTCTTGCAAAATCACATTTCACAATTATATAGGAGTGACTTGGAATCCATCTGAGGACAGTACTTTTATTTTCTCTTCTGACCTCATCTCTACTTTCCAAGGTAAACAGCTTGACCTTGGGCTACATCACCTCTTGTCAATGTCAATTGCATTGATATCACAATGGGCTATAACCAGAGAATGATCTGGTATGAAGTATCCAGAACACCTCTCTCCTCTCTGGAATCTGTACCCTGAGAAATAGTAAATCAGTCTGTTTCCATTCCTATATGCTTAGTAGAATTATTCATTAAATGGGTGTTTTGTTTTATTCTTGCTGTTGTTATTAAGCCAACCTCTATCCTTCAAGGAACTCATACGTGATTTCATAGAGGACTGTATGAGAAGCTTACCTTATTGGAAAGACCCTTTTGAGGACAGGACTAAGGCTTTTTAATAGTCTGCCTGGGATGTCTTTTATATTCTAAATCTTGTTTTGGAAAACAAAGCTAATGGGATAAAGTCTATTAGGTAAATTGATAAAAATAGCTTGAGAACATTACCAACAGTTATAAATAACTGGAAACCACATATTTTGGGTCCACATTGCCTTATCTCTTTTCACATATAATGGAAATTTCATTTTTAGTGAATAAATTACTATTGATACGGACTTAATGTTTCCTCAATTGTAAAAAGAAGCAATTGGATTTGATCAGTAAATCCCACTTGTGCACTAATTCCATACAATGTTCCAGTAATTTAAGGGTTGAAGGTCTAAATATTTAGTTTGAGAAAATCTGCACTATTTTGGCGATGTGCTAGTAAACAAGCTCTGGGTGTAGTGAAGGCTGATTTGTAATATTTGCCAAGTTATGTAGTGTAAGTATTCCCACAACGTCCAATTCCAAGCTACTGACAGCTTAACAATGTACTCACAATATTCCTGAATATCTAACAATCAATACTCACCAACTTATAAGAGCCAGTTCCAGCACATCTTTGTACATTCCTAAGCTGAAGCTAAACATTCATAAATGATAGAAAAAGAAAAGTCCTGGAGTTTAACCTAGCTTTCTTCCCTGAAGACTTTTGACCATTAAAGAGTTCTTATAAACTAACATCCACATGATACACTTTTACAGATCATAAAATTGGCCATATCTTCTCAATCCATGCAAGTCAGTCCAACATCTAACTCCCATCACCTGTATTTCTTTGCTGGGGGGCTTTGTGCCAGGGAACACTTTTCTTGTTTATGTTGTAAGATAGAAATAGGGAATTAAAATCCTTGGAATCAGCTTCAGCCAATATCTAACAAAAGTTTTATAATGTCATCCAAACATCTCTCAGGATGACTAAACTCTGTCACCGTTAATTGTCCACCTTCCATGTTTTGTCTTACTTCTCTATCTCCTGCCATTTTTATTCTTCTTCCCAAATTGACTATTTAGTTTTGGATTCTTGTCTTGGAGTTGGCTTCAGAGAAAACCCAAATTAAGTTTAAAAAATGGTGGGCCAGAAGATCTCAGAAACATACTTGTGGTTCTAATTTTCAAAGATCAAAATACATACAGAGATGATTTCTGACATCTTCAGAATGCAAGCTTCCAGCCTCTTTTATCACTGTACCTGGCTTGCATGAGTCACTTAATGTTTGCTGAGCTAATTCTTTGTGAGACTGAAACCAAGAGATGTTGACAAAGAAAGAGTATGAAGTTAGGGTGTGCTTCCTATAACCTTTCTAACTTAGGGGGACTTACGAGATATTTAGTCTTTACCTGAATATCCTGTAGATCCACTGCCCCCTCACTTTGCCAATACTTGCCCCACTTCTTTGTCTCCTCTGTGGTGCTTACTTGGTGTGTGCTTCAATATCTCAATTATCTCTTTAAACTTGTGATGCTTTCGGATCACTCAATGATTAAGAAATACTCATGTATCATAAATCCTTCCAATTCACCTTGCATACTTACAGAAGAAACTCCTTTATAAACCCATTTATGATGTCACTACTGAGACTCTACCATACACTCTGCTTCTTACATACTTTAATTTAGGACTTAAAAAACAATTTTAGGTAGATATTATTGAACCCATTTTGCAGGTGAGGAAATGGGCTCAGAGAAGTAATTTTCCAAACTTGGGACATTTATTAAATGGCAGAAACAGGTATTTCCCTAAAATCTAGGCTCTTTTCATTAGTTCATATCCTTACTTATATTTAAAAAACAATAAACAGAGTTAAGGGGCACCTGGGTGGCTCAGGTGGTTAGGCGTCTGCCTTCGGCTCGGGTCATGTCCTGGGATTGAGTCCCACATCGGGCTCCCTGCTTAGCGGGGAGCCTGCTTCTCCCTCTGTCTGCTGCTTCCCCTGCTTGTGCTCTCTCTCTCTCTGACAAATAAATAAATAAAATCTTAAAAAATAAAAAACAGAGTTAAGAAAATTTTGCATATATCCCATACTAAGCTGTTATTACCTGATTCCTTGTAAATTCCTTCTAAAAAAAAAAAATCTAAAATAGTACTTTCTCAGTCTCCTTAGTGAAGCAATATGTAGTGGTATTAAGATCTGTCCCAGAAAAATCTCTTTTTCTTTAGTGGTGCTCCCCTGGATGACATGTTAAACCTCATTGTACAATCATTATAATAACAGCAACTACAATAATAATAATGACATGTATTCCACAATATTCTTGTAATGGTCTATATAAATTAACATATTAAAATGCTTGATACAACCTTACCAAAACATAACACATCTCTAAAATCTGCAACTATTATTATTAACAAACATGACAGAAGACTTGAATAAAAGGTGTCTTTAACAGCATATCTAAGAGGCTCTGAAAATGCATTTAGGATCTGGGCTGTGGAGGTAGGCAAATCTATTCCTAGAACAGGGAAATAATATTCCCTTGCCAGCCATGATTTTTAAAAATTACCTCTGCCTTTAGAAATTCTTTTATATCAGCACCTCCTCGATGTGAAGGGTTAGATGTTGATTCTGCAGGAGCAACACGCTCTTGTTATATGTGAACCCTCAGAGAAAGTTGTTTTATAAATAAGAGTCCTTTTAGAAATTTACATTTTGGAACCAAGTACAATTTAAAAAGAAAAAAAAAATAACAGGTTTCACAAGGTAACATGAAACAAAAAAGGCTTTGGAAGGTTAAATCTATTCTGCATTTTTACAAGTCATTTAAGTCTGGTGGTAAATGCAGGTAGAATTCACAATAGCTTTTAGTTATATATTTGGCACTAAAGATAGATCACCATAAAATAGGTTCCAAAGGGGGGGGAATGCTATTTTCAAAGTTTGAGAATTACAGGAAAAGCAAATTTAAAGGAAAGAGTTTACTTTTTATTCTCATTATTTAGAAACTTTCAACTTGGGCTTATATCAGTATTTGCATGATTTTCCCAACCTGTCTAAAAGAGAGTTCCAGAGAACCACTCCTGTTACGTGTTGTTCAGTCTCTCAGCAGGAACAAGTCGGTGATGAATGAGCATATGATCTGGGAAGCAAAACCTCCTCAGCTTTCCCCCGTTGAATGGTAGACATGGGACTATCACATAGGAGGTTGACCTTGCATTCACTACAGCTGTAGACATGCTTATCTAGGGAACCCAGTAACTCCTGCCTGAACCGTTGTCCCGCATCTCTTCTATTCAGCAATTTCGATAGCATCATAATGTCATATGTCCAGATGGTTTTGTTGACTCTGTCATGTTGCAAGTTAGTGCTAAGCAACAGCACAGCATAACATAATGCAACACACAATCGAATATTGTTGGTAAGGCAGGAGGAGGGTGCCACATAGATCTTTCAGAAGAATTTCCCAGCAAAGGCTTGCCAAGAATGTTTTAGCAGGGGTTAGGCTTTCAGTGTCATTACTTGCAAGGCTTCAGGTGCATGTATGGGGAGTGGGTAGGAGAAGGAAGGTGAAATGTCCTCTCCTTCCTAGCATTCAACCCAGAAAAAGAAAAGGATGGGGTTGGGTGGAGAGCACTGTGAGGGAAGTAGGACATGGGAAATAGAAGGCTATTGAAGAAGTGCTCTAGAATGGAATTAAAAAGATCAAATCTGGACTCCTGCTCTCTTTTATTTCCAATGATACCTAGGATTGTTTAGTTAATTAGCTAAATTAATTAAGCACCTCTATTAAAATTCTCATTTACTGAAGCAATCAATCAGCAAGTTATGCTCAATGTCTAAACTTAAAAGGGAACATTAAATTTGCTTAATTCTTTCTGATTGAAAAATGATACTCAAGTATTACTTTTGTATCTGAATGGTAATTCTCACCGCCAGAAGCCAAAATTATTTCCCCCTATTTTACTTAATATCTACAATATTACTAGGAGATGGCTATTATTATTTATCCCACTTTATGGATAGGGATAATTCCTATTTAGGAGTGCTTTAGGAAGCTGAGGCTCAAGATGCTAGTTAAGCTTACCAGAGCCACAAAGTTGGTATTTGGCAAAGCTAATACTTGAACTTACTTCTGCCAGACTCAAGACCTATGAGTTAAATCCTTTCCAGGAAAACGATGTGAAGTCAGATGGCCTGATTTGAATTTCATAGCTAGTACAAGTTTCTTCCCCCATGCATCCCTCAGTTTCCTCTCTCTATGAAAGTAGAAATAGTTTCTAATTCATACAAATATTGTGACAGTTGAGTAAGCTCATGTACATAAAGCACTCAGAATAGTGCCTGGATATTGAAAGGGCTCAATTAGGGTTACTTATTTTTAGGATGATGATGACCATGATGACAATGATGATGATGGAGGAAGAGCAGAAGGAGGAAAAGATGACAATGATGCACAGTCCTTGCAATGATGAAACGGATTTTTTCCCAGTGGGTGAAGTTTCCACCACTGTAATAAAAATTAGCTTGTAAATTGCCTGTCCGCCTGTAACTCCTTATTGCTCAGAAGCAGTGTTAGACACACAAGGAGGAAGCTCAAAGTAAGCCTAACTTGTGCACTTCTTACAGTAGTGGTACTGCTTTGGCCATGCCCACCCACTATGTAAAGCATTATTTTTATGAGAAATGCATGTTAGCTCCACTCCAGAAACCAGAGATGTAACTTACTCTCTCCCTCACTCCACTCTCAAGTTCCAGAAAATCCTTTCCCCTGTCCTAATGGAAAGTGGGGGAAAGAGGATACTCAGCAGGCAGGATGGAAAGAACCAGATCCTATAGTTTATAAACCTAGTCTGCTGGGAAAGTCTGCATTTTCCATCTGGTCTCTAGACTGAATGTCCATTGTGCATTGTGATTTGGTGTTGCCCACCAGGCAGATGGGAACTTAGGGGACTCCTCTCCTGTGGTGGTTAAGTTAATTGCAAATTCCCCAAATCAACGTAACATAAAACATAAGATGCTATGGCTACAAAGAAAGAGGCTTATTATACTTCAATTTTTCAAATAAAAAAATAAACATAAAAAAGCAAAGCACCTATGTATTTTACAAAGCATTAGAGTCCCCAAAATAATTAAAAACCAAAAATAAAAAAGAGAGAGACATTTTTAATAACAGAAAGCAAAGTAAAATGAAAACAAAATTCCTTCTGTTATCATGGGTTATCATATTTGGAAAACTATTCTACTTTCAAATGTTCTCTTTCCTTTGCATTTTTCTCAATGCCTTGTCAGGCCCTCACTGTTTTCTCTCATAAATAATAAAGCTTTTACAACATCTCAAAAAATAAATGGAAAAAAGTACAGTTTGGTAAACTGTACTAAATGTTTGCCTATGGCTCTTGTTAGTGTCTTGTCAGCAGTTTTCTAAGACAAACTTGTCAATAAATAGAATCTCTAACCTAATCAGTTATTTTGGAGGTTTTCTGGGATGAATCCTAAAAGTTGTTGTCTTGGTAATATGAAATTAAGATGCCAATGACAAAATATTCTTCCCTTAAATTATCACTAACGAGCAGATGGAGAGCGTCTTTATTGCAGAATGGCAGGTTTGTTGGTAGAAGTAAGAGCTTCTGGATTTGAACTTCAGTTGCTTTCTGACCTTGAATAAGATTCTTAAATCCCTGAGCTCCAGTTTCTTCATGTGTAAAATGGGAAGGAAAGTACATTCCTTGAAAAAATTGCTTTTAGGATTAAATGAGATGATTTGTGTAAAAGCAACTTCCTATGCTGGTTGCCAAACTTTAGGCATTAAAGATTATCATCATCATCCTCATCATTGACATCATCATCATCAACTGTGGCTTTCAAAATTTCTACCTTGATTAGACTAACAGATACCAATTCTGAGTCAAATCAGACTCTTAATTGTGGGATGCCATCTTTTTTTGATAAACAGAAGGACAATTTTGTTAATAACGACTTAACATACACAACATTTCTGCATGGGAAAGGGATTTACAATTAGTAAGTCTCTCCTATGTGACAGATACTAGTGGCAGTGCCATGTGTGTTTAGGGGATGCCTACCATCCAAATATCTCCATGTCAACACTACCTCCTCACAATAAACACATAATCTAAATTTAAAACAGCGTGTTGCTCTATAAATGCAGTATTTAGAAAATATGCACAGTTTCATCTTCAAATTTGATCCATAGGTCTCATATGTTCAGAAATTTTAGTGCTACTTTTACTAGACCTTTACTCACAGCATTCAGTTCAACACTCATGCATCCCATCAAGAAACTATGTTATAGAAGTTAAAGTAATGCTTTTCAATAACAGACTTGCCAAGAGCTATTAAAATATTACCCAAAGGTGTGAGAGAATGTTAATGGACAGATAAAACCAAAATTGGAGATAAATATATTTTTTGGTTGTAAAACTATGGTCATGATGTAACTAGAAGAGTAATGACACTTATTTTGTGTGGGGCTGAGGCACAACTACATGGTACACAAAAGTGAGTATTAGGAACTAGACCACAAGAAAGTCATTTCAAACAAAGATGAAAATTCAGAATCTTGCATTATTTTATACCATAATGTTATAATGGCAAGGACTAACAGTTATTTAATTCTTAAGTGCTTTATACATATGAATTAATTTAACTCCCTATAACAACTGCCCTATGAGTAGTACTATTGCTTTTTCATGTTATTCAAGAGGATTTGGGGTGGAAAGTGGTTGAATTACTTGGCTAATGTCACCCAGCTAGTGAGTGATGAGCTGGAATTTCAACACAGATACTCTGACTTGAAGCCTGAACTCCTATCCACCAGGCTCTGTTGTCTCCAAACCTACCCCTGCTTCCTACACATGAGGATGGTTTGCTGTACACAATAAAACATGAATATGTAAATAGTTTGCACTACTCTTGAGAAGGGTTTATTTCATTTATCTCTGTATCTGCATAATCCATTCAACTAAGCTTTGCTAGAAATGTACTTCAAAACAAACACAACCTGTGTACTATCTAAATTATGTTAAGTATGAAGCAATATTTCACTTAAAAAGCTATTATCGAAATCTGCATTTATATCATCTAAAGAAGTTCAGTCCAATCTGTCCATAAGAAAATTTAACTCAACCAGAGCTCACCAGAAGCCTGATCACAAGCCAGTCCTGTAAATTTTTGGCATTCCAATCAGCGCCAAGGTGTATTGTATCTATCTTCTGCACCTCTTTTTTACTATCACTTTTGCTCTTCTTTTCTACACCTTGCTATTATTACACACACATGTACACAATGGTTACAATTTCAAAACCAAGTAATAGTTGTAGTTGATATCACCTTTTATAAACAACCTATATCAATTACAAAAGTGAATTACAAGTTGCTTGTGGTTAATGATAAAATGTTGTACCCATTTCGAATAACAGGTACAAATGGAAAGAATAGCAGAGAAGACAGAAAGCTAGGACATGATAACCATAGAAAATTCTAATCAAGTTATTAAAAAAGACAATCCCAGGTGATATTGGAAGAACACAGCTCGTTTTGCGTGTCCCATTTGCTTAAGGTCTTGAAAGCACCAGAGCAATTTTTTCCTGAAAGATTCAACAAGTTTATTCACCACACTGTGCTTTGAATGAACTCTTCTTGGGTCTAAAATTCAAAGTTGCACCCAAAAGACAAAACTGTGACACATCTGAGAAAATTCAAAATATTTTTATGTAATGTCTCCAGGTAAGGCCCTGGTCTATCTCTTGAGAACTTCATGCACAGCATGGTAAGGAGTTTGGTTCATAACCACTCAAGTCCACAGAACAGGGTCAGTCACTAAACATCAGCACCCTCTGTAGTTGACCGGAATCGTACAGGCATGTGCACAATCCAGTGAGGTGGGGTACCATTCTGGGGTGCCTAGAGATGAGCGATTGGCAGTGAGTCAGATAATCTCAGTGTAGTCTAGCACCCCATGTTTCTCCTAGCTATCTAACCCCTCTCAAGATTTAGTCCAAAATATGTAAGAACACGGTAAAAATAGAGAACTGTAGAACGCTGAAATATTGACACACCTACAGTACAGACCCTGCCGAGAGCTCAGGTTCCGGTCAGAATATCTCATTTAGTTGTCAGATTCCTAATTCCTATAAATTACTGGAGCCTTTGTTCCTTAATCAGTGAAATGAGTTTAGTACATTCATCTTCACATGGATATTAGGAGAATTATATGCAATAAAACTCATAAAGATGCTCTGTTAAGATGTATTCTCTTCACAGCTGTTAACTGTTATTGCTATTATCATTTTATTCTTATTTCTTATGTTCTTTTAATGCTGTAGATATCAGATACAGTTAGTGAATGATTAGCGAACTTTCTGAACTCAAAAGTAAATATTACGTCACTGACCTTGTACCAATTATTCCCAAGAGAAGATGGAATAAAAAGCAAACAAAATAAAAGGGAAAAAGAACCTGAGGATCTGAAATCACACTTATAGCAGAAGTGATGACAAATAGTACAAAATACATATATTCTTTCAAAGAGCTATGTTTCATCACTAAATCATGAGTATAATCCACATGAACACTGTATTAGTGGTCAAGAAACAGAAATAATTATGAGCTGTCTCAATAAAGCAGGAGCACTTTGAAAAGTGATGGGCTAGGAGGTTAAGGAACTACATTTGAATTCTACTTACTGGGTAAATTTTAACATTTAACTTCCTCAGTCCATTATCTTCAACACAAATAAAGAAACCATCAAAGATGTTATTCATGGCCAAACTATTCCCAAATCTGTTCATACTCTGAGGTCCTGTAATCTTGAAATTAACTTCTTGGATTAACAAGGTTACTATGACTGCCACATTTATTCCTGTATTTTATTAATAGTATGGTATCTTATATCCTTTATCTTCAGGTGTGCTTTCCCTAAAATACCTTATTTGCCTCTTGAAAGAACCTTAGGAGAAGGATAAGTCAGAGAATATTGCTTGTATTTTGTAGATAAAAAAACAAAACACAATTGAGACAACAACAAAATGGCACACTTCATTTATCTAAATTATAGCACACTAAATTGATTTTTTATCCATAACCAGTTTATACAACCATAGCTCCTATTTCATTCTAAAGTGCTAGGTATCACAATATATGGGAGTATTTTTAATGGCTAGGAGTCTGAGGTTGGGATTTTAATTTTCATTAGCTTTGTTAGTCTCTTAAATCCATTTCCATGAGCTCCAATCTCAGCCATTCTGAAAATGCACACACTTGCTATTGGGCACCATCCCATCAAGATTGGGAGAAAGAACAAATATGAATTTGTATACACTCATCCCCTACTACTGGAACCTAAGGTTAAAAAAAACAAACTAAGAACTCCATCTCTGCACTTGAAGAGTATATTAGGTGTAGAGCATGTGGAGTGGTAGAATATTACAGGAGAATATGTGGAGTATATCAGTATGCATTCAACCTGATGGGCTCAGGAAACACTACCCCAGAATATGGCACCTTGGCATACTGAATATTTTAGGCTGAAGGGGTTTCAGAAAACAGCAGAAGCAGGAAGGTCACACTGATCTTCCTCTCACCCTTCTTATCTGAAACAGATCATAAAACCCTCATGTGGCAGGTACTCTCCCTATACCTGGAGGAAAGGCGCACTCTCATCTCTGAAGACAAGGGAATGCCAAGAAGAATCCTAACAACCATGACTTGCCAAGTTTCCCCGAGTTTACTATGAGTACCCCATATTCCTTAGCCTATCATATTTCTACACACAATTGCCCAGTGTCCATCAGTCCTAGTATAAAAATACACAGGTCTGTTGCTTTGGGTCTTCATTTCCTAATAAAGTTTTCCATGTCACATAAAACTTTTATTAAATAATCACGTTTTTTTTTTTTTTTTTTTCTTATTAGCCTGTCTTTGTCAGTTTAATTTTCAGACAGGGATCCTAGGAGAGTTGAGGAAAACTTTTTCCTTTTCTATGAACCCTTTGACTTTTCTCTTCTGTTGGGCCATGGTTTAATAGCACTTCCTTCTCAAATTCTTAAGTCAGCTAATGGGATCTGACAAGGCGAACAAGGCCAAGCTCTTTGATTAAATTCTTAACCTTCTACCTAGAATCAAATAGAGAATTTGACATTTAAAAGGTATTATCTTTACTTGTTACTTGAAATGACAAACACAAGGTCAGGGTTAAAGAAAACAGATTCTACTTTCTTTTCAAACTCAGTAAAAGAGAGAGTATTTTCTGATTTTCTATTAATAAATGAGTATCAGAACATAAAAGAAAAAGGAGAAATGCATATAACTCTCTCATGACTATGTCTGCATACATGGATAGAGCTAGAGAGTATTATGCTAAGCAAAATAAGTCAGTCAGAGAAAGACAAATACCATATGATTTCAGTCATATGTGAAACAAAACAAACAAGCAAAGGGGAAAGAGAGGCAAACCAAGAAAAAGACTCTTAACTACAGAGAACCAGAAGGGAGGTGGGTGGGGGATGGGTGAAATAGGTGATCGGGATTAAGAGTACACTTACCATGATGAGCACTGAGTGATGTATAGAATTGTTGAATCACTATGTTGCACACCTGAAACTGGTATTACACTGTATGTTAACTAACTGGAATTTAAATAAAAACTTTAAAAAAGAGAGAGAAAATCTGTCAAGGCAGCTAGTAGAAAAAAAAAAACAACGCAACAGGTTAGAACAGCTGCTGTTGAATAGGTAGTCTGAGGATAAATAAAACAGAGGAAATGACTTAGGGGTAATGAGTAATATCTTAAAGGCAATGAAACTGACCAAAATAGCCAAAACATATCCCTCAGCTTGACTAAATTTTAGACAAGCTTCTTCCTGACTCTGGGCCCTGACCTCCCTTTTCTTAGGGCATTTATTTGAGTAAACTTATGATTGTAATTCCTTCCCTGTCCTTTTGAGATGTAAATCTTTAAAAAGCCTCTAGCAAAAAAAAAAAAAAAAGAAAAAAGTGGGTGGAAGCCTCTTACCAGTTTTCCATCCCAGGAATACCTTCCAGGATGCATGGGGTGCTATCTCTTTGAAATGCAATCATCAAAGAAGATAGTACTCCTATCTTCCAGTCTGTGTGGGAAGGTAGGAGCCTAACTTCTATGGGCAATGATTAGCAAATGCAGGTGGCCTAATCACAGAGGAAACACCTGCAAACTCAAGAACAATTCAATGTGCACTACCCATCCGACGGATCAATCTCCCCCTCACTTCCTTTAGTACTTCTCCACTAGCTCACCTGCAGAGTAATAACCTTCCTGACATTCCTGTCAACAGAGTTGAATTCAGACTTTGTTTGGCTTCACTCCCCTATTGTAATAGACTTGAATAAAATTTCCAATACCTGTTTCACTTTGACTAGTGCTATTTTTGCCTGGCAAGATTTGGTCAGGGTTTTCTTTGTTCTTTTACAGCTAAAAATCAGGAGTATACATACAAATCTTTTCACTGCAGCCCATCTGTGAGCAGAGCAAATCCACAGCTAGCTGCAGGTGGCAGCATTAACAGAACGTATTTACACATGAAGGAAGTGCTTGCAGAGTACAGATTCAGCCCTAGAGGATGACCCAGGATCATTTAGAAATTAATCACAACAGGAAATCCTAAATCAAATAGAAATACAATTGATGATACATCTACAAAGTAAAATGGTAAATAAAGTAAAGTAAAAAGGCTGAAATATCAATAATTAGCACATCAGCAATGACACAGGTCAGGGGAGAGGAGAATCTGAATTCATCCAGTGTGGGACTGCAAGCAACATGGGATACTGAATCCTTTGCTGTGCATCAAAATACTATAAGGATACCAACCCACAGTTAAGTTGCTCAGCTAAAACTCAGACTGAGATCTAACAAGATTTCAGCAATAAGGTAATGGAAGACAATGAATCCAGAAAGCAGACCAGCCTTCCAGGAAGCAAGAAGCCAAGATTTGTTATCAAGAAAACGGGGCAGAGGAATCAAATATGCAATTTGCAAAAGCTGTTTCAAGAGAAGCCTCCTGTCTCAGCTGGACTCCATCTTAGGCTGAGCCTGCACCACTCCCAAGGATACCACTGAGCCTATGCAGGTAGAAGCAGGGTGTGGGCTGAGGAGGAATGACAGTAGTGCTTTGATTGTGGACAAAAGGGGGGAAATATGGGCATAAGGAAAATGCCAGAACTTGACAAAAGGAAGATATCACTTACTGGTATATCTGGATTTTAGAGTCAACTAAGACCTGGTTCAAAAGCCAGTCTTTGCTTTTTACTATTTGGGTGAAATTCGGCATGCTAATTTCATTGAGGTTCATTACATTTTCCATGAAGCCAGAGATGATAACATTTTCCCGACTGGGTTGTATAAAGATGAGAAAAGTGATACATGTAAAAAGCCTACTAACACAGTACCGCACATAGAGTAGGTGCCCAATAAATGGTACTAAAGGTGGTTTTGTTACCTTATAGCCTTGCATAAAGTTTCATGTTTTTGAAGAGAAGTGTAAGAAAGATAGGTTACAGGAGCTAAATAAACTTTCCTATACATAGAAAAAATGATGGGAATATTTTCAAATAAAAGATTCCATTTCAAAGCTCTCCAAGATTAAAAAGGAAGGAAAGAAAGAAAAAGCAAGCAAGTAAGTAAGCAAGCTGCTTTCTGTTTGGATTGAACAAAAAGAAACTCAAAAAGAAAGGGATCTGAGCACTAGCAGAAAATCCTGACATACCCTTATCACATCAAAATTCTTACCATATCAAAGATTCTGCTGCCTTAACTTTACTGCTTTCACAGTTTGAAATTTGGATCACAGAAAGGGTGTTTCCGATAATTTCAAGACTCTCTAAATCATAGGGTTATAGTTTGAAAAGAGGAAGATGATGATTCATAAATAGTTCTCCCCTTTTCTACAAAAGAAAATAACTAGTAAGTTCTTAAGATAACCAGTAGGCTAATTTAACTTTTTGATGGCCAATAAAACAGTTTGCTAGTAATTATATTAATTCTATTACCTTGTGAGATCCTGGGAGAGATGGTTATTTATCAGGTGTGCTTTGGTCTCCTGTGGCATGAAGGCAAAGCTCAGGACACTTAGTGGATACACATGTACTGAATGCACTACTGAGCACTCTATCACTACCATGATAGAAAACAAAAATAAAAGAGCTGCTTAACATGCAACAAGTGATTTTCTGGGGGGGGAAGAAACAGCTTTTAAAAAACCTAAAAGAGAGGTTGTACGGACTAAAAGACAAAAAAACTATTCGAAGTAAGAAACACTTAAGCATTTATCAATTGTATTTAGAATAATAAATAGGTGAGGGATAGGCAGATTATAATAAAGATTTTGACATTGGTCTCTGTCTGATTTTCAAGCAGTTTTTCTCCTATCATGACAAATAGTGCTAAAATATATTTATTTACTAGTTATTCCTGCCAATTTTTGTATATATCACATAGAAACCATACTAGAGCCACTGAAAATGCCACTGTATCCCATTCAAAGGTGTAGCTTTAAAGCTAAATGCAGGGCACCTGGGTGGTGCAGTCGGTTAAGCATCTGCCTTCAGCTCAGGTCATGATCTCAGTGTCCTGGATCGAGTCCCACATTGGACTCTCTGCTTAGCAGGGAGTCTGCTTCTCCCTCTGACTCTCCCTTTCTGTTCTCCCTCTCTCTCTATCTCTCTCAAATAAATGAATAAAACCTATTAAAAAAAAAGCTAAATGCAAATTTATAATGAAGATGATTCCTGAAAATATGGTAGTCAAAAACTTAGGACAGACTTATCTGATTTGAACTAAACTTGCTTATTCAGTCAATATTGACAATACTGTAAAATAGTAGATATAGCATAAAATCACTAAGATATGAATCTACTATTTCTTTTTATTTGTGGCGGTATGAGAAAAAGGGAGGCATCAAAGATGATCACAAATTGTTTATCTCTGTAACTCCACATATGAGGAAGATAGTAGGAGGCACTGCTTTTGGACTTCTTAAGTTTGAAATGTCATTTAAGCATACAAATAGGTATGCTGAGCAAGTATTTAGATACAAGTACCTGGAACTCAAAGGAGTGGTCCAAGCAGAAAATATACATATAAGAAGTATACATTCCTCAATGCTACTCACAAACTTGACACAGAAAAGATCATTTAGAGAATAGCTGAAAAAGAGGCTTGGCGGGGGTGCCTGGGTGGCTCAGTTCGTTAGGCACCCAACTCTTGATTTCAGCTCAGGTCATGATCTCAGGGTCCCGAGATGGAATCATGCCTCAGGCTCTGTGCTGGGCGTGGAGCCTGCTTAAGATTCGCTCCCCCTACCCGGCCCCACTCACACACATAAGAATGCTCTCTCTCTCATTAAAAAAAAAAGAAAAAGAAAAAAGAAAAGTTTTGAAGACTGAGGTTTAATGTACTCCAACAATGAAATATCTAAAAAGGTAACAAACAGTTATCAAAGGAGACTGAGTAGGAATGGTCAATGAGAAAGGATAAGATCCCAGAGACATGGAGTCATGAAATCCAAGTGAAGCAAATATTTTAGGAATGTGGGAGTGATCAAGTATTACAAATACAGCTGCTATAACTTAACATGAGAACTATGAACTAGTATTCCAATTTAGCAGTATGGAGTTTACTACTGACCTTGAAAGGAAAGGGCTGTCTTTACAGAAGTGGGGTCAAGTGTGAATTTATATGGATGAAAATATATTTAAGAGTATGGGCAGTCTTTCAAAGAGTTTTGCCATAAAAAAGAGCAGAGAAATAAGGCAGCAACTGTAAGGCATTGCAGGGTTGAGCCATGACATTTCAAAGATGGGTGATACAACAGCATAGTATTTATGAAATAGAGAAACTGATGATACATAAGAGAAGGGATAATTATTATGTATTCTTGAGTATGAGTAGAGTATAGATCCAATGCACAAGTGTAAGGACTGACTTAAGAGTACGGGTAATTCACCCAGTATAAGTATAAGCAGTAAAGGTAAAGTAAATGGGTAACAGTGTAGATAGACTGCTAGATGTGCTAGGAGCATGTAAAAGCATTCTTAAAATGTATTAATTATGTTTCCTTCAGAAAAGACTGGACAATCAAAATAAGATCATTTTATGTAGGTTTGAGGGACTATTTGCCAAGATGTAGGAAGTGTGAAGGAGAACCGGAAGAGGTAGTACAGTAGGCTGAAGCTATAACTACTTTGGGCATAAAGGGTGGAGACATAAATCCTAGGGAAGAATGTTAAAATAGAGAGATACACCTTAACAGAAGCCATGAACTTTGGTTGAAAATCCTAAGAGCTCTAGTTGATCATGTATGAAGAATACACAAATATACTGACCTCACTACCCAGCATCCTTCCAGCTGCTGCCAGGAATTCCCAAGCCCAGTGTGAAGCCAAAAGACAAAAGAACAAACTGATACAGTCCATAGAGTACAGATTTATGGGACACAAAGAAATGTAGTAATAGCTGGAAAGTTTAGACCTGGAAGGGTAAATGAACAATGTTCAGCATAGACAGCTTCTATTTTCTCGATGAAAGAAGAAGCAGGGTATGATGATTAGTTTTATGTGTCAACCTAGCTGGCCTGCAATGCCCAGATATTTGGCCTAACATTATTCTGGTTATTTTCTGTGAGTGTGTTTTTGGATGAGATTTACATTTAAATTGGTGGACTTTGAGTAAAGCCTATTGCCCTCTATATTTGGGAGGGCCTCAACCAATCAGTTGAAGGAAGAATAGGACAAAAGATTGACCTCCAAGAAAGAAGGAATTCTGCAGCAGACAGCCCTGAGACCTGAACTGCAACACTGGCTCTTCTCTGGGTCTTTAGCCTGTCAATCTATTCTGCAGAATAGATTGTATTTACCAGCCTCTATAATCATGTGAGCCATTTCCTTAAAATGATGTCTCTCTCTCTCTCTCTCTCTCTCTCTCTCTCTCTCTCACACACACACACACACACACACACACACACACACACACACTTCCTCTTGGTTCTGTTTTCCTGGAGAAACCTGACTAACATACAGGGATATCAACTAATATAGTGGGTTGAGCAGGAAGAGTTTAAAGATTGAGGAGTGAGAAGGAAGTATAAAATAGGCATCATATTGGGAGAATGGATAGACTGTGCAATGTACAAGAATGCAGAACTGCGTAGCAGTAAGGGCCCACTTGAGATTATTGACCATAAGTTCAAAATGAGATCAGTCATCAAACTTACTTGATTTTCACCAGTCGCAGTCTCCTGCACCAGAGCAGGTACAGAGAGATACAGGTTTGATGAAATTTGGGATTTAGTCCTTTGTGTACGGTAAAAGAAGGGAGGCCTGAGGGAAATGAAGGATTATTAAAGGGAGTCATTATTATGAGTAGTACAAACTAGGATAGAAAAAAAAAAAAGAAGAAGAAGAAGATAGCAGGAGGGGAAGAATGAGGGGGGGAAATCGGAGGGGGAGACGAACCATGAGAGACGATGGACTCTGAGAAACAAACTGAGGGTTGTAGAGGGGAGGGGGGTGGGGGGATGGGTTAGCCTGGTGATGGGTATTGGGGAGGGCACGTTCTGCATGGAGCGCTGGGTGTTATGCACAAACAATGAATCATGGAACACTACATCAAAACTAATGATGTAATGTATGGTGATTAACATAACATAATAATAAAAAAAGAGTATCTACTCAACATGTTACAATGTGAAAAAAAAAGGAAAGAAAAAGAAGAGACACAAGAACACAGTCATTAAGGGAAAATAAAAACGTTGTGAAATCAATGGGTTTATGTCTCCCAAACAAGGTCAAACTAACATATAAATCAAAAACCCCAAAAAGGTACCACATCTTTCATTCAGAAAGAAGAACACATTGACAGTCAGTAAAATAAATGCTATGTCTTGGTACTTAGCCTTAAAAGACATCTATTTAGTTGTCTATAGGAGTGTCAAATGGTGCAATTGCCAATGTGTTCTACAAATGATTCCCTAAATAGACATGTCACGAAGAGAACACATAAATAGTCATTCTCTTTAAAATTTGAAATTTTAACAATATACAGTCTTAACATCTGATAATGGAGTTAAGAAACAGTATTTGGGAAAATAATGTGTTTTCATAGTCAGACAGATAAAGTTTGGGTCTAAGTTTCACACACATGTATGCATGTATATATTGGTATCTATAAATATTTATTTGGTAAAATACATATATGTGATACAACATATATTATAGGGGTAGACACATTTCTGAAGATTCAGAGTTGAAGAAGATATAAAATTGGAGATGGAGCTAGAGATATTCCAAACATAAATTTGATTCCTGCTTTTCATCTTATTTTTACTTATACTTTTCACATGCTGTGGTGTTCTAAATGGTTGTGAAAACATAATCAAACTTCCAGAACTCTCTGTCCAGTCTTAATTATCTTATCTTGACTTTGAGGTTCCTATGTAATTGTTAGAAACAGCATTTAGCAAGGAGAATTCATGAATAAATCCAGGTCGTTCCACTCAGGTGGTGTCCCAGTCACCGGCTCTTGCAGTGATCAGGGCTCTGCACACCGGCAGGGATCAGCAGTAACATGCTTTCAAAAATACTGATTCTGTTGACACCCCAAGTACACCACAGTCAAGCGTGTTGCATAGAGAACCTAGTTTTGTTAGCTGTAAGGACAAGTGTCGAATATAAACCTGACTTCCCATCTGCTTTTAACATACAAAGAAAATAAATGTGAGAGAAAGAAGGATCTTGAGGAGAAAACAAATGTGAGAGAAAGAAGGATCTTGAGGAGAAAACAAATGTGAGAGAAGGAAGGATCTTGAGGAGAAAACAAATGTGAGAGAAAGAAGAATCTTAAAAGAAAACAAAGGATCTTGCGGTGGGTGTTAGAGAGAGCCATGAAAAAACTGTGAGTAACCCAAAACAAATCAATTAGAAATCTCAACTGCGTGATTTCTGCACAGTCCTATCACTGCTCACACTGATATTTTTAATAGATGTAAGTGAAAACCACTTGACAACAATATGCAATTTTATCTATTTTACTATTAATTCCCAGTGATGATGATAATTACGGAGATTATAGCTAACATTAATGAGATGCTGACTATAAGCCAGTGACTGTTCTCAGCACTTCCATACATTCAAGTTTTCACAATAAGTCTATGAGGTAGAGATTATGTTTATCTCTATTTTATAGCTGAAGGAAGAAAGAATTAAGCTGCCAAAACTGCTGAACTTACAACCAACGTACATTCAACTCAGTTTTTTTTTTACTTCATATCTGGAGTCATGGAAAAACACAACTGACACTTACATGTTGAGCTTGAGGCTCTGGAAGATACGGAAAAAGAAGAGCTTAATTTTATAAGAACTTAACTGGCTGAAGTTTCAGAAGGATGCCTAATTATAGATGCGGAAATAATAAGGTCTTTTAAAAATCATAGGTCAGAGCTTGCGTAACTTGAGTCAACAGGAACATTTAATTACCCATTTATTCTTCAATTATATTTATTAACTGGGACTGAATTAGATTTAAAAAAAAAGCTCTCAGTCCTTCTATGTTTCAGTGGCAATCAGTGTTTTCCAAGTGTACAAATCCTACTAAAGAATGTACAGATAGCATCATTCTACTTACCGATATACACTTTTCTTTTTTTAAAAAAAATATTTTATTTATTTATTTGAGAGAGAGAGATAGCGAGAGAGAGAGCATGAGCAGGGGGCAGAGGGAGAAGCAGGCTGCCCTAGGAGCAGAGAGCCTGACGCTGGGCTCCATCCCAGGACCCTGGGATCACGACCTGAGCCGAAGGCAGATGCTTAACCGACTGAGCCACCCAGGTACCCCTGATAGAGACTTTTCTTACTGAAAATTTGTCCATGACAAAAATATCTCAAAGAAAATGTAGGTGAATATATAATCTATTCCAGGATAGACTCATTAAATTAATTATTATGTAAATAGATAGATCATTAGATAATTAGATTGATAATTTCTTTAAGTGAGGGACAGGTGTTATAAATAAGCAACCATTAATCTGATGTTTACCAAAAATTTTAGGACCATGAGAAAATCTGTATAAATAACAACTGGAAAGAAAAACAATATATCCCATTTGAAGAGGGATCAGACTATATTTGATAAATAGGCTCACATATTCTAACAATTCTTTCCACGGTACAAAAAATAAAACATAATTTTTTTATTATTTTCTTTGTTCAAGTTTTTTTTTTTGTTTCTATATTGAACATGCATGCATGTAATTATAGTTGGAAAATAAATTAACCCTTTAAAATGTCTTATATAGGGGTGCTTGGGTGGCTCAGTGGGCTAAGCATCCAACTCTTGGTTTCAGCCCAGGTCATAATCTCAGAATCATGAGATTGAGCCCCACCTCGGGTTCCGCTCTCACCGGGGGCTGCTTGAGATTCTTTCCCTCGCCCTCTGCCCCTCCCCCCACTCATGCTCGTCTCTCCTTCTCTAAAAAAAAAATAAATAAAATCTTAAAATAAATAAAATGTCTTATCTATAAATATGTATTAAATATATTTTAAATATGAACACATATAAATTCACATAAATAATAAAATAAAAATTACAAAATACATAATATGCTACTTATTTTTAGGTTGCCCTAAGATACACATTACAATCTCTTCACACCCCTAAGGGTTTTGTAAGGGCTTGGATAAAAAATGTAATTATTTACCAAGTGCCAGTGGGGGACAAATGGCCCCACCAAGTGAACATAAGTGAATGCAATGGTGCGCTCACTACCACCACCAGCCCTGACTCTACCTGCAGGGCTAAAATAACGAAAGCACAGAAGCACAAACTCAAATAACTGCACTTGGAGAATGGTGGCCGGAAGTTACAGTTTCTGTGAGTTCTAACTAGCGCCAATTAGTAACAAAGCAACTGTACAAAGAATCAGCCTGGTCTTTTTAAAGCTTAGAGCTTTTCACCTGTAAAAGGAGACCGGTGGGCAAGATGTCGCCTGAGATTTCCTCTGACTTCAGTGCTGTATAAAAGATCACTTAGGCAGAATCCTGGCAATATTTTCACATCGGTCATAATTATTTGTTTATCTTAACTGAGTTTTTCTTCCTCACTCCGATCATATTATAATAACATGTTAGGACTGAACTGACTACCAAGATCACCTTGAAAAGCTCATTAAACTTCCTAATGAAATGTCATACACTTCTACAGATACACCATTAATACTTCCAAGTAAATAACCCTGTCTTCACAGGTCACAGACTACTTAAATTACTCAGGGAAACATTTCCAAGCAAGGCCCACACTTTAATAATGCACATATTGACACTTACAATCAAAGCTGCCATGCCTTTTTAACATATCAGTAACCATAAATCCACACACCCATACATTTATTCAAGCCTCCCATAGTTAATTCCTTTTTCCTTTCTCCCTTCTTTCCTGCCCTGAGGAATTTAGTGCGTAGCAGTCCCTCAGAGTGTGGCAGATGAGCTCCACATGGACAGAAACTAGCCAGCAATGTGAGGAAAGCCACAATAGAGAGATACACACCACCTGTGATGGGAACAGATGAGGAAGCCAATCAATTTACATGGGGGTATGAAAAGGCATCAAAGGTATCTTTCAAAGAAGATTTGACCTGAATGGTATCTGTTTGTGGGGAGGAAGTATTTGTGACACATGGAACCTACAGACATTGGGTTCTACACGTTCACAAAGCCATGAAATTCGTATTTGGATCAAGTTTACTCAGTTTCCCAAAAGGCTGATCTCAAGTGAGTTCTATCTAATATCTAAATACTTTTACGTAAATACATGTGTATGTATTTATTCATGCATGTGCACTCACGCCTAACATATATGTGTAGCAAAAATGATCATATGTTGGAAGATAAGAGTGACACAAAATTGAGCTTTTGTGCAGATTCTACCTTTCTACAGTGAGGAGCATATAGTGCAACAAGAATTACTTCTACATAGCTCCCAATTCACTACAGTTCTATTCAGGTGGAGGATTTGGACACTCTTTGAATTAACAGGAATTTCATAAAACATAGTGTTTGACCCCATGGCTTTAGAAAAAGAGACTTCTTGTGATAAAACTGACAGAACGGAGATTCTGATTCTTTACTGCCAGACAGTGCACTCAGCTTGCTTTCGAAAGGAAACAGATTATTTACCATTTTGTGGCACAGTCAATGAGCAACTTCCAAAGGAAAGAAGAGGATGTCCATAAAAAATCTAACTGAACCAACACTACTAAGTAAATACACTGATGCAAATGTATCCTTACAATTTATTATATCACCATTTTTTCCAAGGAAATCTTCAAAGATTCTTAATTAATAAGTAAGATGTTTTGGTAGATATTTTCAAAATTAATGATGGTTAAAATGATAAGGATTCTAAACTTATGAGATTAATAAAAAGAAAAAAAGTGTAATCTGAACAAGATAGATTTTCTACCCAATTAAGGGAACTTAACTATCTTAAAAAGCTTGCCTCTGACACTGTTGAAAAAAGAAAGTTCTGTGTCAGCTTCCATAAAGGTTGTGCTGTGCTCCGTTCTGTTGAGTCACAAGACATTGAACATGAAGTGATTCACTAACAGTTTCACATTCTGTGTCTGGGGATGCATTTAATGGTCCAACAGAAGGGAAGCCTTAGGAGCTGCACAAATAGCACTGTTTTCAATAAAAATCCCAAATAGTTTAGGAACCAAAATAGGTTTCATTTTCTATCTCCCAGAATGTTGATCCTGAAAGGAGAAAAATAATCCCCCTTCTTCCCCCAAAATAGAGGTATACACTTAAGAGGACTCCGATCAGGTACTCTTTAGTTACTTATTAAAAACTTACCATGTATCATGTACTGCATTAGAAATTGGGGATAGAGAAAGAACAAATAGGTACTTGCCCCACCCAGCCTTAGACAAGTGCAACGCAGTGTGGTAACTTTTAAGATATGAGAAACCTAGAGCAGTGCCAGAGCACAGAGAAGGGGGCCTTAATCTAGGTCTGATAAAATCTGTAGGGATGAAGAAAAGTTTTCCACAAAAGTTGAAGGACAAATATACAGTTATGATGACAATATTTTGCCTTATTTGAACAAAAACAAAAGAGAGAGAGAAAAAAAAATCCTCTCAAATAAGATATGAAACACATTAAGAACAATTTTGGGCCTAAAAGGAGTTTCCAGACTGAACAAGAACTTACCATTTAGTCATACTGAATAAAGGTCACTCAGTGGGGGAAAAAAAAAAAAAAAAAAAGATTAAATATCTAAAAGAACAATTACAATTTTCTCTTTTTTATATAGCCATGGACTCAGTTCTGTTCATATCTGTTGCCCAGAAGATGGTCATGTGTTCCTAACTGCAACAGATGCTGGGAGGCTTGTAAATGGAGCCCCTAGCTAAGTAGGTGTAAATTTCCTGCTAAAACTCACTTGTATTACCAAATGCAAGACTGGGAGAAGGGACATTGGCAGACATATGGCTGTTTCCACCACACTATCTTATTTTAAATTCTACTGGTGACCAAAGGAGGCAGTGAGTGACAGACTATAGGTAAGTAGCATATACACTGCAATAATAAAGAGTACAATAACTTATATATACTACAATAATAAAGAGTACAATACATAACTTATATGTTCTGAAATGTAAAAAATGTCTGAAATGTATGAAATTTTGAGAGATTGTCTACAAAAACTAGTTTGAGATTCACAGCTTAATAAGTAAGACTTCTAAGGAAACTGCCTTTCAGTGACCAAATATCCAACTATTACTGCACAAGAAAGGGCTATTTTTTTTTTCTTTTTTAAATGGTAAAATAATTCAAAATGCATTACTAGCACAGTCATTTTGATAGGAAACCTTATTCCCCAAACCTGAAAAATATTAAAACCTTACTTGCAAATACATATCAGCTGATAATTGAAAATTCTAAATTCCTTTTTGTTTATCTCTTAAAAATAAAAAAAAAATTTTTTAGTTATAGCTAGCAAATTCATGTATCAGGTAAGTTTTAATTACAAGAAAAGTTATAAAATTCTGTTAGTCTTGTTTAGAAAAAAAAGGGTAAGCGTAATTTCATTGAAAACCCAGAATAGCTGTTCTCCATTACGTCAAAGGAGGTAAAATCTCATCTAGAAAATAAGAAATCCATGGGAATATGAGAGGTGCAGCATCCAACATGACAGAAACAGCTTTATGAAGAATACAAAAAGAGGTTTCTTTTCTCACAGCTGCGGCAAGAATAGTGAGCTTAGACACTGCATGCCTGCATATGGTATGTAGAAAGATTAAAAGAGACAGTTATTTAGGTGGTTAGTTTCACATCTATTTCAAAGTCGATAGTCACGGAGGTGGAAGAATAGTAGGTAGGGTGAGAAAAGCATCTTAAAAGGAGAGGGAGAAAATGGAGTGCCTAGTTCCTTCTCTGCTCTCTTCTAGCTCTATGAAATTAAGCAACTTGAACAGTCTCGAGGATTTAGTTTTCCTTATCTCTTTCTTCCATTTCAGAATGTGTTCTGCTTGACTTCTGGATTGTGCAAAGCGGAATCATGTATATAAAGGGGCTTGCTTGCTTGCTGCCAAGAAGTGCAATTACACGTGTAAAATGCTAGGCATGGGAGTGGTTGATGAGAGTGGCTGTTTCTTCTCCTCCCTTGGTGAGGTATTTTTATTGTTCAAAAGAGCAAGTACTTACTGAGTATCAACTGTGTGATAGACGCTAAGTTCTTAAATAGTTGTGAGAGTGGTGATAAAAGAGGAGGAGGAGGAGGAAGGTCATTCTAAAGCAAGGCGGTCATACAGCAGGAGACTGAGAGCATACATGCTTTGGAGCAGAGGCTTTAAATCTGGGTCTTATTTCTTAACATTGCAGATGCCTTATTTTCTGTGACTATAAAATTATTTAAATCCTTATTATAAGAGCCCTTCAGAGCTATGAAGTGAACACATTCCCTGACGCTTTTGAGAACTCTTCATCTAAACAACAGAATCCCTTCTATCTACACTGAAGAAATGCAGATGGCCAAGCCTCGGGTCACAAGCCCCGACACGGAATCTCTAAACATCATTCAGTAGTCTCTACACTAGAGAAACTCTCCAAACGATCGTTAGTAGCCAGCCAGCACCTGACCACTGAGTTGAGAACCACTTGTTAAGAGACTTTCTATTCAGGGGCGCCTGGGTGGCTCAGTCGTTAAGCGTCTGCCTTCGGCTCAGGTCATGGTTCCAGGTCCTGGGATCGAGCCCCGCATCGGGCTCCCTGCTCGGCAGGAAGCCTGCTTCTCCCTCTCCCACTCCCCCTGCTTGTGTTCCCTCTCTTGCTGTGTCTCTCTCTGTCAAATAAATAAATAAAATCTTTAAAAAAATAAAAAAAAAATTAAAAAAAAAAAAAAAAAGAGACTTTCTATTCAAAGTGTGGCCCATACACTGGCTGTATTGGTATCACTTAGGAACTTGTTAGAAATGCAGAATACAGGCCCTGCTCTTAATCAGAATCTGCATTTTTACAAGATCCCTGGCTGTTCTCAGTTATCTTGAAGTTTCAGAAGCATAGAGAGAGACACCTAGTTTAAAAAAAAAAAACAAAAAAAACTGTTCTGAGTAAGGAAGAGATTATAAGTCAATGTGAAGTGCTAAATTTAAATAGGGTAAAATACATGGTTTTAGAAGGTTCTTAATGTACAAAAATGTTTCTATGAAATAGCAACTCATTCATAATTTCCTGATACAAGTTTTAGGTTATTAACATGCACCATGATATGTTAAGAAATCTATTTTTTTTAGAGAAAATGGCAAATGATAATGGAAATGGCAGTTTCTCTTGCCTGGGGCTATAAACATTTTTGGAACACAGGCCTCAGTGAATGATGGACAACATCGCTCCATCTAGTATTGCTTTCCGCAACCTTCAGACATAAGGACCCATTACCATTTTGAGTGTCAACTACGGTAGGTTAAATCAATTCCAACAATGTTAATATTTTTATTTCAGCGCAGAGTACAAAAAGTTCCTCTGTACTAATGATTCACTAAGTCTCACTAAGTTTCCCTGAGGCTGAAATGAAACCTAGGATTTTCACTCCATCGAGGTGAATAAACCATTCACAGAAGTGGTGAGGAGGGAAAAAAAAAAAAACAGAAGTGGCAAAAGGTGAAGTATTTCAGTTGATGGTTGAAATTACATTTAAAAGAGGTAGAAAGATCTTCAAACTTCAGTTAGGCTTAGTACAAGAATATGAAAGATTGAATTTAGTAACTTGAATTCCCAGCATAAGCTCTAGTTAAGAGCAAGTATTACCTCTCATGTCATGACCGTCTGGTTTCAAATCCCAACTCCACGACTGACTGTGTAACTTTTACCTCTCTGTCTCTTCATTCGTTCATGTAAAAACTATGGATGATGATATTAAAGGGGACTTTAATAAGGTTTTGCTCACATGTTGGTTGTTGTCTTTACTAGTGTTCATCAAAAATAATTTGTTTCTTAAGGGCCTGTGCAGAACCAGTGTCACGTGATGAAGGTTTTCCAGGAGCCAAAGAACCCCAGATCATGACTCATCCAGTTCTATGAACCAGAGATCATTATATTAAACAAAACAAACCATGAAAACAAACAAACAAGCTAGTTTCTTAGATTGAGTGGGATAACGCATGTAAATCTCTTAACATGGTCATACGCAGACTGGCCCCCGCTGGTCCTATATACAGAGTAAACACTGGGAAAGTGTTAGCTGACATCGTCATCATTGTCATCATAGGTCCACCCCAGTGCTAGCAAATGTCCTGCTTAATATTTTTTGTACAAATAAGTAAAATGCTTGGTCCCTAGTATATATTATGTTACTATTATATAATATTATGTGGTTTTGAGAGGTCTTTCCCACATAAGACTAAGACTTGCAACAAGGCTTGGAAATCGTTTTTGATCTTATTTCTGCCCTGCAGCACAGTGCTCAGGACCCAACAGGCATGTATAAATTATGGTTTAAGATGAAACAGATGAGTATTTTACCGTCATATATAAATTGTATTCACATGGACAAATGGAATTCTTGCCAGAGTTTTAGTTCAGTTTCAAAATTAATTGGGGGCATAGTATCTGCCATCATATAATACACTTAAGTAATTATTGTTAATGATAACCTGCATACTTGCCCCATCCAATCCCTACTGTATTAGCTTCCTGAGGCCACTGTAAGTAATTGCCACAAACTAGGTGGCTTAAACCAAGAGAAATTCATTGTCTAACAATTCTGGAAGCCAAAAGTCACACGTCAACAGACCAACAAGATATGGAAGCAACCAAAAGTCCATCCATAGATAGATAAATGGATAAAGGAAATGTGGTGTATCTACAATAGACTCTTATTCAGCGATAAAAAAGAATGAAATCTTGCCATTTGTAACAACATGGATGGGGCGCCTGGGTGGCTCAGTCGTTAAGCATCTGCCTTTGGCTCCGGTCATGATCCCAGGGTCCTAGGATCGAGCCCCGCATCGGGCTCCCTGTTCCATGGGAAGCCTGCTTCTCTCTCTCCCACTCCCCCTGCTTGTGTTCCCTCTCTCGCTGTGTCTCCCTCTCTGTCAAATAAAGAAATAAAATCTTTAACAAAAAAAAAAAAAAATGGATGAACCTAGAGGGTATTAAGCTAACTGAAATAAATCCGATACAGAAAGACAAATACCATAAAATTTCACTCATATGTGGAATTTAAGAAACAAAACAAACAGGAGACAAAAACAAACAAACAAAAAAACAGACTCTTAAATACAGGGAACAAACTAGTAGTTGCCAGAAGGAAGGTGGCGGGGGGTGGGGGGTAGGGTGTGTGAAATAGATTAAGGGGATTAAGAGTATACTTGATTGAGCACATGCTATAAAATTGTTGAATTATTGTATTCTATGCCTGAAAGTAATAGGACACTGTAATTATACTTGAATTTAAAAATAAAATAAAAAATAAAAGATACCACCTCCCTTCCCCCCCCCCCCCAAAAAGTCAACAGGCCAAAATGACAGTGTCTAGAGTTGAGCTCCTTCCAGAGGCCCTAGGAGAGAGTGTGTTCCTTGCCTCTTGCAATCCCTCATGGCTACTGGCATTCGCTGGCTGATGGCTGCATCTTTCCCATCTTCAAGGCCAGCAGAGTAAAATCTCTTACTACTTTGTCCTCACACAGCCCCCTCTCTCGGAGAATGAAAATGAACAAGTAAATCAACGAATTATGTAATACAATTTTAAGAAATGTTAGTTGCTATAAAGAAAAAAAGCAAGATGAGGGATCAGAGATTTTTCTATTACTCATGGATTTTAGAACAAGGCTCTAAATTGTCTTAAATTGTAGCCTTATACTTTTGATTTTGGTGTGGTACAAAGAAGTTTGCTATTTTTCCGTTAAAAGAATGATCTATTTTGGACACACTATTACTTTCTAAAATGAAACTATATAATGATGAGCTCAGAAAATAGTCCTTTACCATGCCACTTTTCCCTCAGGGAATAATCCCTTATAAAATTAGTATTTACGTATTCAAATTATTAAGAGAATAAAGAACCTGATCCCACTGTGTTTAGAGTTAAAAAATTCAAGTGAGCTTTTCTGATTTTTCAAAAGTTCTCAGAGGCATAGCGATCCCATGTAGTAATTCTGAAGATAATACTAACACAAAACCTACAAACTCGTGTCATATGCACTTCCATTATGGATTAACTGGGATATTGTGTGTATATTTATAATTTTAAGTCATTGTTATTTAGATTTGTTTCTTCTTCTTGTCAATCATTCCATCTTCTCAAACTTGTTTAAATGGATTCCCCTCACAAATTTCCTTTTCTCACACCTCTAACTAGTTGTAGCTTCTTCGCCCTCCCACATACCAATCTATGTTCTTGAGTAAAGACTACTTAACATGTAAAGTTGTCATAGAAGGGATAAACCTCATTTCAAGTTTGGACATAAAGGCTGGGTAGGCACATAGGTTCCAGGAATGATGTTGGATCCATGATGCACAAAGGAGGTGATAATGGAGAGAAGGAGGGGCAGAGAAGAAAATACAACATAATAATGTATCTCTGACTATTAAAAACAAAGCAGTTCTGGGGCGCCTGGGTGGCTCAGTCGGTTAAGCATCTGCCTTCGGCTCAGGTCATGATCCTGGAGTCCCGGGATTGAGTCCCACATTGGGCTCCCTGCTCAGCGGGGAGTCTGCTTCTCCCTCTGACCCTCCCCCCTCTCATGCTCTCTCTCTCTCTCTCATTCTCTCTCTCTCTCAAATAAATAGTCTTTAAAAAACAAAAACAAAAACAAAAACAAAAAAACACAAAGCAGTTCTACCATTTCCTTCCAGGCACAGAGACAGAGATGATCACTTACCTGGTGTTATAGGACTAAAGTTTCCCTAGTGCCATTGTTATTGAAAATTTGAATGTAGCAAGTAAATATAAAATGAGAAGAGCGAAGATACTTAATATGTTTGGAATGAGGGTGGAATTATTTGCAAGGGAGCATTGCTAACAAAAATATGGTGATGCAAATACATTGTGCATGACTTGGGACCTGAAATGATTAAAATTACTTACAGGCTCTGATCTCAGGGACAGTAAGGAAATGAGTGAGGATGACAGGGAGTGACAGATGTATTCAGTGGATTTCTGGATACATTTTATGAATCTAATATCTACTCACTCTTTTGCAATGAACTTTTCTGTCCTGTGGGAAATCCATCTGTTTTCAATAGGGCTAATCCCATCTAACAAAAGGGCAGAAATGTGACTCATTCACAGCCAAATAAAGCACCCCTTCCCCTGGCCATGGTGAGTGTCCCAGGCATGTGAATAAATCAGAATCTTCTCTGGGATTATTTTGCTTGTACAGTCTGAAAGGACTGTCTCATTTGGCTATTGTTTCTAAAGAGGTAGGATGTTAACCAGACGGTTCTTTGTCTTCTTGTCTGCCATATGGAGAGAGACATTTTGAGAGATGGAATGAGACTGTCTAAAAATTAGAGAGGTAGAGTAATGTCTTACCTTAGTGTTTTTATTTAAGAGACATACGGAGTTTTTGTTTGTTTAGAACCATTCCGTAAGCAAATATTTATTTGTATATAGCACTGCTTACTGATGAACTAATTTTACCTCAGAACCCAGTGACAGCAATTACAATGACAATGATAGTTCCCATTTGTTAAGAGCTAAGTATGTGCTAGGTGTCTTACATGCATTGTTTTTCCATTTATTAAATTAATATTCTGAGGTACATAAAAAACATAATGTTTATAAAATACATGAAATTAAGAAAGCAAACTCTTCTCCTTTACTTGAAGCATGGCGGAGAACACTAGCTGTCCCCTTGTCAGAAAACAGAAACAGGGACCCTGTTGCCTCCAAGAGCACAAGTAACACAATTTCAACGGAGAGTCATTTCTAAAATTGTATGCAATTTTAGATGTAAGCATATAGCCAACATTCTGATGCAGTAAATTAGAACTTGGCAGAATTAATTAACTGCAACAGTAAATAAAGTAAAATTTAAGGTCGATTGTAATCTCCCATAAAGCAGCAGTTCTGGCTTACTTCTGAAGTGCTGAGTATGAATTATGTGTCCTTGCAAAGTAGGAAGGTCACTGATGTAGATGTATCTGACAGGGGAGACTTTCAGATTTACTTTTCTGTGTATTATGCTTTGGCTCCATCAGATTAGCTGCCCCACTGCCTTCTTGTAACACAGACCTACAGTGTTAACCTGGATGCTAAAAACACATACATGCTTTGCAAGTAAGCTGGCCTGAAACTGGATTCAGCTACAATCATCAAAATTAACTGCTTTCCTTACACCAATAAATATCTAATAATCTTTCTTTTTAAAAATATTTATTTATTTATTTATTTGTTTGTTTGTTTGTTTATTTGAGAGAGAGAGATCGTGAACGTGCAGGGGGAGGGGCAGAGGGAGAGGATCTCAAGCACAGTCCGTGTTGAGACCCCAGCCCAACATGGGACTCAATCTCATGACCGTGAGATCATGAGCTGAGCTGAAATCAAGAGTCCGACGCTTCACAAACTGAGTTACCCAGGCACCCCTAATCTTTCACCTACAAGGGAATGTTTGCAATATCAAGCTTTTTCTTATGTTTGCTTTCTTGGTTGTGAATAGCCACAAATTTGAATCCTTTTTTTTTTTCAAGTCACCTCTTCAATAAAGCATTCCATGTCCACCACACCTGCCCTCATCTGCCCTCTTACAGTATTTTATTGTAAAATTCTTTTTTTTAAAGATTTTATTTATTTATTTGAAAGAGAGAGAGAGAACAAGTGGGGAGGAGGGACAGAGGGAGAAGCGGGCTCCCTGTTCAGCAGAGCTTGATCCCAGGACCCTGGAATCATGACCTGAGCCAAAGGCAGCCAGCCACTTAACCGACTGAGGTACCCAGGCACCCCTTATTGTAAAATTCTTATTTTAATCTGTTTACTATGATTATTTGTGTGATTTTCATAATTATTAATGTGTCATATATTATGTGGAAAAATGTTATTATTAAATTCTGTTCTTTTTTTATAAAGATCTTATTTATTTATTTTGAGAGAGAGAGAGAAAGCATGAGCTGGGGGGAGGGGCATTAAGCGTCTGCCTTCAGCTCAGGTCATGATCCCAGGGTCCTGGGATCGAGTCTCGCATCGGGCTCCCTGCTCCGCGGGAAGCCTGCTTCTCCCTCTCCCACTCCCCCTGCTTGTGTTCCCTCTCTCGCTGTGTCTCTCTCTGTCAAATAAGTAAATAAAATCTTAAAAAAAAAAAAAAGAAAATCTGTTAATACACAGGCTACCAAATTTTGGAAAACTGTTTCTACAATGTGAATGTTATCCATAGCATTAAACCAAGGAAACAAATTAGAAATAAAACAAACAAATCCCCTCTATTTTTAAAGTTCATTATAGCTCCAAAGCAGACATGACTTATTCTTTGCTAATCAGACATGACCTCTATAATATTTATGTAGATACAGAAATTAGTTACATGAGAAAACAGGATAGATGTTATCCACTGTCTGATGCACAAGGGATAGGGCTGTATGATATCAGAGTCTGCAGGGAGGGGGACAAATCTGGCAGCTTCCTGGTCTTGGCAGAGGTAGCCTTGCCTTAAGATGAACAGCTCTGGGGTGTACTGTGGCTATTCCTAAAGCTCAGCCTACAAGCCATGTATTCAGTTCTTCTAACAACTTTGTATATAAATCCTTTTCTTCTTATCAGAGAATTCTTTTTGTCACAGCTGAGAACAGCAACTGGCACACTGCATCTCAAACACATGTTCTATTCCTCATATGCCTGGATATGTCAGTGGCTATTTGGAATTACTTGAAAATCTACAGATTGGTCAGTGGCTTGACCTGTGACAAGAATTTTATGCCAGTCACTTATAACAAGAGCAATAAAACCAAACATAAAAAGAGATTAAATCAGTTATTAGTAGAAGCTAGAGGAGTCACATTAGAAATTTAGAGTCAGGTTAAGCCATGCAATAAATAGATGAGCAAAAGAATTGAGAGACTAAAAAGAAAAAAAATGGAGCTAATAGTGAGAGGGAAAGCCTGCCACTGAGACATATTAGCTTTGACAAAATTCTGATCTCCAACACTGGGCAGAGTGAGGCCCACTTTTATGGTTCTTCATTTTGTTATTATTATTATTAGTAGTATGATTATTTATTTTATCCTTACCTTGAACCATCTTGAATGAGTCTCAGGAAAATAATCAAGCATAAGAATCTATCTTAAAACAAACCACCATAAAAAATAGTGGTGGGGGGATGGGCATCTTTCACCCTACTTCCCTCCTTCTTTTTTTTTTCACTCTTTCCCATCCCTTTTATCTCCATTTACTAATTACAGACTATGTTTTAATACCAATCTAAATCAAGTATTACCAACTATATATATTCCTTTAAAAAGTCCTGGACATTATCAAACTCACACATTTCATTGAGGAGGTTCAACTAATCAAAGATGCTTGTCACAATGTCTAATTTGTCTAATATTTCAATCCCTACGTACTATCCTACTCATTTCTTGAGCCTTTTTTATATCTAGGACCATTATAGATAAACTTATTTTATCCTAGGGAGTAAAATGAATAATTTAAAGAAAACTGTAAAGAAGAGTGGAGAGAGGGTGTTTAGAAAGTACAAAGTCAAAGAGACTTTAAGCTTTGGAGTCCGTGAGATTGGTTATATCACATGATAATGAAGTTATCATATATATGGAAGTAAGAAAAAGGAGGCTGAGTTTTTCTTGTTTCTTTGTTTTATTTTTTGGTGCAAATTTTTATATTTGTTCTAACCATATAATAATAACCAAATGTAAAATAAGTAATTGAATGAACAAAAATAGATTGTATGAGGTATCAAAACCAGATAATCAAAAAACTGCCAACAAACAAAAATCCAAGACCAGATGCTTCATAGATGAATTCACCAAATTTTTTTTTTTTTTGAAAAGAGTTAACACCTATTCTTCTTAAGCTATTCCAAAAAAACAGAAGAGGAAGGAAAACTTCTGAATTCATTCTACAAGGCCAACATTACTCTGATACCAAAATCAGACAAAGACACTACAAAAAACAAAGCTACAAGCCAGTATCTCTGATGAACACAGATGCAAAAATCCTCAACAAAATATTAGCAAACGGGGACACCTGGGTGGCCCAGTTGGTTAAAGCATCTGCCTCCAGCTCAGGTCATGATCCCAGGGTTCTGGGATCGAGCCCCGCACTGGGCTCCTTGTTCAATGGGGAGCCTGCTTCTCCCTCTGCCTGCCGCTCCCCCTGCTTGTGTTCCCTCTCTCTGACAAATAAATAAATAAAATCTTAAAAAATATATTAGCAAACACAATTCAAAAATACATTAAAAAGATCATTCACCACAATAAAGTGGAATTTATTCCAGGAATGCAAAAGTCATTCAATACTCACGAATCAGTCAATGTGATATGTCACATTAACAAGAGGAAGGATAAAAAACTATATGATCATCTCAATAGATAGAGAAAAAGCATTTGACAAAGTACAATATCCATTCATGATAAAAATCCTCAACAAAGCAGGCTTATCAGGAAAATAACTCAACATAATAAAGGCCGTAATGAAAAACCCACATCTAATATTATACTCAAAGGTGAAAAACTGTGTTTGCTATATGATCTTCCTCTAAGATCAAGAATAAGACAATGATGTCCACTCTCACCACTTTTATTCAACACAGTACCTGAAGTCCTAACTGCAACAATCAGACAAGAAAAAGAAATAAAAAGACACCCACACTGGTAAGGAAAAAGCTAAACTCTCACTATTTGCAGAATAACATGATACTATATGTAGAAAACCCTAAAGACTCCACTGAAAAATTCCTAGGACTGTTAAGTGAATTCAGTAAGGTCACAGGATATATAATCAAAGTACAGAAGTCTGTTGTGTTTCCATACACTAATAATGAAGCAGAAGAAAGAAATTAAGAAAACAATCCCATTTACAATTGCACCAAAAAGAATAAAATATCTAGGATTAATTTAACCAGGAGGTGAAAGACCTATAGTCAGTAAACTATAAGTCATTGATAAAAGAAACTGAAAATGATACAAATGAATGGAAAGACTTACATGCTCATGGATTGCAAAAATTAGTATTGTTAAAATGCCCATAATACCCAAAGCAATCTACAGATTTAATGCAATCCCTATCAAAATAGTTTTTTCACAAAACTAGAACAAATAACCTAAAATATGTATGGAGCCACAAAAAAACTTGTATAGTCAAAACAATCTTGAGAGAGAAGAACGAAGCTGGAAGTATTATAGTCCCAGATTTCAAGATATACTACAAAGCTATACTAAACAAAACAGTATGGTACCAGCGCAAAAATAGACACATAAATCAATGGAACAGAATAAAGGGCCCAGAAATAAACCCGTGTCTGTACGGTTAATTAATCCACAACAATGGAGTCAAGAATATACAATGGGGAAAAGACAGTCTTTTCAATAAACAGTGTTGGGAAAACTGGACAGCTACATGCAAAAGAATAAAACTGGACCACTTTCTTACACCATACACAAAAATAAATTAAAAAATAGAAAAAACATAGGCAGTAATCTCTTAGACATCGCCCCTAGTAACATGTTTATGGGTATGTCTCCTCCAGCAAGGAAACAAAACCAAAAATAAACTATTGGGACTACATCAAAATAAGAAGCTTTTACACAGCAAAGGAAACTATCAAGAAAACAAAAAGGAAACCTACTGAATGGGAGAAGATTTTTGCAAATGATATATCTAATGAGGGAATAATATGCAAAATACCCAAAAAACTTACACAACTTAACACCAAAAAAACAAACCATTTGATTAAAAAAATTGGCAGAGAACCTGAATACACATGGATACATAAAAAGATGCTCAACATCGCTAATCATCAGAAAAATGCAAATCAAAACCACAGTGAGATACCACCTCATACCTGTCAGAATGGCTGGTATCAAAAAGATAAGAAATAACAAGTGTTGGTGAGGATGTGGAGAAAAGGGAAACTATAGGCACTTTTGGTGGGAATGTAAATTGCTATAACCACTGAAGAAAACAGTATGGAAGTTCCAAAACTAGAAATACCATATGACCCAATAATTACACTATGGAGTATTTACCCAAAGAAAACGAAAACACTAATTTGAAAAGATATATGTATCCCTATGTTTACTACAGCATTATGTACAATAGCCAAGATATGGAAGCACCAATAGATGAATGGATAAAGATGTCAGATACATATACAATAGAATATTACTCAGCCATGAAAAAGAATGAGACCTTACCATTTGTGACAACATGGATGGACCTAGAGCATATTATGCTAAGTGAAATAAGTCAGAGAAATCAAATACCATATGATTTTCCATTTATGGAGAATCTAAAAACAAACAAACAAATGAACAAACAAACAAAATCAAACAAACTCTTAAATACAGAGAACAAACTGGTGGTTGCCAGAGGGGAGGTGGGTGGGGAAAAGGATGAAGTACATGGAAAGGAGTAAGAGGTACAAACTTACAGTTATAAAATAAATTAAGTCACGGAGATGAAAAGTACAGCATAGGGAATGTAGTCAATAATATCGTAATAACATTGTGTGGTGACAGATGATGACCAGTTTCACAGTGAGCACTGAGTAATGCACAGAATTGTAGAATCACTGCATCACACGCCTGAAACTAATTTAACGTTGCATGTCAATTATACTTCTATAATGAAAATAAATAATTTAAGGTAGCCATACTAGCCTTCCTACAAATCAAAACAAAACAAAACAAAACAGAGACAGAATAGGAAATTACTAGAAAGTTGGTGATGTATCTACTACAAAATCAAGTTTTACATTGTGAGAAATGTGCACTGTGCAGAATCATACACTAAAAACACAGGATGTATGGGAAGACCACTTACCATTAAACTTTGTAATCATAGCATCAAGAACATAATAATGATATCAATAAAAACATAGCCATAATATGATATTTTACATTTTTTATCCCAAATACTCTACTCAATCACTTGCAGCCTTACAGGTAAGATTTAGTATTTCCTCCTCTGAGATGAAGATCCTAAAGGGAATTGCTTCTAATAAATACATTATCATCAAAATTAAAACCTAAGGCATACTTTTCACTAATCTCTTCTTTTAATGCAGGGAAAAGTCTTAACAGACTCCTCTATATGCACAGCTTATATATTGGTGCATTGAAAAGCATTTTTTTAAAATGTTTTGAAGGCACCTAACTGCTACTACCAGCACTAAAGGGAGGTTCTTCTGTATATTTTCTTATTCCCTTGGATTCATAAAGAGTTCTCTAAAATGTAATAAGGCTTTCCCCCGATTGCATCAAACCTTAACATGTTAGGAAAAAATTACATATAAACCAAAACAATTTTAAAAACTTTACTGGCATCATTCCATCATTTATTAATTCTTACTATGATGATTCTGTACCAAGAAATACACTGTGGGGGAAGAGATTTGACTTGAATGTTCCATGGAAGAAAATATAAGCAGAAAAGCAGAGGGCAATAACTTGAAACTTTCTGCCCAACACTGCATTTGCTTTTTAAAAAGTCCGAGTATTTTTTTCCCTCCAAGGGATATCTTAAATCGTAAAAACTAAATCCCTAGGTGCTAATTTAAAGATGCCTTTTAATAGTTACCTTCACATAATGGAAAAAAATGCTGATTCTTCAATAATTCTTTAATAATTTTTCAAAAGTCCCTTATTCTACTGAAACTTCCCTAATACCTTCACTCAGAAGTTCTCAGGGGACTTTAAGCTTCTTCCAGAAATATCTTTATACCTGTATTCTCTCTCTCACCTCCTTATATTTTGTTTAATTGATTTACCTGTTTGGTTTTTCTCTTGCTCTTCAATTAAAAATCTTCCAGGCAGTGTCCATATAATTTTACTGTACAGAGTATGTGTCAATTATTTTGTTTAGTCTATAAACATAATGATCATTTGTCAAAATAATAAACCTGAAATTTCAAAGAATTAATAGAAAGGAGTCAAATTAAAAAAAAATTCAATTGATATATGTTCGCCATTAGTTTTTTTTTTTTTTTAAGATTTTATTTATTTATTTGATAGAGAGATAGCACAAGTAGGGAGAGAGGCAGGGAGAGGGAGAAGCAAGCTTTTCACTGAGCAGGGAGCCCGATGGGGGGCTCGAACCCAGGACCCTGGGATCATGACCTGAGCCGAAGGCAGCCACTTAACCAACTGAGCCACCCAGGCGCCCCCACCATTAGGTTTTGCTGAAGTCAAAAACTGTCTCTAGTTATGAGTTTTCATCTTGCAGATTTTCAATACAATGAAAGTAAGTAGTAAATTTCATTACAAAGCTTACTTACATTTAGCAGATATTACTTCTGTAAGGTTGTATTTGTTTTAGAATTACTCTAGCCTATACACTTAGAAAATGAATATGATCCTATAAAAGTATCCCCCAGAAACAAAATATTTTGTTAGTCTTTATATGTATTTGTTATGAATAATTTATACTTTGATTTTGAAAGTGCTTCCTTCTTAAAGTCTAGATTTAAAAAAATTATCTAAGATTAAAAGTTAACTGATGATGCTTAGCGGTATAAATTAACCTATAATCCTTTCATTATTATACAACTGTGCTCATGTTGTTTGGTATGTGAGTTTGTGCATGCACCGGCAAATGTTCTTTATTTCCTATTTTATTTTATTTTATTTTATTTTATTTTATTTTTTAAGATTTTATTTATTTATTTGACAGAGAGAGACACAGCGAGAAAGGGAACACAAGCAGGGGGAGTGGGAGAGGGAGAAGCAGGCTTCCCGCTGAGCAGGGAGCCCAATGTGGGACTCCATCCCAGGACCCTGGGATCATGACCAGAGCCGAAGGCAGACGCTTTAACGACCGAGCCATCCAGGCGCCCCTGTTGCGGTCTTTAGATCCATTATTGCTAGTTAGGTGAATAGTGAGTGCATGCTTAACGACTGAGCTACCCAGGTGGCCTCTTTATTTCCTATTTTAATACTGATTTTAATGTTTGAAATATTCACCTTGTCTGAAATGATCCCTGGAAGTGTTTGACTAGAGTAATCTGACCCTCTCACTGAGCTCCAGTGAACAAGATATTATTATCCAGGACACCCAGTATTCTAGTAGCTCTGGTCTGCTGATATTTTCCACTATAAACAGGAAATCAAGAAGATTCACGCCTCAGGGAAACTATCATCAAGTCCGCTCATCTTAAATTCTTAAGTTTCTTAAGAACACTAGGAACATTAGTTGATTTTGGTTCAGCTCATGATGATCAGTCATGAGATTAAGCCCCTTGTTGGGCTCCTGGGCATGGAGCCTGCTTAAAATTCTCTCTTTCCTCTACCCATCCCCCCCCACTTTCTCCCACTCTAAAAAGAAAAACCAACCAAACAAACAAAAAACACCACTCAGAAGAAAAACACATTAGACAGAAATTAAAATACAAGAGAATCATCAGAAAGTCATTTAAAATCTGTCTTGCTTTCCTTTCTTCTATGCATTCTTTGCACATGCACATCTGATAAACCATTTTAATGTCATAATCAGAGTCCTGATGATGAATGCTTAATACCAAGACATTCGTAAAGCCTATTTTTTAAACTTGATATCAAGGTGGAAACCATTTAGGAATAATGTGAATAATGAGGCTCATCTATTGTTTAAGTGTCTCAAAAAATAAAAGGAAGGTATGGACAAACAAAAGAATGAGAGAAGGAAAAAGAGACAAGGAAAGTCTAAAGTGATTGATTTGGGATTCAAAATAAATCATAATTAGTGAGATTGATCAAGGAAAATGTATCATTAATTAGTCATGGTTTAAGAGTCCTAATTAACTAACTGCATTCAAGAAAAAAGGTGGAAATAGAAATGTGATGGAGGAATTGCAGAAAATAAAGTAGTCATATAACAAGACAAAGAAAATACGTATTTTATAGGGTTCTCAGAATTTAAAGGCTATAATGAAAGCTGTTCCAGCTTATTTCTGTTCAACTCTACATTACTTTAAGATGATCCTAAATAAATTTTTCATTCTAGATTGGCTCTTCCTATCATGAAGTCAATTTCTAGATAGCCTTCTTCTTCAGCTCCTGTAATGTCATTGGGTGGACAGATGAATTTATGAAATGAAAATTAATTTTTAATATTAGTCCAAGCAAAGTATAATTAGAGGAGAAAATGAACTAGAGAGGTATGAACTAATAACATTAACATATATATAAAAGTAGGGATTACCTACTCTTCGAAATTCTCAACAGTGCAATTCCTTTCCTTAGTACTTAACTAAAGGCCAAATTGGCATGTAATCAATACTCCAAAAGTTGTGGCAAATCCGTATGTGGGTTTGTGTCTATGCTTTGATTTATATAAAATTTGCCTGAAATATATCTTACCTCATTCTGGAGATCTCGAATCATTTTGCTCTTTCTTTCCATGTCAGTCTTTAAAAAATTAATCTGAAAATGAATGGAATATTATATAAGCACATTTTAAATTCATTCCTATGGCTTTTATAAATTTATTATCATGATTTTGAAGCATAATACAATGATTATCTCTTTATCAACAAATATTGAAAAAGAACAAAGGATTGAAATTTTCATTAACCAAACTTTCATGCCCAATTCATACATAGACCTACTGATTATAAAAAAGGCTTTTCTCATGTAGTAAAAGATTCATTTTTTTTTTTTAAATTGAGAAACCATGCATATTATAACTGATTCTTTTACCTATGTAAACCTCAATTAAAAAAATGTGGTTTTTTAAAAAAAACAAAACAAAACAAACAACAACAAAAAGCTAGATTCTAGGGTTGGGCCTAGAAATCTCCATTCATAAAACACTCTGCAGGTAATTTTGACCTATAGCAGGTTGGAAAGCAATTGCACAGTGATATTCCTGGTCTCCAAAGCACAGAATGTTATAATACCGTACCAAAGAAATCATGATGTTTCCTTCTGAATTTGATATTGCTGGAATCTGTAAGCTTAGGTCAGTTGTTCAAACTGTATTTGCATAAACACAGCACCTCTGCTGCCTGAGTATATCTGCTTGAGTATTTTGAAAAAAAAAAAAAATTCAGTATAGCACAGTTGTTAAAATCTGAGACTTTATAGTCAGTGAGAGTTCACTCTGATAAAAAGTGACTTTATGATAGTGGATAAAATATTTAATGTCTCCAATTTTTAATTTTCTGGTAGTCACATTTTTTAAAAAATTAAAAGGAAACAGATAAAATTAATTTTACTAATATGTTTTATTTAATTCAATAAACTCAAAATATTATTATTTTGACATGTAATGGATTAATGATATAATTGACATTATTTTTTACAATATATCATTAAAATCCACTGTATGTTTTACACTAATAGCATATCTCAATTTGGACTAGCCATTTTATAATGCTCAATAGCCTTATGTAGCTAGTGTGTGTATATATATATTAGCAACAGTCTTAGAGGATCCCTGGAATGATACAAAAGAGACTGGTAATGTGGGTTATCTCTGGGGATAAACTGACTCAGTGGAAATCAAGTTTAGGAGTAAAATGAATTTTCACCATATATACAGATCTAAAAAAAAAAATAGTTCTGAAACATTTCAAACATAAACAAAAGACCAAGAAGTAATATGTAAAACGCCTCTGGGCCCAAACCTAAGAATAAACAAATATAAATATTTTGTCCAGTTTTCTTCAGACCTTGTAAAAAAATAGTTACACCTACTATTAAAGCCCCACCTAATTTTTCTTCCTTCACTCTCCAGAAGTTGATGTGTCTTAGTCTTGTGCATGTTTTTGTACGTTTTGCTTTCCTTGTAACAAATGTTAATGCCCCCTCTTTTCTGGATTGTATAGGGGTCCTTAAACCATTCCTTCAAATGGTAACAGAGATCTAAACCAATTCTGGATGGTCAAACTCCATATAAAACAAGCAGAAGCCTGAGAACTACCACGACCATTGTTTTGGTCATAATAATTTTCAAGTTAAATTTTAACTATGAAGATAATGACAGCAACCTGAAAACATAAATCACACTCTGTCCCATTGAGAAGATAGTTCGATTTGGTTGATAATGCAAAGGACTGGAGACGTGGTGCCGTTCAAAATTAGATATGTATGCAGCACAATAGGGTATGCCCCAATAAACAGCTTTTGCACCCATTTCTACTGCTGTGTACTGACTGCCTCAGCCTATAGATAACCAATCTTGTGGCTGGACCAGCCTTTGCGGTTCGTAGTATGATTGCAAGACACCCTCAGCGATATCATCAGGAAACTTTGAAAATTAAAAAAAAAAAGGTTTATTACTTACAAGTCCTGGATATTACATGTCACACCTGGGGCCACACAGTGAGGCCATGGGTAGAAAGAGCCAGGGAGAGTGAAGGCCTGAGGTTCTGCTTTTATTGGGGTGGAGGGTAGGGGCCTAGGGTTTCCTGGGATCACTTTTTACTGGTGAATTTAAAAGACAAATTTGTAACATTTCAAAATTTCTAAAGTGCCTACGTAGATGTAGTATAAGCTCCGGCAGCTGGCTTTTCTTTTTTGTGATGCAAGTGCTGACGTAAGCTTTGATTGTGAAGGCATCCACTTCAAGAGGGCTGCCTGAAATACACACAGGGCCAGCCACAAGACTAGCTGAAGACCCACGCCAGGTCCTCCCTGTCCCAGGCTTCAAGCTCCAAAATACCTCAGGTTCCTTTGTTTTGGAGATCTTGGTTGATTTCAGTAATTGACCATTTGGGCTGCTTGTTTTTTCTCTTATGTTTTAAATTTCCATTCTTATGTTTCATTTTTTTTTCATTCATTCAATGAAAGTTTATTATTTTTTTATTATGTTATGTTAATCACCATACATTACATCATTAGTTTTTGATGTAGTGTTCCATGATTGGTTGTTTGCGTATGACACCCAGTGCTCCATGCAGAACATGCCCTCTTTAGTACCCATCACCAGGCTAACCCATCCTCCCACCCCCCTCCTCTCTAGAACCCTCAGTTTGATCTTGAAGTCATGAACTACTTAAAGCCACCTTGCTTATATTAATAACCTATTCTTTCATGGACCACTACTTTTCCCAAATCATCACATTTTGATACTATTCAGTATATGTTATACATAATTAACAAATTTTTAAAATGATTATTTTATTTTGACATCCAAACACATTACAAGGGGTTTTCTCACACATTACTTTAAAACAATCTTTAAAAGTAGCTAGAGCAGGTTTTCCTGTTTTTTTTTTTTGTTTTTTTAAGTAAACTCTACATTCAACATGGGGCTCAAACTGATGACTGCGAGATCGAGTCGCCTGCTCTACCAACTGAGCCAGCCAGGCGCCCCAACAACTAACTTTAAGTAAAAACTGGGGCACCTAGCTGGCTCAGTCAGTAGAGTCAGCAACTCTTGATCTTGGGGTCGGGAGTTTGAGCCCCACTTTGGACACAGAGTTTACTTAAAAATAAAAATAATAGAAATAATAAATAAAAAAATAAAGAGTATAATGAAAATATATTGCAATGTTAAGAATACAATTACTTAAATGTGAAACAAGGACAGAAAATCTTGAGAACGCAGTGTTCAAATATTCAAGAGCTAAAATATATTCAGAATATTCAAAAAGTATTAGCATTTTGAAACCATTAGTCTAGAATCCCAACAGCTTTCAACATCCCTGGCAAAATAAGCATTCCTGGTAGATAGTTATGAATTTCATTCTCAGAAACAGAAAATACCATTTGTTTACTCTGAACAAAGAATGTAAGAACATAGCAATTCTTTACTCTTAATGAGAGTCAAAGCTAGAAGCTAATTTTTGCCTTTAGACTAATTATGTCTCACTTAGGGCAAGTTAAGCCATAAAAATTAACAAGAGTAGTGAAATGCATCCAATGAACATTAATATCTTTAATTACTCTGGTTACAGAGAATGAGAGCTCATTCTTCCTTGCTGTCTGTTAGGAGTTTTCAGGAGGAACACAGGTTTGAAAGATATGCTATTCCATTATCTGCTTAGGGATAATAACAAATATTCACATGTTCATAAAAAGTTATTTTCCCACAGAATTAGTCATGACAGCTTTACTGCTTCTTCAATTTAATTTTTCTCAAGTTTCTTTTATATTTTTGTGATTTAAGTTTATCCTTTAAGTTTCATAACATTTTACTATAAACTTACCAAATGATGTATTTGTAACATTTTTACATAAAATACACAATCTGTTATTTTTATGGAAAAAGGCATAGTAAATAGTTATGTAATCAAGGGTAGCACATAAGATTATCAGCTCTTAAATCTAAAATAGCACCATGTTTGCAGAATTAAATCCAGTTTTTCCCCTCTCTTCGAGAGTGAACAATTACAATTATCTTTATCTCTCCTTACCCAACCTTCAATTACACCAACAGTCTAACAGAGAAAATAATAATTATTTACCAAAAAAAAAGTGTTTAAAAATACAAATCAGTTTAATTCTTAGTTAACCTAGAATTTTCAAATGGGGAGAACAAGCATAAAGCATTCTGTTTGAGTCTACCAAAATTTGGAAAAGGTAATTCCAGTACTATGAAATCTCTCTTCTAGATCCCACCAGATGCACATTTAAAAAAATAACCATTGTTTTTGTTTTTTTTTTATGTTATGTTAGTCACCATACAGTACATCATTAGTTTTTGAGGTAGTGTTCCATGATTCATTGTTTGCCTATAACACCCATTGCTCCAAGCAATACGTGCCCTCTTTAATACCCATCACCGGGCTAACCCATCCCCCCACGGCCCTCCCCTCTACAACCTTCAGTTTGTTTCTCAGAGTCCATAGTCTCTCATGGTTCACCTCCTCCTCTGATTTCCCCCCCTTCATTTTTCCTTTCCTTCTCCCAATGTCCTCCATTGTTTTAATAATTATTTCTCAATCCCGTATTTGTTGAGGTTGTGGTCATCTCTTTCTAGACTCTGATGTAAAACATATTAGTCATTCAACTGCAAACACTGAACAATTACTCCTGGTGACATGCTTTTCAAAAACAAACTAACCAACCCAGAACCCTTAACCCCAGCCACCCCTTTGTATTGGCGTGTTCTCATAGGCCAAGCCACTATACACCTGCCCTAACCACCCCAGGGGTCAGGTACCCCCCAGACAACTAGGGGCAATCCCTATGCCCCAGAGCCTGCTGAGATCATTCATATTAACTCCTCCTAAGCCTGCTTCACCTGCCTCACACATTCTTTCCCACAGAAACCACAATAAATGCTCTTGCCCACAGTTTCTCACCTCCCTCTGCCTCATGACCTACCCGAGTACTTCCTTGGATAGTCACCTGTCACAAGGCATGCCACCCCCTTGAGAACTGTGAGAAATAAACTAAATTCTCAATGGTGGTCCATTTCCTGATCTGTTGGACCAACTGTACCTTAAATTTTCCATTAATATATTTTAAAATAGACTCAGGTCCTAGAAACAAGATAAAAGGTATACCCCATAAATGGTATATAAGATGGTTCTGGAGAATAAAGTAGAAATCTAGTGAGAAAATCTGGAGAGAGGTTTGATTCTCAAGCCTTGGGGTATGTCAGAATCACCTGGGGAGTTGATTAAACAGTCAGTGTATGGCCCCACCACTGAGAGATTCCTGTTCAGTAGATGAGGGATAGGGATACAGTAAAGAAAATGCAGTCACCGAGATCATAAAAATACTGGGTCAGCATTCATTCCAAGAAATGATTTTTGTTGTATTTGATTATTAGGGGTCTTCTAATTCCCAACCCTCATTTATTGATGAAAACAGAGGTCAAGAGTGGGACAAAAGTGCTGGTGTCAGCCCCAAACCAATGGATCCTGAATTATGGCATATAATGACCTTGCCTGTTTACTCAACTCCACAGGTGATTCTGACACACCCCAAGGCTTGAGAATCAAACTTCTCTCCAGATTTTCTCACTAGATTTCTACTTTATTCTCCAGAACCATCTTATATACCATTTATGGGGAGTGGACCTTTTTATCTTGTTTCTAGGACCTGAGTCTATTTTAAAAATAATTTCCCAGCCCCAAAGCAAACACAAAAAAATTAACATACTTACAGTAGCTTGTTGTTTTTCTGCTTTCTCAGTTGTCTCTTTAAGTTGATTTTGCAGGACCTCCTGGAGAGACTTCATTTGTTCTCTAGGAGAAAACAGAGAGCAAAAGAGAGACATAATTCTGTTATTTCTTATGTACATTATGAAAGGAGGCTTTGCTGTTGACATACATTTAGGAAACAACTAGAATTGTATGTAGGGACACAGTTAAGCATGCAGGATGTATCTGAGGATTCTAATAATAAAGTTTTCTCTCCCATGCAAGTACTAAAAGCAAGCCATATTTAAAGGAAATTGCCTTGCTATTGTGTCTTGTACGAATCCCACTGTGTGAATCATCTGTGAGCTGCATAATGTGTTAAATCAAATCAATGTAATAATTAGAGTTGAAAAGCTAATTTTAGTGACAGCATGCCAGGGTGTGAACATGCTGGTTAGAGAAAAAGTTGCCACAGACTTGCTGATAGGATAAAATTACAACTCCCCTTGGATGCTCCTAATTGATTAATTCTAAGGCAGTATACTTTAGACATCCTTTATAAGGCCTGAGACTTTTTTTATAAAAACGAAGAGAAAAGAGACTTATTTTGACCTTGAGGGCTGCCTCATTTATTGTGTCTAATAAAAGAAACACACGTCTGCATGCATATACACATTATGTCTCAAGCTCACTAATACATGTGGACCTTGTCTCACTTGTTAAAAAATGTAAGCATTATCCATAATTTTGCATTCCTCTCAAGGGTCTAAGATTGACTCATTTATGACAAATCATACTATCTTTGTGTGCCTCCATTTTATCACCTAAGCTACCACTTCCAAACGTTTTGATACCAGATGAGGATTAGTATGTACGTGTGTGTGTGTGTGTGTGTGTGTGTGTGTGTTTTATTCTGGCTACAGGAATAAACTTTTATTTTTTTTTTTAAAGATTTTATTTATTTATTTGACAGAGAGAGACATAGTGAAAGAGGGAACACAAGCAGGGGGAGTGGGAGAGGGAGAAGCAGGCTTCCTGCTGAGCAGGGAGCCTGATGCGGGGCTCGATCCCAGGACCCTGGGACCATGACCTGAGCCGAAGACAGACGCTCAATGACTGAGCCACCCAGGCACCCCAGGAATAAACTCCTCTGAAGCAACAACAGCCAAACAGAAACCTTTCCTAGTCTTACCGGCAGAACTCAAACTAATTTAAAATTCCCAATCTAGTGCCAAAAGACTACCTCTGCAACCTTTGTGTGTAACCACACTACAGAGACTAGGCATAGGAGTGTACCCTTTTAGACCCATTTTCTTCATCTATAAAATGGGTACACTAATAGAGCTATCTGTTAGGTTTGTAGTGAGGTTTAGATGACATAATGTAGGCAAAATGGCTTAGCACAATGCTTGGAAAATAATCACTTAATAAGTATGAGGTCTCTGTCACAACCACCAGGACCACTCTAGGTCCTAAGTTCATTCTTTGACCACCACATCCCACACAGCTGCAAGCTGTTCTTTCATCCATTGGGATTTAATGATGCTCCCAGATTTCTTACTCTAGAAACTCTTAGGTCCGGGTCTCAATTTCAGGATATTAGTGAGAGCTTGTATGATTGTTAAAATCAATTTGAACTTTGTCTGTCAAGGCAAACTATAATTGGAACAAGTTATAAAATAATTACAGTCACTGTGGTGATGGTTTATGTTTGCCCACGTGAAGCTTGTGACATGCTTTTGCTTAGAGCGGACTTAAGACTCAGCTTCCATTCCTTCCTCAAATAGGTATCACTTATCAGGATTGTTTCACATGTGGACACTTAAATTTAGACTTCTATCATTCTTTCTGCTATTTTCCACAAAGAGCATTTGTGGCATAATATAATGTAATAGTAATGTCTACATATGTTATAGGCTTACAATGCATCGGACACTCTTAGAAGGTTCACACGATGACATAATACTACAGAGAGAAAACCGAAACAGAGAAAGGTAGTGAAATTGTGTTCTAGAGCCTACGTGTTCAAACTCTAGAGTCATTACACTACCTTTATGGAGAGAGAGAGAAAAAGGAGGGGAAGAAAGAAGGGAGGGAAGGATGGAAGGATCTACATGCTATCCCTACCACTCAGATCTTCCACAAGCACTGAATGAAAACACAAACTATTGTATTTCTAACTAAAAAATTATAGTAAGATTTTATAATGATTATCATTTTATGATTATTTATGAAGTTTAAAATTATCATTTTATTAAATGATACAGATTTTTTAATTAAACTATGAAATACTATATATTTTATAAAAATAAAAATGAGTGTGTGTGTATGTGTGTATGTGTATCAAAAATTCCCACATCCTGACATCTATAGGCAATGTAGGGAACACAACAAAAATAAACTGTTAAGGTTGTTAACAAACACTGGAGAAGGGAGAGGATGCTGCACATTTTCACGTCAAGGAAAGCTATCAGAATGGTAAATATGATCTTTTGAATCTTCTGAACGTCTCTATATCCTCTTTTGCCTTCCAGGCTTATTGCTACACATTCTCACTGCTCTCCTGCTTTAGGTGCCCCCAATCTCTGCCTCACAGTCTTGCTAAGTTATACTCCTATGAACTTGCTCATGGGCCCCCTCCACCAACAGTCTTGCTAAGTTATACTCCTATGAGAGAGGACTCCTGACTCGCTCATGGGCCCCCTCCACCAACAGGGATTTACCCCAACTACTGCTACTACTCTAGGGTCCTATTTGGGATACTGAGCTGAGTCTTCAATTCTAAAGAACTGGTGGGCCCCACTGACACCTATGATAGGCTGCTCAGTGTTGAGCACATTTCTGCACAGAATTTCGTTACAAGGGATTTGAAAGGGCAGCTGCTTCATACATCTTCATATCAAATTATAAATATAAAAAACACACTCACCCAAATCACACTACAGGAAGGCATTTTTTTCAAGTGGTTACCAACTTGTATTATAAAAACATCTAAGATGGACCACTTGCCACTATCCCGCATATTCTTTTTGTTTTCAGAGAACATGATATTTTACAATCCTTTGGTACACAGAGTCTAAAACTGCCTTCTAGGAATCTCCATCCACCAACCACCATAGGGAATAAAATGTCTTTTTTTTAAAGATTTTATTTATTTATTTGAGAGAGAGAGAATGAGACAGAGAGCATGAGAGGGAGGAGGGTCAGAGGGAGAAGCAGACTCCCTGCCAAGCAGGGAGCCCGATGCGGGACTCGATCCCGGGACTCCAGGATCATGACCTGAGCCGAAGGCAGTCGCTTAACCAACTGAGCCACCCAGGCGCCCGGGAATAAAATGTCTTATCACTTTTTTCTAAGTTTTCAGACACTTTAGGTTACCCTCCTATCCCCCAAGTCTCCATTTTGTGGGTACACACTCTTACTCCTCATATGGTATGGTTTAGATCTGGTCCTCTGCTATGAATATTATCTAGGCTGTCGAAATATTTCTGAAAATGTAACACTCAAGAGTCAACACAACATTTTGTGCTTGCTCGCTCTCTCCCACCCACGTGCGCACACAAAAATATGCATACACACTCCTTTCTCAGTCTCAACAGAAAGGCATTCTTTGCTCTCTCTGCATGGTTGTATATGGCCACCCCATAACCTCTGAGTTTACTTACTTACAGTCTGGTTCCAGCTACACAGGGAGACTGATTAGATGTCTCTTGGTTACAATTCCAAGAGGGAAATTCTAACTGATTTGGTTTTGTCTTGGTGATCACCTCTGAGCCTATTAACTGTTGAGTGATGTTGGAGTCATATAAAATAAGCATGACTTCTTGAGACCACTCCTGCAGGTAAGTGTCAGATGGCAAGCATCCCAGAGGACGAGGGGTTATTAAGAGCGGGATGTACAGCCAAATGGCATCTACAACACAGTGCACTGTTTCAGACTCAGATAATACTTCTAAATTTGCAATTAGTCAATATTTTTTTATATTTCAAAATAATATTCTTTTTCTTTTATGGTTTATTAGTATCTCTTCTTTTCAAAATGAGATACACAGCCTGCTTCACCTTCAGGTAACCATGATTTTTATATATCTCTTTCTAAGTAATCAACAAAAATTAATATATCAAATGTCATATCCTTTTGAGAAATTACCTATTATTAGAATTTACTGAATTTTCTATTTTGACTTTGTGTGCATTATACAAGTTACACATTTTAAACAAATTTTCAAATTCTGGGGGTGCCTGGGTGGCTCAGTTGTTAAGCGTCTGCCTTTGGCTCAGTTCATGATCCCAGGGGCCTGGGATCGAGCCCCGCATTGGGCTCCCTGCTCAGCGGGGAGCCTGCTTCTTCCTCTCCCACTCCCCCTGCTTGTGTTCCCTCTCTCATTGTCTCTCTCTCTGTCATTTAAATAAACAAAATCTTAAAAAAAATAAAAAATAAACAAGTTTTCAAATTCTGGATAAAACATTAAAATCGTGATATCAAAATATCTGCTCCATTCCGTCCTTTCATTGAAAGACTTGGCCCAACATCTGGTAGTTTGTATACCATACCAAATGTGTAGATGATAATCTGAAATTCTTAATAATCCTAACCATGTTTTTTTTTTTTTTTTCTTGTTTCTCTGGATATTTTGTGTGTCATGTAGAAACAGCTAAACAGATTTTAGGATGGTATCAGCAAACTAAACGAATAGGCTTTTCCTTATCCACATCATGCACAAGCCTGTCTCCTCATCTGCGTCTCCACAGCAGTGAAGACAGACTTGATTCCTCTTTCACTCCATGGTTCTCACTGCTGAGATCACCCTGTCCTGTCCTCCAAGCCAGCTTTCCTCAACCTTTCCCTCCACACTGAACAATGTTTGCAGAGTAATCCTCCTAAAATACTTTAATTTATGTCATGCTCTTACAGAACTACCTAAAATGGGTTCTCTACTGCTAGTGGCTGAAGTCCATTCTGGACCAAGATTTAGAAGTTTTTCTCTCTGGTTCTGGTCATACACATATACAGTTTCATTTGCTGATCGGCCCTAACTCACTCGGTCTTCCTCGGTCACGGCAACCTGCTCAGTGGAGCTGTGCATCTGTCGTGCAGAAGACACTTCCATTCTGATTTTATTACCCTCTCCTGCCATGGAATGCTCTACAAAAAGTCATCATTTTCAGTGTCTCTTGGTTCATTTTGACTAGTTATTTCTATTTGAAATGCGGTTTATAATTCTCCGACACTAATTCAATGAACCAGGGATACTTGTGTAACATTGAGCATAGGTGCTTTATTTCAAACCAATAAAATCACTTAAAATGATCTATTTTGGGGAAGATGTTTGGACAATATTTTATGCAAGCTCTTTAATACTGAACTTTGAAGAGAATTTCATGTTCAAGAAATAATAATTTCATTTAAATAATAAAAAGAGTCAATACAGGACACTCAGTTTGATATTTCTAATGTGTCATCAGCTTGATCCAAACACACATCAATGATAGGTTTCTGGGTCAAAAGGCGAGGACAGTGGAGAAGATACAAGGCAGCAAGAAAGGACTACATAGCATAGTATGCTTAAGCTTTTTAGCAGCTTAATGCTTTGTGATCAGTGAACTAACATGAACGGGTGTGGCTACTGGGTAAGACACTGCAGAGCAAATTCCACTTACACAACTCTCATCAACTCATTTAAGCCCTCTGAACAACTTCCTATCTATTAAATAGTGATAATCATATCTACTTTAAAAGCTAATTGTGAGGGTCAAATGGGAAAATAGATATAAAGCATCTGACAGAGCCTCTAATAAGTGTATAAAAAATGCTAGCTTGTTTCTACCTTAAAACAGCTTTTTTTTTCCTTTGAGAGGCAGTTTCAAATCATATAGCTTTTTATACTGCATAGAAATCTATCGCACAATACACTGTCTTCAAAAAAACACAATCCAACACTAATAAGATTACACTAATTCTACTCATATTGTTGGTAACATTACCCCATTCGTCACCACCCCCACCATTACCACCAGGATCAAGTTTTGATACTATTACATATGGCCCACTGAGATTAGTGTTATTGCATCTGTCTATTGATGGGCAGACTTCTCAGGGTCTATCTTCCTAGGATAATAGGGGAAAATACTACAGATCCATAAACATTCTGTGATCTGCAGACAAAGCAGCATAGCATCATGATCACTATGCACAATTTCCAGCCCCACCATAGATTTACTGTATACAAACCTGCATTTCAATAAGATTCTGATGCCTTCAAGTGTAAGTAAGAAGATAAGTGAATTAATGCATTTAGAATGACCTGATTTTTGTGAAATTTCTGAATGGAGTTTGACACTCTGGGGAAAAAAAGAACCGAGAAAATGAAAAGAAAGCGCAGTCTTACCTTTGTCTCTGACCTATTTCCAGAAGCTTCTCAACATCAGTTTTGGAAGATTTCTCATCATTTTTCAAAGACTGATAAGAAAAGTGGGAAAAGAAAATCTTATTCAAGTGATAAATTGAGGCTCACTTTACTTTTGTCTCTATGGCACAGCTGTGACTGCTCTTAGGCCCTGAAACAAGAATATGCAAATGAGGCCACAGTGATCCTCATGGCTCTAAGGATGCACACGGGGATTTACGACACCAAGCACAGGTGCTACCCAGGGGTGAAAGGGAATAAGCCGAGTCTCAGCCTTTAGAGGTTCGATGGAGGGGAAAATGCTCTCCAATATCTAGGTCTCTTTACAAGTCAGTATAAAACACATCTTCTGCTCTCCAGCTGAAGTTTCATTGTGTTCTCTGCAGGCATGTCAAAACAGCTCTGGCATAGTTTCTACAAATTCAAACGGACATAAAAGACCTCTCTGAATCAGCTAAGTAATAACATAATTCAAGATCAAAGCAGCCCAAAAGCATGTACCTCTTTGGTCTTGTCTATTTATTATTAATGAGTAATGCAGCAGACTACATAGAAAAACTAGGGCTATGTAAAATTGTAACTGCTCTGACAAGATAGGGTATTAAGGGGAAAAAAAATAAAGTACCACCTCAGTCATTAGTGTTTATTTACTCTGGCAAATTCAACATCCACAGACCGTGACTTCAAGCAGAAAAGCCCACTGAGCTATTCTCATTACAGAATCTGTCCCATTAAGTCTTCCCTAAGAACTTTCTTATTTATACTCAATAAACTATTTACCAGGGTAACCTATTAGAAGCTGAAACTGAGGAGCAGTGATACTGTTTGCGGGAAGAGCAGTGGTGGCAGGCAGAAAACTGACAATCTTAGGAATGGCAAATACTTTGTTTACTTAATATCTATTTAACAAATATCTATCATGAATTATGCAAAGTCCTGTGCAGAGGCATAGTGTCTGCCTTCACAAATTTTATAGTCTAATGCTAAAATCAGGCAATTTTCATATAGCAAAATCAGTAGTCTGATTGGGATGTGATGGGCTGCATAAGAGAAACTTCTTTCCGGGTGCCTGGGTGGCTCAGTTAGTTGGTTAAGCGTCTGCCTTCGGCGAAGGTCATGATCCCAGGGTCCTGGGATCAAGCCCCATATCTACAGCCTGGAGCAGGTCACAAAATCTGCCCTTTGACTTCCTTAGATGAAAAACCGGGATGAGATTTTTGAAGCGTCTACTTTAGACAGTTACTGGAAAATTCAGAGGACAAAACAGATGTGGAAAAACACTTGATGAAAAGTGCAATATAATATGCTTACTCATTTATTGACCATATCCTATATTCTGGGCATTCTGAAGGAAACCAGGATCAAGCAGATGACTGTTTTCAAGGAACTTAAAATAAAAAAACAAACAAATGGAAAAGAACATGAGATGCAGAAACGGAAAGGGTAGATACAGACAGGAGTCAGCAAAGTATATCTCAGTAGAAGAGCCAAAGTGTCCTTATTATTTACCCAGGAATGTCCAGGGAAGTGAGGTATACTTGGAAATTATTCTTGGTTCCTTTAAGGATGCTAAAGGTTGAGACACCTACTAATTAATCAACATAATGCTTCTTGGCCGACCTGCGTTACCATCCGTTACCATCCCATCCAGGGACTATGGTTACAGAGAAGACTATAACAAGACTTTCAAAGCTCCTGTCGTCATGAAGTCCCACTGGGGGAAAAATGTAGAATGGGCTATGTTTAATCACTATGAGTTTAAAACCTAGAATCAGTATTTATTAGATGAATGACTGGGCACTTCCTTGGCCTATTTGAGTCTTGTTTCCTCATTTTATGAGTAAAATTTTGTGAAGAGGTTGCTAAGAGGATTTAATGAGATCAAAAATGAAAAATACCTTGCACACTGGCTGACAGGAAATGGAAAAAGAAAGGCATTTTAAAAATTGCAACTACATTCAGTAGTACAATTGTTACCCTTTTAAGAAACATGATTCTATGAAATTATACATTGTTATCAAGCAATTTTCCAGATTGTGATTGGGTGTCTTAACTTAGGCTACCTGTATAGAGACGAGTGTCCTGGTCACACATGGGCATCTCACCATATGCATGAAACAGTTTCAAAGTGTCAGGTGTTCCATCCCCCTGAGAAGGTGCAAGTGTACTGAACATTTGCAGCCTCAGCTGGCGAATTTCTACTTAATGATAAGGTGCAACTCTGGGATCAGCTTCCTCCAAAAATTCACTTAGTCCCCCTTTCATCCGAGTTAGGGCTTCCCTGACGTTCTGTATATTCTTCCACCGTAGCACTGTCCTTACCCTGCTACCTGTCTCTGTGTTCTAATGGAGTATGGGGTGGTTTTTCTGCTCTTATTTTTATGTTCGAGTTGTAACATAACTTCTAGAACAAGAGCTGGGGCACTGGGCTCCTATAGCTGCTCTGCCACCGAACTCTCTCTGTGTCCTCTATAGTTTCTTAACCCTTCTCTAAGTCTTGTTTTCTCACCGACAAGATGAAACTACTAATAACCATAGCACAGTTTTCATGTAAAAAATAAAGATTGTACAAAGAATACCTAACGCAAGACCTTGACCATGTTCAGTAAGCTGTCGTGGCTATGGATACCATCATCATCATCATCTTCATCATCATCATCATCATCTTCAAGGAACAGAAAGCTAAGGACAACACTGACTCCACATGGTTCAGAAACATAGTTTTGTGCAGTAACTAATACACAGGCTCTGTATTTAAACTCTGGCTTCCCTTGTGACATTCAAAAATAACTTATCTTTTCTAAGCATAATCCCTCATGTATAACAAGAAAAAAAAAAACACATTAATAGTATCTTTCTCACAGATAGATTATGAAAATTAAAATTATGTCCTCAAAAAATTCAGTTTTCAATCAAATACCAAAATATCCGATATTTCAGAAAACTTTTCTTATCAGATATAGATCTTGTCTTTGGCTTTTGATGGAGATTTCACTGAGTATTAATACATTTTCATAGATGACTCTTGCCTTTCTAAGACATTTTCTCATTTTAGTAATGAGGATTATTAAAGAATCTTGAGAATTCTCCTTTGTGGAATTTAAGATTCTCTTCTAGAGATCATTCCTATATTCATTCAACTCTTGGTCATAATTAGTTTTCATCATTTTATAATATAAAAAACACAGGGGTCAAATCGATCTTAGAAGCTATGAGAGACTGATGGCCTTGCCAAGCACATAATTTTCTCCTTTCTAAATTTGCAAACCACAGATGCCCAGACTGCATTTCAAATGACATTTCTTTTCAAAGCTCATATGATAATAAATAAATCCTCTGGTCAAACCCAGAACCATATTCAAAACTGGTAAAAAATGCAGGAGTCTTTAATGTTAATCTACCGAGACAAACCGAGTGACTCCTCAGCCTTTGCTGCCAGGAAAATTAGTTTTCATCTCACCTGAAAGTTGACTTTAATTCCACCAAGTTCTCTTGATGTCTTTGTCAGCTGATGGAGGATGTTGCTTCGTTCCCTAAAGACTTCTTTCAGCTGCTTTTCTAGCTCTTCATAGTCCTGTCTAACACAGAAAAAAATCGCATGAGAGCCCCTCAAAAGCTTCCACGGGGCTTCAGCCTCTTTAAATACTATCACAGGCCCTTGCATTTCAAGCAAAATCTAGATTAACTGAAACCTTAATTACTAGGATGTTTTGTTTTCCTCTTTCACCTAAAAGGAGAAAACTGAAAACCAGTCTTATAACAAAGGTTTTATTTTTTTAATTGAGGGCTCTCTAGGCTACAGAGAATTTCCAGAACTATACTATCTTTGATAGGCTTAAGATAGTTTATCAGGTACCTCTTGGAAAACAGATATTTTCCATGACATCACCATTCTTTTTCCTAAGGTCTTTGACATTTTATAGCAGAAGATATGATTTGAACCAAAGTATTTCAAATACATAGGTTCTGACACTGGGGAGACATACTTGGGGGTACAGCCAGGGCAGAACATAGGGGTCTTGCTTCATCTCTGGTAGGTAGGGAAGGAAGTCCATAGAAAAGACAGCCCTTCCGAAACATGTCTAAGAATTTCTATTGCTATTAAAGAGGTAATGGAAGAAACAAATTATCTATAAAATCAGTAAATAAATACAGTAATTTGAGTAAAATTTGAACAGACTTAACAATTTTCATGAAGGAAAGACTTATTTAACGCCATATCATCTATGTGTATTTTTTTCTTACTTTTCTCATATGGTCTTTGTAAGACCATATTGTAATTCTCATTTTGTAGACATAAAAGAATTGAGCTCAGAAGGATCAAGTTACTACCCTAAGATCCTATTCAAGTAATGTATGAGCAAATAGGATGTGTTTGTGTATATTTATGTATGTTATGGCAAGTGTGCAAGTGTGTGTGTGTGTGTGTGTGTGTGTGTGTGTGTGTGTGTGTGTAGGGAAAATGTAGACAAGGAAAATGATGGTTGTCAGGGCAACTGATAGGGGGAGGTTAAAATGATCAACTGGAGTACGTAGGAGAGTTGCTCCATGTATGGAAGACTTCCTGGAAAAAGTAATATAATATATAAGGTACTCTGGGAAAGAGAATTAGAAATTAGCTATATGAAAGGGGAAGGTATGTGTAAATACTAATAAAAATGAGCTCATTGAATTTTTTAAAAGTGACTATATATCAGAAGATTGGAGTCCTAATGGGAGGGGGTGGTCAGGATTTACTGCTAAAATGAGGGTATGGACAGCATGAGCAAACAGATGCAACACACTTAAGTGACAGGGGAGTTTTGACAATTGTTTGGAAAATAGGTGTAAGTAACTAAACACGGAGTAATATGGTTGGATTTATGGTTTGTAAAGATTTCCCTGGCTAAAAACTGGAGAGTGAACTAGAGGGTGGGGGGCTGTGGGGCGGTGGGGCGGTGGGGGGTGGACTTGGAGAAAGGGAGGCTGGTAAGGAACTTACCATGGCAATAGTCAGGGAAAAGGTTGTGGTGGCCTAAATTAGATTAGAAACTGCAGAGACAGTGAAGCTTGGACTGATTTCAGCAAAACATGCAAAATTGAATCAATAATACATAACATTCTTTCAAATGTCTTTTGTCTGTTATGGGGAAAGAGTGTCAGGGTGCTGGTTATTAATGTTGCCATGTTTCTGGATGAGGCAACTGTTGGACACAGCCCTTTACTGAGAGAGAAGTCATGGGAAGAACAGTTTTTTATCACTAAGTTAGGTTGACAAGTTCAATTTTAAACTTGTAAGAAAATGGCTTTAACTTTTTAGTTTTTTTAATCTATAAAATGCAATATTTAATACATAAGGAGCGACTTGGGGCGCCTGGGTGGCTCAGTCGGTTAAGCGTCTGCCTTCGGCTCAGGGCATGTTCCCAGCGTCCTGGGATGGAGCCCCATGTCGGGCTCCCTGCTCAGTGGGGAGTCTGCTTCTCGTTCTAACTCTGCCCCTGCTCCTGCTTGCTCTCTCTCTCAAATAAATAAAATTAAAAAAAAATAAAGGAGCAACTTATGTAGAGTTTTGAACCCATAGTATGTCACTTAATTTGTAAAATATTTAAAAAATTCTGTTACTGAGAAATTTGATGAATTTTCAGTCTTTACTACAGCATTATAAAGGAACTGGGTCTACCAATGACCATAGTGATGATTACTAAATGCATGCCATCTACAATAGGTTTCTAATACAATTCTTTGCTTCCCCCCACCCCGCCCCATTTCTTAACTGTTGTTTTCTAGCACTGTTTATATTCTTGTTTGAAGGAAACTGGAATGCTCCCCTGTTAAGAACCTCAGTATTTCTCCCTGGCCCGGAGATTTTCACTGATGACTAGCGTGCCCCACCATTTCCTCTTGGTCTCACTAGCAAAGTCAAATAATGAGTGGCAAGGCCCATGGTCATCTATTTCTAATTATTCAGCTTTAGTTTCTATCCCAGTTTGTTTCACCTGAATGTTTGTGACAATAAACACACCTCCAAAATTATCTCAAGTGACCAGAATAAATAACAATGTTAGGTAACTCATGCACTGACGATGTATTATATGCAAGATGGTGTTATATATATTTATTCATTTAATCTGCAGAACAACTCTGTCAGATAAGCACTGGTCTTAATCCCATATTACAGTTGAAGAAATTGAGCTACAGGGATGGTAACTTCCCAGAACAGATTTCTGTTAAGGATGTGGTAGATCAGTCAGCCTTCAGAGTCCAGTGTCTTGGCCAGTACTCTGGAAGAACACAGTGACTTGACGAGGAGTTTGTAACAGTTAAATGTTCACTGTGCCGTTGCAGAATGTATTATCTATGACTTCTTCTTGCACCAATATATATGTGTTTTGGTATTGAAATTTTTTTGCCATTTATTATTTTCCATTAAGTAAAATTGTATTATTATTTACAATCATCTTTTAATCCTATCACCGTATTTGGCCTTCAAATAAATTCATTAGGAAAGGAGAACCATTATATGTAAAAAAAAAGAAGAAGAAGAAGATGATAGCAGGAAAGGAAAAATGAAGGGGGGGAATCGGAGGGGGAGACGAACCATGAGAGACTATGGACTCTGAGAAACAAACTGAGAGTTCTAGAGGGGAGGGGGGTGGGGGGATGGGTTAGCCTGGTGATGGGTATTAAAGAGGGCGCGTACTGAATGGAGCATTGGGTGTTATATGCAAATAATGAATCATGGAACACTACATCAAAAACTAATGATGTAATGTATGGTGATTACCATAACATAGTAAAATTAAAAAAAATTTAAAAAAAGGAAAGGAGAACGAGTTTAAATCCCTCTTTTGTTCTGGTAAGTACATTGAGAGCCACGAAAAGGATATAATTTATCAGGGAAATATAGTCAAAGTGTTAATTAACAGCACCACTCTAGATTCAACCATTCAAGTTTCTAATAAAAGGGGAAACCAGGTTACTCTGTTAAAGTAACATTAATAGAAGCACTGGTTAGCATTTTACCACATTCTCTTGCATTTGCGAACGGGTGCATATTTACCCCAATTCATGTTATTTTTCCCCATAACATACATACATATATATATTAATATGTATATGATCCTCCTATGGTTGTATTCTGCAACTGCCTTGTACGTCTCAGAGCTCTTTCCATGTTTACACATATTAAAATCCATGTGCTTATACTTTAATATATTTTACCGTTGGACATTGAGGGTGTTTTCAGTTTTTCTTTCTCTCTTAAAAGTAATGAAATCCACATATGTGGGTACAAATATATTTTCTTGAAAATTTCTGTGACATCTATCCCTAGAAATGGAAATGTTTTGCTCTAGAACTAACATGTTAATTTTTATAGGTACTAGTAAATTGCCTTCCTTTGAGATATTTGAGTCTATACTTCTATTATCAGTATAGTATTCTGCTATTCTCAACACATGCACCTGAACTGGAAATTGTTTTCCTCCTTTACGTCATTATGTTAGTGGCATGAGGGAAAAAATGATACCTTCTTTAAGACAGAATTTTCAATCACTTTATTGGGAAGACTGATTGTGTTTTCCTAACTTTCACTAGTACTTGCATTTCTGCCCTTAGGAATTATCTGTGTATGCCTTCTACCCATTCGTATTTTGGGTCCGTTATTGTACTGGCTTGCTGGGGCTGCTATCACAGAATGAGTGGCTCAAGCAACAGAAATTTGTTGTCTCACAATTCTAGAGGCTAGAAACTCAGAATCAAGCTGTTGGTAGAGTTGATTCCTTATGAGGCCTGTGAGGGAAAATTCTGTCCCACGTCTCTCTCTTGTGGCTTGCGGATCATATCTTTTCCCTATGTGTCTTTACATCGTCTTCTATGGGTGACTCTGTGACTAATCTTCTCTTCTTTTTTTAAAGATTTTATTTATGTATTTGACGGGGGGGGGAGCCCGATGTGGGACTCGATCCTAGGACCCCGGGATGATGACCTGAGCCAAAGGCAGACGCTTAACAACTGAGCCACCCAGGCGCCCCTAATCTTCCCTTTTCATAAGGATTCCACTCATATTAGTTTAGAGCCCACTCTAGAAACCTATTTTAACATGGTAGCTTCTATAAACACCCATCCTCAGATGATGTTACATCTAAGGTACTGGGGGCGGGGGAGGACTTCAACATATGAATTTTGGGGGATACAACTCAACCCGTACAGTTATTTAATCTATTGATTTATAGAAGCTCCTGTCCAGTAAGGTTTTTAACTGTCATTATGGTGAAAATATTTTCCAAGTCTGTTACAGGTTTTTACATTTACTAACTCCTCAATTTCTTTTGAATATGGAGATAAATCTTTTCCTTTATGGTGTCTGTATTGCTCTTGCACAAATAGACCTTCTCCATCCCAATACTGTTCTTTAAAAGTGGCTGTGAAGATATATTAGTTAATTGTTGCTAAACTACAAAATTAATTTTGGAATATATTATATTTATGTGTTTTTCATATGAAAAGATGGGAATATAATTTAGATAAGCATAGCCAATTGTCTTAGCACAGTTGTGACAATCCTTTCCCCACTGACTTTGAAATGACATTTTCTGATGTACCAAATTCCTTTTTACTGTATGTTTTGAAACCTCTATTCTAATGTATTGATGAATTTGTTGCAACACTATATCATGGTTTAACTATTAAAGCTGTGTGCTACAATTTGTTATTTCCTATATTTTTCCCCTATTATTTTTATTTATAGTTTTATTGATAAATTTTCTGTATCTGGTATTCTCAGTGAATTTTATAATCAGTTTGTCAATTTCATAAAAAACGTCTATAGGGAATTTAACTGAAACTGCATTCATATTATAGTTATATTTAAGGAAATACATAACAAAAGGGTACCTTTCAATCCCAAAGATAGATGGTCTCATATATTATTCTAGGACTTTTATATGATTCAGCAATGCTTTAAAGGTACTTCAATGAGTTTTTGCTCATTTCATGTTAGGTTTATGCTGTTACTGTGGGTGGATTTTTCCATTCCACTGCCTACATGAATGTTGCTAGTTTCTTTTAAAACTACTAAGTTGATCTTGATTCCAGACATCTTACTAAACAAACGTAGTACTTGTTATACTTACATAGTTGATTTGTTTGGCCTTTTCAAGTGGACAGCAATATTTTCTTTCAATAATACCAACCATCTTTCATTCTCATAACTTTTATTTTTTTTTCTCTTTGTTAATTATACTGGCTAAGACCTTCAAAACAATGCCAAGTGGAGCAAATGATAGTAGACCAACTAATTTGTTTGTGGCTTTAGGATAGCTATATTATGTTTCATCAGTGAGTAAATATATGTGAATACTTGCTGTAATTTTCAGGTGATACCATTGTTCTCAGGTCATTTTTTTTAAATAAAAATTTTGTTGAGTTGTAGCACTTATGCAGAAAAGAAATACACAATCCCCAGGGCACATTTCATGAACTCTCACGAAGTGAACATGTAAGAAATTTTAAAAATGAACCATGCACCCTAGATGATATTCTTTGACTTCACCCATTTATTACATTCACTCTCTTCCCCAAATATAACCAATATTTTTATTTCTATTACTTCATAATCACTTGCCTATGTCTGAAATTTATGCAAATGCTGAATGTCTTTTAGTTGATTTGTTTTATACAACATGGAGTTTGTGAAACTCTTCCATATTATGTGGAGAAATAGTTTGTTAGTTTTTACCACTACTTAGCATAGTAATGAGTAATTATATTGCAATGTATCTATTCTAATGCCAACAGACACCTTTTTTCCCAGTTTTTGACTATTATGAATGCTATGAATATTTCATATGCCTTGTATTTAACATACAAATACATGTATGCCAAGTACATAACTAAGAAAGGAATTGCTTCATTATAGAGCATACATTTTCAGCTTCAGTAAATACTGCCAGAGAATTTTCCAAATCAGCTGTATCATAGGAGAGGTGAAGAATTTCAATTGCCTCAAATTCTTATATACTATGGTATTGTCAGTATTTATAAATTTTTAGTCACCCTACTGGTTGTACAATAGCATTTCATTTTAGCTATAATTTATATTTTACTGGTGACTCAAAGTGACTACTTTACAAAAAATAATAATTAAATATGATTTTTTTAAAATTTTATTTATTTGAGAGAGAGAGAGTGAGAGAGCACACAAGCAGAGAGAGGGGCAGAGGGAAAGGGAGAAGCAGACTCCCCACTGAGCAGGAAACCCAACCTGGGGCTCAATCCCAGGACCCTGGGATCATGACCTGAGCCAAAGACAGATGCTTAACTGACTGAGCCACCCAGGCACCCTAAATATTGTTTTTTATAAAATGCCTGCTCATGCCTTTTGCCTTTTCTCCATTGGTTTGCCCATTGTTTATTATTTATTTGTGGGTTGTATTTATATATTCCATACATGAGCCCTTTGGTGGTTAAATGTATAGAAAACATAATTACATCTTCTGCTGTAAGAATTTTCAATCTCTTAATAGTGTCTTTTGATGAACAGACATTGGTAATATAGACCAAATTATTAATCTTTTATATTCAGAGTTGTTCAATGGAGTTGTACCACCTAAATTTGTAAATGTTTGAAATATATTTTTATCTGATTAGATTTAAAATTATAAACATTTAAAATTATATATTGCTAGCATATTAAAACATGGATTTTTGTATATGATTTTGCGTTCAGCAAATAATCAACTATAAAAATTATTTGTGGAATATTTTGTATTTTCTTACATGTATAATTACATTGTCTGCAAAAATATAGTTTCTGTTTTTTCAATCCTTAGGTCTTTTATTTAAATTCCTTATCTTACTTTGCTATCAAGGACCAAGGACTTTTCTACAATATTCAATAAAATTTGTGATAAATACATTCTTTGTTTATTCCAGATTGCAGGGGGAAGAGCTTTCAAGACCACAAATATGGTATTTCCCACAGGCGTTTTTGGTCAACTTTTCAATTTTTAAAAATCAGATATAAAAAAAGTTTTATTTCTGTTTTCTAAATCTTTTCAGTTTTAAGCATGAATGGAATTTGAATGCAGTCCAATATTTTAGTTTTTTTTTTTTTTCATTGTGGTGTATGTCATTTGCTTACAGCTCTTTCCTTCCTCCTATCCTTGGCCATACTGCTCATGTAGGCAGGAAAGAAACCCCCACACCATTCATTTGGTCGTGTGACACTTCAATAGAATGTTAATGGACATGACACATTGAAGACTGTAAATGTTGTCTGTCTGATTTTGCTTAGTTTCTTGTTCTCCTGCTAATGGCCACATGAAGAAATTCCCCCAGATAACTCCTGCAACTTCAGGCCTCTTAAAAAAGAAAACGTAGAGAGTAAACCTGAATTTGATTCATACTCTGAAGCAGACACTCCCCAGTGACGCTTCAACATGAGTTTGAAAACTAAATGTTATTATAGCCATCAATCAGGCTTTTGGAGTAATTTGTAATGTAGCAGTATCACAGGAAAAACTGGTCTCATAAATGCATCTATTGAGATGATCATATATATTTTTTCTTTTACACTATTAATGGGCTGATTTACACTGATTCATTTCACATATGATTAATGACTACATTAAATCAAACTCTCATTACTGAAATTAATCATTTTATTATATATAATTCTGTTAGATTCAGTCGGCTAATATTTTGTTTAGGATTTTTACATTTATTTTCATGGGAGAAATTTAGTTATAATGTCCTTTCTCATCATATCCATGTAAAGCTTCATATCTAGGTTATGTTTAGCTCATAAAAAAAATTGGGACGTGAGCCTTCTTTTCCTATTATCTGAATGAATTTGTGTAAGACTGGTAGTATTTCTTATCTGAATGAGTAGAACTGACATGTAAACCACCTGGTTTGCAATTTCCTTCGTGAGAAGGTCTTTATTTACAGATTTAATGCTTTAAGAGATATGTGACTGTTCAGATATCCTAACTATCCCTATGTCAATATTAGTAATACCCATTATTTTTAGGAATTTGTCCATTTCATTGTCATTCATTTATTTCATGATTCCGAATGACAAAAATTTGACCTGAGCTCATCTGGGCATGGCTCCTTCAGGCTGGGCTTACTCTTGCTTCTGTGGTCATTTCCTGGTCAAATAAATGGCTCTATTTCTGTGGTTGACTCATTATCAGTTTGTAAGTGAAGACACAGTCTCGTATGTCCCTCATCATCCAGAGAGTTAGCCTGTGCTTATTCATATTCCAGTTGGTTAGGGTGCTAAGAAAATTAGCAGAAATAAAGGAGTATTTTCAGATTTAGGCTCGGACATAGTATAACATCCCATCTGCCATATTGCATCTGTCACAAAGCAAGTCAAGTCCAGGGCACATTCAAGAGTCAGAGAAATACACTTCATTTCTTCACGGGAAAACATTCAAAATCATATTGTAAGTGAGTATGTATACAAGAGTGATCATGATCATATTTCTAAATAATCTATTGCATAGCCCCTGTTTTTAACTTCTTAGTACTTCAATTCTCAGAGATTAGTCCTTTGAGTACTTGCCACCTTGTGCACTAGTGGTTCTCCAACTGATTCAATCCCATTTCTTCTCTAACTCTGAATATTTGAACACTTTTATTTGCACTTACTGTCCTAGCTCAAGTCTTCATTATCTATTTATAAAATTATATTGATTGATTTTTTTTTTTTTTTTTTTTTGCTTCTCAATCCATTTAATGCACTGTTCTCAAATCAGGCTTTCTAACCTTAAAGTTCTATTTGCATCAACTTACAGTTTAAAATATCAATGCTCTCCTGTTATGTCAAGGTCAAAGCCATCTGCCCTCTGGCTTGAAATTACCTTTATTCTCCTTCTGTCTTCTTTGCTCAGGTTCCATAGCTTTCCTCTTATGTGTGCTATATTTAATTAACAACCAAAGAATATTTCTTGAAAATCTTTAAATGTATTTTTGTCTATTTTCATTTGCATGAATTAACTGAAACTGAAATTAAAATGAATTTAAAGATTCTCACATCAACCCGGAGTGCCTTCACCTACTCTGTCAATCTAGATAGAAAAATTACCTCATCTCAATTTCTCCATGAAGTCTCTTCTTAGAGCTATATAGTTCCTTTCTTTTCCGAGTTTAGATATCATATATTCTATCCACTCCTTCATTTTTTAAAATTAATTATCAGAGATAGAATTTTTTAATGAATAATTATACACTAGCCTGTTTAGAATAATGAGTGCTTGGAACCATGTATCTCTTCCTTTTTCTACTAATAATTATTTAATTTGATGATGATCCTAGATCGGGCCAGTGGAAGCTCCTACAAATTGGCTCGTTTCCTGCGACTTGTCCCCATCATTCTTGGAATCCTTCCTTACACTTTATGCTCCTTTGCTGTCCTGTCAGAACCAATATTGCTCAATTTATTCTAAATGCAAATACGATAGAAATAACGCTTATCATGGAGTGATGTTTTAATGTTTCAACTTGACTTTGTTTTTTTAGCTTTTGTTTTAAATTAAAAAATCCTCCAGAGTGTGTCCAATGCCTGCAGATTTAAGCCTCATAAAATTCAAAGATCTGGAGTAGTGTCGTGAGATCTCAAGGTTTGCTTTGCCCACAGAAATATAACAAAAATAATAATTGCAGAAATGCAAACTTCCATTCAATGTGTTTACAGCATTTCTGCCTACATTTAAAGAATCATTTATTATGGCAGCCATAACCATAGTTTCCTGTCATTTATTCTTAAAAAAACACTATCCAGTATTTATTATATACAAGTATATGTCAGACATGTGGCAGACATTTTACGTATGTCATTAATTCTCGTAATTTCCCAGAAATGTAAGTGACACTATATTCATTTCACAAGCAAGAAAGCACAGATTCACAATAATTTCTCCAAGGTCACACAGATAGTAAAAGATTAGTTTTCAACCCTAGGTATCTTTGATGACAAATATCCTATTATATGGTCTCTATAATAAATGAACCCTGTAAATAATTTTCTTGGTTCCTCCTACATGTAGGAATCTTTGGAAAAAAGCAAAAAACATTAGCAATACATTATCCCTAACCCAGTAGCGTGTAATATATAGAAAAAAAAAGAACACACATCATGATGAGGATAGCATATGACAAAATGTGACAGGATCATGGAAACGATCATGGAAAATTTCATGGAAAAAAAACATATTTGTGTTGGGCTTTGACTGATGCATAGAATTATTAAATGCAGTAGAGGGAACGGTATCCTAAGCAGAGGGAGTGATAGAAGTAATGACAATGTATAAGGAAAGTGCTGAGTGCATATACATTATAAACCAGCAAGCAACATAGTCTAAAGTGCATAGAGGGTACTCATTGAGCTATTGGGTAAAACCTGAAGAAATTGGTAAAATTCAAATATAAAAACTCTTAAATGCCATGCTCAGGACTTTTAAATGCTTTCTATAGGAAATATACTGTTCTGTGAATTGCCAAGAAAGCTATCTTTAGGAATATATATAGTCAGATTAGTAACTCAAAAGCACATCTAAAGGAAGAAAGATTTAAATTATTCTCCACCCAGTTGTCAAAGCTGTTCCAAAGTGTATATTCTTATATTTCATAGGCAAGCAGACTGAATAAAAGTGGCTTTTACTTGGGTTGGCCAGGATATTAAATTGGTGACCACGTGGAGTTGCATCCTGGGAAACACTTGCAATGTCTGTCCTCAGGAAATTCAGGAGAACTATGAAACTCCTCTGAATCTTGGCAGAAAGGTCATGGATTATTTTTTTAAAAGGCCTCTGTATTATCTGAAGCCACTCTTTCCCTTTTCTTTTTATCAGACTCAACATTCAGTGTGACCACCAGGATATTTGCATGGTATTTTTCTTTCAAGGTCTACCACTGCAAATGAAGAGAAGAAGCCAAAGTCATTTGCAGATGTGTGGCGGAATTCATTCTGTGTCCCTGTGTAAAAGATGGCTAAAAAAGTATCCTTTGGAGAAGGAGGGTCTCTCATATAAATACAGTCAAAACTTGAAGCATTGCAAGCCTTTTGGCAAGAGTATTTTAAACTAAAAAAATACAACTCTTCTCCCAACAATCCTACATCTGATAATGTATTCGTAGAAATAAAAGTCCTGGTCCTTGAGAACATAAATTTAAAGGAGCATTAATCCTAAATATCTGGAAACAAAATAAGAGTTCTGGATAAATTATGTTCCATACACTGACAAGGACTCTCCTTGACCAAACTTTAGTCAAGTTCCTCAGCATCTGTGAGGACCATAGCACCAAGTTGTGGCAGGAATCTTGCTAAATCAGGTTGCCAGAACCCCCACTCCAGTGTCTGGGCATCTTGGATATCAGATCCAATTCCTCGTCCTCCACCATTCTCCAGGTAATATCTGACAACTCTGGCCTGCTTTCAGCAAGAATCCTGTCAAGCTGGGTTGGCCAGAACCCTCCTGTGCCCCTGATGTTTCCTCTCTGTCATTTTCCACCCATCAACCCCACCCTGCTCCTTACCTGTAAATCCCTACTTGTCCATGCTGTACTCAAAATTGAGCCCAGTTCTATGCAGAGATCTCTTTTCCCCCAACGGCAATAGTCCCTGAATAAAAATCTGCTTTTATTGCCTTAACTACTGTCTGGCTCTGATTTTCTTTGACAACATGATACTATATATCATTTTAGGAGTTAAGTTACATGTCATTTAGAGCAATGAGGTCCTTTTAAGTAATAAGAGGAAAAATTAAAAGTATGAGGCATTTATATAACACTAGTAATAATGAATCATGCCCTGTGAATGCACAAATATATGTTTGTGCCTGAATGTGTCTATATAGATAGGATCATGTTAGTAAGGATAAAAATTTGAAATCAAAAAGGTTATGAGAGGGCAGAGGAGGGCTGCAGGGAGAGGAAATTTAAGAAAGGAAAGTACAAGCAAACAAAGAAAAGGAAAAGATAGACCTGCTGTCTTTATATAAAATTATACATGTGTGTGCATGTGCATAAAGACCTCAAATTAAAAGTGTTACATAAGAAATAAGAAGAAATCCCCAAATTTTCCCAAATAAACACATTCAAGTACACATATATTGACTTAGACATCACCATCCACCATCACCCCTCACAGTGATGCTGCATGAATCCCGTGATGCCTATACTTAGAAAAGAAAACCCTTATTAAAGCAATACTTTCTGGATTGAAAACATGGGAAGAATGAAAAAAAAAAGACAAATAGTAGAGAAATATCACTGTCATGATGCATATTGTAGCCTATTTATTAGATATAAAATTTTGAAAATCAAAATTTGATTTCCAGATATTGTCACTAACCAGCTAGTCAGACATTAGGAAATCACTATAACTCTCTAGCCTCAGCACCCATATCTATGAAATAGATTATATTTCACAAATTGATAAAAATTTACAAAGTTGATAATAAGAGGCTTAATTTTCCTTGTTGAAAATAAAGGAAAAAAACTTCCCCGTTCTCTGAGCATTTACTTTAGCAAACTTTTAAGCTCTTTCCCCCTTTGAAATATATGTAATTCTTCTTAAGAGTAAATAAGCCACTTGCCAGCTTTGAGACCTAGGAATATTTTTCTCATGTGACCTGGGAACCATCTCTTTGAAATGTCATCATCAAGAAAGATAGCACCCCTCTGCACAGTAAAGGAAATAACAACACTAAAAGGCAACCTGCTGAATGGGAGAAGACATTTGCAAATGACATATCCGGTAAAGGGTTAGTATCCAAAATATATAGAGAACTTATAAAACTCAACACCCCAAAAATGAAAAATCAATTAAAAAATGGACAGAAAACATGAATACACATTTTTCCAAAGAAGACATACAGATGGTCAACATGTGAAAAGATGCTCTACATCACTGATTATCAGGGAAATGCAAATCAAAACTACAATGAGATATATCACCTCGCACCTGTTAGAATGGCTAAAATCAACACAAGAAACAACAGGTGTTGGTGAGGATGTGGACAAAGGGGAACACTTTTACATTATTTGTGGGAATGCAAACTGGTACAGCCACTCTGGAAAACACTATGGAGGTTCCTCAAAAAGTTAAAAATAGAACTACCCAGCAATCACACTATAAGGTATTTACCCAAAGAACACAAAAATACTAATTCAAAGGGATATATGTACCTCGAAGTTTATAGCAGGATTATTTACAATAGCCAAATTATGGAAACAGCCCAATGTCCAACCATTGAAAAATGGATAGAGAAGATATGGTATATATATATATATATATATATATATACAATGAAATATTACTCAACCATAATAATGAAATCCTTCCATTTGCAACGATGTGGATGGAGCTAGAAAGCATTATGCTAAGCAAAATAAGTCTGAGAAAAACAAATACCATATGATTTCACTTTAAGAAATGAAACAAATGAACATGGGGGAAAAAAGAGAGAGAGCCACATCAACAATCAGACTCAACTATAGAGAATAAAATGAGGGGAGATGGGTGGGAGGCGAGGGGAGGTGGGTGGGAGGAAGGGTTAAAAAGGTGATAGGGATTAAGGAGTATACTTGTGATGAGCACTAGGTCATGCATGGCAGTGTTGCATCACTATATTATACACCTGAAACTAATATTACACTGCATGTTCACTAACTAGAATTTAAATAAAAACTTTAAAAAAAAAAAAAAAAAGATAGCAGGGCACCTGGCTGGCTCAGTCAGTAAAGCATGGCACTCTTAAATCTCGGGGTTGTAAGTTCAAGCTTCATGCTGGGTGTAGAGATTACTTTAAAAAATAAGATCTGTCAAAACATTTTTAAAAAGAAAGTTAGCACCCCTACTCCCAGTTCCTGTGGGAGTGTAGGAGCTTAACTTTAGCTGGTGCCCCCAGTTACAAAACTACCTCTTGTCATAAAGCATAAAAAGTTTATTTTTCCTTTGGGTAAAGCCAATTTGCTAATGCAGGTGGACACCCCAAACACCAAATTAATTTAGGACAAACTATGTATGAAAAATGGTACTGTGGAGTCCTGTTACATGAAAACTAATATGTATATTGAGAAAATGCCTGGAATAAGTTGTATCTGCTTGTCTGTATAAAAGGATGAGATTTCTTTCTGTCTTTGCAAACTTCTAGGAGACTGCCTGCCATGAACATCGTATTGTTTTAATGCTTACTCAGCAAGAAAAAAATTATTTTATTTCTCTTCTATCTTTGTGGAGATGTTTTCTGAGTTGGGAGGAAATTTTGTCTTTAATTATATTTCCCCCAAAGTAGTCCCTTAACTTTTTTTAAAATAAAAGAAGTGTGAGAGAGAATTCAATAGTGCTAATAATTATGCCTGCCATTTATTGAGTAAGTGCCTGGGGGAAAGTGTGAGACAGAAGGCTTTATGACCCTTATAATGCAAACATCATGCCATGCTGGACATGATTTATTTAAAGAAACAACCTCCTTCCTTCCCAATGACAACACAGTCCTGAATACAAGCCACTGAGTTCATCTGATGCTCCAACAAAGAAAAAGAAATCTTTTCCAATCCTGAGAAAAAGGGAAACAAAATACTTCTTTGGACTAATTGAGAGACATGCTATTCATACAGAATATTCAGGAACATTTAGGGTTAATTTTGCATTACATTCTGACTTTAGAGTTTGAATGCATATCAACACTGTAATGGCTCATAAGCAATGGTTCTTTTTTTTTTTCTTTTTTTTAATTATGTTATGTTAATCACCATACATTACATCATTAGTTTTTGATGATAAGCAACGGTTCTTAAAATTTTTGTGGATTATCAGCCTCACTGATAGTGTTACGAAAATACGAATACTCTTCCTAAAATAATTTCCACACACTTACAAATTAACAAAGCTACACAGTATTTCGAAGGGCACATGAACTCTTTGTAGGAAATGGACACTAATGTTAGTGCAGACATTTCATGAACTGCAGGCTCCTTGTAGAGAAACCCTGCTCTAGAAGGACGGGCCATTTGGGATATTTATATTTACTCTGATTTTTTCAATATTGTCTTCAAATATAAGATGGTTCTTGAAGTCAGTGATGACTTAGGCAGGGCAAAAATGTTTACAAATATTTTGTCAGTGGTAGGTTCAGAAAGGGGCTCATCTCTGCAGAGTCTAGAAATATATGCTGTGCAGGGAGAATGTATCCAAGGAGAAGAGATACTTTGTCATAGATTTTTTTTGAAGGTTTTTATTTATTTATTTAGAGAAGAGAAAGAGAGTATGAGCAGGAGGAGGAGAGGTAGAGAGAGAATCTCAAGCCGACTCTGCCCTGAGCACACAGCCCCACATGGGGTTTGATCTCACGACCCTGAGATCATGACCTGAGCTGAGATCAAATGTCGGATGCTTAACCGACTGAGCTACCCATGTGCCCCTGTCCTAGATTGTTTAAATGGGCACACAGTGAAATATAATAAATGCTCTTCCCTTTTCAGTGACCATGGTGAAAGAAATTAACAACTATCTAACTAGTCAGGGAGAAAAAAATAAATCACTAGACAAAGTTTAAGTACAGTTGGAATTGTAGCTTGGCTTTAAAGAGTATGAAGCTATTTTTTTTTTTTAAGATTTTATTTATTTATTTGACAGAGAGAGACACAGCGAAAGAGGGAACACAAGCAGAGGGAGTGGGAGAGGGAGAAGCAGGCTTCCCGTGGAGCAGGGAGCCCGATGCGGGGCTCGATCCCAGGACCCTGGGATCATGACCTGAGCTGAAGGCAGACACTTAACCATCTGAGCCACCCAGGCGCCCCGAGTATGAAGCTATTTTATTTGATACCTGCCCCTCAAAAATATTAGCATTACTTCTTTATTCAAGCTGATTAAGCACACTCTGTGTGTGTGTGTGTGTGTGTGTGTGTGTGTGTGTGTGTGTTTAAGCCAGTTTGTGAGCGAGGTCTGAAAATCAGAAATGGTTAAAACATAGTTCCTGCCTTCGTGGAATTCTTAGTTTAAAATATGATAGGCACAAATATATAGTTGCAACAATATGTGATAAATTTATGCCAGCAACATTTATTAAGTTCAGCGGTGAAGAGAGGGTGAGATACACTCCTAATGAATAATTCAGGTCGTAAAAATCTTTTGTCATTAAGGAAATCCGAGAAAGGATGGCTAGGCTACCTTCAAAAAGTAGTAAACAATTTCAGAAGGGTTTGCTATAGCACTGGCATGCAATGGGAGATCATTAATCACAGAGAGAAATAGTCCTGCCAATACACAATCAATGTGTTAAGTTTTTATTAACTTCATGTATCTGTACAGAAATACATTTCACTAGGAGTAGAGGAATCGACAGTTTTGCATTCTGTTTGATGCATGAAATGAATCTTGTCCTTGGCGTCTCTGACTGATAGGAGTTATATTGATTTTGCAAGCTTCTTATGCTGAGTGGTTTCAGATCCTGCTATTCCGCAAATTGTATGTAGTCAGATTCTAAAGCAAGGGGGAAGAGAGCTATGAGGCCTGCATGATATCTGTGATTCTACAGAGGGAAAAGTCCAAAGGCATCTTTAGAATAATAAAATCACCACCTTCCATTTATATTAATCTCTTCCTTTCAGGACTTCACAGTGTTTCAGAAACCTTACCCCACTGATTTTCACTTTCACTCTAGAAGACCCTGGCAGAGACCTATTAAAACGTTAAATGGTTCTGACCCCAGCAAATGATGATCACAGGTTACTTGGGGGCAAAACGAAACACTCTCACCAGAGGCGTGAATTTCTATTACTTCCCACGGTGGAAAGATCTAACAAGAGAAATGGATCCTGGCTCATGTTTACTCCAACTTCTCATGTTCTAAGGATCTGATAAACTTCTCTCTGCTTTTGAGGCCCACAGATATAAATATGGCCACATTTGCAGAAAGAATGAAGGTGCAGCGGAAGGCTGTGTACATTTCTATCAGTAATCAGCTCTACCAAATATTTATGATTCAGTGGGACACATCAGCAAAGGAGGCTGATACCTAGAGAGAGTTTTCCTAATCATTACTCAACATTTTGAAAGAGAATCCTGCACTCATACCTTGGGATAAAACATACTTTTGTAGTAAATATGAACAGGTGTATGATAACTACAAAATGTAGATAGATACAATTGCAAAAAAAAAAAAAAATGTGTGCTTACCTCTCTCTGCAGTTTCATCTCCTTGATAGGTTCCTTCTATATACTCTATATTCTAGTTAAAATATATTTTGTTCCATTTCCTGGATACTCTGTACTCTTTTATAACTCTGCATATTATTCTCTTCTCCAAGAATGATGTTTAGACTCATTCTAACCAAATAAACTCTTTTTATCCTTCCAGAAGGTGCTTAATATGGTTGGTTGCCTGCCACTAATCCTTTCCTTCTCTCTCTCCTACCGGTATAATCTGCCCACATTATACAATACAATGTACAAATACAATTTCTCAGCCTCCACTGCAACAAGAGACAGCTACGTCATATGACAGGTTTAGACAATAAGAGATAAGAAGTCTCCTAGGTCTTCAGGAATTTTTTTTCCTAGTACAAATAGAGATTTTAAAAAAGGGAAATATTTTGCTCTCTTGGCAAACTTTGGCTTCTCCTTCCCCCTTCCTACTTCGAGAGATGTGACAATCATTTGTGGAACATGACACATTATTCCCAAAGATAGAAGAGAAGCCAGCTTGCTGAAGATGGGTAATCTGAAGCATAAAGACAATGTTGGTACTTAATGACTTAATTAGGCTGTTAATGCCGGCACTATAAGCTCCAACATGCAGGCTTTTCGTTATGTGCTGCTATTAAATGTTCTTATTTCTAAGTCTCTGTCAGGCTTTCGGGTAAGTACATCTGAATTCATCCAAATTATTTGTCACGTGTTCTGAGTTACAGACTATCAGCATTGTCTAGGAACTTGGTAGAAGTGCAAATTATCAAATCCCACTCAGTGTTTCTGAATCAGAATCTCTTGCAGTGAGTAGAAACCAAAAATCTGTTTTAACAAGCTTTCCAGGTGATTTTCACAGGCCTTAAGGAAGAGAAGCATTACAGACTGTCAAAAGTTAATACAGCTTCTCAATAATTGCTTTAAGTGAATCTCATGCACCTTTTTATTAAGTCAATTGCCTAGGATTTCCTGAGGGACCTGATTTTGTAACCAGCTTTGTATTAGGCTACTAATGTTTTCAAAAATGGTATGCATGAAGGATAATATAAGGTAGAGCGTTTTTTTTAGTAAAGGTGATGATCACTTGAATATTTCTCCTGTTCTCTCACCTCCTTCTACCCTTCTCATTTTGTACCTGATTAATGACAAACTCAACTTCTCCCCCTTCTTTCATCCTCCCAATATGACTAGCTTCCTAGGATACTCATCTGGTCACACTGCTTCTTTACTTAAGAAATGCTCTTCTGCTATATAGGCCCCTGCAAAATCTGACTCCTTTTTTTTTTTTTTTTAAAGATTTTATTTATTTATTGGAGAGAGAGAGAGCACAAGAGGGGGTAGGGTCAGAGGGAGAAGCAGATTCCCTGCTAAGCAGGGATCCCGATGCGGAACTCGTTCCCGGGACTCCGGGATCATGACCTGAACCAAAGGCAGTCGCTTAACCAACTGAGCCACCCAGGCACCCAATCTGACTCCTTTTTAATAACATTCTGCTAACACAAATATTAACGTACTATATAGTATGGTGACAGATGGTAGTTACACTTGTGGTGAGCATAGCATAACATATACAGTTTTCAAATCACTATATGGTACACCTATGCTAATGTAACATTGTGTGTCAACTACAATTTATAAAAAATACTAACATGCTATAGAATTTATTATTATGAAAACATGCACTTTTAAATCTCTGTTTCTTTGATTTTTTGTTCTCACTCTGAAACGTTCTTGCTTTCTTCAAGTTTCTGTATAAATATCAACTCCTTGTAAAATATCCTGGATGACCTCCCAACTCAGGTAAAGCTAATTTATTGTTATTATTCCCTGTTTACACACATCATCATATGTACCTTCATTATATTACTGATCACATTACAGAATAATGATCTCTACAGAGTTGGTTTCTGATTATGAATACAATGCACAATTATTTCAGAGAATGTATAATCTCCATAAAATGTGAAAAAGAACCAATAAATACATTTGATTTCATAATCAAATATAAACACAATTAACCAATTCTTTAATACTCAATTTTATTTCTATAATAAATCAATAAAGATGGTAGATTCTCATACCTTACATATAAAAGAGAAAAATTCAAAATTATAATATAATATGTTTTTTTTTTAAACCTGGCAGGTAACAATCAGAGTACTTATTAAAAATATCAATTCCCGGGCCCTACTATAGACCAACTGTATGAGAACTTCTAGGGGAAAGGCGTTAAGAGCTAAGTTTCCGATCATTTCATAAGAGACAATCTAAAAGCAGAATTATTCTATCAAATAGTATGATCTTAAAAATAAATGAATCAGATTATAATTGCCAAAGACTTTCCATAAAATTTTCACTAATTTGTATACTTACCATCTTTGCATGAAAATGTCTACTATAGGTTGTGAGACTTTTACAAACACCTAGAATTATTATTCTTATTATAGATATAGGCAGAGGATTAGTTTCCTAGAACTGTCATAACAAATTACTACAAAATGAGTGGTTCAAAAATTTATTCTATGACAGCTGTGGAGGCTGGAAGTCTGAAATCAAGGAGTAGGCAAAAGGCTCTAAAGAACAATCCTTCCATTCCTTTTCCAGATTCTGGTGACTTCACTGCTCCTTACATAGGGCCTGTATGATTCTAATCAGTGCCTTCATCCTTATATTTGCTGTGTGTCTGAGTTTCATATCTCCCTTGGCCTTTCTCTTATAAGGACACCTGTCATCGGATTTGGGACGAACCCTACATCCAGGATGATCTTTAACTTAAATCTGTAAAAAGCCTTTTGTTTTCCAAATAAATTCATATTCACAGGTTCTGAAGGTTAGGACATTGACATTCATCTTTTCAGTGCCACCATTCAAACTATTACAATCGGAGATACATGAAAGATTTAAAAATTACAAGTGATTCACAAAAAATAGCATCTCTTCTTTTAATCTGGACTTCTGGTTACTTTGTAGTTGAGATTTCTCCTATGGCACTGGCCATTGTGTGTGTGTGTGTGTGTGTGTGTGTGTGTGTGTGTCCCAAATAAATCAACCATTCATGAACTTTTACTATTTTTGACTATTCTGACTAACTTTGACTTTGACTATTGGTAATTCAGTGTTTTATCATTGTTTGTCATAAGAAAAAAAATGACTTTTATTTATCTGATGGCTTAACTACACATTAAATTGTATCTTTAAATCTTCCCTCCTGTTTTCTCTTATTCAAGTATGTACAATGTTTCTGCACATTTCTGTTAAAAATGGGCTAGAAGCTGGAAATGGAAAGTTAAATAAACCATTTGTAAATAGAGATACTCTATTACTGTCTCATCTGGTATATTTAAAACATCCATATGACAGATGATCTGTGGAAGACCAAGATGGGCTCTGTATTTGGGTCTGTAGGAGTGTGTTTTCCCTCTGCACTGCACTCCCTGGGCTGGTATCATCCTCAGCCCATCAACAGTCTACCAACAGAAGGTGACTTGAGCCCAGACCAAGCTGCCTGCTTTTCAAGGCCAAGTCTGCAACAGTGATAGTCAAAGGACATCTGTGGGCCATGAGGAGCAAAAAAAAGATGGGAAATGTGATACAGAAGGGAATTTAATCAATCTGAAAACAGATATGAATCATGATAATACTCAGAAAAACTTTAATTGTTCATCTAACAACATCTGACAACCAATAAGCTCTTCTGTGTTTTCTATCTGGTATTTTTAAGAATGGTGGTCCTGCATGGTGCATTTGATGCAGGGATATGGGGTCTTGTCTAAAATATTATATAAACATACACGCAGACAGCGTGCACACATGCACGCACATGCACAGAGCCCTGGCTTTACAGACCGGTTTTAATAAAAGCTCTGCCACATAGTAGTTGTGTGAATTGGGCCACCTCATTAATACCTTAGAGCCTTATTTTCATACTTGAAAATTGGATATATTATAACCTTTCTTGAAGGACTGTTGTGAATATTTTTGCAAAAGATAGATGAGGGAAGAGAATGAATAAGTGGCTTCAATTTTTAGCCTTCCTTCTTTCTCTCTCCTTTTCCTTTTTTAGCAAAATACTTTAACTATCTAGATGTGTAAAGATGGGCCCCAGAACACAGTGTTAAACAGACAAGTGGCTTCTTTGTGGAGGTGGGAGGGCTACAAAGTGAATTTACAAATACGGAATCTGTGAATAATGAGGTTCAATTACAGATACAAATGACTTCCCATGAGGAAGCAAAGGCTCACCGAGGATGAATGTTTTGTCTATAGTCAACAGCTAGTGGGTGATAGATTTGAAATATTCAAGCCAAGTTTAACTCCAGAGTCTGGCTATTAAACACCTAGTACTAGTTATTCATATCAGTCAAAGATCAATATAGCAGTAGCGTATATATTCTTGAGACTGTTCCATGTACACTTGAAAAGAATTTTTATTCTGCTGTTTTAGGATAGAATGTACTGAATATATCTGTTAAGTCCATCCAGTCCAGTGTGTCATTCAAAGCCATTGTTTCCTTGTTGATTTTCTGTTTAAATGATCTGTCCATTGAAGTAAGCAGGATGTTAAAGTCCCCTACTATTATTGTATTATTATCAATTAGTTCCTTTATGTTTGCTATTAATTGTTTTATATATTTGGGTGCTCCCATGTTGGGTGCATAAATATTTACAATTGTTATATCTTCTTGTTCGACTGCCCCCGTTATGATTATATAATGCCCTTCTTTGTCTCTTGTTACAATCTTTGTTTTAAATAAGTCTAGTTTGTCCAATATAGGTATTGCTATTCCAGCTTTCTTTCGACGTCCATTTGTGTGATAAATGTTTCTCCATCCCCTTACTTTCAATCTGCAGGTGTCTTTAGGTCTAAAATGAGTCAGCATTTAAAAAAAGTTGGATTTTAAAAAAAAAATCCAAAAAGAGAAAGGAGAGGTAACCTGAAGGAGTTAGTATAGGAGAGAGGGGAAGTGAAGAGGGGATAAAGTAGAGAGGTATAAGGAGCGAAATTACTCAGAAAATGGTGGGAACCAGGAACTAAGGAAAAGAAACTTGGTACATAGAAAATATTTCACAGCAGGTTGAGACAGAGACTTTCAAAAATAAGGCTGGCTTATAAAGTATTAAATGTTGCATTGGTTTCTGAGCTGTGCCCGGTGCTCACTCTATCATTACCCACAATTTTCAGGATCCATCTCATGTTAGTTGTACTTTGGAAAGTATTAAAAGAAAGTAGGGCCGCCCCCTACTCTTCCCTCTTCTCGTCAGTACACAAAAGGGATTCAAGAACTGAGAGAAAGCAACTCAGAAAGAGAGAGGCGAGAAGGGCAGCGAGCAGTGTTTTGTGGAAGCAAGGAATCTTAGCAAACATTCCTAGAACAGATGGGAGACCTCAGAGTCCCAGTGTTACTAAAGGGAGAGGCACTGCATTTCCCTTTTCCCACAGATGGAAAGGAGACTCAAAACTTCTTTTTAATACATAGAAGAGAGTAGATCAGGAGTCTTGGCAACTCCCACATAGCTGGCCTTTCTGTAATAACAAAATAAGTAACATGCTCTCAACATTCAATAAATGTTATGTTAGCAAGTTTCCTACCCCCTGCCCCCACCCCAATATGGCCAACATACTAGAAAAAGTGGCCATTATCATCTTCATCATCTTCATAAAATAAGATTATAAAACAGGACACTGGCTTCCAGGCAATTTTCTGTGCCTTAGAATAGGACTATTCCTCCCTTCATCTGGGGAGAAGTGTCAGGTGCCAGTCATCACGCAGCCCACAGTGAAATTTTTCCGTTGCCCCAGGAGGTAGTCACACCCTGGGGGTTACAAACCCCCGTTTAAACTTTCGCTCAGCACTTTCTAAAAAGGCAATCAGCAGCTTTAGCACGCTTTTTTTACCCAGCATTATGAGCACATATTTCACAGTTTAGATTGCCGGAAACTTGAGTAGCTGGTTTGTCATATTTCCACAGTTTGCATATGTCATTTTCGTTTGAAATTATGGGCATACCCATTACAGATTATGAATCAATGTTTACACAGATTAAATTAATAACCAAGCTTGAAAATGTAAAATGTCACTTTTCAATGGTCCAGGAGCTGTAGAAGATGCTTGTTAATCAAGGTGAGCAGCAGTGTCAGCGGCATCCTTCCAACTATGGGAGGTCGATTGCAACACTGTAATTGCAACTGTTCAACTTCTTCCGCCAACTTGCTATTCTCAAGCTTGGGTAATTCACACGTCATCTTGTTGTCACCAAGTTGCTACTTTAGTTTTCAACTGGCACAGCTATATATCAATAAATATACACAGGAAAGTCTAATTTCAATGGATATTAAAACCAAATCCTTAAATCCCCCAGTCTTAAATCTTAGAATGCATCACTAGTTCTGTAATTTCACAACTTGTCTGTTAGTTTCACATCCAGATAGGTTTTATTTTCCACCAAATGATAAACAGGGTTGGGGAAAAAAAATTAAGGGAAAATGAAATGTGGCTTCGAAATACCCTGCTACACACCTTCTTTTGTATTTCCTTCTCTTCTCTTTCCACATCTTTTCCTCCTTCATGTTGTTGTTTTCTTTTTTTAAAGGGGCAAGAACAACCTACTCTAAACACAAAAATCTAGAGCAAAAGTAGTTATAGGAAGGTTAAGGTTTTAAAATCTTTACTTTTCTTGCTATTAGAGATCACTGACTATTTTTATTTTATTTTTAAGGAGAAATGAATGAAGAAAACAGAAATGCCCTGGATATACAGTGAGAACTTTCAAGGTTTATAGATCAAATAAATATAAAAATATAAATATTTCTAGGTGAGTGCATGTGTATGGGTAGAAAGACAAAGACAGACAGACATGACTGCTTATTCTAAAAACATGTAAGCTCAAGGCTCATAATTTGATAATCAAATTATGTGGGGAATAAATCTTCTGCTTAAAGGTTTCTTTTCAAGGTTAAAATATCTGTAGAGATTCTATGACTACAGGTAAGTCACATCTGCATTATGTGTATTCCTTCACTGTCACTTTCAATATGATTTTTTCTTAGGGAGTTTAGAGAATTAGATGACCCTTTGTTCACTCAGTGTAAAACTAAATGGACTAAAATGTTGCATCACAATAATATTCCCTTTAGAAATATAGTTGTTTGAAATACTAGCATATGTATGAATTTGAATGTTAGTATGCAACAATATTTATAATAATACCACAGAGCACTTAAACTTTCTCATATATACTCATTCAAGTCACTGACAGATATTCATGACTCTAATGAGGACAACAGAAGTTCAAACTAATTAATGCCATGACAAAAAACAAAACAAACAAACAAACTTAAAACATAGTAGTCATTCACAAACTTGAATCTTATTCAGTGATATTCATAATCTCATTGTCTGACATAGTGTGTATAAGAACATTTTCAAAATAATATATGGAAATGAGAATTCAGATTATGTTTTTAGTACATGAGAGAAAAACTAGAATCTAGAAAAGAAATAGTATTAATTTGTAGAAAAGATAAAACTGATCAATATTGTGTTGACCTTGCTCAATTTTCATGGCAAGCAGCGGACAGTAGTAACAGTATTTAAAGACCATTTGTGACCAGCCTCAAAGTACTGGTTAAAAAAAAAAAAAAAAAAAAAGAGTCAATAGATCAGCATGGATCTTCCTAAGGATAACAGTATAACATTTCATAAATAAACAACATTGATTATTATGCTTTTTCTTGGCAAAGCATAGTTAAATATACATTCAACTCTTTGCAGCTTTTCCTAAAATTTCCTTCATATAGTTTCCCTTTTCTCTCTTAAGTGTCTAAAACATAGGGATTTCCTCTAGTACCCATGTGCTTCTATGTCAACATACATGTGAGCCTGTGTGTGTGTGTGTGTTGTGGTTGGGTTAGACAGATATTTAAGATCAATTATTTATTTTTATTCCAATTAAATTTTATATTTATATTGGTTCTAAAATATCAACTAGCTTAGAAAATCAAATCATTTTCTTTTTTTCTCTAAAACACAAGTTACTAAAGCATACCTTACTTACATCTCTACAACTGAGCCCAAGGAAATTAGCTTCACAGAGATATTAAAAAAAAAAAAATTTGGTGAATGAGTCTTTACTCAAGCCTGAAAATACCACTACTATGTCTATTTTAGTAGCATTTTTTTATCATTGTTCTAAATAAAGCCTTCTGAAATCAGTATATTCAGACTTGAATTTTGCCCCCCTCCAAAAAAAACCCATGTCATTTTCTTTCTGACTTCTGTATTCAACGCTACATCACTCAGTATAACCTTCAGGAATAAGAATCCACCAAACAATCTACAATATATGCATGTTTTTTTAAGATGTACTTAGTAACCATTGGTGGCCTTGCCTGGTTACTCTGGAGCACATGAAGCCTATAAACTGGTTATATATAACAGCTGGTTACATGCAGTCTCCATTTCCTCAGCTTCCACAGCTCCCATTCTTTTTTTTTTTTTTTTAATTTTTTTTATTTAAGAGAGAGAGAGTGCAGGGAGGGCAGAGGGAGATGAGAGAGAATCTCAAGCGGACTCTCCACTGAGTGTGGAGCCTGATGTGGGGCTCGATCCCAGGACCCTGAGATCAGTGACCTGAACCGAAATCAAGAGTCTGATGCTCAACCGACTGAGTCACCGAGGCACCCCATTCCCATTCATTCTTAAAACCATTTCCATCTTGCACCAATATCTACTAGTCCTGTAGAATTTTTTCATTAAATCCCAACATCAATTATTATAATTTCTTTTAAATTCTAGAATTGTTTCTATGTAATTCCACAAATTATTAGACATCACCAATATATTCAATATTGCTTTAAGTTCTGGAGTTATGGCAGTTTTAAAAACAAACCAAAATCCCTGCTTCCTTGGGTCATATATTCTAATGAGGGGAGACATTTTATAAACAACTGAATAAACTACAAAATATGTTAGATGTTGCTAGAAAGAGAAATAAAGCAGAAAAGTATAGGTGATAACTGAGGAAGCACTTGAAAAGATAAAGAAAATTACCATACAGAGGCACCTGGGTGGCTCCATTGGTTAAGCCTCTGCCTTCAGCTCAGATCATGATCCCAGAGTCCTAAGATTGAGCCCCACATGGGGCTCCCTGCTCAATGGAGAGCCTGCTTCTCCCTCTCCTTCTGTTGCTCCCCCTGCTTGTGTGCATGCTCTCTCTGTCAAATAAATAAAATCTTAAAAAAAAAAAAAAAAAAGAAAGAAAGAAAGAAAAGAAAATGGCCATACAACAGCTTCCTGGAGCAAGTGATGAATTATTGAACACTACATCTGAAACTAATAATGTACTATATGTTGCTAATTGAATTAAAAAAAAAAAAGCAGGGGTGCCTGGGTGGCTCAGTCTTTAAGTGTCTGCCTTTGGCTCAGGTCATGAGGGATCGAGCCCCACATCAGGCTCCCTGCTAGGTGGGAAGCCTGCTTCTCCCTCTCCCACTCCCCCTGCTTGTGTTCCCTCTCTTGCTGTATCTCTCTCTATCAAATAAATAAAAAATCTTAAAAAAAAAAAACAGCTTCCTGGAGAAGACTTTTTAGGGAGTGGGAATGGCAAGTACAAGTTCAGGAGGTACAATTGTGAATGACACATTCTTTCTCCCTCACTGACAGTTCCTACCATCTTTGTGCTGTTGGCTTCCGTTCCAACAAAACTCTATGTTGTAGTTTCTTGGTGCCCCAAATTCTGACACTCGCTTTTCACCTATATTCTTTTAGTGGCATCATCCATGCTGTGGTTTTAGGTATCATCTCTCTTTTGTTAATTCTCAAATATATATCTCTAGAAGGCTACTCTTCAGAGCTCTCCTCTATCTATATATCCATCTGTCCTCACATTTCCATCTGTTTCTTAGACATATCCTAGATAAAACTTTTGTATTTCCTGTTTCCCCCAGCACAGTTAATCATAAAACACTTCCAATTCTCAACCAAAACACAGTTAGTCATATTCTATGTCTCTATTTTTCTACCTTTAGTAGTCAATCCATCAGTAATCTCTGTAGGTTTTAATTCCAAAATGCATTTTAAATATTCATGCATCTCTTACCTTGCCTGTCCATACTCTAATTCATCTAAGATACGGCCATAACCAAACAAGTTCTTCTGCTTACACAGATGATTCCTCCTTCAATAAATTTTTCACAAGTAGCCAAAATAATTTTTTTTTCAAAACACAAGTGATAATTTTGCCCCCTGAATGATGTTCTTAGTTGACATCAGAATCCACTTAGAAATCCAAAGTCCTTTTTATGACCTAAACAAACTTTAATCATTTCACATTTCATTCATACACTTCTCCTGGTTCACAAAACTCTAGCCACACTAATTCTAAAAATCAATTTAAGTCAGCTCCTTCTGCATCACAAGGCCTTTGTAGGGCTGCTTATATGTTTAGAGGTTCTTTTCTTCATCGATGCATGGGTAGTACTCTCATATACTTTAGATAACAGTTTATATGTTGTCTTATAAATCAGTTACTTTCATATCTTTTCATCACAAGATTCTATTAATGTTTATAGAAATTCTTACTATCTGGGACTTCTGGAGAAGATGGCAGAAGGACCCTAAACCCACCTTATCCTACAACTAAATAACACACATCAGTGCAAATAATCCTAAAAAGGACCCAAAGACTGGAAGAACAAACTCCACAAGTAAACGAAGAGAAAAGGCCACACTGAAGAGGGTAGGAAGGGCAGAGACTCGATGAGGACTTAAACCCCATGGGTCTGGCTGCTGGCGGGAGGGAGCCGCAGGTGTGGAGAGAGGTGAGAAACATGATCACACCGGGGAGCCTGCACAGGGAAGAAGAATCTGCATAGCATTTGGCTTTGAAAATTGGAAGGGCTGAATTTCGTGATTTCTTACAACCAGACGAACCTAAGGCCTGGAAATTTAAAATTAGTGGGCTCTGCTCTGGGAGAGCCAGGAAAGGGCAATAAACTGAATCCCTGCCCTTAAAGAGATAGTACAACAAACAGCCCACGGAGATACAGCTTAGAAGCAGCAGTTTGAAAGACACCTGGGGCATATGAGGGGAAGAGTTAGCAACTCATCTCAGAGTTTGCCAAGAGATTTCTCCAGGAACAGAGGAGCTGGCAGATGCCACTTCCCTCCTCCACCCCTCCCCCCCAGCATAATCACATGCCCCCCTGTAGGAACCAGTGAAGTGCTGGCATTCATACCTAATTTGCTTACATTGCATCTTGCCCCCTCCAGGCAGTCTTGCCTCAGTCCCAGCTCTGTGGGCCCCATCCCCAAGAAGACCAGAGCAAACCTTGCCAACACTGCATCTCCCAACCTCCCTTGAACACACCTTGTTAAAGGTGCACCCCCACCTGCCCATGTATGTTTTGTTGAGCAGCCAGTTGGCCCCAGTCACCACAGCAGCTGTGTGTCCTCTGTGGAAAAGAACCAGCACCATCTTGTTAAAAGTGCGTGCCCCACCCACTACTTTCAAGAGCAAGAAACCTAGTTGACTTTCTAATCCAGAGAAGCAGACACAGAGAGTCAGGCAAAATGAGGAGACAGAGGAATATGTCCCAAGTGAAAGAACAGGACAAAAATCACAGCAAGATACCTAAGTTAAATGGAGATAAGCAATATGCCTGATAGAGAATTTAAAGTAATGATCAGAAACATACTCACTGGACGTGAAAAGAGAGTGGAAGACATCAGTGAGATCCTTAACACAGAAATAAAAAAGAAACAATCAGAGATGAAGAACACAATAATTGAAATTTCAAATATACTTGATGGAGTAAATAGCAGGCTAGAGCAAGCAGAGAAATGAATTAATGACCTGGAACACAGAGTAATGGAAAGTAATCAAGCTGAGTAAATGAAAGGAAAAAAAATATGCAAATTAAGAACAGTCTCAGGGAACTCCGTGACTCCATCAAGTGTAGTAACATTTGTATTGTAGGGATCCCAGAAGAAGGGAGAGAAGAAGGACAGAAAATTTATTTGAAGAAAAAATAGCTGAAAACTTCCTGAAGCTGGGGAAGAAAACAGATACCCAGATTCAGAAGGCACAGAGATACTCCCCCCAAAAAAATCAACCTAAGGAGGTCCAAACCAAGATACACAGTAAATAAAATGGCAAAAAGTAGTGATAAAGGAAAAATATTAAAACAGACTATAACAAGGGACAAAGAAGGATACTATATAATAATAAAGGAGACAATCCAACAAGAGGATATCCTTTCTGGTATCTTTCTATGTGAGAATGTATAACTCCTCCACATTAATTGAAATCTTGTATAATATTTCCTGGGGTGCCTGGGTGGCTCAGTGGGAAGCACCTGCCTTTGGCTCAGGTCATGATCTCAGGGTCCTGGGATCGAGCCCTGCCTCGGGCTGCTCAGTGGGGAGTCTCCTTCTCCTTCTCCCTCTGCCCCTCCCCCATCCGTGTGTATTCTCTCTCTCTCTCTTTCTCAAATAAATAAATAAATAAAATCTTTAAAAAAAATCTCATAACAACACTTCTTATTCCATGTCAATTCTGAAACATCCCAAATTCTAGATCTTATATGCCAGAAGTAGAAACCTACTTTACTTTCCTATCCATAGCCTTTAGGACTAAATACATACTTGTGGGGCACCTGGTAGCTCAGCTGGTTAAGCGCTAGACTCCTAATTTCGGCTCAGCTCATGATCTCAGGACATCTGGCTCCCTGCTTGAGTCAGGGGTCTGCTTGAGATTCTCTCCCTCTCCCTCTGCCCCTCCCTCCATTTGTGCACACAAGCTTTCTCTCTCACTCTCTCAAATAAATAAATAAATCTTCAAAAAAAAAATACAAATTTGTGAGTCCTGAAACAGGATTTCCATAAAAAATAAGGGAAAATATGAACATTAATTTGAACAAGAAAAAATAATTCAGAAGCTTAAAAAAGAAACTAATAAAAGCCACACTTAAAAATTTTAAAAAGCAGATAATATTTTGTTAATAAATTATCTGACATGCTTTTTCTACAATTAATATTGTCTTATAGATAATTATGCACAGAATTTTTTTTAGGACAACACTTGTTTCTTTAGGTTATTTCTCTGCATTGTTGGCAATTTCCTTGCCATTTTTTTCTGGGAACCCATTTCAGGATAAAAGGTGTCAGATGCTGTACATGTTCTAAAACATCAGACTGAGTAGAATATGTGGCATCACACATTGATGCGTTTATTTCACTGTTACAGAAATTCTGATAAATTCTATTTCCTAAGAGTCCCATCAAAAATATTATCATATATGACATATATGATATATATATTGTAATATATTTGATATATATGATAATGTTTATAAATTTTGAGTGCTGCATCTTTTTTTTTTCTTGTTTGGACAGAAGAGAATCACTGTGTTGACTAGGTATCAATGAGAACTGAATCCTCTTTTTGTAATTTTCACTCTTAGTAAACTGAAGTTTCCATTTACCATTATCTGGTTCTTTGTATTTCAAACCTTGTTTTTCTTTTACTATTGATATATTTCACAGCTGCTGAGGATTTAGAACATGTGCACTTCTTGACTAGATCACTGACCTTCTATCTGCATATCAGGACACTCGGGGGGTGGGCATAGCTAGTGATAGGAGAATCACCATTCTGCACCTCAGATCATATAGAGTAACATAATTGACTTCAAACCATGTGCATTTATCTCATCATATCCATATTGAACATAGCCTCAACTCAACCTCCCCTTTTAGATGAATCCCCCAAATTCTACTATAACAATAATACTATATACAAAAAAAGCAACTTTGAAGAATATCAGAGTGGAAAGAAATCACAGTCTTAATCAAATGGAATTAAATGTTTCTACTTTTGCAAATGTTGATACCCAAGACCATGTTAACATATTACTGGGAAGCTTCCCAAGACCTTGAAAGGAGTTTGTGCAATGGAAGAATCCAGAGCTTAAGTTTCATTGGCTACGTGGGAAATCAGCCTCTAAGGGCTTTGTATAAAGAGGGACTAAAAGTCCCAAAATCTAGAAGCAAAACTTTTTAAAAAACAAACGAACACCATTATGCAAAGTCTATTCATTCAATGACTTCTTAACTTGAAGACCTAAAACAAGGTCCTGCAGAAGGGCAGTGTTTTGGGGAAAAAAAAAAAAAAAGTAAAAATAAAAAATCTGGTTTTTGAAAAAAAGAAAAAGAAAAAACAGACATTCAAATTAATACTAATAAGTAATGTGATTATTAATTTATTTCAATATGACCATATAAGCACTACAGAATTGAAACATGAGCAAAATTAAACATAGCTACTATAGTGACAAAAATCCCTGATCCCAGATTTAAGAGAAGTGCTGTCTCTCCCTATCTGTTTCTTGCTTCAGCCAATGTCTTAGCATTCTTGAAAAGAGTAGGGAAATATATGTGTAGTTAAAAAGGTCTATACTTTTTCTAGACCTTCTCAGATGTTTCTAAGGATCCTTGCTGCATTTATTTTCTAAAGTTTCTAAGATTCTGAGAAGTAAGTTATTAAAGGAGTTGAAAAGTAAGAATGTGGCTAAAGAGAGAGAGAGAGAGACAGAAAAAAATCAGGTAAGAATGGAAGCATTATAAAGAGAATGAATACAAAAAGGAACAATTTTGGGTCAGGAGTATAACCTAGTTCTGAAGAGTTAAGGAGAAAAACATATCAATCGATGTAACAAAAATATATATCTACAGATATATCTAAATTATCTATACGTGGGGGAAAAAATGAAGTTAGGAGTCCTGTTTACTATAGTGAGAAAAGGCAGGGAAACAAGGGCTGGATTCTCTACATCTTCCAGCTGGAATACAGAATAAATCTGGAAGCGACAGAGCAGAGCCAGCTTCAGGTTATGATGGCCAACAAGCAGAGCATGGTACCCAGAAGGTATGATGACACAGAAGAGAAGAAAACCCTGCAACACAACTGGCAATGACTCTCTTGTGTTGCTACAGATTTCTTAATAAATAAGCTCAGCAGGAAATCAGATGCGAGGTATATGTAGTGACCTACAATGGTGTTGGGAGTCAAGAGTGGAAAGCTGGACATTCAGTGGTAGGGGAGTTGGGAACGGGATTTTAAGAGATTCATCCAAAGCAAATAAAGGGACAAAGGAGGGCCTCCGTCATCACCTGGGAATTGAGTAGTACCTGATTTTAAGACACATAAATGATAGGGATCCAGTTATCAAAAGTGGGTATGATGTGAAGATAAAAAACCTTGAATATCGAGTTGGTATCATTAGACCTGTGGGACAGGCACAGACTAACGGAATGTCAGCCCTGACCTTCCCACAGGAGCACTTGATGCTTCCAAAACAGACTTCCTGAGAGTAAATCTTGACTCCCATTGGGTGGATGGCAATGGGCAAGTGGGAAGCTTAATTTCTCTGTATTAGTCTTCTTTATTAGTAAAACAGGACTATAATGTTATCCAATTTGTTGTGAGGATCGAATGGCATTATGTACATAAAGCATTAGGACAGTATGTGACCCTTTATAAACAATCACTGTTTGCTTTCATTGTTGTCCTTTTTATCATTATATACTTAATTTTGGCAAAAAGGTACCATCTGTAATTGTTGCCCTTTTTATCATTATATACGTAATTTTGGCAAAAAGGTACCATCTGTACCTGAAGGGTGGATAGCCCCTCAGAAAAATGACATTGATTGGCAAAGAAAAAGATTTAGATTTCAGTGGAACCAGGTTCTAGGCAGAAACCAGTTTGAAGGCAGCAAACTAAGTGGGTGCCATACCCTGAGTGAGAGCCAGATAAGAGTGAACACATCCACAAGAATGCTTAAAAAGACCAAGCCTTGGGAGGGAGAGCAACTAAAATGTTCATTTATTGTTGGTGGGGGTGTAAATTTGTTCACCCATATTGGAAAATGGTTTATCAATGTCTACTGAAGCTAAATATAGGACTGTCCAATACCTCACTAATTCTTGTCACAAGAGAATGTCCAGAAGAAAGTAATGCATATGTCCATAAGCAGACATATACAGCATCACCTATAACAGCTTTATTTATAATAGTCAAAACCTGGAAACAACCAAAATGTGCATCAATAGGAGAATGGATACATAAATTGTAGCATATTCATACAATGGAAAACTGTTCGGCAATAAAAAGAGAATAAACTAAGCAACATGGATCACTCTCACAGAAATTACACTGAGCAAAAGAAGTCAGATGCAAAAGAGCCCCTCCTGTAATATTCAGCTTACAGAAGTTCACGAACAGGCAAAACTAACGTATGGTGATAGAATCAGAATAATGGTTATCCCTTGAGAAGAGTAGGTGGGTATTTGATCGGGAAAGGACGTTGGGGAGCTGTCCAGGGTGCTAGAAATGCTCTGTAACTTGATCTCGGTTATGGTTACTTGAGTGTAAAAACTAATCTGTATTAAATACATGCATCCTTCATGGTGTAGAAGTTAAATCTCAATTAAAAAAAAATAGCAAGAAAAAAGATGAGACTTGGGTAAGGCCTCCCATTGAGAAGGATGATGATGCCTGTCGGTTACTTAGTGATTTCTCTGTTGGTGCTGACCTAACTGATTCAAAGACATTAACCCTTCATATCAGCAGTAAGGGGAAGACATTCAGATTTCCTTGAGTCTGGGAGAGGATTTATGACTCCCATGTGAATGAATAATTATGCCTGAGCATGAGTAGGAGATAGCCTATGATGCCAGGACATAAGAGTGAGGCCATTCAAAACCTTAATCTGGCATGCAGGGGTGCCACATAGGGGTGCAAAGCATGCAAATAAGTTCTTCTGTCTTCAGTGGCAGTTTAAGGCAATAAATAAAGATACTGGATCCACAGTCAAATTCGACTAGGTCAAAGCCCATCTCTGCTTCTTAGCAGCTCTGTGACCTAGGCAAGCTATACAACCTCTCAGAGCCTCAGTGTGTTCATTGTAAAATGGGCTAATAAAGATACCTATCTCACAGGTTTATTGTGAGGACTAAATGGGTTCATATTTAGATAAAGTATTTAGGAGATGATCTGGCAAATTGTAAAGCCTATGTAATGTTAAATTGTACATTGTTTCTCAAAAGTGGCTACTGCCTATAACAATAATTTTTCTACTTTTATTTTTTTTTATTTTTTATTTTTTAAAGATTTTATTTATTCATTTGAGACACAGAGAGAGAGGAGAGCATGAGCAGTGGGAGAGGCAGAGGGAGAGGGAGAAGCAGACTCCCTGCTGAGCCAGGAGCCTGATGTGGGACTCGATCCCAGGACCCTGGGATCATGACCTGAGCCGAAGGCAGACGCTTAACCATCTGAGCCACCCAGGCGCCCCAATTTTTCTACTTTTAAAATTCAGAGACTGATAAAATTCCCCTAATACATGCTTTGGTGACCGACACAGGTTCTATAAATGTTGATTTAGCCCAACAGAGACATTTAAAAGTGAACTACAATACTATACCCATGTCATAGAAGGACATATTAGAAACCCAAAACCCACAATAAGGACAGGAATTATCTCTATATAAACATCATCCATTAAATGAACAAAATTTAGCACTGGATAACTCCACAGTGCAATGCTTTTATTTTCCTTTCCTAATTTTATCTCCAAAACAGGAAGTCTTCATCATAGTCCAGTTTATTAAGCACAAGCCATCTGGTCCCTTTGGCATTACCGGTGATAGCTAAATCCATGCTGGGACATTTGAAACCTCGATTTCCATGTTAACTTCACAGGCAACTCCGGGGAGAGCAAGGGAAAGAACATATTATGTTGAAAGGCTCCAGTTATGAGGTAGGGAGGTTGAGACTCATTTAACAAGAATTATAACACATTCACCTAAAAGCTGAGTTTTGGAAGTCATGCTCGTAAGCACTGCATAATGCCTACTGCCAACAGAGCTATACATATGTGGGAAACCAAACTCCCAAGAAGTGGTTGATATCCTGTTTCAAAGAAGAGATGTGAAGCTAATTATGTGGATTGCATAGAACATATTCAATGATCAGGCAGATGCAGATGTATTTTGGACAGTCATATTTAGACGTTTAGAACAGAACACAGTGGGAAAGTTGATTTTGAAAAACATATTTGCTGGTATGTTTAACTCTATCACTAGAGGGCAGGCTCTTCAGAGGACATCTGGAAGGTGCCTCCTACTGTACCTTATAACTGGCACAAAAGTATCCCAAAGAAGTCTTGAACTGTTTCTGTTGGAGCACTATCTTATAAGCAACTGCTCCAAACATTAAACGTCACCACAGTTAGAGAATGATTTAGAAAAGAGGAAATTAAAAGTTGCAACAGGAAGCTTTAAATGATAAAGTAAGGAATTAGCCAAAATGGTATTTTGGAGAGTTCATTTTTTTCCTTCCCAAATTCTACTAAAAGCATGACTACAAATGTTTATTAGGGTTTTGTTTTACACTACTTTTCTGCATACTGAAAATAGAAGCTTAAGATGGAGTTCTCCAATTTCAGTCATTACTAACATATTTGATTTGCTTAGTCTTTCAACAATGAAGAGAAAAATAGTTTCTTTTTTTTTATTATTTATTTATTCATAAGAGACAGAGAGAGAGAGACGCAGAGGGAGAAGCAGGCTCCCCGCTGAGGAGGGAGCCCGATGCGGGACTCGATCCCAGGACCCCAGGATCATGACCTGAGCCGAAGGCAGATGCTTAACCATCTGAGCCACCCAGGCACCCAAGGAAAATAGTTTCTTAAATTTTCCAACAGTAAATGTACAAAATATGAGTGTGACAATCAAGCATGATACTCCTCAATTCTGGTTCAACTAAATATGGAGTAATTGAATATTTGCTTCAATTTTTCCTTCAAAAATATTTCAGAGTAGCTCAAGGAAGCACGTTAGGTAGCCCAGACTCTCAATTCATTTATTTATTCAATAATTTATTCATTCATTCCAGAAGCATTTGTTATCTACCATACATGCCAGGAACCACCATGTGGTAGAGCTGACAGCACATTGGTGAACAAACCATAATCCCTGCCCTGAAAATCTCTTAGTCTATCATACCTCATGGGGACAACTGAGGCCTGACAGGATGCTGTAGGAGTAGAGTAGGGAGATACCCAAAACAGACCATGTTGGGTGGGCAATTACAGAACATTCTAGAAGGAGGATGATGTTTGATATCAATAACAGTGTGGGAGAGGAAGAAATGGATACCTTGTAATAGCTAGAGGGCACAGCACATGAGAAGAGGGAAGAATATGTGGTACCTGCGGGGATGGGCTAACATTGCAATGTGTAGGTTAAGGAGGGCACATGCTGGGGAGAGGTAGGAGTTGAGAAGACATGATAGGTAGGTGAGTGCTAGAACATGATGAGCTAAGGACTTGACTCTTGCACCAGGAATGATAGGCACCCATATGTCATGAACCTAGGATTCATCTGAGCATTAGTGTCCTAGGTGCAAAACACTTTTCAAAAGAAAATGAGAGAATTTTCTCAATGATCACCTAGGTAAGAAAGTTGTGCCAGGATAAAGTTATGTAAGGTTCAAGTAAGGCTGGGTTGTAGAAAATGTGTCAAGAAGACAGAATTCTAGGAAATTAGAAGATATTTGCAAATGACATATCAGATAAAGGGCTAGTATCCAAAATCTATAAAGAACTTATTAAACTCAACACCCAAAGAACAAATGATCCAATCAAGAAATGGGTAGAAGACATGAACAGACATTTTTCCAGAGAAGACATCCAAATGGCCAACAGACACATGAAAAAGTGCTCAACATCGCTCGGCATCAGGGAAATCCAAATCAAAACCTCAATGAGATACCACCTCACACCAGTCAGAATGGCTAAAATTAACAAGTCAGGAAATGACAGATGTTGGTGGGGATGCGGAGAAAGGGGAACCCTCCTACACTGTTGGTGGGAATGCAAGCTGGTGCAGCCACTCTGGAAAACAGTATGGAGGTTCCTCAAAAAATTGAAAATAGAGCTACCCTACTACCCAGCAATTGCACTACTGGGTATTTACCCCAAAGATAACAAAAGTAGGGATCCAAAGGGGTATGTGAACCCTGATGTTTATAGCAGCAATGTCCACAATAGCCAAACTATGGAAAGAGCCAAGATGACCACTGACAGATGAATGGATAAAGAAGATGTGGTATATATACACAGTGGAATATTATGCAGCCATCAAAAGGAATGAAATCTTGCCATTTGCAATGACGTGGATGGAACTGGAGGGTATTATGCTGAGCGAAATAAGTCAATCAGAGAAAGACATGTATCATATGACCTCACTGATATGAGGAATTCTTAATCTCAGGAAACAAACAGAGGGTTGGTGGAGTGGTGGGGGGTGGGAGGGATGGGGTGGCTGGGTGATAGACATGCGGGAGGGTATGTGCTATGGTGAGTGCTGTGAATTGTGTGAGACTGTTGAATCACAGACCTGTACCTCTGAAACAAATAATACATTGTATGTTAAAAAAAAAAAAAAAAGAAGAAGATAGCAGGAAGGGAAAAATGAAGGGGGGGCAATTGAAGGGGGAGACAAACCATGAGAGACTATGGACTCTGAGAAACAAACTGAGGGTTCCAGAGGGGGGGAGGGTAGGGGGATGGGTTAGCCCGGTGATGGGTATTAAGGAGGACACGTACTGCATGGAGCACTGGGTGTTATACGCAAACAATGAATCATGGAACACTACATCAAAAACTAATGATGTAATGTATGGTGATTAACATAATAAAAAAAAGCATTCCCTTGTATCTAATTTACTTTAGGGAATCATAGGGAAAGAAATACCTAACAATATACATTGTGTGCAGTGTCATGATGTTATATATCATGTTCTAATAACTCGAAAATCCTCCATAAAATCTCCGAGACATATAATCCTTTGTTGAGAGTGGTATTTTAAGGGAGTAAAGTGAATAAAGAAAAATAAATAGCTATAGCGTGTGAATGGAAATTCAGGGAAAAAGGAAATTCTGAACAAGGTATTATAACAAAAACATAGGCATTCAAGACCCCTAGAAATATTAATGATAGAGTAGTGCTAAGTTCTATACTTGTGAAACAGGAGCCTGAGTTTTAAAATCTCCAAGATAAGATTAACTCCAAATACCGGAGAACTCAGGACTCAGGGTAGCGGGTATCTGACATCTGAACTATACCACAATAAACTGCATCACCAGAGGGAGCCTAACTGTGTCTCTGAGACATAGAACCAGAGAAAGATTAATATTCCAGGAGCTTGTTCACAATTTTGTTGGGGGAGAGGTAATCATCATCATCATCATCATCATCAAGAGGATAGTAAGAATAGTATCCAAAAGGCTGGTTGACAGGCACCTTAACAAGTCAATGTCAAAATTCTAAAGACAATAAAAATAATAATCTTGCTCCACATCTCAAATGGAAATTAGGTTTTCTAAAACTGAATAGATGACTTCTTCCTTTCATTGAAAGGAAAAGGAAGAAAATAAGCACAGGAACATTTCTCTAAGATGGGAGGAGAGAGGAATATGGAGGCAACACTCAAACTGCACTTGCATAGGGACCCTACTGCTGTTTGACAAGGATGTCTCTATTCCCACTGTATCCTGACAGTCTTCCCAGAGCAAAATATATATATATATAGTGAATTAACATCTTCATTTTGGATATACTAAATATTTACCTTAAGCAATGATCCAGACAATCAAATAGCTCTCTTACATAGAAAACATTTAGATAAGTAGGGCAAACACACACAAATAAAAAAAAAAAAATAGAATTCACTAAATATACCACATAGTATGACAGAGGAACGTGGGAAATAGGAAGTTAAAGGTAGTTCATCTCCTGTTTATCAGGAAATTTTGTCAGGAAAGAGAAAAACATATTTGTAAAATGAAGGAAGTGATGACTCTAACAGAGTAGAAAATGATAGAACGCACTCTCAGTTGCAGAAATTGGGGAAGGCTGCATCGGGGTGACTTTTTAAGAATGGCTATTATGCAGGTTATCTCTGAAACTAGGATGTGTGTGCAAATAGTTATTTGAGTTCCCATGAAAGCCTGGTTAAGGAGTTATAAAGTTAGATGGGAACGGAAGGACACTAGCTAAGAGTTGACTTAAGGAGCAGTCTGACACTGTAAGCATCTGGGAATGAATACAGCTGGAGACCTCTGGGAGGTGAAGAACACACCTCAGCTTGTTTTCCCACTAGGAAGAAAACCAGTTATAATGACTAATTTTCTGTGTCAGCTTGACTGGGCAACAGGATAACAGATATTTGGTTAAACATTATTCTGGAAAAAGCTTCTTGACATTGGTTTGGCAATAAGATTTCTGGATATAACATTGAAAGCATAGGCAGCAAAAGCAAACGCAGAAAATTGTGAGTGATTACATCAAAATAAAAAGCTTCTGTACAGCAAAGAATCAACAAACAATGAAATGAGAAGACGATCTATGGAATGGGAGGGAGTATTTGCAAACTGCATATCTGAGACAGGGTTAATATCCAAAATACGTGTGGAACTCCTACAACTCCACAGCAAAGAAAAAAAAAAAAAAACAGAAAAAGGACAAAATGCCTAAATAGGCATTTATCAAAAAAAGGATTTTTTGCCATTTATTACACTTGGATGACCCCGGGGGACATTATGTTCAGCAAAATAACCAGACACAGAAAGACAAAGACGGTATCATTTCACTCATATGTTGGAATCTAAATAATCTGAACTCATAGAGCCAGTAAATATAATGTTGGTTACCATGTTCTGGGGGATGAGGAAAATGGAAGATGCCAGTCAAAGGGTATAAATTATCAGTTACAGATTATGAGTTCTGGGGGTTTAATGTACAGCATGGTAATTATAGTTAATAATATTGCCTTGCATACTTGAAATTTGCTGGGAGAGTGATCTTAAGTGTTATCACCACACACACACACACACAATAGTAGCCATATGAGGTGATGGATGTTATTAACTAACTTGATTGTGGTAATTATTTCACAATGTATACATACATTCAATCATCATGTTGTACAACCTAAATATACACAGTTTTGTCAATCATACCTCATTAAAGCTGGAAAAGAGTTTAAAAATAAAATATTAAAACAAAACATTATTCTAGGTGTGTCTGTGAGGATGTTTTTCATGAGATTAACATCTGAATCCCTAGACTGAGTAAAGCAAATTGCCATCCCCAATGTGGATGGACATCATCCAGTTCACTGAAGGCCTGAAGAGAACAAAAAGGCAGGGAAAGAGAATGGTCTCTCTACCTGTCTTTGAGCTCAAACATTGGACTTCTGCTTTCAAACTCAGACTCAGACTGGAACTTACACCATTGGTTCTCCTGGTTCTCGGGCCTTTGGACTTGGACTGGAACTTACCATTGGCTCCCCTCGGGCTCCAGCTTTCTGACTATAGATCGGGGGACTTCTCAGACTTCATAATCATGTGAACCAAATCCGTATAATAAATCATATATATATATATATTTCTCCTATTGGTTCTGTTTCTCTGGAGAACCTAGACTAATATAATATAGCAGGATATCTTTTCTTCTAACTCCTATCTGAGTTGGCTGAGGGCTGTTCCTATGGTCTCAACGCCCTAACAATTCAGTGTGCACTGGAATCACAAGTGTCCAGTCCACAGATACATCTTCGCAACAACCATGAACATTGGACAAGGCCTAAGAAAACTGGAAGGAGAATTTTATAGGACAGAGGAAACAGTATAAGCAAATGCACATAGATGGGCAAGTTCAGGGGAAAATCAGGAACAATATGCAAAGCAGTTCTGAAGTTTAAAGGGAGTGAAGAGAAGTCTAATGAAATAGGATTGGAAGAGGATAACCTACGGATCTAGATTAACAAGTTTATTTTTCCCCCTGCATAAAAATTACAAGCAAAAACATTTTTGAGCAGTAAAGTGATGTAAACAAACTAACTTTCAGAAAGATCAGGTGGGCAATGAGGTGGAGAATGGAATAAAAGGGAAAAGAGTATTGATTGAGAAGCCAGTTAGAAGGCTCTTGAAAACATCCTGGAGTAAGGTTCTGAGAATTGGATTTGGGAAAGATGAAGTAGAAATTGAGAGGAGAAGAAGAAAGCAGAGCTATTATGGAGGCAGACTCCCTAAGATTTGGCTAATGTTTTAAGGTGGGCCATAAGGAAAAAGAAAAAAAACAAAAACAAAAACAAAAATACAAGTTTGCTTTCCCCTTGAGATCAAGAACTTGGGACAGAATCCTGCGTGCTAAATGATGGTAATGATAAGGGGATAATGAGTCCTCTTTTGGATCTTCTGTGTTTGCATGAACTTGACACGCACCAGTGTTGACCATGTTAGACCCATCAGAAGAAGTGCTCTGAGTTAGCTGAAGGACAGTGGTGAGCACAAGGGTAGGCAATGTCAGGTGCCACTGAGGAGAAAGAAGGAAGGTGTATGTGAGAACAGAGAAAACAAATGCCACCAGTTAAAGGCAAGGGACCATGTTAGGCAGTACTGAGAGATGAGGCAATATTTCTTGGAAATACATGGGCCATCTACGAGGAGATGCTGATAGGAGTCTAACTAGGGCGATGAACATTTTCATTCTTTGTATACCTGGGCACCACTGGGACTTACAAACAGTAGATGATCAATTCATATTACTTGACTGGTAATGGGGGAGCAGAAAAAAGGGGGGGGGAGGCAAGAAAAGACAAAAGAGAGAGAAAATAAAATACAAGGAGAAGAGTAAGTATCCCAGTAAATTCTCCCCTCCAGACACACATAAGAAAGGCATAGAGCTGCTAATACCCTTGTAGCAAGAAAGGAGCAAGCTCATTATTTTTACACTTTCTAAAGCTGCTTCCTGCTCTGTGCTACTTCTGTAACAGCACTGGACTTGCTTAGATGGCAAACATGTCAGAAGCTTTTAAATCTTTTTAAAAGATCGCCTCAGGGCCTCTTCTTCACAGAGCAGAATTAACAGTGCCCTGCATGTGCTTCCTCAGTAGGAATGCAGAGCTAGTCTAACTTAGACTTCTCAGTGTCTGGTCCTTCTTTAACTACTTCATTTCCTACAAGGGGAAAGTCATAGTGGACCAAAGAAGGTCCCAAGGTCATACAGGGAGTGAGATGGTAGAGGAAAAGGTCTTCATCTCCTTCTCTATTTTCTAGCTAGCTTTGCTGGACTCAATTTCTTAATTGTGCTTTGAGATTACTAACTGGAAAAGTTTTGTTCCACAAACAATGATCATAGACCTCAACACAATCATAGTGACTAGCCAAGAACTTCATATACCCATTCTCGAATAATATTCACAAAACCCATGGAAAAGACATTACTGTCTTTATTTTTCAGGTAAGAGAATTAAGGTTCAGAATCTAAATGCAGTTGAGACTCTTAACTCTAGGAAACAAACTGAGGGTTGCTGGAGGGGAGGTGGGTGGGAGGATGGGGTAACTGGGTGATGGGCATTAAGGAGGGCACTTGATGGAATGAGCACTGGGTGTTATACGCAACTGATGAGTCGCTAAATTCTACCCCTGAAACTAATAATACGCTATGTGTTAACTAAATTGAATTTAAACAAAAATTTAAAAAAATAATAATAAATAAATTGAGTTGACTTGCCCAAGGTCACAAAACTAATAATAGTGTAACGTGGGTATGAACCCAGGTTGCCTGACTCCAAAGTCCACCTTCTTTCCAACACCCAGAAATGTTTCTCAAACTTTGGATTACCATAACACCAACTGTCATGTAGAAATAAAGGAGTTAAACTTGGTGAACACTCTGAGTAAGTCTGTGGTTTCCTTAATTGCTCCTAAAGACCATTTTTCTTAGATTTTGTGATCTGGAGACTTCTCAAACATTTATTCGTAGAGAGGTTCTAAGGCATTTTACTTGTTTAGAAATCAGATTTAACAGGTTAACAAGTATGTGAACTTGAACTAAGAAAAGAAGCATTTCTTTGGAGCTTCCTGATTCTTAAAAAGATCTTCCCTCTGTTATTGCCCCTAAAACTTCTATTTATAATGTCCCTATATTTATTACTTCATCTATAGGAGACTAGTAGGAATGCAATAGATATTAGATTCTCAATACATCTTGTAGGTGAATTATTTAGCCTATCTGGTCTAAATGTAGTCTTAAATCTGTTTTGGACTTATTCATGTCTTTCTTCATCAGATAGAGGTGATCTACACAGAAGAATTAGCCTCATTTTTAACACATCTTGAATTAACAGACTCGGTATGTGTAATGTTTATATTAATATAAAATGTTTTAACCTTCACTTTACTCTCCCCAAAATTCACAGACTGTTTTAAGTTATTTATATACTGCACACTATTTGCATTAGTTTACCAAGTACTACAAAGTTAATTTGATGTGATCTAATGCTGTTTTTCCACAATTAAATTGCATTCTTGAAATAAAAAGACATCACCCTAAGCTAATAGTTACTTTGGCTAAAATGCAAAACATCTAAATGCATGCTGAAATATTTGTAATTTTCTCTGGCCAGAAAGAATTGTGTACCACCACAAATCAATTCCCTTGATTTTCCTTATCTACATCACAGTTTAAAAAGCCCATCTTAGAGTAAGCAAAGACAGTCTTGAGTTAATGACAATAGGTCATATTTCTTTTTTTTTTTTTTTAAAGATTTTATTTATTTATTTGACAGAGAGAGACACAGCGAGAGAGGGAACACAGCAGGGGGAGTGGGAGAGGGAGAAGCAGGCTTCCTGCGGAGCAGGGAGCCCGATGCGGGGCTCGATCCCTGGACCCCGGGATCATGACCTGAGCCGAAGGCAGACGCTTAGCGACTGAGCCACCCAGGCACCACGACAATAGGTCATATTTCTAAGATATTCCACATTCACCAGCTTTTACTGCAAATGTAGTAAAGACTGTATGAATAATGCATTATATGTTAAAAGGGAGCAAAAATGCAAATTGAATAAGGTTCAATCTATGTTTGTATCTTTGTATCCAAATTAAGGAAGGTATGTCATGACTATGAAAGACAGCAATTATGGAAAAGCCAAGCATATGCTCTCACTTAACATCATCCCAGCTCTTAGCTATTCAAGAGAACATGAAAGAAGATTCCTCTAAGCTTTTCAAGTTTTCTTCGTTTGGTTCCGTAACCAGTATTTACACAATTGTTTTTACTTCTCAGAAGGCAGGCTAGGATGCCAGACAAAGAGAAGTGTTGAAACCTATGCTGCTCCATTTCACAACTTTTTTTTTTTTTTTTTTTTTGTCAGATTTCTAAACTTCCAGAGCAAAGACTACATTAAAGACCGGGAGTACTTAAAGGATTATTTCGGGGGTGAATTAACTACATTATCCCTGTCACACATCAGTGGGTATTACAGGCAGTCAGCTTTACTGATTTAGGGGGCTTGTTTATTTGAGAATCTTGATATCCTAAAAATCCTTGATAATCTGACAATTTACTGAAAACATGTCAGACTAATTGCACTGTACTTTCCAACATTCATCTCTACTCATTTTTAGGGCAAGTAATTTTAAAATGTTATTAATGTAGATCCTTGAATTTGCATAATTTATTTTTCTTTCCCTTTTTACACCAGTGTTTCAAAATTAGGTGGTAACTTCCAGCATGTGTAATCACACATACTTCACATACCATGAAGAATCATGGAAAATACTCATCAATTCATTAGTCCAGTGAGTGCATAGTATGTGTATATAATAGCAAATAAGGCAGTCACAATTTCTATAGCTAGGAGTTTATAGTCTACTAAAGGAGACAATTAAACTAGTGATCATAATCTTAGTAGGTAAAAGTTATGATAAATAATCACAGGTCACCACATGGACACACTGCAGAACCACAGATGTGTTCCCTCCATATCCTATGACTGTCCAAAAAAAATCAAGGGCAATTCCAAAGGTTGTACCAACTTAAAAAGAATAAGACTGGGAAAATGCGAAATGAATCCTACCATTCCTTTTAAAAATAAAACATCAGTTAAACTAGGCAGATCTTTTTTTTTTTTTTTTAATCTCTAAAATGGAAACAATAAAAAAAAAGAAGTGTATCTCCATGACAGAAGACATCACTGGGGCTTCATTCAACAACTCATACCTAGCTTAGTGCCTGTCATGTAGTAAGGGCAAGTCAGTATTTCTGAAATAATGAATGGATAAAATAACTGGTGATACATACTGAAATTTCTCTATTTCCACATATCAATTCTATGATGTTTTATGAAATGTAACTTGTCTGCATTATTATTGTTGCTTCAAGTTACCATGTGTTGAATACTTAATGTGCTATTAAAAATTTTAGTACCCTTAAGAGGAAGTTATAAAACATGAGTAAACAGGCTTATAGAGGTTAAAAAACTTGCTAAAGGTCACATATGCAGTAAAGGTCAAATCTGAGATACAGACTCTCATATGTCTGATTCATCTCATCTGACATGACCCACTCTCTTCCTATGACATAAAGTTTCATCAACTAAGGCAATAACTGAATTCTTTCCACCCATATGTTATTTTATGACCCAGTGAAAATAAACCTGCTTAGCAGCAGCTGTCTCCATATAAGCTTACTGAAAATGTTACTATGATCAGAAGTTAGAAATGAAAAATACCTCTCACAACTCATTTCCTAGCTAGAGGACATAACACTTAGTCTAAATGCCAAGGATTGTTCCTTGCAGAGCAGGCTGGATGCCTGGATGCAGCACTGTATCTTATTTTGCAGAAAATAACCTTTCAAGGAAGAATAAATGCTCCTCAATGAGGATATGAACTCTCTTACAAATAAATTCACCCCTCATTTGTCAAGCTTAAATTAACATTGGGAGATATATGGTGCTTTCCAGAGGGACTGAAAGTCCTGCCTTTGAGACAACCTTGTTCTCTTCTGATACATTTTAAAGTTAATAAGCATATATTAAAATAAGAATCTACCTAAGGACCTGTATTATGTTAGATACTTTAGATGATTTTCCTTAAAAGGAAATAATGCTTAAGACTTGGAACTTAACTATTGAGTGAGTAGTACTTCAGGATACATAAGACACAATTAGAGTGTTTAATAAAATATTTGATTTTAAGATAATTACAAGAAATGCACTGGGACTACAGTAAAAGGAGAAAGTAAGGCAAAGCTATAAATCAGAGGTGGACTTTCTTCTGTGATTTCGCATACAACCTTGCATAGTAAAAAAGTTTCAGACTGAAATTCCTAAGACTTGGTTCACAACCATCCAGCTATATGAACTTACATATTCGCCTTTTCATTCATTACGTCATGGATGATATAAAAATTTACATATACTTACTATGGACCATGCATTATCCTAGGCACTGGATGTATTTTAGTGAATAAAATATGTACGGTCCTCGCCTTTATGGAGTTAGCAGTGGTCCGATAAACAAATGAAAAACAATAATCTACCTATCTATCTACTAATCCCCCCCAATCCCTTCCAGTCTCCTTCCCTTCCTTTTTAGATAGACAGATATACACACAGAGGTGTATGCATATGTATGTGTGTATAAAATGTACCTGTTTTAATTCGTATTTTAAATCTGTGGTAAATAAATAGAAACAACAAAAAATCAACAAGAAACAACAAGAAAAAGAATATAGATAAAGCTACCTAGATAGAATGGTCAGGAAAGATGTTGCTGAAAAGCGACATGAGGAGTCTTGAGGAATGTGAGAATTCCTGGTGTGCCAAGAGCAGAGGCTGGAGAATTCCAGAGAGAAGAAGAGCATGTGTGAAGGTTCTGAAAGCAATGAAAGCAATCTTGGGGTGTTCAAGGACATTAAAGGGTCTACTGTTGTTGGAAAAAGGGAGAAGGTAGCCCAAGGTGAGTTAAACCCAAGGCCAGACAAAGACTGAATCATAATGGATTTATGAGACCTAGAAAAGTATTGGTGCATTATTCTAAGTGCAAAAAGAAGGGATTTTAGAGAGTAATTTATGATTTCAAAGATTTCAATGGTTTGTAAGTGGAGAACAGATTGGAGGGAGTTTATCGTAGAACCAAGAAGAAGGATCCTGCTGTGGCGCCAGGCAGCTGAGAATGGAGGCTTAAATTAAAATGGTGACAGTGAAGACAGGTAAAAATGAATATAGTTAACATATACTTGGAGGAAGAAAAGTAGAACAATATACTCGATCAGTCTGCTGCTAATGTATTCTCTATGAAAACTTCCAAGTCTGCTATTTGTAATATTCTCTTAGAGTTATAACTTTAACAAAAACCCTAAGAGAATTTATTAAGGAAAATCAGAACATCAGATATCACCAGGGAAGTGTTAGTGCTATATGTGCATCAAATAAAATTGGCCTGATCCTAACTAGATTAGCCAGTTTTATTCACTTTCCTCGCCTGTTGACTAGAGTTGATAAACATCATTTTTGAATTTGCTATACTCCAATCCCTTTACTGCTACATTTAATGATAATGTAAATAGCTTTTATTAAAAGTATTTGGGTTATATTCCAATGCTTTGGGATTTGAGGAAAAATTTTGCCCCCCCCCAAAAAAAAGTTAATGAGAATATCCTCAATAGACCACTGGCATATTATTTACGTGATTTTTTAGGCACTGCATCATAAAATTATTTGGGCTTCACAGGAAAAAAATTCAGCCTATAAAAAGTACGTCTCTCTCCAAAAACTCTTTCATGATCCAATGTTTCACTGATTTTTATTCTTATAACTGTGCCACATAAAGGTAAAATCTGCCACTAGCATTTTTTTATTTCTTTATGCTTTGAGAAATATAAAAAAATTGGGAATTTGTAGGAGATACTAATAATTTTAAAATTCGTGGAAGTATTTTTTTCTTGAATTATGGTTGACGTACAATGTTATATTAATTTCAGGTGTGTAACATAGTGATTCAACAATTCTATACATTACACAATTCCTACTATGATAAGTTATCATCTGTCACCAAAGCTATTATATTATTGACTATATTCCCTATGTTGTACTTTTCATCCCCACATCTTATTTATTTTATAACTGGAAGTTTGTACCTCTAACTCCCTTTCACCTATTTCACTCATCCCCCTAACCCCCTACCCTCTGGTAACTACTAGTTTGCTGTATTTATAACTGTTTTTGTTGTTGTTGTTGTTATTGTTGTTCTTTTTTTTTCTTTAGATTCCACATGTAAGTTAGATCATACAGTAATCATCTTTCTCTGACTTATTTCACTTAGCATAATACATTCTAGGTCCATCCATATTGCTGCAAATGGCAAGATTTCATTCTTTTTTATGGCTGAGTAATATTCCATTGTATTATACCACATCTTCTTTCTCCATTCATCTATCCAGGAACACCTGGGTTGCTTCCATATCTTGGCTTTTGTAAAGAGTGCTGTAATGTACACAGAGGTACCTATATCTTTATGAATTAGTGTTTTGTCTTCTTCAGGTAAATGCCCAATAGTGGAAGTACTAGATCATATGGTACTTTTCCTCTCTATTGAGGAAACTCCATACTATTTTCCACAGTGGCTGCACAATTTACATTCCCACCAACAGTGCACAGGGGTTCTCTTTTCTCCTCGTCTTCACCAGCACTTTTTATTTCTTACCTCTTTGATACTAGCCATTCTGACTGGTGTGAGATGATATCTCATTGTGGATTTGATTTGAATTTCCCTTATGATTAGTAATATTGGGCAACTTTTCATGTGTTTATTAGCCATCTCTATGTCTTCTTTGGAAAAATGTCTATTGAGGTCCCTTGGTTTTTTCTTATTGTAGCCATGAATAGTTACCACATCTTAACAACAATTAATACAGTACTAATACAGCAGTTTTCATTCAAAAGTTCATGTATTAGATGTTGGGTAAAGGGATGATATTCCATTTTCAATCATGTGGTTCATCTTGGAAATCCTCTATGGTGAACCAATTTTTTGTTGAATAATTCAGCATTTGTAACACTCTATGCAAAACGTTAAAATTCTATAACAAATGAGGAAATGACCCTATGGAAATTACTTCATAATTTATAACAATAATCCCAAATCAGCTACAGTCCCTAGAATTGCCATATAAATTCTCAGAAAAATTAAGATATTTTCTTTTCTTTCTTTCTTTTTTTTAAGATTTTTTATTTATTTTTTTTTTTTTTGGAGAGAGAGAGAGCACATGAGCAGGAGAAAGGGCAGAGGGAGAGGCAGAGAATCTCAAGCAGACTCCACAATCAGCACAGAGCCACATGTGGGGCTCAATCTCACGTCCCTGAGATCATGACCTGAGCCAAAACCAAGAATCAGACACTCAGCTGACTGAGTTACCCATGCTCCCCAAATTAAGATATTTTCTATTCTCTTAATGGCAAACATAGTTTGAAAGCCTCACAGTACATAGTTCAGAAATGCCAAACACGATTCCTTTCATAAGTCTGTTAGAAAAAACAGGATCTATATATATTTCACATAGGCACTGGTCCAGGGTATAAAATTATTTTTCAGATAACCCAATCCCTCTTTAAAGGGTTTATTGATTTGCCTTGACCTGAATGACAGCCTAATTTTCTTAAAGTGATTACAGGATAAAAAAAAAAAAAAAAAGTAACATCAAGGTCATGTCTACAGTGAAGATAGGACTGTACCATAGTTTCTAACCTTAAAGATGAGGCAGGTTTCAAAAGCCTGGCTCACTTCCTAGAAACCAGCTAAAAATTCCACTCATGCCATAATATACATGATATATGAACAATATTTCTAGGTAAAAACTGAGTTTAAAAATCACATTATATTTTCCTTGCTATACGAAAAAAAGGGAAAGACTCTAAAATCACTGAAATGCCTCTTAATTGATTCCATCTTTGTGGCAGTGGCAGAAAGGTAAACCCCATTGAATCTTGCATATGAAATTATTAAATGGTACAAGGAGTAGGCAGGAAAGAAAGAAAATTGGAAGAGGGAGAAACAGAAATGGACACAGGAAATCCAGCTCTGATGATGATACTTTTCTTCCATATTTGTCCAAGGGCAGGACATATACATGTAAACTCATTTAAATGTGCACTTAAATAAAACAACAGAAGAGATATATGGGGCGCCTGGGTGGCTCAGTTGGTTAAGCGACTGCCTTCGGCTCAGGTCATGATCCTGGAGTCCCAGGATCGAGTCCCACATCAGGCTTCCTGCTCGGCAGGGAGTCTGCTTCTCCCTCTGATCCTCCTCCCTCTCATGCTCTCTGTCTCTCATTCTCTCTCTCGCAAATAAATAAAATCTTAAAAAAAAAAAAAAAAAAAAAAGAAGAGATATAAATGTCATTTTGCACATGCTAAATTTGTAAAAGAAAAATTATGGTGATTATTTTTCATTTACTTAGCATTTTACCATTGAGAATGAGGACCAGGAACATAAAAATAATGCACATTAATATAAATATGATTTGCAAGAAAGAATGCTGTTAGATTGTTTTTCTTTGTGAAAGGGAGATTCTCAAGGAAACCAGATCACTTGAGAAATAGTTTGTGAGACCACGTGGCAGTTGCCACCTGCAATCCAGTCTTCAACCACAGCCAGAGACAAACAAAACAGACATTTATTTATTCTATCTAAGGAAGTTATAAATTGCAGAACACACCCCACGCCATTTAGAACTCTCAAAACTGGGTTCTTTTTCATTTTTGTTTCATTTTGTTTTTGTTTTGCTGTTGCTGTTATCCTCCTGAGGATGCCCAGTGAAACTGACAAAATGAAAAGGGCTGGGACACCTGCTTATGGGAACAACAAAAAAGGAGCAGATGAGGTTACTGTATCTCATTTTGCAACCACAGCACAGAGAGAGAAGTATTTAAAGGAGGAAGGAGCTCTCCCTAGCTGATAAAAGGAAATACAAGAAAAGACAGAATCTGAACACATGGCAAGTCCTTGGGACTGAGAAAAAGCGAAGTAGGTTCCAAGAGGACCATAGTCAACGGTACCAAATGTGCCTAATAGTTCCCACTCTACAGTTATTGTGAGACTAAAAAAACATGCGGAATAAATGTCCAGAACATAATACATACTAAGTTAATAATAAATGGTAATCCTCATTCTTTAAATAGATTATTTTTTAAATTATGCCTATATATAAAGCAGTTTCTATTGAGTGGAAGGTGACTGGCATGTCAGATAGTTCAGAATTCAAAAGAAAGATAGAAGCATTCAGCAATCAGAAATTTTTTTTTTTTTTAAAGATTTTATTTATTTGAGAGAGAGAGAATGAGAGAGAGCGAGCACATGAGAGGGGGGAGGGTCAGAGGGAGAGGCAGGCTCCCTGCCGAGCAGGGAGCCCGATGCGGGACTCGATCCAGGGACTCCAGGATCATGACCTGAGCCGAAGGCAGTCGCTTAACCAACTGAGCCACCCAGGCGCCCCAGCAATCAGAAATTTAATGGACATGTGAATGAGGAACTTCAGTACCAAGGTAGTCTTCGAAGCCAAACTGAGGTCCATTGAGGAGTTGGTAAGCAAACTAAAACCACACTGTACCTGTTAGGATGACTAGTATCCAAAATAAATAAATAAATACATACATACATATATACATAAATACATACATACATACATAATACATACATACATACATACATACATAAGATATTGGTGAGGGAACCCCTTTGGTGGGAATGCAAATTCTCAGCCATTATGGAAAACAGAGCATAGATACCCTCCAAAAATTATGCATAGAACCACTATATGATCCAGCAATCCCACTTCATGTATATACCCAGAAGAATTGAAATCAGGATCTTGAGATATCTGCACGCTCATGTTCACTGCAGCATTATTTATAATAGCAAAGACATGGATAATCTAAATGTCCACAGACAGATGAAAGGATAAAGAAAATACGGTATGTGCATAAAATGGAATATTACTAAGCTTTAAAAAAATCATGCCATTTGCAACCACATGGAGGAACTTGGGGGACATTATACTAAGTGAAATAAGCCAGACAGAGAACAAATACTATAGAATCACACTTACTGTATAAGGAATCTAAAATAAACTCATAGAAGCAAAGAATAGAAGGTGGTTACCAGAAGCTAGGAGAAGGGGAAATCGGGAGGTGTTGGTCAAAGGGTATAAAGTTGAGTTCTGCAAGACAAGTAACTCCTAGAAATCTACTGCTAAGGCGGTGCTGCTCAACGAGAGGCAGTTTTGCCTCCGTGGAACATTATGTGACTTTTAGTTGATATAACAGAAGGTGTATGTGTCACATCTGCTCAGCGTCCTAAAATGCACTGCACAGAACCTCATGACAGAGGATTATCTGGCAAAAATGTCAATATTGCTAAGTTTGAGAACCCTGGGCTAAAAGGTTCGAGAGAAGGTTTATTAAAAAAATGAGGTGTTCACTTAAATAAAATATATATGAGACACACAGTCTAGCTAAAGAAACAAGATCTCTAAGAAGGCAGAATTTGTAAATTAAAAAATAAAGAAAAAGAAGTCTCTTCCCACCAGTCCTGACCCCTAGCCCCTGCTAGAGACACTTAGGGTTGGTCCCTCTAGAACCAAGTGGAAAGACTAATGCTGGGGTAGAGACTGAACACGGGATAGCTTCGTTGCCACACTGGTCTTTGTAGAGACAAAAACAGAATATTCTCATAGACACAGAAAGCAAAGATGTAGATTTTTTTTAAATGGCACATGATAGGGATTTCAATATGATCACCGTGAACTTTCCCTTAGGAAGAAAGATTCAGACATATAGTCTTCTTATAAGGCTACTGCTCAGAGGGTTAATGAAAGAAGTATTTGATAGGTTTTAAAGTTGAAAGAGACTGTTCATATTGGATATGCCATCTATAATACAAGCCTCCAGTATATTGTTTGGTAAGGATGTTTCCCTTTATTAAGTGATAACTGATGAAGTGGTTAAGTCAGAAATTTTGAAGAGAGAGAAGTCTGAGACTTAATCATAACCCCTTTAATTACTTGCTAATGTAATGTTGGAAAACTCATTTAATCTTAAGGGGCCTTATCCCAAACAACTCTTTTAAAGCTATTGACTTAATTAAATTAAATATAATAAATTAAATACAATGGGATATGCTAATGTATACAGTAACCATATAACAACTATAATTGTTTCTTGCCATAAGATAAAAATTAATGAATTCATTGTGGCTTCCCCAAAATATTAAATTGGACAAACAAAAATGATAATTTTAACTCTATTTTCATTTAGTATTTTATTGTGCTTAGGGAGACTAATTTTGCCATACTGGTAAATGTGCAACTACTTCTAAAGGGACTAAAGGCTTAAGTAGAATATTTGCCTCAGTAAGCAAGAAAAAGTTGGGCTCACTGCACAGTTCAGAATATATAATAATGCAATTCTTTGTCAGCACTGTGTAAGCGGGTTCAATATTTGTATAGAACGATATTGTACAATATTTAATAAATCACACACTATGAGAGACAACTCTCAATAAAAATGCAACTGTTCCAGAATATATTTTGCTGAAATCCCATTCCCTCACAACATTAGTTGTCAGTCTATTAATAAGTTCCATGCATGCCAAATAGAGTGTCCTTCTTTTCCTGCTAAGAGCAAGTAAAAAGGAAAAGAAAAATAAATGTCTCTTAATATTGCTTTGAAAGCTAAATTAAACTACTTCCTCCTCACTTACTAAGCCTATTGACTATATCAGTTAGCTTTGTGTCTTACAATCATTAGTCAGTCCTAATGTTCTGGAAAATTTAGTATACATATATCAATTAGTTTAGGGTGATGTTCAGAAAATGGGACTCTTCTTAGATCCCCTGTATAAAAATACCACCTGTTCAGTGTGTCCATTGTAGTTACCTTACATTGAAAATGAGAGCCAAGAAAAAACATTATAGAGTCTTGTGTCCTGAATATGTTAAATTTACTTTGAAAGTGTGTGTCTGTGGGGGCACCTGGGTGGCTCAGTCGTTAAGCGTCTGCCTTCGGCTCAGGTCATGATCCCAGGGTCCTGGGATCGAGCCCCGCATCGGGCTCCCTGCTCAGCGGGAAGCCTGCTTCTCCCTCTCCCACTCCCCCTGCTTGTGTTTCCTCTCTCGCTGTGTCTCTCTGTCAAATAAATAAATAAAATCTTAAAAAAAAAAAAAAAAAAAGAAAGTGTGTGTGTGATGATTAGATGAAAGACTACTTTGGTCAAGAAAGAAAAGTTCTTAGGACTTTTGCATCTAGTATTTTGTTATATATCTGAATAGCACTGATTTCAAAATCAAAATTCCATATGCAGATATGTTCATAGCAGTGTTATTTATAAGAACAGATGTGAGGAGTAACCTAATTCATCAATAAAATTACAACTATGAGAATTAACAGTGTTGTACAAAGAGAATATCTGTAGTCCAAGGAGAAAAATCTTAGATACAATGTATAAAGAAAATAAACTAAAACCACTAGTAATACATTAAACAATAAACAGACAAGATCTGTAGGAAGGAAATATTAAAAATCTACAGAGATAAAAAAAGGAGACTTGAATAGACTCAAACATATATTGTTTTCATGGAATGGAAAAGTCACAGTAGTAAATATGTCAATTATTTCAATTACTCTAAATTAATACTAACTGAATACATATTAATTACCGTATGGACAGGATTATATAAAATATTTTTTAATTATTCAAAAATTCTTTAGGATAAAAATATGAAAAAAATAGCTTTGGACTTTTTTGAGAAGGAAGAATAATGAGGGAGAACTAGCTTTAGTGAAAAATGCAAATTCATTACGAAACTACATTAATTCAGATTGACCCTGGCTTATTTACAGGAGAGACAGCTACAGAGAATCCAGCAAAATCAGTACACGAAGCTGGAAGCTGGATTATTCAATCAGAGGTTCAGGTGACAAGTACTTAGCCCTTTGAGAAAAATATAAACACTAATTTCACATAAACCAAAAGATATTCTTAAATGAAATGAAATGAAATTCTAAACCTGCTGGTAACATTTCTTTAAGTAATTTTTAAGTGAAGGGGGTTTTTCTATAAATTAATTAAAAACCCCAGAAATCAAAACAGGTTTACAAACCTGTCAATACAAATATATCTAGCCTGAAATAAATGTATGTATGCATGTGTGTGTGCGTGCTTTCCAATGACAACAAAACTAGGAAGAATTCTAAGGCAACAATTTGATAGGTGGTCTACTGGAAGGGTAGGCCTTTGATAGGATAAGTGAGACAGATTCAGGGCTCCTAATGCTGATATGACTGATCTGAAATAGGTAACTATTTGAAGCTCCAGCTCATACATAAAATGGGGAAGATAACATCATAGAGTTAACTTATGATGTCTATAAGGTTATTAGAACATAATAATCTTCACATAAGATAATAAAATAATAGCTATTTAAAAAAAAAAATACATAGTTAAGGTTAATAGCAGTGAAGCTCTGTGACTTCTATGGTCCCAGCGACTTGTACCAGAGTGGCAACCCCCATCTGGTGCTTTGACTCCAAGCCTCATGTTGTCTGTGTAAACACTGTATTTTTTTTTAAGATTTTATTTATTTATTTGACAGAGAGAGAGAGATAGTAAGAGCAGGAACACAAGTGGGGGGGCGGCAGGCAGAGGAAGAAGCAGGCTTCCGGCCGCTGGGCAGGGAGCCCGACATGGGGCTCAATCCCAGGACCCTGCGATCATGACCTGAGCTGAAGGCAGACGCTTAACCACTGAGCCACCCAGGCGCCCCTAAACATTGTATTTTTAACCACGAAAATGAAAATGCAAGATTATGTCAAGTAACTTCTCTAAGGAACATTAACTAGACTACATTTTACTCTTTCAAATTAAATTTATACCGTCGTTTTTTAACTACAGTAATTTACTGGAAATAAATTGCTGTAATTGATGTGGGAAACAAAGGCAGGAGAACAAATATTAAATTTCCTTATTACTGAGGGCCTGGGTGGCTCAGTCGGTTAAAGGTCTGCCTTCCAGCTTAGGTAATGATCCCAGGGTCCTGGGATCAAGCCCCTCGTCGTGTGTTGTCGAGCTTCCTCAGCGGGGAGTCTGCTTCTCCCTCTGCCCCTCCCCCCTACTTGTGCTAGATTGTGCTCTCTCTCGCAAAAATAAATAAATAAATGAATTTCCTTACTAACTACAGCCCGTTGACAAGTCCTTGAAACAGGCCTCTAGGGAATCAGCTGCCTCGATGTTAATACTTTGCTAAGGGCAAAAGGGAATCTTAGCCCAAACCCAGGATCCTGTAAGTCTACTTTAACATATAAAAATTCCTTTGGAAACTTCCTTTATCTCTAGCCCCCAAGATACATGTTGGCAATCATCCCCCAAACATATGACCCATCTGACTCAGGTTTTATTAGACAGTAATGAATGACCTTTTTCTAACAATAGCTAGCCCCCTCGAGATCCTGGAAACCTTGCTTCCAAAATTCCTTAGAGACTTATGCTATCCCTAACCCCCTCTCAACTTGAAAGTATATAATGGGCCACTCCTCATGACCCCAGTGCAACTTTTTCTGCCCACGGTCCTGTCCCTGTGCTTTAATAAAATCACCTATTTGCACCAAAGACATCTCAAGAATTCTTTCTTGGCCAGCGGCTTCGAACCCTGAGGTCTTTCCTACATCTTCATGAAATACATTTTAGTTTCTTAAAAATTATTTCAGAATACAGCCTGAAAAATATACAACTGATTGCTGTTCTCTGTATGATTAGTATCCTACCATTAGATATTTAAAGTGAAAAATTCATGGCCAAAAGTTAGGAGATCTGATCAGTAAGTAAGGTTTATAAGTGAAATTCTTTTTCCCCTCCCTTTTTTTTAGGACAAGATTTTTCAAGATTCATGACTTAAGCCAAAAAAATATGTATTGTTTTAAAGTCTAGGAAGAGACCAGGTGCCTCTTCAGTATAGCATTAACAAAACACAATTCCTCAAATACTGAACATGACCATCTTATCAATAAAAACAATGAGGTGTAGCTGTTGGCAGTTACCACAAAATGTGCCCTGCTTAAAATAAACCAAAACATCCTACCCTCCCACTCACAAACCTAAACACATTTACATATCCGAGGGTGGCCATTTTTAGAACAGAGACTAAAAAAAAAAAGAAAAAGAAAGAAAAGAAAAAGATTCATTGACAGTTTCCTTTAACATTTTAAAACAATAGTAGCATTAATTGTAACCCCCAAGGGTTAGCTCTATAAAAATGCACAGCTCATTTAAAAGTAGATCATTAATGCCAATCAGGAAAGCAGTGAGTCCAGACAGAATTAATTTTTATTCCAGGGATAGGATGGAAAAGTACTGGGTGATAAAGTATACTTGAGTAACACTGGAAACAGCTGGGCAAAAGAACACTAAATAGCTAATTTGGAAGAGGGTTAGAACTGATGCATGAGTGGAACAAACTGCCTCTTTTTTTCTTTCTTTTTTGCTTTTGGATAAACCTGCACACAAGCATCGCTTGACCTAACTCTCTCCATCTACTGATGAGAAAGCTGAAGTCAAAAAGAACATTTTTCAAGGTCACAAAGCAGCTACTGTCCAAGCTGGGTCTCAAACACAGATCTCCTGATTTCCCTCTCTAGTGCTGCACCTTGCTTCGTGCCAGCAGCAGCAGGTCAACGAGATTCTAGTTCACTAGGTACTTAAACCCAGCCTTTCTGCTTACAGGGAAATGAGTCTAATGAAAACTTCAAGCCTGACTGCATTTTTCTGAGCACCTATGGTTGGAAAATGGGACCAACAAACATTTGACTATCCAGGAAAATATGACATATACGCAAGTTCTAATTGTGCAAAGTTATACTTTTAAACTCTGCCTCCCCATTCTTCTTATCTATTTTTTGTCCCTTTCATTTCTTATGAGGAAAGCTGAGTTTCTGCCTTAAGCTGTCTATCAAATCAATACTAGAGAGCAGGGGATCTGAAGGATAATAGACATTTGTGGTTTTGCTGCCCCACCTCTATCTTCCCTCCTAGAAAAACTGTATTATTTTATTTATTTAGGGGACTCACTCTTGTATGACTTTCTGTCATATGGAAAGCTGATCAGTCAGAGGATTTCCTACCTTTGGTTACTGTAGTCATTCAGTGATGGGTACATGGACCTGATCTTTCAGAGCATGTCCCACAGTTCCTCAAGAAATGGTGGAAAAAAAGAGCATTATCCTGCTGCAGGTGTTGCTAATTTGCAGGTTGGTTTCTGGACCTTCTAGCATGTCATTTTTCTCCACATGGAGAGAGACAACTTGAGAATAAAACTACAAGGGGAAAGACTAAAGAAACACCCACCAAATCCAGAGGACATTCTTTGAGCTCCTGCATCCAGCCATGCCTGAGGCCCAGAAGATTTACTCTGGACTCTTCAGTGAGACCAATAAATTCCCTCTTTATGGTGACATGCTGGGAGTTGAGTTCCTATTACTTTCAAGCAAAAAATTCCAGACAAGTGCCAGCGGTGAAACTAATGATTACAAAGGTGAGAAAAACACAGTGGTTTTCCTGAACCAATTTGATCAAACTTGCATATCAACTCTTTGAAGGCAGGATGTATTCGTCCCCTCCAGGACTCAATACAATGCTTGCCATTCTCACATCGATATTAGTTATTGCCAGTTTTGCTGCTTTCCAGTTCTCATTTCTATAGAGGTTAATTAATAAACTCATAGAGAAAAGTTTTCATCCCGTGATTTTTCTTCATTCTTTGAGCTTTTGCACTGGAGACTTTACTTCCCCTGAAAGGCGTCAGAAGATTTGAGGTACAGGGGTACGCGAATTGCTAAGAAGCCAATTCTGTCCAGCCAATGCAAATAGCAGTCTTCTCAAGGCCATTGCCGAATCCCTAGAGTCCAGCTGTCTCTTTAGATGGTGCATTTGAGGGGTGCCTCAGTGGCTCAGTCGTTAAGCGTCTGCCTTCGGCTCAGGTCATGATCCCAGGGCCCAGGGATCGAGCCCTGCGTCGGGCTCCCTGCTCAGCAGGAAGCCTGCTTCTCCCTCTCCCACTCCCCCTGCTTGTGTTCCCTCTCTCGCTGTGTCTCTCTCTGTCAAATAAATAAATAAAATTAAAAAAAAAAAATAGATGGTGCATTTTATATTTTTGGCTAAGCCTATTTATCCCTTAACTGTATTTGCTCAAGTCTTTGGATTACTGAGAGTTAAATGTTCTTAGAAATCTGGAGAGCAAGGGGCACCTGGGTGGCTCAGTCGTTAAGCGTCTGCCTTCAGCTCAGGTCATGATCCCAGGGTCTGGGATCGAGCCCCGCATCGGGCTCCCTGCTCCACGGGAAGCCTGCTTCTCCCTCTCCCACTCCCCCTGCTTGTGTTCCCTCTCTCGCTGTGTCTCTCTGTCAAATAAATAAATAAAATCTTTAAAAATATATATATAAAAAAAGAAATCTGGAGAGCAAGTCAGAGACCTTAGGTATGAAAATCATCTCTTTGAATGTACAAACTCTGTGTCCTCCCCACGGTGATCCCCATTCTAGAGTGCAGAGTCTAATTCTTTCAACATAGTATGCATTAAAATTGCATGTTTAAATTTATATATTCAAGAACACATAATTTGGGGAGCTGAAATACTTTGTATTGTGAATATGCAGATGAATAATTACAAGATCCTCATGGTCAGTATTAACAATGCCATTTAACATGTACATGCATTTTGCCATTATTAAAGAATGCTTCTATATGTTATCTCATTGTATTCTCACCAAAAAAAAAAAAAAAAATTGTGCAGGAAAAGTGATGATAGGGCTGAAAAGGTTAAGTGACTTGTAGGAAGCCATAGAGTAAGTGAAAAATGGGAGTGCAGACTAGAAAAAACAGACGCGTAAGTCAGTTCATGGATTCCTTCCAACATTCTTTCCTCCTTCCCCCAATTTTTAAATAGGATACCAGTTTTCGTTTAGTTTAGCTTTTTAGCTAAAACAATCCTACAGCACCTATATAATAGCAATAACACTAAAAAAAAAGTCTTGACTTCCAAACTTTGAGGACAAGAACTTTTCTAATGAGTCATTCCGTGGGTACAGCCCTTCCCATGATTCAAATCAATCTGTCTCTGAGGGAAACCTCTCTTCTCTGTCAGGGGGAAAGATTCAATAATATAATTTCCTCTTAATTTCACAGCTTTTAAATACGTTGCTGGGAAATTGAATCACATCAAAATGGCACCTGCATTCATTTTAAGTTCACATTTGAACGTTAACATCAGGCTGTGCTCAGTGGAAGTCTCATCTAATCCTCTCTTTCTTCCTTCTCCAAGGGTGATGAGGCTTCTTTAGAAACTCGTCTCTGATATAAAGGCTTTGGTATCATTTCCTCTGCAGACTTGACTTATGTTTTCAGATATTTGTCACGGGATTCTTCCTTATAAAAATCGGTGCCTATAGGCTGCACAGGAAGGAGTTACCTCCAGGTGCAGACTCTAGGATGCCATCGCTACTTAGGGGAAAGATCTTCTTTCCCAGCAGCTCCCCATCTCATCTGTAGGTCCCAGCTTTTAATAGAACTCATTGGTTTGTTCTTCGCCTCTTAAATTTTTGCCCCCCCAAATCCACCTAAACCTCATTTTTTCAAACAGCTTCCATGGAGACTTCTCACACACTGTGAATGCAATTAATAAAATTCTTCCAGGGAATAAGTTTTTGCATTTCCCAAATGTTTGGTGAATGATCAGACTGCCTACATCAGTAAAATTACACTTAGAAATCTATTTCTTAAAATTTTTAAAAAAATTTAAAAACACCCTGAAACATAGAAAAAAGTTATTCTAAAGATGATCATCACATTATATGTAATAATAAAAAAATAAAATAAAAAAAGGAAGAAACATCCAATAGGATTATAAGTGAATTACTACATAGCTACTCAATGGAAACAGCCTAGACATTAAGCAGATATTTGTACAGAACTTTTACTAGGGGAAAAACTATAATATTAAGGGAAAATTATTTTAAAAACCTAATAAACAATATTCTAAATATGTACATAGAAAAAAGAATACATGGAATACATCAAAAAGTTAAAAGTAATTACCTTCGCAGTGCAAGATTAAATATTTGTATTTTTAGAACATATTTTTCCTAATTCATTTTCAAATAATTTAGGTATTTTTTAAATGAATTTTTCATTTGTTTAAAGTCTTAATTGTCCCTCACAACTGTATCTTGATTTGAAGGATTTTAGATCAAAAGCGATTTTCATTTTTTACTCCAGATATATTACACCATTGTCTTCTGCCAAGGTTCTGCCATTTTGATGAATGATTGTAATCTAATTCTTTTCTGAAGACAAACTTTGTTTATTTTTCCCAGAAAATTTTAAGATTTTGTAAATTTTTTTTCTCAAATGTTACAAGTCTTATAATTGTTATCTTATTTACCAGTGTATGAATTCCTATGAAGATTTGGACTTTTTACCATAATTGATAAATTTTTAAAAATAATTTTATTCCTTTGAATATTTTATTTCCCCTAGTATCTCAGTTTTTCTCTAGAAAACTTTATAAAGCTATATTGGGATCTCATTTTCCTTTCCTGATTGTTAGTAGAAATTTTAATTTGTATAACCTATTTTATAAATCTATATTTCAGCTTAATTCCTTCTGCTATTCAGGAATTTTTAAACATTATCTTTTTATTTTAAAATCAAGATGTTTAAGTGTATGCCTTTTAAATATCTCTTTAGGTATGTTTTCTTAAAAAAAAAAATTATATAAGAAATGTCCATGATCTACAATTGGTGATTTCTCATGGCAAACTCTTTTATGGATGTGATATCTTCCCTTGTCTCTAAAGCTAAGAACTGTACTTATTTTAAAGTCTCATTTGTGCCTTGACTTTTTTAGTTTTGTTTGATTTATTTTTTATTTTAATGCTTCTCATCTATTGATTGATTGTTTTTATTCTTTTTTTTCCAGAACTTTTTGGTGACCATTGATTTGATGTTCAGTGTAGCTTTGAAATTTCCTCTTGGGTATCTGTGGACATTGCTTCAGTTCACTATAATTTGTATCTGCTGATAGTGAGAAAAGTGCCAAAATTACTGTGGATAGTGGAGAAAGAGGTATTCCCTGGATTAAAGTTCTCTCCTGGGAACTGGGTATCTTCTCTTCCCTTTCTGGTACATGTATACTTTAGACACACCTCTCATTTCCAGCATTATTATTACTTTTTGGTTTCTTAATCAATTTTTTTAAAAAAGTCAAAAGAAAAATATAATGAATCTATAAATGCCCTTTACTTAGGTTCACAAGTGGTTAAATTTCACCATAAATGTCTATTAACCCCAACGTGGGGCTCAAACTCATGACCCCAAGATCGAGAGTCATATGCTCTACTGACTGAGCCTGAGCCAGCCAGGTGCCCCAAATTTCACCGTATTTGTAAAAGCATTATTTTAAAATGCAAGAGCCAAAAAATGAGTCTTAGGGAAATGTGAACCTATATCTCATCAATCCAAAAAAGAGAGGCTAATGGATATATATATAATAGGATGGATTTTCAACACAAAGGAAAACCGAGCCACTAGTGTTCTAGCAACACTCAAATCCAATGCACTGAGAAGCATAGCTGTGCCGACAAGGAGACGAGAGAGGAACACACAGGTACATGCTAACTCAGGAACTCCAGCTCTGCAAGGTAACATCTAATCCAAGCATCTGTCTGTAGCCCACTGAGCAGAACCCACAGACTCTAACAAGGATGATAACTGTTTCAAAAAGGCACCAAGTGTTGAGTGTGTTTCTAAGTTGGCACAATCCTCAAAGTTTCATTCAACTTCACAGGCCAACAACAGATTTATCTTCCAATTAGCAATCACATCTCAATGAAGCCAAGTAGTTCAAGCTGCAATTCTCCTGTGAGTTAATATTTTATTATTGCCTGAAGATTAGGGAGAGCCAGAAACAAGGGAAAAAACATATACTGTGTTTTTAGATTAGCATGTTAAATTTCAAAAAATGTAAAAAGAATGATGTGAAATATTTCTGTTTCATAAAGTATCTATCTATCTTTAACTTGGCTAAAATCAAGTTGTCTCTAAAGTTAGTTTTCTCCTCTGAAACGTATGGCTTCAATGTTGATGGTAGAGTAAAATTACTGAGCAGTGTGTGACTGTCATTCATGCAGAAAATGCACTTCTTTAACATACAAGAATATAGAGATTGAAATGTCTGGATTTCTGATAAACTATCTCTCCCATCTCCTGAATATATGAATCAATTTATAATTCAAGCGTTTATGTAGGCAGAATTATTTTATGTCTTCCATCAGAAGATGCCCAAATGTTTTTTGAAAGTAGTCTAATTAAAAAGAATAGAGTTTAGAAATATCACCAAACTGTTCCTCTATTTGCATCCATTAACATAAAAAAAATTAACTGGAAGGACACCCCTGCTTAATTGAATGTTTCTGGGTAACTGAAGATTACAGTGAATGTATTTTCTGTTTCAATATAGGTAGTGTGTACAAAGTCTTTCTGAAAAGACTCAGTGCACATTCTTATTTAGAAAGAAACTTTAAGATAGAACTACCCTACAATATAGCAATTACACTAGGTATTTACCAAAAGGATATAAAAATACAGATTCGAAGGGGTACATGCATCCTGATACTTATAGCAGCATTATCAACAATAGCCAAACTATGGAAAGAGCCCAAATGTCCATCGGCTGATGAATAGATAAAGAAGATATGTATGTATATATGTATGTATGTACAATGGAATATTACTCAGCCATCAAAAAGAATGGAATCTTGCCATTTGCAATGACGCGGATGGAGCTAGAGTTATTAAGCTAAGCGAAATCAGTTAGAGAAAGACAAATACCATATGATCTTACTCATATGTGGAATTTAAGAAACAAAACAGATGAACATATGGGAGGGGGAAAAAAGAAAAAAGAGACAGAGGGAAACAAACCGTAAAAGACTCTTAATGATAGAGAACAGAGGGTTGATGGAGGGAGGGAGGTGGGGACTGGGCTAGATGGGTGATGTATTTTAAGGAGGGCACTTGTTATGATGAGCACTAGGTGTTGTATGTAAGTGATGAATCAGTGAATTCTTATCATGAAACCAATATTGTACTGTATGTTAAGTAACTAGAATTTAAATAAAATCTGAAAAAAAGAAACTTTATAAGCAGCATTTTTCACCTAAGTCCATAGCCTCTCCCCAAGCAATCCACATAAAATTGAAGGTACCAGTCAACTTGGTTGAGGAGAAATTATACCTTTATTTTTACTAAGCTATAGCTAAAATTAAGAATTTCTTTCCTTTATGAATTCCAGCAACAAATCATGGTATTAGCAGTTGCTGTGACTTTGTCCCAAGTAGAAAAACATATTTCACATCACATTATGGTTGTGAAAGATAACCTAGGTATGTAGCTTATGCTCATTAATACATTAAAATCACAGACTTTATCGGACCCAGTGCTAGGTCCTCTTATGTGACTTGTTGTCTATTGCTTTATAGCAAAGTTGGCACAAACTTAGTGGGTTTGAAACTTAATGGGTCAAGTGTCCAGGCACAGTTTAACTGGGTCCTATGCTCAGGGTCTGACAGGTGGAAATCCAGTCAGGTTCGTGATCTCATCTGAGGTTCAGGGTCTTGTTTCAAACTCACATGACTATCTGCAAAATTCATTTTCCTACAGTTATAAAATACATGGTGACTTGCTTCTTCAAGGCTAGCAAGAATGTTTCTCACTTGCTTCCAGTCTCCTCAGACTTTCTTTCAAAGGTTTCACCTGATTAGGCCAACCCACTCAGGTTAATCTTCCTTTTGCTTTCTCAAAGTAAACTGATTGTGGATCTAAGTACATCTGCAAAAATTTCTTCACCTTTGCCATTTAACCTAACATAATCACAGAAATGGCCTTCATCATATTCAGACATTCTATTCATACCCAAGGAGAGGGGGGTTATACAAAAGGAAACAGGAATCCTGGGATCATCCTAGAATCCTTCCTACCATATTATGTAATACACTAATGAAGAAGCAGGTACATTACAAAATCACAAATACTTTTCATAATATTTTAATATTATAACTATTATAATAAATTGGCTCTCTTTTTAGCCTATGCATTTTATTTTATATTTTAAAAATATTATTCTGAGAACTGTTTTTACAGTTCAGAAAAAAAACAGGTTTTACAGCTGTCAAAATGATTTATGGGGAAAAAAAATTAAAAATTTTAGTTCTAAAAGCATACCATTTACTCAATTGCTCAGTGCAAAATTTAAAACTCATCTTGCTTTCACTAATAATCTATATTTAACATATCAGTTTGTCCTGTCAGCTTTCCCTTTCAAACATCTCAAATTTAATCACTTCTATCACCATCCCACCATTCCCCCCAATTATGCCTCCATTATCTCTCACTTTTAGCCTTTTTTGTTTTTTTCTCCACATATCATTAGCTTTTTGAAGAATGTTAATCAAATCAGCTCCCACATCTGCCTAGAAGATTCCACTAGTTTACCATTACACCAAGAAAAAAATATTATTTATTATGTCTGTAGAGCAAAGCCTTTGACAAGATAATGTCCCATACTCTGCTCCCAGCTCTAGAAGATTCCATGTCCTAATCCCCAGAACCTGTGGAAAATAACATGGATGGCAGTATGGACTTCGCAGATATAGATAAGGTTACAGACATTAAGACAGGGAGATTATCCTGGATTATCCAGGTGGGCTCAATCTAATTACATGAGCTCTTACAGAAAGAAAACTTCCTCTGGCCACAAGCAGAAGAAAGATGATGTGGAAAAACAGAAGGGAGATCAGAGAGATTCAAAGTGTGAGGAGGATTTGGCCCATAGCTTTGAAGTTGGAGAAAAGGATCTTCCAGCATAGGAATAAGATGGCCTCTACAATGACAACCAGCTGATATCCAGAAACAAAAGGGCGGGGGGGGGGGGGGGGGGATGCAGTCCTACAACAGCATAAAACTCAATTATTCCAAGAGCTGGAATGAGCTTGGAAGCAGATTCTTCCTCAGGGCCTCCAGAAAGGAATAAAGCCCCGCCAAGACCTTGAAGTTGGTCTGGTGACCCATGTGTCAGATAGGCCTACAGAGCTGTCAGATAATAAATTTGTTTTAAGCCACTAAGTTTGCTATAATTTGTTACAGAAGCAATAGGAAACAAATTCAACGTCCATTTTGGCTCGGTAAGCAGGCCATCACTAAGTTAATTATGAACTCTTTCTTTCCTTATTAAAACTACTTAGCCACATGGGCCATCCTGGTTTGAGCCTCCAAATTTTTGGCAGTTCATTGCAAAACAATAACACATTAATACAACGAGAATATCTGCTTTGATACTACCTAGTAGCCAATCAGTAGTTACAATGTATCTTCCTAGAAAGTGAGCACACACCTGATCAGTATTAGGAAGCTGATATCAATAGATGTACCTTATTCATTTTAAATTTTACCTGTTTTGAATAATAGAGACCTTTAAACAATTATAGAAACCAAGTTCTTGGATATATGCCTTGATTTCTTAAGGAAATGAACAAGGACTTTGAAGCCAGCAAAACTTTGTTCAAATCTTGTTGATTTTGCATAGTGGGCAAATCATTTAATTCCAGAGTGCCAGATCCCTAGTTTGCAAAACTAGGACAATCTTTAACAAGGGAAGTAGAGGAAAATAGAGTAATTATGGTAAAAGCTCACTTAGCACAGTGCCCAATGTATAGGAGACACTCAAAAAGTGTTGGTTTTCTAAACTGGTCCCAGAAGTTGATAAGAAACATAGCAGATGATTCTTTTAGGGGGAAATATCACTCATATACAAATTCCAATGGACAGATGGATTGGTTACTATGTTCTAAACACTGACTCTATTCTAGCCTTTCCAACCACACTTTTGTTTACCCTTGAGATTTCCTACATAGCCTAGAAACTCAGCAATGTATCACTTGACTCTGCATACATTTCTCTATGATCTCAAAAGTACAATAGTTGACCTAATATTTTATCAATTTTCATCCTTTTACATTTTATAACAACCTCTTAAGTACCTACAATCTAAAGAGATTATAATCTCCAGGTCATAATCCAAAATATTTCCTGCACCTCTAATTTTCAAGAACACTTTATAAAACAGAAAAGCTGCAATGTTGATATCCTTGTGTCAGAAAGTATATAGATAGCTGTTTCCCAAGTCCTTTTTCAGTTTTTTAAGGTGCTTCAAGTAATGAAATCATGCATAATTATAACTCTAAATTCTATTTGACAAAAGACCAACTTTTGTCTTAACTTCTGACAAAAGTACCTGTTGGCACAACCGAGCTCAAAGTCTTTAAGTCTACCAGTGTGAAATCGAAACGAAGACATCAGAATCACACATGTTACTCTTATATTTTCCTGCAGCATGTTAGTCTTCCTCTTCTAATATAATGAAATTATATAGCTCAATTTTTGTTCATTGATGGCTCATTCCATGTTCATTATAGATAACTCATTGTAAATATCCACCAAAATTGTTTAAAAAAATAGATTAAAAGCTAAGATACATCTTTTATTTTACTGAGAACTTTCTACCAAATTCACAATATATTCAAAAAGTTAATATAAAAGGAATGTATTTGTGGGGCACCTGGGTGGCTCAGTCGTTAAGCGTCTGCCTTTGGCTCAGGTCATGATCCCAGGGTCCTGGGATCCAGCCCCGCACCGGGCTCCCTACTCTGCAGGAAGCCTGCTTCTCCCTCTCCCACTCCCCCTGCTTGTGTTCCCTCTCTCGCTGTGTCTCTCTCTGTCAAATAAACAAATAAAATCTTAAAAAAAAAAAAAAAAGAATGTATTTGTTTATAAAAGTAAAACCATCAATCTTTTACTTCTAGGAAATTACTAATGATGAAGCTAAGATTTCGGCTACAAGGATGTTTAACAGCATCTTTTATAATAGTACATTATAGGAGATTAGTTAATTAAAATGTTAGGCATACATTATTTAATATTAACTAAGGCAAGCTCCATATGATCACAGCAATTGGATTCTGTACCTATATACTGTGTTCTTTCCAGTTACTGTAGACTGTCTGGCCTCCAATCGTGGGCCCACCTCTCTACACACGCCCCTCTTCTTCACCACACCTAGCTCAGACTCAACAGTACAGCTAAGATTATATCCAGAAATTTGCTAAAATCATTTAAATGTTTTTATTCAAACTCAACTTAAAATAGCTAACTACCAAAGGTCAGTAAATGTATTAGTGCCTGATATTGTACTTCTCCTTGTGGACATCACTTCAGTATATTATCCATTCTCTCTTCTATATTATAATCTTTCTTAAAGTACAAACTTGTCACAAAATATATGTCATTAAGAAACTATTTTAGGAAAACAAGCAAGCAAATAAATGTCTTAGCCTCACGGTACCAACTGGGTATTGTCCAATATTTCTGGTTCATTTTGTAACAAAATTGCTTTAAGGAATTATCCACATTCCAATACCTTTTTTTCCCTACTCTCTCCTAGACTCACATCATCTGTGTTTTCATCCTCAGGGATCTTTTGTAATAACTTTTTTTTTTAAGTTGCTAGTGACTTCTAGATTACTGAAACCAATGGTCAGTTCTCAATTCACATCTTACTTTTACCTATGGGCAGAATTCTATGCATTTTTCCCAGCTTTATTAAGGAATGACTGCCCAATATAATTGTATATTAAAGTGTAAAATGTGAGGACTTGAAATACATTGCGAAATAATACCAGGATCAGGATAATTGAATCATCCATGACCTCACTTAGTTACCTGTGTATGTGTGTTTGCGGTGAGAACAGTTAAGATCTACCCTCAGCAAATTTCAAGTATACAATACCATATTATCCTCTTCTCAAAATGCTCTTCACTTGGCTTCCAGGACCTGATCACCTTGCTTCTCCCCCTGCCTCAAGGTGTATGACATTCCAGCCCCTCCGCTCCCTGTATCTCTTTCTCATATACCCACCCCCGAAGATAAAGGTCATGAGCAATGCCCAGATATTAGAGGACTTCCATCCTCTGTTTACTCTCATTCTCTAGATAATCTCAGCTATTTTATGGCTGTAAATGCTGTAGGTATGCTAAAGACGCACATATTAATATAGGTAGAACCTCTTCCTTGAATTCAGACTTAGGCAGGGAAGTAACTATTGCCATCTTCATTTGGATATGTAATGGGCAATATCCTGCTTCTCCCAAACCTATCGGCTTCTCCCTCAATATTCTCCTTCTGACTGTAATACCAACTCCTTTAATTTACTCAGGTCAAATAAATAAGTAAATAAGGTTATAGTTTCCCTTGACCCATCCCTCTCGCTTTCAATATCCAATTAAGCCTCTAAAAATCATAAAAGCCACTTAAAAATATATCCAGAACCTGGTAACATATATCCACTGTTACCATCGTGGTCCAAACTACCATCATCTTCTCTTGCCTAGTCTGTTATTCGAGCCTCCTAACTGGTCTCCCTTGCCCCACCTAGAGTCTATGCTCAGAACAGCAGCCAGACTGATGTCTGCATCCCAGTCCCACCCCATTTCTTCTCTGATCAAAATTCCTTATTTGTCTCCACGGCCTCAAACAATCTGCTCCCCACTACCACCCTTTTCTGACTTAGAGCCTTAATTCCAATTTGACACAATTCTAAATGTTCCACAAGAAACATATATTGCTATTATAGAAAAAGTTTTAACAAATGTTCTAAAATGTTAACATTATTGTCTTTTTACCATCAAGTGGCTTGCCCTCTAGTAACTATGTGACATGACATCATTTGCTACATATCAAGAAATGTGGCAGGCGTAACAAGTGTCCAAAGGCACAGAGAAACATTTAAAGCATAATATTATATAAAAACAAATTTGAAGATATTTTTAATATTTGAATCATTGTCATGAAAGATCAACCCCTTCAACTCTGCCTTATGAAATCATTATGGATCTTTTAGTTTAGGCTTCAGTCATTGTTCGCCTAGAATACTGAGTATGATTCCAGCTTCACTTCCATCTAATGTAAACTATTTTATCTTTCACTTTGGCATGAGAACATCTGCAGTTTCTTAAATATTATCTATAGATCTTCATAATTGATCTTTTCTATTTTTCTACAAATGGAGTATTCTTTTCCTTCCTTCTACATGGGGTCTGTAAACCCTAACTATCTTTCTTAGTCTGTCAACAATGATAGCTCTTCTACTAAATTCCCTCCTTTTGAATTATCTTTCCTCTTAGGATCTACCTGTTAAAATTGGTAAGTATCTCACCATATTCCTCCTTGAATTATTTTGTATTTCTCCAACTTAGGAAGATGCTTTAAAGGAGTCTCTATGCCAGAAGGTATAATGCAATGAACCTGGACATTGGTTTCATATCAAAAAGTACAGAGTTTCAGTTATGAAAGATGATTAAGTCCTAAAGAGGTGTTCAGTAAAGTGTAGTTAACAATACTCTATTGTATACTTAAAATTAGAAGCATCTCTGTTACACACCACACACACACACACACACACATATATATTAGAGAGAATTTTTTTTTTTTAAGGTATTAGCTCATACTACTGTGGAGGTTTGGCAAGTCCCGAATCTACAGAGTAGGCCAGCAGACTGGAAACCCAGGGAAGAGTTGCAGTTCAAGTCTACACAATCTCTTCTTTCTTGGGATGCCAGCCTATTTCTAGTCAGACCTCCAACTCACTGGATGTGGCTTCATATTATGGAGAGTAAACTGCTTTATTCAAATACCACTGATCAAAACATTAATCTCAACTTAAACATACTTTCACAGAAACATCTATCATAATGCTTTACCAAACATCTAGATAACATGGCCTAGCCAAGTTGACACATAAAATTAACCATTATAAACACTATGTAACCCTAGATAAATTAATTAAAATTGTTAATTTTCGGCTTCTTCATTTTCAGAATGAGGTCAGTAAAATGTATTTTGTTGTAGACTTAAATACACAGCATACACAAATTGGCCCAGTAACAGAGCAAGTAAACGGCAAACATCACCTGACCTCTCCCTTCCTTCCCAGCCTGTGGTAAAAACCTATTAAACTGAATACAACTGGCAAGTATTTTTTTGGTTTCTCTGTGTGTGTATGTGTGTGTGTGTGTGTGTGTGTGTGTGTGTGCGCGCGCGCGCGTATGTTTGTGTCCACATGTGTTTTAAGTACCTGGCAGCTAAATGTTCAGCCCTGTGCCAGGCACTTTATCAAATGGGACAGAAGACCTAATTCCCACACTCAAGTTAATGAGCTCCTGCAGAGTGAATACGCTGCTAACAGAAAACGGGAAAACAATCTATCAAAAGATGCCAGGTTGAAAATAACCCCCGATTATTTCCGTATATAGTTGAGTGTCCAGTTGATTAGTGTATCCGCAGAGTAATACTGTTGAAGCATAGTTTACAAGATAAATGAAACAGAACAGGGTTGGACTCAGAACCTTTGAACTGGAAAGCACAAAGGGCCGGAAAAATATTCAGCGGAAGGAGAAAAGGACAAAAGTTTGGGGAAGGAAGTGGCTGTGATGTGTATGCAGAGGAGGTGAAGTACTCACAGGCCCCGAGTTGCCTCTGGACTCTGCGCTGCCCACTTCACAAGTTATTTCTACTTCTCTAAGAAATGAGGAATTGAGACTGACAAAAGTTAAGAAATTTGCCCAAGGTAACAATGTTGAGAAGCCCATGGACAGTTTATGATGCCTATTAATCCAAAAGTATTCAGACCTCCAGCTAATAAAAACACAAGCCCTCACCATAACCGGTATACACACATTTCACCAGCTCTAAATCCCGCATGTTTCTGGGGGAATTCCAGCGCTTTGCAAAGCACCCTCAAATATTTAAGTCCCTAAGGGGTAATTTGGTGAGTGTTCATTCATCATTTGCGGATGCATTGCTTCTGGCCTCATAAATCTGGCTTCAGTCGTTGTGGGCTTCCGCCTCCTCAACTTTATGCCATACAAGATCTGCCACCTACTAGTTCTATGATGGCTCCTCAGAATCTTTTAAAATGTGTGACACAGTTACAGTGGCCCTCTTTACCTTGTTCATTTGTACTGCACGTGCGTATGTGTGCGCACACGTGTGCACACGCACATGTGCGGGGCTGGTGCTTACGCTTCCCGCCCCCACATACCGGCAGTGCGTGGGGATGCTTTGAAAGTCACAGGGACGTTGCTAGGGTGTGTGTGTGTGTGATGTACTAAAACTCTGGATGATGAACTTAAGGTGATTTAAATAAAATAAAAATATAAATATGTTAGTTCACCTGATATTTTTGACTCACACTTCCGTTTCATGAAGAGGCTGTCTGAGATGAGTAAGAATCTGCGTGCAGCACATATTTCTATGTGGAGGCGTTACCGCATCTAGCTAATTCATCTTGAGAAAAAGGCCATGACCCTGATGGAAATTTGTTTGCAGAGGTGAAACCAGCACAATTTGGGAAGTAATGAAAGATTGTGAATGGATGGATTTCACATTGTTTGCCAAAAGGCCTTAATAGCCCTCAACAGATATAGGATGGTCAGCAGAAGGAAGAAAGCAGGAAAAAAAAAAAAAAAAACACGCAATCTCAGTACTTGCTGCAAAGATTAATTTATCTCTGGTCCCCAAGAAGATATAAACACAAAGAGCATAGAGCTGATTTTTAAGAATCTGTTTAACTCTATAGATTCCTGATAATGAAGTGAACTTAGGAGGACATAGAGTGGTCCAAGTTGCCAGCAACCTAGGAAATAATAATAATCCTATTATCCTAAACCTGGAAATACCAACTGTGATTTGAGATTACATATTTTTTTTTAATATTTTATTTATTTATTTGACAGAGAGATAGAGAGAAAGCACAAGCAGGCGGAGAGGCAGGCAGAGGGAGAGGGAGAAGCAGACTCCCCACCAAGCGGGGAGCCCAACATGGGGCTCGATCCCAGGACCCTGGGATCACGACCCGAGCCGAAGGCAGACACTCAACCGACTGAGCCACCCAGGCACCCCTTGAGATTACATATTGAAACAGACTGTGGGGAAGGCTTTTTGCCTCTAATAGAAATGATCTTTTATCAGAACTGTAGTCCTAGCACCAGGCCACCGGACATGAGACTCCTAATTTAGAGGATGACGCACATGATTATTACTGAAGGTGCATTACCAAAATAGAACAGAGATGGAAATTAAATCCACAATATGATGTTGACTCTTTGACCACTTTAGAAGTCCAGACTTCAAGGTTACTAAACCTTTCTAATCAGTGCTTCAGTGACAATAACTTTATGAAAAACAGGAGATCACTGAAGATTCAAATTGGGGGTTTGCACATAAGAACACTTGAAATTGGAAATATAATACTCACATGGACTCCATCAAGCCAAAACCTTCCTCACTCCCCATTTTGGAGGCTTATCCAGAACCAAGAGATGCTTCAAGTGAGATGGAATTGTGCTAGTACTTATAGAAATTATCCTCATCAAGGAAAATTGTCCCTTAGAGAATAGATAAGAAAGAGAGCTAATATCCAAATTGTTCTTACTGAGCTCTTTGGGATCCCTGGAAAAAATATCACGTACTTAGCCAGGCAAACTTTATGTTTGTGGGACAGATTACACAGTTTTGCCACCCACCAAAGTCTCTATTTCTTGGCAAGGAATAAGGTCCAAAGAATGGAAATTTATTTTCTTTGTTTTGAAGAGCTTTATAAAGGGGAAGAATATGTGAAAATATTACATTATGTCTGTTCTTTCCTTAATTTAAGCAGGTGTTCAGGCTATGCTTGGTTGTATTAGGGGAGATGAGTGACAGAATGGAAAGCACATTTTCTAAAATCCCCTTATTGGAAAGAGAAAACTCCAATAATGACTGAAAATTAATTCCTTGTTCGTTTGTTGGAAAATATTTGGGGTAATTCATTAACAAAAACAAATTATGGGATATTTCTTGCTCACCTGACTTTGTAGAGTAGGGTGATTTAACAAGTTATTTTAATTTATTCATACAGCCCTGATAGTTTCAATTTCTAGTATCTACACTATTCCAGCACCATTATTCAATTAGGATTCATAGCCTCCACTGTAGACTACACTTTTTTTTTTTTAAGATTTTTATTTATTCATTTGAGACACAGAGATACAGAGAGAGAGACAGAGAGAGAGCATGAGCAGGGGGAGAGACAGAGGGAGAGGGAGAAGCAAGCTCCCAGCTGAGCAAGGAGCCCGATGTGGGGCTCGATCCCAGGACCCTGGGATCATGACCTGAGCTGAAGGCAGATGCTTAACCATCTGAGCCACCCAGGCGTCCCTGTAGACTCCACTTTTATATCTGACTCATTGGCCATGGTGCATTCACTTCTAGGAGCCACTTGCTCCTTAGCTTCTGGAGGTAACCTCCCATCTCTAGTTGACCACAGATGTCCACATAAATCAGAATTTATGTGCTATCTAGCATCTGTATTAACTTCACAGGATCTTAAAGTTTGATTACATAAATTATTGGATGGGTGGTAAGGAAGAAAACCACTGGCTACACACACCAGAGCAGCTGAAATTTTTTACAACTAATCCCTTGAATATGTAATATATATTCGAAAGAGAGAAAGCAAGAAAGGAGGGTTGGGGGGGATGGATTTCAGACCTGGGAGGCTGAGGAATTAGATTTTTAATCTAAAAACAGACAAACACCTATGTGTTTGGTAGTGCTACCCACTCATAGATTAGCCATGAGTGGATGATATTAAAGGATAGTATTAATCAGAGACAATTTGTGACCACAGTGAATAAAAGGGATGTAACAGTTGTAACTACCAGGTTGCATGCTGGATAAGCACATGAATATATGTGCAGTCCTCAGAAATTTAAAGTCAGGAGGTGTCTTGTCTTATAAAGATAAGGTAAGGCCAGGTTTGGGAATATTGAATTAAAGACAACATATGGATTTAAACAGCAAAATTCTTTTTGTATCAGTGGTGAACATTAATCTAGCACTTAGATCAAATTTAGGTTACAGAATTAAAAGCCATACTAGAGAAGATAAGGAAGCCATGGGAATGGTGCAGAGGGAGGCTGGCATGGAAAAGAACGGATTCTCAGAGGAAAAAAGGATTGGCAGAGCAGAGCAGGTGGAGAAAGGAGGTTCAAAAGATAAGAACGATGATGGAAATGAAGACATACGGTTTGGTAAGATCATTAGTTTCCTCCAGACACCCTGCCTCATTGAAATGACTGGTGGTGGGCAGAAGCTTTTCATGGTAATGAAGTCCCAACAATTTATTTTTGCTTTTGTTTACCTTGTCTCAGGACACATATCTAGAAATAAGTCACTATGGCCAATGTCAAAGTGCTTAGAGCCTGTGTTCTCCTCTAGGATTTTTATGGTTTCATGTCTCACATTTAGGTCTTTAATGCATTTTTAATTTATTTTTGTGTATGGTGTAAGAAAGTGGTCCAGTTTCATTCTTTTGCACGTTGCTGTCCAGTTTTCCCAACACAATTTGTTGAAGAGACTGTCTTTTTCCCATTGGATATTTTTTCCTGCTTTGTCAAAGATTAATTGACCATACAGTTGTAGGTTCATTTCTGGGTTTTCTTTTCTGTTCCATTGATCTATGTGTCTATTTTTGAGCTAGTACCATACTGTTTTGATCACTACAGGTTTGTAATATAACTTGAAGTCTGGAATTGTGATGCCTTTAGCTTTGCTTTTCTTTTTCAAGGTTGCTTTGGCTATTCAGGGTCTTCTGTGGTTCCATACACATTTTAGGGTTGTTCGTTCTAGCTCTGTTGGCATTTTGATTGGGGATTGCATTAAATGTATAGATTACTTTGGGTAGTATAGACATTTTAACAACATTTGTTCTTCCAATCCGTGATGTGGACTGTCTTTCCATGTCTTTGTGTCACCTTCAATTTCTTTCATCAGTGTTTTATAGTTTTCAGAGTACAGTTCTTACACCTCTTTGGTTAGGTTTATTCCTAAGTACCTATTGAGAAAATAAAAACCTTCTGCATAATAAAGGAAACAATCAACAAAACTAAAAGGCAACCTAGAGAATGGGATATTTGTCTGATAAAGGGTTAGTATCCAAAATATATAAAGAACTTATAAAACTCAACACACAAAAAATAAACAATCCAATTTAAAAATGGGCAGAAGACATGAATAGACATTTTCCCAAAGACACACAGATGGCCAACAGACACATGAAAAGATGCTCAACATCACTCATCAGGGAAATGCAAATCAAAACTACAATGAGCTATCACCTCACACCTGTCAGAATGGCTAAAATCAACAACACAAGAAATAAGAGGTATTGGCGAGAATGCGGAGAAAGGGGAACCCTTATGCACTACTGTGGGAAGGCAAACTGATGTAGTCACTGTGGAAAACAGTATGGAGTTTCCTCAAAAAGTTAAAAAGAGAACTATGCTACAACCTAACAATTGCACTACTAGTTATTTACCCAAGAACACAAAAATCCTAATTCAGAGGGATCCATGCACTCCTATGTTTATAACAGCATTATTTACATTAGCCAAATTATGGAAGCAGGCCAGGTGCCCATCAGTAGATGAATGGATAGAGAAGATGTGATATATATAATGGAATACTATTCAGCCATAAAAAAGAATTAAATCTGGTCATTTACAACGACATGGATGGAGCCAGGGAGTACTATGCTAAGTGAAATAAGCCAGTCAGAGAAAAGACAATACCGTATGATTTCACTCATATGTAGAATTTAACAAACAAAACAAACAGGTAAAGGGGAAAAAGAGAGAGACAAACCAAAAAACACACTCTTAACTGTAGAGAACAAACTGATGGTTACCAGACTGAAGGTGGGGGTGGGGGGGTGGGGAGAGTTAAACAGGTGATGGGGATTAAAGAGTGCACCTGTCATGAGCACTGGGTGTTATATGGAAGTGAATCACTATCATGTACACCTAAAACTAATATTACACTGTATGTTAACTCACTGGAATTTAAATAAAAACTTAAAAAAATGAAAACACATGAAAAATACAAAATAAATAAAATTACTGGCAGTGGAGATGCGGGGTACTATCACTCTTGAATACCAGGTAACTCAAGGGGGAAAACGTGGTATTTAAATACATATAGTTGTTTGATATTTTGGCTAAAATAAAGAGGAAAATATTTGAAGCAGTTAAAGAAATTATAAAAAAGACAGCAAAGTACCTCAAACATGAGACAATCGTGAGGTAAACAAAAAAAGAGATTAATAATTTGAGAAATTTAGATAATAGCATAAGCCATATACTCAAAATGTTGATTTTTGTTTGTGTTAGTGATTTGCAATGAGTAAAATGTTTAGTATATAATTACATTTCATTTTATTTCATCAAGTTGAAAATCATCTACTTTTTTCATGAGAGAAAATAATTCCCAGAACCTCCCTGGGATTGCCATATATTGGTTAGGAATACATTCTTTGGAAAAACAATGCTATTAGTATCCTAAATTTTTATTCAACAGGAATTTCCTTTCCTTTTCCTTTCCTTTTTCCTTACCTTTCCTTTTTCCTTTCCTTCTCTTTTTCTTTCTTTCTTTCTTTCTTTTTTTTGTTTGTTCATTCGTTTTGTTCATTTAATTACTGGCTACACTCTGAGTCCTAATAATTTTCTCTATAAAATCTGATTTTTTTTTTACCAATAAAAAAAGCCCTCAGTGATTGAAGGCAGAAAAATAAAGCAAGGTGCTAAATTAAGTGAGTAAAGTAAGGGATGGAGGACAACGTCTCAGACTGATGAAACAGCTGCAAATCTCATTGAGTAAGTCACAATGAGCATAGGGAATGGGTGGAATGAAACGAGATGGGAAATAATTCCTCAAGTGGCATTTTCCCCACCTACTATTGCTATTTCGAGGCAAAAAAGAAGCTCACATGTGCATGCACACCCCTCATAAAAATCTCAACTGCAGAGTAAGTAAGCCTTTCTACTACAGCGGAACTAAAACCTCAAAGGTTCCAAGTTATTAAAAGTTACTGGTGTCTTCCCCCCATACGCAATTCAATTTAAAACAATAAATACTAAACTACAGAACGAGTGTATGGAAGTCTAACAAAGCACAGCAGTTTCCTATGATGATGATACTCTGGCATCCACTAAAGTAGTTCATCTGATGCTCATTCCTCCCACTTGTTTCCTGCTAACATAGGCACCAGTCTTGGGAGCACAACCTCCCACTAAATGCTTGGAGGAACCACGGGACACAGATATGGCCACTAGGACATCAGCAAAAGTCTTTAGAGGGGTGTACGAAATCATTTACTTTCCCAGTGAAAGAGGAACAGAAATGACTGGTATCCAACACAGGCAAGCCCTCTTCTTTCCTTGAACATGGATGTGGTGCTTTGAGCAGAAGCAGTCATCTGTCAACCATGAGATTATGAACTGGAAGAGCAGGAGTCCAAATCCTAATATGGTGAGACAAAGACAGAAAGCCCTGATGGCATCACTGAGCCGGTAACAACACAGTAATAATACACCTCCTGACCGCTTGTTCAGATGAGGAAATTAAACCCAATGTGTTAAGACCTTGGTGGGTGGGCTTTCTGTCATGTAAGATTAAGTAACACTAATATATACTCTAAAACGCTAATATAATGAGTTGTTTTAGTATTTGACTTTTTCTTTTTGAAAATCAAATGTCAAATATCCAGTTCTGCTTTCTCATTTTTTAAATGCACACTCTAGTTACTGTGAGCTCAATGAACACAAATGCAGAAAGCAGTCTTCATTGAACTCTTAAGGAAGCCAGGCTAAGTCCCTAAAGCTGGATCGATATCATCATCTCAGCATCACTATGAGGCTGGGACTTTTTACAATTCGCATTTTACAGATGAAGAACCAGAGGCCCAAGGCTAAACAACTCCTGAGTGACAGAGTTAGGTTTAAACCCGTTTGTCTTCCTCCAGGGAGCCTGCTTTTAATCACTGTTCAGTATAGCCTCTACCTGCTAAAATGAATGAGCCATTTGATTATACGAGGTTTAATGTACCAAGTTAATGAGATTTTATGTACACTTCAGTTTTTTTAAAAAAGAAGAAAAAAGAATGACTCTAAGGATACACACACACACACACAATGTATGTCTGCAAAGTAAATGCTCTTGCTTACTTCTTGTAGTTGTCTACGTAATTATTAATACTCCCTCAAGAAATAAATAGCATAACAAAGCGTCAAACATTAGCAGCACTGAAATTGAAAATAGCCAAGTAATATGTATGTCTTCATTTTCATGAAAGGCATTTTAAGGGAAAAAAAATTCTGACAGGTTGTTAATAGATTAAACTAGCAGATATTCTGCTAATTAGATAAACTGGACACAGTATGCTTCTCTTTCATTCAGAACCCGGAATTTGCAGAAACCTTTGAACACAAGGATGGCTGGTGTCAAATGCTCTTCTTGAGTTAAAGGTTTCCCAGTTGCTATGCCATAGTTCCATTGCTCTGTTTTCACAAGAAACTCCTAGCCAACTACAGTTTAAAGGAACATAAGTGACTACAGTCCTGTATGTTCAACAGCCTACAATTATGCAAATAACTAATTTGATGGGAAGGGGGCCTTTAAACAAAGGAGATAATTGGCTTGCAACATATTCAAGAAAAGTATCTCCTATATATATTTTTCACCAGTGGAAAGGGAGGTGGAGACTTGAATATCTGACTGTACTATCCTGTGCCCTCTCTTTGAAAACATGTTTCCTTTCTCTCTCAAATTTGTAATAGGCAGAAATAGTCTGATGTTAAGCTAGGAATCCCAACCACCATTAGACACAGTGCCAGCATGCTACACAGTAGCTAATATTATATATAAACAGAACTTAGAAAAATTAAAAAAAAAACACAAGCAAAGAAAGATAACAAAATGGGCATTAGAATCAGGTCTATGAAGTGATTTCCATTAGTCACTGAGTCTTCAAAACAAACTTAAGCTGTAGTTCTTCAGTAGTTTTTATCTTAAATGCTTTGCCAAGCAAGCATGGATTTCACTTTTGTGCTTTTATTTGTACTTGGTTCTAGCAAAATTTCACTGACGTGACAAAACTAAAAAGAGGGACCCAAACCGAACTAATAAAAAAGAACGATCGAGAAATTTATACGCTGACACAGTCCACCTGCCTTTGTTCTGCTTAGTCTCCTGTGATCTAGTACATGTTGATTTGGCTGACTTGAACCTTGACATCATTATTGATGTTGTGTGTCTAAGCCTGCTTGGGTCCTCCATTTGACTGCTCTTTCATCTGCTTTGTGATCTACATGTAGGGTAAAAAAAAAAAAAAATGTGCACAAAACAAATGATCCACTGCAAATCAACTTGTTATCATTTTAGCCATCCATTCTAGCTGCATCCATATGGTTTGGGTAGCTGAGCAAAAAAAGGTGGGGACTGGAAAAAGGGAAAGTGTGTGAGGCATTCTGCTTCATGCAGCAGGAACAGGAGGAGGACAGCAGATGAGGATTCACCCTTCATTGCACAATTGTAAACAGCATCTGAGTGGGCTGTATTGAGGTTTCTAGGAAGAGCAGACTGTGAAGGACTCACCCTCATGCTGTTCAGCCCTTATCTGAAAGTTGCACTTGGTGGTGTGTAAGCCGGCACAGCTGACAGCAAGTGACATTACAGAAAACACAGAAAAGAGCCAAATCTTCCTCCCATCCAAACAATGGGAGTGTTGGATGGAAAGTACTGAAGTCTAGGGTTTTGCACACTTTCAAAGGAAAACAGCAGGGGGTGATGTAATTTTTGCCTGAATACTCAGTCCTGGCATGGGAGTTATTGAATCTATAGAAGTGATTTCTAGTCATCGAGGATAAATGTGTATATTACCTACATATTTGGAAATAATGTCATATGGAAGAGGAAATATAATTTGTTGTATGTGGTCCTACAGTTTAGGCTGACGAGTACCAACTGTATAATTAATAGAGTATTCCTACTCTATTCACATTGTAACTGTCCTCCATTTATACAGGACAATTACAAATGGAGGACAATTATAATGTGAATAGAGTAAGAATACTCTATTAATTACAATGTATGACTATGGAGAACATAGAGTTTCCTATCACTGGAAGTATCTAACAAGGAACTCCAGCAAAAATGGTACACAGAATGTCCTATCTTTGATATGTCTCTTCCAGCAATTACTAACTTGTGTGTTAAATTTGAGTTAAGGATAATACAACTAATCTACCTGCTCCCGCATACCTTATAAAACAAGCGCCCAGAAGTTGTTCAGGATCATTTGACCCACATTGTTACTATTCACTGGCTCTCAAGGTCCATGAGTCAGTCCCATGTAGTTGGCACAAGACAGAAGAAGTTTTAAGGGAGAACCCAAATCTGCACTCTGCATTGGCAAGAAAATTAAACACTTCCCTAGTAGTAGATATATGGGGCAAGATCATTGTTTTGTGGCCTAGTGGAAATAACTGGTTCCCAGCTCTGGTTCTACCAATAATTCTTATAGAGTACTTTATTTTCCTTTCTTCAGTACTAGTCACTTAAGATCATCTTGGTTTTAATTTTGAAGTATTTCTAAATTCTTCCACATCCTTAATTTCCTTTCAATCTGTACGTTTAATTCTCATAATTTAGGCTGTCATCAAATTTTGTCTAGACTTTAGTTGTTCGAAAGTCTACCTTCCCACTGTGCAAGTAAGGTATTTCAGTTCAAATATGAACATATTTTCCTCTCCCATAAAATTATTTAATGGTTCCTCACTTTCCAAAAAATTGGTTTCTAAACATTTATAGAGGGGGAACCATAAATTCAAATAAAATTAGATATAAGAAATTTTAGTGGATTCGAGGAAGATTTGAATAGGTGAAGCACAAGGGATTTTTTTAGGCTAGTGAAATTATTCTGTATGATAATGATACTATAATTGTTGACACATGATACCACAAATTTGTCAAAACCCATAGAATTTACAGTGCAAAGAGTTAACATTAATGTACAAAACTTTAAAAAAGTCAAGAAATACCAGGATGGAATGTGGAATATATAAAAAAAAAATCTAACTGTACAACTCTACTACAATTCTGCCAGGTAATGGTGTTATGTTTATTAACTAAAAATCATATATCTTAAAATGTTAACTTCTACCTTTTATAAATCCAACAAATAATATATTTGAGAACCATTTGATTTTAGCAATACTTTGAAATTGGCTATTTTAGATAATAATTGCAATTGTATACACATTTATTTCTATACTTTAATTTGTATATTCAGTGTCAAGAAAACTCTGATTTTCAAAGACGAATCATTGTGAATAACAATATTTATGGTATCTGTAAACTAGAAGTAGCAACATGGCCCCCAATTATACTGATCTGGAAGTTTAAAAAAAAATGTCTTTACGTGTCTGTGTTGAACCACTAAATATGCCCTACTCACTTTCTTTAAAAATTACATTTTAAGGGAGATGATGAATGGTTCTTCAACCAGTTTGGTATTCCCCCACAAATACACACACAAGATGAGCATACCTTTTCAAATGCCTTTGAAACATACTGAGGTGTCCGGCAAGGGCATTAAAAAATCTCAGAAACTGCCTATTTTTTTCATAAATTCCCCCAGAAGTATAAAGGTCAATTATTTGTTGAGACCATATGTTCTTTCAATTCCTTTAATAAATTGTGTGCTAAGCAAGGTGGTAGCTCTGCAAGTATGAATCTTCAAATTGAGCTCATTTAGACTGTAAAACGTATCAGCATTTCCTGCAACCTGAGAAATCATAGAACCACTTGAGTAATGGATTTAATTGGTAAAAAGTGATTTTCTTTTGCCTCATTGACAAAATCTGTGTCACCACCTTGTCTCAGAAGAGGCAATACATATCAAATATAAAAGGGGACTTTCTGCAAATTGTGTTGGGTTTCATAAAAATATAAATTTAGAAAGTCAGAAATGTAAAAGCTTTAAAAGTTCATTATTTGCTGTTGTTTAACATTTTATTAATGACATCTTCATATCTACTAATGCTTATCTACACAACATCCCATGACTGCTTAAGTATTTTTCAATAACAATTTTAAGCATAAGATCTGGCATTCCTATGATTTTCTAACACTGCTTTTACACCATGGATACAAATGACACTGTATTTTTCACAAATTAAATGCAAATATTTTATCATTTGGATATATGCCATACTTTTATGGACAGATATAAATCATGTAAACTCTTACTCAGATTTTTTTCAATCTCGGCGTTCAAACCAAATCACCAGATATGTTAAATATACAACTTAATCCAATTAAGTCTCTGCTCATTACCTCCCTAAGAGGGAGCTCCCTTATATAAAAGAGTGAATCCTCCCAAACAGCCACCTGTCTCCCCTATCTCTTGTAACTGCATAATACTGTGTATTTATTTGTTTATATGTCATTAGGGACTAAGGTGGCCTTCACTTTTCCCTCAATTTCATTAAACTTTCTACAGGGTTCTTCCTGACTCCAGCCACTTGACCTCCCTTCTCTTCATTTACTTTACAAAACTTGCCCCCTGTAAATTCTTTCTCAACCTCTTTAAGACGTAAAACTTCTACAGTCCACCAGGTCCATTTGAAGTGCAATCATCAAAGAAGACAATGCACCAATACCTAAGCTCCATTACCTGTGGGAGGATAGCAGTCTCACTGCAATAAACCAATATTGCCAAACACAATGAATAACTTTTTGTTAAGACACTTAACATACGATTTAGGAAAACCAGAAGTATTCCCTTAAACAAAGGATTCCCAGAGCTTTAACCAAATTATTCCTCCCTCTGGGTGTATTGAGGTTACAGAAGAAAGGACACAAGGATGGTAATGGAGAGAGGAAGGCAAGGAGATGCCAGGTAATGGAACTGCAGTAATTAAGAATGTACACATATCACAGTACAGGTAATTAACAGATTGTATGTCTGGAACGACCCATTGTAAACAAAACAAAAACAATGAAAATGAACAAACAAAAGACAGACTAGGAAAGGCAAACAAAACAGAGGGGAAACAAAGAGAACATATAAATGCAGAAATAAGTTAAAAAACTGAGGCTGGAAGAAGATCATAACTCAAGGAAATCCATAATTTATTGTAAAATGTTGCTGTAAATATTTAATGAAATTAATTTGACAGATCACAAAGATGTGAAGGTAAAAAAAGGCGGGAAAAAAAGGTGAATATGGAGATTGTAAAATTAAGAAAACATAAGCAAAATGACTGCATTTTAGGGGCGCCTGGGTGGCTCAGTCGTTAAGCGTCTGCCTTCGGCTCAGGTCATGATCCCAGGGTCCTGGGATCGAGACCCGCATCGGGCTCCCTGCTCAGCGGGAAGCCTACTTCTCCCTCTCCCACTCCCCCTGCTTGTGTTCCCTCTCTCACTGTGTCTCTCTCTGTCAAATAAATAAATAAAATCTTAAAAAAAAAAAAAAAATGACTGCATTTTAGAAAACAAATTAGAATTAACAACTAATGATATGATTGAGAATGAAGTTATTGCTGTAGGGGGGGAAGTCTGTCATTGTGAAGAAATGGCAAAAAGATTGAAGCAGTGCAGAGAAGGTAAGCATCTAGTGCTTTTTCTAAGTTTTAAAAATCTTCCTTTTTTCCTCTCTGGTTTGGTGAGATTTTTAAAATTCTCTAAGTTGATTTTTATTTTTTTTTAATGTCTTTTTTTTTTTTCTGGGAAAATCATCCATGCTGCATAAAATTAAATTTAAAAATCTCCTTATAGGGACGCCTGGGTGGCTCAGTTGGTTAAGCGTCCGCCTTCAGCTTGGGTCGTGATCCCAGGGTCCTGGGATCAAGTTCCGCATCGGGAGCGCGCTCTCTCTCTCTCTCTGACAAATAAATAATAAAAATTAAAAAAAAAAAAATCTCCTTATATTTGCAAGTATTTAATTGGTTATCTGTGGTTGTTGGCCCATTTTCATTATTTTTGTATGTTTTCCTAGCCTCACTTTCCCTGTCATTCTGCAGAGTCACCAGGCATTGGGGAGGCTTGCCAAAACCGCCTGCACCTCAGGCCTTGTATGTCAGGGACAGTATTGCCGGGGGGCCCCTGAGGGCATGGAGATCCACTTTTTGTCATGCTGTCTGTACACCTCAAATGTCCTTCCTAGAACCCTGTGTTGATCTGTCCCAAGTTTCACAGTGTCTGACACTCTCTTCCCTCCACTTTTCACTAAGATTAACTCTCTTATCCTTTTAGTTTCCTTTCATTTGTTTTATAGAAGACAATGAAAAAGAAATGCCTGTATTCTGATATCTTTAACCAAATTAGCATTAATTTTATTTAAATCGTGTTAAAGTACTTAAAAAATATTTTGTAAACAAACATTAAATATGACATACTAGACGCTGTCTAGTTTGGTGAGAAAATACATTTTAATGTAGATTGAAAAGTATCTGTTATGGCTTGTAAACACACACACATTTTCTGATCTGATGTTAGAGATCCTATATATTACACATGAAAATAAATTTAAAACAAGTTTTTTGTGTCAGATTATGCAATAAATAGATGAGAGTTAAGTGTTTTCAGTTGTGTTTGGGTAACACTTCTTAAGAAAACACATACAGTGTCATTCTTTTTATTCATGGAAATAATAAGTCAAAATGATAGAATTTTTAATTCAGTCTTTTGATAATCTTTGAAGTAACAAGAATAACTATGTTATGTTCAAAGATCCTACAGTGAGTAACAGAGGTCAAATGAGAAACTGATCTAGAGAGAGACTGAATTACAAGTGTGTACATCTAATTTCTAGTGCATATTGCTTATCCTTACTAGATTCAAACTAAGAAGTTCTTGGCTGTTCAAAATCAAAATATGTAATTATTCCATTTAGTTTATTTTTTTTTTAATGAGGTAAGAACAAAGGTAATGACATATTTAATTTTGTGAACACAGGCCCCTACCAGTTCTCACTTGCAAACTCAAATGCCTACAGGGGCCAGGCAGGCAGGTAATGCAAAGGAGTGAACCTAAAGAGCTGGGGTAGGGAATGGGGAAACATAGCTCTACTAGCTTATAATTCACTTAATATTTTTCATAAAGTCAGGAATCCAGAAAAGAAGCATTTAATTTAAAAAAGTAATTATGCAAAACAGTAAGAAAACCGACAGATGATACTTTGTCCCAATATGAGGGAAATAATATGCAATGGTAACTTGAGAAAATAGAAAGCAAATGCTTGATCTAAAACATATTCCTGATATTTGGCATATGTTCTAATACAGAAGTGTTAGCCATTACATTAATTTTAAAAAGTCATGTGGACCAGCTCTGAGACAGCCAAACAAAGCACATGCAGACCATGGACTGCCCGTTCATGACCTCTACCTGAATGTTTGTCTCTCACCCTTATGGTCTGAAACAAAACTTTCAGGATCTCTGTATCACATTTTCTAAATGACCTTGTTCTTATTGCCACATTTTATTTTATCCAATTTTTGGTTTCATTTTCTTAGACTTTGTTCTGTTTTTTTTATTAACTCATATAAGAAATAATTTACAGATAACTTGAAGCACAAAAAAGCTCAAGATAATGTTTCTAGTAAGTTCTGAACCTTGCTATATAAAATCCAGGTATTCTCTCTCAAGTCTGTGCTCTTCATTTCTTTGATCTAACAGTGAAATTAGTGTCGACTTTTAATATACAGACACAAATATTTTATTAGTTAAATTTTTTAAAAATTATTTTTTCAAAATTTGGAAGATGTCAAATGTGATGGTTCTAAAGTGAATAGCAGTTATTTACTGTATATATCATTTACAAAAAAAGTTAATGGTTCATTTTATGAGAAAAAATAAAATCCACATTGTTGCTACAGGACTTGTATAAATACCAGTAGTCACATTTTGAGACATTTATTAATTCATTTTGAGGTAGAAAACGTGACATTTAAATATGTGAAATAGATAAAAATTTACAATATAAATTTTTCTATTTAAAACTTGACAAAGGTAAATTGCTATTTTAAATATATTTTGATCTAAATTATATTCTCGAATATTTTAATTTATATGCATAAGGATTTCTTTGTAAATATGTACAAAAATACAACTTAGAAATATATATTCAATACGTATTTTTCCCACTATTTTTTCCTCTCAATTACCTTATGCTTTTGAGATTCTCACTGACTGGTGTTTTTAATGGAGTGGCTATGTCATTGAAATGGAAACCTGACCTTTCAGAAAGTTATTTTTAAATTTCTGAATGGCGTAACTTGTGTATCCTTTGCTAAGAATAAAGTGACACCTAAAGTCAACCTTAATATACTTGAGTTTGGCGTGAGGTAACCTATATAACCTACTTTATTTGTAAATGTTTAAAAGAATTGTGGGGGCTCTATTTTATTGTTTTTGGATAGAATTTTTTTTATGTGTCCTCTATTCCTGAATGCCTTTGAATATAAGCACAAAATAAATATAAATAAATTTGCAAAAACGGTACATAAATATAAAGGTAATTTCACAGGTGGCTATTGTGAAGGAGACAAGAAAGTCAACTAGGGCCAAGAAAGGCATTAGTATCAAAACAACATAACGTCTGACCTCTGTTGCTAAGATTTTTTTTTTCTGGACCCTATCATTCTTCAAGGTTCCATCTTTCCTTTCTAAACAAGAGCACAACAATCTTTTATTCCTTTAATGTCTACTGGTTCTAGCCCATATCAGTTTTTTAATATACCACTTTGTTCTAAGAGTTAAAATTGTGTTCTCTTGGGGCGCCTGGGTGGCTCAGTCGGTTAAGCATCCGCCTTCGGCTCAGGTCATGATCTCAGGGTCCTGGGATGGAGCCCCACACTGGGCTCCCTGCTCAGCAGGGAGTCTGCTTCTCCCTCTGCACTTCTCCCCCACATGCGCTCCCTATCTCTCTCTCTAATAAAATCTTTAAAAATTTTTTTTAAAATGGGGTGCCTGGTTGGTTTAGTTGGTTAAGCGTCTGCCTTTGTCTCAGGTCATGATCCCAGGGTCCTGCGATCCAGCCACGCATCAGGCTCCCTGCTCAGTGGGTAGCCTGCTTCTCCCTCCCCTGCCCCACCCTGCTTGTGCTTTCTCTCACTCTCTCTCTCAAATAAATAAATAAAATCTTAAAAAAAAAAAAATTCTGTTCTCTCAAACGAGGCCAGATGGTCCTAATAGCCCCACAATGTCTGAAAGGTAAATGTATCTTAGTATTTCAGGCTGTGTCATCAGCTTGGTTTATATTCTGTGTGATCTTTCACATTTCCATATATATTGGAGATTCTCTTTGTGTGTGATTAAGGTTAGTGCACTGTCATTGTTTACCTTCTCCACATATGCTAGGTAGGATTTGTGAGATGCTGGAGTGTTCCCGTTTTGATGTACGGGTGTTGCTTGTTGGAGATGATATCAGGATTGCTCTGTCAAGTAAACAGAGACTTTCAAGTACTGACTGGTAGAGACCACAGATTCACACAAGGATTCTGTGATCCCTACATGAGATTCCCGCAGACATACATCAAAAAGTATACCTGTCCTACCTATACCAATAATGGAACAACTGCAATGATACGGGGGAGGCTAGTCAAGCATCAGTCATCTTTTCCCACGTATGCAAGCTTCATTACATTTAAATTATTTTTCTAGAAGATGCTTTATCCAGATTTATTTTGAATTATTTGTGTAAAAAATACTTATTGGATAAGAAAATGACAAGCTCTTTCACAACATTACCAAATGCCTAATCTTTCCTATGTCCATCACAATACCTGAATATATGGATAATTATTCTCTTTTGATTCTACATGATAGCCTCTTGATACCCAAATGAGTTCCTTTAAATTTGTCTGACCATTCAATAGTGAAATATCTTATAGTGAACTGGTAGGCACGGACAGAGCCTCACATGTCAACCAACTTTACTCACTTTAGTCAGTAAACCAATATAAAATACCAATACCTATAAATGCCTTACTTCCATAACAACCAACAAAGCCTATCTATCTGTGTAACATTTCCATCTTGCACCGCTTCGAATGCCAGAAATAGGCAGCAGTAGCAGGCTAAGTGCTAGTTGGGTCAGGTTTAGAGATTGATACATTATATACTTATGTCCTCTTTCCTATACTAATTTGTATTCTCAGCTGAGAAGATAAATTTGTCACAGAAAGGTTTCCATTCTCTAAAGAATTTCTCACATTGCTTTGTTTATAGGTAGTATGTATTATTCATATTATAATCTGTTGTGTTAAGTCCTTTATTCAACAAATTGCTTCGTGTATATGTACACATCGTACATGTGTACATTGTATATGCGTATGTGGATATGTATTTATGTGCATATATGTTTGTGCAATCACACACATATTCTCGTCTTTATTTTTCTACATGTAAGACAAAACTGGCATACGGTAATTGATTAATAAGTAATCAGTTGCACCTAATTTGAGAAAAAAAGAAGCCCTTCAAAGACCATGATTCTACTCAAAATCTTAAATGTGTTACTGGGGCTCCGTCAAATAACAGGGAAGAAACCAATTCTCATTTCCATGGAAGTCCATGGTACATTATTAAATAAGTTTCTTCAGTGCTTTGCACAAAGCAGACAAGCATAAGTAACCAAAGGCCAGCATGTTTCTTGAGGATAAACAGGCTGCAAGCACACACAAGGCATATTCCCCAAGTGTGTGTGTACACGTGCACACACGTACATGTGTGTGACAATTTTACAAGAATTACCTTTGCTCCAAGGTTTAAAAGCATGCAAATAAAAAGTGTACCAGATATCCTTGCTCCTTATTCTAGAGTATACTTTATAATTTCTTCAACATAGATGAATTGTCACCAGTTCAACATAATGCCAAAGACTGAAAATCCCAACAGTAAAGATTTCGGGGTCTAATTTCTTTGACTAGCTTTGATTATGTTTAGCCTATTTGGAATATGTAACAATAATTAATAAAATTCAGTTAAATACCCACATACATTTTGGGGAAGGGGCTGTAGTCTCCTGCATTATATTTAGAGAGAAGTGAGCCATTTGGCATGCTCTGCATATGGACAAGAAATACCCACTGTCCGTCAGCCAAGAGGCCTCATAGGCGGCTCTAACACCATAAGGCTACCTCAGCCCAGGTCTGGCTCCCCACTGTGCAGGCTCAAACATCTGAATTGCCAGTCCTTCATAAGAGGTTCCATTTTGCAAGGAAGATCCAAGTTAAGCTATTTTTCAGAGATGACGTTTAAACCAGAACACTTGTTAATCTTCCTGCTACAAGAGAACGTCTGGCTTTCCTGTTCTGCCCCTACATGGTAAAGCAAACTGCCTGGAGAACGTTCTTGGCCAGCCTGGGATCAGAGCAAGGTAAGTTGGTTAGAACAGTTACATACCTATTTTTTTTTAATGGATTTAAATCATCACTCTCGCTTTACTGATAGACTTGCCACCCCGAGGAGACAGGCTAATAATAAAGAGAGCTGTGTCTTTCTCAACAAAGCCTGAATGAATACTGTCAAGAAATTCTTTTTTCAAGGCTGGAAAACCTCCTTTCCACAGGCATATTTTTCTGATAGTCATCTGACGATGGTCAAAACCTGCTGGCCTAGGAGCTAGTTAACATGCACGTGCCCCTGTCTGCTCCGGGGTGTTAAATATGGATTTAAAATTTCAGTTCTCAGAGAATAACATCTCACATATTTCCCTGTACTATGGGAGCATTTCTCTGTAGTATCCGTGTGCCCACATCTGTATTAAAAGGGGCTGATTTACTTTTGTCTTTCCTTAACCAAAAGTTGGTTTAGGAAGTGTAAATGTATTAACTTTTCCATATTAATTAGTTAAATAAAGATTAGAGGCATCCCCAATCAGACTTGTGTGATTCAAGAATGCTTTGGGAATCCCTCCACACAAAAGTAATAATAAGGATGATAGACTGTATCTAACCATATGAAATTTTAGTGTGGAAGTAAAATAAAATGCTCACTGTTCTGTTTAAATTGTAGAACACAGAAGTTATTTTTATATCCATGCAATAGAGAATAATGCATCACCTATGTGGCTAGGTAAACCAATTCTTGCCTTAATAAAGCAGTAAAAATTAAAATGCCTTTATATACCTCCAAGCTTATTACATAGAGCCGGAATTAAATTTTTTGTTGTTGTTGTTCTGTAAAGGACCAGATAGTAAGTATTTTAGGTTTTGGGAGCCATATGCTCTGTGACACAACTACTCAACTCAGAATGAAATTAGCCAGAGATAATATATAAACATGTTAGTGTAATTGTATCCCAATACAACTTTATGTACAGAAATAAGCAGCGAGCTTATTTCACATTTGGCCTGTGGGCTGCAGTTAGCAGATCCCTAACCTAAAGAAACCCAGGACAGGGGCGCCTGGGTGGCTCAGTCGTTAAGCGTCTGCCTTCAGCTCAGGTCATGATCCCAGGGTCCTGGGATCGAGCCCCGCATTGGGCTCCCTGCTCAGCGGGAAGCCTGCTTCTCCCTCTCCCATTCCCCCTGCTTGTGTCCCTCTCTCGCTATATCTCTCTGTCAAATAAATAAATAAAATCTTTAAAAAAAAAAAAAAAAAAGAAACCCGGGGCAGGTCATTCCATATGACACATGAAATATCATGGTACTTCCTGTGGTCTTTGTTACACACCATCCCAGACTTTGAACCAGAGCTAGATTTGTCTAGCCATGATAAAGTGAAGCAGGTACTCAACTTCATAATGTCTATTAATTTAATGTTAATCAGAGTTCAGGAACAAGATGCTATCTTCTCTCTATTGATTTTAATAGTCATTTCGATGTTGACTAGCCTTCATCATTATGGTAACCAGTATGGTCGATTCACAATTGTCTTTTCTTTACAAATAATTGGCTAAAGTTCAGTAAAGGTTAGATGGAAATTATCAAACAGGCTGTGTCATTTATAAAGTCTTTGGGATTCATTGATTGAGGTCCCCCACCTCACCCTTATAACTGGCTGAAAGTTTACCTTCTCATTGGTAAAAGTCATTTTCATTGACTGATGAAAGTCTACCAGGAGACAAGGGAATGGGACCTATTGATGGAATGTCTAAAGGGAAAAAGGCAATTGTAATTCATGGTGCAATTACACTTGGGAATGTATTTTAAGACTTCACAGTTGAGAAGTAGTTTAATTTGTCTGTTCCTAATTGTAAGTCAGTGTTTTAAAGCCTGCTGATTACTGGACGATGCTGCAATGACAGTTTCCAAATTTCTTTGCAGATGACAGGATGGCACAATTTAGAGAATACAGGCTTTTCTCTGATATATTATCTTTATAGATATATAATTATTATATAGTTTCTATATTATATAACATATATAATCAATATATATTAATTATATAATTATAATTTATAAATAAATATGAAAATATATTAATATAACAATCACTATATATTACATAATAAAATTGTATGATTGATATATGTTATATATACATATAATTATTATAATTATCTTAAGTGAAAACCACTCTCCTCTCCAGCTGTTCACAGTGGAGGAGGATAATACAGATAGCTGCCATTTGTTGAAGAATCACTAGCAGCCATTCCTCTATGCAGCATTTCATAGATGTTGCCTCATTTAGGACAATAACCATATGAGGTTGGCACTTTATGATAGAAGAAGCTGAGACTGAATACTCTGTAAATTATTCAAAGTTAAAAAAAGCTAGAATGTGAAGACCTTTGAATTCTCAAGCTATTCTCTTAACTACTTATTTTCCTACTTCCCATACACCCAAAGGCCAGTGGATTGTAAACACTGGCATTCCCCCCAACATAGTTTCACTGTGCTGCTCACTACATCTCCATCCCATGTACAAATATCTTCTTCAAGTCTCATGCCACCCTGCTAATCTACTCTGTATACCTCTTCATCGATACCATTTGTGGGTCTGGTGCTGGAGTTGGTCCATTTTAATATCTACGTGGAAAATTACAAGTTATTTCTCAACTTAATATGTCTTAATCATTTCTCCAAGGACTTCTACTTTCACATTAGCAAATGGAGGATGAATTCAAACTTTGTCATATCCCTCAAAGTTTCCACCTATGAAATCTGAATCTCAGCATCTCAGGGTTCACCACGAGTATTCACTGCTCCTTCTCTCCCCTCCTTTTCCTCATTCATCTTACTGTTCTCCTATTCCTTGATATCTTCATTTTACCACACTCTATTAGCCTACTTACCTATTTCACTGCTCAAATACAGCCTAATAATAATTATTTATAACAATGATGATGAAGGTGATGTTTTTGGAAAGCTATGTACCAGGCACTATATAACACACTTTATATTATTATACCTGAGGCTCAGAGAAGTGAAGCAAACCATCCATGATGACACAGCTAATCATGACATCATTTGGATGAGACAGTGGGTCTGCTTTTCCTATTCCAAGGTCCACACACTTTTTTTGTAACTACAGAGATTGTAATCTCTATGACTTAGACTCATATAATCCGTAATTTTAATAAAATACCACCATTACTGGGAGCTGTCTTCTTTCCTTATCCTTCAGGGAAACCATTCCTGGAAAGCTCAACCCCTGAAATTATGACTTTATACACGTTTCGTTCCTTTACCTTCAGTTAGTAATATCTTGAAAGAAAGGGCATGAAAAGTATCTTCAACTTGCTCCCTTTGACTCGGCATTTCACTCCATTATATTTTTATCATTGGTTTATGTCTCTATCTCTGCCTCTGAAATATGAGTTTGAGAACAGAGAAAACTATCACTTTTATCCCCAGTGCCAAGTACACAGTAGATACTCAACTGAATATTACTATTAGTTAATAAATACACGAATGTATCAATGAATGAATGTTGACCAGGCTACAAAATCTGAGATTCTGGCATTGAAATCTGTATTGGTCTTCTACTATTTAGGTAAAGGTTAAAAAAAAAAAAAATCATTTTACTTATCAGTTCTCAGTTTTCTTCTCAATAAATTAAAAAATAATATTCAGCCTGTCAGTATTCTTTTTTTTTTTTTAAAGATTTTATTTATTTATTTATTTGAGACAGAGAGAATGAGAGAGAGAGAGAGAGCACATGAGATGGGGGAGGGTCAGAGGGAGAAGCAGGCTCCCTGCCGAGCAGGGAGCCCAATGCGGGACTCGATCCAGGGACTCCAGGATCATGACCTGAGCCGAAGGCAGTCGCTTAACCAACTGAGCCACCCAGGCGCCCAGCCTGTCAGTATTCTTAAAGAGGCATGTATAAGATGAAATCAAACCATGAATATGAACACCCTATATAAACTATAAACAGTTATAAAGTAACAGCAGTTAATATTAGATAAATTTCTCTCTCCTCAAGCATCATATAGAAGCAACAGCATCTTTCACTGTTGGTGGGAATGCAAGCTGGTGCAGCCACTCTGGAAAACAGTATGGAGGGTCCTCAAAAAGTTGAAAACAGAGCTACCCTATGACCCAGAAATTGCACCACTAGGTACTTACCCCAAAGATACAAATGTAGTGATCCAAAGGGGCACATGCACCCCAATGTTTATAGCAGCAATGCCCACAATAGCCAAACTATGAAAAGAGCCCATATGTCCATCGACAGAAGAATGGATAAAGAAGATGGTGTGTGTATGTATATATATATATATATATATATATATATATATATATATATATATATAATGGAATAACTGCTCAACCATAAAAAAAAGGAAAGAAAGAAAGAAAGAAATCTCGCCATTTGCAACAATGTGGATAGAACTAGAGGGTATTATGCTAAGCAAAATAAGTCAATCAGAGAAAGACAATTATATGATCTCACACATATGTGGAACTTAAGAAACAAAACAGAGGATAATAAGGGAAGGGAGGGAAAAATAAAACAAGATGAAATCAGAGAGGCAGACAAACCATAAGAGACTCTTAATCATAGAAAACAAACTGAGGGTTGCTGGAGTGGAGGGGGGTGGGAGGGATGGGGTAACTGGGTGATGGACATTAAGGGGGGCACAGATGTAATGAGCACTGGGTATTATGTAAGACTGATGAATCACTGAACTCTACTTCTGAAACTAATAATACACTATTCGTTAATTAACTGAATTTAAATAAAATAATATTTCCTAATTTTGTCATCAAACCAATCTTAGAAAATGGGTATTATTATTATTCCTAGTTTATTTATTTATTTTTTTTTTTTAAAGATTTTATTTATTTATTTGAGACAGAGAGAATGAGAGAGAGAGAGCACATGAGAGGGGGGAGGGTCAGAGGGAGAAGCAGGCTCCCTGCCGAGCAGGGAGCCCGATGCGGGACTCGATCCAGGGTCTCCAGGATCATGACCTGAGCCGAAGGCAGTCGCTTAACCAACTGAGCCACCCAGGCGCCCTATTCCTAGTTTATATTACTAAATTTGTAAACTGAGACTCAGCAAGATAAAATTAATTTCCCAAGTTTACCCTATGGGTAAGCAGTTTAGTCAGGATTTAAACTGAGAGGTCCTTGAGATAAGTCCCTGCTGTTTACCAACCTGCAAATCTACTTTCCTAAAGTGTATGAGGATTGGGTGTAGTGCTCCCCAAGAATTATATAAAGAAAGGACAAGAGAAATAACAAAATAGAGAAAGAGATTGCAAGGCATACTAGAATGAATTTGCATTTGTTTTTCTTTTTGCAGACATAAGGATGATTAAGGCAAATTAAGAAGAATTGTGTAGGCAATGTTCTAGTAACACCAGAGCACTTTATTTGTAACCCTTTTGTAAGAATAATGAAAATCATATAATGTTTGAAAGATCCAAACATTTAAGGAAAATATGACATGGCATAGAAAAGAGCAAAAGAAAATGAAAATAGAATCATAAATTTTCACTAGTAAGAATCTTGGGCTATTAGCTAATTACAGAGAATTCAAAACTTCAGTGATATTTCAATTTGACTATGGACGTCTATTGCTAGGATTCACATGGAAGGAACTGTTCAATGGCAAGAAGTCTGAGATTAACGGGACCTTCTCAGTGAGTCATAAATACCCAGTGCCTATACAAGGTTAATGAGAAGAAGAGATTTACCTGTTCCCACAAATGCAATGTGATATCACTACAAGGTAGGGATTTAAAGTCAAACAGACCCCAGTTCAGATCTAGAAAATGTTGGTAATCTTGAGCAGGTTAGTGTCTTTTTCCAAATCTCCATTCTCTTATCTTTTATTTTATTTTATTTTTTTAAAGATTTTATTTATTTATTTGACAGAGAGAGAGAGAGAGATCACAAGTAGGCAGACAGGCAGGCAGAGGGAGAGGGAGAAGCAGGCTCCCTGCTGAGCACAGAGCCCCATGTGGGGCTCGATCCCAGGACCCTGGGATCATGACCTGAGCCGAAGGCAGATGCTTAACCATCTGAGCCACCCAGGCGTCCCTCTCTTATCTTTTAAAAACAGTAATTAACCAAGATAAAATTTTAAGAGTCTAGCACAGAGCCTGTTATAATGAGTTCAATATAGGGGCGCCTGGGTGGCTCAGTCGGTTAAGCGGCTGCCTTTGGCTCAGGTCGTGATCCCAGGGTCCTGGGATTGAGCCCCACATCAGGCTCCCTGCTCAGCGGGAAGCCTGCTTCTCCCTCTCCCACTCCCCCTGCTTGTGTTCCTGCTCTCACTACCTCTCTCTCTGTCAAATAAATAAATAAAATCTTTTAAAAAAATATATAATGAGTTCAATATAATGAGTTTACTTATGCATTTATTCATGACACCATGTAATAAGCTCTTCAGAGCATATTTCCTACCCTAAAGAAGATGAAATTTAGAGGGAGAGATGTAAGTAACTCAGTCATTACATTCTATAAGGGGATTAGTGAATGGTGCTATGAGAACATACAGGAGTACTACTCAGATCTCTCTGAAACGTCAGTAAGGATAAAGCTGGATAAGGATCAACACAAATTAGTGAGAAGTAAGAAAAACACCGCCAGCCAGAGAACACATCCAGTGTCAAAGCATATCGTGGCATCCCAGTACAATCTCCAGATATAGATATCAAAGCTGAATGTGAAAGCCAGAGGCAAAACAAAAGCCAACTTGGGAGGTTCAGCCCATTTCTATCCCTTCCCTCAACAAGACCAAGCAAGTGTAAGCTAATAAAAATCCAATCCAATATCTCATCCTTTGTCTTCAAAAAAGAGTTAAGAAAGAGTGGACATCAAAAATAGACAAAGCACCAACAAATCAGGTAGGCTGCTTCTTTAGCATTGGAGCAGGATCATGGTTATTTCTGCTGATACATGTGTTAACCCTTGGAGAGTCCTAAGTGTAAGAGTTCCAGGGAAGAAGTCAAGGTGAACAATGGAGTTGGACATTTAGAAAGCTATTAAGTGGAGTTGGACATTTAGAAAGCTATTTCCTACTGGTATGGGCATTTTTCACTATTTAGCAAGAAGCATGGCCATCTTGTACGTACTCACTGAAAACCAGATCTATATTTAGGTTAAATTTCTGGTAAATCAAATCATGACTTAATTGATTTTTGCCTTGATTTTATCTGCAGTTATTTAATGTCTCCACTCCCATTGTGAGTTTGTGTGTGTGTGTGTGTGTGTGTGCGTGTGCATGCGCGCACACGCGCGCATTCCCCCATAGAACTTACCTGCTATCCACAAATGGGTCAAATGTTCAAACAATGTACATTGATAAAATAACTGTCCAAGAGTTTGGTTGGGACACCTGGATGGTTCAATTGGTCAAGCGTCCAACTCTTGATTTCGGCTCAAGTCATGATCTCAGGGTTGTGAGATTACCAACCCCCCCACCACACCCCCATCCCCGGCATCAGGCTCTGCTCTCAGCCAGGAATCTGCTTAAGATTCTCTCTCTGGAGCACCTGGGTGGCTCCATCAGGTAAGCATCTACCTTTGGCTCAGGTCATGATCCTCAGGTCCTGGGATTGAGCCCCACATTGGGCACCCTGCTCAGTGGGGAGTTTGCTTCTCCTTCTCCCTCTGCCCCTCCTCCCCACTTGTGCTCTTTCTCTCTCTCTCTTTCTCATTTTCTGTCAAATAAATAAAATCCCCCCCATAAAAAAAACAAAAAACATTCTCTCTCTCCCTCTGCCCCTCCCCCCCTTAAAAAAAAGTTTGATGATTCTGGTATCATATGTGGCACCATGTCATCTAAAATGGACCACTCTTCAGAGACAATAGCATACTTTAAAATTTTGACATTTTCAAAGCACTTTCACATTATTCAATTCACACAACTACATGGAGGGGTAGGCTGTGCCGGGATTCAATAACTTACAAATTATTTTCAAGTGAGTTTCTTCTGTTGTAATATCACCACTGAGCCAAAAAAAAGGCATGTACTATCATTATCTTCACTTAAAATAGGAGAAAATTGAGTACTAAGGAGATATAACAACACCTTGCTGAAACGAATATGATATCCACTGCCCCTGTACTAAAAATGCATGTAAGCTTATTTTAGCCTAAAATTTTAAAATTAAATTGTCGTAAGTTGAATTAAAGAGGGCAAGGATTCTCTTTTCAATTTTTACACTGAAAGTCTAGAAAGTATTATTTCCTAATATTGGTAAAACACACAAATGACAGAACCAAATTATCGTACTAAAAGCTTTTATTTCAGTTGACTGTTTTCTGTAGAATTACAGATAATTAGATTTTGGCTTTAGAATCACTAACTAAAATGTGTCTATTTAATTAAGCCTGAAACAAGAATCTACAAAGTACTTCTGGCATTAAAGAAAATAATATCAAACCTTCCAAATGAGAAGCAGACAAGAAGAGAAATAGAAACAATGCTTACTTTAGCAAATATAGCTCCCAAATACTCATACCATTTGTAAGAATTACTAATTATTTTGAAAATACCAAACCACAATTTTTATACTATTTTTCATAAATGTGTTATAAAAATTCCAACATTTTACACAATCTGACGAAACGTCAGCAAACATAAATCACTTATTTTTTTCAGAAAAATATGCAAGTGCCTTTGATGTGCAAGCCAGTGGGCCAGGTACTCTGAAGATAAGCAAACCCTGGTCTTGTTCTTCAAGGAGCTGCTGTACATATAAGAGAAACTTTATGCAAAATGCTAAATGATTACAATTACAATTATAAGAAAAGTGTCCTATGAAAAGCAAAGATAAGAAATTTCCAACGTCATGAGACTTCCAAGCTGAGGCATGATGTCAAGTTTCATGGAGAAATTTTCAGTGTAGAAGGAAATGTTGCATAAATTGCCCAAGAATATTCAGGAAGCAGTATATGATTATAAATACTTCCACCTCTGAAAAAGATGAAGTAGATGTACTTGTCCCTATTTCTATCAGTAAGTACAACTAAAATCCCCGCTAATTATATATAAAACAAACATAAAAAGACTCTCAAAGGTGGAAAGAAGAAAGTAGCCTGGCTAATGAACCTGGGACCCAAAGAAGTAAATGCTGGTGACTTCCTTGGTTTTCTCAAATTCTGATGAGTTCCTCGGTCTTCTTTTTGTCTTACGTCTTATGTATCTCAGACATGGAACCAAAGAAGGTGTAACTCGAAACTCCAAAGTTATAGACAAAATAAAAGTTTCAATAAAAGTTTGTTCTCTCTAGCTAAAAAAATGTAAAAGGGGACAGCCTACAAAACACACAAGAACCAGGCAATAAGCTTCCTACTCCAGTCAAGGACAGCAGAAACAAACTGTCCCACCCCAAATCATGCCAGCAAACGTCTAGTGAGTAGCCTAACCTCTATCTTCACCAAGCTATAATGAAGAAGCCGAACCCCTGCAACGTGGTGGCATCGGAGAAGGACCTGTCTCCCCAGTGATGAGTGACAATCTCTCCCCAAACATCAGTGGAGACTTGTGGGGAGGCTGGACTTACTCCCCACCAGCAGTAATGAGAGCTTTGCCAACTCCCACTTGCAATGCTGTCACCTATGGCCCAGCAGAGAGTCAAGATGTTCACCACTGCCTGGAGATAAACGGCCACACATACCCCACACCTTAAGTGATATCAGGCTGAGTAGATAGTGAAACTTCCCATACCTGTTCAGCAGTAATGAGAAGTACCCCTTCCCCTAGAGTGGCAAAGGAGGTCTAGTGGGGACTGGTACTTCTACTGCTGCCTGGCAGTAATCAGGCATTGTTCTCTTATCTTGCCAGAGTAGCTTCAGAGGACACCAGCTAAAATAGCTTAAATAAGACCCAAAGTCTCATAACATAATACCCAAAACATCCAGGTTCAGGTTTCAATTAAAAAAAAAAAATCACGTATCACAATAAGAACCATGAGAATTCTCAACCTGAATAAAAAAAGACAATAAAAACCTAAATTGAGACACCAGAGATGCTAGAATTATCTGACAATGATTTTTAAAAGCCATCATTAAAATGCCTCCATGAGTAATTATGAACATACTTCAAACAAATGAAGATAGAAAATATCAGCAAGTAAATAGAAAATTAAAAATATATATCATAGAGAAGAACTAAATGTAGTTTTTTTTTAAGATTTTATTTATTTGAGAGAGAGCACAAGCAGGGGCAGAGGGAGAGGGACAAGCAGACTCCCCGCTGAGCGGGGACCTCCCCCTCAAGGTGGGGCTGGATCCCAGGACCCTGACATCATGACCTGAGCTGAAATCAGATGCTTAACCAACTGAGCCACCCAGGTGCCCCCAAATGTACTTTTTATAACTAAGAGACGAAACAGATTAAAAAATATCATCAGATCTTCAGGAACTTAGTTGTCTTTGAAACTAAAACAAAACATTGAGGATCCAATTAATAGAATTACTACAGAGAAAATCTACAAGTATATAGAAGAACTCAGCACCATTAACCAACAGGATCCAATCAATATTCATTCTGTACTCTACTAACAACTGTAGAACGCACATTTTTTTTCAAATACCCATGGAACCTATACCAAGATATACTATATTGTCAGCCTTAAAGCAAACCTTAACCATTTTAAAAGAATAGAAATCATACACAAATACATCAAACACACAAATCTTTGACCACAAGGAATCAAACTAGAAATGAATAATAGGTAAATCTCTAAACACTTAAAAACTAACCAGCACACTTGTAAATAACAAGAAGACACAAGCAAAATTATGAAATGCACTGATTCGAATAAAAATGAAATTACTACATACCAAAGTACTAAATGTCACAGCTAAGGCAGTGCTAAGAGGAAATTTATAGCACTAAATGTTTACATGAGGAAAAGAAGAAAAGTATCTAAATAATAACCTAAGCTCCTACCAAAAGAATCTAGAAAAAGAAGAGTAAAAGAAACCCAAATCGAACAGGAGGAAAGACATAAGGAAGAACAGGAATCCATTATATTATAAGCAAAAAATAAGGAACACCTGGTTGCCTCCGTCGGTTAAGCATCTGCCTTCTGCTCAGGTCATGATCCCAGGATCCTGGGATCGAGCCCCGCATTGGGTTCCGTGCTCCGCAGGAAGCCTGCTTCTCCCTCTCCCACTCCCCCCCTGCTTGTGTTCCCTCTCTCGCTGTGTCTCTCTCTGTCAAATAAATAAATAAAATCTTTTAAAAAATGTTTAAAAAACAATAATAGAGAAAAAAAAAAACCCTAAAGTTTGTTCTCTAAAATGATTTATAAAATCGACAAACCTCCACCAAGACTGGAGAGGAGGAGGGAGGACACAAATTACCAGTATCAGAAATGAAAGGGGTATCAGTACAGGCCATACAGATGCCAAAATAGACTACTATAAACAAATGTAGAAACATAATTTGACAATTTAGATGAACTGTACCTTCTCTTTGGAAAGTACAAACTACCGCAACTCATCTACTATGAACTAATTTGAAGAGCCCCATAACTATTAAAGGCAACAATTATTTATAATTTATAATTTAAAAACTCCAAAAATAAATTACAGCACCAGAAAGCCAAGTATGTGGAATAGCTAAAACACTTTTGAAAAGAATAAAGTGAGAAGAATCAGTCTAGTCAGTTTCAAGACACTATATATCCACTGTAGAGTGTGGGGTGCTGATGTAGGGATGGAAACACAGATCACTGGAATAGTATAAAGAACTTAGAAATATACCCAAACAAATATGCTTAACTGAATTTAGACACAAGTGCAAAAGAATTTCAATAGTGGAAAGGCAGCTTTTCCAACAAGTGATGCTGGAGCAAATAGATATCCGTGGATAAGACAAAAACAAAAACAAAAACCCCTTAACTTTAAATTCCATACTCGACTCAAAATTCAACTCACAGTGAATTATGGACTGAACTGTAAAATATAACAAACCTTTTTGGGAAAATCAAAAATCATAGAAGAAAATCATAGGGCAAAATCTTCTGGATCTAAGTCTAAACAGACTTGAAACCACAACTGAGATCAATAAGAGGAAAAATTAAGTGCTATTTCATAAATATTTAAAATTTACCTTTGGGTAAGACCCTGTTACGAGAGTGAAAAGAGAAGCTATAGACTGGTAGAAAATATTTGCAAACCATGTATATCACAGAAGACTAGTATCTAGAATAAAACCGTATAAAGAACTCTCAAAACTCCACAATAAAAAAAAAAAAAAATTAACTACAAAATGCACAGAAGATCTAAAGGGACATTTCACCAATGAGGATATAGAGATGGCAAATAAACACATGAAAAAAAATACTCAACATATTAAGCCATTAAGGAAACACAAATTAAAAGCACAGTGGGAAATCCCCACACATCTATCAGAGTGAATACTTTTTTTTTTTTTTTTAATAAAATTTAACAACACAAAGGAAAGGATATGGAGAAATTAGGTCACTAATACTTTGGTGGTGAAAAGGTAAAACAGTACAACTGCTCTGCAAAACCTGTTTGGCAGTTCCCTTGAAAACCAAACATGCTATTACCATACAACCCACCAACTGCATTCCTGGGCATGTGTCCCAAAGAAATGAAAACTTCTGTTCACACAAAGACTTGTTCACGAATGTTCATAGCATCTGTATCAGTAATAGTCCTAAAACTGGAAAAAACACAGATATCCTTAAACAGATACAGTTAAACAAACTGTGGTACAACTGAATTCTTAGCCACAAAAAGAGTAAACTATGATTTCAAGCAAAAGTTTGAATGAATCTTCAGAGAATTGTTCTGAGGGACATAGAGGGGGTGGGCAAGCCAAACTCCAAAGTTTATATACTGTGTCATTCCATTTATACATCATTCTTCAAATAATTTAGAAATGGAGAAGAGATTAGAAGATTGCCAGGAAGGAAGGACTGGGGTATATGGTTGGGTAAGTGAAGACTCTAAAAGAGCAATACAAGGGATCAACGTGAGGATGGAGCCGTTCTGTAACTTGATGTTCTCCATGTCTGTATACTGGTCATGGAATTGTACAACAGTTTTGTGAGATGTTACCATTGGACAAACTTGGTCAAGGTATGTGGGAATCCTCTTTATTACTTCTGCATATAGATCTACAATTATCTCAAAGTAAAAAATCTTTAATAAATCCATAAAATATATTTTGAAGCCAATAGTGAAGTTAACTGTGATTCCAAAATCAAAATGTCCAAGATCCTCTCTTAAAAACAAGCTTTAAACTTTAATTATTGAACCCGGAAGAGGATTTGAAGATCCATTCATTATTTAATTACATATTCAACACACAGTTCTTGAGTGTTATTTCAATATGCTTGGCACTGTTCTGTATTCTCATGATAGAACCATGCACAGGGCAGATAAAGTCTGTGATGCCAAGAAATTACACTTAAATTGCGAAAGTAATCAAATCAACAAGGTGATTTTAAATAATAGTAAGAAGAACAAAGAAAGTAAAATAGGATGATGGTGTGATAGTATTGGATGGGGACAGTTAAGACAGACTACTTTTAGTTAAGTCATCAGATAATGTCTCTCTGGAAACACAAAGGATTGAACCATTTGAAGTTCAAGGAAAAGAGTTTTTCCAGGAAAGGCAAAATGTAACATAAAGACCTTAATCGGGAACAGTATTCATGCATTTGAGGAATACAAAGATCACTGTGGCAAAAGTAAATGAAATTAATAGACGATGCCATCTTAGAAATAGGCAAGGGCTGACTCATGTAGAGTGCTATTTCATAGACTAAGTGATGTGAATTTTACTACCAGTGATGATGAAAAGCCTTTTTTTTTTTCTTTTGTGTTGGGTAGTTATGGGAGGAAATGAAATACTATGCTTTAAATATTTCAAAATATGTAATGGATTGTAGGTGAGTCAAGAGTAGAAGTAAGAAGATCTGCTAAAATATATTGTAGAAGTCCAAGAAAGGGATGATGATGGTTTGGATTATGGTGGGAGAGATTGTAGACATAAAAGGAAGTTGATTAAATATAGGTTTTCGAGAATAGACAGGATTTACAGAAGACTGAGTAGACTGGATGGGGTTGGGGGAGGGGAGAAAGAGGAATGAAGGATAATTTCTTGGCTTTTGTTTAGACAGCTGTATGATCTAGTTAAAGAAATTAGAACATCAAAGATGTAGTTAACTGATACATTTATTCAACAAACATGTATAATGATGTATTGGGCCCATCACATGGTAAGTGCTATATTACTGGACAAAAAGTGAGTTTAATAAAGGGAAACAGGCTGATAACAACATGGACAATAGAGGTAAATAGGACATACACAGAGGAGGCAATTTTCTCTGCCAGGGAGATTAGGAATAACCTCTTTTATTGAGGAAATGTTTTTACTGGGTACTTAGGATACACAGAGGTTTCACATATGGAGAGGGGGCAGTTTTGGAAGTTTCTCCAGTGAGAAAAGAAATGCAAAAAGCAAAGATTTGCTAAATATCTAGTGGCTGAGTCAGAATTTGAAATATCTTTTGAATGATAGTCTTGTGATCTTCTAGCATCTTCGTAATTTCTCTTTCCTTCCCTATTTTTTTTTTAATTTTTAAACACTTCATTTTTCTCTCCCTTTCTCAAGTCCTTAAGTCAGAAATACTTATTGTTCAGATTATCTATATTTGGATTTATTTTTCAAAGTAATGTATATTCAGCTAATTCTACACTTTTGTTGCTTCCTCTCCCACATGCATTTCAAATTCAACATGCCCAGGTCCTATTTCTGGACTCAGCAGTGACAAAATTTTCCTCATTCCAAGCCTGAATAAATGAAAAAAGGTAAAAGTGGTAAGCTTTTAAATTTAACTATACATATTCATTCTTTTATTCTGTTATGGCTGGGTTTTTTATTTGCTTTTATGATTTTAAAATTACTCTTTTAGTAGTTTTTTAACAGATTAGAGAAAGAGAGGGAAAGAGAACAAGGGGTGTGTGTTTTAGTATACTTTCTGGGCCAAATCAGAAATCATGACCTTTATGTCATGCTGAACTTGCCCCTTTCCTATAGGTTTATCTGAAATTTCATTTGTTCTGGGAATCCAAAGGTCAGGGAAACACTATTGAGAGTGCAAACAGAATTGCTATCCAAGTAGCTGTTACAATGTTAAAAGAGAGAGAGGTCTCCAGGTAGGCCTCTGGAAGGAGACAGATGGCTGCTGAAGAAGATTCTCTTCTGTTAATATTCATAATGTGGTCCTAGAGTACAAATGGCATTAATACTTTCTCCTGTGAATTCTTCAAAAAAGATGCTTCAACTGCTTATTTGTTAAGGACTACAAACACTAGGATCACTACTTTTCCCTAACTTAATAGGAAGCCAAGATAAACTTAAAGAATTTAAAAAGTAAGTAGATTTCTACTGGAGAAAGGGACAGGTGCATCTCACTGAAGAAAATTAAAGAAATAAGCCCGATGTACAGGTTTTCTATCCTTTACAGAATATACCATGAAATGCCATGATAATCTGTTTGTACAGAGGAAATTAAATATAACTAATTACGTAAAGAAAAATGGATTCAGTGTTGAAGGATATTCTTATCCAATTGGAATGTTTCTATCTGGAAGAATAGATATGAATCAAATATTCACCTATTTATAGATGTATTGCTGACCATCAATTCTCTTTGAAAGGAGAATGAAGCTAGCCTCATTCACAAAATTGCAACAGTGTGTGAGCAAAGTTGAGATCTATATACATGGTCTGACTCAGGGCTACTTTTATATCCTTTATCTCCTATGATTATCTTAATATTCCCACCACCTGAAGTGTTTGCTACTTCCTAGATAATGCCATTATCCTATGAGAACCAGAACATTTAAGTAACAGTTATGTCTCCGTGCATTCACTTTCTTATTTGTAAAATACTAATGAATGTGGCCACTTCATCTTGTCTTCCTGTGAGGATTAAAAGGTTAATTCTTATATGGCACTTAGAAATAAGCACGACAAGTGATAAGTGCTCAATACATGCTAGATATAATGGTGATGACTGACCATGAAGAAAAACATATTCATACTTTTATAATCCTATTTTTATTTTCTAGTAAGAGCCTGCATTTCTACCATAGTTCTCTACTTGATAAACTCCTACTCAACTTTTCTTTGCTATTATCTAACAAACCTTGACTGAGCACACCCATATCTCTTAAGGCAAGTCACATTGCAACACTAATGTTTACATCTCCATTAATGTAACAAAACATTTACATATTATATATCTGTATGTATAAATAATGGGGGTGAAACAGTACTTACCTCACTGGATTTTCTGAAGATAAAATGGGTTAGATAAGTAAATTCCTTTGTATAGTGCATTATGAAAGTGTTAATTTTTATTATTATTTCCCTCCCTTAAACTTTGAGTTCCTTAGGGGTGAAGATTAGCATCATTATATTCCCAGTAGCTAGCACATCCTTGGCACATAGTAAGGGTTGAAAATTTCCAAATGAAGGATTCAAATGTTTTAATTTCACAAGATTTAGAAATATAAGACAAATGAAAATCACATATTTTAATTCATATAGCAAAAAAAAAAAAAAAAGTTGTGTCAAATAAGGGATATTGACAAAATCCAAGACATCAAAGTCATCACATAGGTATAACCTCAATGTATCCGTATCAGGGGGAAAAGAACATGAATCCTAAATCTCAATAGCATTATCAAAAGTTCTTTTCTCCATTATGCTGTTTTTCAGCTACTCCAGAAACTTCAATTCATGAGCGCCATGAATATGGGAGTGTAGGATGTAGCTCCTAAGTGGAACCAACTCCTAGAACATAATTAGAATCAGTGAATTTTGTGTGCATATATGTTCTTGAATATCCTTTTTTTTTTTTTTAAGATTTTATTTATTTATTTGAGAGAGAGAGACAGAGAGAGAGGGAACACAAGCAGGGGGAGTAGGAGAGGGAGAAGCAGGCTTCCTGCTGAGCAGGGAGCCTGACGTGGGGCTCGATCCCAGGACCCTAGGATCATGACCTGAGCCAAAGGCAGACGCTTAACCGACTGAGCCACCCAGGCGCCCCTTGAATATCCTTTTAAGCTACCATAAATAAATGCTTCCATGTAGGTCAAGGATGCCTGGATAGATTGCTTCATTAATTTATTCTTTCACTCATTCAACAAATATTTACTTATTCTCAATGTTATCTACACACAGTTTCCTTATATACAGCAAAGCATGACCAGGCATAAAGGCCATTTGAAATTTCACTTTATTTTGAATTAGGCACTCTTTAAATATTCATTATTCTTAATATCATCATATCCCAATCACCTAGCACACTGACTGGCCCATGACAACTGTTCTGTAAATGGTTCCAGAACTGGGCAGAACTCTTTACATAGTAAACAGCAGCTACAGAATTTTTAATGAAAGTGGGATACTGTACCCCAGAGTAGGTCTTATGTCCAACAAGCTTTTTAAAGATAGATACTGACAAGATACACTTTTTTTTAAGTACAAATGAGTATGTGTCTATATCCTATGGACTCCTTCCACAGGCCACAATCCCTTACATGCTTCTGTCTGGTCTGTATCCCATTTTATCTGCTTTCCAGTTTTATAATTTATTCCCGCTCTATTTATCAAAGTTCCCAATCTTCACCAGAAAGCTCTCTCTCTCTCTCTCTCTCTCTACATATATATATATATATATACATACAGTCAGCCTTTCTAAGATGCCCTGAAGTTCCTGGAAGTGGACTGCTAACCACCTTAACTTGCTCCTGGTACAGCAAATTCTTGATGGCCTCTCAATTGCCTTAGAGCAACAGATCAGGACTAAAAATGGAGTTTGAGTTCTCCAAAAACCAGAAGCTAATCAATACCTCTTTGGGCAGTATGTCACCTTATGCAGAGACACAACATCCAATCAGCTCTAGTCACACTCTGCTGTCTTGTAAAGGTTCAACCTGAATTCCTCATGTGTCACCTTCCCAGTAATGGCAAGTGTTACAGAGAGAGGATTCTGCACAGACCATTGGCCTCTACCCAGTTGAAAGCCCCATCACTCATGTTGGCCAAGCTGAGTTCTCAGTGCTAAGAAAGACAGCATGTCCCTCTCAGGAATGCAAAGACACTAGGCTGGATATGTGAAGCCGGTCGCAGCATCTTGAATGATCTCAGGGGTTTTATCTGTCTTTAAGGTCATACAGAGAGAGCTTTGTAGATACTCTCTTCAGAGGAAGGAGATAAGACTTCTCTTAACATACATCTGACGCTCACCAGAGCTGACCACAACCCAAAACCCAACCCACAAAACCCCAGAAAATGAAATGGCTTTGATCTGAGGGCTCCCCACAATCTCAACTCCCAAAATGCATTTATTCATCCTTACTACACTATTAAGATTTCCTCCCATTTGGGCTTAAAGAAAGTAATTGTTGAAGTGCTACAACATGGATTACCTATCAGATATACGAGAACAGAAAACAATACTATGGCTTTCAAGAAATAAACAAAGCTGCCTGTCTGTGTTACGAAGGGGTAAACTGTCTTCAGTTTTAGGTTTTGCTTTTATACTTGCTCCTCAATCCTGCATATTCTCAGCATTTGATGTCCTGGAATCCTCTTGTGTTTGATTCCTGTTCCCAGGCTTCAGAGTCTTCTTGATCTAGAAACAGCATTTATCACTGTGTGTCTAATCCCCAGGATAGGAGCTGCATTTGCTCTGGCTCATCCCATCCAGGCAGTTTCTGTCAGCCCCAGTTTGAACTTCCCGGTGCCCTGTGCTCAGTCTCCCTCTGGACTTCTCTCGAGGAATGGGTCATAAACCATGGAAGGTGAGAGATGAAGGGATGGCGAGTTCTGGGACATCCATGCATGCCAACCAAGGGATGAAACTGCACTAGGAAACCAAGTGTTTTTACCACAGGAAGTTGTCACATATGTGATTTCATACACACCTGCCAATAACTGAGGTATTTGTACAGGCTCATTTGACACAGGAGAAAACAACCTTAAAGGAGCTTCAGCAAGGGACGCCAGGGTGGCTCAGCTGGTTGGGCAACTGCCTTCAGCTCGGGTCAAGAGCTCAGGGTCCTGGGATCGAGCCCCACATCGGGCTCCCTGCTCGGCGGGAGGCCTGCTTCTCCCTCTCCCACTCCCCCATCTGTATTCCCTCTCTCACAATCTCTTACTCTGTCAGATAAATAAATAAAATCTTAAAAAAAAAAAAGCTTAAGTAACTTGCCGTATTTTACACAAATAACAAATAGCTGAGATTATATTCAAACTTAGGCCTTATTTTCACATGCTGGTATTAATCTAGATATTACTGAAGTACAATGCAATATAAATTAATCTTCAACTCAATAAATATGTACTTTACAAGAATTTCAAAGTACATCTCTCATAAATAATTAAAACATTTAAATAAAATTTAATATTTTATACTTAAGTATGTTTATGTAAGTCTGTATATATGTGTATCGTGTGTGTATATATATAGCATATTGATTATATATTATGTTCATTTTATATCTGTTGTTACATTATAGAAGAGTCAGAACCAGAGCAATTCTTGGAGATTTAGTTCAATCTCCCTTTTTGTAGAAGACAAATGAGTCTCAGAGAAGTAATTTTCTAAGTGTATTCAACTAATTAAGAGTCATAACTGACTTTAAGCCAGGAATTTGTAACTCAATTTCTCTTTCTAGTATAGCAGGAATATCGTTCATTTATTTGAGTCTTAGGATAATCTTACAAATGGTTCCAGCAAGCTAATAGCAACATTTTACACACAGGAAAATAGGCCAAGATGGGAACAATCCTATCCTTGCCACCAACTTCAGGATCATGTAGCTCAGTAAGGTCAAGGATGGGACTGAAGCTGGCTCTCTCCTCTCCTTATCCAGTGTCCTTATATGAGAAAAAAATATATATTGCTTTAAATTTTTAGAATGGAAAACAATATCAAATAGTTAAAAAATAGAATGGTGTGCCTTATAAAAATTAAATTCCCTTTATGAGATTAAAAAAGAGAGAGCAAGAGACCCCTGATATTGGGCCACCTGGTTTTAAAGATAACATTAGTTTTATTACATTGGATTAACTGATTTGACTTTTAGTTTTTATGAATTGTTTTAAAATTCAAATTTCTGTAAAGTATGAAAGTGAATTCTCACTCACCACATAGCAACCGCTCTAATTAAACAGAATTGCGGGTATTCACACCCGTTGATGTATGACCTTTCCAAGCACCTTTGTTACACAATATATTTGTTATATATTTCCACTAAAATCTAAAGATGTCATTTAAAGAGAGTGACTTGCCATGTTCGGACTGAACTAGCGATCTCTCTAAAACATAGTCAGTATCTACTTCCAAGGCCCTGACTGTATCAGTGAAGATAATTAAGGGATTGATAATCTTTACTGAAGTCATGGTACAGTTCCTGTGACACTTTCACAGGAGGCAGGATTCTGACCTTAAAATCGAAGCATCCAAGGAGGAAATTTGCTCTGAGCAGCAACAGTGTTTCATGAAAAGGGCAAATGTCATTTTATTAGTGCTCAGTTTTAGGAATAGATCCATGTGTGCGTATAGTATGACTCTAATCAAAGACGACAAGGGTGTGGAAAGGGAAGGAGACCAGAACTGATACACCAATTAGATTTGAGGATTTCTGCTAGGCACCAAATAGATCATTTTACTTAAAACTCACAGTATTAGTGAGAGGAAAATGTCATTATTTACATTTTGCAGAGGCAGGTAATAAAGGTTAAGTAAATTACCCAAGTATCTTACGCCCAGCTTGAGATGAAGGTGAAATTCAAGTTCTACCTGACTCCAAATCCCACAAATTACATCTTCTAAAAATCAATCATGTGGATCCCTGAAGCCTCTAAAAAGGTAAGCTTAGGCCTACAAAATGCCATAATCTTTTTTTAATTTTATTTATTTATTTGAGAGAGAGAGAGAGAACATGAGCAGCGGGGAGAGGGAGAAGCAGGCTCCCCGCCGAACAGGGAGTCCAATGTGGGGCTCGAACCCAGGACCCTGAGATCATGACCTGAGCCAAAGGCAGATGCTTAACCAACTGAGCCACCCTGGTGCCCCAAAATGACATAGTCTTTTATTTTCTGACATAATTTTTAGTGTTTTCTTTCTTTTTGGTTGTTGACTGGGCCAGAAACAGAATTTTAGGAAAGAATGCCTCAGAGTATGGGACACGTTAGTCTTTTGTATAACGTAAAAAGCAAGTGATAAACGTAGGACTCACTGTGTTTATAAGCCTAGTTAGATAAACGGAATTGCAGGGATGTCAGGTAAATATTCCTACTTCCTAAAACCACACACACACACACACACATTGCACAGAGCAAACATCCAAAACCATGTCTTAATTTCTACTAAAATCTATCCTTTCCAATTAATTAAGTCATTGCTAGTTATTGTGTATTTGCAAACACCTCTAACAAATGAGTCATATAATAACTGTTCAAGCATTAGATTTTTAGATTTAATGGCTACACATTTGCTTTAGTATCCCAAGAGGATCAATATCCAGGAAACTAAAAGAATAGTCAGCAGAAACAGAATGGATCAAGGAAATGCATGATGCTTATGTGAACCTACAGGAGAATACATTTTAATAAAAACTATACTGTCTTTATAGCTTATAAAAATTTGTACTTTGCCAATCTAGATACCAAGATGTCACTATGCTGTATGGCTTAAGAAATGAGTGACCCCTTGAGGTCTTAGACTTTTGACCATTTATAGATCATTATGTTGCCCAACTCATTAATAAGCTTGAGATCAGATGAGAGAACAATGAATTTTAGAATGGAAAAGCAAGGGGCGCCTGGGTAGCTCAGTCGTTAAGCATCTGCCTTTGGCTCAGGTCATGGTCCCGGGGTCCTGGGATCGAGCCCCGCATAGGGCTCCCTGCTCAGTGCGAAGTCTGCTTCTCCCTCTCCCACACCCCCTGCTTGTGTTCTCTCTCTCTGTCAAATAAATAAATAGATAGATAGATAGATAGATAGATAGAATGGAAAAGCAAATGGAAAGGGGCCAGCATCTTATTCCTTCTACTTACTGGGTAAATTTAGGTAAATGCTTATTAGTGTCTTTTGAGCCTCTATTTCCTTTCCTGTAAAATTGGGAACCTGAGTGTCTCTTACATTGTCTCTTATTAATCTCTTGGTTAAACCATCTCCCTCAATTGTTAGACCCAGGCATTAGCTTTGGCTACCTGCCAGCTGATTGCTCCACTGTTTTTCACTCTTCCCTGGGTCATAAACTGAGTCATCCAGTTAAACCTGGTCCCCCTTGGAGCGGTAATCTTTTAATGCCAGTTTGTGAGTTTTGTTGTGATCTCAGGAGCCATCTTTTTAGCTTGCTTTTCCCCCGTTTTCTGGTAAATTTCTAGCTGGTTTACAAGCTTAGCTTGTGGCTCTCAAAGGGGCTCCATCCTCCTCTTAATTGCTACAATCTAAATTGTTTCCCAGGGCATTCTTGAACTTCCCCCACACTGTTCCAAAAAAAAAAAAAAAAAAAAAAGAGCAGCTCGCTGTTCTTACAGACTGCAGATTTGGCAAACAGTCTGTCTGTGCCCGCTGCTGTAGAGCTAGAATGAGGGCCCCACTGCTCTCTGGGTGATGCCTTCTTCACAAGCAGGCACTGGGCTGGGGCAGTATCTCCCCCCCTTTTTAAGCTTACTTATCTTGGAACTTCTACCCTCCTAGGTGGGTTGGACAAGGATGACTGTGGCCCCAGTCTTCTAAGCCTGCCACACCTAGGATAAATCTTCGACCCTAGAAAATTGGGGCTGGTGGAGGAAAAGAGCCCTGGAACTCTCATGTTGTTGCCTGGGTTAGAGACTCTGCTGCAATGTGGAGCCCGCCGCCTTCCCCTCCAGAGTGTGTTTTCTAGTGCTTGACTGTGATCTGGGGAGAAAGGAGGTCCGTGTTCCTGTCTGCACCCACCCCAAGTGGCATTTTGGTCACACTGAGCTGAGAGATCATGGCTCAAATGCCAGGGACTCTCAGTGTTCTCCATGACAGTTAGTAGGTATACCTCAATAAATGGTTACTTTCTGTATGCTCTTACAACAATTCCCAGAAATTTACAAAAAAAGAAATTCATCACTTTTACCAGTTATGGTTGCTTCCCTGGGGAGTGGATTTGTAGGGTTCCTCACACTACCATTTCTGAAGTCATTTCTATCTTATATTTCTAAAATATCCTCCTTTATCACGTATGGAAGACTTCTCACTATAGCAGCAAACACCACAAAATATCTTAAATCTTAGTGTTTGGTCAGAGGACCCCTATACATATATTGGAAAAGTATGATTCCAAAAAATGTTTTACCACTTTTCAAAAAAACTGCTATTCCATACCTAATTATTTGTAAGAGTATGAAAGGCTTCTTTGGGTTTAAGTCTATAGCTTTTTATTAGTTTGAATCATTAGAACATGTGGTTTTACAAAAGGGCACAGAAGAAAAGACCCAAATTAAGTGTGTGTGTGTGTGTGTGTGTGTGTGTGTTGTGAAAGGTGAAATAAAATGGAGTTACTTATGTCGAGAAGTTTGAAAATGGAGCTGGGAGGCCATTAAGGAGGTGGGTCTTAATGCAAGTCCTCATGGGGTGGGACCGTGAACTTTTGAACCAGGGCAAATCACAAACAGTCCAAGGACTCTGCACAAACCCCTGCAACTTGCTATGGTAATAGACTTCTGATCAGTGACAGCCTTAGCAACCAATTATGTTTAGCAAAGATGAGTTTTCTGCCACCAGCACCAATCAAAATTCTTTGTAAACAACACATACAAGTATTCCTTTTTTGTCTTTAGAAACCCCTGGTTTTTTTTTTTTTTAAGATTTTATTTATTTATTTGACAGAGAGAGAGATAGCTAGAGCAGGAACACAAGCAGGGGGAGTGGGAGAGGGAGAGGCAGGCTTCCCGCCGAGCAGGGAGCCCGATGCGGGGCTCGATCCCAGGACCCTGGGATCATGACCTGAGCCGAAGGCAGACGCTTAACGACTGAGCCACCCAGGTGCCCCATAGAAACCCCTGGTTTTTGAGATCTTATCACCTGCAACAATATGGATAAACCCTAGAGAGTATTATGCTAAGTGGAATAATTTAGATGGTGAAAGACAAATACCGCATGATTTCGCTTACATGTGGAATCCAAAAAAGGAACAAAGGAACAAAGAAACAAACCAAAAAACAGACTCTTAAATACAGAGAACAAGCTGGTGGTTGGCTAGAGCAAAGGTGGTTAGGGGCATGGGTGAAACAGATAAAGGGGATTCAGAGGTATAAACTTCCAGTTATGAAAGAAGTGACAGAGGTGTAAAGTACAGCACAGGAAATACAGTCAATAATACTGAAATAATGCTGTATGGTGACAAACAATGACTATACTGAATAATGTATAGAATTGCTGAATCAATATGGTATGTACTTGAAACTAGCATAACATTGTATGTTAATTATACTTCAATTTTAAAAAGGCCATGAGCAATTAAAATATATATTTTGATATATGTATATATGTATTTATATGTGTATATATTTATATGATATCTATATTATATAATATGTATCAGCCCTCTTGAAACAGAAAAAGGACTTTAGGAAAAAACTAAGAAAATCTTAGTAAAATTTGGGCTTTAGTCAATAAAACCTAAACAAAAGAAACCTGATGGCTTTTGTTTCCTAATGCTACCCAAATCAGTGCTCCCAAAATTGCCATTCTAAAAGCCCAAATAAACGCTTTTGTTTTATTTCAGTTCTGCCTCTTTTCTCAGTGGACATTTCATACGTGTCAGCAGGTTTATTTATGGAGACTTCTCACCTCAGGTACTTTTCCCCTGGTAAAATGTACAATCCCAACTCCTGAAACTGCTCCTTAGAAAATCTGTTTGTGCCATAATTTGTAAAATTCTTAGTCTCCTCACTCTTCTTATATCTTTTTGAACGTATGCACAAAATTTTAGTAAATGCAATATTCTTTTTTGTTCTTTGTTGCATTTTGTTTCTTTGTTCTTTTGTTGCATTTTGATTTTACCAGAATCATCAAGTCAACTCAAAATAATTTGCTAAACTCTTGAAGCATTGCAGAAATTATGAGTTTTATGAAAAACCACTTAATTTCTACACCATATAATTCTGTAGTGTCTGATGATACTCTGTTTTTATATTGTGGAACTCTACTCACATCATGCTAAATTGGCAATTAATGCTGTGAATTCAGCAAGTTGGGGCAGAGGGGATAGGAGCCGTGAATCCTTTGATTTGCTGTTTTGTACCCTAGCAAGTTGATGACACTAGAAATTAAAATAGAGATGATAGATATAAAGTGATAGATGACTATATAGATATATCCGAAGCAATTAGACAAATATATGCTCATTACAATTCTGAGGAAACTAATATCCCTTCAAAGAGAATACCCATCCTCTATTTTTTTTTCTTTTTTCCCCCAAGCCTTAATTTAAATTTCAGTTAGTTAACAGAGTGTTGTATTAGTTTCTGGTGTAGAAATGATTCATCACTTACATACCATACCCAGTGCTCATCACAACGAGTGCCCTCCTTAATACTCGTCACCCACCTAACTCATCTCTCCCCCCCCCCCACCTCCCCTAAAGCAACCCTCAGTTTGTTCTGTATATGTTATAAGAGTCTGTTTTCTGGTTTGCCTCTTCTCCCTTCCCCCCTCCCCTCATGTTCATCTGTGTTGTTTCTGAAATTCCACATATGAGTGAAATCATATGGTATTTGTCTTTCTCTGACTACTGACTTATTTGGCTTAGCATAATACTGTCTAGCTCCATCCACACTGCAAAGGCAAGATTTCATTCTTTTTTATGGGTAATATTCTATTGTATGTATATATATATATATACACACACACCACTTCTTTATCCATTCATCAGATGATGAACATTTGGGCTCTTTCCACAATTTGGCTATTGTGGATAATGTTGCTACAAATACCAGGGTGCGTGTATCCCTTCGAATTAGTATTTTTGTATCCTTTGGGTAAATACCTAACTAGTAGTACAATTGCTGGATTGTAGAGTAGTTCTATTTTTACCTTTTGAGGACCCTCCATACTGTTTTCCAGAGTGGCTGCACCAGCTTGCATTCCCACCAACAGTGTAGGAGGGTTCCCCTTTCTCCGCATCCTCGCCAATACCTGTTGTTTCCTGTGTTGTTAATTTTAGCCATTCTGACAGGTGTGAGGTGGTATCTCACTGTAGTTTGCGTTTGTATTTCCCTGATGATGAGTGATGTTGAGCATCTTTTCTTGTGTCTGTTGGCCATATGTATATCTTCTTTGGAAAAAAAAAAAGTCTTTTCACGTATTCTTCCCATTTTTTAATTGGATTGTTTTTTGGATGTTGAGTTCTATAAATTTTGTATATATTTTGGATACTAACCCTTTCTCAGATTTGCCACTTGAATGGATAAATTCCTAGAAACACATAAACTACTAAAACTGAAACAGGAAGAAATAGAAAACTCAGACTGATAACCAACAAGGAAATCGAATTGGTAATCAAAAATCTCCCAACAAACAAAGGTCCAGGACCAGACAGCTTCACAGAGGAATTCTACCAAACATTTAAAGAGTTAATACCTATTCTTCTCAAACTATTCCAAAAAATAGAAATGGAAGGAAAACTTCCAAACTCATTCTATGAAGGCAGCATTACCCTGATTCCAAAACCAGACAAAGACTCCACTAAAAAAGAGAACTATAGGCCAATATCCCTGATGAACATGGATGTAAGAATTCTCAACAAAATACTAGCAAATCAAATCCAACAGTACATTAAAAGAATCATTCACCACAATCAATTATTCCTGGGTTGCAAGGGTGGTTCAATATCCACAAATCCATATTTGAATTCTTAAGAGGTATTTCAAAACATAAGGAGAGAGGATATCAGGATACCATCTTCACTGCTTTATAGAAATTCACTGAGAAATTTTTTTTAAAAAGGTGAAACTTCAAAGGATTTTTTATACCCCAAATAATAAATCCTCAAAAGTTTGGTCTAATAAAGTCAATGTTTTCAGAAATAATTATGATTCTTTGTTTTATTTAATCTCTTGAGCTAAATTAGAGACAGCATTTGCTTATAAAAAGAAGTTTCTTACTATAAAATGGTTCGGATTAATATCCACATCATAATGTTCTAAGACTCAGCATGGTCCTGTCATGTTGATGCCAGTCTATATGAAACATAATTTCAAAGTCTTTATTATCAGTCAGAACTCAGTGGGAAAGCTTTAGAAAGGAGAGGCCTCATTTCTACTTCATACCAATGCTGAATTTACAGGCTGGTCTTTGGGGTGGTTATAATAAGTATCTCCAGTCCTCTTTTGACAGATCTCCAGCTTGATCGGGATGAAATTTCAATTGATTACCCAACCCCCCACCAGAAAAAGGTAATAGCTCCCTTAAATATTAGACATAGCACACAGTCAAACTGGAGATTGCCTCTACCAAATCATAGTGGGCACTTGGAGAAGATGTATCTAAAGTTTAGTGCATGGACTTCTTAAAGAAAAAAGTCAAATAAATGAACATTCTCAAGACTCATAATCTGAGAAGTATGCCAGGTTATTACTTGTCTACATTAATTTTATTACTTTGAGAAATCTAAAAAACTGCACACTTAAAATATGTTGCTAAGGTCAAACAAATGATAAATAGCTGAGCTAAAACTGGAACTCAGTTTGGTCAGTGTCACAGGCGATGCTGTTAACCTGTGTTGGCTCTCTATGCCACTATTTTATTTCTAATGTCTTCATTTTCCTGACAGAATGTTATGTAATTCCTATTTCTGTATTCCTATAGGAAACAAAAAATTCATTCTATAAGGCTAAAAGGTATTTTAATGTTACCGCTAGTTTATTTTTGTTTATAGTTTGAAACTCTCAGTTCAGGAATAATAATAGGCAGCACTTCTATATTGGTAAGCATTGTTTTAGCACATCCCCCTTGGTAATGTTATATTTTCAATAATTATCTATTGAATGAATTAATTTATCCATCAGAGAGTAATGAGAGTAATACATGCAGCCTGCAATGAAAGATGAAAGATAAAAACATTATGCCTTCAAGAACCTCATACTTTCGTAGAAAAAGGACCACACCGTTAAGACAGGGTAGAAAATTCTAAGTATCATGAGGCATTGCATGTTGGTGAAGGTCAGAGGGTGGAGTGACACTCCTCATTTCATTTAATACTGTGTTGGAAGAAAAGCTAAACTCACATGTTTATTGCACTGTAATTTATACAGAATAATCTCAAAATCTATCCCCCACAATTAATTAAATGTCCTTTAAATCTCACCTTAAAAATGGTGAGACTCAGGCCTAGAAAAGTTATGTAATATTGTAATGTGCCTGATATCACCAACTTAAAAGAAATCCCAAGTTTACAAACCCTGTAGTCCTGTATATTTTCCGCTTACTGTCTCATTGGAAGCTTTTATAGAAAATATGAAAGTAAGTTCACTTGGATAATTGAAGCAATAAATATCCACAGCTACATTTAAGAGAGTATTTTGTGACCCATGACAATTTATTAGATTAATGGAGATGCAGAATGCATGGTTACATAAGAGTTATACACTATAAATGTACATATCTATACATAACTAGATATTTAATTTTTTCCCTTTTAACTCTCTACACACTTTACAAAATACTTCTTTTGAAGAACAGCATGGGTCATGTGAAGAACTATGTCCTATATTTCCAGATGCACATAGTTGCTCCTGAATTCACAATGTTACAGTATCTATGACATATTTCTGGCTCTCACGTGGATGATATTCAAATATCCCCAAAGAACATTAACATTTTTTTTTTTTAAGATTTTATTTATTTATTTGAGAGAGAGAGAATGAGAGAGAGAGAAAGCACATGAGAGGGGGGAGGGTCAGAGGGAGAAGCAGACTCCCTGCCGAGCAGGGAGCCCGATGCGGGACTCGATGCAGTGACTCCAGGATCATGACCTGAGCCGAAGGCAGTTGCTTAACCAACTGAGCCACCCAGGCGCCCCAAACATTAACATTTTTGAGGGCTTAGATAAAGATTCCTTTCACAGGTAAGCTAATGAACCAAATCCTCTCCTAGAAAATTGTCCTCCCTTCAAAAACTGAGAGTCAAGCTGAGACTTTTTGGGTCACTCAGAATAACTCTCAGAATCGTACACTGGGGGCTGGATGCAAAGTGGGATGAGAAGACCTCACCTCCTAAAAACTCTGTCTTAGAATTTCATATTGGAGAGCTCAGGCCCTTATGCTTTCCTACAAGAGCCTATAGTCTAACAGCTTTGGAACCGGATACACAGCTTTTTATACAATGTTAGGAAGTGAATGTACTATAACCATATTAAAAATGGCACAAAAACAGAGAAGTAAATTTCACTTTAGAAATTGGGAAATTACAGCAGTGTATACCTGTAGGACACCTAGATATTCTGCCCATGCTATACATTTTTAAATAAATATCTTTAGATTATTTTGCCCTTGATAGTCATTCTACATAAAATAATACATTTTATCCTTTGTGAAATAAGAAACTTTCACCCTCTTTATTCTCACTTCACTTCTCCCCTCAAGGAATGAAGAGAGACTTATCTGAAAGGGAGTCATTCATATTGGTGGGCGAATTTGTGATTAGAGGAAATGTGAGAGAGCCTGGCTATGGATATACATCCAAGACATCTTTTCAGCTCAGAATTCTCAATAGTAAAGCTGATATTTTTATTTCCTGCTTGTATTTTTAAATTGATTCTAGAGTAGGGGGAATTTAAAGGCTGTAATTATCACCCTCAAAATTCAACACACAAAATCGGCCATGAAGTACTTGAGAGACAAAATCTCCTTTCTGAATTCTAAATATGAATTTTCCAATAGAAAAATGCCCACATCGCATTTCAATATATTCAGATTTAGGTCCACTTTTAACTTTATTTAAAAAATCATATGTCAATAGTACCTGTACTTCTTTTTCCTATATCTGTAGAGATACAGATTTTATCTGTGTTTATTTGTGAGAATCTGTCTGCACAATCTTACATTGCTGTCATGGTCAAGAATGAATATATCTTGTGAAGTCCCAGGGATTTCAAGAAATTTCAAGTGTGTTTTGTTATTGGTAATTGCTAACAGTAATGAAACTCATTTAATTCTTGCTCATAATATTCAGGGAAACACAATTTATACTTTTTTTTTTTTTTAATGGTAACAAAATTTACTGGGTGGAGAAAATCCTAAACAATACATAGGTTAACTGGTAAAATAAGACTTCTCCTATTCAGCTTGCTTAGAAATGTATTTGTTTAAATCAAAACAGATTGAATCTATTAAGGCAGATGGTAAAGAGAAACCAAAGCAGGTGTTAAATTAATTTGTTTGTTTGTTTATTTTTTAAGTAGGCTCCACGCCCAGCACAGAGTCCAACACAGGGCTTGAACTCAGAACCATGAGATCAAGACCTGAGCCAAAATCCAAAGTCAGATGCTCAACTGACTGAGCCACGCAGGCGCCCCCAGGTGGTAAATTAATTCAACAAGGAAGCCATTAGACTGAGGGCGTCCTATGTAAGCAAACTGAAATCGAAGTCTATAATTGCCTCAAGGCTATGAAACCAAAACTTTAAGAACAGCCAAGCACGAAAACAGCCAACTAGACTTTAAGCAATAGCCAATCATGTAATTTCCCTTCATTGCTTCTGCACTTCATAGAAGTCTTTTCTCTGGCTCCTGTCTGCACAGTGCTCCTAACCACTTCTGGTTCAGCACTGCCTTGATCTGAATCAATTTTTGCCTCAAATAAGCTTAATGTTTAAAAATATATATATATGCCTCAATTTATCCTTTAACACAGGATTCCCTATCAGGATTATCATATTTATTCCATCTTGACAGAGCTATATTAGTTTTCTATTGCTGCTAGCAAATTATCACCAATTTAGTGGCTTAAAACAACACCCATTTATCTCCCAAATCTATAGATCGCAAATTCAGCACCACATAGCTGGAATTTCTGTATAGGGTCTCAAAAGACACACACACACACACACACACACGATATTAGCAGGGTACTGTTCCTTTCTGGTGTAGCTAGGAAATAATCTGCTTCCAAGATTATTCCAGTTGTTGGCGGAATTCAGTCCCTTGAGTTTGTAGGACTAAGGTCTCCATTTTTTTGATGTATACCCCTCTCCATCTTCAAGTCAGCCATGGCATGTTCTCATATTTCGAATTTTTCTGGTTTCCCTTTCCTGCCTTCAGCTGAAGAAAAGCTCTGCATTTAAAGACTCATATAACTGCCCTGGGCTCAGCCAAGATAAACCAGGAGAGCGTCCACATTTTCAGGTTGAATGATTAGCAATCATAACTGCATCTATAAAGTCCTGCTTGCCAAATAAGATAACATATTCATAAGTGTGACACTGTTGAAGGTCATGGGGGTAAAAATTCTGCCAATAACCTTAATATAACCTTAGACAAAGTATTTCACATCTAGACATGAATTTCCTCATTGAGCCTAGAAAGTCTACCTTCTTTTTTAATAGGTAATGTCCATGCATAGCGTTAGCACACCACCACCACTCTCTGTCCTAATAGAACACCTCCTCAGCACTAGCCAAGGTACACATTTTACACACGATATCATTTAATTGTAAAACTGCAATTAAGTGACCATTATCTTCATGTCAGATTTGAGCACTGATATTTGGAAAGGTCGATAACTTGCTGAAAAGTACACATCTTCCCAGTGAAACTACTGCAATTTGAACTCAGATCTCTCTGAGCTCTCTTCCATATAACACTAATGAAAGCTTCAAGGGAACTTTCTAAATTATTTTAAACCTCCAATCACCTATTAGTTTTCTCGTCCTTCCATAACAAAGTGCCACAAATTCGGTGGCTTACCACCACAGAAATGAATTCTTTCACCATTCTGAAAGCTAGAAATCTGAAATCAAGGTGTTAGAAAGGTCATGCTTTATCTGCTAGCTCCTGGTGGTTGCCAACAATCCTTGGCTTGCAGCTGCATAATTCCAATCTCTGCTTCTTGTGGTCACATGATCATCTTCCCTGTGTGTCTGTGTACTTCACATGATCTACTCCCAGCCATGTGCATTTTACCTTTATCTCCTATTCTCTTTTTACAAGGACACCAGTCACTGGATTAAGGGCCTACCTTACTCTAGTATAACCTCATCTTAATTTACATTAAGATCTCATTTTCAAATAAGGTCACATTCATAAATAATGAAACTCATGGGTTAGGATCTCAACATATCATTTGGGGGGATACTGCACAGCTGATGTCTTTATAACATAAGCTTACTTGAAAACAAAGAGGAGTATTGAAATTTGGGGTTCTCTCCCAACAACAAAATGTAGTCCATACTAATGAGTGGCAAAGGATTTTGATTTCTAGGATATTGTAACTACAAAAGCAATACAAATGAAAGAAATTTTTTTCTTCATGTACTTCTTAAATTTAGTTGTGTCAAAAAAATACTTAGACTATTGTTGACAAATATCTCAGTATATCTTAGCTATAATGATGCTCAAATAAGGGACAACTTGGGTGGCTCAGTTGGTTAAGAGTCTGCCTTCAGCTCAGGTCACGATCCCAGGGTCCTGGGATGGAGCCCCGCACTGGGCTCCTTGCTCAGCGGGGAGCCTGCCTCTCCCTCTGCCTGCCTCTCTCTCTCTGACAAATAAATAAATAAAATATTTTTTAAAAAGGATGCTCAAATAATTCTACATTTTAAGAGGAACATAGAAAAACTGTAGAATATGGTAACAGAGGAGGAAGAGAAGACAATTAATAAAAAAGACAACAGATGAGAATGAAGTCAAAGGATTAGTAGTTATTTAGCCTGGGAGATAAAGGTTAATTTCTCACACTTGTTACATTTGAATTTGAATATTAGAAGAGTCTGAGGCAGAACAATGAAGAGGCAATGGGTAGAACTGTGGAGGGTAAGTCTAAGAGATGACAATTGCAGGCAAAATATGGAAGGATATTTTGACAATTAAAGTGGTCCAAAGATGAAAAGATTCTACGTAAGGGGAGGACTAAGCTATCAAGAGAGGCCAGAGGATATCTGGGAGGCAATGGTGTGGTAGGGATTTACTCTTCAACTAAAACCTGGTGATGATATACTTCACACCCCAAAACTCTGTAGCATGGTCAGTCATCTTACTGTTTCTAATTTGGAAAAGCAGTATTCTTTTGGAATCCACGTGTTAGTATCTTTTCCTAAACCTAAGTGTCTCAAAGACCTAAGGGGCGACTGTCTTCGTATCCTCATTGCTTCGTTGATGAAGAAAACACTTTCTAGTTAAAAGGGAGGCTCAGCACTTGACAGCTAAGCACAACAGTGGATAATCCAATTAATACAATACCAAAGAAACTTTTCATCATCTGTTATCTACCTAGATTACTGACTTTAAAAAAAAGAAGAATTCCAAAGTGTACTGAATGGCTCAGAGAATGAAAAACAACCATTTGGACATTTGAACAGATCCAAAGGTTTCATGTTAATTACTACACCAATGCCTCATTTGCCCTGACTTTTGGTGTCAGCAGGTTTGCAGTGCTGGCAACAAGCCCATCTTTGGAATTGGTTCTCTGAAGACAAGGACACCCCACTCTGCTGTCAAGAGCCTGAAGCTTTCCCTCGCACCATAAGGATATACTTTAGACAGACACAGAACCAAACTGATTTCGGACTATTGCAAGGCTCTGTCTTTGAAGATGGTATAATAATCTGCCTGGGAATCATATTTCTCAATAATACCCTTTTTTTCCTCTGGAGATGATTAGCTTATTTTCAGGGACAAAATGAAAGCATAATTTTAGTCTTCTGTGAACACACTGAGATACAGATATTTGCATGTTAGTTTCTTTCTATCACCACTTCCATTTAACCTGCCAACATAATTATATTTTTCATCCATCTGGTTCCAAATTTTGTGTAAAGATTTAAATCATACAGCAGCTTCTATGTAAAGCCATCTAATATACTGTTTACCTTCTCCATCCCTGTTTTAGGAAACTCCTCTATTCACACAGTTTCAACAGATAAAAGTTTCAGGCAAAATAAGGCACTTTGTTTTTATTTATTTGCTTAGTGTGTAGATCCTTGCACAGAAACGTTTCCATAGCTTATTTTTTACTAATGGCACTCATCTGTTTACTTGTCTCTCACAAGACTACTCCTGGGAGGCAGAAACTCCCATTTTCCTTTCTGCATTTCCAGGGCCTGGTCTAACAATTGTGTATCTACAAGGCACAAAACAAGTGCTTGATAGAGGTTCTTTACAGGACTAAAGAATGAATGAATATCACTTCTTATAATAAACTGACCTCTATTGTGATACTATGTAAGATGCACAGGCAGAGTGGAAGGTGGCAAGACCAAGAAAAATCACAAGAAAAATGCAGTTTTATTGCTTTACTTATTGGTGAACTTCTAGCTGTAAAATACAAGGACAGTCCTAACACCTACCTAGAGTCTGGTGCTTTGCTAATTTTTGTCACAAAAAGTAATTATTCTCTTGTGAAGGCTTGTCATATCCCATTCTCCCTTTTAATCTGAATACATTTGCACATTTAAATTTACTGCCACTCACAGATCTTTAAAACCGTAGCACCCAACTTACTATGGGCAGCACCAAACATGGGGTCACAAAGTCTGATACTTCTGAGGATATAGGCTACCTGCTGACCAAGGATTTGGGTTAAAGAAAACTAAAGCCGGTTTTATCCCATATGGAGCTATTCTGAAGGAAACTTACTATATAGTAAATGAGTATTACTATGCAAGAAGTTTGCCTATGAAATGAGTAGCATTACCCAAATTAAAGGTATAATATGAAAGTGTATCTGTGTGTGTATATACATGTGCACATATATATAATGCTGAAATGTGAAATATGAAAATGCTGATAATTTAAAATTAAAAAAATAGATATTTGTATGTATCTATGTATACATATGCATAGACATAAAGTATGCATATTTAATATTTAAACTTCATCTAAGTCTGCATAATAACTCCTTGGCAAATGAACATGTATTGGTTTCAACTCGACCCATTTCCTCTAACAGCACTCATAATGGCAATCCTTTATTGCAATTACCACTATACACAGTGGTCCCTTTGCCTCTTAATCATAAAATAGCATGATAACATAGACCAACTGGATATATCCTCCTTATAGTTTGACATTTTAGCTGAAAAATAGAGATTAAAAATTGTATTGTTGGAGTTTCATTTTTTTTCTGAACAGGGATATCTTGAATATTGATAGCCAATTATAACAATAGCAGATCATTTCTGATATTATTGTTCTTGCAGTTTGGGTCCCTACACCCTAATCCCTGGATATCACTCTTTTCTAGATGATTCCTGAACCAATATATTTAGTTTTTATACAATCTCTGGGGAACAGGGATCACTCCAAAAATGTTACTTTTTGATTAACACAGAATTGGAGTCCTATTGCCAAGTGCCACTGTCTGTGAATTCCTGACTAAATTTTTTTGATGTCATTTTAGGTGTTCTATAATAAGGCAGCAGGCTACTTTACCAACACCCAATTAGCTTGTTAATAAACTCCTTACTCCCAGGGCGCCTGGGTGGCTCATTCATTAAGTGTCTGCCTTTGGCTCAGGTCATGATCCCAGGGTCCTGGGATCGAGCCCCACATCGGGCTCCCTGCTCAGCGGAAAGCCTACTTCTCCCTCTCCCACTCCCCCTGCTTGTGTTCCCTCTTTCGCTGTGTCTCTCTCTGTCAAAAAATAAATAAAATATTTTTTAAAAATAAATAAATAAACAAATAAACAAACAAACAAACAAACTCCTTACTCCCAATAATAAACATTATATTTGCCTCAATATATTTACTATATTCTGTCATCACTGATTATGGTGCTTCTGTTCCCTAACCTGGAAATATCCTTCCTAGATCCTGTCACTGCTATAAATCTCTACCAATCTCTCATAGGCCAGCTCAAATGCAACACTCTTCCATGAATTGTACCTAATCTCCCAGCAGACTTAATCTTTCCCTTTCTTAAGACACCCACAAATTTTGAAATCTGACTTTAGTACTTATTCTACCTTATATATTGTTATTTGTACGATCATATGAAATAGTTACAGAGGGAATATATTGTTTGCTATATAGAGAAAAAGTAAAGTGCAGGATAGATGTGAGGTGATTGAATTGATGCCTCAAGAGATATAAAGCTGATGCCTTGGGATTATATTCCTTCTGTTGTAGCATATGGAGCTGAAATGGAAAGAAAAAATGGGAGATATTTCCAAGTGTCTTTTAAGGTTCTACTGCTATAGTCTGTAAACTCCCAGGTACATAGATAAAACTAAGCTACTTTAGCATGTAGATGCAGTGGTTTAAGTAATACCCTAGTGTACACAAAGGTCTCTTGTGTTAGGAAAACCAATATAAGTATTATGCTAAAAAGTTCTTGAACTTTTAACAATTAAAATTATTACATTTAGTCCACATCTCCAGAGCCAAAAGTATTTTAGTATGACATGAGGCCTTATCCTATGCTGAGTATGAACTCTGTGAAAACAAAGGTAATGCATTCTACTTCTTGTAGATTCTGCTGTCAAACTCCCTTGTCATCTCTTCATTAAAATCAACAAAGCAATGATGTGTTTTACAGTCTTGCATTCTCTCCACCGGTCTCCCGAATTTTTGATGATGTCTTCACCAGTCTGTAGATGCCACAGTCCTGCCTGCCCTTGGCTTTTGCGAAGCATGAATTTATTTGCAAAAATGTGGTATTTTAATATTGAAGTCAAATACCTAAAAAAATGAATAATCCCTAATCCCAGTAGAGTTAACAGTTGTACACTGGTTTGCGGTACACACACCACCCAGCAGCAATTGGGAGTCTATCCAGGCCTATTTCCCGTAAAGTAGTTTGCCACTGAAGAGAATGAATTTGAGTGCACTACTGAGCTGAGCCTAATGTCAATCACTGACCCAGAAAAGCTTTATGTCCCAATACCGATTAGTTTTCCACTGACTGTGCTGCTTTGGAGCACCTGACATTTTGAAGCAATTAGAGGGCACTGGATCTGTAAAAAGCACTCTGTGTTGGTCCTCGACAGAGCTGAACTTTCATGCTTCGGCCCATGTAATAAAAGTCATCAGAGCTGCCCCTTTTTTTGAGAATCTAATAGAACTGACCCTACATATTGACAAAGATTAAACTGCCTTTGCTGAAGTTTGAGAAGCACAACATTCCTTTGAAGGACCTACAAGAGTATTCAAAGCCTCTACAGGCAATGCTAAATTTCCATGTTAACTTACCAAGGCCATTATATATGTACTAGACCCTTTACTTAGGTTAAATAAATGATGTATATCATAATACACATAATTGTTAATCATTGATAAGTAAGTACAATATTGTTTACAGAATTGGGCCTGGCGTTTATTACAGTTCACTGGAGGGGAAACAAATAGGATCTAATGCAGGATACCAAAGAGAAAGTAGGGCTGTTCATCTACGGGGATGACATGTCTTACTGGGCCACCAAAGTTTGTATTCCTGCATAACTTGAGAGTGTGTTTTTCCTGAGGGCACCAAAAGTGTGAATGTGAATGCTAAAGCTGAAATGGGAGTTTCTTGTTAGTTTTGTATTTTTTTTTTCATTCCTATAGTTGTGGATGCGTAAAATAATGCATTGGTTTCTCAACAGTGCTATTAGTTACTGCCTTAAACACTACCCATGACTCCATCAAAACACTACCCAAAGACTGAAATCATTAACAGACTCCTGACAGTGCACAGCACTGAGCTTGGAATAAGAAGCACAGACTTTCGGAGCACCTGAGTGACTCAGTCGGTTAAGCATCTGACTCTTGGTTTTGGTTCAGGTCACGATCTCACGGGTCAGGAGATGGAGCCCCACATCAGGCTCTGTGCTCAGCAAGGAGTCCGCTTGAAGATTCTCTCCTCTGCCCCTCTCTCCACTCATGTGTGTCAACTCTCTCTCTCAAATAAATAAATAAAAATCTTAAAAAAAAAAAAAACAGCATAGATTTTCTCTAGGACATTTTTTTCTTTTGGTTTCTCTTATTTCTGACCCAATTTGTCACTTTCAATTACATAAATTAGAGAAGATCGAAACAAAATTGAATATAATTTTGTATCCAAGTAAGGATTAATTATAAATTTAGAATAAAGATATTCCTTCCTATCTTTAACAATTTAAGTGTCTCTAAGTGCAGGGGAGAAACAAAGAAACAATGTAAATGTGAACTGAATCTTGTTCTCTGAAAGATTAGGTACCATATGGTGTAGAAGGTGACAGCTTCCAAAGATGGTCACAGCAATATTTTCCTTCCCACTTTCTCTCTTACAATGTTACTTTGCCTCTCCCTTAACATGGGGTTTAAGTCCCTTCCTCTTGAAGGGACTTAGTGACTTGCTTCATTAATAAAATTCAACATGAGGGGCGCCTGGGTGGCTCAGACGGTTAAGCATCTGCCTTCGGCTCAGGTCATGATCCCAGGGTCCTGGGATTGAGCCCCACATAGGGCTCCCTGCTGAGCAGGGAGCCTGCTTCTCCCTCTCCCTCTGCCTGCCGCTCCCCCTGCTTATACTCACTCTCTCTGTGTCAAATAAAATATTAAAAAATCTTTTAAATAAAAAAATAAAAATAAATAAAATTCAACATGAGTGATGAAATGTAATATCTCAAGTCAGTAAAAAAAAAACACTTGCAGCTTCTGGAAGAAACTCCTGGAACACCCACACTTTGGATATTGGTCCTGGGGACCCAGCTTCTAAGTGGTGAGAAGCCTAAGCTGAGTGGGTGACTAACCATCTCACTAGGCCCAACACCGTGGGAGTTCCCAGGATGTGGGACTTCCAGTATGAAAATCAGGAATGTCCTTGGAAAAACCAGGGCAAACTGGCCATCCTAAAAGAAAAGCCAATCATAGCACTGCAGACCACGGGCTCAGCGGAGCTCCCAGCCAACATGGGCTATGTGAGTGAGCTCTCACGGGCAGGCATTAGTCGACATCTGAATACAGCCTCATGAGAGACACCATGGAAGAATTACTCAACTGAATCCAGTCAACCCACAAAATCATGAGAAGGAATAATAAATTATTACTGGAGCAGTTTGTTCCTTAGCCAAAGATATTAGGGATAATGATATACAAAGCCAAAAATTATCATTTTTAAATTAGACTTATAATGTAAGGCAGAGAAAGATAAAATGCTATATGAAAGACTGAGATACAGTATTATCCAAGTGGAGAAAACTTTATTTTAGCTTAAAGGCCAAAGTGATCAGTCTAAGCAATTTGAGGGAAGTACGACTCACCTAAAGACATGGGCGTGCAGAAATGGAGAAGGGACAATGAAGGTAAAGCATTGCAGACACACTATACAGTGAAAGAAAGGATGGAAGTGAGAAAGTAAACAAGAACACAGTGAGAATAATGGAATAGTGAAATAAGGCTGTACATTAAGACTCATACAATGGAAGACCTTGATTGCAATTATTTGGAAAGCATGTGAGAGGCAGGCAAGTTTTAGACAGATTAACCTTACGGTGCTGTCCAGCTCAGAGGGGATGCATGGGAGAAGCTGAGAGTCCTACTGGGAGCACATTGCCACCAGCCCCAAGACTTACTGAATGTGAACTACCATTTAAAATACTGGACAGGCTAAGCCTTCTACACAGGATTCCCCATTTATCCCACTACCTTTTCCATTAAAATTTGAAACTAAGAAAAACACCTTCTAATGGCAAAGGCTCACATTTAAAATTGTTCAAATCTTACAGGAAAAAAGTAAAAGCCTACTTGAGGCAGCAGGAAACTAAAGAATGGGTATTGTCTGACTTGTGTGTATCACTGATAGATGTCTGTAATGGATTCTAGTCTAAAAGGTACAAAGCATTCTATTGAAAGACTGGCCTCTTTTCGGTATAATTCTATTTCTCTTTGCCAATCCTTGTTATTATATGGCTCTGACTTTTAAAAGGAATATTTTACTACCTCTTCTCACACTAGGTAAAACCTTCACTAGCAGCATCTTTACAAGGTCATTTCTATTGTGCTCTTCTTCAGTCCAGAGAGTGACACTCAGAAAAAGGTTCTCTCCCAGCACACTCCCATTGCTTCAGCTGGATTACACAGGCTGTGCTGCAAACGCGTCTCTTGTGAGGGTTTAGCATTCAGAAGACCATGTCAGGGGCCACTAAGTAAAGCTGAAGCAAGTCTTCTGGATATAGACCAGGTCGTGTACAATGTAGACAGCCATGCTGAGACCGTGAGAACCGAGGAAAATACAAACCTGGAGAAATATCATAAAACACACAGCTTACCTTCATCAGTATGTCACATGCTTTTGCTCATATCATTTTGGTTCTGTCTCTTAAATAAACAATTGCATTTAAAAATATTGTAATGCTGACAGTACTTATAAAATCAAAATCTCAAATCAAATGTGAAATGTTCCACAAATTCTAATCACTCACATTTATGAAAAAAGTGGATTTGGTTGAATGAATCACCCAAGAGACTATGACATGGCATATTAAGAATGTGAGGAAGAGTGATTCTGAAGATCCTGGCACAATGTGCCAATTAAAGGTAGTTAATGTTTGCTCAGGGTAAAACCAATAAAATTCACAGTGAAAAGTACTGACAGCTAAAAGGTAACCATACACAGAATGTGCTCTGGTGGGTTTTTCCGTTTTCATTAGTACTCTCACTGCTCACTACATACTTTCCCCAATGGCTCTTTGTTAATCTGCACGAGAAAGAATAGGTGTATTACAGAACAGTCACCATTGGCTGAAAAGGGCTATAATGAAAATTGGAAGGCATTTGCTTTCCATGAGACGATATGTTTTGGGCAATAATTGTTCAAATAGTGTTAGTGACTATCTTAGTAATAAATACTTTTAGAATTCATTGTTACTGTTGTACTGAATGCCAGAAAGGATTCCCAAGGCCTCCTAAAAAAAGACTTGTTCAGCAGAGACCAGGAAACACAAAAGAAGTGTATAAATTTTCTCAATTAAAAAAAAAAAAAGAATATACACCACCTATTTAAAAAGGAGTGTGATAAATAAAACAGCCTATGTAGTACAGAGATGAGAGTGGAAAAAAAAACAGAATGGCTAAGCTGGAAAAATTCTTTCTGTTAGTTTAAGCAATTCAGTGAGACATAAAACGATGACTCAAGAAACTAAGAGCAATAAAATTCAATTTGGAACCTGACCCTGGCTATTGATTCACAAGCAAGCCTTAGTCCTGAATTCTAGCTGATGGCAGTTGAACAAGCCCAGTCAAACAGAGTCAAACAGAGTTTCACTGAACGTATGGGACAGAAGCTTTCCTTCAGAACAGCAGCACGGAAGTTTTCTTACCAAATTTCAAGATATGCAAGTCCATTAAATAAACACTGAGAACAATCTGAGGGAGTAAGGCAGTCTCTTTGCATTTTTTCTCTCTCATTCACTAAATTCACTCATGTTCATACTGTCCTTGTACATTTTTAGCATTCAGACCGCACAGAGAGAGCATCTAAGTGTTCCATGAACATCCTGGCCAAAGAAAGACTCATAAACCTGCAAACCCAGGCTCTGCCACTTACTGGATATGACCTTGAGAAAATAAGTCATTGACAAAACAGGAATGAAAGCAACTATTTCACAGAGTTTTCAGGAGAATGAAATTAGATCTTATAGGTGATGTGCATACAAGTACTCAGCTCTTTTCAGTTTTCTTTAAATGACAACTATTTTTTAGCTACAAACTCTGAATGTGGTTGTGAGGATACCGGCTGGTTAGGATCAATTATTTATGTCTTTGCCTTCTCGAAATTGTAGTTCCAAGTCCTCCAAACTTTCCTCAAAGGCTGTATTTATTTTTAAACCAGAGTCACCTTTGCAGTTTCCTTCTTAGAATAAATTGTAACCACATGCCATTATTAAATTTAGAAGGAGAGACATCCCATCCCTGACTAACAGTTTTGTTGTCAAATACAAGGGCAAGACACAGACTCTTCAAGAAGCTAGATGCTTACTCTCAAAACTGTATGGTGGTTATAAAATGCAATTTAGAATCTTCTGTATTTATCAAACTGAAAGCCTAACAGTGATTATATACAACTTAAATGGTAAGCTATTTTTTTTTTTTGAAATATCAATATTGGGAGTTCAAGGAGCCAGAATCTTTCTGAATGTTCACCATTATATTCTTGGAGAAAATAATAAATGGGAAGTTAAAAAGCTGATATAAAACATTTCACTAAAATAAACTAATAACTGAAACTTCCAAAAGCTGTGCTGGTATCTATACAAAGGCAGCCAAAGTTAAGAGGATCTTCAGAACATGTGTCATTCAAGCTATAAATAGAAGGGAGAACAAAGAGGCCACATAGTCAAGTAAGTCTGAGAAACATTCCATTAACTGAGGTTTAACAAGTCTGATTTTGTTACTTCACTCAGTATGCTGCCATTCCCACTGACTTCCCAAGATGAGAATATGAAATACAGTATTTCCAAAAGTTTTTGACCACAGAATCCTATTTCAAAGGATACCTCATAGAAATAGGGTTTTGAATAACACACTTTACAAATCAGTCCGGCCTTCTTTCAAGACTCTGTCTATTGTTTGGATTTGGCCAGTGACCATAATGGCAAGAGCAAACCACTGCAAAACCCTGAGATTCCTTGTATCTGCAGGGAAAGCAGCATCTTTCCCAAAGAAAATGCTTTGTGACATTCGTATTCCACGGAAATTTAGCGAGAAATAAAACTTTTCTTTAACCAGAAGTAATCAGAAAAACTCAAGAATTATGGAGATAAGTGTATTTATTTACCAGTGAGTGTATCCTTAAGAACCTGGCTTTAACTCTTAGCTCTTAAGCATCAGAGGTAGTCAGTCAGTCAGTAGTGGTATTTTTTTCTCTTTCTTAAATAAACATCATCCTAAATCACAGGTAGCTTGCTCCATACTCATATCATGCAATTTTGTGTTGATTTTGTTGTTAGGATGGAATGTATGTGTGTTGTATGTGTGTATGCGTGTGTGTCTTCATAACCTCTGGATTTAAATAAACTGTGAATTTCATAGGGAAAGGATCACCTGTAATTACCTGGGCATTTCCAGACTTAAAACTACACCTATAAAATAAAAAGAGGCTTAGGGGCGCCTGGGTGGCTCAGTCGTTAAGCATCTGCCTTCGGCTCAGGTCATGATCCCAGGTTCTGGGATCGAGCTCCGCATCGGGCTCTCTGCTCAGGGGGAAGCCTGCTTCTCCCTCTCCCACTCCCCCTGCTTGTGTTCCCTCTCCCGCTGTGTCTCTCTCTGTCAAATAAATAAATACAATCTTTAAAAAAATAAATAAATAAAATAAAAAGAGGCTTAAATACATGATTTCTGAATTGATTCTTCAAGCCCACTTCCTTTAAGTTTTTATTTTAATCCCAGTTAGTTAAAATACAGTGTTATATTAGTTTCAGGTGTACAACATAGTGATTCAATACTTCCATACATCATCTGGTGCTCACCACAAATGCACTCCTTAATCCCCATCACCTATTTCACCCGTCCCCCGCACCCACCTCCCTCAGGTAACCATCAGTTTGTTCTCTATGGTTAAGAGTCGGTTTCTTCGCTTTTTCCTTTGCTCATTTGTTTCTTAAATTCCACGTATGAGTGAAATCATATGGTATGTCTTTCTGTGACTTATTTCACTTAGCATTATACTCTCTAGCTCCAGCCATGTCATTGCAAATGGCAAAATTTCATTCTTTTTTATGGCCGAATAACATTCCATTGTGTCTATATACGACATCTTTATTCATTCATCTATCAATGGACACTGGGCTGCTTCCGTAGTTTGGCTATTGTAAATAATGCTGCTGTAAACATAGTAGTGCATGTATCTCCTTGAATCAGTTGGGGGTTTTTGTTTGTTTGTTTGTTTTAGGTAAATACCCAGTAGTGCAATTGCTGGATCATAGGGTAGCTCTATTTTTAACTTTTTGGTGAACCTCCATACTGTTTTCCAGAGTGGCTGCATCAGTTTGCATTCCCGCCAACAGTGTAACAGAGGTCCTTTTTCTCCACATCCTTGTTAACACTTTGTTGTTTCTTGTGTTTATTTTAGCCATTCTGACAGGTGTGAGGTTAGAAAGCTTATAGTAGTTTTGATTTGCATTTCTCTCATGATTACTGATGTTGAGCATCTTTTCATGTGTCTGTTCGCCATCTGTATGTCTTCTTTGGAGAAATGTCTGTTCATGTCTTCTGCCCATTTTTTAACTGGATTGTTTTTTGGGTGTTGAGTTTTTTAAGTTTTATATATTTTGGATACTAACTCTTTATCAGATATGTCATTTGCAAATATCTTCTTCCACTCAGCAGCTTGTCTTTTAATTTGTTGACTGTTTCCTTTGCTGTGAAGAAACTTACTGTGATGCAGTCCCAATAGTTTATTTTTGCTTTTCTTTCCCTTGACTCAGGAGACGTATCTAGAAAAATGTTGCTATAGCTAATGTCAGAGAAATTACTGTCTGTGCTCTCTTCTAGGATTTTTATGGTTTCATGTCTCACATTTAGGTCTGTAATCCATTTTTACTTTATTTTTGGGTATGGTGTAAGAAAGTGGTCCAGTTTTCCCAACACCATTTGTTGAAAAGACTGTCTTTTTCCCAACGTATGTTCTTTCCCCACTTTGTTAAAGATTAACCATATATCTGTGGGTTTATTTCTGGGTTTTCTATTCTGTTCCACTGATCTGTATTTTTATGCCAATACCAAACTTTTTTTGATTATATCAGTTGTGTAGTATAACTTTAAGTCTGGAATTACCATTCCTCCATTTGTGTTTTTCATGGTTGCTTTGGCCATTTGGGGTCTTTTGTGATTCCATAAAAATTTTAGGATTGTTTTCAAAAATGCTGTCAGTATTTTGATAGGGATTGCATTAAATCTGTAGACTGCATGAATATGTAATGCCTTTCCATTTTTTTGTGTGTTCTTCAATTTTTTTCATTGGTGTTCTATAGTTTCCAGAGTACAGGTCTTTCACCTCTTTGGTTAGGTTTTTTCCTAGGTATCTTATTATTTTTAGTACAATTGTAAATGGGATCTTTTTTATTACTCTTTCTGCTGCTTCATTATTACTGTATAGAAATACAACAGATTTCTGTACATTGATTTTGTATCCTGCAACTTTACTGAATTCGTTTATTAGTTCTAGCAGTTTTTTTGGTGGAGACTTTAAGGCTTTGTTTGTTTTGTTTTTTTCCAGCCTTTAGGGTTTTCTATGTATAGTATCATGTCATCTGCAAACAGTGAAAGTTTCACTTCTTCCTTACCAATTTGGATGCCTTTCATTTCTTCTTGCTGTCTAACTGCTGTGGCTAGCACTTCTAGTACTGTGTTGAATAAAAGTGGAGAGAGTGGACATCCTTATCTTGTTCGTGACCTTAGGGGAAAAGCGCTCAGTATCTCTCCATTGAGTATGATATTAACTGTGAGTTTCTCATCTATGGCCTTTATTATGTTGAGGAATGTTCCCTCTAAACCTACTTTATTGAGAGTTTTTATCATGAATGGATATTGTACTTTGTCAAATTTTTTCTGCATCTATTAAAATGGTCATATACTTTTTATCCTTTCTCCTATTGATGTCATGTTTCCTGTTGATTGAATCACAAATACTGAACAACCTTTCCATCCCGGGAATAAATCCCACTTGACCATTGTGAATGATTTTTTTAAAATATATTGTTGGATTCAGTTTGCTAGTATTTTGTTGAGGATTTTTTTCATCTATGTTTATCAGAGATATTGGCCTGTAGGTCTCTTGTTTAGTGGTGTCTTTATCTGGTTTTGGTATCAGGGTAATGCTAGCCTCAAAGAATGAATTTGGAAGTTTTCCTTCCTCTTCCATTTTTTTGGGGGAAAAATAGGTATTAACTCTTTTTTAAATGTTTGGTAGAATTCCCCTGCGAAGCTGTCTGGTCCCAGACTTTTGTTTGTTGTGAGTTTTTTTGATTACTGATTCAATTTCCTTGCTAGTAAATGGTCTGTTCAAATTTTCTATTTCTTCCTGCTTCAGTTTCGGTAGGTTATATGTTTCTAGGAATGTTTCCATTTCTTCTATGTTGTCCAACTGCTGGCATATAATTTTTCATAATATTCTCTTATAATTATTTGTATTTTTCTGGTGTTCCTTCTTATTGCTCCTCTCTCATTTGTGATTTTTCAGGTTTTGTTGTTGTTGTTGTTGTTGTTTTGGGGTTTTTTTTGAGTCTGGCTAGAGGTGTATCAATTTTGTTGATCTTTTCAAAGAACCAGCTCCTGGTTCTACTGATCTGTTCTACTGGGTTTTTGGTATTTTTGTTGTTGTTATTGTTTAGTTTCTTTATCATTTATTTCAGACTTGTACCCCCCTTTTCAAATCAGCATCTAATTACTAATTCTGCATTTTACCTAAGGCAGCACACCACACAAATTGGCAAAAAAATGTATTAAGCAACAGTGTATGCAGGCAGTAGGGTAGGTGCTAGGGATATTATTAACACTACAGACCCTGCCAACAAGGATCACACACATGTACTTGAGCACATGTTAATCACTAATACGAAAATGATTTGAATTTAGTAACTTCTCTTAGGAAATCAAAAGAACTGTTGAAAGCCCACTGCTGCCACAAAACATTATTGAGGACTCTCTGCTTGATCATGAGATACGAGGTCATTTGTCTATCCTTAACCACTCAGAGAGCAATAGATCAGATGTATAATTACAGAATGTTAAGTGTCCAGCTGTTTTATTCTCTGGTGAGTGGAAATAAATGGTTGTCAATTTCAGCACCAGAGTTGGTGGTTAAATATAAAGAACACCTTTCTAACATCTCAAATACTGGAGGATTACTGGAAGTCACACTAGGATTTAGACCACTAAGACACTGAGTGGACAGAAGTGGAGTGGAGATGAGGTGAAGTTAAAGTTAAGACAACAGGGATTATGAGGTTTATGGGTAGGAGTAGGACAGATTTTAAAAAAAAAGCTGGCAGATTTCATTTGCTCTCTCCAGGTATGGCCAGAATTTGGTATCCAGATGGTAGGATTTTATTTTGCTCACTGACTTATCTCCAGTCCTTACAGAATTAGTATGTGGTAGGCACCTAAGATATACATACTTGAATTAGTGAAAGAACAAAATAATACAATTAAAAATAATTTAAAAGCAGGGCACACCTTGACCTCTTCTGGTTACTCCACCTAAAATTACAACTGGCTTTATTTTCATTCTAAAAATGTTTGAAGATGAGAAAGATGAAGAATGTCTACTTTTCTTTACTAGGGAAATAAAATCTAGAATGAGAGTTTGGATGTTTTGGGAGCAGGGTACCAAATAGTCTGCTCCTTGGTTATTTGTAATATCAGAAGTTGAAATAAAATATTTCATAGCAATTATGTGACAGTCTCCTGATAGGTTCCTCATACAACACAGGCACATCCCAGTCTTCCTGCTCTTAACCAATATGCTATATTTTCTCTCCTAAAATACACCTTATATTCGGAGTCTAGACCCCTGTGTAAAAAGAAAAGAACCTGTTGGCAGAATAAAGAATAAGGGCAAAGAGTTTAAGCTAGTTCCTGACAACTGGTTAAGGAATCACACTTGTTTGCTTACTTTTAACCCTGATGAATTAAAATAGTCCTAGGCTATAGTATGTCTAATGTATGTGTGCATGTGTGTGTGTGTGTGTGTGTGTGTGTATTTTGGAATGATTATATTTGGAACTTTAGAAAAACTCTTAGGAAGACATGGAAACAAGGCTAGAGAATAACAGAGTCGGCCACAGAAAAACCTATAAACCATCTTGTTAATATTCTCCTTCATGCCATTATTACCCACTGCCAAACTTAGTCAAATCTAAGAAATGGCTGCATATGGTTGGTCTTATGTCCTTCTAGACCCCTGTCCCAAATGTAAATACATTTGGAGTATCTGGCCTACTTTCATATACTCCCTTTTATTCTCTCAGGATTGAAGAGATAATTAGCCTCATTTATTGATTTATGACTCTTCATACAAGACAAATACAAGATTAAAAAATAGAAGTTTAAAATTATTGACCTAGACCCCAAAAAACCTGTTGGAATCAAGTACACATTTTTCTAGACCTATGTGATGAATGATAACTACAAATGAGATAGAGAACCACAGTACTAACTACATGCACGGCCTCTGGTCAGTACTTACAAAGTTTCAAGTGAGGGTAAGAGGGACCCAGTATTTATCAAGTTCCTATTATGTGCAATGACTTGAGATACACTCTTAAGAACTCAGTTTTGTTTTACGTAAAACATCAAATGGATGAAAACAGAAGAGATTTGGATCAGTGCAGCCCATCTTAGAAAATCCTAAATCTAAATTTTACAATAAAACGTGAGACACACATGTCTTACATACTGTGGTTTTAATAAGTTTCTATTTCCATCCATCTCCAGAATCTGTCCTTTGGCAGAAAAATATCTAGGGATTACAGTGAGCCAAAATACTTAAAAAAAAAAAAAAAAAAAAAAAAAGGTGAGATACTTGGAAAGATTCATGGGGGAAAAAAAAAAAAGATTTTTATTACCTACAAATGAGCTACAGTTAGATAATCTGTTAGATGACTAGTATTGTTCCAGTTAGAAGAAATCAGAACTCGCTTAATTCTTTTATGAACCATTTCATTAACATTATGTGGTAGAAGAGCACAAAGCTTATATTCCTCAAAATGAAATCATTCAAAATAGAATAATGGCTGCAGCTCAGTAGGAAGCACGAAGCATGTGCAGTATGGCTTCCAGAGGGTGGGAGTTCTCAGAAGTTACCAGCATGGGCTATGGGATCAGCCTGCACAGGGCTTGAGTAACTGTTTTTTTTTTTTTAATTTTTATTTTATTTTATTTTTTTTAAAGATTTTGTTAATTTGACAGAGAGAGACACAGTGAGAGAAGGTACACGAGCAGGGAGAGTGGGAGGGGAAGAAGCAGGCTTCCTGCGGAGCAGGGAGCCCGATGTGGGGCTCGATGTGGGGCTCAATCCCAGGACCCTGGGATCATGACCTGAGCCAAAGGCAGACACTTAATGACTGAGCCACCCAGGCACCCCTTGAGTAACTGCTTTGTCAGTGACCTGCTATCGGGGAAAGTAAACTCTCTGACCTTCTGTTTCCTCATAAAGATATAGTATAATAGCATCAAACACCTAATGTTGTTTGTTTTGAGGAATGTGCAGAAGTACTTACAACTGAGCCAGGTACACAGCGAATCCTCAATACAGGTTAGCAAATATTTGTATATTCCTGTTATTTATAGATTATTAGTACATCTGTTGCATTTAAATGCAATGAACTGTTTAAAAATGCACAAACTAGGCTCATTTGTGGGTTTTGTTACTTGTCTTTAATGACAGCATTGTCACTGTTTTTTTAAAGATCTCACTTTTATTTATTTGACAGAGACAGAGCGAGAGAGGGAACACAAGCGGGGAGAGTGGGAGAGGGAGAAGCAGGCCCCCCGCGGAGCAGGGAGCCCAATGTGGGGCTCCATCCCAGGACGATGAGGGGCTCCATCCCAGGACCCTGGGATCATGACCTGAGGCGAAGGCAGCCACTTAACGACTGAGCCACCCAGGCGCCCCAGCATTTTCATTATTAAATAAACCGTCATTTTGTCAGTGAAAGAGTGTATACCCAAGAATTGAGAAATGCTTTCTTTTTGAAGAAATACTATGATGCTATGCTTTATATATACAGGATTCTAGCTTGCTATAACTTTGAACTATGCCACTTAAGATGAGGTAAACTACAACAGCCTCAAAGCTTTTTATAAATAGATTTATAACTGGGTTCTATGTAATTGTTCAACATATGACATCTAGGAAAAAAAACAAAATCCTAACAAAAACGAGTAGATTTCCACCTATATTTTGCTCATAATAAATATGGCAATAAAATGAATAAACTACTTTTATTATGGGAAAGAATTCTGCTTGTGTTGCTAGAACAAAATTTCCTGCCAAATTAGGGGAAAAAAATCTTTCCTTATTGACAATATATAGTACATTGATGAATGCATTTTGCTAATGAATACTTTTCAATTCATAAACATAGAATAAAATTTATAATTTGGTATGGAAGTCAAATTAGAGAGGCTCATTAAGTCTGAAGAACCAACACCAAGTGTTGAATAATTCATCAGCTGTTTAACACATTTGCTAAAAAAAATGCAAATTACTTTTATTACTGAGCTCATTCTCAATTTTTGTTGTTGTTGTTTTGTGAAAGGACTATATTTTTTCAATGGGAGACTCAAAAAGTTTAATTGCAAAGTGATTAATATGGAGCTTTTGCTAATTAAATCAGCAAAAGGAGATTTAGGCTGACACTATGCTAGGTGCTCAAATTAAGGGACTGTCCCATTGCATTAAATAGAGTACGTTTATCACAGATAAACTCTCAGCCTCTTTATTTGATGTGAGAGGTAATACAGAAAGAAAATGAATCTTTCCAGTATTGTAGGCAACAGATATACAGCTGCTTTACTTCTAATTGCCTGATCTACAACTTTTGAAACAATTAGAAAGGATTTAAACAAGGTTGTCCTTAAGCAGCACCACAATGTAATAAAATATAAAGTTCCTTCTCAGCAAGCTAACTGGTCTCCCAGAACTGAATAAAGAAGAAAGGATTTGCAGATGTGTGCATAAACATCTGTGGGTTGTATTCAAACATCATCAAACATCTGGGAACTTGGGAAATCTTAAATCTTACTAATGGAAAATAACAACTAGGGTATCCTGTACTTCTTTTGAGAATCACTTACAAAACTGGATATTTAAATCATCTTTAACCAATTAATTTTAATAAATCTAATTGACTAATTTATCCATCTATATTATATACGTATTTCATGCTGGCCACTAAGTTGAGTACTATGAACTTAAGTATAACGAGCAGGTACAGTTCCTTGCAGCTATAAATTTCTGGCATAAAAGACAGTCTTTATCAGATTAAAAGACTACTGCCTAGTGCTAAAATATGCATCCAATTAATATTTGTGATATAAATGAATTAACAAAATATATACCAATTTCTAATGTGATTTTATCTAAAAAAGTGTTTAGATTTATTAATACTGTCACAACAGTTTCTTAATTTTTTCTAAAAGGATAAAAACACTCATGTTAATTTTCCTGTAATGTTCCTACAAGTGATTTTTTTAATGTACTTTTTTGTATTTTGTTCAAATTACCAACTCACTTCTAAGTGACCTCCAACTGCTAAAGTACTTGAAATCCAAACAAGAGCCAGGAACAAAAATCCATATGATCACACAATTATTTCATTTCTACCGTCATTCAGTAGTTGAGTAAATGGGCTTGCCAATAATGGCTTTGTAAAATAAAAAAATAAATAAATAAAATAAAAGCTAAAACCAGAAACGGTGTAGGCATTTACAAGAATTTTGTCCTGGGCAAGTCTGCAAAAACAAGCTCCTGTGCTCTACAAAAGTAGCAAGAATAAAGATTATAACACATCACCGATTTAATGAATATGCTATACTTTTCAAATTCACATAATCAAACTTTTAATATAGCATTAATACAGCACTCTCCTAAGTTTTAAAATAATGATGAAAATGAAAGAATATTCCATAAGATAGAGATTAGGAGCTCTGAGTTTGGAGTTAGACCAATCTGGCTTCAGATCCTAGCTCCTAGCTCTGCTTCTTTATAACTAGGAAAGAGATTTCCAGTTACCCCAAAAATGTATCCTCACACTTTTTTTTCTTTAAAAGCATCCTGACGTTGATGATAGCAAAGTGTGAATACAAAAGGTAGATTATGGCCCATATCACATATTTCTGATGTAATAAGTACATGTTGTTGCCTGGGGTTACTGAGAAAGCTTCTTAAAATGAAGGAGTAAAATAACAGCATTTATGTTTTGACTTTTCCCCTTTTCTTCCTTCCAGTATTGGAGAAACACAGTCTGGTAGATTTCACCATGAGGAAAAAAGAATGTGGCAAGGACGGCTGAGCTTAGAAAGACTAAGTCCAGAACTTGCTGGCGTCCTGGGGCCACCATCCCTGGCCTGGATTGACTCTCTCCATAGTTCCCGTGATAGGAGCCAAATAAAACCTCTCTTTGAGTAAAGCCACAATTTTCCAAATTTCTTTCTTGGAACTGAATGTAATTTCTAACTGACATACAAATAGCATCACCACAAGCATAATCATAAATCAAAGTACCTCTGAATTTCATTTTCACTTATGAAAATAGTGTAATAGCAATAATTAGCTCACAGATTTGGGGGCAGTAAAGTTAAGAAAAAATAAATTTAAGAAAACACATTTAATTAAACTGCTTATAATGCCTGCCACAAAATTTGGATTTATTATTTTTATGTCATACTTAAAAGCAAGTCTTTCTTTTTTCTTACTTTTTTCTCTTTTCATTTTATATCTGATAGGTCAGGGTAGACATTCAGATACTTGATGACTTAACTATCACACAGCGTAATTTTACATTTTGACTTTAACAATACATCTAATCATGAAATACAAAATTTACAAGACATGATATGCCCCTGGTATACCGGAAGGAATGCATAATACATTTTCTTAAAGGCATTTTGTTGTTTTTTTTTCCAAAACTTACTTTAATTCTACCACTTTGCAAAGTCCCTTGAATGAAAATTCCTATTTACCTCAAAATACAGGAAAGAACGCTGTGTCAGAGGCACATGCACTAAAGTTTTCATGAAGGCACCACTTAAAAAAGACTAAGTTCAACACAAGAATTCATACCTTATAAATAATGTCATAATATTTTGATTTTTAAAAGGCTATTAAAAGACAGAAGTGGTGTCATTTTAAGCAGCAGCTGAGTTTTCAAATAAAGAATTAAGATATTCACCATAGCAGTGTTGCTAATGATTTTAGGATGCAATTTAAATAAAATCTATCAGACTGAACAAATAAATGTGAAAAGAATGGACTTAACTGTTCTTTGAAGAGATGCATCATTTAATCACTGCGTGTATTTTCCTTTAAACCTAGCCATCAATTTATTCTGATATAATATATGATTAAATTTTTAAAATTAATTGTACTCATTTTCATTATATTTCTAAGACCGATGGAAGTTAATGACAGGTTTATTAGAATATTCATATCTAATGTCAGACAATCTGTCTCGTATAAATTAAACTAAACTTGCTTGTTAAGTACATTTTCCATAGTTCCGTCTCACTTCAACTGTTTTAACTATCAATCTATATTATAGGTACACTCTAAAAGTTAATTCTCTATGATTCATTGGAAAACAAAATTATTATTCTTGGTTTACTTGGTTTAATTAGTTTCCATTTGCAATGTATGTACTTTTTGATTTTTACTTTGTCTGTTATTTCCAAAGAAGTCATTTTTGATATTGGCAATTTAGGCATATTTTGTCCATATGTTTTCTCTTTAACAAATCTTTATGAAGCCTCAAATATGATGCTTACTCATTCCCTATTTCCCCTAAACATATAACATTTGCAATATAAATATATCACATTACAGAAAAAACAGCCCTGAGTGAAAGTGAACTTGAAAAGTTAGTATTTTTATTATGTTTAACTAGAGAAATGTGAGGAAATTGAATACTCTTTAGGTTAAGTAGAGGTTAATTTATTTCATTCATTGACTCACTTAGAAATAGTGAATGGAAGGGCACCTGGGTGGCTCAGTAGGTTAAGTGTCCGACTCTTGATTTCAGCTCAGGTCATGATCTCAGGATCATGAGATCGAGCCCCACGTCAGGCTCTGCATTCAGCGGGGAGTCTACTTCTCTCTCTCCCCCTCTCCCTCTGCCCCTGCCCCCCACTCATTCTCTCTCTCTGTCTCTCAAATAGATATTTTAAAAAGTAGTTAATGGATACCAAATTACATATATAGTATTGTGATAAAAATGGACATTGTGAACTTGACTGCCGGTCTGGGCTAAGTAATCTGCTCAGGTTTGCTCTCGGGAACTTTTGTTCCCTGCAAGCTTTCCATACAGCTTTGGAGGAGGAGAGTGAAAATGGCAGCCTCCCAATCTCAGCCCTATAGGAGCCGAGAACTTGGGGCCCTGCTCCTCGGTGAGCCCCCAGAGAAAAGCAGTCAATCACTCCCGTCTGCCCGGTCTCCTGCCGCACTCCGTGCTCACCCGGCCTGTGACCAAGCATTTCTCTCTGGCACAAGACCCCTGTGGAGTCTCCAAACCCAGCAGATCCCTGCAGTGCGCTCCCATGCCGCTCATCCCGCAAGGGCGGGGCAATTCCGCCTCCAGCAAAGACATTAGGGAACCACGGCAACAGGCCCCTCCCCCAGAAGATCAGCAAGAACAGGCAACCAAGACCAAGTTTACCCATCAATGAGAACAGCCGAACTCCAGCAGTAGGGGAATAATGCACATAGAATCCATGGCTTTTTTACCATGATTCTTTAGTCTTTCAAAGTTAATTTTTTTTTTTTGAATTTTTCTTTTTCCCTTTTTCAACCAACATCTTACCAATCCCCTTTTTAAAAACCATTTTTATTTTTCATTTTTAGAGTCATATTCTTTTCCTTCATAGTAGTTACCCTTATTTTTGGCATATAGATATATAAGTTGTTCTCTCTTTAAAATTTTGAGATACAGTTTCTTCTAACAGATCAAAATATACCCTACATCTCTAGTGTATGGCTTTGTTCTACTCTCCTGCCTGATCACATTCTCTCCCCCCCCCTTTTTTTTAAATCTTCTTCTTTCTTTTTTCAAACAACTTCTTATCAATTCCTTTTATAAAATTTTTTATAATTTTCATCTTTACAGTCATATTGCATCCCGTCATCATATCAACCCTTATTTTTGTACATATATAAGTTTTCCTTTCTTTAAAATTTTGGGAGGCACTTTCTTCTAACAGACCAAAATACACCCAAAATCTAGTGTGTGGCACTGATCTATGCACCAGCCTTATCATATTTGATCATATCCTGGTTTTTGTTTTGTTTTGTTCTGTTTTTATCTTTTTCTTTTTCTTTTTTCTTTCTTTCCCTTTCTTTTCCCCCGGCTTCAGGTCTTTTCTGATTTGTTTAGAGTATATTTTCTGGGAATGTTGTTACCCTGTTAGCATTTTGTTCTCCCATTAATCTATTCTCCTCTGGACAAAATGACAAGATGGAAAAAATCACCTCAACAAAAAGAACAAGAGGTAGTACCAACTGCCAGGGACCTACTCAATACGGACATATGAGGAATTCTTAATCTCTGGAAACAAACTGAGGGTTGCTGCAGTGGGGGGTGGGGTGGGAGGGATGGGGTGGCTGAGTGGTAGACACTGGGGAGGGTATGTGCTATGGTGAGCATTGTGAATTGTGCAAGACTGTTGAATCACAGATCTGTACCTCTGAAACAAATAATGCAATATATGTTAAGATAAAAAAAAAAAAAAAGAAGAAGATAGTAGGAGGGGAAGAATGAAGGGGGGAAATCGGAGGGGGAGACGAACCATGAGAGACGATGGACTTTGAAAAACAAACTGAGGGTTCTAGAGGGGAGGGGGGTGGCAGGATGGGTTAACCTGGTGATGGGTATTAAAGAGGGCATGTTCTGCATGGAGCACTGGGTTATACGCAAACCGTGAATCATGGAACACTACATCTAAAACTAATGATGTAATGTATGGTGATTAACATAACAATAAAAAAGATATAAAAAAATTAAAAAAAAAAAGAAAGCGAGGATCCCAAACAAACAATTGCTTAATCTGTTTGAGGGCCAAGAGTGTTTGGGAGCCTAAGAAAGCGAGCCACCCAAGGCATTTAAAGGCAGGGGGCAAGAATGGGGCTTTTCTTTGCAAAATTATGCCTTTGTATCTAAAGTTTCAATTTATATTGTTTTCAAAGGAGGATGAGGGCTTGGGATGTTTTGTTATTTTCATTCTAAAAATAATATTGAGCTTGTCTCTGAACAAACATTTTATCTAGTCTGTTGTACAGGAAATAGAAAATTGGGTGTAATTGAGAACGTTGCATACAGCCTTCACACAGCCACCAAATGGCTGAAAGCCCGCATTTTCATTCTAGACCGAGTAAGGGGGAAATTTATGGGAAATGGGAAATTACGTGTGTATATTTGGATACTGGATATTCATTCACCATTCACATTTATGGAAAAGCTGAGATAGTCTATTTTTAAACCTTGACATTCAGCTATAAGGGAAAATCAATTTTGAAGGTGCAAAAAAAAAAAAGTCTGGTGTGTGGTTGAAGGTAAACCTGATCTTGGACATGGGCTCTTATATTAACAAACCATGTGATCTTTTTCTCTTGGTATCTCATTTTCTCCTCTGTGTGCTGGATAATCAAATGTACTTCATTAGGTACTTGGCGGATTAAATAGATTATCAAGGCAAAGTGATTAACACAGTGTTTGGTAAAGAAAAACACTCATACATGACAATTACCAGTATATGGCAGAATACTTCTTAAGAATCATGAGTCTTGACACTCTATCCTAAATCTGTGTTACAAATGAAGAAATCAACCCCAAGTCAAAGAAATAAGATGATGCCAAATTAAATAAGCTTATTATAAATATCAAGGAATTTCACCCAAAATATATAGTTCAAATAATGAACTCCAATAGAGTAGTCAACCACGGAAGCACAGGAAATGAAGAAATGACCAAAGATATCCAGAAGGAAATATGTAGGGTCATCATGACCAACAAGAAAAGTGGAGTCAGAAAGGGCTACAGAAATACCCTGAAAGCTGACTCTACCTTCCCTACCTTCCTTACATCCATCCCTCAATCCTTTCATCTTTGTTCCTATTTTTTTAAGTTTAACCTACTCTTCAATAGAACCTAGTTCCAGTTTGGTCACCTGAATTTAAAAAGATGAAAAGAAGAATGGATAAAGAAGATATATATGTAGATATGTGTATGTATATATATATATATGTACATATACACACACACACACAATATACTCAGCTATAAAAAAAAGAATGAAATCTTGCCATTTGTGACATGAATGGACCTAGAAGGTATTATGTAAGGGAAAGCCAACTAAAGAATATTATAGTCTTTCTCTTGAGCTTAAGTATTTATAAAAATTGTGTCTGTAGAATGACAAATACTATATGATCTCACTTATATGCGGAATCTAGAACAATTAAACTCATGGAAGCAGAGAACAGAATGGTGGTTGCCAGGTGCTGGGGGGAGAGGAGAATGGGGAGGTGATGGTCAAATGGTATATAGTTTGTTATACAAGATAAATAAATTCTGGAGATCTACTACACAGCATAGTGGCCATAGCTAACAATATTGTATTAAATATGTAAAATTTACTAAGAAGGTAGATCTTATATTAAGTATTCTTACAGCTAAATAAATAAAAAAAATAATAATAGTAAAAGAGGTGGGAAGAAACTTTGGGAGGCGATGGATAGATTTATGGCCATGATGTTGGTGGTGATGGTTTCACGGGTGCATATTTATCAATCAGTTGTATATTTTCCAATCATTGGGTTCATATATGTTAAATATGTACAGCTTTCTATTTGTTAATCATACCTCAATAAAGAGATTTTAAAAATTGTGTCCGATATCTCCTCCAGTTCAAATGCATCCCTGTGCTTGAAAAAGGGAAAAAGTAAACTTTTTTCTGTGTAAGTTTTTGAAAAGTGTAACCTATTTTGTGTCTTCAGATAACAAAAACATTTTGCAACTGAGCAATTAGACCCTTTAAAGAACCATCCAGTCTAAATTGTGAATGGTTAGGCACTGAGGATATTTTCTTCTGAGATTCTTGCTGTAGAACCGTTATTGAGCTGCCCCACAGATTATAGACTTGACCCTTCAGTTTTGTTTTTGCCTTCTGTATGCTCTACCATCCTTGCACACAGAGGAGAGTCACCTATGTGATGATGGACTGTGAAGAGAAAACTGGCTGTCCATGGGTTATGCATTGTCAGATTCAGTGCCCCTTTTCCATTTGGCATTGAGCAGTTTTATGTTTACTCAAAGAATAATGAATCCCTATTTACACATGGCAAAGGAGTACTGTAAAGAGTCTTCAGAGTAAAATCTCTTCTGTCTTCTGGAAAAAAAAGTGAATTGTTTAAATATATTTGAGTATTATAGCTTATATAATAAAAATGTTAAGGATTTACATAATAAAAAAGGTAAAGATTGGTAAGGTATGAATTAGCAAATATAAGAGATTATGTTTTTAAAGGAATTAACAAGAAAATATATTTTTTAAAGATTTTATTTATTTATTTGGCAGAGAGAGAGAGAGAGAGAGCACAAGCAGGGGGAGTGGCAGGCAGAGGGAGAAGGAGAAGCAGTCTCCCCACTGAGCAGGGAGCCCAATGCGGGGCTCCATCCCAGGACCCTGGAATCATGACCTAAACCAAAGGCCAATGCTTAACCAACTGAGCCACCCAGGTGCCCTAACAAGAAAAGATTTTTATGTTTTAATAATTGAAATAATTCAGTTCATTTAGAATAGTTGAAGTTTGACAGGAAATCTAGCTGGATGCTTATTCTAAGGAAAGTAACCATAATATCCTGACATCATCACATTATTACTTTTTGTGTACCCAGCCACTAGTTAGGTTCTTATGTGTTTTACCAATGGCTATTTTATGTGCATATGTACATCAATCTCCAGAATTCAAAGTCTGATAATTCACACACTTGTCCTCACTGGTTAACATGGAAATAAAAAACAATCTCACACAGTTTCAGAGTAGTACAGAAAAAGTTGCAAAAATGGATACCCAGTGCACTTCTCTAAAAGGAATAATGAAATTTATACATGAGGGTTTCTAAACTGGTATCATTTTCCTAAAAATGCCTTCTTGGAAATGGTCGAGAGGAAATAGAAGCATTTCATTCTGACAGGAAAATTTGGGGCTAAGCAATAGTCTAATAGTCATACCCTATTGTTTCCCTATCTCAATAAATGGATAAAGCTTTCAAAAGCCTGATGATACAGAAGATACAAAAAAATAACATTTCCTACTTGTCAAGAAATTAGAGACTGTTTGAGCTTCAAAAATCTTAGTTGAAAAGAAAAAAAAATACAAACCTAAGGCAATTTTACATTTTTTCTAACTTAGCTATTCATATGTCCATGTTGCTTTTTCCACATACCAAATTAACTATTAATTTATTGATTTATATCAGAGATACCTAATACCTGACTCAAGGGATTTGACTCCCTATTTTGCACCCAAACTACACATCAGAATTATTTAGAACACAATCTCTAAGGCAGCTACTAATTCTAATCTGGAGTTGGCATTTGAATTATATTTATTTGCTGTGATCAACACAAGACTGGGGCAGGAAAATATAAAGATACATATTTTTATGATATTCACATGCCTTTCCTAGGGTATGGCAGAAAGGATAAGAGGCATTCCCCAGATTAAAAATAAACAAACAAACAAAAAACAACAACAAAAAACAAACCTGGAAGGCTGTCTGGACAAATTGCACAAGGACACTTGGAAATTTGCTTTTAGCAAAATCTTCCATAGCCTGAGAAGCACTAAATAAAGGTCACTTTCTTACATATAATAAATCACAAACTCTTAGAGCTAGAATGTGTCTTAAGATACACCTCATCCTACCTTTGATCAGAGGTATCCATCCTCTATACCACCAGCAGGAGCAGAATTCCAGATTCTTCCTCATTATCTCTATAGCTGGAGAAATCACTGCTCCTTGTGATCAGCCCATCTGATCTTTAAGTAGCTTAAGTTGCTGGATTTTGTTAGTAGTAGTCTATTTCTCCCTAACTTTTGTCTTCCATTCACTGATTTTATTGCTGTCTTATGGGACTCCATAGAATGACTTCTATTCTTTTTACATGTTAGCTTTTCAACATATGAACACAGGTTTTACCTTCCATACTATTCTTCATGTCTCTATAGTGGTATGATTTCAGATAAATCTTTTCCTATCTGGCCTTAAGTTTCTAATCTATAAAAGGAAAGGTTTATGCGATCTGAAGAGAAACCAGAGAAAGGTTTAAAGCCATTTAGTAGTAGAATGCTTCATATGTGAAAAGAGTGGGAAGTTTGGAGCCCTAACTATTGGCTTCCGCACTGGCTGCCTTAGAAACCCCTCCCGCAAATACATCTGTGGAAAAAGTCATATGCTCTATAGAAGATATTAAAAAATACCGAGACATGCGGATGCAAAATATTTGTCTGGCTGTAAATTTCTGTACTATTTTAAAAAGTGAGATATCTATTTATTTTAGGCGTTGTTTAAGATAGCTTTAATTTTGCTCACTCCTTTCTGGACATGCCCCAGTTTGTCCAAGTAAAGGATAAGTCTTCAAGAAATTTCCCACTTTAATAATAAACTTCAACATTGGATTCATGATGTGCAAACTATTTTACTAGAAGGCTCTTTTCCTACCTTCATTACAGGGGGAAAAATAGGAATCTGTCATAAATGGTTAACCCTTTAGTAATACAGTTAAACACTAACGGTTTGATAGTCTGAACCATGACTGATACAAATGTGAACTGAATTCACCCAAAAATCTATTCCTGCGTATAAAAGAGGTCTTTTTAAGAAAGACACTTTCCCTCTCAAACCTCTGAAAATTCTATGAAATATCAACACATTTCTTTATAGATCTTCCCGTGTCATTGAATCAAGCAAGTGTCATCAACATCTTCTATGATTCAGTAAGCAAAATATAGGCAAGAGATTGATTATTGTCCTACTTCGCTTTCTCACCTTCTGGTATGTTTCAACAATCAGAATAGTTATTTGCATCTAAAACACTCATGTTCTACTCATTAAGTACTGTCATTGTCTTAGGATAGAGATATTTCAGTGTGATAATTTGAGTTACACTGCAGTTTTGTTTCCTATGTAAATGACAGGAGGAAACTACAGTGTTATATTATCACTTTGTATAAACTTATGTCTTTTAAAGAAGCTGAGAGAGGAAAAGAAAACACAATATATTATGCCTGCTTTTTTTGTTTTGTTCTTTTTTTTAACTTTCGTATTTACTATTTCTGGTTCTCTTCATTTCTACCTGTGGATTCAATTTACCATTTGGTGTCACTCATTCACTCCAATTTGGTTTTATTCCTACCTCCCTCCTCTGTGTGCTTACTGTCAAATATGTGACATTCCCATATGTCATATACCTAACAATACAATTTTACAGACATTGTTTTATGCAGTTTCTTAAGTTAGTTGGTAAGAGAAAGAAGATATATGCATTTAGTCTTTTACATTTACCTTAACTTTTTTTTTCTATTCAAGACGGTTTTATTTGAAATAGTCAAAACTGGAAATAATTCAAATATCCATAAACAGATGAATGAATAAACAAATAGTTTATTTGGTCTTTATATTTACTCACTTTCTTTTGTTTAGTATGTGCATTAGAATGATTCTATGGTGTCAATTTCTTAAGGACTTCCTTTAGTATTTTTTTAGTTAAGTTTTTTCTTTAAATTCTTTATTTAAATTCAATTTAGTTAACACATACTGTATTATTAGTTTCAGGAGTAGAATTTAGTGATTCATCACTTACATATAAGACCCAGTGCTCATCATAGCAAATGCCCTCCTTAATGCCCATCACCCAGGTATTCCTTCCCCCACCCACCTCCCCTCCAGCAACCCTCAGTTTGTTTCCTAGAGTTCAGTGTCTCTTATGATTTGCCCCCCTCTCTGTTTTCATCTTATTTTATTTTTCTTTCCCTTCCCCTATGTTCAACACATTTTCTCAGTTTGTGTTTACCTGGGATGTATTTTTGCCTTCATTTTGGAAAGAGTTTTGCTGCATATAAAATTGATTTTTTTTCAGCTTTTGAATACGTTGTAACACTACATTCTAATCTCCATTGCTTCTGATAATAAATCTGCCAATTTTATGGGATTAACTTACACATGAAGAGTCATTTTTCTCTTGCTGTATTCAGGATTTTTGGCTTTCAACATTTTGACTATGATGCATTTGGGTAAGGTCTATGTCTATTTATCCTACTTGGAATTTGTTGAGCTTTGTGGATGTGTTGATTAATGTTTTCATCAAATTTGGAAGGTTTTTAGTTGTTATTTCTTCAGGAAAAAAAAATCTGCTCATTTATTTTTCTTCTCTATTTGTAGCACTCCTATTATGTATATGTTGGTATACTTACTGGTATTCCAAATTTCTTGAGGTTCTGTTTATTTTTCTCTATTTTTTTTTTTTTTTTAGACTGCATAATCTCTATTCAAGTTTGATTTTTTTTTCCAAGTGTTTATTTAAATTCCAGTTAGTTAACATCCAGTATAAAATAGTTACAGGTTTAGAATTTAGTGATTCAACACGTACATACAATACTTGGTGCTCATCCCAGCAAGTGCCCTCCTTTACCCCATCACCTATTTAACCCATTCCCCCGCCCTCCTCCCCTCTGGTAACCATCAGTTTGTTCTCTATAGTTAAGAGTCTGTTTCTTGGTTTATCTATTTTTCCCATGTTCATTTTTTTTTCTTAAACTCCACATATGAGTGAAATCATATGGTATTTGCCTTTCTCTGACTTATTTTGCTTAGCATAATATTCTCTAGCTCTATCCACATCAGTGCAAATGGCAAGATTTCATTCTTTTGTATGGCTGACTAATAGTCCATTGTAAATATATACACCACAACTTCTTTATCCATTCATCAGTCATGGACATTTGGGCTCTTTCCCTAATTTGGCTATTGTTGGTAAGGCTACTATAAACATTAAGATGCATGTGTTCCTTCGAATCAGTAATTTTGTATCTTTGGGGTAAATACCTAGTAGTATAATTACTGGATTGTAGGGTAGTTCTATTTTTAACTTTTTGAGGAACCTCCATACTGCTTTCCAGAATGGCCGCATCAGTTTGCATTCCAACCAACAGTGTTTAAGAGGGATATTTTTTAAATCTACTCTTGAGACTCTCCAGTGCATTTTTCATGTAGCTTCTTGTACTTTTCAACTCCAATACCTCTACTACTCTTTTAAAAATAATTTCTATCTGGATTTTTATTCACCATCTGATGAGTCTTTGTCATCCTACTTTTAATTCTTTCAATATAGTTACTTTTGACTCTTTAAACGCATTTATAATAACTGTTTTCAAGTCTTTGTCCTCTATGCCCAACATGTAAGCCTACTCAAAGGCAGTTTCTAGTATCTGCTGTATTTTCTTATGTATGGGTCACACTTCTTATGTATTTCCATGCCTTGTGATATTTCTATTCCTGTTGTGGAAACTGGACATTTTAGATCATTTATGTAGCAATTTTTTGGTATCATATTGATGAATGCTATATCTCCTGATAAACTGAGTTATCTTTCCTTTTCTTCAAATATGACTAACTTCACTAAAGAACTATTGTTTAATAAATTTTAACCTTGAAAACCATAATTTATGAATCTTCTAGATTTTAATATTGTAGAAAAGAGTCTAATATTAGTTTGACATTTCTCTATGAAATACTTGAAGTACTTATTAGCTTTATTTTCCTGTTGGCACTGTTTTTATTCTGTCCACATACTTGTAATATTGTTTATTTTTAGAAATCAAAACTTTCCTTCCAGCTAGATTATCAGTTTTGTATTTTAAAGCTATTATTCTAATAATAGGTGAAAATTCTGGAAATGCAGCCTCAGTAAAGTTATCTTTTACTACAATGTGAAAATATTTCCCATTCCATTTGTTTTAGTAAACTATTCGAGAATGCAATCATAACAGATACTTTATTGTTCTTAACCATCATGAATTTTCTTAGACTCGAATTTGTTTTCTTATTTACCTTCCAAATATTTACCTTCAAGTTTCATATATGCTCACAGGATGATGAGTAGAATTTTCTTAGTTCCCTTCACTATCTGCATGGTTTATTTTGAATCTCTTTTGGATTTTAAGCATCGAGGACAGTTTTAAAATAGTTACTATCTTCAGGTCTTTTCTTGTTTTGATAACTCTGCTGTTCTAAGGAATCAGCATATACAGCAAGATTTCTCATCAGCCAGGCCTGCACACAAAGCTCAGAGGATGATTATATCTAGATTTCTCCATGGTCATTTATTTGTCTTGCATACCAGTGGCAATCCCAGGTGGACAGCAGGGGATGCCTTTAATTGTTCTTTTCTTTTCCTTTTTCCTTAACATACTCTCTACAGGTAGAACACACTGTAATAAAAGTACTTTATGAATTCAATGGACTACCCTTATCTCCAGAATCTGGAACACTAAATTGAGTAGTCTTAGAATCTGTGTGCTGTTCTTTGAGGAATCCAATCCTTTTATGGATCATTAACTCTAATTTATCCCACATACACATGTTTACAAAGTCATGAGAATGAACAAACTTTATCCATGATAACCGAAATGAGAAAAACGCCTTTGATTACTCATCTTCAGAGAATATTATGAGCTGCAAAGATCAAATATCATTCAAAAAACTGAGAAACTTTCTTTTCTGATGGTTACAAATATAAGTATTGATCTACTTGTTACCTAAAAGCAAAGCCCTGGTTGCCTCTCAGACACTGTATCAGCTTTAGCTTCTAGATAAGTGAGACTGACCAGTTATGAATAATTATCCTATTTTGCTCAATTTCTGGCATGGGGCATGCAAATCTACTCTTTCTGAAGAATACAGGAGTAGAGTAAAATATCCAATATCAAAGTGTGCCTGAGAATGTCACCTTAAAAAGGGTTTATTTGTATGACCTACCCAGATTATTTTTCATTCTTTTAACAGTCCAAACAGAATGTTATATTTTTACAATACTATTTTGATATCTTTATTTTACAAGTCTAAATCCTTACTTCAGTGGTATTAAAAACAAACTTTACCTTGTTAGTGATGCACTCTGGGCTAATATCCTAAAGTCTGGTGGCTAGATGTCACATGATACTGGTTTTACTCTTTAAGGAGAAAAACTTTCAGAACTTGGATATTTGCATATTAAAGCCTGCAAAGTACATTGAAAGAGTTTACAGCTAGAACACAAAGCTTTTTTTTTTTTTTTTTTTTGAATACATGTCTTTGAGAAGGAAAATAATATATTCAAACCTCAAGCCCTACACACTTTCAAATCTTAAAGCAAAACGTAAGGAAAGACAATCAAATAAAGAGGGTAGTTCAGTGGACCAAACGTCAAGATAACTAAACTTCTTGGCTTTGACTTGAACTCCAGCAGCTAGTTTACCTTCCATAGGTTTTCATTTCCTCTTTTGAGGACAAAATGGAGTTCATTTTATAGATGAAGATATATACCATGTAATCATTAATTTGCCTCAGGAGTAACTCTAATTACAGTGTAGTTATAAAATGCATAATTCATAAAATAATGTAAGTGAAATAAAATACACATAAAATAAGTAAAATAAATAGAGATGAAAATTATAGAGCTCCGGAGCTATCTGCCTTTATAATTATACTAGTTGTTGTGGGGTTTTTTGTTTTTTGTTTTTTTTTTATTCTCCTATGCTCACCATTTTTTCCCTTATCTTCTTCCATTTTCCAATGCTAACAAAGAAAAGCTGGTTTCCCTGAAATTGAGGTTAAGGTCAAATAACTACCAGAAAAATCTATATTGCCGTATGATTGTGTTGATAATCAGAGAAATAGAAGGGACTCTGAAATAAGGGAGACATGAAGTGACTGAAATTATAGGAACTTTGACAGAGCCCTACTCAGTCTTTCCAAAAACATCGTAAAATTATCCCTAACTTTAACAGAAGCACTAAAGGCATACTAACATGTAAGATCCAGGAGATCAGGTTTTGTTTTGTTTTGTATGATTTGTATCTGTTTAAGTTCACTTCTGTCTCTCCAGAATTAAAAGAGTCCCTGTGTATAGATAAATATATGCTTAATAAATTCATTTTCCATGAAATGTTTTCAATGTCCTAGAATATAAGTGTCCATTTTGTCTTATTCCATCGAAAGAAACTAGTTGGCCTTTAAAAGGAAGTATTCCTTTTACCTTCCTCACTTGCTACTCTAGCTTCCCAAAGATTCTTTCCAATTTCAGAGAGGAAGAGGAAATTTTAAGAGCCATCCCTGTTCCTAGCTGCCACATACCTTGTCCTCTGCAGGGGTGAAGCTCCTCAACTTACATATGAAGTTTCATCCCATTTCACTTTTCCAAAAGCAAGTGTTGATATTATCAAAAGATGATTTACGCAGCTCCAGTCAATACATTGGTTTTATGTTCAAGCTACATCTGCACTAGTCTGCATGAACGCAATACCTTTGTTTTAATTACTTGATTCTTACCTTCTTCGTAGGCCATGCAATCACACCTTTGTTATTATTTCTTGTCTCATGACTCAGTTATCAATTGTAGTCTTTCTTTATTGGTCACCGTTAATGGATTCTTGCCATGGCTGGCTTATTGCTATCTCAAAACCTCCCTATACTTAGATTTCTTATTTTCTCTTGCCAGTACTCATTTTTGTGATTACATATGTAATTTTTAAGTGGACTCAGAGTTGAATCTGACTTGCTGCCCTGCCCCTTTTTTGTCAATGATATTTTCCTTTACATATTCATAGTGTGTTTTTTAGAAATCTCACCTTGTCACTATCTATATTCCTTTCAATTTCTTTGTTCTGAGTCAATCATGACATGTAACATTTAATTATTTGGTGTCTGCTTAACCTTCCACATCAAGTGCATTTGTATTTGCTTTGTAAAATTATTTGCAATATTTATATATTTATATTTTATCATATGTGTATTTAAATTATATTCTTTCAAAGAAAGTCTGATTATCGTTAAGTTGTTATAATACATCATAGTTCTATACATTTGGATTTGATCTGTGGTCATCTATAACCTACGGGAATTCAGCTGATACATTTATTCTCTGCCAGGTGTCTACAACGCCATAGTTGCATTACTTTTCTGAAGGCTGCTGTTACGTCCACGTTCCTTTAAAATATCCAGATATGTGACTAAGTTTCTCATTTGCAGGAATGTCTTGATTTTTTTTGCGTGTGCTTCAAGGTATTAGTAAACATTCTTAATTTAGTACTATCTCATAAAGATGTTTTTCTAATTTGCTACCACCACAACTGCATCTCCCAGTTTTCTTTTTTTTTTTTTTTAAGATTTTATTTATTTGTCAGAGAGAGAGAGAGCACAAGCAGGGGGAGTGGGAGAGGGAGAAGCAGGCTCCCCACCGAGCAAGGAGCCCGATGTGGGACTGGATCCCAGGACCCCGGGACCACGACCCAAGCCGAAGGCAGACGCTCAACCAACTGAGCCACCCAGGCGTCCCTCCCAGTTTTCTAATTGGGGTATCATTATTTGCATCCCAACTCAAGGACCTGAAAAAGATGAACTTTAGGGATAACTTTAGAAGTGGCCCTTTTTCAATATACCTGTTGCACACTTGTTAGATTCTTAATCTAGTAGTCCTTAACTAAAAATCTTTGAACAGCAAAGGTAAATATTGCAGAGTAACATTTCAGAAAACCACTTTAACTCTTACTATGTATATTTGAAAATAACTAATATTTTATGGCATTAACTTTAAAGAACATTTGATAGGATTACTTCATTCTGAACACATAAGGCAAGTATTTCCTTCAGCTTTACACTGCACTCCACAGGATCCATTTAAAACCATTACCATACATAAATTCACAGAACGATGAAGAAAAGCAGCAGCTCGTAAGAATATAGGACAATTTCAGTTTTCGCATTTGCAGTTTCTAAATTACAATTTTCACACTCTCTCTTGGCACCTTACACTGGATACGGGAGTTAAAACTCAGCTATCAGCACTTCAGCATCACATTTGCAAAGAAAAGCAAACATCAAATTCTAAGTTTCCTGTGCACTACAGAGCAAATGTGCCAGGAGGAAAAACAGATCCCTTGCAATGGCCTGCACAAAGGCTTCCTTTCTCAGAACTAGAGAGAGAAATTCTTTCAAGATCTTTCTAGCCCCAAGAGATATAGAGGACACTCATGAAAATGGCAGTTTTATTCATCTTTTCTCACAAAGAGCAATGCTGCCACTAAGGGGAATGGCCTGCCCAGTAAAGTATAGTAAAAATAGATATTTTTATTTTTTTACTTAGACTTTGTTTGGGGGGGGGCAGTTTCAGGTTCAGAGCAAAATTAAGGGAAAGGTAGGTAGATTTCTCATAGATCCTTACCCCCATACATGCACGGGCTCCCCAATTATCCATATCCCCCCTCGAGGGGTAACTTTTTTTTTTACAATTGATGAATTATACAGCCACATCACAATCAGCCAAAGGCCACAGCTTACATTATGGTTAACTGTTGGTGTTGCACATTCTATGGGTTTGGATATTAAATGTGTACTGACATGTACCATCATCACGGTATCATACACTGTCCTAAAAAATCCTCTGCTATTTAGCCCTTACTTCTTGCCACCCACAACTGATCACCACTGATCTTTACATTATCTCCATAGTTCTGCCTTAACAGAATGCCATGTAGTTGGAATCATACAGTATGTAGACTTTTCAGATTGGCTTAATTCATTTAGTAGTATGCATTAAGGGTTCCTCGGTGTCTTTTTAGGAGTTGAGAGCTCATTTCTTTTCATCGCTGAGTAAGATTCTGTTCTCTTGATGTACTAGTTTATTTATTTATCTATTCACCCACTGAAGGACATCTTGGTAGCTTCCAAGTTTTAGCAATTATGAATAATGCTGCTATAAACAGTCATGTGCAAGGTTTTATGTGGACATAAGTTTCAACTCCTTTGGGTAAATATTAAGGAATGCAATTGCCAGACTGTATGGTAAGAGTATGTTCAGTTTTGCAAGAAGCCACCAAACTGTCACCCAAAGTGGCTGTACCATTTTGCATTCCCATTAGCAAGAAATGAGAGTTCCAATTGCACCACACCCTTCCCAGCATTGGGTGTGGTAGCCCAAACACCATTCTAGCAAGTGTGTAGTGGGATTTTGTTGTTGTTTTATTTTGCATTCCTCCAATGACATATGATGTGGAACATCTTTTCATATACTTATTTGCCATCTGTATATCTTCTTTGGTGAGGTGTCTGTTAAAATTTCTGGCCCATTTTTTCTCTAAGATTTATTTACTTATTTATTTTTAGAGGGGGCGGGCAGAGAGAGGGGGAGAGAAACAATCTTCCTGCTGCGTGCAGGAGCTCAACTCTCGGATCCACCCCACAACCCAGATCATAACCGCAACAGCAATCAAGAGTCGGATGCTTAACCAACTGAGCCACCCAGGCACCCCCTGGCCCATTTTTTAACCTGAATTTTTTTTTTTTTTTTTTTTTATCATTGATACTGATAGTATACTTCACAATGTATGAATATTACAAATGGAATATTCTCCTAAATTATGCAAATTAGGATTCTATGGGACCTTTTCTTCTAATCCTAGGTAACAACAAAGCTGATTTTGAAACCCTGAAATAGTCTCATGAAAGATTGCAGTCAAAATCTCAAATAAAATGATAACCATTCTCACTTTACTATTTCTTTTTTTTTTTTTTTTTTTAAAGATTTTATTTATTTATTTGAGAGAGAGAATGAGAGAGAGAGCACATGAGAGGGGAGAGGGTCAGAGGGAGAAGCAGACTCCCTGCTGAGCAGGGAGCCCGATGCGGGACTCGATCCCAGGACTCCAGGATCATGACCTGAGCCGAAGGCAGTCACTTAACCAACTGAGCCACCCAGGCGCCCCCTCACTTTACTATTTCATTTAAGTCACATAAAACAATTTCTATTTAGGTTTAAAGTATTAAAAAATCATGATATTAAAAAAATAATTAAAAAAATAAACATCATGATATTTATTTTGTGCCTCAATGTAGCAGTAGACCAAGTAAGAAAAGACATCTGTGTGTGTGTGTGGGGGGGGGGAATTCTTAATTTTAATCCATTAAAAAGACTTAATTTGCTAATATTTAGACATTTCAATAATGGAATATATTCCTTGCCTCTAGAAGTGGTCAGGCTGTGTTGGTATCCAGTATACACTGAGATACCTCAAGTCTGGCTACAATATATCCAAATACTCTTGCAACTCTAGAATGCAAGACTCTATATGGAGCAGTTCTAACAACCATCAGCTAATAAAATCAGTCTCTTATAACTGTGTTAGTCAAATCTGAAATAATGTAAACATTGATTTCATACATAAACCAGGGTAGTTTTAAAAATAAGACAAAATGAAATCTCAAAATTATTCTTCAAATACGCCTTAGGTTTATGTTTTTAATACATAAATATAGGCAGGTTCTATTTTAAAATATTTCTAGCACACTGTCATCTCTAGTAATTAGTTATCAGAAGACCTAGCACATCTATGTCATTGTAATGAGACTGACATGTTCCTCTACACAATGACATAGATTCCTAAGTGTTCTCAAATCCCCAGCCATCTAAAATTTTTAAACAGTATGAAGATTTTTTTTTTTTTTTTAATTATCAGAGGACACACTTTTAGAAGTCAGACATTTCAAAGAAAGGGTGGGTTTTCTCCTTCCTATATTCACCAATAGCATTTTTATAGCCTAAAACACGGTGAGCCATTCTTATTCCTCCATTCTAAACAGCACTTTGATTCTTTATTATTTTTACTGGATCTTTAGGCCGATATGCCAAAACTATCATAAACAGCAACATGAACTTTCAAATGTCTTTAGCTAAAGTTGTGAGCATTTTTAAAAATTTTTTTAAAGATTTTATTTATTTATTTGACAGAGAGCAGAAGGAGGCAGAGCGGCAGGACCCTGGGATCATGACCTGAGCCGAAGGCAGATGCTTAAGTTGTGAGTATTTAGTCATATAATTTGTCTCATTCAAAATTTTCTACTTCAACAATATCTGAATTTGGCTACCCCAAAATACTGCAGTTCATACTGGGTATCTCTGTGTCCATAGCCATTTTTTTAATGAAATGTTAAGAAGCCCTTCATTTTTTTTTTTTTTTTTTTTTGTGGAAGCCTCGAATAATGCTGTGACATCTTTTACCAAAGACATGGTCATATAAACACAGTTATACCAATCTGAGAATAAAACAAAAGTGCATTTAGGTTTTCAGGAACGTCACAGTACTTTTGCAAGTTATCTGTGATCTGCAAGTGGTTCTCCCAAATGAATACCAGTGAGCTTGTTAGGGTAGCTAGAGTAAGTCAATGTACCCCTTTTATAAATTCATTCCACATATTTTAAATAAGACAAACATTTTCTGATTCTCCCTAAAGTATCCATTTTCTTCTATACAAATTTAATCCATCCACTATGATCAACTCACTTGTAATTAAATGTATGTACATTCAAAAATAAATAAGTCAACTCTCCCCCCAAACTTTTCCAATAGTTGATTGTTCACTTATATAATATTTATGTAATGCCCGACTTTCCTACTTTCCTGTCACAGACAAGCCCTAAAGATTCCCTCTCTTACTCAAAACAAAAGAAAAAAACATGATATTGGGAAAGCCTAGCTGAGGATATACTTCTGGGGTTTCACTGCTAAATAGAGTCATTTGCATTTATCTTTACCACAAATCTGCGCGACAGCTAAACTGTTAAGTTGCACAGCCATTCAAAGGAATGGACTATCTTTATGAATGAAAGTGACTATCTTTCATTAGTAAATTAGCAATCTAGAATATTGCCCAAAGCTATCTTGTATAATCACAGGTAACATCCATGTAAGGGCTTTGTCCCAGCATTTGTCCATATTCTGTTTCACTGACTATGAAAATTGAGGGTCGATCCCCGCTACCTCTACCTATATACATTCTTCATAATAGCTATGATGAGCATTTTTTCACACAAAGGGGATATTCTTCAAATTGATATTTAACATTCAGTAATGGCGTAACTATCACTTTGGTAAATGTCATACAAAAAACAAAGATTAACTCCTCTGGATTTACTTCTCCCCTTTGTTATGCCTTAAGGGGTGATCTTTTCTAAAGCAACTGGCTGTGGGCATCACCTCCAAAAAGAAAGTCTGTGCTCGTTACCTACCATTCACTCTTGCTTGTGCTTTTTGTATCATATCTAAGAAACCACGGCCTAACTTAAGGTTGTGAAGATGTACCCCTATGTTCACTTTTTAGAATTTTATACTTTTAACACGTATGCTTACATCTATTTAACCATTTTGAGTTAATTATTGAATATGATGTGAAGAGTCCAACTTCATTCTTTTACATGTGGATATCCATTTGCCCATTATTAACTCTTACTTCTGCCAGCTTGATAACGGAAACTGGTCTCCTTATTCTGTTTATTTGTGCAAGATAGATTATAACTGTGGTATGTATATATTCATGTTTAATTTCATCTTCATCTATGTATTGCCTATTTATATTTTTGGGTGTGTAACTTTTTGAGCACATAGAGGAAATGTACCAGTCCCCCTTTTTCCTTTTTTAGAGAAGTGACTACAAAACAAACTAGTTGGTTATAAGTAATTACTTGAGAAAAACCATCACACAAGTAGTTCCTTACTGTATTTCTGCTAGTTGACACAGTTTGGTCTACTTAAAATTTTTAAATTAAAGCGAGGTAGTAAAATACGTATTTATAATAAAAGGTAGATTATTTATTTAAGGATAAAACTCCGTTTTTTGGTAGTTCTTGTCACAGGCAGTATTCAGACTCCATTGCATTAAAATATCGTGATAACTGGTATTTGTAAAAAGTATTGGAAAAAATTTGTAAAAGTTTTTCCATTTTAACTTCAATGAGTAGAGTGAAACTAACTTCTAGAATGTACTTGACAAAATTTAACAAATTTTGCTTCAGAAGTAATGCAAAACTATTTTAAAAAGGTCTCTTTATTAGTGAAACTCCATCTACCAAAAAAATAATCTTTGATTTCTATTAATGTGTATTTAAATATAGCACATGCATTTTAATACAAAAACCTTGGGTTTAGTTCATTATACAATTTCAGGATTGTCTTAGAAACACATTCCAAGAAATGAACTTAGAATATCAGAATTAAATAACTATGGGATGAAAACTTTTTCATATGTAGGCAATGGGTCTTTTAACAACCCCTGATTGAATTTTAGAATGTATATCTGCATTTAATTACTCAACAGCAAGCATTTATTCAGTCCATCAATATGTCATTCAAATGTTTGATTATATTTAGATTGGTAGTATTGTGTAAGTCAACATATTAACTCGTTTTAAAGATCTTTGTATAAATAAACTATAAATAAATAAGTTTCCTGCTCATATATATTTCTGGTAGGAAATCTCTAACGGTGGGCAGGAGGTTTAGAAATTCAATTTGTAAGACTTTCAATAATCTTCATTGCCAATCTCCATCTTCATTATTAATATTTTCTAGAGGACACTGTCCATGAAATTGTTCAAAACCATTAAAGACGGTCCTATATTAGAAGTTTTTTTTTTTTAATAATATAAAAATTATCTTTTGAGAGACTATGTCCCTCTTTTTGGTAATTATGCTAAGAGATTTATAGGTGGTTTCCTTATCTTTCCTACATCTGTAGGAAGTTCAGAAACATTTAGTATTCAATTACCTTCTATATAAGACTATCTCTTTTAAAAGATTTATTCATTATTTGAGAGAGAGAGGGTGTGTACAAGTGGGGGGAGGGGCAGAGGGAGAGGGAGAGGGAAAGCAGACTCCCAGCTAAGTGTGGAACCCGATGGGGCTCAATCTTAACAACCCTGAGATCATGACCTGAACCAAACCAAGAGTTGGATGCTTAACCAACTGAGCCACCCAGGTGCCCCATCACTTTCTTTTTAAAATCCTTATGTTCTATTGTTAGATCAGTGTATTACATATACACACACACACACACACACACGTGTATTAATTTGTTTTTCACTCCAGAGGTGTTCAAGAGGTGGAATATAAGAAAAAATACTTACTCCAAAATTCAACCTGATGATTAGCAATCCCAATCAAAATCCCAGCAAGTTGTTTTGTGCATACTGACAAACTGTTTCTAGTGTTTCTATGGCATACCAAAAACACACAATAGCCATCACAATATTGAAGAAGAGTAACAAGGTTGGAGAACGGGCACTTGCCCACTTCAAGGATTACTATAAAGCCACAAGTGTGTTATTGGTGAAAAAAATCGACAAATAGATCAACAGAACCAACTAGATCAAAAACAGACTCACATAAAAATAGTCAACTGATTTTTCTTAAAGCTTTTATTTATTTATTCAGAGAGAAGGAGACAGCGCAAGCCGGGGGAGGGGCAGAAGGAGAGAGAGAGAATCTCAAGCAGACTCTCTGCTGAGTGTGGGAGCCTGACGTGGGGCTTGATCCTAAGACCTAAGACCATGACCTGAGCTGAAATCAAGAGTTGGACGCTTAACCAACTGAACCACCCAGGTTCCACTAGTCAACTGATTTTTAACAAAGGGGCTAATTTTTTTTCAACAAATGCTGCTAGAACAACTAGATATCCACATATAAAAGTTGACTCTAGACACAGACCTAATAGTCTTCACAAAAACTCAAAAATACATCATAGGCCTAACTGTAAAATGCAAAATTATAAAACTGCTGTTGCAGCATAGAAAAAAATCTAAATGATCAAGGGTGTATTGTTGACATTTTAGATAGAAAATCAAAAGTCTCAATTCATGAAAGAAATAACTGACAATCTAGACTTTAATAAAACTAAAAGAACATTTGCTCTAAATAGATAAGGTAAAAGAACGAGAAAACAAGCCACGGACAGGGAGAAAAGCTTTGCGAAAAATCTGATAAAGTATCGCCATCTAAAATACAGAAAAATGCCTAAAATGCAACAAGAAAACAAAACCTGATTAAAAATGGGCCAAAGACCTTAACAGACACTTTATCAAAGAAGATATACAGATAGGGAAAAACAAAAACAAAAACATATAAAATGATAAAACAGCATGGTATGTCATCAGGGAAAGGCAAATGAAAACAATAACATAACACTACACACATAAAAAAATTTTTAAAAAAGTAAAAACAAAATCTACCAAGACTGAATCATAAACCACAGAAAACAGGAGTTGACCTACACAATTGAAAAGGAGGAAAAGTATTTGTATTATTAAAACTACAAAACACTGCTGAAAATAATAAAGATAATATAAATAAATAAAAAGATATTCCTCGTTCAAGGATTGGAAGACTTAATATTGCTATCATGTCAATAATATATAATAAAATCTATAAACTCAACGCCATTCTAATCAACGTATCAACCATAATTATTTTTTAGCCATAGAAAAACTTATTCTAATACACATTTGGCATCTCAGTCAGACCCAGAGACCCAAAGCAATAGTGAGTCTGACCAAACTTGAAAAACTCCTACTTCTGGATTTCAAAACTATGAAACACTTATCAGAAAATATAGGGAAACGGTGTCATGACATTGGCTTTGGCAATAATTTATTGGATATGACAAAATAATATATAAATGACAAACACAAGATGTTCAACATCACCAGTCATTAGGGATATGAAAATCAAAACTAAGAAGACACGGCCTCACACCCATTCAGAGGGCTACTGCAAAATAAACAGAAAATAGCACGTATTGACAAGGATGTGGAAATAGTGGAAACCTATACACTGTTTACAGGAAAGTAAAATGGTGTGGCCACTGTGAACAACAGTATGGTGATTCTTCTAAAGATGAAAAACAGAATTATCATACGATCAGCAGTTGCACTACTGTACATTGTATATACCCTCTCCCCCAAAATTGAAAACAGGAAATAGAATATTGCACACTTGTGTTTATAGCAACATTTTTAATTTGGAAAAAAAAAAGAGAAGTGCTTATCAACAGACAAACACATAAACATAATGAAGCACATACATACAATGTAATATTATTCAGCCTTAAAAAGGAAAGACGTTCTGACACCAGAAAAAAAATAAACATAAACTTGATGAAAACACCTTAAAACTCTAACACTAGCCTGCATTAAGATATTGTAAAGATCTGGAGAAATGTATTCAAAACCAGAAAATGATAGGGGAAAGAAATTTCCTTTTTAATTCCATAGAGCTGACGTCGATTTAGAGTTTTATTCACTGTATTTTATTTAAATAGGTTCATATTTTTAAAGGAGAGTATGGAATGATTACTGTCCCGGTAATCTTTTTAATCCTTGTGATTTTTACAAAATAACGCAGCAGAAAGATACAGAGTACAAACTGAGGAGGTATGGAGGAGGGATGCAAATATATTAAATGCCTATGTGCGATACATTATTTCCTATAATCATGGCAAGGTCGACATTATGCTGAATTTTATATATGTGCACAAAAAGAGTGAGATAATTTAAATAAGTTGCTACAAACAGCTAGTAAGTGGCGGCTCCAAAACTCATACAGAAACAAATGATGATTGTTTATAAAAAATAAAACAGGCACCTGCCAAAGGGCCCTGAGAGCATAAAGGAGGGAAGAATTAAATGGAATATGTAACAGAAATCAGCGTGAACAAATTTTATGTTCATATATTTTTTATCAGGAGACCAAAATATTTTAAATTCCAGGCATATCCTTTTGAAAGCACACCAGAGAACAGAGAAGACAGTTTGAAAGGCAAATAAAATGATTTAGGACCTTGGAGGTTTTATTTTAAGTGAAACTTAGGATAAAACAACTAGGCAAGCATTATTTGGGCAAATAAATATATGAATATGAAAATATCAATTTCAAAGCAGTATAAGGAGAGTTGAATGACTAGGAAATAACGATTCATCAAAAAGAAAAAAAAGATCAAACACTTCTGAATGGCTGACAAATGCCAGAGAAGTAAAACATAGATGGTATCTCCCACATGCAGAACTGAATGAAACTTCTTAAAACAATTAGCAACCTGGCCAAGACATGGGGGAAGAGCCTGCTTTTGGTGTGAAATAGGAAGGAAAGGATCCATGGAATTCCGTATGCAGGAGAAAATCAGTGATTCCACATTTTCTGTACATACACACGTACAATATGAACTCTGGAATTTTATTTTATTTTTTTTTAAGATTTTATTTATTTATTTGACAGAGAGAGAGAGAGCGCGCGAGAGCAGGAACACAAGCAGGGGGAGTGGGGGAGGGAGAAGCGGGCTTCCCGCTGAGCAGGGAGCCCGATGTGGGGCTCGATCCCAGGACCCTGGGATCATGACCTGAGCCGAAGGCAGACGCTTAATGACTGAGCCACCCAGGCGCCCCATGAACTCTGGAATTTTAAACTGAAAACTAGTATATACACACTCTTATCTTTTTAGGAGGGTATTATTAATGCTTTTCAGGTTAGATATATAGAACAAATTGTAGAAAATCTTGCTCTCAGGGAATCTAATTTTATTAAGCATGGGGAATTTTAACAGAACTATCTCCCTCTTTGTTTATCCAATTTTGGTCTGATGTTATTTCTTACAAGAAGCTTTTATTATATAATTTTATCTGACAATTTAATATAATCATAGTGGGAAAATGCAAAGGCGTTGTTAGATGATCTAAGATAGCTATATAATTAGGACTCTAATATTGTCATTTCAGAATAGAATCATGTGTTACAGTTTTCATATCCAAACTATAGGAAATATGTTATTACACTTGAAGAGCTTGATATGCCAGCATCCACTCTCCCACCATTGCCTTCCAAGCAGTTCATACCATGTCAGGGAAAATCACTATGGAAGCAAACATGTAAGTATAGCAAATACATGCAAATATAGCAAAAGGAGGATATACTAGTTGTAGTGCTTTCTTTTTAACTGGGCAAGGGATGGAAGTGGGAGACAGGATTTGTGTTGTATGTGACATCTGAGATGGTTCTTAGGGGATGAGCAGGATCTCAAGGGCAAGGAAGAGTAGAGAAATGTGTAGAAAAATAACTATTTCAGTGTAGCTTAAATAATAAGGGCCATAATTACAGAAGGATAGAAGGTATTCAAATAAAAAGTATCTTTATCCTTCAAGTATGAATTATATTTAGAAATTATAAATATATTTCAATATAGCAAGGCTCCCCTTTTGTTAACAATATTTTCACTATTTCTCTAAATATTTTACTTTGATGAATTAGAAGTTTATTTAAATGACGGCACGTATCTTATTGACAAGTAATTAGTGTAAGTACATTTGAAAACAGGTTTTTACTTCCTAGTTTCCTATCTACCTAAAATCTGTTACCAGAGGACCTATTTGCCAATTAATATAGTAAATACTTGCTGAGTATTTAGTATATATCTAGAATGGTTCCAAGAGCTAAATTAGCCATGAACAAATAAAATTGAAACAGAGATTATACTTTAGAGGATAGGAAGACAATACAGTAAACAAATTCATCAACAATCTATTTTCAGTAAACAGTGCCACAAAGACAATAAACAAAGGGCACTGTGTTCAAGAACAAAGGACGGGAAGAAAGTAAACGTTAGATGAAAGGTCAGGGACAGTCCCTCTGGGGAGGAGTCATGTCCACTGAGTCTTAAATGATGAGAAGCAGCAGGCATTTTAAAGAACGGAATTAACATGACACATGCAAAGGCCTCAAAGAAGAAAAATGCTTGGTGTGGCTAGTTTCAGTATATTCAGCTGGCGGACTGAAGCAACAGTGTGACATAAGCTGATTGATATATTAAAATCTAGCTCTAAGGGCACCTGGGTGGCTCAGTCGTTAAGCATCTGCCTTCGGCTCAGGTCATGATCCCAGGGTCCTGGGATCGAGCCCCGCATCGGGCTCCCTGCTCAGCCGGGGGCCTGCTTCTCCCTCTCCCTCTGCTGTTCCCTCTGCTTGTGCTCTCTCTCTCTGTCAAATAAATAAATAAATCTTTTAAAAAAAAAAAATCTAGCTCTACTTGTGAGGAGAATATCAAAATATAAAAGTGAAAGTGGAAGAACCTATTAAGAGAGAAAAGGAGACCACTTTTAGATGGCAAAAAATTTGGTAACTGAAAAGATACTTGCAACATGTAGAGCTAACAGAAGGTTGATATCTATCACCCATCATCTATTATCTATCAATGTACGTAAGTATTTATTATGTTTTAAGAAAACTAGGATTAACAACCCCATAGAAAAGTGGGCAGGGGTTTTGAACTGAGAGTGTATATTAAAAGAAATGCAAATAGACCTTAAATATGTTGAAAAAAAAAGTTTAACCGTATTTTTTTAATATTGGGGGGGGGAAGCAAAATTTGATCCTAAATCACATCCCAAAAATGTGTCCCAAAGTTATTCTGGTAAAAATATGAACTGATGTATACACAAGTATATTCAGTGCAGCAGAAGAGAATAAACAACCCAACTGTCCATCAACTGGAGGACTATTTGACTAGACTATGGTACAAAGGGATACATACACACAAAGATCAAATAGGGGTATTTTTAAAAGTATTTTGTAGACAGTTGTAAAATGGGGGCGTTAGCTACATAAGAATGTGAAATCAAAAGAGTATTTGTTTTTCCTATAGAAGACATATATTTTATCTATATTTCATACATATTTTTATCTATAGTTCATACATATGTATATGCATGCGTGTAATATATTCATATGGTGAGCAGGCTAGTGTTTAGCACATCCATGATCGTTAAATCAAGAATCAAACTGCAGATTTAACAACGGTTACAAATGTCAAGCAGAGAAACTGGCAGATGAAATATTCTAATGCTGAAGTTACGCATTTAACTTGCCCTGAATCCCCAAACTGATGAGAATAATGCAAATCTCCTCGGTGAATTCATAATTGTGTGCAGTGCATTGGAAATTTTAGATGCCTTAGTATTAGAATCAGGGTACTTTTGGCTGAATTAAATGAAAAAAAAAAAGATACTAATATTAAAATTTGCAACCAGTAAATGGAGGGGAGAAAAAGAAGAAGATGTTTAGGATATTTCAATCAAAACTTCCAAAAGAAAAATAGTCTAAGGTAAACACAAAGTTTTGATTTTTTTTTCAGAAAAAACAAAACAAAACAAAACAAAACAAAAAACAACCCTCAAATTTGGCTTCTCTGCCCAGAATGGTTTGGGGATCATTTACATTTTCAAGATAAAATAAAGATATTTATTAGTAGTCTATAATAAGCTATTAGTAGTATGCAAAACACTATTGTTGACTTTCAAAAAGATGATGAAATTTCCAAAATTTTAGAATGCTTTATAGATGTATTTATATAACTTGACAGGCTCTCTATATTTAATGATTGACATCTAATTTTGTATTATAGGATAACTTTATACAACAATCATAATCATTTGACCCATTAAATGGGAAAAAACTGCTAGAGTACTACCAGTGATCCTGAGAAAATGACTTTTTTTTTTTTATAATTTAAATAGTTGAAAGCCTTACACTTATTGATTCCTGACCTTGAACAAGAATATGTTAACCTTAGTGTGAAGAGGGCAATTTATTGGCAGAGTATTGATATTCCTAATGATGATGATTAATTGTGTATGTTTATATTCTAATGTGATCCTCAAAAACCACTATTTACAGGTTTTTTTTGTTTTTTATTCAGGTGTCAGAACTTACGGCATACACTTTCAGAAGGGCTATGATTAGTACTCATGTTCCCCCCTTGGAAAGCTAATGAATTAAGAGTTTTTTTGCTACAAGGTTGAATTCAGTGATTTGATCTCATGAACTGAGCACCTAGAGAAAGACAAAGCTTGCAGACATTCATTCATCTTTTCATCCATTCAAAATATTGAATGGCTAAATTATCCCTATTTCTAGGCTAGGTCTTGTGTATAAAGACATAATGAACAAAACGGACAGTCTCTGTCTTACAGGACTTACTGTCCCAGAGATGGAAAAATCTACAAAATTTCATCAATGAACTATTAGATAATCACAAATTGAAATGAGTTCTGTGATGCAGAGGAGGAATAATGGTATGATGGAAGAAAATGACAGGAGGGACCAATCAGGAGCCCAGAGTGAGAATAGACATCTCTGAACAATGGTCAGACAGAAGTTAGGTACACAATCTAAGAAGAAGAGTTAGAATGTTTGGAAGTTCAATTTTTGTGTAGCCCAGCATGCTACCAAATATCAAATATTTCTCAGCAACCAGAAGAGCATGACCAGAAAAGCCATGGAAGGTAATCTATTAGGGAGTGTGAAAGGATGGATGTTGTCTTCAATACACTTTAGGTTATTTCTATAAAGAGCAGAATCTCCAAGCCACTTTGTTAGGGTCACTCTGTAGAACAGGATCAGGTGGTGGGAGCAAATGAAATGAATTCTCTGTTGAGTACTAGTAAGGAACTGAGCTGGCCCTCAGTCATGTCACTACCTACCCTCCAGAGAGGAAATGATTCGCCAGTTACAATGATCCTTTTAAAAATTTTTACTTGTGCCAGCAGCATTTACAACAGCATTTCCTAAGACATGTTTCAAAGAACGCTGCTTCCATGTGCTGTTCTTTGGTAGCTAAATTAATTTGGTCATTTCTGCCTATGTATTCTCTCCTTAGAGGTTCCTGCGCATTAATAAATAAAAGATTACGAAAACTCCCGTAGTAAAGAAACCTGTTTAACTGCCTTGGTAGCGTTTCCCAAGATAATTATTTTGTTCAGTTAATGCCTATTAATGTCTATTGAAACTAGTGTCCCTTGAAACATGCTGAGAAACATGATTTTGACTCTAAAGAATCATTTACTTCCTTTTGCATTTTCAATTAGCCATCAGATTTTCATGAAAGGAAACTTTTATACTTCCTCAACAAAAGCAAAATGCCCACACCTACTACGAAGAGAAGATTGAGCTATATTTTCAATGACAGCCTCTTGGAGAGACCTCTGCAGAGGCATTTAACAAGAAACGGAAGTCCAGCCCTGTGAATTTGCAATTTCCTGCTTCTTAGGATGCTGATCTCTGGTCACAAACCCAAGTTCCCTAGCACAACCAATTATAAATTGCACTCTATTCAGCTCTATTTGTATTCTGAGCATTATGTTTGAAAGATTTTTTTTAAGACTTCTCTGAGAAATTTTTAAAGCTCTAAAGAGGAGTGAAGCATTTGCAAAGAAAATGAGGCGATGACCTAGAAGCAGACTGTAGAGTGACCCAATTTGTAAGAAAAGAAGAGCAAGCTCAGTGTAAGGTCTTATTTTCTCAAGGCTGGATTAAGTGGGGTTTGTGTTTAGGAGGGAAGGGAGAAAACTGAATAAAGGCACTGAAAATACAGAAATTTCCAGAAGAGGCCAATAAATTACAAATTGTGTTGCGTGTGAGAGAGGAGGACACACACACAGAGGGAGAGAGAGAGAGAACAAAAGTAAAGGAAGACTCCCACACTGCAGTTAGCATTACACTGGAATAGCCTGGAAATGCCCAAAACCTTATTCAGATAATACAGCTACTTGTCAGAGAAAAAGTTACTTATCTTACCTCTTTACCCTTGAGGCTTGGAAAAACTACAGTATTTTAATAAAAATGCTTCTGAATACATAGTTAATTAGAATCACTTTTTTTAAACTTCCATTTAATTACAATCTATATTCTTATGGAGACACTCAGTAGTTCTAACTATTGTCTGTTCTTTTTCAGCACAGTATAAATACCAAGGCATGTCTGCCTCTTTTGCAGAAGATAAACCATACCGAGGAAGGAGAAAAGCATTATCTTCAGAATATATTGCTCAGAGCCTCTTTGGCAGTTATTCCAGTTTCTTTCAGTGTTTCTATTAAAAAGAAAGAAGACAGACAGAAAGAGAGAGAGAGAGAGAAACTTGACTCCCAGAATCCCAAATGTGATAAGAGAGTTACAATTGGGGTCACCAACTGTTTTTATTCCAATAAAGATAATAAAAAGCATCTGAATCCCCTTCCCAATGGAGGTTAATGGGCAAAAGCCTCTGGGAGCACCATCCCCATGTTCAAATAGTGGCCAGTGCCATGTGGAAGACCAGTTAGAACATTGCAGGATCCCACCCAGGACAGTGGGTTTTTTTTTCATGTACTGTCTGACTATTGTTTCATTCTAATGGGAAACAAAGGGACAAGGAAACTCTTTGATGGACTGGTCCATTTCCATCAAAGGACCTAAAACTTCTACCTCAGTAGCCTAAAAAGATCAAAGTAAATCCTAGCACAGAAAGACAGGTCCTTAAATAGAAATAAAACCCAGGGTGATGATTTTCTTTTAGTACATTATAATATTGTCAGGCATTAGCAAGTATTAAAATAATCTGGCTGAATGCTCTTTAAACATGAGATGCTTTAACAAAGTCACGTGGAACACAGTCAAGTAAAAAGATAAGTTTTGTAATCAGAGATCATGAAGACCAAAATAAGTAGTGAAAAATCGTGATTTATAGCTCTTAACTTGCCTCTCAACATTAAACAAAACAAAAGGTGGACACAGGGATTAAAATTGCATCTTCAAACCAAAATTTGACCTCCTCCTTTATTCATTGTTTTTGTTTTTTTTTCTTAGTGTCGTAAATTATGCAACTGATTAATTGGTGCTAATTGATTTGTTAGCTTTGGAGCCCTGCAGGGAGTGAAGCACTTCATAGGATGATTCTTTTGGAAGCATGAAGAGATACAGACCGACTCAGGAACCACAATGGATATTTCCCTTAAAACAATGTCTATGCTGGGGGCGCCTGGGTGGCTCAGTCGGTTAAGCGTCTGCCTTCGGCTCAGGTCATGATCCCAGGGTCCTGGGATCGAGCCCTGCATCGGGCTCCCTGCTCAGTGGGAAGCCTGCTTCTCCCTCTCCCACTCCCCCTGCTTGTGTTCCCTCTCTCGTTGTGTCTCTCTCTGTCAAATAAATAAAATCTTTAAAAAAAAAAAAAAAAAAAAAAAACAATGTCTATGCTTTATAGAAAAAAGGAAAAAAAAAAAAAGACGCCAAAAAGACACAAAGAGGGAAAGGAAGCAGGAAAAGGGGGAAAGACAGAAGGAGGGAGGAAGGAAGAGGACACATTTTTAAGTGAAAATAATATTACACTGGTCCTTTGGTATTTGGAACTATGTATGCTATTTTAGTTTGGGGATTCATAAAATGATGGATAGAAAGAGCGAGCCTCTGTAAAGATACATCAAAACAGCAAATCTAAAGAGTAAATAAGGTCAGCTCTGTAAGTTTCTAAGCATCTTTCATACATGCCTGGATCCCACCACTTGCTTCCTATTTAAATCCAAGTTTTTACTTTACACTCAACTAACATATGTCACAAAAACATACAGATTTCCTAGGGGACCTTTCTTAAGTACACATTTGTTGCTAGGAAGATTATTTGTGTATGTGTATAACACCCCAGAGAATTTGCAGAGCAGAGATATTCTTTTAATAGGATGAAAGTAAAAAAAAATCATAATATCCCAACAGATCTATTTTTATCTTTTCTTGGTTTCACTAGCATTAACCTAAGCCCTAATTTCTCTGCATCACATTAAAGGACCTCCAATCTGATCCCACCTATGATAGCATGTTCCTAAAGCTACAGTCATATGAACTTAATTTTGCTCCCGGAAATGAGAGCCAACATCTTGCACAAGTTGCTTCCTCCGCCTGGACATCAACTCTGGGTCACAGTCATATCTGTACAAAGACACAATACTATCAAAACTATCATGTAATTAGAAATACCAGATAATCCCACTCTATGCCCTCTAGAAATGAGCATGTAGAAAATATTTGTAATATAACCTTAGAAATGAAGGATTTTTAAAAGAATTTAATATTGCCATGCAGTATTTCTCCAAATGCAGTACACATGATGAAGCTGTGACGCTTTTAAGTAATACAAGTATACATTTAAAAAACATAGAATCATTATGCATTCATTTCTATGGTTTCCTTTTTCATATGGGTGAGTTAAATTTGTTTTCTTTTATAAGCAGTAAGTTTCCTTCAAAATCAACATACTTAAGTTAAAAACAGAAAGTCGGGTTAAGGAAAATTACTAAGAGAAGACTATTTCTGTTGCTAGGAGTTGTTATCAAAACCAGGAAGGTGGAATAACACTGACACAATTCTAGAGGGAAATAATACTAAAATATATTCTTCAGTTAGGTGGGACCGGAGAAACCTAACGTGTAACATCTACCATGCAACTTTCTTCCATCACATTTCTTCTTTAATTACACAAGTAGTTAGAAAAAACAGAGATCTCCTGTTTTCTTTCCCACCCACCCCACCCCGTTTCCCCCAATGGTAACATTTTGCAGAACTATAGCACAATGTCAAAACCAAGATACTGACAACGATGTGCTCCAGAATACAGAACATTTCCATCACTACAAAAATCCACTGTTACCATCTATTCATCCAGCTACCTACTCTCACCCCATACCTGACACCTGGAAACCATTAATAGTTTTCCTCTTCTACAATTTTGTCATTTCAAGAATGTTAGAAGAGTGGTATTATATAGTATGTGAACTTTGAGGACTGACTTATCGCAACCAATATAATTCCCTAGAGATTCAACCAAGTCATCGAATCGATCTGTAGTACTTTCCTTTATTTTGCTGTATTCTGTGATATGGACGTAACAGGATTTGTGTAGTCATTCACTTACTGAGGACTGTTTCAGTTTTGGACTATTACAAATAAAGCTGCTGTAAATGAAACTGTAAGGCTTTTGTGTGGACATAAGTTTTCATTTCTCTTCACAAAGCCCAAGAGTTCAATTGCTGGGTTACATATATTGTAGCTGATAGTTGCATGTTTAGTTTTTTCAAGAACTGCCAAACTGTTTTTCCACAGTGGCTGTAGCATTTCACATTCACACCAGCAATACGTAAGTGATCCAGCTTCTCTACATCCTTGCCAACGTTTGATGTTGACATTCTGTTTTACTTTATCCATTCTGATAAGTATATAATGGGATCACATCATGGTTTTAGCTTGCATTTATTTACTTGATGAATAATGAGTTGAACATCTTTCATGTGCTTATTTGCCATCTGTGTATCTTCATTGGTGAATTGTCTGTTTATGTCTTTGCCCATTTTCTCATTAGATAATTCATTTTGTCACTGTGAGTTTTGAGAGTTATTTTCTAGATACTATCCCCTTTTCAGATATGCGAGTTGCAAATATTTTCTCCTCATCTGTAGCTTTTTTTGTTGGTCTTGACAGCGTCTTTTGCAGATCAAAAGCTGTAAATTTTGATCAGCTAAATTAATTTTTCCTTTTACGGATTGTTTTTGATATCAAGTATAAGAAGTGCTTTCCTTGCCCTAGTGTTATTGCTGAATTTTACCTCAAATCTGTGCAGTTAATTTTAAGTATCATAAAAAAGATAGTCCTGAACAATTCATTGTTCTATTCATTTTTAGGATTTGAAGAAAATCCTATTAACTCTGTTGTACACTACTATCTCTGGGAAGTCCTGAAAGCAAGTTTTCCGGATGTAAGTGACAGGTAATGAACATTCTTAAATTATGTAGTGACTGAATTACATAATTTCAGCATGTTTCTCTCTGTGTATATATGTTATATTCTGCCTACCGATTATTTTGCAACAATTTTATAACCAACTTCTAGAAGGCCTTCTAGTTTAATCTTGTATCTTTTTTACATGTTTTATCCATGTTTTTTTCTGTTGTCCTCATTTGCCCACCAATTTTAGTATTTTTACTAAATTGGTGTGATGCAGAATGCTACCACCACTCTGGAAAACAGTTTAGCAGCTCTTGGACACATCTATATCTCTTTAAATTTGAGCCACCCCAAATCAGCAATAAAAGTAAAACAAAAATAAGAACAGTTGTTGAGTTACTGAAGAGATACTGAGTATGTCTGAGGACTAGAGCAGCTCACTTACCATTACGGTAATTCTCTCGAATTCCACATTTACATCATTCTGGGATCATCAGCATCATCACACAGCAATGCCAAATCAGAAAATCAGGGGGAATTTGAATTGGTAAGAGTTGTGTCCCTTTCACTACAGCATAGGTTAGCACTCCGTGAAGGCCCTGTATAAAAACTACGGACTACTAACAAAATTTAGCAAAGGCAAGGAAAGAAGGCTGACATCTTTTCAAGGACACTTTCACTGTACCTGTTTTATGATCCTAGGCTTCGTCATAAGCCTTCTTCTAAACTGTCGACTATTGAGGGTCAAATGTTCAATGATTTTTGGGATCACGATATGGAAACATCAGAAAAGGATGAAATGTAACTTTGTTTGATCCCCTAACTTGATAAAGAATTAATTTCAATGAAACAGTATGGAAGGCCAGAACTTTCATATTCTCCTCACTGACCCAGCATATTGTCCCCATTCAACTTCTAAAAGTTGCTATTCAATATTTCATAATTAAATGAATCAATTTACTTTGCAGTAACTGTATTATTAATTGCTTCCTACACAGCTGCTGTGCCAAGGAATTTGAAAGAGTTTATTGACTAATGTATAAACAACATTGCTCTTGCTCAGTAAAAATAGCATTTCGATGGTTTACGGTGGATTTCAGGGAAAGGGTCATTATCATGACCTAAAGTCTATCTAAGGGATTTAGTTCTGAATTAGAAAAAAAAGTAACTTTTTCAACTAGATGTCTCAGAAGTCGACAGAATAGAATCTTTCTGAAGAAGAGCTCTTGTATATAAAGGAAAGCCTTACCCTTGGCTGCTGGCATGTTTGATTAAAGCCTAAATTCTCGTAAGGATACATCCTCGTTATAATCAGGCCATGCATTTTTAACATTAGTCACATTATATCACCTTGGGTGGGTGCCTAGCACAAGAGAACAGATACTGTGATTTGAACTGCAACATGCAAGCTATACAACTGTATTTTGTTTTGAAAATATTTTAATATATTAATTTTTATACTGAAAGGTAGCATTTAATATCTTTATCACTTGACAGAAGATGGAACTGGCCAGCTCAACTTCTGAAACACTTGCAGTAGCTAAGAAAATTAATTTGAGAACTAGATTCTTCTAACAGCATCTAACATTTTGTTTAGGGTAAGTTAAATTCTGATTTATCATGAGATAAATGAGCGGAGATACCAATTCAACTTTTCACTGCCCTTGCGCCTCACCTGACTTTTTTTTTTTTTTAAGGAGGTTTGACATAAAAATATATTAAGGATTTTTTATTTTGAATTATATAGAATTATATAAATAACAGTTTCACTTTTATCTAATGCTTTATGCCCCACTGCCTCTAAGACCTAAGATTAAAGATCTTTCACTGGGGTCAGAGTTAATATTTTACAAAGTAATGATGCAGATTTGTAATAAAAGCCAAGTCCATTCAATCTTAACCTGCCCAGAGAGATTAGGTAGAACCTCAATTAAAATAATATTGTTATCTCCTATGACTCATTTACCTCTGAATACTGGTTACTAGGATCCTGATTTAGAGGCAATCTAAATACTCTAACCTGACAAAATGAGAACCATTACCAATATCTGCAGCATAATAGACTCTTATCTGTGACTTAACATATTTCAAATCATTTTATTAATAGATCAATGCTTGATATTTTAAGTGAATTAACATTTTTTTTTAAAGGTTTTATTTATTTTTTGACAGAAAAGACACAGTGAGAGAGGGAACACAAGCAGGGGGAGTGGGAGAAGGAGAAAGCAGGCTTCCCGCAGAGCAAGGCGCCCGATGTGGGGCTCGATCCCAGGACCCTGGGATCATGACCTGAACCGAAGGCAGACGCTTAACGGCTGAGCCACCCAGGCGCCCCCTAAGTGAATTAACATGTTTTAATTTATTCACTAAACACCATTAAACTATGCATGATCCCTGGTATATGAAGAATTTACATACGATGTTAAAGGTACTGAGTAGAGGTTTCCTTTTTTTCCCATTTATGTTTTTCTACATTTTCCACATTGTCTACAATGCTACGACAATAAAATATTTATTTTGAAAATTAAATGTTACTTTAAATAAAAAGGAACTACTTCTTCAAGCCCCAAATTTGAGGAGAAAGTGTCAGATTAATCATAATCTATAGGGACATAAAACATGGACAACACCTAGATTTCTTAAACTGAAAAGTAATTGTAAGGCAACACATAATAAAAATCCATGCTAAAGGGATTCTCACTGTACAGCCAGATGCTGACTAAAAGCAGGTCAGGGAAGGTTTATCATACAATAATTTGTCAGGGACTATTTTTTAAAGACAAGGCCATAAAACGACTGTTGAAATATCAGGTATGGATTGGTGGAGAGAAATTTGAGAGATCTTCAGTTTGACATTATGTAGGTGAAAGATACAAATAGGACATATACTTTTTACAAGTATGTATAATAAAATTTTGGCCCTGGGGCGCCTGGCTGGCTCAGTGGGTTAGGCATCTGCCTTCCACTCAGCTCACGATCCTGGGTGGTCCTGGGTTTGAGCCCCACATCAGGCTCCCTGCTCAGCGGGGAATCTGCTTCTCCCTCTGCCCCTCCCACCAGCTTGTGCTCTCTCTTGCCATCTCTCTCAAATAAATAAAAACTTAAAAAAAAAAAAAAAGTTTTGGTGCTGAAATTGAGAATAGGAACATTATATTTTATAGTCTCTTTACTGACTCCTCTAAATTATAAAAATAGAGTTATCTTTACTATGTAAATTTTGCTTTAGATCATAATAGTCCTGGGGTGCCTGGGTGGCTTAGTTGGTTGAGTGACTGACTCTTGATTTTGGCTCATTACAACTACTACTACTACTACTACTGTCGTGATCTCAGGGTTGGGCTCCATGCCCAGCGTGAGCCTGCTTATCTCTCTCTCCCTCTGCCTTCCCTCACCCCCCTCCACTTGTGTGCTCTCTCTTGCTCTCAAAAAAAAAAAAAAAAGAAAAGAAGAAGAAGAGAAATGAAAAGTATGACAGTCTTTCTGAGTAAGACCAAAGGCAAAAATCCATCGGAGAAGTCCAAAGAACTTCTTACTGTCGAAAGGACAATTGTGTAGCCCTATTAGCTCATGCCTTTTCCTACATGATTATATAAAAGCCAACATAAAAATACTTTAGAATTGGGAATAAGATTTAAATATCACTTCAAATGCAGACAATGTGACAATTTATCAAATTACATATTTATTCAGCACATGGGCCAAGCTTTTGACAATGAGTTATGCAGAACATGAAGAAGCCTAAGACTGAGATCTTGCCTTCAGAAGATATCCAGACTAACTGAAGAGCCTCTACCTTGCTCACACATACAGGATTTGCTTACAGATGCACTTAACAAGCTCCACAGCTATATTCATAGCTTTGCATTATATAATTAGATGAATGAAAATGGGTTTTTTCTTCTTTTAGGGAAGTACAGAAAAAAAAACCCACAATATGAGAAAAAGACTTAATTTTTAGAATTAGGTTAATAAAAGCATGTGAATATTTACGCCAATTAATATTTACTGTCTTCTCAGGGCACCTGGGTGGCTCAGTTGTTAATTGTCTGCCTTCGGCTCAGGTCATGATCCCAGGGTCCTGGGATCGAGCCCTACATCGGGCTCCCTGCTCCGTGGGAAGCTTGCTTCTCCCTCTCCCCCTGCTTGTGTTCCCTCTCTCGCTGTGTCTCTCTCTGTCAAATAAATAAATAAAATCTTTAAAAAAAAAATATTTACTGTCTTCTGACACAAATTGTTACAAGTTCTGTTATGAGATATTAAAGGGTAGGTACCCTGTTGTGAAACCATCATGAACAAGTTGGTTCTCTAGCCTTTTTTTTTTAATAGCACTTTCTTTAATGTTTTCTCCATAGATAATATAACTTCCTCATAAAATCAGCTATCTGTATCTATTAGAAAAACTTTGGGCCAATTATTGCCAAATATGAAACTACTCAAAAAAGGTTCCTTTGCGGAGTCTAATTTCTTCCATTAAAAAATAAAATCAATTTCCAGTATTTCATTTGGTGGTGGTTACAAATCAGCGGTCAAAGGAAACATGCATACAAACTGTACTTCTAACAGCATTCCTCCAGAAACATGTTTCATGACATAGAAGTCTTGAAATCATAGCTGTACTGGTATTCAATGGATATAGCATTTCCAAAAGGGAAATCTGAATAGAAAGAGAAAGACACCATCTGTTTCGAATTGCAAAGCAGCTGCTTCCTCATTGTGATGTGCATCACTGGAACTAGAGTTATTAAACTTGTAATTCCAAATATATTTCTTCTTAATTAAACTAAATGTGAGGATTTCCATGAAAGTTCTCTCATTACTATGTCAGAAGGTGGGCAATGACAATTTGATTCATAAAGTATGTATAAGCCTACAAAGTTCATAACCAGATTTCCCATCTTCAACATCAAAATGTTATGCTTTTTTTTTCCCCCTGAAAAACACTGACACAAAGACTGTTCACTTGGCTTTTTTATTCTTCTGATGTCCTCAAGTATAATTATATTGTTGTACAACAGTCTGTTTTCTTAAAAGGTTAGGGCAAATGGCAATGAACATTCACAGAGATATTTAAGTATAGAAACATATCTAGTGGATTAAAAACATAGTCTACTTTCAACAGTGTCCCATGGACCCCAATGGCTGACTGTGGTGTAGACCGTACCAGTCTCTCCATGATCTGATCTTAACTACAATCCTGGAAAACCTTTGGTACTGTGTTTGCCATAAAACCCAGGTTAGATATCAGTTTAAGGACCTGAAACTCCAGCAATCTTTAGGGAGAATATAGTCAATGATATAATGCAACTTTAGAAACAAAAGCTTAAGATGTGCAGCTCAAGAGAGGACTCTTGATTAGAACGTGTTTAATTAGTATCTTACCACAGCAGAATGTCAGCTCTACCTTGTTACTTCTGCAACACCCTAAATACATATTTGTATAAGATAATCTAAACCTTATTATTAGAAATCTTTACAAGGAAAAAAAAAATCTCTTCCTTGGACTATGTTTTTAAAATACAGGACTGCTGGCCAATTCATCTGTGAACCTACAGTACTGACCAGCAAATTGATTCCCAGTCCTCGAACCCCCCAAAATTTGAGTAACTTCTATGTTCCAAAGACCTTACTACTAGTGGAAAACCAGTGGCCCCCACAAACTCTTAAGGGAAAACTAGAAGTGAAAAAAAGGCAACTTACAAAACGCTACTTATGAAATCACTGCTTTTGCCATGAAGTTTTAACATCCACCATAATAATAAAAAAGCTTGCTTCATACGGTTAATACAAAGTTTTCAATTTTTTTTTTTCACAATAGATTCCATTTTCTGATACTTTTTAGATACAAATGGATCTAAACTTCCTCTAAGTATCTTAGCAAATTTCTCTTTTTCACATGTGTCACCAATACTCAAAAGATTCTTTTCCTGGTTGTAGGGAGAGAATTTTGTTCTGGAGGTAGGCTTGCACATGTGATCTGCTACGATGTCTGGGATTTATAGCACTACCACTCTGGCAAGTGCTTATCCCTTCAGAGGACTGTTAGCAAAATGTAACTCTATTACTTGTTTTTTGGTTAAGGGTTGGCTTACTAAGCCATTATTCCTAAATGACACTCGAGCACAAGTAGATGTATTAGCAAGTTTTGGTTGAAATACAAAGTTTTGAAAAAAGAGGTCATTATCTTGGGCCACATCCCAAACTATACAAAACAAGCCTTGGGAAGTATAGGAGCATTATTTTGTTGGGGTCCAGGTTGATAAAAGATAGAATCTGAGAGAGGATCTTGATTTTATGGGGTGTAGGTTGGATATTCTGAAAAAAATAATTGCATACTACTAAAGACAGATTCTCCCTCTCTCAAATTAGACCAGATCAAACTCTCTAAGCAGAACTACTTAAGCATATGCAGTCTAGATTATTCTTTTAAAATCACTCTTGTGCAAGGTTTGAGTCCAACAAATAGTGGTACAGTTGTGATATTAAAAGCCACTCTGACCCAACCATGGAGGAGACAGTAGTGTTATCTGCCTGGAAGAAGAGGTACAGAGTTACTTCTGGGATGGCCTGGGGAAGTCCACTCAAGTACCTACTGTAGGTAACAGGTGACTATGAATAAGAGGGTAAGGTATACAGAACACTCCTTCAGAGAGATTTAAACATAATATCAGGAACATGAGACTACACAGACCTAGAAGTATGACTAAGCTAGAAAACACAGCAATTATTCAGTCTCAAGGTTGGGCAAAAGAAAAAAAAGGCAGTTTCACTGGCCCAAGCAGAAATATAACATGACTAACCAGCCACTCTACTGATGTTCCTCCTAGAACTGGAGGATGGGCGAGGAAGTCATAGTGTATCTTAGAGGATTCATTCCTTGGGACCGTCCATCTTCACTTTCAGTTAAAGCTCACCTAGATTGTGGTAAAAAGCCCAGGCTCTTTAACCCGTCTGCTGAAAGACAGACATGTATCTAAATCTACCTGCCGCATTGACAGACTTTGCAGTTTGTGCAAATCCTGGACTTCCCCGAGGTTTTGTCTCCTCATCTGTAAAATGACAGTGATCAAAGAACCTATGCTATGAGGCTGTAAGAGAATAAAATATGTGAAGAGCTTAGCACAGGGCTAAGACCCATGACACTTTTTTTCAATAAAACGTAACAGCTGCTACTACTGTCATTATGACCTGATCACAACTTGGCCATCCAGGAGTATTTCCCTACAGAGGGGTAAGGCAGGGACTGGAAAACACAGGCATCTATCACCACTGAATGTTAATTTCTCCTCAGTGACAACACTGGAACTTCCGATTATATCTCAAGCTCTTACAGGTTTAACTAATATGAATTATCTTCTCTGCTGGCTTGTTTTGAGGAATGCTGACAAAAATTAGGTTTCCAGTCTTTCAATGGCATCCGTAGGGACTAACTGCAAGATTTAAATTTCCTAAATCCAGTCCAGCCCAGGTTTTAGTTCTTGTGTAAGGGGAATTTATGTTGGCCCACGCTGCAATATGCCCCATCTCCCCCCCCCCCCCCCCGCCGCAAAGAGGATCACTGAACACAGAAGAATGTGAGTGGGAGACAATACCATGTTTTTCAATCCCCCTCCCATAATAGTTCCATTAACTATTATTCAGCAACTTAGTGAAATTTAAACATATATACACCAAGATCTTGTGTGCAAGCTCAATAATCTTGCAACCTTATTTTTTTTAAGTTATGTATATACTATGTATGTATACTTCCCATGGTCAGAAAAACCACAAAAAATCACACCTGATTTCTATGGCAGAGAGTGCTTCAAAGTGATGTTCAAATGCAATCACAGACACAAATATTCACTTCAATCATTTTTCAATTCTGCTTTCCCTTCACAGGGATAACAGCTCCATTTTCAACCACACCTTTTGGTCATACACTAGTGAGTTTTAGAATAGATAGCAACTTTGTGTGGTTCATTTAATTCTGTTGGTAATAAGTCCATTGCATTTTGACAGCTATCTTTCCACAAGATTTCCCCTTTTGAGAGTAAAATCTCCAAAATCCTCCCCTTTAAATTCTCCAAAATTCAAGAACCTACACGTTAGGGATTTTGTGCACTGTTATGCCACTTTATAGTCACGTAACTATGAAGCTTCTGAAATCAGAAAATAACTCTAGCAAACTAATGAAACTGAAGAAGTCAGATAGAAGTAAAGCCTTTATAACTGCCTGACACCAAGTTCTTTTGTTCTTGTTGTTATATTTGGATAGTAGAGAGGAGTGAAGATATATTCCAGGCCTGTGCTGTCAATGTCGTCATGTCTAAAGCTTGGCTGAAATGAAAAATTTCCTCATGATTAGGCTAACAAGTGAAAAATAAACCAAAATATTTTCTTGAAAAAAATGCAGTGTTTTGTTCTTAATTTTTTTAGAAAGTGCATATTATAAATCAACTATATTAAGATAGCAGTACTTTACTAAATTTGAAGTACAATTGCTCATATAACAATAAATAAATAAATGAAATTCTCCTCCTCCCCCCCCCAAAAAAAACCAAACAAGACACGAGAAGACAATAAATTTCAGTGCATGTGCAGAAGCGCCTCACTGAAGCTGATGCAAAACATCTTTCCCAAGGACTTTTCACAGGTAAAGTTTTAGAGGGAAAAGGAATAGGTCTGTTCTTCTAATATGGTCACAGTCCAATCCTAATTCTGGAAATGTCACCCTTCCTTTCTTCAATTTTGTTTTTAATAGAATTAAATACAAAGTGTTGTAACTATAGAAAACAATAAAGCCTTGAAAAAAATCTTTTATTCAAATCTTTGTCTTTCTCCCTAAACCTATATTCAACTACTTAGATTCTCCCAGATGGCAGACTGTATTCTTCAACGAAGAACAGACTCTTCAAAACTCAAGACTCATTCAGAATAAAGTTACCAGAGCATCTGGGGAGTGCTATTAACAGCCCTTAAATTGTCTGAAGAACAACTGTAGTCAAAATACAAAGCAAGACTTCAGAAAAGAGGATGAAATGACTGAGAGCAAACTAGTTTAGGAAGCCATTCTCTGTTTACCAACTAGCTTTGAGCTAGGAACAAGCAGTGGAAATACTAAGAGAACAACTCAATAAATGTGCATTAAGATCCACTATCATCTTCTGATGTTTCAATCACCAACTTAACAAGTTCACAACTATATTAGGGATACTCAGTAAGTGTACCCTTTAAAAACTTTAAGCAGTTTCTCTCAGACCTGCTTCAAGGAGGAGGAAGGGGCTGTACACTCCTCTTACTCAGGCTGTCGTACTATCTATCGTACACTTTCTTGAGGTAAAGTATCTCTTGCTTCTGCAACTATAATCTTCTGTCCCTTAGAATACCCCCTGAATTATCCTAAACACCTAAATCTAAGAACCTACTTGCCTACTCAAATTCTTACTCAATGAAATTAGTTGGGTTTGGGGAAGAACGAAGCTCCTTTTGCCAGAGTTGATCATCAGGAGAGAGAAAATGGGAAGGAAAAACGGACAGAGGTAAAGAGAGATAAAGACAGGTGTTCAAACCCACACTAAAATTAAATACATTCTGATTTCTCCCTGAATATTTATAGAAAAGATAATATACCTTCAGATTGTCATTATTTTGTGTTAGGCCAAAGTGTAAATACAGAATGTGATAAGGGATCAGGAGAGAGAAAATGGGAAGGAAAAACAGACAGAGGTAAAGAGAGATAAAGACAGGTGTTCAAACCCACACTAAAATTAAATAAATTCTGATTTCTCCCTGAATATTTATAGAAAAGATAATATACCTCTAGATTGTCATTTATTTTGTGTTAGGCCAAAGTGTAAATACAGAATGTGGTAAGGGGAAAATACATATATCATTTTTTTTCTTCAAAATAATCAAAGGACTTTAATGGTTTGGCTAAAGTGATAAAAAGCCCAGGCTTTAGTTCAAACATCCAACCCTGGACTTGAATTCTGGCTCCACCACTGACTAAATGAAGCAAGTCTCTTAACTTATCTGAGCCTTAGTCTGCTCATCTATACATCATATGTAATAAATTAACTCAATTAGGCAAAAATAGATTAACGAGGCAATATCTAACACATAAGTACTAATTGTTCTCTATTTTTTTTAAAAATATTCATTAATAAAGTAGGATGAATTAAAGGCCCTTTAGTCCCTCCATCTCAAAGATTTCGTCTCCCTACAACACATCCATTTTACTTCCCATGTCAGTAGAACCGTACTAGATAGAAAGTGTTAAGTAGCCCACATTTCAAAACTAATTCCTGGAATATATCATTTTAAAAACCAAATGATGAGGGAAATTGTTACTTTATTGTAGAAAAATTATTTTCTCAGTGATAAAAAGGCAGGACTTCAATATAATTAAGAAGAACCTCTATACACCATAATTGTTAGACACACAAAAGATTTTTCTTTCTTCAGACACAACATGAAAATAACCTTGAGCAGCAACAAAAATCATACTTCAATAAGTCAAGATTAAATTTTCTTTACATCATCTGATAAACTCAACCTTCTTAAATGGATTTTTAAGGAAGTAAATTGTAGAAATTGGCTCAAATAATTAAACCTATGCAAGCGGGGCACGTGGGTGGCTCAGTTGGTTGAGCAACTGCCTTCGGCTCAGGTCATGATCCCAGGGTCCTGGGATCAAGTCCCACATCGGGCTCCCGGCTCAGCGGGGAGCCTGCTTCTCCCTCTGACCCTCTCCCCTCTCATGCTGTTTCTCTCCTGCTCACTCTCTAATAAATAAATAAATAAATAAATAAATAAATAAATAAATAAAATTTTAAACCTATGCAAGCAATGTGATTGACGCCCTCAATGAAATGGTTGATTTTTTGGAGTCACTGCTTAGATATGTAAGAAAAAAACATGAAATTGAAGAAATAGGTTGAAGTTCTCACATAAAAGATAGTAGGGAGTATTCTTAACCTTTCATAATAATTGCTTGGATAGGCAAATGCCTTTTTTAAATAAGATTTCATTTACATCTTTCAATTTAGAACACAGAAAACATGATTTTTATAAACTGCATTTTGTGTTAGGAAGGATGATAGGAGAAAAACAACATATATATAGCAACAAGAAATTATCAAACCTGGAAAAAGAAAAACAAAACAAAACAAAACCAACACACACAGCTTTTGAGCATGGATTACATCATAGAGCTTAGTCCACCTTGTGTGGTCACAGAATTTCATATTCCATAAGACCTACTCACATTCCATGGAAATAGCTTTAGGTTTTATATTCATTTTCATAAATTAATGGTAATGTGAAAGACTGGTATTCAAAACCCAAATGGCTCAATCTGTATCAGGTCAGTTTTCCTAAAAGTAAAGCCTAAGAGAGGCCTTCTTTGTCATTGATTTACCTGGATGAGTACATATTTTCAAAAGGTGAAAAGAAAACAAGACAAAGGGGCACCTGGGTGGCTCAGTCGTTAAGCGTCTGCCTTTGGCTCAGGTCATGATCCCAGGGTCCTGGGATCGAGCCCCGCATCGGGCTCCCTGCTCTGAGGGAAGCCTGCTTCTCCCTCTCCCACTCCCCCTGCTTGTGTTCCCTCTCTCGCTGTCTCTCTCTCTGTCAAATAAATAAATAAAATCTTTAAAAAAAAAAAAGAAAACAAGACAAAAAATATTCAGCACAGAAGTGGTCCCAGCAGGAGATTAGTTTCACCTGGTCCCTAGGAGAACTCTGAGCACCATTATACCACAGAGACACACGTACCTTGAGGCAGGGGCCATTCTGTTTTTACCTGCATGTCAGTCAGACACATGGTTGTTAACTGTGGGGGTGAGAGACGGGGGACAGGGGGTTCATTAAAGAGAGGGTGCATACTACCCAGTGGTGGGAGGAGGCCAAAATAGACACAGGAGAGTTGGGGAGATGGGGGAGAAAATACATAGTGCCAGGGGCAGGGGGAGGAACCCTACTAGGGGACATTAGAAATGTGAGAAAGTGCTGCTGAATGACAGGGTGAATAAAACTCAGGGCTGGGAGAAGAATCTCCTTGCGCTCAAGGTAATTTTTGTGGGGATAAGTGTTTGTTACCCATTGGCAGCCAAAACGGCAACCAGTAAAAGGGGGAATTCCTTGTGATGAGAAGCTGTACCGGGCACCAAGAAGATCCTCCACAGCCTCTAAATTCCATTACGCTGTATTGCTTCTTCTACCAGCCAGAATGTTGGATGCTGAACTGAATTAATATCCTGTCAACTTCCCAGAACATGGACTCCCTATGTTGTCTCCCCTGCTTGAGGCATTCTAATCCTTAACTTTGAGGACTTTTTGGGCCACCCATACCCTCAGAGATCAGTATTCCCCATCCTTCTACAGGCAAGACTGTACAGTTATTATACAATGTCGTACAAGGCTGAAGATGTCGCACGCACCTGTGTGCACTGCCTGCTGAGAGGCAGATCTGTCTCATGTCTTTGTAAACCCAGTAAAATGTCGTAGTCGTATCTGAAAATTGTAAAAATGTGTTTGTAGATCGTGATAATACATTAGTTATATATAAACTCAATATAGAATTTGCTGGGGCTACTCAAGTTACATTAAGATTCATTTACGAGACAAATTTCAACCCAAATTTATATAACAAAAAAGGGGACTTTTTTTTTTTTTAGTATGGAAGATAGGTTTGCCCGTCTATTTTCCCTTCTTACTGTTTTGCTTATACTCTACGAAGTCTGAATATTATTATTAATTATTTTAACCTTAATGCCTTTACACATTGCTGTTCTCTTCCTGGAATTTATTTTCCTAAGCAAATTTTTGCCTAAACCCTCTAAGTGTTGAAACCTCCCCCAACAAAAAAATACATTGATTTCTGTGACACCTTCCACAGCTCTCTCCTCTCTATCCCCAGAGGTAGGAATCTTTACCCTTCTGTTTGGACATTTGGTGTCCCCCACATTCCATAAAGGGTCCATTTCTTACACATCTGAGCTCCCAAGCAATTCGCATTATTTCCTGGCATTTATCAGTTTCTTAGTAAATATTAACTAGTAAATATTAACTGAACCAATCTGCATATCCTTCTTTGCTATTAAACCAACCAGTTGTCAAATTATTCTTCTTGCTGGTTCTCAAAAGTGTCATTTATAGCTCAGTGTCCTTGGGTTCAGGAAATTAAACCTCTCCAGAAGAAGGAGAATAAATTACAGAAGATGTGGCCTCTCCAGCATTAACTATCCACTTCTATCCTCTTACCACACACATCCGGGGCTAATGAGCACAGTATGTAATTCCATGACGTACTCCAGGGAAGAAAAAAAAAAAAATCTCTGGATGAACATACATCCCCTGGAATGGAGGCCCTGGGTTAATTGGGTGAATTTCTAAAAAATTATGACTGGCTTCCTGGCTCTAGTCTTTGCCCAGAAATTTGGGAACAGCAAATAACTGATATCCCAGCATCCTTCACTTGCAAGCACTCAGAGCCCAAATCAGCAGAAAAGGCTTAGGGACAGTGGTTGTTACAACTTTTGGTCTTACTAATAGTTCATTCACTCCCCATTTGGGGACACCTGACCCAAAGTCATAGGAAAAGTCAGCTTTTATGTTTATCTCTAATGAGCTTGAGCCTGTCCTCTCCAGTCCTTGGTTTTATGAATTTGGCTTTCTCTGAGCTGTGCATTCTAACGGAGCTGTTTTTCATCTGAGGGGCTTATTCCAACAGCATTGCTTGCTCCAACACCAGTAGGGAGAATTCTTTAAAAAATGGTCCTGGTAATTAGTGTCATGTAATACTGCTGCGTTGTCATAACCTCATCTCCTCATCCTTGAGAGAACGAAAAACAAAAAATGCTCAAAACCTAACCACAAAATTGTATTAATAATTTTCTTTATATAAACAACATAAATCCAGCTGGCTCCCTATAAAGAGGATACCATTCCATCCCCCACGAAATGAAATTCTTAATCATCCAGTGGGGAGTTGGGCTGGAGGAAGACAGGGGCCTGATCTTGTTATGTGCTTGCCCCCAATACCACTGCATGCCTCCCTCATTCTTACTGCAGCCCCGCCCAGCTACCTTCTGAGCTCCCCCGAAAAGTGGGGACTATTTGTTCAGGGTGGCTCAGGTATAAGGCAAGCACACGTACTCTGAATACATTCTTCTCATGTTACTACACTCTGTTTCACTACGGATGAGGAATAAGGGACTCATCATCACCGACGACTTACTCCCGCTTTCTGCCAGTTTGGCTTATATATCCTTTTTATTGCCAGGAGAAGAAAAAACAAAACAATACAGAAATACTCTGTATTCAGTGAAGGATTTCTCGCCCATCAATCCAGATTCCTCTTCCACAAACTCAAGCTCAACACCAGTGACACATCACAGGAGTCAGTTTTATGGGCACTGTGCTCACTACTTATCCTTAAAACATTCTATTTTCCAAAGATCTGTCCGCCCTCAATCCCCCCAAACCACTGTGCTTATTAGAAAACGCAGCCAGGGAATCCCGACGGTATTTACAGAATGTTCCATACTTGCACACATCAAAACACTGAATCAATTCCATTCTTACTTGATCTTCCACTTAGCATTCTGTCTAGCAACTCCTATTTTCCTAGCCTATCGCCTTTTCATCACTTCTTTGGGATAAACTGTACATTCAGCATCTGAAAGGTTACAGGTAGACAAATGTTGATGATTTCCGGAAAGAGCAATTCACACATTTTTGCCAGAATTTAGCCTTTGTTTGTTACTAATGAGATTCACCCACTGATCTTCCATGGTACAACCTAGGCTTTGGGCCCTGCAACTTAGTTGTCACTGCAAGGGATGATGAATAGAAAGGAGCCACAGACAAAACCATATGGGTCTTGTATTATATAGGTCATGAGCATACTAAAAAAAATAATATTCTGTACACTTTTAATTCTTTAAATAGTCACAAAGAATCAGAATCTAAAAGTGGTTACTGATAAATTTGTATTTTCTTAATACCTGAAAATACTTTAAGACATAGTTGTTGGCTTAAAACAAGTCTCATCCATTTCTTTCTCTTATCACTACACTGATGATAAAAATAAAACTTTACCAATGATTACTACAGGATTATGACTAACCATCTTATGACTCTATAGATTTTCTTTCATGTATAGATTTTTTAGCTCAGATAAATTCAAATCTTTTATGAATTCAAAAGCAGGCAAACATGGCTCCATTTCTGGTTATTTTGTATTTTTGGTCATTTGGTTGTCAGCCAATACAATTTTCATTCTTTTAAAAGAAGATGGCGATGATAGCTTGTCTCCAGCAATTGGAAGAAAATCATGTTAATCTCTCTCAAGTGGCAAAAAAATAAAAATAAAAATCATCATCTATTTTGTTAAAATAATAAGGAAAAAGAGAGGGACGCCTCAGGTCAAGATCCCAGGGTCCAGGGATCGAGTCCCGCATCAGGCTCCTTGCTCAGCGAGGAGCCTGCTTCTCCCTCTGCCGCTCCCCCTGCTTATGCTCTCTCCCTCTCTCTCTCTCTCTCAAATAAATAAATAAAATCTTTAAAAAAGTAAAAAAAAAAAGAAAAAGAGAGACAGAGTAAAACTATGCCACACAGGCGAAAATACTAGCACCAGAAAGTGAAAGACCCATTTTGACAAGCCAAGATTTATTTATTATATATAAACTAATGCTGAACTTAGTAGCAAGTGTTAGAAAGGAACCAAGAGCTCGAAGTCACTGAGGTTTTTTTTTTCTTTTTTTAAATCATTTACACTTGTGTTGAAGAACATTTTAGACATCTGAAACAAAAACCACTATAATTATTAATTTGTAATTTTTAAAGAATGTTTTACAATGATTAGGTGAGCTCAAGATCATGATGAAGTTCTCAGTTTTTATGAAAGACTGATGCTGGATTGCCAATAAAAACATGCAAAGTCTTCCTTATTTTTTTTTTTCTCCCTTTGTTTTGAGTGTACTATTAAGTAGTTGCACCTGTTTTGGTAAGTTACTTGACATCTAGGAGCCTAAATGTATACATTCATAAAATTGAAGGGTTAGGTAGAAAGACCCATTGAGATCTTAAATATTATGATTTAAGAAGCAATTAGGTTATGAAGGTGGAGCCCTCATGAGGAGATTAGTACCTTATAAGAAGAGTCACAAGAGTGTGTGCCCTCTCTCACTGCTCTCCACCCCCACAGGGACACCACCCACGTGACCAGAGAGCAGGCTCTCACCAGACACTCCCATCTGGCGCTGTAAAAGTGGGACTCAAAGCCTCAGGTCTGGGTCTCCTACCATCACCAGTAAACGGCCTCCCAATTTTTATAAAAAGGGGTTGTTACTAATTGCTGCACAGGTCATGTGAAAATGTATAAGCATGTATGAAAATTAAAACTTATATGGTATAAAAATGGGGACGCCTGGGTGGCTCAGTCAGCTCAGTGTCTGCCTTCAGCTCAGGTTATGATCCCAGGGTCCTGGGATTGAGTCCGGTGTCCTCAGCAGGGAGTCCTGCTTATCCCTCTCCCGCTGCCCCTCCCCCTCGCTTGTGCACAGGCTCACGCTCTCTATCTCTCTCTCTCTCTCTAATAAACTTAAAAAATCTTTTAAAAATATAAGTATAAAAATGTCAGACATGTCTTCCTCACATGATGCCTACTTCCCCTTTAAATCTGTCCTTGAGAACCCTTTTAATGTCACTTGAGTAAAAGAGTATATAAGGGAAATGGGTACATTTTTCAATTTTCAGGTCTAATTCTCCTTGAGGAGGAAAGTGGACATAGAGGAATTACTACAGTGATGAATGGAACTAAACTAACAGAAGCATGCTACCAAATGAAGACTATTTTTAAGAATAAATTTTCAGAAAACTTTAAAAGATCTATGTTTTACACGATTAAAATTATATATATATAGGGGCGCCTGGGTGGCTCAGTTGGTTAAGCAACTGCCTTCGGCTCAGGTCATGATCCTGGAGTCCCTGGATCGAGTCCCGCATCGGGCTCCCTGCTCGGCGAGGAGCCTGCTTCTCCCTCTAACCCTCCCCCCTCTCATGTACTCTCTCTCTCTCTCATTCTCGCTCTCTCAAATAAATAAATAAATCTTTAAAAAAAAAAAAAAAATTATATATATATAATATGTACTATATATACGATAAAGCATGTTATTCACATGCATACATACAGGTACATACATACCTATCCTTGCACATACATACATACATCTTGATTTTGATGTGAAATCAAGCCATTTTTTAAAGATATCAGTTTTGAGATATGTCAGTTTATAAAGGGGTTAAATCTAGAACAGAGATAGGATTGTACCGCACTTTGTACTTCATAGTGCCATCTTCTGACGACCAATGGAAGTGTAGTTCCAGTAAACCATCAGCACTTAAGCTTCCTAAGGAAAATCTGACAGGTCTGTCTTCAAGATAGACTGAGTTCAAATGATGAGTCTGTTGCTTTTCACATCTTTGAAACCAAAGGTGATACTACTTGTGACATGGGGAGGTTATGAGGGTTTGCTTATAAATGCGGCATAACCTACTGAATCCCCCGGATCGGGCATCCCTATGCATATAACACAAGTCACTTTTTTTTACGCTAGTCTGCATTAGGTTCTCAACAGCTGTTTCTGAGCTACTTTCCAAATGCCTGACACCACGAATTCCAGTGTTAACACTTTTTGCCTGAGAATCCTGACCTTGAGGCTTATGCCTAATAAATCATGGGTTCAAATTCCACCTCTACCTTTAAGCAATCTTGTAACCTTAGAGGTGTTAACTTCTTTAATCCTTACTGTTCTAATCTACAAAGTACCCTCATGAGGTATGGAAAAGCATTAAATAAAATTACCCCCAGAGAACTGTGTAGCACAATTCTTAAACATAAAAAAACAAAAAAACAAAAACACAACACCTTAACCACTGTTATAAAGTTTAAAAATTAAATTATGAGTCTGAGGGCGCCTGGGTGGCTCAGTCGTTAAGCGTCTGCCTTCGGCTCGGGTCATGATCCCAGAGTCCTGGGATCGAGTCCCACATCGGGCTCCCTGCTCAGCGGGAAGTCTGCTTCTCCCTCTCCCACTCCCCCTGCTTGTGTTCCCTCTCTCGCTGTCTCTCTGTTGAAAAATAAATAAAATCTTTAATAATAAAAAAAAAAAAATTGAGTCTGAGCAGTTGAAAGCGCTACCTAGGATCACACAGGTAGAAGGTGCTGAGCTGCAATTAGGTCAGTCTGATCTCTACCACGTGTTCCTAAACCCCACAGTTAAAATCTGGATGCCTTCTAGAGCCGGGCAGTAGAACATTGTAGTTCATTGGTTTTGACTTTGGAAAACATCCACAAATAAAGACAATATTACATAAATACAATTATTTTCTTTCACAATGAGAACAAGATAAAATACACATTATTTTAGTTAGAACTTCAGGTTGTGAGCTCAGGGGATACCTAAGAAGACATTTTTCTTTCCTTCTCTCACTATGTAAATCAGAACCCACAGATGAGAGGGACCCAAGCTGACACGGGCTCATTCCAGGGCCTTACATCACACGCTAGGAGGCGCTATAGCATAGTAATTAAGAGCATGGGCTCTCGTGCTATTTGGCATTTGAATTTAGAATCCCCTTACCAGTTGACAGCCTTGGTCAGGTAATCTTAACCCCTGTGTGCCTTATTTTCCACATACATAAACCGAAGGCAACATCAGTAAGCACACCACGCATTTATTGTGAGGCTTAACCTGGTTTAAAGTATTCTATAATATATAGTGATTATGTATTATCGTATCATCTTTTGATTCTTTTGTTCTTCCAGAACTGAAGCTGCAGAAGAAAAGAACAGACACAATATATGGCTAACATAGTTGCACATTCTGCTTAATCCAGAAAATTGTTTTTCCACATCATGCAAAACCAAGTGCTGTTAAGGCAGGTGGTGGGATGTGGGGGGGGGGGGGGCGGTGGTGATCAAAACTTTTTTTTGCCAGGCTCATATCACTTTTACTTCATCTGAAAACTCTGATTTCCTGCCCCAAGTAGAAAACAATAAGCATTTGTAGAGCCTCATATGTAGGTCTTGGTTTTCATCCCATCTTTGTCATATAACTTGAAGTGATAAACGTGGGGCAGGAAGTAGAGTTAGTTTTCATTCTTTTCAGAGTTTCTAAGATTTCACCTCACTCTCCAAAACTTTCTAAATAGAGTGTGGTCCCTGATAAATCCATGTAATACAGTTTTATATCATTTAGTTTGACTATTTTCTCTGCCCTTTGCAGCCCTCTGCAATTTTTTTTTAAATGAGGCAGGGATTTATTCTCATGTAACTTGACTGATAAATGCAACCTGGTATATGAGAAGATACTTAGTTATTAAATTTATATACATGTAGGGGTCACCTGGGGGTCTCAGTCTGTTAAGTGTCTTCCTTCAGCTCAGGTCATGATCCCAGAGTCCTGGGATTGAGTCCCATATCGGGCTCCCTGCTCAGTGGGGAGTCTGCTTCTCCCTCTTCCTCTGCCTGCCGCTCCCCCTGCTTGTGCTCTCTATCAAATAAATAAATCTTTAAAAAAATTATATACATGTAAAAACAAGCATAATTTTTTTGCCAAAACATCATCATATTTCCATCCTCCTGACTTCAACTGCAACGTGCATGTTGAATAAATGCCAAAGATTTCAAGTGTTCTAGACTCTATAGTTCTCAAATACTGGACCAGTGGCTTCCAGGCTTTCCTGTGCTTTGGAAGCACCTGAGGTCCAGGTTAAAATGAAAATTCCTTGGCCACTTCCTCAGGGAATCTAATCTAGCAAGTCTAAGGGCAGGGGTCAGGAAGTTGCCTTTTTACAAGCTTCCCAGGGCATTCTAATTTAGGTACACTGAGGAATATACTTTGAGAAACACTGATCTAAAGACTGTTTTCTACATAGGAATAGAAGGAGTATTAGCTGGCAAACTTTTGTATTTATTATAAAGGCTTCAACTTGGCTAGTCATCAAACCAATGAATTTCTTGGGCTGATTTAAGAAGTTATTTTTTAATAGCAGATCATTTTTATCTTTTGATTTTTAATATTTTCTAACTGAGGTGTGATTTAATATATAACATACTAGTTTCAACTGTAATTCTAAGAACATTTTTAATGTAGCCTGTCCCACCTCATGTAAACAGTTATTTGTCAACATGGTTTAGTTTTGGCATTCTTATTTGTATCATACATTATTTTTCTTCTTCGTGTATTTATTTAGAAATTAAATCCTATGGCCAGTGCTATAGAGTCATTCATAAAGCAATTCTCAGAATAAAGGGGTTCAAATGTAACCACATTCTAGCTGGGAGAATGTAGGCTAATCATTTAATGAGTCCGAAACTCAGTCTCCCTCATGGTAAAGGTGTTTAAGTAAAAGAGGTTGCAAGGAAGAGTTAAGTTAACAGAAAGCAAGCATCTAGCACACTGTCAGGTAATTAATTAGTCCTCAAAAATATTGGCTGAATCTGTAACTTACATGTTGTATCAAAGGACCAACTGGAAGAAAGATACATACAACACACCAAGGGATTTGATACCTTTCAATATTTTTCTAAACTGTAGTGTCAGAAAAAGAAAAGTCTGCCCCATTTTCATATGAACTTATTTGTAGAATGAGCTCACATTTCACTTTGTGGCATCTGAAGGAAAAAGCTACCTGCTCTCAACAATATAAAGCTTCTTCAACCGTATCTGCTTCTTGCCAACATGTCACTTCAATTTTTCATGCATTGTCTTGTTTCTTTTATAATTCAGTCTCCCCCCGGCCTTTTCCTGCCCAATGCGAATGGCTTAGTTCACTGCAAAGACAGCCAATGAATGACTGCAAGCATTAGAAAAGAGAATTTTAAAAACAAAATAACAACAACAACAAAAAACCAATGAAAACAAAGTCTAGTAATCTGGGACTTTCCACTGGCACCATCCCTGTCCATGCATACACCATTCAGAGACCTAGCGTGTTAGGTTTCTCGTTTCCCTTTGCCATTCTAGCCCCTTCTTCACCATTCTGTGGAGGTCATGACCAACCTTACCCCATGTGAGAACACTGAATGATTAGAGTCCAGAACTCTCAATTCGTCAAAAAGGCTTGTGGCTGTTATGCTGTCCTAGTTTAAGATAGACCTCCTTGCTTCTCTCATCTTCAGATAAACTTGAAAAATGAACTTACTTAAAAGGTATTAACATATTATGGTAATATAATTTTAATAACTATATTTAATGTTTAACTATTAGCCACGTAATTTAGAGCCTTCAGACCCAAAATAGAAGCTAGGTGAGGCCATACCGGTTTCCTTTATTTTTTCTTGAGGAAGTTGCAGGTGTTTAAACATTGCTGCTAACTGGGATGGGTTAGGATGTCCCAGAATTGGCTTTTACTTTAGTCTCAAATTATCTGCATGAATTTAGAAGGGAAATATACAGTCTCCATTCAGTTTTATCATCTGTGATAAGCGAAGATGGGACTGAGCTCCAAAATCTCTTCACCAATACTTCTGTCTTGCCCACACCAGCATGAGATGTATGTTGATGAAAGACAGCACTTTCGGGGTGCCTGGGCGGCTCAGTTGGTTAGGCGGCTGCCTTCGGCTCAGGTCATGATCCCAGGGTCCTGGGATCGAGCCTCGCATCGGGCTCCCTTCTCAGCAGAGAGCCTGCTTCTCCCTTTCCCTCTGCCTGCCACTCTGCCTACTTGTGCTCTCTATCTCTCTGTCAAATAAATAAATAAATAATATCTTTAAAAAAAAAAAAAAAAGACAGCACTTTCTGAAATCAAAGTACACTATGGTAGGGTAAAATTGCTCTAATCCCTTTCAATCAGATAAGAATGGAAATATATTGAGTTGAATTTCTCTGTTCCAGACACTCTTCTTTTTACACATTAGCTTATTAAATAATCTTAAATCAGAGAAGCATTGTTATCACTTTTTTTTTTTTATTGATGAGGAAAGTGTGGCTACGAGTTGTTAATTGACATGAAGTCATGTAGCTAGTGCGGCTAATCCAAAGTCTGAGTTCATATTCTTTGAATTTAACCCATATGACAGGGCAAATACTTCCTGTAAACCCTGCTCCCTATGTGCTTCTGCCCAAAGTGTTCTGAATATTAGTTTGAAGGACAGGAAATCAGAAACCCTAATAATCCTCTGGAGGATAGGCAGGAGGAAGTCACATCCTCTGTAAGGACATGAGATGAAGCTGGTCCAGAATCTGCAATAGCTGCTACCAATACCTTAGCTCAGCTGCAGGGACTATTTTGGAAGATGGCAAGTTGTTGCATGTTTTAGTTTCCATTTGTCCCCCAAGGATCAATCACTGGGCTCAATTCCCTCCCTCCCTACCCCCAGCAAAATCTTATCAGAATCAACTCACTTAAGGAATTTTGATTTTCAATAAAATCATTAAATGTTGGTTGCTTGAGATATCCGATATAAAATTAACACACTAAATTGTACTCTCTAACTACAGTAATAGCTGACATGTCTTAGGATCTCTTAAAGACTGTGAAGTACAGCTATGTGCACTTAAGCACATTTTCTTTAATCCTAATAACCCTAAAAGATGGACATTATTTTCCATTTTACAGATGAGTAATTAAAGTCTGGATGGTTAAGAAACCTATCCAATGAAAAAGAGCTTGTAATATGTACATGCAGGATAAAATCTGTGACCAACAGACCCTAAAATATATATAACCCTATATAAGTTGCTCATTGGCCATGATGAAAATGTAGAGACACATAAACCAAACAAAATGTATGTTCACCATAAAGTTCAATGTGAACATATTTAGGAACTCATCTTTGTAAGATAGTTGAGTGTGTTTCCCATTGAGCAATACCACAGAATTACAACATAGATTTAACAGGAGAGGAATATAAAAGCAAATGCCTAGCTAGGAACTCCATTTGTAGGAAATAGTTTCAATGAAAAGATCCCAAGGGCACCAACAATATCACCTTCACAACAGAACTGAAAAATCAACAGGATCATTAGAGGTATACTGCTTGAGAGGTAAATTGTGTGCAAAGGTGAGAACTCATTAATGACTGCTTTGGGTTTTGAAAATGACCTGGAATCTCTTTTTAAGCCAGCTCACTCTTCAAAAAACAACTGAACATAGACAAATAAATGGTGTTCAAATCTGCATTGCTGTGATTTCCTTTGACGGTAGCCTGTTGTTCTATCATGAGTATATGTGCTCAGAGATTGTTTTAGAACTACTTCTTACTCCATGATAACTGGAAAAATTCTGAATATATTGTAGGGACCAACTATACAAAGATGGCTTGATTACAGAAGAACTATGTCATGGAAAGCAGTCACATGATAGAACAGAAAGAATATTGGGGAAAATTCTAAGTCCTTGTTCTGGTTTTCCTATGTGGCCTTAGATGAGAGTCTGTCACTTTGGACCTCACTTTTCTCATCTCTAAAATGAAGGTCTTTAGACGAGAATGCAACCTTATATTCACAATATGCTTCCCAATAACAAACTCTTTAAAGTACATACAAAGAGATTAAAACATTTGAAAGCAACACCAAACAAGTCAAGACATAATTGCAATGAAATCACTACCTACGGTATAACGATGATTCCTAGTGTTTATGAAAGCATTCTCAGAGCACACTGTCTACTTGGTTGACCTTCAGCTTGTATTTGAACGTGATGGTTTATTTTGATTTTTTTTACCTCCTATAATTATGAAGCAAAGTTCGTAGATGCCCCAGTAAACATGTCCTTTCTTCGATGCAGACTTACCATTATCTATGCTCTCTATCTCCCCATAGCAGCAAATCATACCCTTTTCTATGATTCACTAGATTAACAGACATCAACACCCGTTCACACACACACACAATAATCTATGGCAAAAAAATATTTTCATTTAATGATTTTCATTTAATGATTGCCATGATTTATGGCAAAACTACAAAAAGTTTATGATAAAATACGTGCAAACTAATTAAAACTAGATGATCGTTAAGGTCATTTTCAAAATTAGCTTAGGGATAACCCTTTCATGTGATGATTCTTCACACATAGTCAAGTTTCTTCTATATCACTGGTTTTCAAACTGTTCTCAACAGTAGACAAAAATCCGTGTTATGTATTTAGAAAAATGAAAAGAAAATGTATTTCACAGATTGTTAACAGATTAGGAAATCAATTGACAAGTAGAAAGTAAAATTGTAGAACCTTTTGTATCAATCCTGCTTATGCAGTTTCAAAGCATCCTTTTATTGACACCTGTGCTCGTGGCTTTGATTTGTTATTTTTATGTGCTACATATACAATTAAATTTTAAATAGATATACAAGTAGCTAAATATGCACTTCTGTGCTAAATCATATTCTATATGATAACGCAGTTTTTCATGGTGTTGGCCAAAGTGCGCAGCATCACCCAGGCACTTTGCCACCAAAACACGTTTGAAAGAACCAGCCTAGTAACAAGATAACCCTCTTTACTTCTATTGCTTCCTCTCTTCTTTGCCAATATTTTCTTTCTTTTGGATGAGGACCGTAATTCTTGTTAATTTTCTGTCACTCAACTGACTTGTATCCAATTTTTCATTTATTTTGCTATGTCCTGATCAATCACAGATACAAACATTTTGTGAACATAATCAAAGTAACTGCACAGGCTAAGCCCTGGTGGATCACTTCTTATGTCCCAAGAAGTATGCAAACTCCTTTCCTAAATAAACTCATTCAGTCCTTACCTCTCAGGTAGTTTCTACAAGTAGTCCTATTTTCTTCATGGGAAAACTGGATAGGATAAGCAATTTACCTAACATCACATGTTAGGTTAGCAAGTGCTGCAGGATGTTAAAGTTATTACAAAATATTCCTTCTCTCACTGTCCTTGAAAGTGGAAGTTACTCCTGATACTTCTTCAATGGCACTAGTCACTGTTTTCTCTATTCATATCTAGAACTTTAAACTGTTTGTTGCTATTTTACCCAATTTTGCCTTAACACTATTTCTGTACATGACTAGACTATGAGGACATGCCTCTGTGACTGGTATCTTACTGTCCTGATGCCACACTGCAGGCACACTTCTCAGGTGTGATAATGAAGACATCTCGGACAACTTCTAAAGGTTATGAAGTTCAAGTGGATTTTTTTTTCTTTTCTGGAGAAGAAAACTTAATATTAAACATCTGTTTAATCAGGTTAAATGATTTAGCTCTATTTATTAAGGGGATTTCCTTTAGAAATCACTCAACAACAGGCTCTCAAGCACACGTACCACACACAAGTGCTCTCGTGACACTCTTGAGAAAACACTGTATCGTTACAATCACATACCCCTCAGTGGTTTCAGTGATTTTTGCTTCCTGGCGCGTAGGTCGAATTCCTCCTTCCAATACATGGAGTTTGGTGTGGGATAGTTGTGATCAAATCATAAATGTTTGAGGGGTCTCTTATTAGTCATGAGGGGAATTTAATCCACAAAGATAATCCCCAAATAAGTCATTTTAAAAATCGCTATTGGAAATAGGCAACTAAGGTCCAGAATTGAAATTCGAAAAGTCAAAAATTTGCTTGTTAATATCTTCTTAGCCAAGAAAAGACCTGTCTCTAACTTGATTACACAGAAGAGTGCAATTCTTATGTCAAAGGAATGTACATAGGGCCATATAAAAGTGTGTGTGGCAAGAGTCACTCTGTGTAGGGCTTGGGAAAACAAATCCACAATTACCTCATATCAACGGCGGGGGGGGGGGGGGCGGCTGTTAAGGAAGACTGCTTCCTACATCAAATTTATTTGCTTAATTTTTTTAAAAAAGGTGCTTATTGTGTTTTTATTGTGATTCTAGTCTTCACTTTATCCTATAAATCAATTTAATTCTGAGGTTAGTTTAAGGCACAGAGCAAATAAGAGCCTAGAGCATCTTCAATATATAATATCATCTAAAAATAGCTTCCAAAGTAAACATGTGGTATGACTTTTGATCAGAGGGCCCAGGAGAGACCTCTAAGGTGACTCCTATGGGGAGGACTATAAGCCTAACATCTGCTTAAAGTCCTTGCTTGATGGAAAACCACCAGAAGTCAGTAGACCTTCACTCCTCCCCTGCCATGTTTCTCTTCCCATTAAGTCATTTAAAACTCAATAAACCAAAGGCATCAAGAGCAGAATCACAGCATAAAGGAACTGAGGTTCAGCAGACTAAAGCACAAGCCTTCTCCAGCACTCCATGGGTCCCTTTTCACCAAGAACTTCTAAAGATTTTTTCACCCTACTATTCCTTTCAATACCTATACTACTTCTTTCTGAAGTGAATTGCTGGCTGCCTTGAAACAGCAATTTAATACTTCTACATAAGGAAGCTCTTTAAGGAAGCTCTTTAAAAAAGTACAGTCATTCTACTCTAAAGCTATTAAGCCAACATATGTTTGCTTTCTTTGACCACATTTATTTGTGCACAGGTTAAATGGGTTTCTGCATTAGCTTCATAATTCATAACATTAACTTGATGTTTTGAATTTGTATGTACTTTCTAAACAGGAGGGACAATATCCAGAAAATTAAACAGCTCTTTTTTAACTCCATGGGGTTTACCAGTAAAACAATTCTTGGTTATTGTTGATGGTGAACATTTAACTTTTTTTCAAGACAAAGTAACTCTGATTGAGGGGCATCAAAGTCATTCACGATGGTGAAAATTATGGAATTTTTGGGCTTCAGCATCTAAAGTTGTTACAGAAATGTGAAGACGAAGAGCAAACGAAAACTGAAAGCTATCCAAAAAATTCATATTTAAAAGGCAAAACTGTTTTACGGTTTTCATCCCTGTGGATAAAAAACTATTATACAGTAACAATCTTTCTCTAATTGCAGCATGTGCCTTAGTGAACACATTTTTACTATAAAACAAAACTAAACTTTAGGCCTCTTGGAAAGATAATAATCTGGTATTAAAGAGCTATGCCCAGAGAAAGGGATGTTGAAACAAATATATATATATATTTTTTTGCATTAAGAGCCTCAGATCCACATTCTTAACACTTTGAAAAGAACTTGACAATAAAAGTGATACCATCCAAAGTCTATAAGAAAATCTTTGCTAATGCTTTGCTAATGCTAATGCTTTCAACATGATATAAGCATGTGAAATGCCACTTGCTTCACACACAAGAGCACTGACTAAGAAACTAACAAAAAGTCTTTGGCTAGAAAAATCCACTGTCACAGGTGCTCATGGCTGAGCTATAGTTTTTTCTCAGCAGGACAATAAACTCACCTCTACTAATGCAACTGTTCTTACAAACCTGTTTAGTTGAGGTTCTAGCCTGCACATGAACCATATGCCTATAAGAAATCTTAACTATCACAAAGAGAATGGCCTTCTGTTAGAAACCATTAAAATATAATCTCTGCTTGCAAAATGACATATTCGGTAGTAGCATATTCATTGTCAAATCTGCTGTCACAAGGTAATCTGGATATCCAGTAAAATAAATGGCTACAGAGTAATCACAACAAGACAGGGCAATGATTATGAAAAGTTTCACTTTTTTAAGCCCAACATGCTCTTTCTGTTGAGTTGCAAGAAGAAAAATTTAAAGACCTGACGTAAGTTTTTACATACAAACGATACTGCAGAAGTTTCATATCTAAAGTGAACTAGGAATGAGTAATTCTAATTTTTGTTGTAATAAATGTGTTGGCTATTTAAAAATTTTATCCTAATAAAAATTAACACTTCCATAAAAGGAAAGATGATGGCTCTTTGTATTATGTAACCAATACTAAAACTTTAAAAGCTAGAGACTATACAGCTTCCTGAGTCACTTAAATTATAGCATCCTTAAAAAGCAAATGCACTTTGGGAACACTAGAGATTTTCACTGTCTTTAAAAATCATCGTGGGCTGGGTTTCTATTGTTTAAGTATTTATTATTTTGTGCATATGATGACAGGCACCTACTTAAGTGTCCAAACTTTTGAGAATTTCCTTTTTCTAGAAATCACAATTATTAAACTACAACAAGAGTTCAGAGTAAGTGGCAAGACACTTAAAAAAGATGACTGATGTACAATTTGCACTGAGTCATTTAGAGTTAACCATAAATATTAAAGTGGGTTCTGTAATTGGAGCAAGTTAGTAAAATACTGGGAAGCAAAGTGATTTTAAAACCATCTGCATTTTGTGAATTGAAGTGACAAGCAACCCTTAGAAAAAATAAAAAAATATATATAACTCATATTCCATTTTAATCTGGGAAAGTCACCTGGGCTTTGTCTGCAAGGAAAGACTAAGTTTATGAACGATTAGGGCTAAATCAAACAGTCCTCACTCTAAAAGGAAAGTCTGGTTAGAAGAGTCTGAAAGAGGATGTATAGATTAGGAATGGAATCAAGAATTTTACTGCCTCATTTTTACAGATAATGAGTTTTCCTCATTCTTAATTTCAGAATTTGATATAACCCTGTTTCCCCTCTTCATTTTCCATCAGATGCACAATCAGATAATGTTTCCATTCACAGAGATTTGAAACGATCCTCATGCTGTGAGGGTTATTTTATTTCATAGTAGCCAAGGGAAAGAGGTTGCTGCCAGTATGATGTTCAGGGCATACAGAATAAAGGCTCAGTCCTGGGCAATGAAACAGACCACCTTTGTGCTTCTCTTGAGGACGAAGAATGCAAACCCATCACCAACTTTGGGACTTGATCAACAGTGGGGAGTCACAAAACTCTTTTCAACCACTGCATTTTAAACCTCCACTAAAAATAGCTTCTCTGTACTGGGGCTTAAAGTCCCATCTGTGGCCAGTGACGGAGTACAGTAGTTAATTGTTTCTGACTAGGGTCTCTGCATCAGCACTCTGAGAGTGTTTTCTAACTTTTCATCGCCTTGTGTGTTCTTTAATTAGACCTGTTCACAAGACAGCCAAATGAAAATGCCTACCACTAAGCCTACTCAAGACCTTAAAACAGGCCATTTCACAAGTCCAGGAACTTTTGTGCAAAGCTTACCATCTTCCACGATTAATCATTTTTCTCTGGTTCCGGTACCTTAAAATCAGACACACTTAGAGGAGGTAAGCTCTGTGGCTATTATGACAGCCTCTAATGTAAAGACATGGCCTGGTGACAATTCCCTCCTTGCCTCTCCATTTCCTTTATTTTGGTCTGTCACTGCCTGTTATCTGTGCTCCTACTAGGGCTGGAGAAAAACATGTTTTCTTTGAAGGGGGAAGCGCTTAGTCCCCTCACTGGTAGGAACACTGAGACTTTCTCTAAGGGCTAGGATAACTAGAAAAGGGCTCTACTCTCCCGGAAGGATTTCAGAGCCCAAAACACAGAGGTACCCTTTAACTTAGGCGGGAGATGCAAAGAGCTGAAGTGTCTGTCCTTGGCCCCCACAGGTGACTTGCAGTAGGACCAACCTGACACGGGCAGCGCCCCTCGGCTCGGGTCACTCCCGCTCCCGGACTCACCTGGTGCTGAGGACCAGCGCTGGCAGGAGAGGCAGCAAGTAGTGCGCTGGGCTGAATTTCATGCTGTCGCCTGCCGGGGTCCTCCTTCCCTCGCTGCCTTTGCTCTCCCTCCTCCTCCGGGTCCTGTCGCTCCGCGGCGCCCGGCTCTGTCCCCGGCCGGCGAAGAGCCGTCTCCAGCAGCGGACGGAAGGAAACCGACAAACGGACGGACGCCTCGCGAAGGCAGGCACTGAGAGCGGGGAGTATCTTCGGCAGTGATGTCACCAGCGAGGCGAGCCCTGCCCGGGATTGTTCGGCACGCCGCTGCTCCCGAGCCTGGAGGGCGCGTTGTCACTCGCGCTGGAGGCGGCGCGGGCAGAGGGAGGGGGGCCCGGCGAGGGCCCCGCGCTCGGGTCTACAGGCTGCGCTCACCGGGCTGCACACCGTCTTGGGGCTGATCATTCATTCTCCTTCTCTGGAGGCTGGGGAGAGGGAGGAAGGGGAGGGGAAGGGCGGGGCGGGGGTGGGGGGCGAAGAGAGAAATCTAATCTTCAGTAATTGAGCCTGAGTACTCGGCAGAATGTGAGACAGAATTCACTGGGAAGACTCTCAGACGCTCAGAGTCGCAGGCAGGTGTCCCTCACCTGATTACAGTGTTTGGAAAAATGTCGCTCTAGAGAGTGTTTAAAATATTCTAATTAGAAATGCATAATGATTAGCCTGAGGCAGATGTTAGAAAAGCAGGAGTGAGCAGTGTCCAGAAACGGACCCTGAGCCCATAACGCTGCACTGCAAGCTTCTTAGCCCGGAAACGTGGAATATAAACAGGTTTCGGGACATAAGTTAAGACGTCTGCTGCTTCTGGGTTTTGAAGATTTCTGATCTTCCTTCAATTTCAATCTGTCCCCTAGTACCAGCAGCGGGTAGTGGGGTTGGAGCTGGTGGCCCAACTGCGCTCACCTGAAGGAGTCCTTCCCTTCAAGTGAGGAGACATAACTAGGTATTCATCAAAATGCTAACAGTAATTCACTCAGAGTGGTGGTATCCGGGGGCAAAAGACTGTCATTTTGTTTTCTATATTTTTCAAATTTTCTATAATAAACATCTGGTATTAAGCTTTATTTCTGAAAAATTAGTAAAATAAAAACTCTAATACAAAGTAGTATTTTTGTAAAAGCAAGTCTGGAAAACAGCCAACTTCGCTTACTGAGATGTTCAATCCTAGGGTCCTTACAACATGGTTTATTTTTGATCTTCCAGCAGTATTTCTTGGTTAAATGTTATAAGGTACTTTTTCATACATTATTAGATTGATCCTCACCAGAGTCATCCCAGACAGATATAAATTAATGTTGTCCCTATTACAGAACTGAAGACCATGAAAATATAGGCTGGATTTAAAAAAAAAAAAGAACTTGATTCTTTTAAATCTTAAGCAAACCCTACCGTTGCCTGGAACATTACACCTAGTGCAAGTAAGTCCAGTGACTAACACAAAGCTGATGTTCAGTAAAGGCTGAAGTGTACCAAAGACCCCGAGGGGCAAAGGTCAGGTGGTCAACAGGAATTCCTATCTAGAGGGTTCAGCTCACATTCCATTTTTTCAGGGGCAAGACACTTACAGTAAAATGTAGATGAAACATCTTTTTTAATCTAACTTTTGAAACATGATTTTTAGGAAAAATATTTGTTATAAAGCTTTATTTTAAAAAGGATACACGTTTAAAGAATTAATCATCTAATGTACTGATTTCTTCTTGTTTTTGCTTTTAATGGGACTGAAGTTTAAGACATTTATACAGAACAGATATTGCTTTCAAACCCCAGACTACTAAAACAGAGGAGTAATAACTTTTGCAAACTGGATACCAGCCCCTTGGACAATAGGATCCACAATAGATAGAACTAGGCATATATTAAAATGAACTCGCATGTGAATTACATGTCATTTACAAAGAAAAATTGCACTACACTCTGCTAAAACAGAACTCTGACTCCAAAGGAAAATAGGTATTTCAGTTTGTTCCTGTCAAAATTATTTAACAATAGATTTCCTGCTCAGTTTGGAAGGTGATCATTTGAGTTACATACTCAACAAAAACATATGACTACTTGGTAATAAAAAAAATACATATACTAGGAAATAACACTCATACTTGTATAACACATATTCGTTTACATAACAAGTATGTGTTCATTATCTTGTGGTCTTAATTATAGGAACCAAATGTACTAGTGGTTTCTATTATCCTCTTCTTTTGCAGTTGAGGTGATAGATTCAGAGTGGTTAAGTAACTTGCTCAAGGTCACCTGTTACTTATATAGTGGATAACATTCAAATTCAGTCTGTATCACTTCACAATATTTCTTTTGAGGGAAAATTTTTTTAAGACACCTATGTAAGAAGAAACATTCTCCAACCTAAATTGTATTACTTTTTATTAGCTGTACAACATAAAAGAATAGACAACTATAGATGGTCAGCCAAGAAAGAAGAGTATCACAATGAACTTTGTTTAGACTGTGTCTCACAGTTAACCTATGCCCCTGTATTGGATACCGATAAAGAACCGCAAGGTTTGTTGGCCTCTGTGCATTTTCTGCAAGCAGGAAAAAAGACATCGAACTTAGAAGGGCATGCAAGCAACAGGGAAGCCCATTTGGAAGGTGATCCTAAGTGAGATTTCGGAAACTCCTGCAGATTTAGAGGACTGAGGTATTATATTCTGATTTCAAGTATAGATCTGCCACTCAGCAGACGTTGTTTCTTCTTGGGGAATTACAAGACCTTAAGTCTCCATCACCCATGACACTCTGTCCACACTGTCACAGGAAAACTCAAATCCAGAATTGATTTTATGGCTTCAGAGAATTGGTGTATGAATTTTAAAGATGCAACAGTGCAGACGGCAGTTTCACTTAAGCTGAAACCACTTGTCCTATGCTGAATCCCAACACAGCTCAGCAGAAGTTGTTTGCAATAACTATACCCAAGTCTGGATAAAGGACATCACTAAAGTCGATGCACTTACAGTGAGAGGCTAGTCTCCATAAAATGCTGGGATTGGGAGATATAGAAACTACTTTTTAAACAGCACTGAGGTACCAAAAACACCACTATTTTTTTTTTTTAAAGATTTTATTTATTTATATGACAGAGAGAGGCACAGCGAGAGAGGGAACACAAGCAGGGGGAGTGGGAGAGGGAGAAGCAGGCTTCCCGCGGAGCAGGGAGCCCGATGCGGGGCTCAATCCCAGGACCCTGAGATCACAACCCGAGCCAAAGGCAGATGCTTAATGACTGAGCCACCCAGGTGCCCCAACACCACTATTTTAAAGTGTATAATTCAGTTTTTTTTAAATATACTCAACAAGGTTATGAAATCACCATTATCTAACTCCAGAACATTTTCATCTCTCCAAAAGAAACTCCATACCCACTAGTCACTCACTATTCCCCTGCTTTTTCTTTTTCTCCCAACCCTTGAAATCTAATTACGGTCTCTACAGATGTGCCTAATTCTTGGCATTTCATATAAATTGAATCCTAGTATACGTGGTCTTATGTGACTGGTTTCTTTCCTGTTTCAAGGTTTATCCATGTTATAGCATGTATCAGTACTTCATTCCTTTTAATTGCTGAATAATGTTCCATTGTAGGAATGTGCCGCATTGTGTTTATCCATTCATCATTAGGATTGTTTCCATGTTTTGGCTATTTACATAACGCTGCTATGAACATTCACATGAAAGTTCCCATGTGAACATCTGTTTCCAGTTCCCCTGGGTATATACCAAGGAGAGGAATTACTGGATTATATGATAACTGTTTAATTTTTTTGAGAAACCGCCAAACTTTCCCAAAATAGCTACATCATTGTTCATTCCTACCAGCAATACATGGATATGTTAATTTTGTATAGCCTTGCCAACACTTGGTGTTTTCAGTTTATTATTATAGCCTTTGTTGGGGATATAAAGAGGTATCTCATTGTGGTTTGGATTTGTATTTATCTGATGATTAATCATATTGAACACATTTTTCATGTGCCTATTGGCCATTCATGTACAATTCCGGGAGATTTGTTTATTCAAATTCTTTGCCCATTTTAATTGAGGTATTTGTGATTTCTGAATTTTAAGTGTTCTTTATACATTCTGGATACAATTCCTTTATTAGATATCTGATTTACAAATGTTTTATCCCAATCCATGGGTTATCTTTTCACTTTCTTGATGGTGTCATTTGCTTAGTTTTCATGAAGTCCATTTAATTTCCCCTATGTAATTATACCGCCATTTATTCTCCTTCAAAGTGCTATGTTTTCATTTCTGCATTTCCTTTTGTGTTCTTATATACTAAACTCTGATATCCTCTAGAGTTTCACCCTTGATCCTTCTCTTTTAAAATTCTGTACTTTTCCTCCCAAGGTAAGCTTAGCACTTTTATGACTTTTACCATTTCTAATGTGGTTATGAGTCTAAAAAATATATCTCCAGCACAGACTTCTTCACTGAGTCCTCACCTCAGTTTCCTCTGGTTACGTCAAAGTCAATCACACTAAACTTCTGTTCCTCCTCCCTGATCAGCTTTCTGTATATTCCCTCCTACCTCCATCAACTCAGTCACCAAAGTTACAACCCTGGGAGTCATCCGTTACTTTTAACTCCATTCTCCCATATAGAGTCAATCACCAAGTCCTGTAGATTTCACTTCCTACGTATTCCTCTATACCAATTACCCCACCCCGATACTGAATCTAAATTAAACAGAATCACCAGAGCTCTATTTAGGGTTTATCATCTTGATTCTGAAGTATATTCCTTGCTCTCAGGTATATTTTCCTCAAATCCATTCCCCCAATATGACCCTCCTTAGCTGCAAATTTCTATAGTGTCTTAAAACACCTAGGAAACTATGCTCAGAAATATTTTCAATACATGTCTTTTTTCTGTGCCTTAACTTCCATACTGTACTCCAAACAGAGTAACACATTTTCCCTGACTTGACTTTATAATGTTTCATGTTACTCCCTTTTCTTGAAGTGTTCCTTCACTCACTCACCTGTAACTTACTTTACTCATTTAAGACTCATCAAGGCCATCAACCCATCAGCTGCCACAAACTTGGTGCAGTATTCCTTCATGAGTCTAGGACATGTGCTAGATTGCCTTGATGCTGCTCTTAACAATATTATTTTGTCATTATACTTTCTGTTCCTCACTACACTACAAATACATGAAGAATCAGAGACATTTCTCACTTTATTCAGTACTAAGGAAGGTGGAAGATACTATAAAAATTGTATTTTTATGTATGTATATTCTAAGTCAATCACTAATTTTTTTTCAGACATCTCTAGGCCTGAGGGTTAAAGACCCAAAAACAAAACAAGGTGTTTTATGTGGTTCATCAAAAATGTGTTTTCTATTTTCATACCCACTGTTTTATTGTTGCTAATTAAAACTGTCTACAAAGAAATTTCCTCTAATATGGCTATTTATTTTTGCCAAATACATCCTAAGAAAGAGAAGAGGGATATAAGAATATAAGTGTCTGTGCCCCATACAAAACCAACCAACCAACCAAACAAGAAAAACAAAAGCAAAAAAAGACCAAACCCTATACTCTCCAGTACTTTTGAGCCGAGTCATATGTATTAAATGACTTTGACCTACAGAATTCCCCACCTTCTCTTGATAAGTCATCCTTCTGATTCACATGAATGGTGAAAAGTCAGTGCAAAGATCTCTGGAATGGAACTTCAAGAAGAAGAAAGGACCCAGGGATCTCTTCTACCCTATACTGGTTGTCCTCGAAATAATGCTATGTCCCCCTCTTTGCTAGCATCACTGTTTGTGTGAGTTGGCCTGGGACTAGGTTTATTTACTTGAAGAAAAAAAAAAAAAAATAGAAAAAGCAGTAACAGAATAGTTGCCTTGCTTCCCTTTACCCAAATGTAGGAGATACATTATAAATCTGCTTTTGGCAAGCAATTATATTGGGAATTCACCAGGGTACTGAGACCTCAATTAATCCTCTTGTAAAGTGAAGAAGTCTTTCATAATGAGCACAGCAATTCTTTAGTGTATAATTTTTTAAGTCTTTTAAAAAGTATTTTCATATTTTGCTATATATTTACAAAGGAATCTGGTCTGCCCAACCAATCCACTCAGTTAAATTCCACCTAACTTTTAAATCAACGGCATTTCTTATTTTCCGGGAGTAAGTATGTGTTTCCTTTTGCCACACACAGTTATCTCTGTGAATTTCTTCAGATACATTTAAAGCCCAATTTAGTCCCTCTTTTATGACTATCTCTCATTATAAAACCATTGCTAAACCAAGATTTCTAAGGCATAGCTTCTCTTTGCTCAGTGTATGTATGTAACATTAGACATATGGTTTTCAAAGACATCTTCTCATCCAACATTATATTTAACTCAATATAACTAATCATGAGAATTCTGCTTCTAGGCATGAAGGAATAATTGGTATCAGAATTTTCCTCCTACTATAAACAAATATGAAATTTGAAAAAAAAGATGAGAGGACTGTTTTCATTGATAAATAGGAAGAGTAGGGTTCCAGAAAGCAAGCCCATGCTCACACCAGCTTTCTCAAGAGGAGCATCTTAACTACCATGGTACAAGGAGGTACAATACAAGGAAAACAATAATCCTACTGAGTTGAGGAGGCAGAAATCAGAGTTTTGATTTCTTTTTTTTTTTTTTAAAGATTTTATTTATTTATTTGAGAGAGAGAATGAGAGACAGAGAGCATGAGAGGGAGGAGGGTCAGAGGGAGAAGCAGACTCCCTGCCGAGCAGGGAGCCCGATGCGGGACTCGATCCCGTGACTCCAGGATCATGACCTGAGCCGAAGGCAGTCGCTTAACCAACTGAGCCACCCAGGCGCCCCAGAGTTTTGATTTCTAAAGTTCCTAGAATTCGTAGAAAATAGTACCAGAGAAGGAGATGCTTTACAAAAAAAAAAAACCCTCCAAAATACTGCATGGTGGTTTGCCATAGGTCCTTGGCCAAGGGCTGGGCTGCATAAACGCAGACCAGATTCTGAAAGGCCTAGTTCTGCTAACTTGCAGCTGCAGTGAGTCTGGAATAGAGATACCAGACTTTTTTAACTACTATGAGATATCAGAATTCTCATCTGGCTAGAATGAAGTACCCCCAACGTACTTTATGAACACCTCAAGTATTTAGTTGAGACTCACAAAAGCCAGGCTTTTGGAGTAACAACCATGCCTTATGATAAGAGATGTATCCAGGAACTATGAACAAAACTGATACAGATTTGCCATTTAAAAAAAAAAAAAAATTAAGGCCTGACAGTACTGAAAAGAACCATCAGTAATTTAACTATCTATAGAGGAAAATTCAGCATCCACTAAAGGAAGAGGACACAATTTAGAATCTTTACAGTGCATCCAGCACAATGCCAAGCATATAATTATTAGAAACATAAAGAAGCATGGAAACATACTCATAATCAAGAACAAAAGCAATCAGTGGAAACAGCACTCAAAGCAACACAGATCTTGAGATTAGTAGATAATAACTACAGAGAAATTTAAAATACAAAAAAAAAATAAATAAATGTAAACTCTAGAACTGACAATATGAAATAAAAATCACAATTCTGAATACTAAAGAGTGAATGGTTAGTAAACTTGAAGACACATAAGCAGAAATAATCCTGAGGGAAATAAAATAATTGAAGAAATATTTGAACAAGGATTTAGTGAACTGTGGTATCATAGCAAGTTATTTAACAAACATATTTAAAGTTCCAAAGAAATAAGAGGAAAAGATTAGGACACAAATTATATATATATATTTTAAAAGCAATGGCAAAATGCAAATATGTTTAAAAAACAAATTCTCATTTTTGAAAAATTCCACCAAATTTAAGCAGGATAAATACAAAATAACCACATTTAGATATATCCTAGTCAAGCTACTGAAAAGAAAAGTGTATCTTAAATAGGAACATCATAAACAAAGGAATCTCAATAATGACAGATTCTCAACAGAAACAATAGAGACAATGGAAAAATATCTTTAAAATGTAAAATGTAAAACCGTCGATCCAGAGTTTTGTATTTAGCAAAATATCTTTCACAAATAGGGGCCAAATAAAGATATATATAGATATATAGATATATTTTAATTTTTATTTAAATTCTAGTTAGTTAACATATGGTGTAATATTGGTTTCTGGAGTAGAATTTAGTGATTCATCACTTACATATAACACCTAGTGCTCATCACAACAAATGCTTTCCTTAATGCCTATCACCCATTTAATCTATCCCCCCACACACTTCCCCTCCAGCAACCCTTAGTTTTCTTTTTTTTTTTTTAAGATTTTATTTATTTATTTGACAGAGAGATAGCGAGAGCAGGAACACAAGCAGGGGGAGTGGGAGAGAGAGAAGCAGGCTTCCCGCGGAGCAGGGAGCCTGATGCAGGGCTAGATCCCAGGACCCCGGGACCATGACCTGAGCCAAAGGCAGATGCTTAACAACTGAGCCACCCAGGCGTCCCACCAACCCTTAGTTTTCTATAGTTAAGAGTCTCTTATGGTTTGCTTCCCTCTCTTTTTATTTTTTTTTAAATTTTTTAAAAGATTAAATTTATTTGAGATAGAGCGAGCACAAGCGGGGGAGGAGGGGTGGGGAAGAAGCAGACTCCTCGCTGAGCAGGGAGACCGATGCAGGATGCAGGACTCAATCCCAGGACTCCAGGATCATGACCTGAGCCAAAGGCAAACGCCTAACCGACTGAGACACCCAGGTACCCATCCCTCTCTTTTTTAATAAAGATATTTTCAAATAAATAAAACCTGAAAGATCCTTAACAGAGAATCTGCTCTAACACAGATGATAAAAGAGATTGTTCAGGCTAAAGGGAAATGATATAACATGAAAATGCAAATTTACAGGTAAGAATGAGGAGGTCCAGAAATAACACATATTTTGATATATGTAAAAGACTATCTCTTTTTTCCTTATTTTTTTAAAGACAAAAAAATAGTAATATTACATTCTATTACTTGAATATGTAGAAATAATATATCACAACAATAGCACAAAGGATAGCTATGGCAAATGAATTATACTATTGAAAAGGTCTTTTGTTCTGTTACATGAAGTTGTAAACACTAACTTTAAGCACAATATGAAAAGTATGATTAGATAATATAGTCACTGGAGTAACCACAGAACAAGTTCAAATACATATGGCAAATATTCCAAAGTAGAGGGAAAAAAATGATAAAAAAACAACAATGAAGTCAAAAAGAGGCAAGAATGAACAGAGGAACGACAGCTCAAACGGTAGAAATAGAAAGCAAATAGTGAAATAGTAGACATAAAGCAAACCATATCCATAATTAGTTTAAATGAATGTAAACAATTAGAGTACCAATTAAAAATAAGAGAATGTCCAATTGGGTAAATATGGAACTATAACAGTCTATAAGAAGTGTATCTGGTTTTTTTGTTGTTGTTTTTTAAGTAGGCTCCAGGCTGGGTGTGGGCTTGAACTCACAACCCTGAGATCAAGACCTGAGCTAAGGGCGCCTGGGTGGCTCAGATGGTTAAGCATCTGCCTTCGGCTCAGGTCATGATCCCAGGGTCCTGGGATCAAGTACCGCATTGGGCTCCCTCCTCAGCGGGGAGCCTGCTTCTCCCTCTGCCTCTCTCTCTCTGTCTCTTATGAATAAATAAAATCTTTAAAAAAAAAAAAAAAAAAACACCTGAGCTAAGAGTCAGACACTTAACTGACTGAGCCCCGAAAATACCCCAAAATGTATTTTAAATATAAAGACAAAAAAACTCACTTTGCATAAGAAAGCTTGAGTGGTTATATTAATAGAAAAATGATTTCATGATGTAGAATATTACTAGAGATAAAGAGGTATATTTCATAATAAAAAGATCAAATCATCAGAAATATGCAACAAAGTTAACTGTATGCACTTAAAATTTTAAAAGAGACTCAAGGGAGAAACAAATATATTTATAGATGGAGATTTCAACACACTGGTCTCATAACTGATAAGCAACTATACAAAATATCAGGTAGGATATAAAATATTTGAAGAATATGATTTACCAACCTTACCTAATTAACATTCATAGAACACCTCACCCAAAATGCAGAAAACACATTTCTCTAAGTGTACATAGAACATTAACCATGACAGACAATAGGGCCGGCCATAACATAATTCTCTATGCATTTTAAAAAAAATTGACGTTTCCAGAATATATACTCTGATGAAAGAGAATTAAATTAAAAATGCAATGCCAAAATTTCCAGATATTTTAAGTAACCAGTAAATCAAAGAAGAAATCACAGAAATCGGAAAAGATTTTGAATCAGTTGAAAATGAAAATACAACATATCAATACTGTGTGATACAGTTAAAGCAATGTATAAAAGATAAGTGCTTATATTAGAAAGATAAAATATTTGTGAAGAATGATCTAATGTTCACCATAAGAAAGTAGAAAAAGAGCAAATTAAACTCAAAGTAATCACATAGAAAGAAATTTTAATAAGACCAGAAATTGATGATACAGAAAATAATGTATACTGTCAACATTATGAATAAAAAAGGCCATTATTACAGGTATTACAGATATTAAACAGATGATGAGATATATTATTCTGACACATTTGGCAACTTAGAAAAAAAGGACACCTTTATGAAAAAATATCTTGCCAAAAATCACCCAAGAATTAGAGAATGTACAGAGTCCTACTAAGTAATTTAATTAATAATTTATAGCACTCCAAAAGGCAAACTGCAGAACTATTCAGGTAATTGCTCTTAGATTCCTTACAACAGAAACACATAATCAGATAACAAAAGTTTTTGGTTTTACACTGCTATGCTTCACAGTAATTTCTTATGCTCCAATAGATTATCCAATAGATAATATCAATCTGTAATATGACTAGATGTGTGTTAAAAAATGTTATATTATTACTTTGGTAATAATTTATTACTTGCTAAATCCTACTAAATTTTTGGCTTTTTAGAACTGCGTAACACTTTGAAATTTCATTTGTTAATTTTTGTCTCCAAGGACACATTATATTCTTTAGCAAAGAATACTAACTTCCACATAATGTTTTAATATTTACACAGTGCTTTTTAAGACTAGGAATTTAATCCTCACTATAATTCTGTGGAGTAGAAATTCTTACCTCCAGTGTATAGATATAAAAGCTGAGCTCGGCCAGTTATATAACTTGTCCATAATTGTACATTTAACAAGAATCAGGGCCTGGAGTTGAACTCAATTTATCTATTTTACAAACAGGAAAACTGAGCCCTTGTAACTAGTCCAAAGTCAATATAGTTCACTGATGACCCTGGAGGGTGTGAACTCCGGTTCTCTCATTCCAATCTGGTTCTTTACTGTTTTCATTTAAAAATAATTTTTTCCTCTACATCATTATCCCTCCTTAAGCAAATTAGTTTCTTTTACCTTCTCTGCACACTTGATTATAAATACAGCATCATGTAAACCGAGTAAACATTATGAGATCTATATGCATTTTTTGACTCTTCTTAATGTTACCCAAACATATTAAGTGCTAAATGAAGCTGTAATACCTATTATATACAACTGATATACAAGTTCTCTTACTTAAGCTCTTCCATACTTAAGTTTTTGCTGTGAAATATGTTCACACGGTAATTTTCCCTACTTTCCCTGTAGCTAAAACTGCCTATTTATTACAATGCACTACTTTGGTTTTATTTAAACACAGCCTTTTTAGAGGAAAAACACAGTAATAAAATAGTACTGAAGAAACTACTGATACATGTTATTTTTCCAATGCTAGAAAGAATTATACACTTGTCTTAGTATTTCCTTTTCTCCACAAAACCCCAAAATTAAACCATACATTTTGTGTCTATGGCATTTATTCCAAAGAGCCACACCAAGAAACATAATCATTCTCAATCACTTTGGCAAAGTTTTACATCTCATCAGATCAGATCTCAAGTATGCCTGTGTGCTGAAATCAAAGCTGAAAATTTATAAAACCCAACTGAAAGTGACCTTGTATAAAGATCGGGGCCGCTAAATATTTCGTCTTCCTACTCACTTTTTCTGAGTAGGAAATGAGTAAATAAGTATATTATACTTATGCTATACACATAATTTATGTAAACAAGGATATATATTATACACATAATTTATGCAGTATACATGCTCATGTTCATGTATCTATATGCAGTATATATATCTAGATACATATATAATTCATATTTTTTTTAAAGATTTTATTTATTTATTTGAGAGAGAGAATGAGAGAGAGCAAGCACATGAGAGGGGGGAGGGTCAGAGGGAGAAGCAGACTCCCTGCCGAGCAGGGAGCCCCATGCGGGACTCGATCCTGGGACTCCAGGATCATGACCTGAGCCAAAGGCAGCCGCTTAACCAACTGAGCCACCCAGGCGCCCTATAATTCATATTTTAAAAAAGCACATAAGTTCATATGGAAAGCTTTGGATAATGTTCAGTCTTAGTGGACACTTACTGTTTTGTTTGCTTGTTCTGCCTCCATTATCCTGATTCTGAAAATAAACAGTGATTTTTCCTTTGACACAATACCTCTGTCTTCCTTCAGTTGTGATTTGAATATGGGCTGACACAATGTCCTGGTTTCAGAAGTAGGTAGACATATTATGTCTGGCTAATCATCACATTCTGTATTCTAATCACAATACTGGCTTAAGGATGGGCTACTGTGAGTATAAAGCAACCATGTCTTTTTTTTTTTTTTTTTAAGATTTATTTCAGAGAGACAGAGAGAGAAAGAGTGCAAAGGGAGGGCAGAGATGGGCAGAGGCAGAGGGGAAGCGGACTCCCCTCTGAGCGCAGAGCCCAGATGTTGGGCTTGATCTCAAGACCCTGAGATCATGACCTGAGCCAAAACCAAGAGTTGGATGCTTAACCAACTGAGCCACCCAGGTGTCCCTAGAGCAACCACGTCTTAAATCCACAAACTGTCAGTCTACCTCAAACATCACATCAGTTTGTTAAGCCTTTCCAAACCGCATTGGAACTTCCATTTTATCTGATTCTTGTGGTTCCTGTGATATTCAAAAGTGATGTCTACTGCCAGTTCCATTTTGTTTTCTCTCCACTGTTAGCAATTAGTGGTGATTACCTCTTTTATAGCAGATATTACATCTACTTTAAACAGCTCCCCAAATTTATTATTTCCCATACTATCCCCTAAACTTCTAGTTATGTTTTCTTGATTTTTGTTTTGTGGATAGTAACACTGAGACCTCTATTATTTTCATGCATTGCTTCATGGGCATTGTCTCAGGCAGATTTCCCTTCATTATGTTTTAGCACTGCAGCATCTGAATGTGGAAGTAACTGTAAAATCCACGTAATATTTAAGTCTGTATTTAGTTCAGGTCTCTCGTTCATGTGATAATTTATCTTAAGTTTACGTTCACTGCATTCCATTCTCATGGTGTCTATAGAAATCAGGCTGCCCTAACCAAATACATGGATTTATGCTGAGACCTCAGCCATTCACTGCAAAATCCATCAGATTCAAATAGAAAATGTACCTGCTTGAAAGAAACTGATTGCACAAGTTTTTGGTTACAATTGCATAAAAATGTAATTGGATAATAAAACTTGGTCTTTACAGCACTGTGGAATTTTCAAAGTATGTAGGAAATAAAAAAGTAGTACTACTGTAGTGGATAGAAAAATAAAGCACAAAGAGAGAAGTGACATCTAAGGTGACCCTGGATGCTGATAAGGTATTTGGGATTTCGGTATAGAACAAAGAATATCCCTTTACTACCCTAATTATCATTATTACTCTATAATCATTTTAAATTGAGTTCCAGGTATGCTAGGCAGGTTGTCAGGTACCCTGAGGAATGTGGCATCTCACATCTGAGATGGAACTTAAATTTTCTTATTTCTCTTCCTTTCCTGATTTTATGTGGACCAAATACCATCTAATCACTTAAAAAATAAACTTCCCTAATTAGTCTACAAATATCTCCCCATCCTCTACTTCTATCTAGGAAATGCTACATCCCTTTTTGCCATGGATTTCAGGATCTTCTGATCATGACATAGAAATGTCTTTTCTCAAGGTGACAGTGAAAGCTCTTAATGCAGACTAGGAGTGACTGAAGAATCAAGTTAAGGCTTGCTGCACAGGTAATTTCAGTGTTGTACTATGTGGGGAGGGTACAGGAGGAGATAAATGATCTGGGAGTCTCAGGCAACAAGTAGTACAGACTAAGTCACTCATTTGGTAAAATAGAATTGTTTTTTATTGAAATTGATTGGAGATCATCATTTCATATTATTCTGAGGGGAAGTGCTGTTCCCTAAGTAGGCATAATGAAAACCAATCTCTCTGAGATAGATGGGTATGAAAATAAACTACCATTTGTTGAATACATTCCATGTACCAGTAATAGAAAAAACATGTCTTATGTTTGTGTGTTCGTTGTTAACAGCTATAACAGTTCTATACTTGTAGTCTTACTTAATTTCATTTACATTTAATCTATCCAACAGCCAAATTTGAAATGAGGATATACCTGTGAAATTTCAGGGAAATTAAGACACTCATAAAACCTTACTCATCCTGGTAACAGGCACTTGAATACAGGGAGACAGTCCGTAAAAGTGGTTAAGTGCAAAAGGTAGCACACATGTAGTTTTGGACAAATACTCTTAACTGTAAAATGAGTGTAGTATTCATCTCTTAAAGTTGTAAAGATGGAATGAGATCATGGATATAAAGATCTCAGTGCACTACCAGACATAGGTACCTGCCTAACGAATATTACTGACTGTTGTGGATACGATGCTGCTTTGCTCACAACACTTCAAGGCCTACGTATCCACCCTCTTTGCTGTAAACGTCTGTTGCAGATGATTCACAACTACCTTGCCCAAGGTTACTTTACATTCTAAGTGTTGTCTTCCAGCTAATGACAGCTTTGCCTGTGGATACAAAGGCGCGACTCCTTTGTTCCGTTTGGGAAAACCCTGAAGGGCCATCTCTCAACAACAAAGCTCCTCGGAGGATATGCCGAGGCTTCACTGCAGGCCACCTTCTTCTCCTGTTCCATCTGCCTTTTTACTTCCTCTCAGGCATACCTCCTTTGAGTTCCTCTCAATAAACCTGCATGGGATACTTTGTCTCACCTGTTTCCAGAAATCCATATCTAAGAGATGGAAACGGATGACAATAGCGAAGGGTGTGTGTGATGTGGTGATGGCATCTGCCTGTAACATGTCCTCTGAAGACTAGCTGGGACCTCAGGTCCTGCAGCATAGGGGTTAGATAAACAGTATTGAAATACACAGCCTGTTGCAACAGAAAGGAACTATCTAACTTATGTGAGTCCCAGTTTCTAGTTTCTTCACTTGTAGAATAGGTATATTTTTAGTACCTAACACGTGAAGTTTTTTTTTTTTTTTTTAAGATTTTATTTATTTGTGAGAGAGAGAATGAGAGACAGAGAGCATGAGAGGGAGGAGGGTCAGAGGGAGAAACAGACTCCCTGCCGAGCAGGGAGCCCGATGTGGGACTCGATCCCGGGACTCCAGGATCATGACCTGAGCCGAAGGCAGTCGCTTAACCAACTGAGCCACCCAGGCGCCCATCACGTGAAGTTTTTTTAATTGAAAGAGATACAACTTATAAATATTTTGCATATAGTAAATAATAAAGCTTGTAATCATTATTCTAAGTCTCAGTACTTCCATTCAACAGGTGAAGATAATTATACTTACCCTCTATCCCTGCCAGGACATCTGGGAGGTTAATGAGGCAATAAGTGACCAAACTTATCAACGACCATACAAACATAAAGCATTTTTCCTATTACTACTGTCCCAAAGAGCAAGACTGCCAACCTAGGATCTAACTTTTTATCTGAGGACCAACCAAAATAAGGGTGAAATTCTGCTTTAAGACTGTAATTGAGGAAGGCTCTTGGCTGGTATACAATAATGTGGCAAGAGAAATGAAAATAAAGTAACCCACACATTTTTTTCTTTGTTGTTTATAAAGGTTTGAATCTGTGACCTTGAATAAGTCAGGTAATACTTCTGAGCTTCAATTATTTGCTATCTACTCCAGAGAGAATGTATAATAAAGAGACGAGATTGTTAATGAGATAACATTTGTAGAGTCCTTTAACGTTCTTAGGTGAAAGATGCCACAGCAACAAAATACATTATCTCACTGTTATTTACCTGGGGAAAAGAAGCATTAAGTGACTTCTCAGTCAAAACACCTAACAAAGGCAAATAAAACCAAGGTATTGCATTAATTCCCCAGACTTTTAAAGTCAGGGAACAGAATTCTTCACCTTTTCTCAAAGTTTTAAAGGGCAATCTTGACTAAGCAACTGTGTAACCTACAAAGTATATAAAGACTTTAAACTATAAAATAATCCTAAATAGCAAGTTGGGGTTAAAATCCCAGAATTTGATGCCAACTACTGTGCAACCCGGCTCTGAAAGGTATTAGCTTTATAACCCTGAGTAAATTACTCACCTTCCTCTCCTTACCTCAGTTACTTTATCTGTAAAATGAGAATAACAGGGTATACTTGATAGACTTGTGAGGATTAAATGAGTAAAGTAATTAAAACAGCATCTCACATATAAGAATCACGCTCTGTGGGTTAGACTGTTATTACACATAGCCTAATGGGATCTCAAGTTTGAAAAAAGTCAAGTAGCGCTGAGTAAGGGACAGGCAGGGCTAGATAGGGAGAGATAGGTAGGGGGCTATGAGATCAGGCTCACCAAAAATCCCAGAAATGCTGAGGCATAATGAAATCAGAGATAAGGGAACATAACCAGACCACCTCCTTTGTCTTAAACATCAGAGACGAGCTATTCAAAGGAGAAGTAATCATGGTGCTATCCATGGTGACATCAAGAAGATTTAAGTTCCCTGGTCAGTTTTCTATAAAAGAAAGACCATAAAAGCCCTCAGTGGCAACCCATTCGGGACCCCTCTCACTCCAGAAAGCTTTCTTTCTGTTCTCACCTTCACTTAATAAACTATCATTTCACCCTTTTATGTCCACGAGATTAATTCATTGACTCCAAGACTCTGCAACAGCATTTTGAGATAAAGAGCACAATATTTTCTTTTTTTAAAGATTTTATTTATTCACTTGAGACACAGAGATACAGAGAGGGAGAGAGAGCATGAGCAGGGAGAAAGGCAGAGGGAGAGGGAGAAGCAGGCTCCCCGTTGAGCCAGGGGCCTGATGTGGGGCTCGATGTGGGGCTCGATCCCAGGACCCTGGGATCGTGACCTGAGCCGAAGGCAGACGCTTAACCATCTGAGCCACCCAGGCGCCCCTGGAGCACAATATTTTCAAGATAGAAGAGGTCTGCACAATATTGCAATAGAGTCAAGATACAGTATTGTGAAAGCCAATCTTTGTTTATTTCATGAAGAGTCTCCCTGAGTGAGTTCTGTAAGTCATAGTCAAATGAAGTGAGGTGGAGAACAAAGGCAAAAGAAATGCAGATAAAATTAAATTTCCTTATGACTTGCAGCCCACGGACAAATACTTGAGGCAGGCCAAGTGGGACCTTCTTCCAGGAATTCCCAATCTTAATGTTAATGTCTTGCTAGAGGGAAAAATAACCTTAGCTTGTCCACAGCCAGGCCTCCAGGATCCTCTAAGTCTTCTTTAGCATATGAAAGTCCTTTTGGAAACTTCCCTGGTTTTTACTTGCCCCAACTCCAAAGTATATTATCAGTCACCCCTCACACTAGAATGCAGCTCTTTCTGCACATGGATCCTGTCCCTGTGCTATAATAAAAACATATTTTTGTACCAAAATGGACTCAATAATTATTTCTTGGCCATTAGTTCATGAACCCTACTTCAAACCACATCAGAGGAACCCGTGAATTGATCCAAATAATGCAATCAGTGGTTGGTGCAGAGCCATGGCCTAGAACAGAATCTTTCCTCTCACCTGGAACTGCCAGTTACTTCTTAGCTTTTCACAAAACTAGATCTGCCCATTCCAGGCAAGACCAGGACTCTTTCTGATATGTTAGCTATCTCTTCCAAAGGAAACACACATATTCCACAGAGGAAATTGTATTAGAAAATTGTGGTAAAGCCAGAAGCAAATGGGAACTATTCCCTAAATCCTTCAGCAAATTAAGTTTTGTTTCTAAAGAAAGCAATACCAGTGAGCTATTATCTTAAGCCATAGCATTATCCTAGTTTATCTTAAATCACTCAATCACATATAGTAAAATCATATTAACATTGGAATACATGAACAAAAGGAAAGAAATTAAGAAGATGGTAGGAGTTTGTTTATATAACATTTCCTCTAAGAGCTAAGTATAATGACATTAAATTATATTCATTCTCCCAGTATAAATGAGAATGCCAGACTATGATGAACAGACATCACTAGGTACCTTTGATGATTGAAAACTTTAAGAGAACTGGTAGAGGGGCATCTGGCTGGCTCAGTGGGTAGAACATCTCACTCTTGATACCAGGGCATGAGTTCTAGCCCCATGTTGGGCATAGAGCCTACTTAAAGAGAGAGAGAGAGAGAGAGAACCAGTGGGTGACCTCACTCGGGGTGTTAGGATGGACCTTGATCTCATTTTAGTTCCTTAGTCAAAGTTTTTTCAATAAACTATTTCTGGCCTTCCTTTGGTGGCCACTTGAATTCATTGTTCTGTAGGATTTAAGCATCCTAAGGCCAAAGACTGATTTAGATGAGATATGTGCTAATCTACTGGAATGACACAACCAAAGATCCCAAGATTCCTCCAGTCATCATGATTTCTAAAATAGCAGGAAAGATGGATGAAAAAAATCTCTCAGAAACTGATCCTGCCACAAGAACTCATCACTATGTACAGCCAATGGGATGTAATGTAAGTCACAAAGCAAAGGAGGTTGGAAAATGCAATCCTAATCTCTAGCTAACCAATTAAAATTTGAGTTTGGGTGAGAGAATGGGTTAAGTAGATGATGGGAATTAAGGAATATATATGTCATGATGAGCACCAGGTGATGCATAGAACTGAATTACTATATTGTACACCCGAAAGTAATATAACACCGCATATTAACTAACTGGAATTAAAATAAAAATTTTTTAAAAAATAAAATTTGAGTTTGGGATCCAGTTGCATTACTGAAGAAAAAATTACATCTAATTGGTTGTAACTTGAATATAGGGGAAGTACAAATTGTAGCTAAAGAGAGGAGGCGATGTGAGTAGCAGAAGAGTATTAATACAATGGTAAACTTTTATGCTTCCTTTATTTCCCTACCAGGCACTTTTTAAAAAAAAAGGTTTATTTATTTAAGGGGGGGAGGGGCGGAGGGAGGAGGAAAGAATCTCAAACTACCCACTGAGCACAGATCACAACCCCAGGCTCCATCTCAGGACCCTAAGATCATGACCTCAGCCAAAACCAAGAGTTGGACACTTAACTGACTGAGCCACCCAGAGGCCCCTCCCTACTGGCCACTTTTGAACAAAATGATCACTTCCTTTTTTTTTCTTTCCTTTTATTTATATTTTAATGCTTTCTTCCTTTATTTTTTAAATTAAAAAAATTAAATTCTAGTTAGCATAGCGTTATATTAGTTTCAGTTGTACAATATAGTGTTTCAACAATTCCATATATCAGCCAGTGATCACTTTTCCTTAATATCTGTTTTACTTGACTTCTGTAATACCAGTGTTTCACCAGCCAAACTCAAATTCTTTGTTGGTTTCTCCACATATCCCCAACTCTGAGCTGATTCTCCAGCCTTTTCTTTCATTTATGTGTACTTGATCCCTAGGTGATATTAACCAATCTCATAGATTACATAATGTCTCCACATGGATAAGCCAATGACTTTATTTTTTTTTATTTTTTTATTTTTTTTTTTTTAAAGATTTTATTTATTTATTTGAGAGAGAGAGAATGAGAGACAGAGAGCATGAGAGGGAGGAGGGTCAGAGGGAGAAGCAGACTCCCTGCCAAGCAGGGAGCCCGATGCGGGACTCGATCCCGGGACTCCAGGATCATGACCTGAGCCGAAGGCAGTTGCTTAACCAACTGAGCCACCCAGGCGCCCAAGCCAATGACTTTAAATACACAACTCTAGCTAGGATGGTCCTCTGCATGTATATCCTAGGGACTATTTGACATTACCATTTGGGTGTCCAACAGGCATTAACAAACTAATGTATCTAAAAATGACCTCCCGATTTCTCCACACCCCCAAACTGCAACCCTCCCTGACTTCCTCATCAGAGTTTCATGGCATTTCCATCCTTCCAGGAAGAAGGATGGTTAAGAAAAACACTTTGGCATCATTTTTTTGATTTCTCTCTTCCTCTCACATATTCCCTTTACAATTCTTCAGTGAACTCTCCCAGCTTTTTCTTCCAACCTCAATTCAATGGCTTCACATTACCTCCCTATATCCACCTCAGCCCATGCCATCCTCCTTTCTCATGCTGAATTTATGTTCTGGTTCTTCTCATGACCACCCACTGTCATTTCTCAACATGACAGTCAAAGTGATCCTTTTAAAATGAATTAAGATCACATCCTTCCACTGACCTGAACCCTCCCGTCAATTCTCCAGTCACTCAAAGGAAAAACCAGTCCTTGATCTATTGCGTTGCTATCTCTCTGAACTCCTCGATGTCCCTTCCAGCATTGTGGACTTCCCTGCTCCTCGTCAAACCTACCAACTGTGATCCAGCTCCAGGTTTTCTGAAATTGCTCTTTTCTCTGCCTGAAATCTTTTTTCTTCCGAGAAAAATGTAGCTGGATTCCTTACTTCATTTAGACCTCTGATGAAATCCTTTATTATCAGGGATTTGTGCTAGTTATTAATTTATTACCTCCTAACTCCACACCCATCCTTTTACGGCCTATTTTTTGCTATGGGAGCTAGTCTCTGAAAACTGTATTTTCCCTTTGCCAGCTGGCTCTTTGTCAAGCTCTGTCAATAGGAGACACTGGAGTGACAAGGCAAGGATGGAGGAAAAAAAGGATTACTTTTTTCTTCATCATTTTGTTTTTTCAGCGGTGGCAAATTCAGGATGGTCCTTTTGGCATTTCCCATGGTGGTGGGCTGCTCTCCCAGTTTCTGGGTGACCTCGGGATAGTTTCCCCTTTTACTGTAGCGGCAGGAAGGTAATTTGGCAGCAGGTAGACCAGCACTTTTAGAAGTCTTAATATCAATCTTGTGAGGTCCTTCCTCTAAGATGCTTTCTTCCTTGTTCAATTTTCCCTGAAGACATAGAGGTAGCAAGTGTTTTTGTAGTTGCTACCCTCACACACTTTAGAATTTTATTTTTACCTCTTTTGCTAGTTAATGACATTTTACCTAGTTATTCTTTTTTTTTAAGATTTTATTTTTTTTTTAAGTATACAGATTTCTTTTTTTATAAATTTTTTTATTGTTATGTTAATCACCATACATTACATCATTAGTTTTAGATGTAGTGTTCCATGATTCATTGTTTGTGCATAACACCCAGTGCTCCATGCAGAATGTGCCCTCTTTAATACCCATCACCAGGCTAACCCATCCTCCCACCCCCCTCCCCTCTAGAACCCTCAGTTTGTTTCTCAGAGTCCATCGTCTCTCATGGTTCGTCTCCCCCTCTGATTTCCCCCCCTTCATTCTTCCCCTCCTGCTATCTTCTTCTTTTTTTTTTCTTAACATAAACATATATTGCATTATTTGTTTCAGATTACCTAGTTATTCTTTATACTTCCTTTTTTACATAACTGATGTGATTTCTTTCATTTGACTAAATCTTTTGTTCTGATTTCTTTTCTCCCTGCTATTTATCTGCATTTCAGTTATGCATTTGGTTTCTGAATTTCCTGATCATATCCCTAATATGTAAGCTTCATAAAAGTAGGGTCTTTGTTTCTTTTGATCATAACTTTATCTCTACTATCTACTATATCTGGGACATCAACATTCTATGCTCAATGAAAATCTGTTGAAATAATAAATTTTTGAAAGGAGAAAAAAATATCTCCTATTATATAATTGTATAGAATGATAGAAGTTCTTTTTTTTTTTTAAGATTTTATTTATTTGACAGAGAGAGACACAGCGAGAGAGGGAACACAAGCAGGGGGAGTGGGAGAGAGAGAAGCAAGCCTCCCGCCAAGCCCGGAGCCTGATGCAGGGCTCAATCCCAGGACCCTGCCTTCGGCAGACGCTTAACAACTGAGCCATCCAGGTGCCCCTAGAATGATAGAAGTTCTGATAAGAACTTTAAATGTATAGTATAAAATATAGTACTTGTGTTAGTCACAAGATTTTTTTTTAAGATTATGTTTTTCTAATTGATGAAAGTTGTTTTTGTTGTGGGTATATATCTTACATTTTTGCAGATCTCAATATCTGGAAATAAATTCAAGCACTTGATGCTTCCGTGTAACATTTACTATCAATGAAATTAAGTAGTCAATTTTGCTCATTAATTTCCATCTACATTTTTGTTATTAATTTCTTAAAATTAAAATATATTTCAATACATTTATAAAAAAGAATATGGATCACAATCTAGGAAGACATGATTTATTCCATAAATATGTAACTAGAAACTATATGCCAGGTACTGTGCTAATATCTGGGAAATAGGAATAAGACAGCAGAGAAAGAGACAAAGAGACACCATGGAACTTAAAATCTCTCAGAAAACATGGATGTTATATAGACACTAAGAAATTTATCCTGAAGCTCTGATCGAATGGAGGTCAGAGTGTGGCTTGTTCCAGGAAGAAGGATGTTCACATGCAGCAGAACTAAGAGAGAATATGCTTTGTTGAAGAAATCCAATACGTTCAGCTTGGCGGGATCACAGAGAATCAGAATATAATGGAGAATGATGAGCTAAGTGACTTAAGAATGAAACAAAACCCAGATTGCAGAGGGCTATACAAGTGCTCTATCATCCTAATGGAATCCACTAAAAGATGTTAAATGGAAAATATTATGATCAAATTTAAAGTTTGGAAAATCATGAGGATTATACTGTGAAGAACAGATTGGTGCAGAGTTAAACTGTTTGCAGGAGTCAAACATAAAGTGGGGACTAGTAGGTCAGGAAAAAACATCATGGGGGTATGAAATAGGGCTGTGACAGGTGGGATTTTTAGAGAGGTGGGCAGGTTAAAGATCTATTTAAAATTCCAAATACTGGGTGGCTGGTTGGCTCAGTAGGTTAAGCGTCTGCCTTTGTTTGGCTCAGGTCATGATCCCAGGGTCCTGGTATCGAGCCCCATGTTGGGCTCCCTGCTCAGCAGGGAGTCTGCTTCTCCCTCGCTCTCTGCTTCTCCCCCCAGCTTGTGCTCTCTTTTGCTCATTCTCTCTCTAATAAGTAAATAAAATCTTTAAAAAATTAAAAAAAAAGAAATTACCAAATATAAACCATAGAAATTGAATAGAAATGTTGTTAAAGGACAAATCAACTCAGTCGTGAGCAGGAGAGAGAGAGAGATTAATCAGTGCCCATCTACAGCTGGATGTCATAACTACAAGATATACAGACCAAAACCAAGGCCGAGCATTAAGTACAGAGTCATAAATAGGAAATGGAGCCTGGAGCTATAGGATAAAAGAAAATATAATCATTAACTTATTCATTCATCAAATATTCATTAGGTACTTCATTATAGCACTAATGAGTGGTCATTATGTTAAGAAAGAGGTATAAACACTAAGCAACTTTTCACTATCTTCATAATTACTACAGATCTTTCCTAATAAGACCCATCACTTGTGACAACTTTAGCTTTTTGTGACTTGTGCTTGATATTTTATATTCTCCTTCAAAGTTATGTTCCATTTTTTTCTTCATCATGCTCTGGTCAACAGTTTATCTTGTCACCTTGCTTCTGGTTGGAGTCAACTAATGAAGGAATCAGTAAGCTATCCCAAAGGATAAGAAGAATGAATGGAACTTTTATTTCCCTGGGCCCCACTTTGTGGTACCCCCCAAGGGTTGACTATGTCCTTCTACCAAAGGCCACAGATCCTGTCACAACTCTTATCATCCATTATTCTCTGGGTTTTCACAATTGCTTTCTAGCCTGACCCTTCAGACTTGAATTTTTTAAAATAGGTGATGTTCCTGAAGCTAAAATATCTAAATATGGGGATTACCACAACTCCTGTGCAGTGTAAGAAACAGCTTTTCCACTCTATGAGCTGATTATACAAAAATGCGATTGCATCAATATTTTAAATTTTCTTGCTGGATAGCTGATATGAGTACTTACAAAAGTTGAGTGAAGTTATAATCAGTCATAGAAATATTTGGTTCTGGAATTAAATTTAATTTAGTGGAAGAAAAAAAAAAAAAGTTCACAAAAGGTAAAATATGGAAAATAAAGTTTCATGTCCCTTGTTTGGAACAGGTAGGCAAACTCTGTGATGGAAGTCTGTGTACAGGAGATTGATTAAAGGAAGTGTTCAGAATTAACATTTGTGAAAGGAAGGGGAGTAAACAGGGTTTGGCAAAGGGAGAAGTGGAATTGTGATGTAGTTCAATGGGATCCTATGGGGAGTTCTGAAGATGGTATGACCTTTTAGAGCTTTTCAGTATTGGGTTAAGAGGGTCTGACCTTGGAGATCCTGGGTGGCTCAGTCAGTTAAGCGTCTGCCTTCGGCTCAGGTCATGATCCCCGAGTCCCAGGATCGAGCCCCTCATCGAGCCCCGCATCAGGCTCCCTGCAGCAGGGAGTCTGCTTCTCTCTCTGCCCCTCATTCCGCTTGTGCTCACTCTCTCTCTTTTCTCTCTCTCTCAAATAAATAAATAAAATCTTAAAAAAAAAAAAAGAGGGTTTGATCTTTACACTCCAACTTCAAACAGTCTTTGGAGGCAGAAGATCTATAGTAGGGAGCTTGACCTTGAGCAAGGAACCTCACTTCAGATCTAGAGTCAGTCCCCAAAGAAGTTGTCAGCCAGCAGAACTTCCAGGAGCTGGGATAACACCTCTTCCTTCTGGAAAGTGGATCTTAGCAATGTATCCTACCATTTACCATGTTTCATATTCTATTTCCAATATGTAACCTTTAAATTTTGTACATTTAATTCCAAGTGCTATTTTGTCTATGGTTTTAGTCTTTGAATCATCTGCTTATTCTTTCAGAAGTTTAACTCAATAACATATCTTCCTCTTTTTCATTTCTCATACCACTTTATCATGTTACCAGCCTACCTGCCCTTAGAGCCTGAAATATAAAGTTGAAATTCAGCCTGATATACCATATGTTTTAAGCTACTAATTCCATCCACTTCAGCTTCACGACCTGTGGCTTCCCACAATATCCTACCTGTTATGCCCACAGAGTTACTTACAGATCACCAAACATGCTTTGTCTCACCTTCCCGTCTTTTAACATGCTGGTTTTTCTGACTGATCACTCTTTCCCCTTTCCGTATCTAATTAAATTTTACATGTATTTTAAGGTTCTGCTCATGTATTACATAATCTACTATGCTATTGCTGATCATCACATGCCATACTTCTGCCTGTTATTTTAATATACACCTGTAGTGTTGTTTATATTATTTCATGTAATAATTATTGTTTTACTTGTTTGACCTTTTCTCAAGACTGTGAGTTCTTTGTATAAAATGATCATTTATTTTATGTTTTTTGTCTCAAACATATAGCAAGATGTCTGGCCCCCAAAAGACTTGTAGACACACAGTGAATACATGGTAAATAAATTTTTGAACATACCCCCAAAAGCACAAACTTTACAAGGACAAAGAGAAAGACAGGCTTTCCCTGACTAGCTTTTCACTAGATATAATTGCTCAACCAATAGGAATGGTTAATAATATTGATGAAAATGATAATGGCTTGAAGATTTCATGATCCCTGCTAGCTCTAAAGTTCAATAATTCGATACTTTTATATGTCAGTAGGCTTACAGAGACAAAAAAAAAAAAAAAAGGAAAACTAGAAAACGTTGCCTCCCCCCACCCTGCCTTTTTATTTAGTTTGATTCTTCTCCCGGTAGCGACTCGGAAACTGGCTTGTAATTCTAATGCCCGTGAGCACGGGATGCTGATAATATAAGAACTGACAGTACCTTTTTTTCGTCCTCGCTATTTTTTATTTTATGTCCAGGTAGACATAAACTCTAACTTCTTGGGCGCCTGGTGACTCAGATGGTTAGGCGTCTGCCTTCAGCTCAGGTCATGATCCCAGGGTCCTGGGACTGAGTCCCGCATCGGGCTCCCTGCTCAGCGGGGAGTCCGCTTCTCCCTCTCACCCTGCCTCTCCCCCTGCTTGTGCTCCCTCTCTCTTTCAAATGAATACATAAAATCTTTTTTAAAAAAATGTGAATTTAAACTCTAACTTCTTGATACTTTCTGTAATATCTTGATAATAACCATAACATAAATATAGTTCATCCGTTCATTTAACAAATGTGAACTCAGAACCTACTTGGTTCTATACACTGCCAGAGATACTTGCTACAACAGTGGTCAAGACGGATCCACCTTTCTGAAAACTTACTGGAAGAAAAAGACAATACACAAGTCAATAAATATGTATTTGATGCATATTTAGCTTTTTGCTTTATAGGTGATAATTTAAAAATATATATATGGCAAGGGATCAAGAGTAATGGAGTACAACTACATATCAATCATCTACAACAAACCAAGTGATCTGCTAGGCACTCACTACTTTTTTATAACATAACAGATAACAAGAGGTAGTTTTTTAAAATTATTATTCTAGTAAGACCTCTGAGACTCAAATGTTAAACTAAGTACATGATAATCTAGTAGTGGAGGTTGCAATCAAAAACATGTATTCTTTTTTTTTTTTTTAAAGATTTCATTTATTTATTTGACAGAGAATGACACAGCAAGAGAGGGAACACAAGCAGGGGGAGGGGAAGAGGGAGAAGCAGACCCCCCGCTGAGCAGGGAGCCCAATGCGGGGCTCAATCCCAGGACCCTGGGATCATGACCTGAGCCGAAGGCAGATGCTTAACGACTGAGCCACCCAGGCACCCCAAAAACATGTATTCTCAGAGAAAAAACAAGGACACTTCAAAAGACCCTAAAACTGTTGCAATTCAGCTTTCACATGGATTTTTAGTCCATTCTGCTATTCCCTTCAAGGTCAGCTCAGAACCTCCAATAGCACCAATGTATTCACACAGGAGTGTAGGTATAAAGGGAGCAAGAGGCAAACTTTCTCAGAAGCAACAGCTAAAGTAAGCCTCTGGACAGTAAGCAAGTCACCTAGTACAAAAGGATGTAAAAAAAAAAAAAAAGGATGTCTTATATCACTACAAGATTTCAGTGAGGCAGCAAAAGTAAAATCATAAGAATTAAGAACAACAACAATGAAAAACAACCCCACCAAACTAAGCAAGTTTTAATTTCCATTTTTTCAATCTTTTCCAGGACAACTAAACAAATGCTTTGGACCTGTTTTAGGAAACACATGTTTATAAGCCAGGTTCTTTTTTTTCCCCCGTAATATATAAATATAGAGCTAGAAATAGAACAGATGCTCAAATGTTGTAGTGGTTTTATGAAAGCTAACAGGAAAGCATTAAACATATCTAAACTTGCCCGCAACTACTTTGCATTTATATAGCACTCAATATATTTGAAAAACATATTTTTACCATCACTGAAGTAAGCCACCCTGCAAACCTTCTCATTTTGCAAATGAATAATAAAATGTCACACAAAGGAGGTAGTATCACTGAATTTTAGATGGAGAAGAGACTTAAGGGTTTTATTCAGCTTAACGTTCTTATTTTATAGATGAGACAAATGAGTCCCTGAGTGGACAGTTGATTTGCTCAAGGTCACAGCACTTTTCAATGGCAGAATTTAACCTAAAAGCAGTGTGCCTTTTTATTGCTAGTCCAGAGCTTTTGTAGCTACCACTACGATTATATATATGTAGTACAGACTTTGTGCATCTACTGATTTACAAATGTTCAAAAGCCTAGCAAATAGGATGCGCTTAAAAAAAAATGTTGAATGAATAAATTCTAATCTTTTCTTTCTTCTCTTCATACATCTTTCCTAGGTCTGCCCATAGCTTCAGAGGGTATAGGCTTTTGCTCTGCATCTTTAAATCCTCTCCTTCATAGTTGATTGCAATGGAGTGGACCCCACATAAATAAAATTCTGAACAACCAGTATGAAGACTAACTCACAGAAACAACATTTTTCTATGTTAGTCATGATTGAGAATGAATGGAAAGGCAGGTGGGGCCAACTCCATTTGGTCCTTGCCAGTTTAAATAAAGGAGGTAACTATACGGAGTTAAAAATAAAACAGAGATAATATTTAACTAGGGTTACATGGCATTATAAATCTCATGCCACAGGACAAAGAGGGAACAGTTGATGAATCCAATAAAAACTCAATCATCAGTGTCTCCAATGATTTATGAATGAGGAAAAGGAGGCCAGGGACTTCAGATAAGGGAAAGTCTGGAGGACACCTTTCTAGTTATGCCTTTTCCTTTACCCATGTTGCCCTTGTAAGATAACTGTCCTAGTTCTCAGAAAATGAAGCCTAAGACAAAAGCTTATATGGCTATTTTGTTATTGCTGGGGAATATAATTTAAAAGAAACAGGAGTAGGGCACCTGGGTGGCTCCGTCTGTTAAGCCTCTGACTCTTGATTTGACTCTTGATAAAAGAAACAGGAGTGACAGAAAGGCAATTGAGGTGGGGACCATTGTTTCTTCAGCTCCTGGAACTATATTAAAAGCAGCTACATGACCAACTGACTTACCTCATCTGACAACTTTCTCCATAAGGGCTCTTGAAAATTTATATACCACTTTTCAGATGATTCTTGAAGTATAATAAAATCTTCACCTCCAACACAATAAATATATGCTCTATAAGAAGGATATTAACAGTTTCAAGCAACAACACACTCATCTGTCTACCGGACCCAGTGGTTCCTAGTCAAAGAACATCACATGAAACAAACCGAAATTATGTTTTGATAAACCCAAACTTTTTATCTTTATGCATATACAAAAGTTATAAGGATGAATAAATAGTATAAAATATTAAAAATAAAAATGTAAAATAAAAACTATATCCACCATAAAAAATGAACTTATAATAGACACTATTTCCAATGTGTAGTTGAAAGTGCCTGCTACAGGATGAGTAAGAACAACATAAGTTATACTAAGGTTACAAAAACAGATGGCAACACTCAAAGGAAATAAAAGTAGCAGCAGCTCAGACTCAACAAGGTGGAAAAGTTAAGCTCTGAACATAAGAAGTCGGGTGAAATTTGGATTAATGGACAATAAGGTTAAGGACATTCTTAGACTGAGATATTCATCTTATGTATAAATATATATCTAAATATAAGCACAAAGGGGTTAGCAATTTTGGTAATAAATCGGACACCTCAACTGCAGTGGACAGTTTTTCAGAAAGAGTGAGAGTTTGGAAGGCACAATGAGTATGTGTACTTTGTGTGTGTGTGTGTGTGTGTGTGTGTGTGCCTGTGTAGAAGAACAGTGCAAAATTCTGATTAAAAAATAGGCTTCAAACAAGAATCTTTAATTGTAAATCTGCCAAGATATCCTGAAGTTTCTTCCAAGTGCACCTGTGTCCTTCTGGGTGTAGGCTCCTATGTAACTCGTTTGTAGGAAATGAGGTTTCCAAGTTTTAACATATGGGAGGTGTTGGTACCTCTCCATTCCACTCTGCCTTGATTATTTGTCCTCACAGGGAGGGGACCCTTGATTTAAAAAAAAAAAAAAAGCCTCAATTTTCTAGAAAACTCACTGCCCTTTTTAGCTCATTTGAGGGCACAGACGAGCCATGGTACCAATTCCTGTCATATTATTTGTGAAGTAAAAGTATGCATTGAAAAGCAGCATGACTGAAACCATACAAAATACCATTTACCATTTACTAGTAAATATAGAGCTCTCATTAAGCATGATTTCAGAGGTGAAAGTGCAGGAAAAGCCCATGGCTAGAATGAAAGTGAGAGCAATTCTGTGCCTACACACACTGTAAGAGGCCATCTGTCCCCTTTGGGAAACACACAATGATTGCAAAGACTCAAAGTTACTATTATAATATTTATTATATCCTAGTTTGCAATAATTTTATTTGGCCTGCAGAAACAGAGTTATGGGCAGTTGTGCGCGCCATCAATAAAAACTTAATGAGAACAAAATTGATCTCATCAATTCCCTGTCACTGCCAAGCTTACTCTACCCCAAATCTGCTCTTTACTCAACTTCCTCGTTCTGGGCAGGCCAGTCATGATGTCTGTTTTGCTCATGGTCTTTATCTAAGGAAAACTGCCTAGTTGTGTTCCTTAGTGAGAGCGCAGCATAGGCAGATCTCCAGCTGATTTAACTCTTCCATCAACCACAGCACCTTGGACCCATGGTAGGCATTTAACTTAATGGCACTCTATTGTAAAATTGGACCAGATATTTGTCTCCCAATATCCATTATCATTTTCCCTTCTAGTAAACCAACCCTAATTTTTAACTAGGAACATGGCTAAGCAACTAAATGATTACGTTTCTTTTGCAGCTTAGAATTGTGACTAAATTCTGTCAGTAGGATGAATGAACAAGACATGCATGGAAATTCTTCTAGTTATGAAGGTTCTCCTTTTCCTTTTCTTTTCTGATGCCCAGAAAGTGAACATAATGGCTGAAGTGTCACAGCCATAACGTTACCGTGGAAATGGAAGCCACATTACAAAGGATACTGCTTTCCTAACACATCTTTCAGGCTTTACCACCTCCAAACTTCTTTAATGTGAAGAAAATAAACTTTTACTTTAGTTATTGATTTTTGAGGCTTTCCTATTCTCAAAAGGATTCTAAGAGATCATTTGCTGGTGGCCTGTGAAAAGCGATAGCAAGCATGAAGAAGTACAAAATAGGTCCATTATACACTTTCCCTTTGGAATTCAAGATGCAGATTTGGAGAGAAGATCATTGGTTTGTAGTAGGAACTACAAAAAAAAAAAAAAAAAAAAAAGCTGCACCAAGACATACAGTAACATTGCCCAAATGATAAGGCAGAGCCTTAAATATCAACACACTCCTTCCTGGTACAGCAGGGACCACGAGGAAATCTGACCTCTAGCACAGGGTTGGATTATCAATCATCTAGCCTTTAGGAACCTGGCAGTGTGACAGTTTCTGGAGTTCTGTTAGATTCCATACTCCTTTACCACCATGTACACTATTATTATAAATCCCTATTATAGGAACAATTCTTCAAGAATGAAGTTTCACACAGTTGTTTTCCTTTCATGGTCTTCTTAGAGTATTTATGACTGTATGTGCTTTCTCTGTCCCTTCCATATAATCATTTGCCAAAACCTAAGGCTCTAACTTCATAACATCTCCAGAAGGGATTTTTCCTTTTCTATTCCTGGTAAACCTTTAGGTAGATACTCATTCTCTGCTGTCTAGACAATTGTCATTGACTCTTTCTGGTTTTCTATTCCTCCTAAATAAAGGTCAGGTGATAGGCCTTATGGGCTAGGGAATGCTTCATCACCCCAGCTTGGTTTAACAATCCTATATACAAGTGATTACTTTCTTCTGTAATGTTGGACTACCCCATCTCTCAACAAAACAAATTCAAAAAGATTCCTCAAGACTTCCCATAAAATTAAATACAAAAGCTTTAGTCTGACATTCAGCATCTCTCTGGTCACCCACTCTAGACTTACTGTACCTGATGCCTCATCCCGTGGCCTCTCCTGTCTCTCTCTTTCCTCATGTTTATCCTACTTCCAAGAGCATCCTATTTCCTCTTCTCACTATGGCCAAAATTAAATCATCCTTCAAGTCCCACCTCAGGTATCTTGTCACTGGAGACTCCCTGCTTCCTCTCTCAATTAGATGTGATTTCACACTTGAAATCTGTAGTTTCTTATTTGTAACACTGGATAATTGTTTGTCATCCCAATCAACTATGCATTTTTTTCCCTTTTGGAGGACACGGTCTGGCTCCTAGTCTTTTCTCGGCTATACCTATATTGTTTGCAAATGTTACACGTATTCAATTGAACTGCATGTGTTCTTGCTGTCTTTATTAAAATCCTTTCCCTAGAACAAAGTAGTGAAGTCTCTCCTCTTAGTATTCTAACCAACAGGATTAAATTTATTACCACATCTTGTGTAGCCATGCAAAATACAAGGTTTATAAAGAGTGCATCTTTTTTTTAAAGATGTATTTATTTGAGAGAGAGAGCACGTGAGTTGGGGAGATGGAGAGATAGAATTTCAAGCAGACTCCCCATTGAGCACAGAGCCAGAAGTGAGGCTCGATCTCACGACTCATGAGATCATCACCTGAGTGAGCTGAAACCAAGAGTTGGATGCTTAAGCAACTGAGCCACCCAGGTGCCCCAGGAATACATCTTTTAAAGCTCAGCATTTATGAATGAAAATTATAGATCAAGTGAGGAAGGGATATATAAATTCAGTTATTTAAATTACATGGTGGCTTAAATGTTTTGAGGAAATTCAACTCCTCATCAAATCCTGAAATAGCCTAGACACATTTTTTTAAGATTTTTATTCATTTATTTGACAGAGAGAGACACAGCGAGAGAGGGAACACAGCAGGGGAGTGGGAGAGGGAGAAGCAGGCTTCCCGCTGAGTTGGATGTGGGCTGGATCCCAGGACCCTGGGATCATGACCCTAGCCAAAGGCAGATGCTTAACAACTGAGCCACCCAGGCACCCTAAACTAGACACATTCTTATTATTTGCAGATGTTCCCTCCCCCACCCACCCCCAAAGGAAATTAGGAAATTCCAGAAGCATACTGTGAATTAAAGAAAAACACTGGAACATTTGAACCACCAATTAACTCCTGCTAAAATTCTTCGTTGAGAATGGAAATGATCTAAGACTAGGCAAGAAGAAAGAATTTTGCCACCCTCATGGAGAAACATTCTAGTAATTTGATTAATACAGTAGAGTTTGTAGTTAGATAGGAGTTCAGATCCTGGCGGGTGCTGCTTTCTGTATATGTGACTGTGGACAAGTGGCTTCACCTCCTTAAAATGCTCAGGTTCTTCATATGTGAAATGGCCAGTACTTCTTTTTTCACTGGAGTGTGAGAATTAGGGAAGACAATGAATACAGAGAATTAATTTCACCATGCAGGGCACATAGTTGCTGCTCTACAAATTAATGTCATGTTATTAGTTGTATGTGTGTACCCTTGCCTTTAAGACTCAGACTAACTTAAAGAAGAGCCATGACATATTATCATGATTAGAAATAAAATGACAAGTGCCCCTCATCTTCATTTCTAGGTAAGGCATTGTTTCAGCCTTTTCCCAAACATTCTGCCAGTATTAATGCACCCTAAAATATAAGTGATTTCCAGAAGGAAACCAAATCACAGTCAGCAATGTATTAGAGATCCAATGAGGTTATGTTGCTGATATAAGATTCCTTTAAACAATAAAAGACAATTTTCTAAACATACTTTGAATGTACCTCTGTTCAATGAATTTTCCTATTTAAAGTAACATCTTAGGTTCACATTAACAAAGCTCCTAGAGCTTACCCTGGACTTCCAGGTCCTTGTTATTGATAATTCCACCAAGTCTTGTATCAGAAGAGAAATTCCCCACTACTTAATGAACTCGCATGCTTATAGAAATAGGACCCTTTCTTGCAACTTTCAATAGAAACTTTTAACATATTTCCTCTGAATGAAGTAAATAATGATGAACTCAAAATTTTGGAAGGTCCTTAAAATACTCTTGGCACGACGATTTAACAGTATGAGTCAGAGCCCTTTCCATAGCTCTAAAGTGTCTATAATGTTACTGCACTCATAAGTGGGCAATTAGATATGTATTGTCAACCTGAATGAACATCAATCTTCCACTGCTTCTAAGTAATGGATGCTTTTTAATGTATTGTTATCTGCTAGTCACCCCCAGATGTATGAGGAGATTTTGTAAGTATTATGTATTTTGTGGTTCTTAAGGATGGAAAATGTGGGGAAAAGAAACTAAAATACTCTACTAGTCCTCCACTTGCAATGCTGCTACTCTTCTATTGTCAATGCAAACTAAGAGAAACAGGAAAAAAAGGAAAATAAATCAAAGTGAAAATGAGAGAAGCTATAGAATATATTCCCAGAGTTAAAAAAAAAAAAAAAAAAAAGGTACATCCCATATGTAAAAGTGACTGAATTATTTACTATTATTTGATGACTAAATAGTGAAAAGAACAGAGTGTGGGACATGAACAATTAGGTAGAAATGGTGCCTGGTGTAGGAAGGATCTGGAATAAGGACCTAAGCACAACATGCAACCCAGGCAATGTGCTCTGTGTCTCTCATCTGTATTTTCCTGTACATTTTGGCTTCATCCTCTTTCTTTCTAGAGACTATCCTCTTAAGCCCACATGGAAGAATACAGCTACCCTCAGTTCTAAAGTTCTCTAATTACATAAAGAGATGGAAACAATCTGTTTTCTTTCTCAATCTGTCCGTCAGTCTCTGCACTCATCCTTTCCTTGCATGCCTTTGCCTTTTATTGAAATCTCTCAGGTACTGAACTTCAAATGGCCTAGACTGAATCAGAGGTCTATTCATTGCCTGAAGAACAGTGGTAGCAAAGATGTGAATGCAGAGGACCACCTTTGCTGACAGTTGCCAAATGGCAAGGCTAGATGATCAAACCAATAGCATCTCCATCACAATCATGACCTCAGGTGCCATGCTATACCTGCTAAACCATAAGCAATACATCTGTCTCAAAGACCTAAGACCGACCTGGGAGCCAGACTATATATCAATAAGTTAAAATACCATTGAAAGATCCTAGAAAAATGACCAAGATATATACCTCCTTATTCTTCCCACCAACTAAAAAACACCCTGGGCATTATGTGAAACAAATATTAAGAAGACTATAAAAAGTGGAGGAAAAAGAGGTGAGCTGGAACATTGTGACCTAAGGGAAAAAAGATTGGGAGTGCATGGAGTTTTTGCCTCAAATATCCTATACTTAGAGCTGAAGAAGCCAGCAACCCAAAAATGCCAACAGTCACCAAAACCAAAAAGCCCAGCAAAAACATGCTCTCTCTAGCCAAGACCAGAAAAGAGGCAACCTAGCAAAAGAGAAAATGTTTGGACAATAACTGCTCTAATCCAGTCAAATACCACAAGAAAAAAAAATGATAGCCCACATTGACCTATGCCAGCAAAGGTTGACTGGACAGTTAGACTTTCATCCTATTAGGAAGTACCCAAAACACCCACTAGTATGGTGTCAGAGAAGACCAAATAGGGAGCCAGGACATTTATCACACGTAGGAAATATAGAATGCTTCCCTTAAATGTAAATAGTAATATAATATAAAACTTGGTAAAAAAAAAATCTTCAGCATTCAGGATAGGCAAAGAGTTTCCAGATTTGATACTAATAGTATGATACATAAAAGGAAAACAATTGATGAGTTGGACTTTATAAATATTTTAACAACTATTTCTCTGTAAAAATCCCATTAAGAGGATGAAAAGGCATGCAACAGACTGCAAGAAAATATTTGCAAATTATGTATACAAAAGCACTAGTATCTAGAATACTGAATTTTCAAAACAAAAAATATAGCCCAAAAATGGACAAAAGACAAGAGACATTTTACCTACAATGATACACAGATCGTAAATAACCACATGAGAAAATGGTCAACATTATTAGCAAATAGGGAAATACAAATGAAAAACATAATGGAATACCACCGTACACCTATCAGAATTGTTAAAACTTAAAAAAAAAAATGACAAACAAACCTAATGCTAGCCAGATGTAAAGCAAGTGGATCATTCATACATCTCTGGTGAGAATGTAAATGGTACAGCCATGTTGGAAAATGGTTTGGCAATTTATTAAAAAAAAAAAAAAAAAAACCTAAATATGCAACTAACATATGATCCAGCATTACACCCTTGGACATTCATCCCAGATAAAGGCTGTGATCACAGAAAAATCTCTGCACCAAAGTTTGGAGAAACTTTATTCTTAATAGCCCCAAACTGGCAACAATCAAGATGTTCAATAGGCGAATGGTTAAATAAACTGTGATAGACCTATGCGATGGAAGACTACTCAGTAATAAAAAGAAATACACAATCCATACATGTTTAACAACTTGGACACATTTCTAAAAAATTATGCTGGGTGAAAAAAGCAAATCTCAAAAGGTTACATATTATATGATTCCATTTACGTAACATTCCTGAAATGACAAAATTATAGAAATGGAAAATAGTATTTGCTGGGGGTTAAGGTAGGTGTGGCTATCAAAGGGCTACATGAGGGATCTTTGTGGTCACAAAATATTCTGAGTTTTGACTGAGTTTTGACTGAGTTTTGACTGTCAATATTTTGGTCTTGATATTACACTATAGTTTTTCAGGATGTTACCATTTTGGGAAAAACTAGGTAAATGGTACATAGTTAATGTAGTTACAATAATCTAGAGATTATTATAATATAATATATTATTACATATTATACGTTATAATATATAATAATAATCTCTAGATTATTATAACTGCATATGAATCTACAATTATTTTAAAATTAAATTTTTTAAAAATAAACACCAGTAAAATTACCATGGGCCATATAAGGAGCAAAACAATGATCAAATAAATGCAACAGAAATGCAAACAATGAATATGTGACCTAATGTAGACAGACTTTGTTCTTTAATGACCCACAAAAAGTAGAGAACTGCACAGAGTCCTGAATTAGTGACTTTAAAAAAAGAGAAGGAAAAATGAAATGCATTCCAGGTAGAGTAACACAATTGGCTGAAACATGGAAACAGGGATGCATGTGACTTGTGGTGTAGGGTACTGGATCCATGAGTGTCAATGACTGGCAGATTACATCATAAAATTAAGTAATTCAAAGTAGAGTTGATAGCTTATTTTTCTGCCAGGATTCACCAAATCAGGTGATAGCATTCCAGCACTACATATCACTTCCCTTTCAAAGTCTAATTAATCACTTATCAAATGAGTCCTTCAACAGCTCATTATTGGAATATGTCGTGAATCTCATAACCAGATAGAATCAAGTTATATGACATTACAATGTTTCTTTAGTTTATTGTTTCCAGTCACTGGCTGAGTTGTTAGCTTTTTAAACACGAAATAGTGAAAAAAAAAAAAACAAAACTTTTCAACTATTATAATTATCCCTTATGTCTAAATATTAAATGTAACTTCTCAAAGTGTTATCATTGATACTGTTTTATTTCACGTCCAAACAACAGTTTTATCAGAAAAGAATTCGTCATCAAGTTTTACAGGTGAGTGACAGATAAGGGCACTCAAAGAGGTTTAGTGAGTTTCTGAGGTCTCACAGCTAATGTCAGACTTGGGATGAAAACCATAATCTTATAAAGAAGACAGAGGAGGGACACCTGGGTGGCCCAGTCAGTTACTGCCTTTGGCTCAGGTCATGACTCCAGGGTCTTGGGATCGAGCCCAGGGAGCCTGTTTCTTCCTCTCCCTCTGCCGTTCCCCCAGCTTGTGTGTGCGCTCTCTCTCTTTTTCTCTCTCTGACAAACCAGTAAATGAAATCTTAAAAAAAAAAAAAAAAAAGACAGAGGAGTGAACTGGCATTTATTGACTATCTATCATGGGCCAGCCACTAGAACCCAATTTTGTCTCATTTTATCAAGGAAAAAGCCCAATGAGCTCGTGTTCTCATCTACTTATACATATAGAATTTGAGGATCAGGGGGACAAATCAATTTACCAAAAGTAACACTTCTAACATGAGAGCTGCTATTGGAATTTACATTTTCTGACTGCCAGTTCTACACACATCGTTCCCATCTCTAACTGTAAATAGTACCATTATTTTACATGTATTAAACATATGATATGTGGAAGGAATTGGTCTAGGTGGTTTTTTTAAATTGAAGTATAATTAACATAAAATATCTGATTAGTTTCAGGTGTACATCCTAGTGATTCAATATTTTTATACATTATGAAATGATCCTTGCAATAAGTCTAGTTACCATCTGTCACTATGCCAAGTTATTAAAATAGTATTGACTATTCCCTATGCTGTACATTACATTCCCATGACTTATGTTATAACTGAAAGTTTGTACCTTTTAATTCTCTTCACCTAGGTTGCTCACACCCAACCCCTCCCCTCTGTTAACCATTTCTTTCATTGGTCTGTTTTGTCTGTTCTTTTGTTTAGATTCCACAGAAGTGAAATCATATGGTATGTCTTTCTCTGACTTATTTTACTTAGCATAATATCCTTCAGCTCCAACCATGTTGTCACAAATGGCAAGATTCCATTTTTTATGGTTAATATTCCATCGTAGACAAATACCACATCTTTATCCATTCATCTATTAGTGGACACTTAAGTTACTTCCATATCTTGGCTATTGTAAATAATGCTGCAATGAACAAAGGGGTGCATATATTTCCTCAAATTGGTGTTTTTGTTTTCTTCAGGTATATACCCAGAAGTGAAATTCCTGGGTCATGTGGCAGTTTTGGTCCAATTCATGTATCTATCTGTAGGTCTTCTTTGGGAAAATGTTCAAGCCCTTTGTCCATTTCTTTTTTTTTTTTCATTTGAGAGAGAGAGAATGCACACAAAGGGAGAAGGAGAGGGAGAAGCAGATTCCCTGCTGAGCAGGGAGCCCAACTCAAAGCTCAATCCCAGGACCCTGGGATCATTACCCTACGCAAGGCAGATACCTAACCAACTGAGTCACCCAGGCACCACCCCCTCCCTGCCACCTTTGTCCATTTTTTCTTTTTTTAAGATTTTATTTATTTGACAGAGAGAGTCACAGTGAGAGAGGGAACACAAGCAGAGGGGGTGGGAGAGGGAGAAGCAAGCTCTCTGCTGAGCAGGGAGCCCGATGCGGAGCTTGATCCCAGGACCCTGGGATCATGACCTGAGCTGAAGGCAGACGCTTAACGACTGAGCCACCCAGGCGCCCCACTTTGTCCATTTTTAATTGTTTTTGCTATTAAGTTGTATATGTTCTTTAAATACTTTGGTTATTAACCCCTTATCAGACATACAATTTGCAAGTATCTTCTCCCATTCAGTAGGTTGACTTTTTGTGTTGATTTCCCTATGCTGTGCAAAAGCTTTTTTAGTTTGATGTAATCTTATTCATCTCTTTTAGCTTTTGTTGCCCTTATCTAAGAAAATTGATCCAAAGAAATATTGCTAAGACCAGTGTCAAAGAGCTTACCACCTATGTTTTTTTCCAGAAGTTTTATGGTTTCAGGTCTTACATTCAAGTCTTTAATCTATTTTTTAATTTATTTTGTATATGGTATAAGATGGTGGTCCAGTTTCATTCATTTGCATTTAGCTGTCCAGTTTTCCCAACACCATTTATTGAAAAACTATCCTTTTCCCATTGTATATTCTTGCCTCCTTTGTCATAGATTAACTGACTATATATGTATGGGATTATTTCTGGGCTCTCCATCCTGTTTCCTTGATTTATAGGTCTGTTTTCATGCCAGTACCATACTGTTTTAAGTGATTTTTAATGACTATTGTTTTGTTACCTGCGAAGAATCTTTGTCCTAAGATAATAGGAATGAATGCACCTCCCCATTTCAATCAGAAGACTCCCCCAACATTTCTTCTTTTTAACTGGAGCTGGGAGAGAAAAGCCTCTTCTTCATCGATCATGAAACTATAAGGATATGAGCCTGGGATTAGGCAGCCAGCTTTCCTATATCATGGAGAATTTTGTCTCATACAACAAAGATAAACTTGAGAGAAAACAGATTTAGAGGAAACATTTTTGTTTTAAAAACCCTGTTCCCAAAGATCCCTAAAGCTCTGTAGCCAGATAGACTATCTAGGCTGCAGTTTTGATAGGTTAAACACTTAGAATGCTTCTTTTTTTGTTTTGTTTTGTTTTATTTTAGCAGTTTGTAAGTTTTTCTTTCACTTGAAGATAACTTTACCAATAAAGTATAATAAACATATTGTTTGATTCAAACCTAAAGCCAAACATAAGATAATTCATTCGTTCATTCATTATTATGGAAGTCTTACGCACCAGATACTGCTCTAGGTCCTGACAGAACAGTGAAACACATCAGGCCAAGTGCCTTGCCCTTGCCCTCATTATAAGGTGAAGAAATTAAGGCACAGAGAATTTAAGTGTCTTACCCAAAAGTTTGGCTTTAGTTAATGGCAAAACAAGAAGCAGAAACCAGGTTTGTCTGAGGTTCAGAGTTCATGTTCTCATTGTTTGAGAATCATAGTGAGACCAGTTTCTCCCTTCCATTTGATCTCCATTTGAACCTAAATCTTCATTAAATTTTATTCATGGCTACTTAAAAGAGGAATATTACATGGGTTGGGAAAAGTATCTAGTCCTAAAACATCAACTGAATGCTTTCTTCTTTGCTAAGTCTAGGATAGATGGAGTTAAGAGAAAAATTGATCCTCAGGGAAGTCACTCTGAGGACATTATCCATTTTAAAGTTTGTATCTTATAGGACTGTATTATCTCAGGTTGATATATATCTAACATATATTTCAGATCCTTTTCTCAAGTTTAGAAAACTAGCCTTGCTGAGAGAGATCTTGGTATATTCCATTTGGCAGCCAAACTTCCAGACTTTTCATTATTTTTAAAACAATTTTTAAAAGATTTTAATGAGGGGCCCCTGGGTGGCTCAGTCATTAAGCGTCTGCCTTCGGCTCAGGTCATGATCCCAGGGTCCTGGGATCGAGCCCTGCATCGGGCTCCCTGCTCGATGGGAAGCCTGCTTCTCCCTCTCCCACTCCCCCTGCTTGTGTTCCCTCTCTCACTGTGTCTCTCTCTGTCAAATAAATAAATAAAATCTTTAAAAAAAAAAGATTTTAATGATTTATTTGAGAGGGAGAGGGAGAGAGAAAGAGAGAAAGAAAGCTCAGAGCAAGGGGAGGGAGAAACAGACTCCCCACTGAGCAGGGAGCCCAACGAGGGGCTGGATCCCAGGATGCTGGGATCAGGACCTGAGCCAAATGCAGACGCCGAAGAGATGAAGTTCGGTAAAAAAGGGAACTTGAAACGTTTTGTGAATACAAGGTGGTATAAAAAGGACATGGTTATCAGCCATCTTCTGAAAGTGTGGAACCAAGAAGAGAGATGCATCATCAAATGCAGAATTAGAAGAGAGAAGAGAAAGATAATCTTGGAAAGATGGACAGATGGAACTGGTCAGTGAAAACTATTACCAGAGGGGTTTCCAAAAGCTTATTATGGATTGGTAGTACCTAGTACTCCAAATTAAGGTTTAGTGCATGTCTGTACCATAATTCTCTCTTCAGAGATTTTCATTTCTGGGAGTGAAGTAGAGTGATTATCCTATAACAACTCTTACTAGAAAAATCATAAAAATTCAGGATAAAATATAGTAAATATATTTCTAAGTTTGTAGTTGTATTTTCAAGAAAGCAAAGGAAATCTTCAGGGCCTAAAATCAAAGAAGAGGCTATAGCACAGAGCAAGAGTACATTAAGTAGCCTAAACCTGTGTGGCAATCTTAGTGACCAAATAGCTTCAGGTTTACTGGCTATATAGAGATAATGAGTCAGGGCCTTAGACTTCTATAAAGCAGATTTGGAACTGATACCCTTCATATAGCCTCATCCTTGAAGGTCTCAATGACAAGGTTAAACAAAACACAATTCTACTAAGAGAAAAAGACAACTGACCCTTAAAACCAAGTAGAAAAAAATATTTCCCCTAAAAAATATTAAATATTTTATTTAGTCACCAGTGTTGAATTTACATTCCCTGCAAATTCTATAAAAATTGCTATGGTGGTTTTAAATATGTACACAAATTATTGGGTACTTGGTACTTCAGAAGGTGGAGTTAATCCCCTTCCCTTGCACATGGGCTGGACTTAATGACTCATTCATAACAAATAGAATATGGCAAAAGGGCAATGTGTGGCTTCTCAGAATACACCATGAGATGCATTGCAGCCTCCTCCTTGTTCTCTTTTGAGTCATTCACTGTGGGGGAATCTGCCATGTTGTATAGACACAAACTGTCTTATGAGGAGGTTCCTATGAAAACAAAGAGAAACATCCTGCCAATAGCAAGCAAGAATTGGAGGCCTTCTGCCAACAGCCTATGAATGAGCCACCTTGAAAGGGGATCCTGTAGCCTTACTCATGTCTTCAGATGACTGAATTGTGACCAGTATTTCGACTGTAACTTCATGAGAGATCCTGAATCAGAATCACCTGGCTAAACCCCTCCTGAAATCCTGACCCACAGCAGGTATCTCAGAATGTTACAATAAGGGGCGCCTGGGTGGCTCAGTCGTTAAGCGTCTGCCTTCGGCTCAGGTCATGATCCCAGGGTCCTGGGATCGAGTCCCGCATCGGGCTCCCTGCTCTGCGGAAGCCTGCTTCTCCCTCTCCCACTCCCCCTGCTTGTGTTCCTGCTCTCGCTATGTCTCTCTCTGTCAAAAAAATAAATAAAATCTTTAAAAAAAAAAAAAAAAAGAATGTTACAATAAATATTTATCATTTTAAGCCTCTAAGATCGAAGGTAATTTGGCACTGAGAAAAAGAAAATGCAGTCTCATGAAGAATTTAACTGAAAACCTGAGGCTAGGTTGATAGTATACCTTTGGGTTCTGGCAGAAGCCAGTCCAAAGCCTGTGTGGAAAGACAAATGTTTAGGACAGACTTTACATTTACAAAATTCCCACAGTTAAAGTCATGAGGAACATAAACTCACAAACCAAATTTTAAAAAGAAAATATCTGAGGTAGAAAAACCAATCAACATAAGGAGTAACAAACAATAGGATACAGAAAATTTAAACAATTTTTTATCAAGTTGATCTGTGTGTGTGTGTGTGTGTGTGTGTGTGTGTGTGTATACGTATACATATATATATATATATATATCTCCCAAATTTAGAGTATTTATTCTTAACTATGCCAAGAAAAATTTTAACAATGTATAAATTAATAGATCAAAAGGAGATTTCAGTAGACTTTAAAGAGTTTGTACTCTTTAGGTCATGTTTTTTAACCATGATTTAATTATTTTAGAACTCAATATTAAGGTCATACCTAAAATAATTTTTTTTGAGATTATGAACACCCTTCTAAATATATCGTAAGTCAAAAAAAGAATTCACATTAAAATATTTAACACTAAATACAATTAAAATACTATTAAAATACTCAAATACTTTTGGGTGTGTCAAAAATGGTGATTATAGTTAAATTTATACATGTGAATATTTATATTTGAAAAAAGACTAAATATTGACAAACTAAACTTTTAAGTTAAATAAGTAAAAGAATAAACCAATAATGTAGAAGAAATCAAATAGATAAATTTTAATAAAAATTACTAATCAAAATGGATTTATGAAGGTAATATATTTTAACATTAGAAACTCTAAGAAAAATCATTGTTTTCAATATAGTTACATAAATATTTAAATAAAATCCAACATACAGTATCCACTCTAAGTAGGCTGGTGATCAGCCCAGAAACAACTAGAGAAGTCATAAAATACGACTCTTCTATTGAAGAGCATCAGAGAGCTGCTAAAATACTAAGTTGAAATACTAAGAGCTAAGTTTCCAGAGAGGGAAATAGAGGTCAACTGATCTCCTGAGGATGACTTTCCCCTCTGGGTATGTGCTGATTCTTCCTGGGACAGGAGGCTAAGAATCCAGGCTTTACCTGGGCAAAAAGTAAGCTGGTGAAAGACTATTCAACAGAGTTTTTGGTGAAAATATCAGAGAATTGATTGTCTTCTCATAGACCCAGTTATGACATTTGCTTAATTCTCATGATTCCTGAAATAAAAAGCTAGAAACTTTTTTTAAAAGATTTATTTATTTATTTGAGGGGGAGAAAGAGAGTGTGTGAGAATGTGCTGGTGTGAGCAGAGGGAGGGGCAGAGGGAGAGGGACAAGCAGACTTCCAGAAGAGCAGGGAGCCCAACATGGGGCTCTAAGCTGGGCTCCATGCTGGGCTCCATCCCAGGACCCTGAGATCACGACCTGAGCTGAAATCAAGAGTTGGATGCTCAACAGACTGAGCCACCCAGACACCCATAAAAACTTCTTAAAAGCAGAGCAGTGTTTTGGCTGTCCACAGAGAAGTTATCCAAAGTGATAAGTGATTATAACAAGGTCACTGAATAAAGGTAAAAACAGAAAAGTCTATTGCATTTATTGTATCAACAAACAGAAAATTTTGAAAAACAAAGATATGATTTAAAATAGCATCCTAGGGACGCCTGGGTGGTTCAGTCGGTTAAGCGGCTGCCTTTGGCCCAGGTCATGATCCCAGAGTCCTGGGATCGAGTCCCACATCGGGCTCCTTGCTCAGTAGGGAACCTGCTTCTCCCTCTCTCTCCCTCTGCTTGTACTCTCTCTGTCAAATAAATAAAATCTTTTAAAAAATAAATAAATAAATAAAATAAATAAAAATAAATAAAATAGCATCCTAAAGCATCAAATAACTATGAATAAATCTTATAAAAATAAGACTACACTGAATATAAAATTTTATTGAAGAAATGTATATAAGATCTAAATATATCAAGTATTACAAATATGTCAGTTTTCCAAATTTAATGCAACCCAAATGAAAATCCTAGAAATTTTTGGAAATTGATAAACTCATTCTAAAATAGTTCTAATCATGGGCGCCTGGGTGGCTCAGATGGTTAAGCGTTTGCCTTCGGCTCAGGTCATGATCCCAGAGTCCTGGGATCGAGTCCCACATTGGGCTCCCTGCTCAGCGGGGAGCCTGCTTCTCCCTCTGCCTCTCTCTCTCTCTCTCTCTCTGTCTCTTATGAATAAATAAAATCTTTAAAAAATAATAATAAAAAAATAAAATAGTTCTAATCATTCAAAAAAGGCCAAGATAAGCCAAGGCAATCTTGAAGTAAAATAAGGTGCAGAACTACCAGATACCAATAGCTATTAAAAAGAGAAGGAATTGGGGTGCCTGGCTGGCTCAGATGGTAGAGCATGCAACTCTTGATCTCTGGGTTGTGAGTTTGAGCCCCACACTGGGTGTAGAGATTACTTAAAACAAAATCTTAAAAAGAAAAAAAAGAAGGAATTAAGACAACATGGTATCAACACAAGAATAGACAAATGGAACAGAAAAGGTTCAGAAAAAGAACCAACACCTGACTTTTGATACTGCTGTGCAGTGTATCTTTAAGAACTAATAGCGGGCTAACTGGATACCAACATAGGAAAAAAAACAACATGAAAGAAACTCTACTTCATACCTATGAGAAGCAGAAAATGCCCCCCTGCACCTCACCTCCCCCCCCACCCCCCCACTGAAGCTCATGTCCTACACCCTGGAAACTGAGTATATCACCTGGTAAAGGGGAATTAGGTTGTGGATGAAATTAAGGTTGCTAATTAGCTAACCTTAAAATAGATAAATTATCCTGTGGAATCTGAGTGAACTTATGTAATCACAAAGTTTTTTAAAAGTGGAAGGAGAGAGAGAAGTCAGAGTGATATAATATGAGGAACACTCAAGATGCCTTTGTTGGCTTTGAAGATGGAAGGGGGTCATGAGCCAATAAGTGAAGACAGACTTTAGAAGCATGGGGAAAAAAAGGGAAACATTCTCCCCTTCAGCCTCCAGAAAGGCAGGCAGCCCCAATGGCACCTTGTTTATAGTCTAGGGAGACAGGAGTCTGACTTCTGACCTACAGAACTGTAAGATAATAAATTTGATAACTTAGTCACTAAATTTGTGGCCATTTGTTACATCAGTCACAGAAAACTAATACAAAGCCACAAACAAAAATCAATAGTAGAGGAATTGTAAATCTAAACCTAAATGTCAAAGGTAGAACATAGGAAAAAACAAAACAAAACAACTAACTTTTAGAATACAAAATAGAATATCTTCAAAATCTGGATGTAGGCAAAAGTTTCTTAAAATTAGAAAAGCACTGATTAATAGAGAAACATAATAAATGGTCACTGTTTTAAATGCCATTAAAAATAAAAGGTGGGGCACCTGGGTGGCTCAGTCGGTTAAGCGACTGCCTTCGGCTCAGGTCATGATCCCAGGGTCCTGGGATCGAGTCCCGCATCGGGCTCCCTGCTCTGCGGGGAGCCTGCTTCTCCCTCTCCCACTCCCCCTGCTTGTGTTCCCTCTCTCGCTGTGTCTCTCTCTGTCAAATAAATAAATAAAATCTTTAAAAATAAATAAATAAATAAATAAATAAATAAAAGGTGAACCATAGATTGAATGAAGATAATTTGTGGTATATATAGTCTAAGCACTTAACATAGAATATATAATGATCTTCTACATTAAAAAGATACAAACAACCCCACAGAAAAATGGTTAAAATATTTTTAATTTTTATTGAGGTAAGATTGACATAAAAAAAACCTATACATATTTAATATACACACTTTGATAAATTTCAAGTATACACCTGTGAAACTGTCACTATGCAATGCCTTACTTATCCTCTCCAGAAGTTTCTTCTTTCCTTTTATAAGAATATTTAACATAAGTTCTTTTTAGCAAATTTCAGTATACAGCACACTATTATTAATTATATACACTATGGTGTATAGCAGATCTCTAGGACTTACTCATATTACATAAGTGAAACTATGGACCCTTTGACCAAAACTTCCCTGATTTTCTTTTCCCTCAGCCCCTGGTAACCACCACTCTCCTCTCTGCTTCTATGAACTCAACTATTTTAGATTCCTACATAAGTAGAATCCTATAGAATTTATTCTGTGTCTGGCTTATTTCACTAAGCATAATGTCTTCTAAGTTCACCCATGTTGTAGCAAATAGCAAGATTTCCTCCTTTGTAAAGGCTGATTAGTATTTCCCTATATGTATATACCACATTATCCATTCATCTGTTGATGGACATTTAGGTTGCTTCCATGTCTTTGCTAACATAAATAATGCTGCAATGAACATAGGAGTGCAGGTATTTCTTCAAGCTCCTCTTCAAGATTTCATTTTTGGTATATACTCAGAGATGGACTTACTGGAAAAATTTTATATGCGCTTTTTAAATTTTTTTGAGGAGCCTCCATACTGTTTTCCATAGTGGTTATATTAATTTACATTCTAAAACACTTTACAGATGACAAATTTGTCAATAACCATTAGTCATCTCAGAAAAGTGCAAATTAAAACCACAGTTCAAGATGACTCAGGGTCATCAGAATGACTAAACTGAATGACTGATATTCACTTTTGTGAAAACATACAGCTGATGGATGTGTAATTTGGTACAACCACGTTGGGAAACTACTTGGCAATATCCATTAATGCTGAACATGTGCAAGTTTTGTGTTTCAACAATTCCATTCGCAGGTATGTATCCAATGGAAGTGCATGCATGTGTTCTCCACAATACTGTTGCACAAGTATTCAGAGCTATGCGATTTATAATATGCAAAAACTGGAAAAACAAATTTCCATCAGCAAAGAAATGCATAAATGGTATTTGACATTTTGAATACTATCTATCAGTGACATTGAAAGAACTTCAACTACACATAACAACATGGATATCACAAATGTAATCTGAGCAAGGAGGCCTAAAGCAAGAGTATCCCTGGTGTGTTCCCATTCATTTAAAGTTTAAAATCATCACAACCTTTTAAAGTCAGTCACTACTGATCTATGATTTTACAAAGCGATAGTTGTCACCATTTTTGGGTGGGAGAGAAAGGGAAGACAAAGTGACCGGCAGAGAGTACAAAAGGGTTTTTTGTGGGTGCTATTAATATTCTATTTCTTGATCTAGGTAATAATTACATGAATGTAGTCACTTTCCTACATGCATTTTGTAATCTAATGAAGAAGTCCTGAAATACATTTTAAATCAACTCAATTTCACAATATTCTTAGTAGACAAAAAGAAAACTATCTTATCTTGTTAAAAATATTTAACAAAAACTGTGCAAACTCCAAACTCAAAACTTTCACTTTGAGATTAGGAACAAAGAGAGAAATCCTGGTATCACCAATCCTACTCAATACTGAACCAAAGACATAACCAAGGCAGCTATATAAGGACAAAATATATAAGGTTTAAGAAAAAAGGCATAACTGTCAGTATTTGGAGAATTTATGATGGAGCCTAAATAGAAAAATTAGGAAGATAAATAGAAAATTGTTAGAAGTAATGAATTCTTCAAGTTGCTAGATTTAAAATCAACATAAAGGGGTGCCTGGGTGGCTCAGTTGGTTAAGAGTCTGCCTTCGGCTCAGGTCATGATCCCAGGGTCCTGGGATCTAGCCCCCACATTGGGCTCCCTGCTCAGTGGGGAGTCTGCTTCTCCCCCGACTCGTCCTCTCCCCTCACTTTTATAGAGGAATAATGGCCCATTAAACTTTAAGATAGTTCTGAAGAAAAAACAAAGTCAGTGGTTTATGTTTCCAAATATCAAGAATTACTCTAGGGCGCCTGGGTGGCTCAGTCAGTTAGGCATCTGCCTTTGGCTCCAGTCATGGTACCAGGGTCCTGGAATCGAGTCCCACATTAGGCTCCCTGCTCAGCGGGGAGTCTGCTTCTCCCTCTCCCCCTCAGCTTGTGCTCTCTCTCTCAAATAAATAAAATCTTAAAAAAAAAAAAAAAAAAGAATTACTCTAAAGCTATATGAACTGAGAATACTTGTCTCTGACATAGAGATATCAATACAGCAGGGAGTTCAGAAAAATATTCACATATATATGAATATAGTATATGGGGGGTATTATATATTGTAGAGATGATATATATCATTGGAAAATAAGTAAGTCTATAAAAACATTCAATAAATGGTCTTCAGAAATTCACTTACCTATATTGTAAAAATAATGTTACCCTTTTAGGCATCACATATTAACATCATTTACATGGATAAACTGTATCAACATCATGATTAAACTGAGAAAATAATTAAAACAGCCTGCAAAAATACTTGCCATATAATATTCCATTTATACAAAACCTGATACCTACAAAATAATTGTATAGAGATGCACACGTAAACAGCAAAATTATAAAGAGATGGCAACGGACAGAAAGGTATGTGGCTGCTGGGGAGGGTAGCTGACTTAGTCCTTAATTGCCTAGTCTGTCACCATATATAGAAATTAGATTGGACATATATTTGGAAAGATTGGTTAAGTTTAGGAAGAACATAGGTTTTAGGATTATTCACAGAACTCATTCTATTATCCTAATATCTCAGTAAGTCCCAACTCTTAAAAGCTTCTGTACTGTCTTCCATTATTTTTGATTGTTTACCCAATATTAATTTCTACATTCTTTATGCAAAAAAGAATTTTTTTGTTTTTTTGTTTTTTTCAATCCACTCTTTCCTCTAGAATACAGTGGTAATGCTTAGCTAATCAAGAGATTCTGATTCATCCTTCTAGGGTTCAGAGTAGGAAGGAGCATGTGATAAGATTCTGTCAGTGAGATAGAAGACGATCTTTCCTAAGAGCTAATTAAGAGACTCTGTATCTGGTGTGCAGTTTCATTTTAAGGAGTGCTTGAAAATTTAGTTCTAACTATTTCACTATGAGGAGGATTTAGCCAGCATGGGGTTCATACCAGAGTAGGATATTAGAAATAAAAATAAATAAAAATGTTTAGTGATATTCTTAAGCTGCTCAGTTAATCAACCCTGGAACCACACTGCCTTTGAACTTGGGTTATATTAGATATCCTTATTATAGCCATTTTGGCATGAGTTTTGTATTACTTACATCAGAAGTTATATACTGTCAGAGTAAATGAAATACACTGGATAGCAACCAAGATGGCCTTAAGGTTCTCTCTAGCTTGACTAAACTTTAGATGGGTTTTCCTCACTATAGACCACAGACCTCCTTTTCTTTATTGAATTTAGAAAACTTATAAATTCCTTCTCTGCCCCTTTGCAATATAAATCTTCTCCCAGCCCCTTGCCAGTTTTACAACCCAGGAATGTCTATCTCAAGGACCTAGGAGCCATCCTTTGTAATGTAATCATCGAAAAAGGTAACACCCCTATTTCCCAGTCTCTGTAGGAGTGCAGAAACCAAAGTGGACAAGAGCTATTTAGCAGATACAGATGATTTAATCACCTTTATCCAAATCCTCATTAATATCCTAGTTTTCCGCTAGCTGTTTCCTGGGTTTAATAACTATCTCACCTTTTGTTCAAGGGAGGAATTTAATCTCTCCTAATGCAATAAAGTCTTGAATAAAGTCTTGCCTATAGAACTTGTCTGGTGGTGTTTCTGAGGATGCAATGCAGTAGGAAAAAAAAAGCTAAATTGCTTTCAGATTCAGAAGTCAGCAACCAGATTTAAAATATAGCTGCAAATAAAAAGGTTTCAAAATGTATTTATTGTTTCCAATATCAGATGCTCTATTAGATAGAATAGAGAATATCAAGAATAAATAATTGTCCTCAAGAAACTTATAACTTATGTGGGGAGGGGGGTGATGGAAGTTAAGGCAAGCAAATAATACTAAGAATGAATTGATCTTAGACCCTAAAAGTTAAATAAGAAAGAGATGGGGACACAGAAGGAGGGATCATATCTCACTAGAATTTGAAGGGCTTCCTCTAAAAGATAAAGCTTCCTTTAAAAGGACATTTGAAATGCTCTATACTATAAAGCCATGGGGGAAGGGACAGGGAGCGCCCGAGATGTATGCAACCCTGTATGAGAGCCTTAGAGGGGACTAAAACACCTGTGCAGTCAGGGAACAAGACACGGGAGTTCTCAGCAGGATTGTATGTTTCAGCTATTTGACTTTGAGCAAGTCCTTTTTATCTTGAAGCCTCAGTTTCTGTTTCTCTAAAACAAGGGATTTAGACTGGCTAATTATAAAAATACCTTTCAGCTAAAAAAAAAATACACTATTTTATAATACATGCATAGTTCAGTTAGGTAAGAAATCATCATCTTTTAATACTTGCTTTAACTCATTTGACCTATTACATAATTTACAAACATGTATTCATCAAATAGGACAACTTTTGAAAGAAACAACAACAAAAAAGACTTTTGTAATCTAATAGCAAAGTGGTACCACATTGGCTTCATGGCTCATTGGGTCTGAACAGCCTAAGATATTTTCACTCATCTAGTCTAGCCAATTCTTCTTTGTTAAAAGTCACTGAAGGGCATCCCTTGGTACTGGAGTTGGAGCCAAGTGGTTCTCTTAGTTGTGAATTTTGAAAAACAAACAAACAAAAAACTGTGTCCTGCTGGAAATGGGGTAGAAGGAAGGATTCTAATTCCCACTTATTAAAATAACAATGTCATTTCCAGTGTAGGAGGTCCTAGAGAAAGTGATGGAGGACACATTTTCAGCTTTGTGTATATTTGCTGAGTATTAATGGGTGCAATTAACTAATTTGGGTATTAAGTCCCTTAAATGGAGCCTAAAAACAGCCCTTGAAATTTGGCATCGCAAAATGATTGTAGGTAGAAATGTGTCCTCACAAAGGCAATATTTGGTTGTTTTTTAAGCTCAGCTCTTAAAATCGAACTAAGTGAGTGGATTTCACTGTCACTATTGTAAAGTTTTTTAATCCTCCCACTAGAAATGCATTCATTAATGATCTCTGGCATCCTTACATAATTAACTCACTGTTTAACCACACAGTCCTTTGAAATTCCAAAGGATGGACAATGTTTGCTTTTTATAGCTTACTGAATTCACACTGTCTGGGGAAAATAATTTCAGCATCAAAAAATAAATAAACTATGACATGTCACATTAAATATGAATTTGTATCTATTAACTTTCCACAAATAGAGTGTCATGCTCTGGAATGAGTCTTGAGAGTGAAGGTATTCAAATTTAGAACTTAAATCGTTATCTGACGTAAACCTCACTATTCTTTTGGCTTCTCTCTTGTTGCAAAGGTAATATTCATGATGGAATTGTCTGAAAGGGGAAGAATTTTCTCAGCTGATGTTCGATTATAAATACAACCAAGCACCCTGTTTTCTTACACATGGGAAAATGTTCAATAACAATGCAACTGCAGTGAACTCAAAAATGCCCAGCTAGGCGGTCAAAAAATGCAGTCTTTCACTAAATGGCACTTTTGTAAACCTCTAGGAGTCTCACTTCCTTATTCATAAAAAAAGCAAAATAATTTACATCCTTATGGCACCATACTATTTCTAACACATGAGGAGTGCAAATGCTGTTTTTATTATTATTATTATTATTATTATTATTATTATTATTAGAATGACTTTTTATTTCAGTTTGTGAAACTTGGTGACTGGGAAAACTAATTTGAACTGCGTACAATTTTTTTAGGCTCTGTAACAATTTTGTTAGGTTAAGTTATTATGGTAACGAACCTGTATTGAAGAGAGGGCCAACTTGGGAAGAGAGATGTTATGTAAAGGGTAACATTAGTCATTCTGTAGAAGAGGCTTTATTTCCTCACTTAGAAACACAATCAAGAACTCAAACTTGGGGCGCCTGGGTGGCTCAGTTGGTTAAGCGTCTGCCTTCGGCTCAGGTCATGATCCCAGAGTCCTGAGATCAAGCCCCATGTTGGACTCCCTGCTCAGCAGGGAGCATGCTTCTCCCTCTCCCACTGCCACTCCCCCTGCTTGTGCTCTTTTGCTCTCTGTCAAATAACTAAATAAAGTCTAAAAAAAAAAAAAAAAGAACTCAAACTTAATAAAATGGGTGAAGGTGAGGAATACATCCCATGGCTGAGGGTGTTCCTCGTTTTGAGACCCTGTAGAATGGGAAAAGATCAGTGACCAAAGCTAGCTAGGGATTATTATAAACCTAGTCTTAATGTGTTAGTTAGAATATGCTTATTTGTGACATATTGGGTTCTTTGGTATCTGGTTAAAATATTTCAGACAGGGCCAGGCTACCCGAGTTGTGTCACCTATCTCCCAGAGACCAATAAATTAACAAACAAGGGAGAAAAAAAATGAAACTCCAAGGAAACTATGCTTAGTGGTTCGAACTTAGTGCCACCAGGAGATGTCCAATGGCACTGTGTGTGTGTACACAAAGCAGGGATTGTGGGTTTAAGAGAATTTAACTTCTTCTTGGGCAAGTCTTTTCTCTAATTTGGGACACCATTTTTTTTTTTTCATCTGTGAATGAAATAAATGGACTACTCTGATAACGCTGAACTTTTACGTTCAATCATTAAAACTTGAACCATGGGCAGAATTCCAAAACAGAAACTAGATAAAAATCATGGGTGAGATTCATGAATCCTGACTTACTTATGAAAGAAACAAGCCACAACAATTTTTAAGGCAAGTTCCAATGTATTCAAGAAACAGATAATCCTTTATATATATATGTTCCAAAAATGTAAAAAGAAGGAAGATTACCAAAAGTATTTTATGAAACTAGTAGGGCACTGATATTAAAACCATAGGAGAACATGAAAAAGGAATACTATAGGCAAATATTTTTAGCATAACTGATGTGGTTTTGGAATATAGGTGAGGTTCGGTGGGGTGAGGTCCAGAGCCAACAACCAAGAAAGAATTCTTGAGATGTCTTTGGTGCAAAATGGTGGTTTATTAAAGCATGGGAACAGGACCCGTGGGCAGAAAGAGCTGCTGCAGCAGGGTTGTGAGGGGTGGCTGATTACATACTATCGGGTTGGGGGAGGTAAGGAAAAGGAAGGTTTCCAAAGAACTTTCATATGCTAAAGAGGACCTACAAGATACTGGAGGCCTTGCCATTGTCAAGTTAAGGTTGTTTTCCCCTCTAGCGAGGCATTAACATTAAGATTGTTGGGAGCTTCCTGGAAAAATGTCTCACAAGTCGCACCCAGGAGTGGGGGGAGGTTGCAGGGTGTCAGCGTATGCTGTCTTCAGCTTGCCTTCTGTTCCCTCATCATAACTACAAAAATCCTAAATATCAACCACTATATTAATACATGTATATATGTGTTTTATATATGCTCACATGCACATACACGCAAAAAATATGGTTTACATTGGTTAAGATTTTATTTTATTTGACAGAGAGAGAGAGCACACAAACAGGCAGAGTGAGAAGCAGGCTCCCCGCTGAGCAGAGAGCCCGATGTGGGGCTCGATCCAGGACCCTGGGATCACAACCTAAGCAGAAGGCAGACACTTAACTGACTGAGCCTTCTTGTTCATATTGTTAAGAAGAAAGCAACATACCCAAGGTGGAGTCACTTGGCCCCAGGACAGCAAACCAAGACCTAATTGCAGTTTCAAACTCTCTGGGAGTGGAATTTTGTGGTCCAGCACTAATGAGGTAATCCGTCACAAGAGCTCCCCATCACTCAAAGGAAGCTGAGGTAATCTACCTAATAAGACCTCTGCCTTTCCCCTAAGGCAAGGTGACCTTGCCTGAAACAATCCTTTTTCATTTGCTGTAACATCTGGTCCCACCCTCCTTCTTATAGAAACCTTCCGTATTGTACAACTCCTAAAGCTCCCCTCTACTTGCTAGATGGGAATGCTGCCCAATTCTGCAATCACTTAAAGCCAGTCACATCTTCAAATTTACTAGGTTGAATTTTGTTTAATGATGTTCAAGATAAAAAGCCTTTAGTAAATACTTTGTTAGTGACCTTGAGAGTGAGGGAAGCAGGCTTTCTTCTCAATCATTGCTGGTGGTAGTATAAATTGGTACTGTCTATGGAGCAAGATTTGTGAGTATGAAATTCTAATGCATTACCCTCTCAGTTGTTCTCTTTTTCTATAATCACGCACATGTTGATTATGAAGGAGTACAGGATGCGGTGTCTCAGAATGGGCCACTTGGCATAAAGATTATTTTCAGTTAAAAGGAATCAAAACCCAGCAGATGCAGTAAAAGCTCTCTGCCTCTCCCGTAACTGCCTAAATTTACATGGGAAAGGACAGCCTGCGCCTGGAAGAGAGCTATTAACAAGCTCCCCCTTACCTAAGGGACTTAATCTGCATAATTGCACAAACTTAGTTTTTCCAAGCATTTCCTTTCACCTTCTTGCTAATGGTCTTTCTCCCTTTTGTGTCCTCAGGCCCCTCCCATCCCCTCAGCTCTTACAAGCTTCATGTTGGCTCATTGTCTTTGCAATCTTATGTCTGTGTGGATTCCTCTTAGCTATGCCTATTAAAATTGATTTTCTCCTGCTAATATGTCTCATATCAATTTGATTCTAAGTCCAGCTAGAAGGACCATAGGGCAGAAGAGGGTCTTCCTCCCAGAAAATCACGTATGAATAATCATATCCACTGCAGCATTACCTGTGATAGCACAAGACTGAAACACACTAAATGTCCTTCTGAAAAAGAATGCTCAAGTAAATCATAATGTATCTAATAGAATTCTGTAAAACTAGTAAAATGAATCAAAGAAAAATCAGATACACAGATATGAAAAAAATTTCTCTATATATTATTAACTGAAAGCAAAATGCATTACAGTAGAGGGTACAGTTGTATTTCTTCATGTAAAAAAAATCCCCATTACTTATATTTGAAAACAGATTATCTTTGAAAATAAAATTAATACTGTTTGTTTCCTGGGAGAAGGCCTGTGTAGTTACAGAAGGGAGATGGAGTATCATGCCTTTATATTTTCTCCATTTCTGATGCTTTGACATCTGGACCTTGCAAACTCTGCAGAGACTGCCCCTTTTTATTTATTTATTTTTTTTTTATTTTTTTTTAAGATTTTTTATTTATTTATTTTGCGAGAGAGAGAATGAGAGACAGAGAGCACGAGAGGGAAGAGGGCAGAGGGAGAAGCAGACCCCCTGCTGAGCAGGGAGCCCGATGTGGGACTCGATCCCAGGACTCCAGGATCATGACCTGAGCCGAAGGCAGTCGCTTAACCAACTGAGCCACCCAGGCGCCCGAGACTGCCCCTTTTTAAAGGGCTAACCAGTTTCTAGAGATAGTACATGACTCACCTATGAGCAGTCCTTTCATGTGCAAACCAAGCCAGAAGTGTACCCTAACCATCTACTTTATCAGACTTTTAAATTCTGGGCCACTATCTCCTTGTTCTAATTACTTCAGTACAAAGTACCATGCAACCAGGGATAACCCCTTTGCTCCAGAACTCCCTGACATTATGCAAACTAGCCAGTTCTAAATCTGTTTACCCTGCCTCTCCTGTTCCTTCCTGTTGAAACCACATTAAAGGCTCTTGTCCATCTTTTCCCCTCATTCCCTTTGCCCCCTGGCCACTCCTGGTGCTTCCCCATGTGGCCATGTGAGAAGTAACATGGCCTCCTCTTGAGTAACAAACTCTCATTTTAATGTTCATATTCTCCGGATCTGTTGGCCTTAACAGACTTCAATAATAAAACCTGCATTGTAAAGCAGTGTAGCTGTTGGGAAACATCATCAAAAAGATGTGACCACTGATTGACCTGGGAGCTGGGCCTGGGCAATCAGAGGCTCCTCACCCCCTCCGCTGTCCTTGGAATGTGGGTTCTGCTGGCCTTCCCAGTTCCCAGAGCCTGCTGTAAGGACACAGCCTGGAGATGGTGGTATGTTGTTGAAAGCACCCGCATGGTACATGTGACTAAGCCCAGTCAGGGCCTCTATGTAAACTTCTAAGATTTGGAGGGCAATATGGGGATCCATTTCATCTTGCTATGTAAGTTCCCTTTGCTATTATTAAACATCGCCACATACCAACCTGGAATGGCTTGCCTCTTTTCTTCAGTCTCCCCCCGCCCTCTAAGCACAGGGGCCAGTTTCAGATTACACCTGGGAAGTCCCAGGAGGGTTACAAACCAATAGTAGGAGGGATTTTTTTTTTTTTTATTGCATGTTTTTAATAACTTTTGTTATTTTACCATTTGTAGATATTCTTTAAAATACTTCATAGGAGCTAAATGTCATGATTTAATCTCAGCAATTTTGCAATGTATTAACAGTAGGCAAAATCTCAAAACAAATATTACTGAACAGTAAAAAATGTAATGTGAAAAGTGAAAAATGGAACTTCTGGCAAATCCAGTATATAATGTTGAACTGACTATATGCTAGTATCTACTATCCAAGAAACAAATGTGCCCTTGTCAATAAAAATTAAAAGCAACTTTACTAGGGAAAACTGGCAAATATGAATAGAGGACATAGAAGATCTGAACAAATGGAGACATAATGTTCATATATGTGTTGATTCAATGTGGCAAAGCATCCAGTTTTCCCCAGATTAATCCAGAATTCAATGCAATTACAATTAAAATTCCTACCTAGTTGCTCCTAGCATTTCTAGGAGTATAGAAGTTCAATATAGCTAAGCCTTTTTTTTAAGCTAAGCCATTTTTACTTATTTATTATTTATTTTTAAAGATTTCATTTATTTATTTGAGAGAGAGAGAGCACGAGCACGAGCAGGGAAAGAGGCAGAGGGAGAGAGAAAGGGAGAAACAGACTCTCTGCTGAGCAGGGAGCCCGATGCGGGGCTCAATCCCAGGCCCCTGGGATCATGACCTGAGCTGAAGGCAGATGCTTAACCGACCAAGCCACCCAGGTGCCCCTTAGCTAAGCCATTTTTATTTTATTTTTTAATTTTTAATTTTTTTTTTTTTTTTTTTAGATTTTTATTTATTTATTTGGCAGAGAGACAGACAGTGAGAGAGGTAATACAAGCAGGGAGAGTGGGAGAGGGAGAAGCAAGCTTCCTGCCGAGCAGGGAGCCCAATGCAGGGCTCGATCCCAGCACCCTGGGATCATGACCCTAGCCGAAGGCATACGCTTAACGACTGAGCCACGCAGGCGCCCCTAGCTAAGCCATTTTTAAAGAAGATAAACAAAAGGACTTAGCTATGGACATCTGGAGTTCTAACAAAGCTAGAATAGTTAAAATGGTGTGGTGTAGACACAAGGATGGACAAACAAAATGATGAAACTAAAGAAGGAACCCAGAAAAAGATCTGTGTAAGGGAACTTGTATATGAAAGCTATAGTATTACAAATCAGCAGGAAAAGATGAACTGTAGTAAAATAACAATATGGAACATAAAGTAAAACTAGATCTCTCACATTATTCACAGATACATTCTTTACATCTATATATGGAGATAGAGGCACAAATATAATAAACAGAACTTTAAAACTTTTGGAAGAAATCATTAGTGAATATTTTGATGATATTGGAATGGCACAAACAATAACGGGAAAAAAAAAATTCTGGCTTATTGGGCCACTTTCCATCTAATCCCCAAGATAACCTGCAGAGCCCTTAGGCATCAAACGAGCACAAGCATTGGATGAGAAAACTTTAGTTTAATGCAAAGAGTCATCGGATTTCTAAAAAATTTCATGAGGAAGAGAGGACAATATTTTCCACATTTTACAGGTGAGTAACCGAGGCAGGGAAAGGAGATTAGTATTTGTCCAAGGCCATACATAGCTTACAGTGAGGGAAATAAAGGATTCAATAGCTATGAATCTTAGAAATGCACCCCATGTTAAGGACGTAGAAAAAGTGTCAACCCTCATACATTCTGGTATTGGATAGCACTAGAATTATGATCTAGGTTTGAGAATGGATTTCATTTTAAAACACATTTTAAAAATCATACTACTTTGTTTCTGAAAGATCGTCTTCTACATTTGGAATAAAATAGCGTAACTTCATTGAACAAACAACAATTTCAAATTTGATAGCATCAGAATAATATGCCTCATAACAGCATTGTTAAGAGCTATAGAACCACAGGGGAAATCTTCAAAGCACAATTAGCTCTAATAATTTATTATTATAATACAAATGAGATTTGGATTATGCTAAAATTCACCAGTTGCAAGCTTTCCTCTGTGTTTTAGCATTTTTCTCCCTTTGAACAGGAAATATATAAAAGATATCACAAATAACCCTCATTAAAGAATGGGATGAATGAAACTTGTACAACTGCTTAGAACACACTGGCCCTCCTATATTGATTTCCCCTGTAAATAGTACCAGAGTGGTTCAATCACAAAAATCCATCAGTTGGCTGGTTAAGTGCTGTGAGAAGCATTTTTATACCAAATAGTCCAGTCAAAATTAATCTTTCCTAACCCAGTAACTCTATTAGAGTGAGGTCTTCAATTAGAGTATTATGTTTAAAAAAAAACAATCTAGTTTATAGATTGGATTGTAAGCTCCTTGAGGGAAGAGGTTTGTTTTCTTAACCACTTTTCAGATCTCCCACAACTGCTTGAAGCTCTGAGGCAAGACAAGTTCAAAAAATATAAATTGTTTGCCTAAATGCATAATGCAGAAAAATGTTTTGGGATATAGATATCCCAAGGTCTTTCTCTTTTGTCTTTTTTCTTTAAACTTCTGACTTTTCAGCACAATGATATTCTGTTACTTATTTTTAAAATCTAACACAAAACTTTACTATTTACGTAAGCACCTAGGATAGTCGAAGGCCCAAATTGGATTATGCTATATCATGTAATTTTCATGACAACCTAGGAGGTAGATCTTATTTTTCATGTTTAGGTGAGAAAACAGAAATGCAGGTAGGCTGAGTAGTAAATTACCTAATTCATATAGATAGTAAGAGTTAGGGCTGATATTCAAACCTTTCCTATATGTTTCAGTGATGATCATCATGCCTAATAGAAGGGTTCTCAGTAAGACAGTTATGTTTCCTTTAATGTATATCCGATAAAGTATTTTAAATTTTAAAAAGGCAAAAATACTGACTTCCAGAGCTATGAGTTTCTCGACATTTGCCATCTTAAGCTTCATGCATTGTTGCCTCCTGAACTCTCAAGGCTTATTTTTTGTTATTATATTTAGTGGCTTCAAGCATGACAGGCATCATCATAGGCCAAAGGAAAACAAACAAACAAAAAAACACAACTTCCTCTTTCTCTGGTTAATCAAGCTCTCTAATTGTCCCAAGAACTACCCCTTCTCATCATGTTTATTCTCAAAACCATTGGTAATCAGTGTTGTGAAATTAAAAATTCTAATTATGAAAAATGAAAGTGAATGTGCATTCAACTATTATATATTCCGTGTATTCTTATACGATGTATTCTTTGTTTTGGCTTCAGGAAAACCTATTTGGATAAGCAAACTAATAAATTCTATTTGTTCTGAAATAGGATTCCAATACAGTGCAACTTTATTCTTATTCTTTGAAATTTTAAAAGAGCAGATAAATTAAAATGCATAATTCTTAAAAAGTAAGATTAAAGGATTATTTACTTACTAAAGATCAGATTATTTAACTCTATAAATGTATATTTATATATACCCCTAAATATAAAACTCAATTATATAACACAGTAACTCATATTTTATACATATATGAACTCAAATATATATGTAGAGTATATAAAAGTAAATCTTACATATTTTTGTCATTAAGTCTTTTCAATCAAGCATTATTTAAACTGTTAAAAATTTTATTTGCTTATCCTTGGAGAGAAACTTTTTTTCTAGGAATAATTTTCCTTCAATATTTAGTAAAGATCTGGAATTTAGAAATTAAATTTGCCCCCCCCCGCAAAAGACAAAGATAAAATGCAACACTTAAAAATATAAGTAGACTCATTTTATTAAGTTTCTATAATTTTTTTTAAGATTTTATTTATTTGTCAGAGAGAGAGTGAGCGAGCAAGAGAGCACAAGCAGGGGGAGCAGCAGAGGTAGAAGCAGACTCCCCGGTGAGCAGGGAGCCGGATGAGGAACTTGATCCCAGGACCCTGGAATCATGACCTGAGCCAAAGGCAGACGCAAAGGCAGACGCTTAACCGACTAAACCACCCAGGCGTCCCTCTCTAAATGTTTTTCTAAATCAATTATCTATTTGATCACTATGTGCTTCTTTACAATTTATTTCTAAATAAAAAGAAAAGTCCTAATAGTTTATTTTTGCTTTTGTTTCCCTTGCCTCAGGAGATATATCTAGAAGGAAGTTGCTGTGGCTAATGTCAAAGAGGTTACTCTATGCTTTCCTCTAGGATTTTTATGCTTCAGGTCTCACATTTAGGTCTTCAATCCATTTCGAATTTATTTTTGTGTTTGGTGTAAAAAAGTGGTCCAGTTTCATTCTTTTGCATGTTGCTGTCCAGTTTTCCCAACACCAGTTGTTGAAGAGACAATCTTTTTTCCATTGGATATTCTTTTCTGCTTTGTCAAAGATTAATTGACCATGCAGTTGTGGGTTCATTTCTGGGTTTTTAAATTCTGTTCTATTGATCTACGTGTCTATTTTTGTGCCAGTATCACACTGTGCTGATCACTACCACTTTGTAATACAATTTGAAGTTCAGAATTGTGATGCCTCCAGCTTTGCTTTTTCAGGGTTGCTTTGGCTATTCGGGGTCTTCTGTGGTTCCATACAAAATAAAAAGCTTCTGCACAGTGAAGGAAACAATCAACAAATCTAAAAGGCAACCTACGGAATGGGGGAAGATATTTCCAAATCACATATCTGGTAAAGGGTTAGTATCCAAAATATACAAAGAACTTATAAAACTCAACACCAAAAAAATGAATAATTAAAATACTGGCAGAAGACATAAACAGACATTTTTCTAAAGACATAGATGGCCAACAGACACATGAAATGATGTTCAACATCACTCATCATCAGGGAAATGTAAATTAAAACCACAATGACGTATCACCTCACACCTGTCAGAATGAAACCAAAACCACAAGAAACAGTGGGTGTTGGCAAGGATGTTGAGAAAAGGGAACCTCTTGCACTGTTGGTGGGAATGCAAACTGGTGCAGCCACTGTGGAACACAATATGGAGAGTCCTCAAAAAGTTAAAAATAGAACAACCCTATGATCCAGCAACTGCACTACTAGGTATTACCCAAAGAATACAAAAATACCAATTCAAAGGGATACATGCATCCCTATGTTTATAGCAGCAATGTCTAAAATAGCCAAATTATGTAAAGAGCCCAAGTATCCATCGACTGATGAATGGATAAAGAACTGGTATACATATACAATAGAATATTACTCAGCCTTAAAAAAGCATGGAATCTTGCCATTTGCAATGACATGGATGAAGCAAGACAGTATCTTTTTTTTTTTTTTTAAGATTTTATTTATTTATTTGGCAGAGAGAGACACAGCGAGAGAGGGAACACAAGCAGGGGGAGGGGGAGAGGGAGAAGCAGGCTTCCTGCCGAGCAGGGAGCCCGATGTGGGGCTTGATCCCAGGACCCCGGGATCATGACCTGAGCTGAAGGCAGACGCTTAACGACTGAGCCACCCAGGCGCCTCCGAAGCAAGACAGTATCATGCTAAGAGAAATAAGTCAGCCAGAGTAAGACAAATACCCTAAGATTTCACTCATATGTGGAATTTAAGAAACAAATGTGCAAAGGGGAAAAAAAGAGGGGTAAACCAAAAAACAGACTCTTTTTATTTTATTTATTTACTTAACAGAGAGAGAGGGAACACAAGCAGGGGGAAATGGGAGAGGGAGAAGCAGGCCTCCCGCCAAGGAGGGAACCCAATGTGGGACTTGATCCCAGAACCCTGAGATCATGACCTGTGCCGAAGGCAGACTCTTAATGACTGAGCCATCCAGGCACCCCAAGAAACAGACTCTTAACTATAGAGAACTGTTGGTTACCAGGGGTGGACAGTGAGTGGGGGGATGGGTTAAGTATGTGATCGGATTAAGGAATGTACTTGTGATGAGCACTGGGTGTTGTATGGAAGTGTTGAATCACTATATTGTACACCTGAAACTAATATGTTAACTGGAATTTAAATAAAAACTTTAGAAAAATAAAAAATAGGGGCACCTGAGTGGCACAGTTGATTGATTAAGCATCCAACTCTTGGTTTCAGCTCAGGTCATGATACCAAGGTCCGGGGATCTCACCTCACATAGGGCTCTGTGCTCAGCATGGAGTCTGCTTGAGCTTCTCTTTCCTTCTCCCTCTGCCTCTCCCACTCATGCTGTCCTCTCTCTCTAAACTAAATAAAACCTTAAAAAAAAAAAAAAAAATGGAAAGTGCCGTTCTCATCCCGAAGATAATTTCTCTGGTGCACTCAGCACTTAGGGAGAAAATTTCCTCAAAATGAATTTGTATGCTTTGTTCCGTTTTACTTCAGTGGCTTTCAAGTGCTCCTATTTGAAAGTTCTCTCATTAAAAATATTTGATATGGGGGGGTGCCTGGGTGGCTCAGTCGTTAAGCGTCTGCCTTCAGCTCAGGTCATGATCCCAGGGTCCTGGGATCGAGCCCCACATCGGGCTCCCTGCTCGGCGGGAAGCCTGCTTCTCCCTCTCCCACTCCCCCTGCTTGTGTTCCCTTTCTCTCTGTGTCTCTCTCTGTTAAATAAAGTAATAAAATCTTTAAAAAAAAAAATTTGATATGGGAATGTTTAAATTTTAACAAAATTTGAAGCTTTGCTGTAAATGATTTTAGAAAATGGTGTCCGGATACTTTAAAAATTTTATTTCAAAAATAGCTTATTTCAGTTGGCAAAGGACTTTTATATGTATTATCTTTTCCTAGTCTCATAATAACTCTGTGAAATTATGTTCATTTTAAATATGATGCCATATAAACTGAATAGTGAAGAGTTTTGCCCATAAGGCTACTAACTGGCAAGCTTAGAATGGTTTTTAATCACTAATTCAACACCATTTTGCCTACCACTTACTATATGTACTTTTGGATATGGTAAACTTCCACTCATCTAGCCTCTCTCATTTTGCAGCAAACAACAGAGGGGCTGAACCTACTCCTAGCTGACAGGGATTGGAACTGGATGGGCCTTTCCAATTAACACGCCTCCTGGAAAAATGAAGAGGGAGACGAGAGGAAGAGTGGTGGGCAGCAAAGCAAAGTTTACTGAGTGATAGCACAGTGCTCCCAAGGAGGGAGGGGACCTGAGAGGGTTGTCACCAGAGTCTCAAAGTCTAGGGGTTTTTATGGGCTTGTTGAAAGGCTGTTTTTATCTGATTAACCTTCCATGGGCCGGTCACCCAATCAGGTTTTTCTTATCTACCTATCATATGGGAAAGGGTGGAGAGCTCCTTCCAGGGTGGTATAAAATCTTTTTAAGGGTAGTTTCCTCTTAGGGTGGGACCTCTTGTCCCTGCCTGCCTTTCTTCCAACTATCCTCCATTATAAACAGAAGCATGTTTTTTCTGAGCTGATGTTAGCCATTAGTGGAAATGAAAAAGGGCAAATGGACACTTGTAGGCAGAAGGTAATGTAAAGAGGAAACTGGGTCCTTGGAAATCACCAGTTGAAGGTGCTAGATCAACTAATGCTGATGGTCCCCATCCTTCTAGAATTTGCAAATCACTTTGGGTAGTTAAATCCCTCCTTTGTTGAAGCCATATTCTTTTTACTTAAAATTTTTACTTTCTTTTTACTTTTTACTTAAAATTTTACTTAATTTCTTTTTACTTAAAATTTTAAGAGATAGGCTAATACTAATTATTATCTCCTTGGCTTTAAAAACAAGTGATTTTTTTTTTTTTTTTGCATGCAAAGTCAAGTAAAAACATGGTCTAATTTATAGTAAGACGATTTTTAATTTGTAGAGATATTTGATGTTTTATTGACTTTAATAGTATATTTTGTTGATTTTTTCCTTCTGACTCTGCAGTACAAGACCCACTAAGCAGTTTTTCTTTAATGAGAGTGTTGTGGTTGGTGATGAGATTCCTGAAGGCCCTTTCTGCTGTGATTAGGGAGCAGAGATATGCAGGACCTCAGCTCTTGCCAATCACTCACTGATGATAGCTGAAAGTATCTTTGTCTCAAGACAACTACCAGCCTGAAATTGCCACCCAAAACTGAGGACACTTGTTTGGATTAATGACAAAATGAGTGAGGCTGATTAAATGCATGCATGCTTATATTTAGAAGAAAATCCATGAATGAGCTTTGCTGGGCTGGATAAAATGAATAAGTGAAGTAGACAGTTGAGGCCATAACCCACCTAACGAGCAGGTTAGAGATAGTCAAATAAAGACAGAGTGACTTGTGTTTGGGGCGCCTGGGTGGCTCAGTTGGTTAAGCATCCGACTCTTGGTTTCGGTTCAGGTCATGTTCTCAGGATCCCGAGACTGAGCCCCACGTGGGGCTCCATGCTCTGCATGGAGTCTGCTTGAGATTCTTTATTTTCCCTCACCCTCTGCCCCTCTCCCCACTCACATGCGCGTCTCTCTCTCTCTCTCTCTCAAATAAATAAAATCATTAAAAACAGGTGACTTGTGTGTGGAACCCTGAAACTAGAAACCTCAAAATGTCAGATTATAGGGGAGAAATCTGGATATTTAAATTAATGTATAATAGGTTTCCAAAAATCGAGTAAACAGGTGTCCTATCTCAGCAGTTGATGCTTATGACTCAGCATACAATCTGAATATAGGAGAGGTGTAATAAGCTCCAGAGGTAAGGTTTGAGAAACTCCGGAAGATCTGTGTAAGCCCAAACAATGTCATTTAAGGACTTCAAGTCCCCTCCTTCCCACTAACTATCTCATGGTCAATTTTAATACATAAAACTATATTTTGTAATTTGACACCCAGGTCCACTCATTCTCCTCCATCATTTTTTTTCCCCTCCATCATTCTTTAGCAAGAGTGTTATCTGAAACAGGCATTCCCCTTGACCGGTTTTTAGTTGTTGTTGCTGCATTGGATCAGATGAGTGTGGAAGCTGTTGAGCAAATGTTGTTTGGGGGTATTGTGTTATCATTATGTCCAGAGGTACCTGGAATATTTTTTCAGTCTTTAAAAGTTTCATACAGCATAATTCACTCTTAAGTGTATAGTTCTTTGTTTGTTTGTTTTTTTAAAGATTTTATTTATTTATTTGAGAGAGAGAGAATGAGAGAGAGCACATGAGAGGGAGAAGGGTCAGAGGGAGAAGCAGACTTCCTGCTGAGCAGGGAGCCCGATGCGGGACTCGATCCAGGGACTCCAGGATCATGACCTGAGCCGAAGGCAGTCGCTTAACCAACTGAGCCACCCAGGCGCCCCAAGTGTATAGTTCTTTGAATTTACACAAACATATATGGTTACATAACCACAACTAACAAGACACAGAATGTTCTATCACCCCAAAAAATTCCCTAATGCTTCCCCTTTTTATCCAATTCCTCATCTCCACACCTAACCAGGAAGCCACCAACTGAATTACTGTGCTTACAATTTTGCCTCTCGGACGCACATGGTGTGTAGCTTTTTGAATCTGGCTTTTCACTATTTGAGATCCATCTAGGTTACTGCATTTAATTTTGATTGCTGATACTTCAAATAGTTCAAGCATTCTACTGTATTGATGTATCACATTTTGTTTATCCATTCATCAACATAATGACATTGATTAAGTTTCCAGTTTTGGTGATAATGAATAGAACTGCTATATACATTGAATAAACTTTGATATATTTTTTTTGTATGAACATAAGTTTTCAATTTTATTAGGTAAATACCTCAGAATGAGATTGCTTGGAAGTGTAGCAAGCATATGTCAAACTGCATAACTACCAAACTGTTTCCTAGAAGAGCTGTAACCATGTTTCATTCCCAGCATCAACATAGAAAAGAGTTCCAGATGCTATGTGTCCTTGTCAACACTTGTCAGTTTTTGTTTTGTTTTTTAACCATTCTAATACATATGTAGTGTGTATCTTTTCATGTGTTTATTTGCCATCTGTATAGCTTCTTTGAAATATGTAGTCAAATCTTCAGATTCGGTAGTTTGTTTTCTTGTCATTGAGTTTTGAGGGTTCTTTTTATACTCTGAATGCAAATCTGTGAGATGTTTGATTCACAGATATTTGTCCCAGTTTGTTTCATGTCCATGACTTTTAAGTCTTTCAAAAATTAGAAGTGCGTGACAGTCAATTTACCAATTTATTTTTATTTTTATTTTAATATTTTTGTAAGTGAGCTCTATGCCCAATGTGGGGCTTGAACTTACAACCCCAAGATCAAGAGCTGCATGCTCTACTGACTAAGCCAGCCAGGGGCCTCTGTGGTGAGGATTGACTGATTGATTGATTGATTGATTTATCTATCCCAAGTTTCTCTTTTTCACCAATTGTAAGTATATAGAAAGGAAATTGGATTTATATATTCACTTGTGTCCTGTGACTTTCATGACCTCAGTTATTATAAATTAACTTCCAATCTTCACAGTTACTACTTATTTTCTTGCATTACGGCCTCCAATGCCCTCATTATGAACTAAGTCTATATCCCCACTCCTAGAATCTGCAATCTGTGACTACTTCACCAATAGAATGTGGTAAAACTGACACTAGGGCAGTTTCTGGGCCAACACCTTAAGAAATTGCTAGCTTCTACTTCCTGTATTTTTGAACATTCACTCTGGGAACTTGACTAAAACACAATGAAGAAGTCAACCCATGAAAAGGCCCAAATGGAAAGGAACCCATAACCATCACCAATTTACCAGACTTTTACATGAATCACCTTGGAACGGGATCTTCCAGGTCAGTTGCATCAATCCAAAAGATGTAACATGGAACACAGATAAACTGTCCCCACTGAGTCTAGCCCAAAATTCAGATTCATGAACAAAAAATATTCTATTAACCCACTACATTTGAGGGAGGTTTTTTAATGTAGCCATAGTTAACTGAAATAGGTCACAAGACTTCTCATCTGATCGCCATATTATAAACCTGTGGAGTCTTCAAAGAGTCTCCACTTTATTGTTTTATTTTTTTAAAGATTTTATTTATTTATTTAAAGAAGGAGGGAGAGAGAAAGAACACACGCACCATCAGAGGGAGAGGGAGAAGCAGACTCCCTGCTGAGCAGGGAGCTGGACACAGGGCTTGACCCCAGGACCCGGGGATCATGAGCTGAGCCAAAGGCAGACGCTTAACCCACTGAGCCAAAGAGTCTCCACTTTCAATGAAAAGTATTTAAATACTTATATTATAAATTAATATAAAAAGATCTAAGGAAAATAGCATTACTTCTTTTAATGATACAAACATAATATCTTTTGTGAGGGTACAAAAGCCAGTATTTGGAAAATGCTCACATAGTAGGTCATAATATGTATTAGTTACTTTAGGGAATGGGAAGAGAATCTGGGAATAAAAACATATCCCATCTGCCATGTAGTTAAATATGAAACCAAATGTATCCCTTCAGTATCATCATAATGAAATACATCCTGATAATATCTCTGGGCTTAAAATAAACAAATCTTGAGGATTTATTTATCCTTGGTAGACTTCATAGCAGAGGAGGGTAAAGAAACACCTGCCTTTTTACAGGTAAATGATTTTCACTGCATAGATTATACTTAAGGCTTTACTGTAACACTGCACTTTTAAGCAAAAGCTCAAGAGAATACAGACTTTACCACAATATCATTTGTTTTATTAAGCTTCAGATTCCTGGAAGAAAAGCCTGATATCTCAGGCCAAAGATAAATTAAAAAGTTCTCGATATGTGCAAGCTTAGAATTCCCTTGGTTTGGCTATAAAATGGTCAAGGTATCAAACAATCAGCTTACTTGTAGGTAGACAGTAAGGTGCCACCCTTCTTTTTATTTCCTTTCCTCCAAATACCAGGTTTTTAACGGCAAACTCCAGCCAACATTCTTTTCTGCCACCTTGAGGCATGTTGGGTATGTCCAATGCCTTAACTCTAATACTCTCCCCACTATTGATCTAAAGAAGCTAGTATATGTCCCTGCATAAGCCACAGCCCGGACCCACACTTAGCATTCAAATTCACTCTAAATTAGCCATCTTCAGCCAATGTTTCTGAAGCAGAACCACCTGGCCAGAAAGTGGTCATGTCTGCAGTAGCCTTGTTAAGGACTCTTCCAGAATCAAAATCAGTGCTATGACAGTGACCCTCTAAGATGGCCCCCAATATTCCTTGCCCCTAGTGTTCACACTTGTGTCATCCTCCTTCCATATTAAATCAAGGGTAGCTCTGTGTCACCAATGCCAAACAGCAGAAATAATGTGTGTACTTCCCAATACTAGACCAAATAAATGACAGCACTCTCTGCCTTTGTCTCTTAGACTGCTTGTTCTGGGAGAAGCTAGCCACCTTGCCAAGGGATTCCCAAGAGCCCCCTAGAAGGCCTGAGCTGAAAGAGAAATGGAGGCCTCTAGAACTGAAAATTAAGGTGTCTCAGGGCAAAGATCAAATTAAAGGTGTAGCTATATACCAGATGTTACATAGTCTTATAGTACTCCACCCTTCACTGAGAGAAAAAAGGATAATCACAAGACAAAAAGACAGGGGGAAAAATGAAACTAAGTTTCAAGCACTAAAGACCTTATTAGACTAAAAACTCTAGAGATTCATTTTGGCTTAAGACACTGGAGTCCCCAATTTTCTTTAAGCAATAAATAGGTCGAATATACCACACCATCTTTTAAGGAGAATATATATCCTAATATCTACTTCAGATATGGCTAAGTAGAGAAAAGAGATGGGAAAAATTCTCATAGATTATGGGCTAGTAATGCACTGTTACACACCCCCAAGATAAGAGGCCCTCTCATACATTTTTATAAAAACCTGAATTCCCTTATGTGCTAAAGTCCAGGTATCAAGTCAAGGACTTATAATTATGTGACCTTGTTGTAAGTAGAGAGCCTTTCCATGTAAGCAGTCTTGCTCAAAGCAATTACTTGTTACAGTTTCAAATTGCCTTAGAAGACTACATTTAAGAATACTGGTATTTCAATTACCTTAACCACTGACTGAATTGCATCTCTGGCAGACTGGGAAAATATACTTTTATAAAACTAAATATATTTTAAAATTCAAAATTCATTAATTGTGTTGAAGTCAAACCCAATCAGGATATATTTGCTTTCATGGCTATGGCCAATCTAGAATAATTAATATTTGGATGAAGAGTTGCCTTAACTAAGGCAGTATTTTCAATATTGGAAAAGGAATAGAAAAAAAATACAAAATTCACAGTTTATAGTTTTTGGGAGGTCATTTCTTTTGGATATATATTTAAATATTCAAAATGCTATCCCTCTTCAGTTATGCTTTTCCTCCACAGAGAAAGGTCAAAGATTAGGTTTCCTCAAGTTGTTTTTTTTTTCCCCCCTCTATTTCAAAGTCTTAAAGTTGATCTTTATAGATATTTTTTAAAAAATGCTTTTCTGCAAACTTTCTCTACTGATTAAATACCTCCTTTGGAGTCCAGAACCAAATTTCACACATTCGATATATAAAAATCATTATCTTAATATGTCCATTCACATACCATTCTTCATTTAATTCAAAGACTCTTCTAGAGACCATGCCTAATATTTGCAAATGATCCCATTTTTCTGATATCATAGGTTTTTTGCAAAAGGTAAGGGATTTAAACTCTATCAACAACTAACAAATGACATAACTTTCATTATGTCATACATAATTCTCTTTGTAACTCAAGGGGGGTTAGGTATTATGTTTCCCATTTTACATAGGAGAAAACGGAGGCCTAGAACAAGTAAATGATTTGTCCAAGATACCACAAGCATTTTACTTCCACTGCTTAGACTCAAAACCTTCCATCTATTGCCCATATCATGCTATTCCTCTTACTAGAAAGTCTGACACAGAAAATTAATCCACCACATTTGGACTCCCAGAACAGATTACTTTCTGCAAATTGCCCCAAAAATGGAATATTCCCACGCTCATAGTCTAGGATACACAATATTGGCCTACAATTAAGGTGTCTGCTGAAAGCACTGCTACTACTAAAACCTGCTGATACTTGGGACAGCAACTATCTTCTAGACTTTCCCCAATCACCTTTCCTTTCTTGTGTTGCTCAAAGGAACTTGGACAGTGCTTGGCCCTCTTCCAATCTCCACTGTGGTTTCCTAAACAGGCCAGGGCACTTTACAAGCAAAGTTTGTATCAGAGGGGCGCCTGGGTGGCTCAGTCGGTTAAGCGTCTGCCTTTGGCTCAGGTCATGGTCCCAGGGTCCTGGGATCGAGCCCCACATCAGGCTTCTTGCTCAGCAGGGAGTCTGGTTCTCCCTCTGCCTGCCGCTCCCCCCGCTTGTGTGCACTCGTGCGCGCTCTCTCTCTCTGACAAATAAATAAAAATCTTTAAAAAAAAAGTTTATATTAGATCCCTATTTCTTTACTTCCTTCACTTTTAGGGAAAATGTTATGTTTAAGGAAAAAAAAAGTGTTATAAGTTTTTTAAAAAAGTAGAGTGTTTAGTTTGGGAAAAAGAAAGACTAAGCTATTGTAACTTTTTGGACTAAGTCGTCCTAGATTGATAAAGTAGGGCTTGCCATGAAGTGAGTGAAATTTTTCAAGTTTGCATCAGCTGGAACAGCTCTAGCCTGTCAGCAAAGAAAAAAAAAAAAGCATGGCAATTAGTGGTATAATCCATCCTTCCTCTCTGGCTGCAGAGTGCAATACAGCAAAGGCCATGGCTAAGCAAAGGAGAGTAGCAAATATGTAACAATTGCTTAAACTGTTTTATGCCATTTCAAGAGTTGCTTGGTCTATGTTGTGAAAAAAAAATCTCCTGTCCAGTGGGCACATCTTCCAGCTCATTTCTGTGAATGTGTGAATAATTTATCGGTATGTTTTTTTGTCCCCGCTGATTGCAAGCTCCTCCTGAATCAGTGCTTTAAAAGAATGGTAGACATGGAACAAACTGATGACATTAAAATATTTGATCCACACTCTCCAATGTCTACAACTTAGCTGTTTAAAACAAGGTTGGGTTCATTTTGCTCTAAATGAATTGACAGAGTAGAGTTAGTGGTCACAGAACACTAACAAAAAAAAGTCCTGCCAGGCACCTGGGTGGCTTATTCCATTAAGCGTCTGCCTTTGGCTCAGGTCACGATCCCGGGGTCTTGGGATAGAGTCCCAGATAGGGTTCCCTGCTCAGCGGGGCTCCTTCTCCCTCTGCCTCTCCCCCTGCTCATGTGCGCTCTCTCTCTCAAATAAATAAAAATTTTTAAAAAAAAAGAAAAAGTCCTGTCAAACAGAGAATGAAAAGGGTGATTGGTCTTTCAGGTTGGTTATGTTTACTCTTGGGTGTCTAGAAGGTAGACACCACAAGCAGTTGCCCCTTACGTAGGTTAAAACGAATTTCTTTTTCTTTCATTATTGACTATATGGGGAACAACCATTAAAAAGTTTTAGTAATAAGGGCACCTGGGTGGCTCAGTTGGTTGTGGCTCAGGTCACGATCTCTGGATTGTGAGATCGAGCCCCACATTGGGATCTGCATGGGGCCTGGAGCCTGCTTAAGATTCTCTCTCCCGCTCTCTCTGGACCTCCCCACTCTCTCTAAAAAAATAAAATTAAAGTGTTTTAGTAATGAGCATTAACCTGACCCAATTGGAGAATATCCTGAAGTATCATATCCATCTGGGATTATTAAGGGTCCTAGAGGTAGGATAGCGGCACACAGTGTGTCTTAGTCCACCTCGGCTGCTTGAAAAAAAATACCACAGACGAGGTAACATACAAACAACAGAACTTTGTTTCTCAGAGTTCTGGAGGCTGGAAGTCCAAGATTGGTTTGCCTGCATAGTCGGGTTCTGTGTCTGGTTCTGCTTCCTGACTCCTAATTCCTCTTGTCGCTGTGTCCTCATACGGTGGAAGGGGTGAGAGAGCTCTCTGAGGCCTCTTTTATATGGGCACTAATCCTATCCATGGGGGCTCCACTCTCATGACCTAATCATCCTCCAAAGGCCCCGCCTCCTAATACCATCACATTGGGCATTAGGCTTCAATATGCGAATTTTGGGAGGGCACAGTCAACCTACAGAACAGTGGAACTACAACTATTACAGGACCATAAACTCCCAGGTTTAAAAGGTTAGTTATTCAACTTCTAATTAAAAAGTATGACATTACAGAATATTAGTTTCTTCACAAAGATAATACATAGGTCACTGAGGAAAATAGAAGTTTTATTCATTAATCCAAAACTCTGTAGGAGTTATTTCCACTCGCCCTTTAGTTCTCAACTTGAACACTTCCACACAGAAGACTCTAACTCTGACTTGGTTTGGTCTCCCTGTCTCATAATCTCATAGAAGACTTTCCTCTATCCTGTTTTAATCATTGCTTTTATACTGACAGACTTCCCTATCCATCTGTAAGCATCCAGATTTGTTCATTACTCTATCCCTTGTTTCTTTTTTTTTTTTTTTAAAGATTTTATTTATTTATTTGACAGATAGAAACACAGTGAGAGAGGGAACACAAGCAGGGAGAGTAGGAGAGGGAGAAGCAGGCTTCCCGCGGAGCAGGGAGCCCGATGAGGGGCTCGATCCCAGGGCCCTGGGATCCTGACCTGAGCCGAAGGCAGACGCTTAACGACTGAGCCACCCAGGCGCCCACTCTATCCCTTGTTTCTAGTATAGCAGGAAGCATGGGGGTAGGTGCTTATTTTTTTTTTTAAAGATTTTATTTATTTATTTGAGAGAGAGAGAATGAGAGAGAGAGAACACATGAGAGGGGATAGGGTTAGAGGACGAAGCAGACTCCCTGCTGAGCAGGGAGCCCGATGCGGGACTCGATCCAGGGACTCCAGGATCATGACCTGAGCCGAAGGCAGTCGCTCAACCAACTGAGCCACCCAGGCGCCTGGGGGTAGGTGCTTATTAAAAAAATATACATATTTGCAAATAATGACAAATTGTTAGAATGGAATTTTAAAATAAGGACAGTGGAAGAGGTTCCATCAGGACCAGGAAGGGAACACCGATACGAGTTTTGATTTGTTGAGTAGAAAAGAAAGGCCAGGCAGGTAGGATAGCATGTAAACCAATGGAGGCCTGCAATCACAGCGAACTGTGGCACTTCAAGTAATAGAGTGTAGCTGAAGCATAACAAGTGAGGTGGAGGGTGCCAAGATAGGATTTTAGACAGGTGATAGGAACCAGTTTTGGAAAAGCCTCCTATACCACCAAAGGAGTTTCCATTTATTACTTAAGAAGCATTGAACAATTATAATCAGAAGAGTGACAGGATCAAATTTTTATGTAAAGAAAAGCAGGTTTGCAATGGATCTAAGGGTATAAGCGATAGCAGCTACCACCTCCAGCTTCAATATACAAACACCCTTTGTCTAGGGTATCTGGACTGTGGGGTCAAACCAATTATCTCTCTGGTGAGATATATGCACACAAAGGAAAGTTCATAATATTCTTGGAGCTCAGAATTGATTCAGGTTTCTTTGGTATTTTATCTAGAGTGCTTTGTCAATTTACAATTTTATATTGCTTTGCACATTTGAAATGTAAATTTAAGCCCATAAAATTCTTATGGCATATAGTGTGATTCTATCCATTGATCTGATTCATATCACCTTCCCGGAACTAAATTTCCGCTTCATGCATTTATCATAGAAATCTTTGAATAATATATTAGACCTGAGTGTAACCACTGTTTGAGCATTTAGTTTTAAGCAAGCAACAGGATAATCAGAAAGTTTTATTATTGTTTAAAACAGTATTTCTGTAGTAAAACATGCCTAAAATATTTTCACTCTGGCACAGTAATAAAAATAGAAAAGGATGCTATGTATAAAAAGAACATGTGTTTGTTGCTTTTTTGTGATAGCTGTTAAAATCCATTTCACATTTAATTACCTGAAGAGACTATCTGGTAATCATGGCACCGTGTTAGAAAGTAATTCACTCAAGTGACATTGAATGTCTGATACATACAAGTCTCTCTTTCAAATACTGTAGAATCACAATGAAGAAAAACACACTGTATCATAAAAGAGGCTAAGGGAAAAGAAATTAAATAAATGTGGTAACTTTTGTAAAAATACACAGATTGCCACAAATCCACTTAGTTTAGAAAAAGACCCATCAGGGGTGGCATCTGTGCCTGGCTTAAGGCATGAATAGGAAGTCATCAGAGCCTAAGCAAAGAAAAATAGGAGTGGAGTTATGGAGATGGAGAAATGAAGGTCAGGTTAAGAGAAGCACAAAGTATGTGAGAAATGGGACAGGGTGGGGGGGGGTGCATATTCTGAAGGAGTTACAGTTACTGTAAGAGGAGACTTAAAAGTTAAGGCTCAGTCATGAAAGGTCTTGGATACACTGCTTCAGGACAATTCTAGAGAGACTGAGCATCTAGGAGGCAGATAAAGGACAAAACTTGGGGTGAATTTTGGGGGCGCCTGGGTGGCTCAGTCATTAAGCATCTGCCTTCGGCTCAGGTCATGATCCCAGGGTCCTGGGATCGAGTCAGAGGACCGCATCGGGCTCCCTGCTCAGCAGGAAGCCTGCTTCTCCCTCTCCCGCTCCCCCTGCTTGTGTTCCCTCTCTTGCTGTCTCTCTCTGTCTGTCAAATAAATAAATAAAATCTTTAAAAAAACAAACTTGAGGTGAACTTTGATAAATTTTTAATATGGAAACCGGAGGGGGTAGAAGTAAAAATGACATTGTCATCAAGCCCAGATAGTTATATAGATGGTGATGTTATAATTCAAGACCTTGGGGAATTCACTTATAAGAACAGAGGAGGTGGGATAAGGAAGACCTTAGAGATGACAAGGCTTACCAGCCATCTTTATGCTATAGTCCATTCTATAAACAAAAGACCTGTTGAAGATGAGCAAGCAGTGCTAACTTACATATATAACTTGGGCCTGGAAACACGAGCAGATTTAAGTTTAACTGTGTGAATAAACGAATTCTCAAGCCAGCAAATCAGAGGTGGAGGAACTTTGGTAAGTCTTTTGGATATTGTTATAGAACAAGTGACTGCGCAAAATTAGCGTGACAAATACATGTGATACTTTTAATTACCAAAAATTCACAAAGCAAATACAACATTAACATAATACAGACTGGTGATTATTTTAGATTAGACAGAAAAATACCATTTTTTTTTTTTTTTAAAGATTTTATTTATTTATTTGTCAGAGAGAGAGCGAGCACAAGCAGGAGGAGTGGCAACAGAGGGAGAAGCAGGCTCCCTGCTGAGTGGGGAGCCCAATGTGGGACTCAATCCCAGGACCCTGGGATCATGACCTGAGCCGAAGGCAGCTGCTTAACCAACTGAGCCACCCAGGCGTCCCGAAAAATACTATTTGGACACTATATTAATGCATTGCCTCTTACACGTGGCATTTGTAACTGTGCATTGTCCCCAGTGTTATTAACAAGTACAAAGTACTCAATATCTGAAAGATATGACTGAATCTATGTGCCCAGATGGGTTCTGCAAATTGTAGTATATTCAAAACATTCTGACATCTAGGAACAGTTTTTCAGTGCAACCTGTACTTACGTTATTTTTATAACTACATGGTCATTCCAGTTGATAATGTTATAATTAAAGCCCCATAAAAAACTGTCTTTAAGATTTCTATTTAATGTTATACTTCTAAGTATAACATAAGATGAACTCAATTCCAACCCTGGAGTACTCAAGAATTATTGTGGTTGATATGCTCATAGGACTTGATGGATCTGGCACTGTCCATTCTTGGTTACAATCTAGGGAATCTCAGCACACATCCCAAGAATCTAATCCACCCAGACGATGCGACTGAATTACAGACATGAACACTAGTAACCATTCACCCACACCTGGAGGACTGGGTTGTTCTAACCACACAGAACTCTTCCATTGTTGGGAAATTTGAGGTCATACTATGTACCACCTGATAATTCTGAATTAAGAGGCTGTGAAATGTAGTAGAAAGAAAAATTTTGGCCACTGAAGACTTGAGTTTGCTTATATCCTGGCTCTGTCACTTGCTAGATTATCATTCAAGATATTATTTTGTTCATTTATTCAAGAAGTATTTCCTGAATGTCAACTGTGTGTCAAGCACTGTTTAGTCTCTGCACATGTAGCAACAAATCATATTCTTTTCCCTTAAGTTTATGTTCTCGTGGAAAAACTAGACAAGTTTAATAAAATGACAATTGCCATGAATAAAAAACATGGCATTGGTCCATACAGTGGAGGAAGTTAAACAAGCAGCACATGAGGCAGTACAAATGTATCTGCACAAGAATGTGTTTCTTTGAGCCGAAGAAGGTACCACTGTACATAAAAGCAGAATGATGGGAAGTCAATTAAATGAAATAATCTGATGTGTTTTCTTTTTCCCCTTATAAAGTTGGGATTATAACATAATTTGCAAATTAGCTCTGCAGATTAGCAAAAATAGAATATGGGAAGTGAGTCTCATAGTGGTTAGTACATTTTAGGATTTAATACGATGATGTTTGCACTAGTGGTTGATGATAGTAGTACTAGTAGTATTTAAAAACAGATCTTAAAAAGGGGTGTTTGAGAAGCAGTTCAAAGGAGAAGTTTTTCTGAACTCCTTTTCCAGAATTTTGGTCTTTTATAGTTTTTCTACCTGTTTGGAATCTACCTTCCTTAGCATGTTCTCATGCAAAGAGCTGAACTAATTGGCTATAGATTCAAGAACTTTAACCAACCAAGCCCTGGATTGTTCTGGCTCTGTTGAATGGGACTAGGTTCTAGAATTACCCTTATTATTGAAGCCTAAGAGATCATTAGTGCCTCCAACCATTTACTGGCCCCTCAGTGGCCAAACTTTCAATACAGAGTATCTCTTCTTTACCTGCAGTTTATTCATTTTGTTGTCTGTAGTAAATTTTTAAGAGCAAAGGGCTGTCTAGCATAGAACACATGCTTGAGGTTACTTGAATGTCCAATAAAATGGAATAACTAAGAAAATTATAGGAATTCTGGATGGGAAACTAAGGTAAAACAGAGTTCAGGGGTTCAAAACAGTATGTGTTTGCCCCATACTGTATACGATAATGAAGTTATGTTTAAATAAGATTTACAAAGAGCCTCAATATAATTAGGAAAACTAGAAGGTGTCATTCTAATTAATTTCAACATTTTTCTTTAATAACCTGTTGGTCCTCAACTTTGGAGTCTGAACTGAATTACTCAAGACAAGTGTGGCTAAGTTCGGCCAGGAGTAGGCTTCCATTGCAGAACATGACCCTCTGTCCCCAACAGAGTGTACTCTTTGCTTATAAACCAGGAACATATTTTTCAAGAATATAATTTTAAGGAATGCCAGATGAGTTCACCTGCCACGCAGATGTTTCAGGGCTGAAAACCTTACTCTAGAGTTTGTTCGTTTTTTGTTGTTGTTGTTGTTGTTGTTTTAATTTTGAGGTAAACTAAGGGTAAAGATGTCTGGTCCCTGTGAAACCCAGATAAGGCAGTTTTCTGCTTAGTTTTTCACAGAGGCAGTCAATGACTCCTTTTTATCTGTATAGTCTTCCTTATTCCTTATTCCCTGCTCTAAGAACAGTACCTGGCGCCTAAAAGGCAACCAGAACATTGAGTGTGAAGTAGTTAGGACACAAATAGGCATGGGATTCAAGTAGTGTAGTGTTATGCAAACAAAAAGAAGGTTTACGTGACGATGAATGCATAATTTTTTTAAAAAAAGCTCTTTTGAATCAATTCATTTAGGAATTGCCCCAATTCTTATCTTTTTCATGCATGTAATAAAATAATTTTAAAATTTGGAAGAAGTAAAATTACTGACCTAAATTACATGAAACTAAATATAGCATTTCTAGTTTTGAATAGCATCTTCAAAATTCTCTGCCTTGAGCCTAGCCTTCCCTGCTTTGCACATATATTCATGCCCTTTTGTTTTAATTTCACATTTCCTCGTATTAGTCTCACTGATAGGTTTTGGTCAGAATTACTCTTCAAAATACCGGTGGGGAGAGAGGGGTAAGCTACGAGGCCACTTTACAGTTGGGCCTGAGAAAGAAGAGATGCCATCTTTGGAATAAAAATTAACATTTGCTATTAGGAATTTCAGGCTACAAAATGGATTATGAACAGAAAAATAGGTAATCAAAAAATAAATATTTTAGTATACCTTTGACTTAGGTTAAAAAAAAAAAAATCTTGCTCATGAAATAATTTTCCTGGGTTGTAAATACATTAGGAGAGTTACTGTGGCCAACCTTCAATTTAATGTCGTAACACATACATGAGGAATCTTAAAAACATTGTTGGATAATGTCGAATAAACAAAGATACAAATATATACAGGATATGACCATTTCTATCAAGATTTTAAAGCAAGCAAGCAGAGATGTTTGCACTAGGGGTTGATGATAGTAGTACTAGTAGTATTTAAATGTTTTAACGCAGGGCGCCTGGTGGCTCAGTCATTAAGCGTCTGCCTTCGGCTCAGGTCGTGATCCCAGGGTCCTGGGATCGAGCCCCGCATCAGGCTCCCTGCTCAGCAGGAGGCCTGCTTCTCCCTCTCCCACTCCCCCTGCTTGTGTTCCCTCTCTCGCTGTGTCTCTCTCTGTCAAATAAATAAAATCTTTAAAAAAAAAAAGTTTTAGTGGGCATATGCATGTGATAAATTTTATTTATTTTTAAAGATTTGAAAGAAAGAAAGAAAGAGAATGGGGGGGGGGAGAGGAGGAGGAGGAGAGGGAGAGGGAGAGAAAGAATCTCAAGCGGACTCCCGGCTATTAGCAGAGCCGCTTGCAGGCGGTTCTCACAACCCGGAGATCACGACCTGAGCCCAAATCGAGCGTCCTACGAACCTACTGAGCCACCCAGGTGCCCCTAGGTGTAATCAACTCTAAATAGGTAAAGGAATGATTAAAAGTGTTAAGAAGCAAATTCAGGATAATGGCTTCTCCTTCAATAGGGAAGACTGGAGAAGGAGATGCCATCAGGGAGCGTGTTAGAAGCTTATTATTTAAGTTAAATAAGTTCCGGCTCAAGATGGCGACTCATGAGGCTCCTGAACGCACATCTTCCCACAAAGACACGGAATCCACAGTAACATACGAAAAAACATCCTCTAAAAAACAAACTGAAAACTGGCTGAGTGACCACCACATCGAGCAAAAGGATAGAAGGCGCACGTGAAGCAGGTAGGAGAGGCTGGGACACAATCGCACGGTCAGCCCCGCCTCGCTCAAAACCTGGAGCGTCTCCCCCAGCAGCAGAGGGCTTGAACCCACATGCGGCACGCCTAGCTTTTAAAACCTGCATCTGAGAAATAATCCCCCAAAACATCTAGCTTTGAAAACCACCCCACCTCCGGGAGACCCACAAAACGATGGCAATCTAAAAAAAAAAAGTCCCTTAAAGGGCCCGCGCCTGGACTCACCGTGCTGGGAACTCGGGAGAAAGCCACCGTCAAGGTGCGGGCGGACTCCGTGCGAGGGAGTCTCATTTGCCAGTCTTGTGGTGCTAACCTGAGGAGCAGGCATCTGATTTGACACACCTCTGGAGCCTGCAGGGGTGCTCTCCTGGGGGAGACTGGCATGACCCCAGTTGGCGCTCTTTCCCCTCTGCTGCTCCATAGCGCCCGCATTTCCGGGGTGGGGAGATTTTATCATGTCTGGTGGCTCACTTTGTGCCGCTCTGGCCTGGGTCACCTCTATGTCACCTGGCACTTGTGCTTGTGGTCCCATAGGACTGTATATATTTGCTTTTTTTTTTTTTTTTGACTTCATTTATTGGAGAGGCGTGGGGGTGGGGGGATGCACAGAGAGAAACCGACTCCCCGCTGGATTTGGGGCTAGATCCCAGGACCCTGAGATCATGACCTGAGCCGAAGGCAGACACTAAACTGAGCCACCCAAGCACCCCTATATTTGCATACTTTAAAATAAGCTGCTGAGGGTCTTGCTTACACTCAGGCTGAATCTAGGTGCTGATTGCAAATCTCCCCTTTGGGACTCTGACAGGTCTTAGCACACCCTTAACTACGGGCAATCTTTAAAAATAAAATAGCCTTCTTGGACAATCACAAAGGTTTGAGAGACAAAAAGAGCTAGGGCAGGGTTATTCAGGACTGGGAGAGGGAATGGTTTTGTCTGATGAATAGAAACATAAAGTCAAGCACAATGAAAAAATAAAAAAAGTTCTAAATGAAAGAACAGGATAAAGCCTCAGGAAAAAAAAAAACTTAAAATTAGGTAGTGCACTCAGAATTGATTGTTGTAAATACCAATTATGTGTAACTGACCTTATATATTTAAGTTATTTTACGTATTTAAGTGACATGTATTTTATGTTAAATACATTTAATTATGAAATGCTGAATTACATAAAAACGTAACAAGTTATATGCATAAAGTTAAAATAATTTTAAGAATATCTATGCACATTACAATAATTAGGTTACTTTAATGATACATATTTTGCTCAGGAAGTTTCTGATCCTGTGACTCAAAAATTTAAATTTCATTTAACCTTTATCAGTATTACCAACATTTGTGTCTTAAGATTAAAGAGAAGGTTAATTCTTAAATATAGGATTTTTTTTTTTTTAATCTGTGTAAGGACAAAACACCATATGGGAAAGCACATCAATGTACCTTACTTGAGAAAACCCTGGCTTCATTTTTATGTTCTAACACTTTCTACTCCTCAAAGTTATTTTCACAATTTTTCTAAATGCTAGGATTTTGTAATTAATGAAAAGAAAGTAAGCCTTCTCTCTGATAATAGTTTGGCCTCAAGTTCTCTGAATTTCAGTCACTACATCTTTTTAAAAGAAGCTCAGTCTGTTTGAGCTCATCCATCTCTAAAGTTTTGTGATCTAAGCAGAGAAGCCTCAAGTTTGGTATTTAGTCTCTCACTCCTTCATCCTTATATGGTGTTCTAAGAAACATTTATCAAAATTTGAGCCTTGCTTTCCAGAATGAACCAGAAAGTATGAAAACACATCCATCATCTTACAGCTTCAGAGGGACACAGTGTTCTCCAATTGCATCTCATATCGACGCAAAGGTTTTCTTAAATCCGTTAGCTGGAGAATTGGAATAGTCAGAAAATGATTAGAACAAAGGTCAGGCTCACAACTCATGTCTGTGTTTGCTCTCTTCACCTTGTTAGCCTGGTATTTAGCAGCTTCTCTTATAAGCCTATTAGTTATTCCTGTACAAATCAGTGTATTTCAAGCATACTTTGTCTTTTGGATAATGTGGGACACCTTTAAGTGAGAGCAAGAAATCAGTGTAGTAATGTCTAAAAATGTTAATTTTGTAATGTAAAATTGAATATCATTTCGCCAGGAAGTGTGTGCACATCCCTGTGTGCCTGTCCCTGTGTGCCGGCAGTAATGATGCAGGTGGGGGATAGACAATTTTATTTCCTATCACTAGCAATTTATATACCAAAGTGAAGGATATAAATGATGCAAAATATAACAGGCAGTCTCATGAAACCATAAAGTATGAGCTATTCTTCTAAGTTTCAGATCTAATACAAATAAGGAAACAGTCCTTACTGAGCTCCTTCTACTCTCAACTGCTCCTTGGCAGTTTTACATGTGTGATCGCATTTAATTTTTATAACTCTTAAGAACATATTACTAGAAAAATCAGGATTCTGCAGCCTAAGTAACTTTCTCAAGGTCACAAAAGATAGTGACCAAGTAGATACTTGACCTCAAGTCTAAGAGTACTTGCTTTCCAACTGATCCTGGGAACAACCAAGGACTGCAATTTATTATTTTTTTTGAACAAAGTTCTTTCCATATTTTAGTACCTATTGGTATTGGGATATTTAAGACTTTAATGTAAAAACATAATTAGTAGAGTAACTTCCATTGAGATTATTTGCTTAAATCATCTTTGTTATATTTGCATCCTTAACTGCATGCATTGCATTTCCAATAAGGTTATTACTGATTTGATTTTTTTAAATATCACTATCGATACTAGGAAATTATCCATGATAAGACAAGATATTCTTGGAGGCATAGAATTCACCTTCATCATCTTATCAGACAAGGGAGACAATCAAGCTTTAATAAGTATAGTAACCCTGGCATTGATACTGAAGCTAGTAGTGAAAAGGTCTGTATGTAAAAAAAAAAAAAAGGACATAATTTCCCTGTCCCTCTTATCAGACTCTAAGCTACTTGAGGACAGAGACTAGGTCTTCTCTTTTAGACTTGATGCTTTGCATATCTCATGGCATGTAATAGATGTTTAATAACATTCAAATGATTAATACTCCTGAAGATGTTTCTGTGCATTAACTTGATTGAGGGAGTATTACCACATATGATAAGGATTGGTATTGTGAAAGTTGCCAATATTAAGATTTAGAAGGAAAAGAAAGTATCAGGTGTTTCCCAATGTTCTGGGTAGCATTTTTCAATTGCCACTTTCCTGCTTCGGTGAGCAATTTTGTATGTCAACCCAGGATACCCAATTTTTGGTAAAATATCAGTCTAGATATGGCCATGAAGATATTTTAGAGCTATTCAAGTGAGTAGACTTTGATTCCTCTCCATAATGGGGGCTTCACCCAATCAGTTGAAAGCCTTGGTGGGCGGGGGGGAATAAATAAAGTCTCAGGTCCTGGAGGAAAAAAAAATTCTGCCTACAGATGCCTTTAGAGATGCAATATTAACTCGTGCCTGCATCTTCCTCCTGCCCTGCAAATTTCATACTCACCAGCCCCCATAATTGTGTGAATCAATACCCTAAAATAAATGCCTCTGTCTCATAGATATACATAGATGTACACACATGTATATATGTATTAGACATACATGTATATTTATACACATATATACATCCGGTTTGTTCTATTTTTTGTTGTTGTTTGAGAATCCTGATTTATATACCTACTTTGGAGGCAATATTTTCTCAGTCTTACTCCCAGTCCTTTCTCTACCCTGCATTTAGTACAAGAGCAGTAACTCTGTGGTCCTCTCCCTTTCTTAGGCCTGGCACCCTGAGAAGAAAACATCTGTTATTGTCCCAAAGTGGAATAGGTATTGTGGGGACACACTGGTTTCTCTGAAGCAACTTATTAGAAGTAAAACAGGCCTAGGATTTGAAGACCAGCTCCATCTCTCAATAGTTGCATAGCCCCGAGTAAAATAAGCCAGTTCAGTTATTTTTTTTAAAGGATTTTATTTTATTTATTTATTTGAGAGAGAGAGAGAGTGAGAGAGAGAGCACAAGAAGGGGTAGGGTCAGAGGGAGAAGCAGACTCCCCGCCAAGCAGGGAGCCCGATATGGGACTCAATCCCGGGATCATGACCTGAGCCGAAGGCAGTTGCCTAACCAACTGAGCTACCCAAGCGCCCCAGTTTAGTTATTTTTGAGACAAGCTTTTTATAACCATTAAAGATAATGCATAAGAGGGAAGGTCCTTAGCACAAGGTTAAAAAGAAATGATCAATATTATTATTAGCTATTTCATCCAGCCAGGAAAATATGTCAGTAAAAGATTCTTATATTTTATTACTACTGCTACAGTTAAACTCTCTGAAATCGATTGCTACCGACATTGCGGGGTCATTTCACATTGACATTTTTCAAATGTACTTATTAAAGATAAAATAAGGTTGAGGAGTCAAGTTCAAGATTGTTTTCTGGAGCAGATAATGGGAGGAAGAGTAAAGGATTACAAAGGAGATTCTAGTGTATGGATATTGTTTTGGTCCAACCCATTCCAATGGCACAGGTAATTAATAACAAACTGTTACACAGGCATGGCTATTGACTGAGGACTTTCTGTGCTGTGATAAATTCTGTTTTAAATGTCTGTTCTTAAGCCTTCTATTTTAGCAGCTATCCCAGCAAGTCAGCGGCGTTTTCTGTGATATAGTCAGAATAGTTTTCAGCTGAATCCCTTTCTTAAACATTTATCACCATGGGCCACATCTCCCCAGGCTCTTCAGGGCAGAGTGGCTCAAACAAAGCAAGGTTTACATCTGTCTTTGGCTCATCTGTCTCCACTGGCAGTTTTCACTCCTTCACCTGCCATGATCCAAAGTCATGGAGAAAAATGCACTGGTGTGAGTCATCTCCTCCATATGGATGTCTCCAACTCCTCTGTCACAGCAATCAGCCCTGCCTTATGTCATGCCTCAAATATGATGAAAGGAAACAGAAGCAGAGGCATTTATCACAGACACTAAAGAGTTCCACCTTCGGGACCGAATGCTACAATTTATGCATTAGTCGCAATAAATATTACCTGTTTACTGAAGTCTGAATTAATGTCCTAACTGATTTTAAGCTGAAATATTTTGAAGAAGTTACTTTTCTCTACCATGCTGAAAGCCAACTATTGGCTACCTATCGAAAAGATAGTATTTTCTTTCTTGCTGGATGAATACAGGTCTTGTTTGGCTGCTAATGTATCTGTCCCAGGGCATTTAGTATTCATTAGTATGGAGGGGAAGAGGCATAGAGTAAGATGAAAGGGGTGGTGGTTCTTCTTAGATTCTGAGAAAGATGGCCCTTCCTGGTAAAATGGATAGCTATACAGAGAGAAACCTATTTAATCTCTGCCCCCTTTCTTCCTATTTGGGATGCTGTCCTGGGAGACCGTAATGCCTGGAGGTAGGGCCAGAATATTGGGACCTTCAAGAGAGATTTTGCTATTCTTCTTTCCACGTTGTAAAAAGATGTGAGGTCTCTGGGTCATTCAGATTATTGTTAAGTGATTGTACCAAGACTGAAACTTTCTAATACAGATTTCTTGAGTGAGATAGTTTCGGGTTTTTTCAACCTGCTTTGGTTGGAGATTGTGTTTCTTGCAGCTGAAAGCTTTTCACCAATAAGTGGGATCTAGTTCCCTCCTTGCTCATTAGAGAGAGAGGAGACATGGGCTGATGGATATCAGGTAGTCCAGAGAAACAGAGCTGAGTCAGAAGGAGGAAGAAATCTAAAGTCCAGCAAGAGGGGGGGAAAAAAGTGCCTGAGGGAAGGGTCATTTATTTAAGTCAGAAAAATCTCATAGTTTTAATCAAAGGAAAGTGTGTTTTACATAAAGTCCAGGGTGTACATTTGAGTCTTGGGATAAGAGGCAAACCAAACAATCAACCTCCAGAAAGAAGAGCTGCCAGAGCAGGGGTCAAGTAAGGAAGTTAAATAAATGTAATAAAAAGTTTAGGGTGCCCAAGGCTGGTAATAAATGGATCCCTTTCTACCAAGGAAGAAAGTCAGTCTACCTTGAAAGCACAAATTCAGAGATGTGTGGATTCTGGTTTCCAAGTTCATGTACCCTTTCAATTCTTCTTTGACTAGGTCTCTTACTACATGTATCCCCTTGTGTAAGGGAGAGGGCTCCTAGGCAGAAAGCTCCAAACATAGGCTTTCCTGGTATCTTTTTTAAGATCAGAAATATCAGTCTTCTTGTTCAGTGATACCTTCTTATTCAGTGATACCAAGAATATACATAAGACATTTCTGCATATTGTGCTTTATGGAATCAAGTCTATGAACTTGGCCCAGGATCTGCTACCATCTTTCAGGAATAACAATGCCATATTGTAGGGGTATTTTTTATATATTTCACACAAACATAGCAAAAGGCCCTCGTCTCCTTAAACTAATTTATTCCTTTTAAAAGTGACTTTTGCACATTTGGATTCAGTAGTTCTTTCTAAATAAACATCCATTGTTTTTCCTTCAGAGTGTAGTCATCAATAAGATTTGTCTGGCCTTTCTAAAACAGTATAGAAGTGTTTGCTTAGAAATGAATTATTATTTATCTCTACATCATTTGTCAAGGCCCCTTTGAATATCTGAACATACACCTCAACCACTGCATCGGTCAAAGTTATTAGTTCAAGCAACAGAAAATAATTCTAGCTAGGATAAGCAGAGCATTTACTCAGGTTATCAGGCAGCCCTCAGAATCTCTAGGAAAGACCTAGAACCAAGTCAGGGATATATGTAGCAGAAGAACAGTGCTGTAAATGATGCTAGAGTGCTGCCCTGGCAGACACACTTCTGTGGTTGCCACTGGGAAGGGACATCAGAGTTTATCCATCAACAGTGGCACAACCTTTGGAACGCTTACCACCTCAGATGCTTTGGCAAGCTGGTAGAGATGGAGCTGCTGATGCCAACCTGAGTAGAAAGGATTCTGGAGTATCCTCAATTCTTTGGCTCTGTCCTGGAAGAACTTTCTCTGCCCCATGGTCCTTCTAGCCAAACTTACAATCAAATTGACATGAGACAGATTAACAGGAGAAAAATCAAATTTAATAGGCATATGTATGGGGAATCCATCCACACAGGCGTGGAAATTCCAAAGGCCTGCAACTTGCTACTTATAAGAGCTAAGGAGAGAGAGAGGATCTAAGGATACAAAGGGGAGGAAGACCATTAGTAATAAGGTGAAAGGAGAGGTTTGGAAAACAACAACAACAAAACCAAAGGTGCCATATTATGCAGATAGGTTTCTTAGGTAAAGGGGAGTCTCTGTTAATAGCTCTCTTCCTGGAACAGGCTCTCCTTTCCAATGTAAATTTAGGCAGTTGCAACTAAGAAGAGAGCTTTTCCTGCATCTGCTGGGTTTTGATTACTTTTAACCCAAAATAATGTTCATGACAAAGTGGTCCATCTTGGGGCAGCCTGCCCATTCCCTAAACCTCAGTACCATATTAGTCAAAATTTTGGGTGAATGTGTGATTAGAGGTTACATCAAAGAGCCTCATTGCTAGATATTCACTCTCCTGACCTTTCTAACTTTTTATATTTTGACAGAGGACTTTGTTTCATAAGGAGATTTCTTAAATATAGAATAGGGCTTCAGATTCTGAATTACCAGAAGAGTGCAAATGTTCACACAGCAGCCAATTATCATCTCCCCTTCACTATTGATCATTTGCTTCAGTTATAATTTTTTGTCTTTTGTGAAAAACAACAAATATGATAGGACTCACAATGAAGAAACATTGAGAGAATGATTAACTTGTCAAGTGGTAGAATCTTGATTCCAATATTGATTCCAAATGGTAGAATCTTGAAGACCCCCAAACTTATATTATTTCCATAATTGCCTTCTGTGACCAAGAGCATACATTTAAGATTTTTGGTTGTGATTATGATAAAGTCTAAATAGAATATACAACAAATGGGCAATGAATCTATGCCCTGATTTTATTGACCTCACCCCAATACTGGATGAGCTAAGTGGTGCTAAACCTCTGTCCCCATCCTCAAGAGGATTTCACAGCATCCTTCCGGTGCAACTCAAGCCAGAGCTTCGCATGAAACTGACAGTTACGGTTTGGACCAAATGAATAGCCTATTAATGTAGGGTAACCTGTGTGTCTCCCTGAAACGGAAAAATTTAGATCTGAAATTAAAGCAGTAATGGCATTCATAAAGCACTACCCCGTCAGTAAAATATGGAGGTCTAGGAGGCTAAATAAGAGGTAGAGGAGGTTATGTGGTAGACCAGAGAATCCTGTTTGAGAGCCTGTGTCTAGGAACAGCCAGAGGCTTGCTAATCCAGCTGAGTGACAAGAGAGGCTTTCTGACAAGTGTTTCTGGTTATGGCACAGCACACCTCTTTCCTTGCTGATGTAAGAAAAACACCCTCTCTTCCTTCACATTTTCTAGTAACTCTGTACGAGGTTGGCTACAAAAGTTGCGGGGCCCAGTGCAAAATGCAAATGCAAGGGTCCTTGTTCACAAAGCAGGAAAACATGTGCTGTTAATGGTAGGAAACATAAAACATTTTTCTTTCTTCAGTGCAGGCTCTCTCTACTTACCATGATGGTTTTTAATTACCACTTAATAGTATTCTAAGAAGAACCCACTTTAAATTATTAGCGTGAATGTTGCCATTAACCTTCGTATTGGGCAACATTAGTCTTAAATGCTTTGTAGAAGTTTTTGTTTAAATTTTAAAATGCTTTGAATGTTTTAATATTAGAAGAATTTTAAGTGCTAGTTTTAAATAGCAGCATTTAACTTGTGTACAGAATCACTAAAATGATACAATTTTTATGGTTTCTGCATGGACAAACTCATTTTTTTTAAAGATTTTATTTATTTATTTGAAAGAGAGAAAATGAGAGAGAGAGAGAGAGCACATGAGAGGGAGGAGGGTCAGAGGGAGAAGCAGACTCCCTGCTGAGCAGGGAGCTGTATGCGGGACTCGATCCAGGAACTCCAGGATCATGACCTGAGCCGAAGGCAGTCGCTTAACAACTGAGCCACCCAGGCGCCCCTGACAAACTCAGTTCTTACTTCCCCACTTGTTACATGCACATCCTACCAATCCCCTCTACCTTTAGTTTATTCATGGGTAAAGGATTGAAAGGGAGATGAAGTACCAGTTGTCACAACCTTTCCCTTTTCCTTCTAGGTCTTTTCCACGTTATTTGATTGGTTAATACAGGGTAGGGCAGGGGGAGAAAACAAGGAGTAAGAAAGGATATGATGGAGTTTCTTGGTCATTCCGGTTTCTTAGAACACTGCTGCTTTCTTTGTGGATTTGAAGTTTCCCTGCCCCTGACTTAAGTAGTAGACACACCACACTTACCTTGTACTGACTCTTGAGTATCACTAAACTCTTGGGTCTCCCATAACTCTGTGCTCATAGAGCATCTTGAGTGATATACACACAAACAATGGCAGCAAGGAAGCAGGGGGTTGGGGTCACACATTGTGCAGATCTCCTGTGCCCTCATGCATGTTCTGCAGTCTTGCCAGACTTCAGGCAAGAAAACAAGCTCAAAGATAAAAGGATTAAGAATTTCAAGATGACCCATGAAGCTGATCCTAATTGCTCTGTAGAAGACTCCCCAGGTAGCATTTGTATTTATGTCATCCTCAAAATAGTAGTCCTTTCTCTCCACCTACCCCGCCCTTCTTCCTCACCCTCTCTTTCCTAGTACAGAACCCCTCTAAGTTCTTAGATGGAGATAGCTGGGGAAGTGCAAGCAGGAAGAACCAGGAGATAATTAACACAACACATACTCTTGAGTATTCTAAAAAATAAAAATAATAATAATAATAAAATAAAATCACTCTTCCCTCACATCAAGTCCAGTTTTGGCCAAAGCTTGTAGGACTTACAGGACTAAAATCATTTTGTATTATCATCTCTTTAGCATTCCTTGCTAAAAAACTTGGGGACCCAACCAGCCAGAAATCTATATATGCTCTGACAGGTTGCAGATTTGTAGAAGGATGCCTATTCACTCTGGTTCTGCCTCCCCCCTTCCCTCTCCCAGGCCCTAGCCCACAGGCACAGTCATGGTTATGTGTGGGCCATATGCATGTTGTTCACAAGGCTGGGTGTTGTCTAAATTTCTAGGCCTAGATTTCACTTCTCAGATACTTACTATACAGTTTTCATTGGTGTACATGAAAAGTTCTGAAGCCTAGAAATACCCAAACTAGGTAAAAAAAAAAAAACCTTATTGATATATCTTTAAAGAATATGAACTTTGGCATTTTGAAAAGGCATAAGTGTACCATGTTTCATATGATGTGTGCTCCGAAAGTTCCATACAAATCTAAATTTTATCTCTGGTTTTAAGTGAATGCAAGAGTTTGATAATGAATTCCCTAGTGTATTCATTTGTAAAGGTATATTAATCATTCTCCAACATTTTCTTTTAGCATTCATAATTTTTATTTGGTATTTCTCTGTATATAGTTTTTTAGGTAGACCATAATTTATACTATTGTGTATCTTTTATTCTACTTTGAGTATCTATAAAAAGCTATGAAAGTACAATTTGTTGAGCAGGTGCTGGATGCAGCATTTTTCATAGATTATTAAATACTTTCAACAACTCCTGTGGTGGATATTATTATCCTCATTTTATATATAAAAAAAGGTTTAGATCATTTAAATGATTTGGCCAGTCACAAATCTTAATGCCAAACCTAAAGTCTCATGCTGTACTGAATCATTTACTGTAGTTCTGTAGATAGGGCTCATGTATCTCGTATCTTATTGATACTAAGGATTTATCCTGCTAGAGAGTGAGCACCATTCATAATCATTTTGGTAACAGTGTGATTGTAACATCACTGAGACAGAAAAAAGTACATTGTAAAAGAAAAATGCTTCTATTGACAGACTTTGCTTTCCTGGTTATCACAGATTAAAAAAAAAAAACTACAGATAAATTCTGGACATCTATTTAAGAATTGTGCATATCTAAAACTATGCATTTGAAATTGGATATTTAAAACCACACAGAAATTGGATATTTAAAACCTGGGTGGCTCAGTCATTAAGCGTCTGCCTTAGGCTCAGATCATGATCCCAGGGTCCTGGGATCGAGTCCCACATCGGGCTCCCTGCTCAGCGGGGAAGCCTGCTTCTCCCTCTCCCACTCCCCCTGCTTGTGTTCCTGCTCTCACTGTCTCTCTCTCTGTCAAATAAATAAATAAAATTTTTAAAAAGAAAAGAGAAGAAAAGAACCACACAGAAGAGAAAAGAAAAGAACAAAACAGAAGGCTCAGTTTGACTGCAAAGCTTAGAGCTGCCTGATTAGCAGCAGGTCCAGGTGCCAACCTCTGTTCATGAGGGACAGTGCTTCTCAGACAGTAGCATTCATTTTCTCGACAAATGTAGGCTTCTTTGTAAAGCTTTCTTTCCATTATGGCCATTTTTTAATCCTCATTCCAGCAATTAATTTCAAAATTCAGTTTATGAAACAACACACGTGTTATGTCTCAAGACATTCTCTTTAAAGACCAGAGAGGAAGGTTTTGTATTTTATTAATGTGTTTTAATTTTTTAGGTTGGAAATTATGGTTCTTTTGCTGAGATTTTTAGGTTACTATATAATACTTGAGAACTATTCTTTTTTTGAAAAAAAGATTTTATTTATTTATTTGACAGAGAGAGACACAGCGAGAGAGGGAACACAAGCCCGGGGAGTGGGAGAGGGAGAAGCAGGCTTCCCGCGGAGCAGGGAGCCCGATGTGGGGCTCGATCCCAGGACCCTGGGATCATGACCTGAGCCGAAGGCTTAGGGACTGAGCCACCCTGGCGCCCTGAGAACTATTCTATGCTGACTAATATTGCTTTGAGTTTGTTTGGTTCCTAGAGATGAGGAACAGACACCTTCCATATCAAAACACTCTGGGGCATAATTTTGAGTTATGATGGTAGAACTAGTGTTGGTTGTATTTGAGCATACAGTGTGTGTACACTCAGCACCTATGTTTTTAAGATTTCTATTCAAATTCTTCTCCCATTAGATACATAACTTAAAAATATTCAGCCAGACCTTGACATAAGCCCTCATATTGTATTGTAGTTTCTAACTTTCCTGGCTTTGATTCTGAAGTGCCAGACTACAAATACAGCATTGGTTTTTAACTAGAAAAAAAAAAAAAAAAAAAAAAAAGAGTGATTACATTGGAAATGTCCTCTAAATTTTATGCTCAACTATGAGGAAAAATAATTCTTTAGATCAAATTAACATAAATATAGGTTTACCTCTTCAATGATACAGTGAGCTCTTTTAGGGCAGGATTTGATCATTTTAATTTCCTTTCATTATTTTCAAATAGTAGTGATTTGCCTATTTTTTCCACTACTGCCTTAATTTTTTTTAAAAAGCAAGTTGTTTTATGGCTTTTAGTTTTTAAGGAATTTTTTTTGGTTCGTGAGATTGTGGAACATGAAAATTATTGAACAAGTATCTAAACAGCTCCTCAATGGGGACGCGGACCCATCTTGCTGTTGCACGTCTGTGTCTGAGCACAGCGCTAAAAGGAGGGTTGTTCTAATTTTGTACCTCACATAACCACTGGAGCCTAGGGTAAATACCTACCTTGGTGACACTGGCAGGTCCCAGGGCACGGGACTCATTCTAACCACACACTGGAGACATGTCTGCAGCAGTAAGAGGGTCCCTTGGGGGGCGCCTGGGTGGCTCAGTCAGTTAAGCGTCTGCCTTCGGCTCAGGTCATGATCCCAGGGTCCTGGGATCGAGCCCCACATCGGGCTCCCTGCTCCGCGGGAAGCCTGCTTCTCCTTCTCCCACTCCCCCTGCTTGTGTTCCCTCTCTCGCTGTGTCTCTCTCTGTCAAATAAATAAAATCTTAAAAAAAAAAAAAAAAAAGAGGGTCCCTTGGGATGTCTTGGTATCAGCTGTATCAGTTAGCTCCTGGTTTTAACACCAGCCAGCTGGGGTCTGCACAGCACGATGGCTTGTTCTAGAGCAACTGACTTCAGGTGGTAGGGGCAGTTTTAGAATTCTGTAGAGACAAGGGGTATATTTGATTTCTGAATTCAGACTGGTTGTTTGGCATGAATATACACTTACTCCTGGACATAAAGGAGCAAAGATGCATTATGTGGAAGGCTTGACAATGTGGAAAGGAGTAAGGGGCGCAAGTGTGGTACTTCCGAACATTAGAGGATGGTTATTCACACCCTAAATTATCAGGGCGCTCCAATCTTCAGTAATAATGGGCTTAATTCTCAACAATGAGAGCTATGAAGTAGTATTATACACCTTGTAAATGAGCTGCTTTAATTAGAGAACTTGCCCAACATTAGATATTAAAGTGGTAGTTTAAACCCACGTTCATATGACTCTAAGTTCTGACCTTTTAAGCACCTTTTTAACTGTTTACAATGACTTGTTCTAAGGGAGATGGAGACATCTTAAATTTGAGTGTTAATTTCTACTGCCTTTATCACTCAGTGGTATTTTGGAAGCACCGTCTTCTAAACTTTTACCTTGGATCGCCACAAGGGGGCATACATAGAACTCTGAGGAAAGATCTAGTAAGATTAACAGTGGGAGGAAATCCTTGATTTTCCCTGGTGACCAGTGGTCCTCAAAGTGTATTGCTGAAACCAGCATCATTAGGAACTTGTTTAAAATGCAAATTCTTGCGTTGCTCATCTTACCTACAGTATCAGATCTCTAGGATCGAGTCTGGAAATCTGTATTAACATGACTTGCAGGTGATTCTGATGCATGGCAAAATTTTAGAAGTGCTCTATTGGTTTTCTTATTGTAAATATGTACTTGTTCTTTCATGATTATAGTTCTTTAATTTCCCCACACTTTGAGACCCACTGCCCTACATAGATTATCATTTTCAAACTGAGAATCAGGACCTATTTGTGAATCACAAAATCAATTTAGTCGACCTATAGAAAGAATGTAGAATAAAAGTACATTATACTTAATAAGAGAAAAAGTTTGTGAAAGTATGTTTTTAGATGGGCTATGATGTAAAATATATAATCTCTTTGTGGGCCATTGTCAAAAAAGTCAAATAGTTGAAAACTACTATGAAATACTCCTGACAACATCCAATGTCACCATGGTATTGCCCAAGTTGAGGAGGAAGAGGTCAACGTAAGGAAATGATCATAGAGTACAGAGAAGAAACTTTGTCATGGAACCTAGTACTAGAGCAAGGAGCTACACTCCTTGGGAAAAGACAAATTTACATACAAACAAAAATCCCTGACCATTCTGTAGCCCAAGAAGAAATTCCCTGTGCAGTCTAGTAGATCCTTAGTTCATTTTGACTTTAAGGGAATTATTCTCAAACTTGTAATTCAGGAGTATAAATACATCTCTGATGAGAAGTCTGCCTACCTAAAAATTCTCCTGTCCTTGAGCTTTTTCTTTTGGGAATATGTACTTTGTGCCAAGCGTAGGTCCTAGGGTGCCAGGATGAATAAAACATGCTTGCTGCCTTTCAGAAACTCACTTTCTACCAAATGATAAACACATGCAAATTAATAACTAAAATCAGTATGATGGAAACTCTGATATGCCATGTAAAAAGTGCTGTGGAAACACCTGGAAAGCTGGAAATAAAGCTCCAGAGGAGCAGCATCTTGGCCCACTTTCAGGTGCATCCATGAGATAGATGACTGAAGCCCTGCGCAAAGGTGGAAAATCAGAACATGAAGTTCACAGTTCTACCTCTTTCTCTTCAACTAGTGATTTCTTGCCCTTTTTTGTAACAGCCCAGAATTTAGAGAAAGGAAAAAGCAGCATCAAGAACTTAATTCACTGTTTATAGCAGCAGTTTTAACAATGTGGTCTAGGGACCCTCTAGTGTCCCTGAAAACTTTTTAAGGGGTCTGTTGGTAAAAACTTTTCTTAGTAATACTAAGGGGTTATTGGTCTTTTTCTCTGTGCTGATATTTGCACAGATGTAAAAATAATGGTTAAACTGCTGGTGCTTCAGCCTGAACCAAAACAGTGACACCAGATTCCATTAATAGTCGTGGTATTCTTCACTTAAGTTGCTGTTAAAATTTTTCTTAAATCTTAATTCCTTTTAATATTTGAGGCACTAATGGGCACTGGGTGGTTCAGTGGGGAGTCTGCTTGAGATTCTCTCTCCCCCTCTCCCCTCCCCCTCCCCCCACTTGTGCTCACTCTCTCTAAAATAAATAAAATCTTAAAAAAAAAAATATTTGAGGCACCTAAGAAAGTAAATATGCATAAAACACTTTTGTTGTAACCAGAGTATGACTGTTCCTAGGAGAAAACTTTGAGTTGTGCGCTAGACTGCCACACCACCCCCTTTTAAATGAAACACTTTTACTTGAAAAGAGCCATTAACAGATAACTGGTTATTCAGAATTGGATGTTCAGTAGACAGTTGAAGACTGGTATGAGGCAAATCTACCACTTCTAACTTGAGTAGAAGAGATTCCTAAAAATATGTAAGATAATACTGGAAAGAATGTTTGAGGTCAGATTGCAAAAGGCCTTCCTTTTCATATTAAGATTAGGCAGTATTCAGTAGGCAAAGAAAAAACAAAATGAATTTAATTAAGGAAGATAAATGATCAACTTGATGTATTTAGAATAGCAATAGGTTGCTGAATGGGATAGTGTAGAAATAGTGGGGGTTGAGGGCGCCTGGGTAGCTCAGTCGTTAAGCGTCTGCCTTCGGCTCAGGTCATGATCCCAGGGTCCTGGGATCGAGCCCCGCATCAGGCTCCCTGCTCAGCGGGGAGCCTGCTTCTCCCTCTCCCGCTCCCCCTGCTTGTGTTCCCTCTCTCTCTGTCTCTCTCTGTCAAATAAATAAAATCTTTAAAAAATAAAATAAAATAGAAGGAGGGGTTATGGGACCCTGGAAGAAAAGTCATGTAGAGATTAGGACTTTTGGGCAAAGGACCCAGGTTACTTAACATAGAAGGTGTTAGGTGTAAGGAGAGAGGTGTAAGTTTAGTGTATTTCTTTGCCCCCTCCCCATCTTCATTTGGGTATCCCATTGGCCAAACACTCAGGGGACCTGAATCCTATTGATATAGAATTTCAATCCAGGGTAGAAAGCGAGGTAGAAAAGGGTGGAGACGATTCAGTTGTGCAAGCAGAAGACTAAGCTAACTGACTTCTAAATGTTGGGCTTTGTAAAACATCAGATGAGATAATAAAAGAAACTCTAAGAGTCACTTTTCTGTACAACATGCCTAGAAGCAGCAGTCACAGGGACTAAGATTCCAAACCTAACCTTCTAGATCAGGGTTTCCCAACCTCCGCACTGGTGGCATTTTGGGCAGGACAGTCCTTGGTTGTGGAGGAGGTCCCTTACATTGTAAGATGTTCAAGCAGGAGCCCTGGCCTCTGTGTACTAGCTGCTTCTCACACCCTCCCCCTTCTAGTTGTGATAACCAAAAAAGTCTACAGATACTGTCAAACATGCCCTGCCCCCCCCCCCCGGGGATGAGGGGTTGGGGGGGCGGGGGGGAGCGTAGAATAGGGGATGTGCTTGGATCCTACTTCACAGAAAACCACTGAATTTAACCTTCGGTCCAGGCTTCCAGAGGAATCTGTTTTTTGTTTTTGTTTCTTAAAAACACATACAGAGATCAGGTACATTCCTTTTCAATGTATTTTCTAGAAGATATTTAAAAATGTCTATTAAAAATATCCATCTAAAAATCCCCTCTTACTCTGAGTTATACTTAAACCATCCTTTAGGAAATACTGGTTCAATCTACAGCCTCACCGACTATCTGCCTTGGTAACAGCTTTAAGGAAAACTATTATTATAGGGAAGGAAGAGGAAAACCTGCTTCTGCTACCACCTGAATGACTCAACTAAAAATTAGTCATCAAAAGTCACCTGACCTTTTTTGAGGTATTATTTTTTATAAATATTTTGTACTAAGATCATGAAACAGATCAAGTTTTTTGGTTTTTGTTTTTGTTTTGTTTTGTTTTGTTTTTTTCCAGAAGTAGTGTCAAGGTAAACTGCCTTCTTGGTTTCAGTGCGATCATTTGCTTTAGAGTTGGGGCAAATAAAGAGAGAACTTCTGTACATAAAAACAAACTGGTATTTCTACTAATTTGTAGACAGTGTGCATTTCTGCAACATGAACCTCACTCTAGCACTCTAGCTCTCTCCACTCACCAGTAGGGTTTTACTTACAGCATTGTGTGTCTGCGCTTGTGTGTGAGAGGTATCTGTGTCAGCGCTCAGCTGGGTTGATTCTGGATTTAATACTCGTCACCCTTCACAACTCTTGTTTCCAGCCTATTTCAGAAACTGGAGGAAAAAAAAAACAGTACTCCTCCCTCAACACTCTATGGGGGAGAGTGTGCTTACATCTGAACAGTTGAAGTGATTGAAAGTTCCTGGGTGGGGCTTGCAAGAATGTGGTTTGAAGAGGACTAAATTCCCCTGACAGGCCACTTCATCTTTTGCTCTCTTTCTCCTATGGGTAATCTGTGACTCTGGATGGAAGTGGAGCAGCCATTTTGTGATCATGAGGTAAAAGTCTTGAGAAAAAGATACTTGAATGAGAGAGCAGAAGCCCGATTTGCTTTCCTTGGGCCCCCTGTGGCATCATTGTGTTCTTTACCAGCCCACACTTACAATGCTTGGTCTTAAAAAGGGGAGTAAAACTTTTTTCTGATGTTTAGACATTTGTTGGATTGTCTGTTATTTGTAGGTAAGCAGATTTAGTTCTGGAAAATAAGACTATCCTTAAATTGAAAAGCAGCTAAGTGTTCAGATCAGTGAGAACTCTGGATGAGCTTTGGAAATTTACAGAAATTCTTCAGAGGTCACTAGACTTTCCATGAATCAAGAAATGGAAGATAGTCTAATATCAGTGCCTTAAGGTATAAGGTTAAGTCCACATCTTATCTGGATTGCACCCATTTCATATTCACTTTATAGAATATATATAAGGCACAAATATGTTTATTTCATTGGAATATTGGAGAGGAAGAAAAGGAAAATAGATGACATTTTTCTATGTGCCAGAAATTTTAAGAGACGCTGTACAAACACTACATCCTTTAATCTTCACAAGATCTCTATAACATGAATAATTGTGCCATATTTTAGAGGAAACTGACATTTCCAGAGGTTAAGAAATGTGTCCATGGTTCTCAAGTTAGCAAGGAGTAGAACCAGTCAAACTCCTTCAGTCAGACTTTCTCCCCAACACTTCACTGAAAGTGCTGTTGCTACGTACATGTTGCTAAAATCAGTCATTCCTTAGTACTCACCTTGAGTTCTCATCAGTATTTGCTACATTTTTTCCACTCTCAGTTCTGGCTTAATTACTGCAGTGACCTTCCAAATTATCTCCAGGTTATATCTCCTTATATTATTCTCCTTTGGCTGCTGTAACAAATTATCATACATGCAGTAGCTTAAACCAACAAAGTTATTATCTTACCTTTTTGGAGGTCAGACGTTGAAATGGGTCTCACTAGGCAAAAATCATGGTGCCAGCAGGGCCATATTCCCTCCTGAAGCTCGAGGTTAGAGTCTGTTGCCTTACCTTGTTCAACTTCTGGGAAAGGGCCTTTTCCTGCATTTCTTGACTGTGACTCTCCCCTTTGTCTTCAAAGCTGACAGCATAACATCTTCAGATCTCTGGCCCTGCTGCCTCCCTCTTTTACTTATAAGGAGGCTTGGGATTATCTCGGGCCCACCAGGATAATACAGGCAAACCTCCCCATCTGAAGATCCTTAACTTCGGCGCATCTTTAAATCCCTTTTTGCCAGACTTCTCATCTCATTCACCTGTTCATTTCCACACTATATTTGTTGCTGTTTCTCAATTTCCTTTACTAGTTTGTTCGTTTTACAATCTCCCCAAATCGGAATGACTCAGGGCTCAGGTTTTAGACCTCTCTTTTTATCTTTACTCACACCATTTGAAAATTTCTCTCCTGGTTTCAAATGTTATTTCAAAGTGGTTACTCACAAATTATCTTTCCAGCCAAGACTTCACCCCTAAAATTAGACTTGAATAACAAATGAGCTCTATGACAAACTCACTTAGATGTCCTCCTGCTCTTCCCACATTTTCCCCCATCTCAGTAAATGACAGTCACTTTCTTTCATCATCTGAGGCCAAAAGGCTGGGCTTCACCCTTGACCTTGATCTTTCTCTTATCTAACACCCTATCCACTTGTGAGTCATTCCGATTCCCTTTCAGAATGCCAGGCAGTACCTATAATTCAATCATTTTTATACTGTCTCTTTTATTATCACCTTAGTTTAAGCCACCATTACTTCTTGAGTTAATTACTGCACTGACCTCCCAAGGTATCTCCATGTTCATATCTTTACTCCCTATATTATTCTCATTTGGCTCTTGTAACAAACTACCGTACACTCAGTAGCTTACACTGACGCGAAATCATTATCTTACTTTTTGTGAGGTCAGATGTCGAAATGGGTCTCAGTGGGCCAAAGCCGTGATGTCAGCAGGGCCACATTCCCTCCTAAAGCCCTAGGTGAGAATCTTTTATCTTACCTTTCTCAACTTCTCAGAGTGTCTTTCCCTGTATTTCTAGACTATGACTCTCCCATCCACCTTCAGATCTGACTCTGACCCCCTGCCTCCCTCTTTCACTTACAAGGACATTTGTGATTACATTGCCCCCCCACCCCCACCCCGGATAATACAGGCTAACTTCCCCATCTGAAGATCCTTAACTTAATAAGCACATCTCAAAATCTTTTTTTTTTTTTTTTTTTGCCATATAAGGTGATATGTGTGGGCGTTGGAGGCTGGGAGTGGTATTATACTGCATACCCCAGTCCCTACAGTTTATTCTTCACACAGCAGTTAGAGTGATCCTCTTCCTCCATATTGCCTCCTTACTCTTTTATTTTTTGAATATGCCAAACTTTGAGCTTGGCATTAGCTCTTCTCTTTCCTGGGAACTCACCAGTTTAAAATATTCCCATCACCTTCCTCACCCCCATTCACTTTCATGTCTCTTGACTATAATGCATCTCAGGAGAACTTTCCTCTTACCTACCTGCCCCTACACCCAACTCCCTGCTGCATTTCTCTTCCTTCTTTTTCTTCAGGGCACTCATCACACTAACATTCCATATATTTTACTTATTTGGTTTTAATCTGTTTATACCAACTCGCATGTAAATGCCATGAAGGTACAGATTATTTTTTCTGTTTTGCTCACTGCTGCGTCCCCCGATACTGACAAGAGTAGCTGAAACATAGTAGGTACTAAATGTGCTCAGAGTATTTGTGGATTTAATCAGTATACTAGCCTTGAAATACAAATCTGCCTGACTTTTAAATTTATGCTTTTCCACACTGCATGTGTTCCTCAAAGTGCAGTTTATAATCCACCTGTATCACGATCGCCTGGGGGTGTTTGAATTGCAGACTCTTGTGCCCCACCCAATATATTATGTTGAAATTTCTTGGGATAGAATTTAGGAATCCACATTTTAATAAAAATTCCCAGTGATTCCTATGCATGCAGAGGTGTAACGAACCTTAGAGCATGCAGAAATTATGGGAAGCACATTTTTGTAGCATTTTATTGAGTATTTAGGGCCGTATCAAGTGTAGTTTTCATGAGGGGAATAATACGTAAAACTATTTATTTCCTTACTACTCATGGCCCAAGTTAAATACCATCAGCAGTTAGGGATAGAGATTATGTTCTACTACAAGAGAATATTTTTTGTACTAGAGAATATTGCTCTTCCTTCTTTTGGTGGAAGAGATTTTCAGATTTCTATGACTTGAATCATAGAACAGGCATTGGCAAACTTTTTCTGTGAAGGACCAGATAGTAAATATTTTAGGCTTTGAGGTCTGTCCCATATCCTACTTCACTTTCCTCTTTTAAAACCTTTTAAAATGTGAAAAATCATTCTTATCACATGGGCCATTAAAAACAAACAAACAAACAAACAAACAAAAAAAACAGGCCATGGGCTGAATTTAACCTGGGGCTATAGTTTGTTGACCTTACAAGAGAGAATTAAGCACGTGTTTTGGTGACCATGGGCATGTGATCTATGCAGATAATTCTATTTGATCTCTCCCTTTACACTCAGTGTCTGATTCACCTTTGTTACAGTATGAAACAGTTGTTTCCTGGAAGAATGCCTCAAGATGCTCTGGGAAATCATCTATGTGGGTTTTGCTCTTTGTTTGTGTATTTTCTGGAGATCCACATAGAATCTCAAAACAGTTGATGAAGTTTAAAATGGTCTAAGCAGATGTCTGATCTGTGTTCTTGACACTCAGTCGCTGTTATGACAGGATGAGATCAAGCCCATGCTTGTTCCAACTCCCATCATTATGTTTGGTGTCTCTATACCACTTCCAGCACTTACCTTCTACATATTCCACAATATTTAATCCCCACTAGGTTGGTGTCTCAGTGATTATTTCAATGTTTTAGTTATTCTCCCACTTTATTTGCCACAGCTTCAAGCATAACTAGCCTGCACTGAAAGCAAAAAAAGGAAACTCTCTTTTGTGTGTGTGTGTGTGTGTGTGTGTGTGTTTGAACAAGAGTGGAGGAGAGAGGTCTTAGAAGATGGAGGGGGAGAGAGCGAGGAAGAGAGGGTGAAAGGATCAAAAGGACTTTATCTTTGTAGGAGAAATTGTGTTGGCCCAGCCATAAACCCTGGGCTGAAATCTCCAGTATCTCCCTTACTGACTGGCATACACGTTCCCCAGTTGCTATCAGCTTGTAATGGCCCACAGTTACCTGCCTCCTCCAGAAAATTGCCCTCCACTGATTAGAGCACTTTCTAACTGGGAGTTATATTGACCCCCACCCCTTCCCTGGCTAACTCAGAGCCAGTGATTGAGTGCTACAGGGAAATAAAGAGAAATCCTATGCCACCAAAGAGGGCAACACTGCTGATTAATTTATTCCCAAATATCTCCCACTGTGAGTTAGGCCAAAGCTAAGCATTTGCTGAAACTGTATTGTTTCTCAGCTTTCCTCCCTTTAGTGCCCGACTTTGCTCTTTTACTGACAGGTTTTAACTTTTTTCTTTCCCCCCTGGAGGGCACTCTATCAATAAATAGCTTTCAAAAGAAATCCTCTCTTTACCTCTGTTTCTAGGGAGTCTAACTGAAGAGAGTTGGTGCCAGGCATGGCCCTAGGAAGCCAGCTCTAAGGATAGGATTCTGGAGGTGAATGCACCAACCAATGGCAGTACGGACACCATCACTGGTGGTAAATGGAGTTTTGATAGTTCCTGGAAGGCTGTAGCAATGTATTTGCCAAGGTGTTTACCTATAGTGAATTTGGAACAGATACAGGATGAAGGGAGTGCACAGCTGGCCAGAATCTTTGGAATTTGGAAAGCACGGGAGGAATGAGTAACTATTCTGTAGTCTGGAATTTAGTGCCTGTTGCTAAATGCCATCGATTTACTGAGTAGAAAAATGAGAGTCTCAGATCTATTAATCTACATTTTGAAGCAAAATGTGAGAATTGGAGAGCCTCCTCTGCAGCGTTTAAAGAGACATTTACCTCTTTCAATTTCAAGGACACATAACCCTGAAAATAAGGCACACAACCTGTTCATAAGACTGACGAGGAGTTAAAGAAAACTGGATTCTCAGTTGAAGTAAATCCAGTGTGCCCAAATCAGGAAACTAATAGGGAAATTGTGGGACCTTGAAACTTGGGATGGGGAATGTGGGTAGATGAACTTGAGAATCTTGAAAACTTAAACTCTCAGGAGTTTAGAATACCATGGAATCCACTCTCATTAAGGCTAATCTACATGTTTCTACTACTGAATTCCCAACTTGTCAGCAACAGAAGCTAACTATGGCCTCCCTAATTGTCCCTTCCCATTCCATATTGAAGCTTTTGTTCCATAGCAAACAAAGGAAAAAAAATGTCTAGGCAGATTTTGTCTCTCTCACATAGTAGTTGCTGTTACCCTCTCTTAAGAAGGATGTTTTTTGGGGGGATTCTTGCCACTCTTGTGGATACATGGCAGAGAACAAAATAGTTTTAAAAAAGATACAAATTCCCTCTATATCTGCAGCCACCAAAGGCTTCACACTCAACAACCTACGTCTCCTCTTCCACCAATTCATTAACCATTCTAACTGAAATCTTCCATTTATGTCTGGCTATATCTGCTCCAGGTAAACAATTGCTCACATCCTGTCTCCCTTTGTAGGCACCTGTCTCTTCTATTTTGGGCTGGATAGTTGCCTCAGCTCTCTGATATACTCAAAAAATGTCATAAGCTTGCATTTTGTTTGGCATGTTTTATTGTTGTAAGGTTAGGTGCAGTCCTCTCCATTTCTCTGTCTCCCAAGCAGAAACCAAAACTATATGCTTTTACTTGACTGTATACCTGAAATATAAATATTCTTCACACTTGGAATGTGCTTTTTCAATAAAAAGAGCATGTTGCAACCTATTTCCTGTGGCTCACACCATTGGAATCCTATAGGTCTCTAGTTAATCATTAAGGAGAATATTGCATTTTTGGTTTTATCCAAGAGAGTCTTAGATATAGCAGATAAGTCATTTATGCCTTTCTGCTCACAATTGTTTTATAATAACGGAATGTTTAATGGGTAATTGTAATCTATTACTTTGAATGGTCTTATGCATTCAAATCCTCCATTGTTTGTTTGTTTGTAATGCAGTGGGAAAAAAGAGAAGGAGAGAGAGCAGAAATAATTAGGGAAAGATATCCAGTTTATTTTCCCAGAAATAACTAACCATCCTTGAGTAAATTAAGCAACTGAGCCCCAACCGCCTCATCTGTGAGGTGATAGGAATAATACCTATCTTATGAGGTAGTTGTGTGGAATAAATGCACCCTTCTATATTAAATTCAGTTTTACAGCGAGTGAAGGGTTTTTTTTTCCTTTCTTTCTTTTGTGAGGGGAGTAAGTCTAATAGAAATGGAACAGCTACAGAACAATACTTAACTCCTTTTGAATTAAGTATCCTCATAAAGGGGACTTTAAGCTAGATTATCTACTCTGATCTGGGGCAAGGACTTCTCACCTAGCAGTATAATCAACTATGACTGTGATTTACTTTTATCTGTGGACTAATTTCTTTTAACACTCTAGAATTTTTTTGGTTTGTATGACTGGTACAACCTCTGGGGATACAAATTACTAAAGCATGATGAGCCATAGTAATGAACTGGTTTTTGTTTTTGTTTTCTGCATCTACAGTAATTGTAGGAGAAAACTTTCAGTATGACTAGCATCTAGATAAGGTTTTGAGCTTTCATTTAGTTCTTAGGGTGTTACTTCATGGGCTTATACCAGTATTTAAAAACGTTTTGCCTTCTAGGGATTTCTTTTATTTTCTTTTTCCTTACAAATCTTAGCTAATTTCTGAGCATCACTTTCTATTTCTGTATACCTAATTGTTGGTTCGAAAAGTTTTGTGACAGGATTATCATTAATCTCTTGCTCAATTTGCAGAATGCTGGAACAGAGTTTAAGTAAAAGTACCTAAAGCAGTACTTTTCTATTTATTTCCTTGACTGCATAAAATTTCATCTACTATTTTGTTTTGCTGTAAACTATACCCGACTACATAATCTTATGAGCTTCTTATAAATTTTATAATTTTTGTTAATTTTATTAAAAATAACTAGATTTGGGCGCCTGGGTGGCCCAGATGGTTAAGTGTCTGCCTTCAGCTCAGGTCATGATTCCAGGGTCCTGGGATCCAGCCCCACACCGGACTTCTGGCTCAGCAGGGAGCCTGCTTATCCCTCTCCCTCTGCCTCTCCCCCTCCTCATGCGCTCTCTCTCTCTCTCTCTCTATCTCTGTGTCTCAAATGAATGAAGTAAAATCTTTAAAAAAAAATGCTTTAAAAAAATGACTAGATTTTGCAATGTTGGTCTCCTATTAAAGCTGTACATTGAATATTTAAGATTTATTACATAACAAACTGCTACCATGATAGTAAGTACTGCAATGCAGAAATAGTCATGTGTGTTTAAGTTTATGAATTAGTCACACACACATATATATATTTGAACTGAAGTGTCAGAACTTAATAAGTGTGATGAATTTCCTCTTATTTCTGAGAATACAGTAGAGCAAACTAAAGAGTATTTTAAGAAATGGAAAGCTCTTTTGCTATCCTAATATAATTATTTTCATTTCATATATGAACTTTTGTCCACTATCCACATTTTGAAAGGCACATTAACGGACCCTCTAAACATGTCCACACCCTCTACTCATGTGCACATATATTATCTTATATTATTATCTATGGCAAAAGGGACTTTGAAGATGCAATGCTTTAAAATAGGCAGATTATCCTGGATTCTCTGTGTAGGCCCAATTTAATCCAATATGAGCTCTTAAAAGCAGACAATCTTCCATCTAGAGTTAGACAGAAGGAAAAGAAAGCCGAAAAGAGATAAACCTGAGGAGGAGATTCAAAGTGTGGAGACACTACCCATGATTGCTGGCTTTGAAGATAAAGGAAGGGGGTACAAATCAAGGGCTGTGTGGCTTCTAGAAACTGAGAATAACCCTGATGACAGCCAGCAAGGAAATCGGGATATTAGTCCTATAATCATGTGGAACTGAATTCTGCCAACAACTTAAATGAGCTTAAAAGCTGATTCTCCTCAGAAACTCTGCAATGAATTCAGTCCTGCAGTTACTTTGCTTTTAGCTGATGAGACTTGTGTGGAAATTCTGATCTTCAGAACTATGAAATAATAAATCTGTGTTGTTTTGGCTAAACTTTTGATAATGTATTATAACAACAAAAGAAGTCAGATGCATACATGTATGTGCAATTTACATAGTTGCAACCATCATGTACATGAAATTTCTACTTTTTATTTTTATTTTTTTCAAGATTTTATTTATTTATTTGACAGAGACACAGCCAGAGAGGGAACACAAGCAGTGGGAGTGGGGGAGGGAGAAGCAGGCTTCCCGCGGAGCAGGGAGCCCGATGCGGGGCTCAATCCCAGGACCCTGGGATCATGACCTGAGCCTAAGGCAGACGCTTAACGACTGAGCCACCCAGGCACCCCGAAATTTCTGCTTTTTAAATCAATAATACTTTGCTTGTGTCTTTGGGACTTTTATAATTATGAACAACTATGCTGGATTACTCTCTGTTAATATCCCGTAATTCACTATGCCATTCCTCTGTATGATGTCTTTATGTTGTTTCCTAATTATGTTTGTTTATCTAGTTATCTCTTTATAATTAATTGTATTGGAGATAAGCTTATAATACATTTTGAACACACAAACACACTATAGGAATAATGATGATACATATTCATATGGCTTTTGCTAGGTAATTTATCATCTTTTTTTTCTAAAGAGGTTGTATCAACTTAAACAATGCCTTTAAAAGCTTACTGGTGCTGGATGTATCATTGTGTTTACTCATGTAACCTGAGAGTCTGGTTCACGCTCAGTGTACAGGGAAGCCTCAGTAGTGTTGTTCGATTTTCCCTCTTTTGTTCGTTTCCCTCTTTAGGGTTTGCTAAATCTGATTCTAACAGGCTCAGAGCTTTTATTTCTCTAATTTTAAAATTATATGTAAAACTTAGAACTGCTGAAGGAAATATTAAAATTCATAGCATTGGATTTAATGTCAAGCTCTCATATAATAAGATGCTAGAATGCACACTTCTTGCCACCATTTTGAATGTTTTAATAATACAAAAAGGAAAGTAAAACAGAATGCATCCTTTGACCCCATATATATTTTATAAAGAGAATGAGGAGAACCTGTTTCATAACTGTTGAACTCATTCACCCACTTCTAGAATATAAATGGATCAAGAGAGTAGAAAAGCATACTGGGAAAGAGATTTATTTAGAGAGGCATTTCCATGATGTAAGTCCCTATAGAGAGAGGAAGATAAGGGGGCTGCCTTTTGTTTCCTAATTCAGTGAGAAGGCTTCGAAGGTTCCATAGGATTAGGTTTGAAATGTTTTTCCTGTAGTAATAATTACAAAGAACTGATGACTGACATAAACCTAAAAAATTAAAACTGGTAACTAACCTCCAGCCCTGAGAAACGTGAATGGCAAGATTTTGGTGATTAGTTCCTACAATGTAAGGCTCTGTTGAGATTATCTGCAATGCCAACATTAGAGAAGGCTAAGTAGGCCTGATTCAAGAGTTAATGCTCTAAATGCTATGCTATCCTGCTTACTTGAAGTACTTAGTATGACAATTATGGATCATGGAGTGATTATAATATAAAAATAAGTTCTGTAAATTGCTATTCAAGGTAATATGTTTTGTCTATTACACTGCAGCACCATATTTGTAACAATTCTAGTAGCAAGAAGCAATTAGAGGAGAATCACATATATTTACACAGAGCTAGATGGAACTGCAAAGTTAACAGTTTGGAGAACTGTATTTTGCAAGATCAGTTTTTTTTTAGGATCTCACCCTGCCCACCATCAAATATTCTAATTATGCGTTCACATCAAATTTAATCATTTATTATTAGCTTTTATTTATTTTTAATAAACAGAAACAGTTTTCATCACATTATGAGATTTGATGTTAATTAAACAGGACAAAAAATACCTTGAATTTGGCTGCTGGGCATTTGGTTGGACTTCCTCACTAGTTACGAACCCCCTTCTTTCATCATCCTTGGAGAGCATCTGATTAAAATCCCCAACTTATCAAAAGTACAAATGACTGCATACAGATTCACTGTTGTCAAATAATCAAGTTATATTCATGAATATCATTCTTTTTGCCTAGAATGATTTTCACTCCGCACACAGACTTGTTCCTATATAACTGTTGTTTGAATAAGGGTCTCTATACTGGGAAATGTTTCAAGACCCTTCCTGACTATGTTAAATGGCCTTCTTTTGTGACCTGAAAGACATTTTCTATAATACATTTATTAGAAGCTCTTTTATTATAGCTACGGTTAATTTAATTGCTGACCATTAGATTATGAACTTTGAAAGAAGACAGTGGTTTTTTTTTTTTTTTTTAGAAGTTGTCCCCTCATCACCATTTTAATGCCTAGAACAGAGTATTCAGTATTTGATAAATTGTTATTGAATTAGTTGATTAATTAATTATGTATTGATTACTTCAAAAACAAATATTTCATCTGTAAAAAGAGAATAATTTTACTCCCTACTCCATACGATTATTTTAAAGATTTAATGGTTTAACACATGGAAAATGCTAAGAGCAGTGTATGATACAGTACAAACATTGAGTAAATGCTATTCTGGCAATTATTATTAACATTAACAGTATGAGACATTGAGGACTATTTAGATTCAGGAATCCTGGAACTAGAGGTGAAGGTGACAAAGGATTACTGTTGATGAATTAGAAACATAAGAGATACGAATGAAACCTGCTTTCCACCTCTACAAACTTGATGTCAGTATTAAACTAAACCCAAACCAGGTATTGATCCTCTCAGTTGGCATACTAATGGTGGAAATAATGTAAAATTGATAACTTTATTGGACATGATTATACAAAATTCTTGAAATCAGTGGGCCCAGTCCAGGGATGGACTCTTTAACTTATGACGTGAACTTTTCCTATACAACCTAGCCCACATGATTTATTCTGTCCCATATTTGGTTATCTATCAAAATAGGGCAATTACAAAAGCATAAATTGTCAGCTTCTCAAAGGGTAGGAGTTAATGTTCCACTTATTGTTTTTTCTCCAGTATCCAGCATTATAGATTCTCATACACATTTGCCCTTCACATAGAATCTCTACTCAGATATGTTCCCATTGAATATTTTTTCTTGCATCATTTGTTTAATGTTGCAGATATATATTTATATATATAAGACATTAATATTCATCAATATAGTGTTATCAACATGAATTAGCCAAATACCAAAGACAGGTTAAATAGGCACAGTAAAGATAAAAGATTTGCAAATTCTTGAAATGTGTTGCTTTGCTTTCCATTTTTTTCCCATTTCTGTTCTAACTAAATAGCTCTTTCAAGCATGTCTGAACTGCACTCTTATTTCATTTTCCTCTTTAGAATCAGATTTGGTAAACTCTAACGTGGGCTCAAAGCTTTTTTGGAAGCTAAAAACCTTAAATGATTTTTTGACAAAAGCGATGGAAAAAAAAATATCATGACACTGTTAACTATTCTTCCTCTCCAAGGATATAAATGGGCCTTTTGAATGTTGCCATCAGTGTGTATTTATGCAACTACAAAGTGTAAGATCTCACAGTAAAAGAAAAGTGATTTTGACCACAGACTTTCCTAAAATGGTTCTTTGATTACCATTTAGCCACATCAATTAGACGTTGGTGTGATAAGACTCACAAGTTCCTAGATTCCTTAATTTAGTTTGTGTAGGAGGGTTTGGGGGGTGTGAGGGTGGAGGGAAGAAGTTACTCAAACATTTTATCCAGCAAACAGAACATTTGTTTAACTATTTCACTTTCCTGCCATTGTGTAATCACAGTTTACATCATAATACAATACAAATAAGAAGGCTTTTTGCAATCTATGCTGAAATTCTACAACCATCTGTTTGCCTAAATGTTTCTTTGAGTAACAGAATCAGTTTGCTAGTGGACCACATGCATGGTTCTATTTTGTTTTTTGCCAGTATTCATATGATATACAACCAAAAAATCCATATCATCTTCCATTTGTCTAAACATCCTGATTCTTGGGATTATATGGGCAAACTATGAAATGATAGACTGCATTTCTCATTTCCCCTATAGATTGTTGTTTGTAGGCAGTTTGGTGATTATCTCCTTCACTTTCGTTTTTAGTGCCAAATGGCAATTAATATTCATTGTCTGTTATTATAAATAAAATAGGGAGTTGAGAGACTATACCTTAAATTAAAATCACCTGATCTACCACAAAAAGATGAGTTTAAAGACTAAGATTTAGGAAGACAGGGGCACGTCCACAGTAGTGCCATGGTCTCTAACTAGACAGCTGAACTGAACCATGTAATAGTAGCATGCTGAGAAGGCAGAATTTCTGGGTGGTTAAAGTTGAAATCTGATTATGTCTTCCAGTTTGGCTTCTTCCTATAGAATTGAGGATGTCTTAAAGATTCCTAGGCAGATATCCCAAGTATTTCCATTTCACCATCATAAAATAATGATCTTCTAATAAAAAAGCTATTCAAAAAAATCACACAGAAAACTTTTTTAAATAGAATACAAAAAGTTTCTGAACTTTTTCTGTATTAACTCTGTTTATTCCTGAAGCATATAAAGTTCATCTACTGATTGGCTCTGTACAGTATAGTACATTGTTTATGCTCACGTATGACTAAGATTTTCAGAGCTCAACTTTCAAAGTAGAAGTATTTTAACTTTTTTTAAAAAAATATTTTATTTAGAGGGACGCCTGGGTGGCTCAGTCAGTTAAGCATCTGCCTTTGGCTCAGGTCATGATCCCAGGGTCCTGGGATCAAGTTCTGCACCAGGCTCCCTGCTCATCAGGGAGCCTGCTTCTCCCTCTGCCTGCCACTCCCCCTGCTTGTGCTTGCTCTCTGACAAATAAATTTTTAAAAATCTAAAAAAACTATATTTTATTTAGAGAGAGAAGGAGATAGCACAAGCAGGGGTAAGGGCAGAGGGAGAAGGAGTGAGAGAATCCCAAGCCAGCGCAGAGCCCTATGCAGGGCTCAATCCCACAACCCGGAGATCATGACCTGAGCCAAAAACAAGAGTCAGACGCTTAACCGCCTGAGCCACCCAGGCGCCCCAAAGTATTTTAACTTTTAATCAAAAAATAATTATTTTTTAAATTGAAAATTCCACTTTTGGTAAGAAATGTTGATGTTTTATGATGGTCTCTTCTTCCTTACTCTTTTTGGCTAGTCTTAGTATATGTTTTTAGTTCTTCATATATTCTTACTGATGTCAAAGTTAATAAAATATTAAGTTTTTATAGTTTAGTTTGAAATCAAAGCATTTTTGGATCAACTGTTTCTTCACTATGAGACACTGTATGAAAGATACAGCTAAACTAAAGGAATAACCAGGAACAAACTTTTGCTTCCTCTTATAAAATATAGTGAAAGCAAATTATATATGGGGTGTATTTCAATAGCAAAAAAAAAAAAATTGCAATCAATACTTAAAAATTTACAAGGAAACTTGAAGTCAATGTGTTTACCTACATTTGACAAAGGATTTGAGAAAACGGTGGTAGCTGATGAAAGGCTGAGAAATCTGAAGTTGATTACATTTTAGTGTACTGGTTTTAGATGCACTACCAGCTAAATGATTTAAGAATTGCTTCATTATTCTTTATATCATGACATTAGATCTCCATCCTCTAATTTGGGACTCCCCTGCAGATCATTAACTTATGAGTGATCTGTCAAATGAAACATTAATAAAATAGAGTTGAGGGATGCCTAGGTGGCTCAGTTGGTTAAGCATCTGACTCTTGATTTCGGCTCAGGTCATAATCTCAGGGCTGTGAGATCGAGCCCCACATAGGGCTCTGTGCTCAGTGTGGAGTCTGTTCCTCTGCCTCTACCCCCCCCATTAAAAAAATAAATATAAATAAATAAATAAATAAATAAATAAATAAAATAGAGTTGAGGGAAGAGGGGAAACACTTTTTTTCTTTTTCTTTTTCTTTTTTTTTAAAGATTTTATTTATTTATTTGACAGAGAGAGAGAGACAGCAAGAGAGGGAACACAAGCAGGGAGAGTGGGAGAGGGAGAAGCAGACTTCCCGCTGAGCAGAGAGCCTGATGCTGGCTCAATCCCAGGACCCTGGGATCATGATCCGAGACAAAGGCAGACGCCTAACGACTGAGCCACCCAGGTGCCCCAAAACACTTTTTTCTTTTACCTTGTTAATAATAAGGTTGTGTGCTCTACCATTTTCATCCACACATTTTATACTAGATTTGAAGAAGTAGAATATCATAAAGAATAAGGATGTGTTTTTTGAAAAGAACGATCACCAGTATTTCTACAATACAAGAAAAGAGTAGAAAATAGATGAAATACTTTCTTTCCTTCTATCTTGACAAATATACCTTCATAATGACCTGGATGTCCAGGTTTTGATTTGGAAATTTTGGAAACCATGGTGCCATGGAAACAGCCGGCTGCAAGGCTCTAGACGGTGGCGCATCCATTGTACACCAAGGACTGGCCCCAAGAGCACACTTGTAGGCCCTCAGACTGCACATTTAAGTTCAGCTTACATTCCTTCAAAAGCTACTCTTGGTAATTCCTTGGGCCTAACGTTAGACATCCTGGAAGCGTGGCTGGAGAAGAGGCTTGAGCAGGCTGTGGAAGCAGATAAGAGTCTTCTGTGCAGGGCAATGAAGTCTCAAGTACCAGTATGAGGGTTCAAAGAGGGATGGGAAGGGCTCCCAGGATGTATATCCTCTCTGCCCTGGGTATTCCTTTCCCTATAGAAGGGAGCACAGCTGAAGAAGCACCCCTCCAAAAAAAAAAAAAAAAAAAGTTTAGAAACCAGGGAAAAGGACTCTCTTGCCTGGTTATATAAATATAATTTTATAGGTAGACCTCAGATTAATATCTCTTTCTTATCAATTATTAGCTGTTTGCTCTTCGATAAATGTCTTAACCACTCTAATCTCTAAAGACAGAGTGCCTAGATTTGAACCTCTACTCCACTTAATTGCTGTGAAAGTTTGGGCAAATTATTTAATCTCTCTTTGGCACAGTTTCTATATGCAAGGTGTGAATACCAATGGCATCTACTTAGAGGTAATAAGGATTGAGTCTGTATTTATGAAGTGCTTAAATACTGCCTAGACCAAGATAAGCATTAAACTTATTTATTTAAAAAAAAAAAATGTAAAAAGTTTGGGGCATCTGGGTGGCTTAGTTGGTTAGGCGTCTGACTCTTGACTTTGGCTCAGGTCATGATCTCAGGGTCCTCGGCTGGAGCCTGGTGTGCACTCTCTAAAATAAGTAAATCTAAAAAAAGATTAAAAATTAAAGTTTTACAACTGAACATATTCTTATATCTTACATGAAATGGTTGCAAATATTAAAGAAGATAATGCATGCAGTTCTTAGCCAAGTGCTTGGTTCATAAATATTGTGCCCAAAATATACATTGTAAGATTTAAAAATTAGGCTTTTTACATTTTTACTGTTGTGTAGCATAAGTATACATTGAGTTTTTACTTTCATATCCAATGATACTGCATTTTACCCTGGGTTTGCTTGTAAATTCCATATTCCATTTCCATTTTCAGGAACATTACTATAAGCAAATTGGAAGTTCATATTATTCTTGTCATTGGGAACCAATCCATTGACTTAGAGCGTGAGCATTTGCTATATGTCCAAATTTGTGTGAAAAAACAAGGAGTGTAAGAGAGCATCAAATATATGAGCCTGATTTTTTTCTCTGAAGCAGTGTTTGATGCAGAGTGACAAATACTTTCTTTTTTAAATTGAGGTATAGTTGACACACAACGTGATGTTAATTTCAGATGTATGATACAGTGATTCAACAATTCTATACATTACTCATTGTTCACCATGGTAAGTATAGTTACCATTTGACATCATACAACATTATTACAATATTATTGACTATATTCTATATGCTGTACTTTTCATCTCTGTGACTTATTTATTTTATAACTGGAAGTTTGTACCTCTTACTTGCCTTCACCTATTCCATTCACCCACTTCTCCTCTGGCAATTTCCTGTTGTTCTCTGTATGTAAGAGTCCATTTAGTTTTTGTTTGTTTTGTTTTCTTAGATTCCACATATAAATGAAATCATATGTTATTTGTCTCTCTCTGACTTATTTTACTTAGCATAATATCTTCTAGGTCCATTGGTTTTGTTGCAAATGGCAAGATCTCATTCTTTTTATGGCTGAGTAATATTCCATTATAAATATAATACCACATCTTCCTTTTTCATTCATCTATCAGTGGACATTTGGATTGCTTCCATAGCTTGGTATTGTAAATAATGCGACAATAAATATAAGGGTGCATATATCTTTTCAAATTGTGGTTTTTGTTTTCTCTGGGTAAATACCCAGTAGTGAAATTACTGAACATGGAATTTCTATTTTCAGTTTTTTTGAGGAACCTCCATATTGTTTTCCACAGTGGTTGCACCAATTTACATTCCCACCAACAGTGCACTAGGGTTCCCTTTTCTGCACATCCTCACCAACACTTATTATTTCTTGTCTTTTTGGTACTAGCCATTTTGAGTGGTGTGAGGTGATACCTCATTGTGGTTTTGATTGGCATTTCCCTTATGATGAATGATAATGATGTTGAGTGTCTTTTCATGTGTCTGTTGGCCATCTGTATGTCTTCTTTGGAAAAAATGTCTATTCAGATCCTCTGCCCATTTTTAAATAGGATTGTGTGTGGTGTGTCTTTGTGATGTGTGTTGAGTTGTATAAATTCTTTATGCATTTTGTATATTAACCCCTTATAAGATATATCATTTGCAAATATCTTCTCCCATTCAGTAGGTTGCCTTTTTGTTTTGTTGATAGTTTCCTTTGCTGTGAGAGTGATAAATGTCTAATAAACCAATTTTACCTTCACAAAATAGTGTTGTCGTGTTGAAATGATATATTAAAGAATGTGTCTACTGTATTCTTCTGAAAGTTACTTTAGATTTGAACTTGAGAACTAATAACTTTCTTGTCTTTGATATTCATTTCTTGCATTCAAAGTGAAGAGAAATGATTTCTGATTTAATACAACAGAAGATGGCAATTAGTCACTTTAAAGTTTCAGTATTTCCCATTTACTTTAAATGAATGTTCGTAAGATAATTTATAAAGAGGCATGTAATTTCAGAAATACTGTGCTCATATTATTGAACATCTTAGATTAAAATATCATTCATAATTCATGTGATAGAGATAGAGATATTATACCCCCATTTAATAGCTATTTTTTTGAGAAACACATAACTATGGAAATAAATTGCTCACATGTACAATGGTTGCTGATTGTGTTTAAACAACTCAACACTGTAAATTATTAGTAAGATTGTCTTAAATTATTTATTGGACATTTATATAGATATGAACATGTTTTACACTTAAAATATTTTCTAACTCTTTACAGTCAAATACTCCTGCTGCCAGATGCTTTCGTAAGACCATTACTGCTTTGTATCTAATTTAGAAAATGCATATATATATCCTACTAAGTCCAACTTTCTTTGAAAGTCATTAGTCAAAGGGGGCACATGGACAGCACTTTGAAAATAAAGGTCTCTCAAGTGGCAAAGATAAATTGAGACAAAAGATCTATTCCTGACAACTAAGGGCTAACTTGAATCTCAGTCTAGTACTTTATGAAAAGTTCATCTTTCAGAGTTTCATGAAAATATTCAAACATTATTTTGGTTTAAACTTTTAGCCATCCTAAGACTTAAGCAGCTCTCCAATTTCAGACTTCACTGAATTCCTGAATACAACTTAGTTAAAATATGACATCACCCTAGGAAGAAAAACATCAAACACCACATTTCTTATTTGTAAAATTTATGTACAATTTTTCCACAAAAACTTTTGTTAGAATGGAATATAATCTTTTAAAACACCCAAATCTAATATGGTGTCTGATAAAACTAAAGAAACCACACAAACAATTCTTTTATTCCTTCTATCTGGTTCCCTTCTATTTCTAGCAGAACCACCTTTTCTCAATCTATGCTGTTTTCTGTCTTTCTCTTCTCCTTGCTAAAACATTTTATTAAATAGCACATATACATTATGTAGAATATATATGTATATATACAGAATATACATATTATATATATAATATATATGACAGGCATATGATATGGAATACATATATGTTCATACATACAAACACACACATATATAAACAGAAATATTCATCCAAATAAAATTTTAATAAATATATATTTTGGAATCTATCATTGCTTAAGAAGTTTCTTCTCGTTTTCAAGGCAAGATACTTTATTTTCTAATTTAAAGTAATGGCTATGTATTAGTTAAGATAATGCCTGCTAAAATGACCCCTAAATACATAATGACTCAAACATAATTGATGTGTTTTTTTTTTGCTTGCACAGTGGAGAAATGGCTCTTACTTAGTGATTTTCCTCCTTTTTTTTTTTTTTAATAGGGGGAGAGAGAGGTGGGGGGAAGGGCAGAGAGAGGTGGGGAAAGAGAATTTTTTTTTTTTTGATATACCAGTTTTTCAATCTTTATTCACAAATCAGTATAGTATGGTGAGTCTGCATGTATGATAAAACAGATTATGAAAAGTATCATATTTACAACAGAACTATTATTTTATATTACTGAATCATCTCATATGCTACCTCCTGCAATAACATCATGGACCCAGCTCTACCCTTTGAATGGACCAATTTTATGATTTTCCTAGAAAGTTTTGAGTTGAGGATAGTTTCTCGCTGCTTCTTTCCAGGATCCAAGGCTTCAGACAAAATCCTTGGAAACAAGCAATTAGAACCTGATCTCTCCAGGATGGAGGAAATGAGTGAGAAAAGGACATGTCACTTTGTAAAGATTTTATTTATTTATTTATTTGAGAGAGAGAGAATGAGAGAGAGAGAGTGCACACATGAGAGGGGGAGGGTCAGAGGGAGAAGCAGACTCCCTGCTGAGCAGGGAGCCCGATGCGGGACTCGATCCTGGGACTCCAGGATCATGACCTGAGCCGAAGGCAGTCGCTTAACCAACTGAGCCACCCAGGCATCCCAGGACATGTCACTTTTTAAAGGCCCACAATTGCTATGCTTTGCAGGATATGAGGGAGAGGGGTACACAGTGGAGGAGGAAAGAATCAGTCCCAACAATTATATTGAATGTTTCTGAACTGTCAAAATCAAGAATTAATTTCTAAAACACAAGTTCATAAACAGAAGCAATCCGACTAGCTGTTGAATGAAATGCATAGGCAATAGTCAAAGAGATGCTGTGCTTCCAAAACCACATACATCTTTTTTTTTTTAATTTTTTTATTGTTATGTTAATCCCCCTACTTTACATCATTAGTTTTAGATATAGTCAAAACCACATACATCTTATTTATCTCTAATTTTAAAATAATTCATTCCCTTATTGGGTATGCAAGTAGGGAATGGAGAAAGTAGTGCATCTGCAATACCAGCTGGTGCTGAGGCTTTCAGTGCTTCCAGGAGATGCGGGCTGGAGAACTTTATTAGGCACCAGAGGGGCTCTTTTCTCTCCCCCAAGTTAAGCAGGCTCCACGCCCAGCACAGAGCCTGATGAGGGACTTAATTTCACAATCTTGAAATCATGACCTGAGCCGAAATCAAGAGCTGGATGCTCAACTGACTGAGCAACTTAGGCACCCCTCCTCCCTTTCTAATGTCACTACTTTAAATGGTCTATACTTTTGCAGTGCTGGTCTGTATTATATAGATGAATGGGAAAAGAACATTACAACTTAGGAAGTTTTGGCCAGCCAGGACTGGAAGTGGCTCAGTCAGTTCCCTCATATTCTGTTGGTTAGAACTCGGTAACATGGCCACATTCAACTGCAAAGGAACCTGGGAAATGGAAGATAGCTCTGTGCTCAGGAACAACGAGAAATAGGTTGAATTTGTCTTGAGGTGAAAAAGGCATAAGAAATCCCAGGATATTTTAAAGTAACAAACGATTGTTATATGAAATTGTTTCATTATATATATGGTCTGATAGTTTTCCTGAGTTCAAGTAGATTTCTTTGTAAGAATAAAGAATGAAGAACAGAAGTTATATCAGTGACTTAGAGGTACCCATTGAAAATTAATTAAATGTTGATAAATGGAAAGGAGGATAGCACAGGAAGAGTGCCATAGTGAATGGAAAAGGCTAATTAGAAGATAATAGTGTAAAGGACAAGCATCCTTCTAAGGAAAAAACTCCCATTGCTAGAGGTACAAGTAGATAACTGGGTTGATTACACTAAACTCTTAGGAAAACAAAGAAAGTTTACATACAGTGTGGTTACAAAAAATGGCAGAGCAACCTCAAATGGTAGTGCTTTTTTGCACACCACACAAAGACATCTGGTTGAAGTGCAGATGGGGTCTGAAATTCCAACTGGTGTGTGCTGGCTAATGTTGTGTTCAGGGAAAGACTAAATCAGCTAGGAGGAAGGTGGGGAGCATTTTCTTGACAAAAGTGTCCCTTCACGCCAGAACCACTGGAAGGGTTAGTGTGGTGGAAACTTCTCTAATTTATCTGCCTAGAGCCTGCATCTCTTTCCAATTTACAGACAGGCCCAAGTAAGCTAGTGGAGACCTTAAGTAGGGTGGAGAAGAAGGATGAAAGACAGGTCTATAAAGTTTCCAGGTGGATGTGGTACCCCAGGGAAAGGTCAGGAAATACCAGGAGATTTGGATATGTTTGCTCTCTGAGCTTGGATTTCTTCTCACATCAAATAAAAGTTGTTTTATTTTCTCTTTTTAGCCTTAAGCATTTATGATTATATATAATATACACACCCCATCATGTCTTCCTACAACTTACAGTCAAAGATTTTGCTGTAAGTTAGTGGTCAATATTTATTAAATTATAGAATCCTTTATTTCAAACTATTGGATCTTACATTTTAACATTGATAATTTGAGTTTGAGGGAAATTTAACTGTTTCAACATAGAGATGTATTTGTCTTTCAAATTTTTTGGAAGATCACAGGATGGATTTTAGTTATTCATTTTAATATCATTTGGTCCAAAATTTAATTGGAGAAGTCAAAACTTTATTTTGTCATTTGATAAATGAAAATAGTGTGCTAAAGTATGAATTAACCCTGCTTCAACCAAAGAAATGTTTAAGTTTCAATCAAGAAACCATTGGTCACGTCTCCACCAGCTTGTTACCTGAATGAATTTAATTATTTTTACCCATTTACTCAGGTAAGAAGAAACCAAGGCTAGGTCTAATGTCAAATGAGTTGGCTTTAAAAACCTTCAAAAGGCGTCTGGGTGGCTCAGTCGTTAAGCGTCTGCCTTCAGCTCGGGTCATGATCCCAGGGTCCTGGGATCGAGCCCCACGTCGGGCTCCCTGCTTGGCGGGAAGCCTGCTTCTCCTTCTCCCTCTCCCACTCCCCCTGCTTGTGTTCCCTCTTGCTGTGTCTCTCTCTTTCAAATAAATAAAATCTTTAAAAAAAAAAGATTAAAAAAATAAAAACCTTCAAAGATTATTTGACACTTTCATTTAGTGTAACAGGAAATTTTATTTTAATATCACTTCAGTTGCAGAATTGTATAGATGAAAACTTTTTCTTGAAATAAAGGATAATCATTTAATAAACTGAAAGATTTAAAAACTATTCATACAAATTAAATAAATGATGCTGGATTTTAATTGTTTCTTTATTTTCCATTTTCTAGCAGAGTTAAAAAACAAAACAAAGCAAACAAAACCCATCTGCATTCAAGATAAGCATTCTTTGTAAGATTATTTGACTGGTATAAAAGACAAAATGATGTTGAGTCCACACAACATATGCAATATAAAACTTGAACATTAGTTATATTTACAGGAATAGTTATATTTATGGAGTATATCTCTGAACAGTTACAAATACTCTCTTTTCCCCCACAACTTTCATTTAAATGCACATATTCTCCTTACCCCCATCCCCGAAAAAAATCCATAAATATTTTAAATAGCATATCAACATTTTAAGCTAGTTTCCAGGTCTCTAATTCCAGTAAACTCCCTACTATGAGAGAAATCTTCAGTTTTATGCATACACATGTGGATTTATGCATTTTTGGTCTTTTCATGTAACCACTGTGTGATGTTTAATTTTTGTGTCAAGTTGACTGGGCTATATGATTCTGTAAAATATTATTTCTGGGTGTATCTGTGAGGGTGCTTCCACGAGAGTTTAGCATTTGAATTGATACACTGAGTAAAAAATTTGTCCTCAAAAGGGTGTTTGGGCATCCAATCCATTGAGAACCCAGGTAGAATAAGCAGGCAGTGGAAGGGTGAATTTGGCCTGAACTTGGTTCTTGGGCCTTTGGATTCGAACTGGGATTCACGACAGCTTCCTGGGTTCTCAGGTCTTTAGACTGTGACTGAATTACTCTTCAGCTTTCCTGGTTCTCCAGCTTGCTGTGTGTGTGTGTGTGTGTGTGTGTGTGTTCGTTCTCAGGCTAAGTTACACTTATGGTATAGAAAAATTCATTTATTCGGGGCGCCTGGGTGGCTCAGTCGTTAAGCATCTGCCTTCGGCTCAGGTCATGATCCCAGGGTTCTGGGATCGAGCCCCTCATCGGGCTCCCTGCTCAGCGGGAAGCCTGCTTCTCCCTCTCCCCCTGCTTGTGTTCCCTCTCTCGCTGTCTCTCTCTCTGTCAAATAAATAAATAAAATCTTTAAAAAAATAAAAAATAAAGAAAAATTCATTTATTCATTCCTTCTACTCTAAATAAAGCACCTCTGACTTAGGAATGGACCACATCACCTCAAAATTAAGTCTAAAAAGTTTATCAAAGGCCTTTGTATTTCTTATGATAGCAAGGAGAACCATTAACTTCAGCCAAGCATTTGTTTCACTTTTAATATTTGTATTTTGTGTGCATATATATTTTTAACTTCCACTTGCTTAACATGAGTTTATGTATTGAAGATTTTAAGTATTCAAAGTTTTCCTTCCTGTTGTTACCTTGACAACAATCTTCTCAGGACTTGACTGTTATTTCCCCTAATTTCTTTACATTAATTTTGGTAGTGAAAGGTACTTTGTAACAAGATTTATTACAGAAAAATATGGACTTTACAATTAGACATAGACTTGAACCAAACCTGTCTTTTTTTCCTGGTTAGACAATGACCCAATTATCCAAACTTTTTCAATCTGTTTCTTTGTCTATAACAGAGAAATGGTGATACTTGAGACTTTTGCTGTAGATAGTAAATGAAATAATGCAAAAAAAATTTTTAATTCCTTATAAATGATAAATATGTAGCAGATGTTAGCTCACCAAATTTTCCTTCTCCTTAGTGGAAATCTATGCTATTTTGATTTAGGACCACAATGATGGAGCTATTTTTTAAAATTATTTTCTTTCTTTTTTCTTATATATTCAGTCACATATAAAAATTATTGATATTTCCTTCTTTTTATTTTGCTTCCACTTTGATTAAATCCCTTCATGTATAGAACAGCAAATCTCCCTGTGTTTATGCATCATTTCTCTAAAGTTCTATTTCCGCCATTTGATTGTCTTTCCACTGGGTAGCACCATCCGTTAAACTTCATTAAACATTGCTTTCATCATTTGCTTCTCTGATCAATGATCCTGAGTTGCTCCCTGGGTCCTAATGTGTCAATGCCTAATTGTATCTGCTAACAATTCTGACTCTGGTGCCTGGCCAATATTATTTCCAGTTGATCCATAGGATACATCTTTCTCTTGCCTTGTCAAATGGATTTTCCAGCCCCCATTCAGTCCCAATACATTCGTCTGGGATTTGGCTCAACACTTCCTTGCAGTCTCTTCTGTAGCATGAGTAACATTAGAGAATAGGAGGGAAACCACAAGAACAAATTCCACTTTTGTTCTGATTACTCTGTTTCCTGCAAATTATCAAGCTTATCCCAGCTTTGTCTCCACTCAAGCTTTTATTCACTTCTGAAATGATCACTCTACCTTTTTCCTGTCACTTCATTCAATTCTAACCACAATTCTAGTTTGTTTTTGTTTTTGTTTTCTGGATTCTGACAGAGTTTGTAGTTTATGCTACTGAAACTAGTATGCAACAGTAGCATGGAATCATTTCCATTTATCTAAGTACTTCCACTTCTTTCTTACTTTTAGCTTATCTAATAGCCTATGTTGGATGGAGTTGTATGGAGAATACTTAGAACCCTTTCTCAGGCTTTGACCAGTATACCGGCTCAGAGCTCTTGTAATTCATCTCAAGCACTTGCTCTGAGAATCCAGCCTTCTCAATTCCTTAAGGTTTATCTCTCTTTAGCAGTAGCTCCTATTCTTTTCCTTGCTGGACCATTGAATAGACATACTGGTGCCAAGTTTGTAACTGTCATTTGATCACTAGATGAAATAAACTAACAAACACTACAAGTATATTACAGTATTAATATATATGTCTATGGTATAGTCTTTACTTCTAAAATCTGCCCAAAATGGTAATTAGGAATCCTCTTGAACATCTATTAACACTTTCATCCTTTCCTTTAAGAAACAATTTTGGTCACATACTATGTGTCAAATTCTTGGTTCTCATCAATGAATAAAATAGATAAAGATTCCTAATTTCATGTAATTTACACAATAGTGGAGAGTTGGGGAAGGTGAAGAAGCCAGACGATAATACAGTTGAGCTCACCACTCACCTTGGCAAAGGTTTTAGTTTTCATTTCTACAGTGGCCAGAAGATTCTGCAGAAGTTCATATTGCTATAAAAGGGGGTATTTGTGTCTCTCGAGAGTCCCAGAGATCTTCACTTACGTACTGTCCTGCACAGGATTGCTCATAGATATTTCTGGTAGTGTTACCTGAAACTAGATTCGCCTCTTGGTGGGTGTCGAGTCAAAAAACACAGTCAAGTCAAAGAATAGGTAAAAGAAAGGTTTTACTTGCAATAAGTAAAGGAGAACACTGGGGTAATTTCCAAAAACAATGTTTCCTCAAAGAACACAACTGGGGGAGTTTTAAGCTAAGGGCATATACATATTCATGAAGAAGCTTGTGCAGTGGGGAATTCAGCATGAAATTGGGGCAAAAGTCATCTTAAGGTGACAGAGTCCAGGTCTTAGTTGATTGAAGTCATGAGGGCTGGCAAGATTAGCATCATCAATTCTCTGGCTACGGTTTGTCTAGTATTTGAGTGTTCAGAGGGGTTTAGATCCTACAAAGATAACTCAAGAATGTACATCAGGCACATCTTTTTATTTTTATTTTTTTAATTCAAGCATAGTTAACATTCAGGGTTATATTAGTTTCAGGTGTACTGTATAGTGATTCAAGAATTCTATATGTTAGTGCTCATCACAAGTGTACTTTTAATCCCCTTCACCTATTTTACCTATTACCCCCACCCACCCACCTCCCCTCTAGTAACCATCAGTTTGTTCTCTAGAGTTAAAGTCTGTTTTTTGGGTTCTCTTTTTTTCCCCTTTGTTCATTTTGTTTCTGAAATTCTACATATAAGTGAGATAATATGATATTTGTTTTTCCTCTGAATGATGTATTTCACTTAACATGATACTCTCTAGATCCATCCATTTTGTCGCACGTGGCAAGATTTCATTCATTTTTACCACTGAGGTCAGTCTTTACTATTGAACCAGCACTGGGAATTTTACCACTAATTTATTTTCCCTGATAAGATTACACTATCTCCTGGCCTGATAGTGGCTGTTTGTTCTTACCTGCTTTTTTTTCCCTTAAGATCATTAGCTACTGAGGTTTATTCTTCCATAATTTGAATATATCCTAAGACATTCTGAAAGAAATGTGCTTTGGATAAGTAATGCCAGTCAAGCAGAGATCACAAGATGGCAGGGGGCCTAAAATGATTTTTCTTATGTCAAGAAAGCTATGTTTTGTGTGTCTTTTTCTGGGAATCCCTAACTCTTTCTGCCTACAGTAGCACTATTTCTTTTATACAGCTGAGAAAACTGATAATTAGGGAGGTTATGGAGCATGTCCAAGATGACATTGTTATTACCCAAAATACTGGTGCTTAAACCTAGACCATATAACTCTAAATCCTCTCTTCTTTCCATTAGAACCCTTCCCCAAAAAACTCTGTGTTAAGCTCTTTTTTGGGGATGCCTGGGTGGCTTAGTTGGTTAAGCGTATGCCTTCGGCTCAGGTCATGATCTCCGCATCAGCAGGCTCCCTGCTCAGCTGGGAGCCTGCTTCTGCCTGCTGCTTCCCCTGCTTGTGCTCTCTCTCTCTCTCTCTCTCTCTCTCTCTCTGACAAATAAATAAGTAAAATCTTAAAAAAAAAAACAAAAAAACAAACACAACTCTTTTTTTAACTTACAAATTTAGCTCTGTCTTTCCAACAATGTTACTTGCATTCTTAGGGCTAGCATTTATATATCATGATAGATACACATACATATACACACGCTATATATGTGTGTGTGTGTGTATACACACACATGTTGTTTCTATACACAGTACACATGGGTAAGGTTGTTATGTAGATTTGGTCACTGTCTTTCCACTGACTATGTATGTGTGTGTGTGTGTGTGTGTGTGTGTGTATATATATATATATATATATATATATATATATATATACATACAGTGTGTTATATATGTATAAATATATCCCCTAGGTGCTCGATGACGCATGTGGTTGGTTATTCTTACTTAGATTTTAATGTAGGGGACTTTGTAGGTCATAGAAGATATGCTTAAGTGGAAAGTTTTAAAAGGCTTACTCTATTAATTTAAGAGCTAAACTTTAATGACAGATGTTGCTATTTCTCTGGAATTTCCTTTTCCATTAACCAGAACATTTTCATATGCAAGCAGATGCTCACTGGTACAAAATAGGTACTTGCGTATACAATTACTAATTCTGAATGCACCAATGGACGCATTGACTTTGACTTGTAAAAGTTGCTAAATGTATTTGGTTGTGCACAACTGTATTTTCTTTAAGTCTTGATCTTGCTTACTGTGAACTCAGTAGATAGGATTGCTTTAAATATCCTCTTGGCTGGCCTACACCAGTGGTCTAATGATTAAATTGGCACTGGAACTCTTAGAGGTTCTTGGACATGTGCACACTGTGTCTTGCAAATACCACTTTTCTCTCTATAGTAATAAAGAGTAAAATCATAACCAGAAATAATTTTTATCTGCATATCTGGCCTAATATGGTACTTTGCACAGGGAAGAGAAAGTGATAATAAGAGGGATACATAAAGAAAATGAAAAACATACCTCTAACTTTTCAGGGTCTCCTACCCTATCCAAAGGAGTCCACAGAAGCCTAACTAGTCTTTTAACAAACCAGCTTTTAATTTTTATACCAACTAATTAATCTACTTAGAATATTTTTTTCAAAATTTGTATTTTAATAATTATAAAAAATATGTTTATATGACAATAAACAGAAGGATGTTGTGGGGAAGAATTGAGTGTAAGGCCACCCATAACAAAAGGTAGATTAACAGGAGAAAAGCAAATGGATATTTAATAGCATGTATACTTTAGGTATACATGGGAGATACCCAGGAAAATTGAGTAACCCTGAAATGATCTAAGCCATCACCTTAAATAGCTTCTCCAGCTAAAGACAAAAGAAAATGGGGCATGAGGCTGTTATGGAAGGTTATCAGGCAAAGCACAGTATGCATGGGTAAGGTTCTTATGCAGATTTGGTCACTGTCTTTCCACTGACTAGTTTCTAATGATTTCATCATCCTCATCTTTCTGGAACAGAGAGGAAGACACCCTTACAAATGGAAATTTCCCCTATGAATGTAAATGCTGTTTATAAAAGAGTAACTTCAGTTTTCAGAGCTTTTTCTATGCCTGCTATTTCTTAAAAATAACCAGCTCAAAATAATTCTTATACCAAAGAGGCATATTTTGAGGTGGCAAATTCTGCCTTTCTCGGTGGATTTGTTCAAAATTACTTTTTATGCCAAAATTTTTTACACTTTTCAGGAAGGAAAATCATCTATCCCGTGTTTTGTCATTGAGGTAATTGATTTTGCAACTGTAATAATTGCAAATTCTTTAGCCTGTGTTAAAAAACAAAATTCAATAGATTAAATCAAAAAGATCTAATGAGGTTTATTCAATTCATGAATTGGGCAGCTTTCCATCTAGCAAACAGAAGGGAGCTCTAGGGAGTTGTACAAAATGTAAGTTTTTTATAGGCAAAAGGAGGGTGGAACAAGAAATTTAAAAGAATGGATTATTTTAGGGGAGGTTACATTCCCTTAGGGAAAGGCTGGGGATTTTATCATGCAGATTACTTCACTAGTGCTGATCTGGAAATTCTGATTAGTTTAAAATGCACTCCTGATTGAGGCTGAAACTACAATTAGGTTAGGTATTAAGTCTTGGTGGGGCTTAAGAAAATTGACTCCGTTTGGGAACTTTTTTTTTCTTTTTTTTTTTTTAATTCAATTAATTAACATATAATGTATTATTTGTTTCAGGTACAGGTCTGTGATTCATCAGCTTATATAATACCCAGTGCTCATTACAACACATACCCTCCCCAATATCCATCACCCAGTTACCCCATCTCCCCATTACCTTTCCCTCCAGCAACCCTCAGTTTGTTTCCTAAGATTGAGTCTCTTATGGTTTGTCTCCCTCTCTGGTTTCACCTTGTTTCATTTTTTCCTCTCTTCCCCTATGATCCTTTACCTTGTTTTTTAAATTCCACATATCAGTGAGATCATGTGATAATTGTCTTTCTCTGATTAACTTATTTCGCGTAGCATCATACCCTCTAGTTCCATCCATGTCATTGCAAATTGCAAGATTTCATTTTTTGGATGGCTGAGTAGTATTCCATTGTATAGATATATACCACATCTTCTTTATCCGTTCTATCGATGGACATCTGGGCCCTTTCCATAGTTTGGCTATTGTGGACATTGCTGCTATAAACATTGGGGTGCAGGTGCCCCTTTGGATCCCTGCATTTGTATCTTTGGGGTAAATACCCAGTAGTGCAATTGCTGGGTCATAGGGTAGCTCTATTTTCAACTTTTTGAGGAATCTCCATACTGTTTTCCAGAGTGGCTGCACCAGCTTGCATTCTCAGGAAACTTGTTTCTTTTTAACAATTGTCAATAGCCACTTGCTTTAGTCTTTATGTTCTCAGCCAGTATTGAGCTGTGGTTGACACAAAACAATATCCTGTCCAGTTTGCACATGCAAATGCCTGGAACAAAGTTTAGTAGAATATTTTGAGCAAGAAATTTGCAACAAGCAGCCGTGACTGCTTAAATAAAGCTAGTGAGAAAGATTCCCCTTTTACTTTAGAAATGTTAACTTTCGGAAAATATATTCAGATATGGAAATATTGCCTCTGAAACCTTCAATCTATGAAATTTTCAGTTTATGATAGTGAAGTATTTTTGTTTTGTTTTTACTTTACTCCTAGCCTTAAGACATAAACTGATGAATAGTACCATTGGCTTTTTAGTAAGAAAATCATTCTACAGATGAAATGTGGATAAAGACAATAAATCAAATCAAAAGTAAGAGGTGGTTTGGGGTGCCTGGGTGGCTCAGTTGGTTAAGTGTCTGTTTCTTGATTTCGGCTCAGATCAGGATCTCAGGGTTGTGAGATTGAGCCCTGCATTGGGCTCCACGCTCAGCTTAGAGTCTGATTGAGATCCTCTCCCTCTACCCTTACCCCTGCTTGCTTGCTCGTGCTCTCTCTCTTTCTCTCCAAAACAAATAAATATAGGCTTAAAAAAGAAAGAAGAAAATGGAAATCTTAGGTATATCTAGTGAGAAAGTGAGTTGGTATGACTAGTTTTATCACACAGGTGCATAATACATAGGAAAGCCAAGTTGTACCTATTCTCTGGATATTCTCTGAATACTGTAAATTAGCGAACAATTAGAAAATATAACTTAAATCTGGTACTATTTTTACTAACAAATCTTGCATATGGGTTCAAGAAAACAAGAACGAAGTATTCACTAGGAGACTGTTAATAATAAAGAAAAACATGCTAACCATCTGATTCTCCATAAATAATGACTCAATAAGATGATTCATTTATGCAATGAAATACATTAATTAAAATGAAGAAATTATATCTACATGTATATATATATATATATCACTGTATCTCCAAGAATAAAGTTAAATAAAATATATACAATGGAGAAATGGTAGGGATAGCATGATATCATTTATAAAACATTTTTTAATTCAGAATATTTAGAATATTCATTTTTCAAAAATACTAAAATGTACATTTTTTTTAATAGGGACATCTCTGAATTTTAAAGCCAGTAGCATGTTGAGTTCATTTAGCATAAGTTTTTCTGCCTCATTAACATACAAAATAATAGCATGTCTTACAGTTGATAGTGCCTTAGTTTTGATTTAAAAAAGATTATTCTTGGAATATACATAGTAGTGTACATATAAAACACTCATACACACACGGTACTAAAAACAAACCATCTGCATTAATCTACGGTATAGAAGATCTATGTCATAATGACTTAACTGTGTGTTCCAGAAAACATTTGCCTGGAATCATTAAGACTAAACCCATAAATAATTTCATTGTTTGTTTCAAGAAGATTTCTACAAATCAATTTATCAGAGATAAAGTCTGCTCATCTAGGCAAATAACTCACTTATCAAATAGTGCACTTACTAAGATCCATTTCAAGACCACCAATTTACTGTGTACATCTCCTAAACTCTTAGATTACAGACTTTTTACAATTATAATTAATGTTCCACCTTCAAAGACAAACCATAAACTACTTGAAACCTGGCCCTAAGACCTACAAATATCCTTTGTCAAGGTAATATTTCCCTACTGCAGTGAGTTTAAATAAAATAAATGTTGCCTTTTTAAGAGGTTGTCTGGTGATATTTTGTAGAGTTGAGCAATGCACACCCACTTCAAATCACTGGTTGCCTCTGGGGGGCTGTGAGGCAGTATCTAAATGCTTGTTTTCTTTAGAATTAAGATCAGAATTTAGTAGGAACATTTTTGACATCTGTTTAATTATATTGTTATATTATTTTCTCTGCATTTCTATATGGTTGAAATACCTCATAATTAAAAAGAAACTAGAGAGGCAACAGAACAGTGAAAATTTGATAATGCAGTTTTTTATTCAGAGGAGTTAACATCACTATTGGAATTGAACTTTTTGATTGCCTGTGTGAAATAGAACATGTGACACATTACAGAGTTCTCAATATTGAGAAGAAGGAAGCATGCCAGTTTCCAAAGAAGGCATTTATCCAACACTAAATTCTATACATATACCAAATATACCTTGTGGCAAGAGGGGAAATGGCTGGGCATTAAAATTCATATTTTACCTAAGCCCAAACTGAAGCCAAATGACATCATCATAGAATGAACTTCTGGGAGCAAAGAAAAAAATTAAAATTTTTTTCATCCAGAGATGATTGATTGTGGATGTTGTTTATCTTTCTGGAATTTTTCCTTCTTGTCATATTTTGAGGTAGCAAAGCTGATACACAACCTTTATTTCATGCTTACAAGAAGTAAAGTAGTCACAAATAGGACTTTAAAAAAATGCCCTCTATCTAAATAAAATTAACTAAAAATTCTTTATAATTCTGAAAGTTTATTTCATTTTGTGTTATGAATGTGAGTATACCAAGTAAACATATGAAGGTTTGAATTATGATTTTATACATCTTTATTATTTTGCCATTTTATTACTTATATTTTAATATATTTATTTTAAATTTTCTTAGTAGTATTTAACACCAACTTGTAATTATTTTACTTGAATATTTATCTTTTGTTTTCTCCCCTTGAATCAATTTCCAGATAGACCAAGACTGTTTGTCTTCTATCCTTTTGTAGTGAACCTTCCTTGTACACAGTAGGTGCTCACTACACAGTAGTTGAATAAGAATAAAAAGAAGATACATGGAGCACTGGGTGTTATACACCATGGAACACTACATCAAAACTAACGATGTAATGTATGGTGATTAACATAATAATAATATAAAAAAGAATAAACAGAAGATATCTTTGAACTGGTATTTCCCAAAACATATCTCATGATTTATAAAAATATAAATGGATGGTCTGAAATTACTGAATTAGTATCAGTTATGTTGGTAAAATCTCAGGTTGACAGTTCATATTTCATTGGGTTCTTGTTTAAATGATTTAATTTGTTCATGTGAACTGTGATTATCCAAGATGGGATTTAATATGTCCTTGTTTCAGAACTTATTTAACTGCAAATGTTTTTGTCTCTCTCTCTCTCTTTTTTTTTATTGATAGTATATCTTATGCAACTTTTACTTTATGGAACACACTTGAAAGGCCACTACTTTATAAATGTTTACACAGATCTTACTTTAACTAGAATAAAACAATTTAATTTTTATTTTAAGTAGCCTTATTGTAAAATTAGTAGAGTAATTGTAGCAAATCTAGCTTGGTAATCCTTATCCAATATTATTTACTATATCACATTTTCTGAAGTTATTTTTAAATTACTTTTGTAATTAATATCTATCAGATTTTTCAATAAAAAGATGATCATAAACTTAAGTGCTATAAACTATTTGATATATTTTACTACAGAAAGATGTGGGTTTTCACAAAAATGTTGATTATCATTAAATAGATTAAATGAGTGAATAAATCAGCCAATGTTAAAATAGATTTTGTTTGCACTGTAGATTTATACCCTACGTAGTTACAACAGTGTCTTCCAAAGTTTATTTGAATTAGAGTCTTGGTTTAATTAAATCTTTAAATTATAATTCACATAGCATATATGTGAGTCAAAAAGCATATTTTTTATTTATGATGTATTTTATTGTAATACTCATAAAAAGAACTCAAATGAATAACGTTTTTCAATTTTCATTACTTATCTTAAACCAGCATCTTAGCATCTATGAGATCATGTTTTGGGTTGTTTCTTGGAAAGCAGAGTCTGATATGGAGTTGAGTGAAAAAGAAGTTTGTTAGGGAGTACCCTTGAGATCAACTCTATGGACGGGAAGAGGAGCAGAATTGGGCAGAGAAGAAGCTTGACTACAATGCACTTTGATTGAAGGACTCAGTTTATTTTACGGAGAGCTCTAAATCTGAGATAGCACTTCAGAGTTATCTTGAGTTGTGACAAGGGAGCCCAGAACTATATATTCCTCTATCATACAATCAAAGGCATACTTCCCAGAGAGCGACATGTCCTTGGACAAAGTAGCTGTTTTCAGTTGAGGCAATTTTTAAAGTGGACTGAGAGCTGAGGTGTACTCAGCTGCATTTCCAGCAGCTGGACTACATGTTGTTCATACCTGAAGAGGACTATGGACAGTACGTCCCAGTGTCTACCCCAGTAAACCTTTAAGTCATTGAAATCTTTAATTAATTTATGGACACAGCTCTTCTAGTATTCCAGTGGCTTCTTTCCTGGGAGAAACTTAGAGGATAAAAGAGAGACAGAGTTCAGTCTCTCTCACTGTGGCTGGTATTGGGGATACATGGGATATGCAGCGTCTCCCTCCATTGTATACTCACTGAGGCACTTCCAGCGGTTTTGTGGCTTATGTGTTGACATTCTCCAGAGTCATCCGTTAGGGGCCCAAACCCCTTTCTTTATCACCATAACATTTTCATGACATGCTTGCTTCTCTTGTCATTTACCATAAAAATGAGCAAGGGCACACCAAGAGGCATCCAGTGGGTCACCTGGGTACCAACACATATTCTTCTCAGCCTATATGTGTATCAGCAGCCCTACCGCCCTGCTGAGAGAACAGCTTGTTTTTTGCCTGCTGGTTTCTTGGCAAAAGAACCCTGAGGTGTTGAAGACGTGGCTACAGTTTTTGGTTCAATGGGTCTCTTGCTTTTTCCCCTGGTGGAAGTATTTCCCTTTTGAGAAATAGAAGCTTGAAACCTACAGAATCCAGAGCTGCAGGAAAAAAAAGCACACATTCCCCAAATAAGTTACTGGGATTCAACGTAAGTGGAGCCACTCCTGCTTCCACCTTGGTTCCTATACTGTATATTCTGTCTGTGAGAGACACAGCACTACATAAAATTTGTTGACCTAAGTTTTTTACTGAATCTTTAAGGATGCAGCATCCTATCCAGGAATTTACTTCAAACTGGTACTTCTCCTTTGCCTTCAGCAGGCATTTTGATAAATTTTTAATGTTGGCAGACTCTAGGTTATGGGATAGGTGATATGATCAGTAAATCGTATGATTATATGACTACTCTTATATATTCTTTACTATTTGTTGCAGGTCCCTTGGTTTGATATGATGCTAAATATGTTGTCTCATGCTTATGGATCAGATATTCTCTAAACCCTCAGATGGTGGTTCTTGTTGATATCATAACAGAAAAGATGGAAAAGACAAACTCTTACTTGGATTTTGTGTCAGTCTCTGTCAGAATGAATTGTAGCCTCTTCCAGGGTATTAAGGGGTCAGCTAAAGTCAATTTACTGTAAAGTGGCAAATGGATTTTCTTGAAGGATCATATTGTATTAGGAACTTAAGTTTGGTTCTGTTGTTGGCAATAATAACAGTCGCTAAAGCCACCTTCTCTAAGTAGGGACGCATGCAGTTGGGCCTACTCATAGTCTCCATACCTGTGACAAATAGTTAATAGTTAATCCACTAATGTTCCAATTGTATCCAGTTCCAGGTGGTTGATGAAAGAAAGCGATTGACTTCAGTTGGTCAAATAATTTTGTCTATCTGGGCTTTTAGTGTCCCTTCTTTGATGGATGCTCTCAATGGGACATTTCCCTATGATACAAAGATCTTCACATTTAATATTACCAGAAAAAATTAGGTTACCAGAAATGTATAAAAATAACACACACATGTAAAACCCCATGTTTTATTATTTATTATTATTACACCACATGTAAAACCGTATGGTCTTTTCCTCCATGCTGCTGTTATTCAAAAGAACAGACACTTAAAGGAGGAATAAAAATAACTTCCACTAGGTGATATTTCTCTACAATCTTCTGTTTGCTAAAATTTTTCATAAACAGATATATTTATCTGTCTATGAACTTATGTATAAAAGTACAGCAAAGATCATTAATTGGATATTGATTTGGTATTTACTATGTAGAGCTTAAGATTTTTTTTTAATGTCAGTCTTACATTAATGGGAGTTTTATATGTTTATATAAAAATATATATATTTATATATATCCGAATATGTCAGGATGCTGTTAATTTGTAGTTAGTATTTACCTTTATCCATTAAAAATAGTCTAAAAATTAGAAAGATAAATAAGAATTTTTGCTGTAAAGGAAAGAATGTGTTACGAAGTTTAAAAAAATCAACAATTTAAAAAGTTAATATTTAATATTTTTAATATTTAATATTTTTAATATTTTCAATTTTTCAATTTTTAATTTATTTACTTATTTTTATTTTAAGTAAACTCCACACCACATGTGGGGCTCAAACTTCCAACCCTGAAATCAAAAGTCACATTTTCTACCAATTGAGCCAGCAAGGCACCCCATTTATTTATTTATTCATTTGTTTGTTTATGTTTTATTTATTTAAAGTATCTTTACACCCAATGTGAGGCTTGAACTCATGACCCTGAGATCAAGAGTCACATGTGCTGCTAACTGAGCCAGCCAGGTGCTCCCACATTATTTTCATTTAAAAAAAATCAATTGAAAATATGTGATGAACCCTTAACAAAGTTTCCTGTAAGTGATGTTAGTATAAATTGTCTTTTCCGGTAGGTAAATGTGTTTTTGGCAGTCAAATCTCGCCTTTTTTCCAATATTCAAGTAAAACGCAGAAGGCTATGTACTGTTTTAAAAACTTTGTAAGTTGTGTTTGAAATTGTTTTCTATCTGTATAGTTTTGAGGTGTAAGAGTTGCTAAAACCCATACTAAAATGTTACATAAATCAAAGTTGTGAATACAGAAATTTTTTATCACTTATTTAATTTATTCATTTGAGAGCAAGTGAGAGCATGAGCTGGGGGTGGGGGCTTGGAGGGAGAGGGAGAAGCAGACTCCCCACTGAGCAGGGAGCCTGATGCTGGACTTGATCCCAGGACCCTGGGATCATGACCTGAGCCGAAGGCACATGTTTAATGGACAGAACTTTTTTATATTTTAAATACTGAATATATTAAAAATATGGTTTATGGCAAGTAAACAACACAAAAGTTGTAAGTAAATTAGTGGTTTTACTTCAGATTTTATTTATTCATTATGGAATGTTTATAATCTATGTAGACGTGTGGAGTGGGGTACTATATGGGACACAATCTAGCAGAGAAAACACATTTTCTTCCTTCATAATTTTCTTCCCTGTCTCCCTCCTTTTCTCCTTCCTCTTTCTTTCTTTTTTTTTTTTTTTTAAAGATTTTATTTATTTATTTGACAGAGAGAGACGTGAGAGAGGGAACACAAGCAGGAGGAGTGGGAGAGGGAGAAGCAGGCTTCCCACTGAGCAGGGAGCCTGATGCGGGGCTCGATCCCATGACCCTGGGACCATGACCTGAGCCGAAGGCAGACGCTTAATGACTGAGCCACCCAGGCGCCCCTCTCCTTCCTCTTTCTAATATTTAATAGTTACTGGGAGGTTAGCATAACTGTTGATATTGAGAAATTATTTTAGATTTGAACAGAGGCCCTCCTTAGTCTGAGGACTGAACTCCTCTATTGTCCTGGCAACAGAAGCATGATACTCAGATCCAGCTCTAAAGCACTCATGGTGGATTTTGTGCTGGGGAATAGATGCTATAGAAAGACAAATATTTATAAGAAATTTGAGAGGTAAGAATACAGTGATGAGAAAAAATAAAGATGATTAAATAAATGGACAGATATCCAAGTTCATGAATAAAAAAGTTCAATATTTTTAAGATATTAATTCTCTGAATTGGCCTTAGATTTAACATGACCCCATTCAACACTTCAGGAGGATCTTTAGTAGAAAATGAAAGAATTATTCTAAAATGTATACAGAAATGAAAAGTATGTAGAATACCCAACATTTTTTTAAAGTAAACATGTAAGACTTACAGTACTTATAGTTAATGATATCAAATAATAATGTAAATTTACAGTAATTAAGAAAGTAAACTAAAAGTAGAGAAGTATACATTAAAAAAATAAAGTCTAATTGACCACGTATATGATAAGTTAATTTTCAAAAAAGGTACCCATGGTTTGAGAGATCCCCAAGATTATCCTCAGGTCTTGTAATTTGCCAAAAGGATGCACAAAATTCAGCAAAGATATTGTACTCAGGATTATGGTCTATTACAATGAAAAGACACAGATTAAAATCAGCAATGGGACAAGGCACATAGGGCAGGGTCCAGGAGAGTTTCAGGGGTGAGCTTCAGATTGTCTTCTTCCAGTGAAGTCATGTAGACAGCACTTCTCCAGGAATGGAGCATTGTCAAACACAGAAAATCACCTAAGCCTTGGAGTCCAAGAATTTTATTGGAGCTCAGTAGTTATGCATGATGAACACTTGTGTGACTAACCTTATTCTCTACTACCTACAAGAGGTACCGATGATACCACCTGGCCCAAGGCTTCCACTATAAAACTCATTGTTAGCATGGGCTTTCTAGCATGGTCATAGATCTGCAGGTAAACAAAGATATTCTTAGCAGGTAAGACATCCCATGGTTTTGGAAGTTACCCTCCAGGAGCTGGGTAAAGTCAAATCTTTCTTTGGGCATGCTGAATTACTTACTGCACAATGCCAAGGTAGTTACATCAAGGAAAAAAAGTCTTTTAAACAAGTAGTGTTAATATAATGTCCATGTGGAAGAAATAAAACTTGAACCCTATCTTTCCCAATATAAAAGATAATTCTACAAACTGAGGGTTGCTGGAGTGGGGGGTGGGGTGGGAGGGATGGGGTGACTGGGTGATGGACACTGGGGAGGGTATGTGTTCTGGTAAGCGCTGTGAATTGTGCAAGACTGTTGAATCTCAGATCTGCACCTCTGAAACAAATAATGCAATATATGTTAAGAAAGAAAAAAAGAAGAAGAAGAATGTAGCAGGAGGGGAAGAATGAAGGGGGGGAAATCGGAGGGGGAGAAGAACCATGAGAGACGATGGACTCTGAAAAACAAACTGAGGGTTCTAGAGGGGAGGGAGTTGGGAGGATGGGTTAGCCTGGTGATGGGTATTGAGGAGGGCACGTTCTGCATGGAGCACTGGGTGTTATGCACAAACAATGAATCATGGAACACTATATCTAAAACTAATGATGTAATGTATGGGGATTAACATAACAATAAAAAAATTTAAAAAAAAAGATAATTCTAAATCCATAATATATGTAATATAAAGGTAAAATTTAAAAATTCCTAGAAGAAAACATATGGGAAACTTTTATGACTCTGGGGTAGATATTTATTAGCACACAGATGTTTATTAGCACACAAAATTAATAATCACATAAGAAAGATAATTAAGAACTTACTTCATGGGACGCCTGGGTGGCTCAGTCGGTTGGGCGTCTGCCTTCGGCTCTGGTCATGATCTCAGGGTACTGGGATTGAGTCCTGTGTTGGGCTCCCTGATCACTGGGGAAGCCTGCTTCACCCTCTGTCTGCCTCTCCCCCTGCTTGTGTGCTCTCTCTCTGACAAATAAATAAAATCTTTAAGAAAAAAAAAGAACTTAATTAAAAATTGTCTTCAAATGTCATTGTTAAGAAAATGAAAGTTACTGATTGATAGAAGATACTTGCATTATGTGTACTTTAGTAATTATTTGTATCGAGAATACATAAAGTTTACAACTTAGTGCATCAAAAAAGGTTAATGTACCAGTACAAAATAAAGATAACAAAAGATTTGAATGTATATTTTAAAAAAGAAGATGCAAAAATATATAATAAGATCATTAGTCATTTGGGAAATGCAAATTAAACTATAATACCAAAGGTTAGCAAGAATATAGGGAAAGTAGAGATTTCTAATACATTTTACATAGGTATGCAAAATCGTACAACCCCTTTGGAAAAAGTTTGTTTCTTTTGGAGTTAACTATACATTAACCATAAGACTCAGCAATTCTAATTTATCTAAAAGAAATGAAAACATATAGTCACAAAAATATTTTTACAAAATATATATAACAGCTTTATTTGTAATGATCTAATATGGAAACAAAATACATCTCCATCATTAGATGAATGGATACACAAATTGAGGCACATTCATACAATGGAATGCTACACCTCAGTAAAAACAAGAAGGTATCACAACATGTAACAACGTGATTTCATTTAAAAAACATTTTCTTGAATAAAAATACTGTGCTGAGGAAAAGAAGATGGGCTCAAAAGTGTACCTACTTTGTGACATTTTTATATGAAGTTCTAGAACAGGGGACACTAGTGATAGAAATCAGATCAGTGGTTGTCTGATGGGTGGGAGATAGACAGCAGAGGGGAATAAGGGAACATTTTGAGGTCATGGAAATAGTGTATACCTTAACAGGGTTGTGAATACTTGGGTGCACACATTTTTCTAAACTCATGGAATAGTACACTTCAATGTGTACATTTCATTGTACACAGTTCGATAAATAGTAAAATTGATTAGAAAATAATGAACAAATGAACTGATGATGGCAGAGATGAAATCAATGGAAATGAATATACTAATTTTTGTTTCTTATGAAATTGGTAAATGCTTAATCCCTGACATCAGAATCTTTCTCCTTTGTCCCCACTTTTATTGGAGAGTGCTGGATCCAATGTAGGCAGAATTAGGTATCAGAGTGAGGAATTTCTCAAAAAAAATTTTTTTAAGATTTATTTATTTTAGAGAGAGGGAGAGAGAGCATGAGCTAGGGGAGGGGCAGAAGGAGAGAGAGAGAATCTCAGGCAGACTCCGTGTTGTGCTTGGAGCCCAGTGGGGGGTTTGATCTCATGACCCTGGGATCATGACCTGAGCCAAAACCAAGAGTCGGACTCTCAACTTACTGAGCCACCCATGGACCCCTCAAAAAATTACAAAAAAAAAAGATTCCAGAGCCCAATTAAATGAATATTAATACCATTTCCCCTCCCAAAGTACAGAAAAAAAAAAAAAGAAAAAGAACAAAAAAAGAGCAACACTTCACAAAGAGATTTTTAGAACAAATACTTTAATGGATGCCTGTAGCAGAAAGGGAATTCAGTATTTGTAGTGAGGAATTTGGCATTGGGAAGACAAAAAGTTTTGAGTTTCAGGGTGGTGGTCAGGCATGAAGTAGGAAGAGAACTTATAAATTGCTGGGAATCATTCATGGCTCTCTTTTATGAACTAGTGGAGATGCTAACCAAGTTTAATGACCTGAGAAGAGAAATGATGCTTGATAGATTTTTATAGCTTTTTCAAGTTTCTTTCATGATACACAGAATTCTTAGATACAGCATCTTTTGAAGTAAGTAAAGCAAATATTCCACAATCATTATTAATAACACTAAACCAAAAACATATAGAGACAAAATAAATCCATTTCAGGAATTAAGTTAAATATAACCAGATGTGTAATGATTAAAAATGCAAATATGGAATTTGAAAAAATGCTCATGCCATTGATTTTATATTGTCATACTATCTTTTGAACAATCTAAAACTTCTGAAATCTGAAAAATATTATGACTAATATTACTCAGTTGGCAGCAGAAATACGGTTTTCTGAAAATATCAGTATTGTTTTATATTAAGGTGATATTTTCCTCAAAGATTCAACTTAATTATGAAGACTATTATTTGTATTTTCCCCCCTCTGGCTAGGTATACCCATCTTGAAAACTGTCTGTGGAGAATATACTATATAGCTTAACTGTAGCAAAAGCATTGTGTGGAATTATGACTCAATTAAAAAGTTATTTGAAATGACTTATTTGGAACTATTCAATATAATAGGAGTAAAAGTAAAATAAGCAATATTTTTTAATTTTAATAGAAAAGATTTATGATGATGAATCAAGGCTAGAATGTATACTTCAAATACTTGCTATGAGATCTCATATAATTTTGGAGTAGGTGAAAAATGCAGTTTTTATTTCCTTGTTTGTTTGTTTTACCAGGGCAAAATAAATGCAGAGTTTATGTTTGTTTTCATTTGTTTGTTTTTGCCAGAGGAAAAGGAAAATGTTTTTAGTGATTTTAGTGTTGGACCAAAAAAAGTGCAAATATTCCTGATATTGAAACCTGAGAAATCTTTGTTCTTGTTGTTTTAAATAAATGTGGGCATATGAGTTGTTGTGGTATCCATCCTGAATATATATAATAAAGACATCAGTGAATTTTCTAGTTTTTTTTCCTCATGAGGGAATAGTCCCAACTATTCAGCTCAGACAATTTTATAATGGGCCAAAGTACTACATTTTTATTGTACAACCCCCAGATGGTCTTATTATTCCATTGATGAACTTTAGGCCAACTACAAGAGTACTTACCAAGCTGGGTTAAGAATACACATGCATGAAGATATGTGTCATTGTAAAATGTTGTGTTTTTTTTTTTTTTAAGATTTTATTTATTTATTTGACAGAGAGAGACACAGCGAGAGAGAGAACACAAGCAGGGGGAGTGGGAGAGGGAGAAGCAGGCCTCCCGCGGAGTAGGGAGCCCGATGCGGGGCCTGATCCCAGGACCCTGAGATCATGATCTGAGCTGAAGGCAGACACTCAACGACTGAACCACCCAGACACCCCTAAAATGTTGTGTTTTAAAATATAATGTATTAAAAGAACTATCAACATCAATATATTGGAATGAGTATTTAAAAGCAGCATAATGGAGGAGAGAGAGAGAAAGAGAGAATAGGCTTCAAGTGATTTTAACATGTACCCTCGAAATACTCCCCATTGCAAGAGGCTTCTTCGGGCTTCCATCATAGACCCCATGTGTACCAATTAGGTTACTTTAGTGAGAGTGTTTGAGAATTAGAACTGTAGAAATACAATGAAATTATATAGTTGTGCATCCTGGAACTGACTCATACTGATTCACAATAGCAAATTGGTCAATTTTCAGGCATTTTGTGAGCCAATTTTTGAAAATAGCTGTTATTAAATATTAAGTTGCACAAACCTACAGTTTAACAAAAATGTATTACAAGCAATGATGGTAAATACTAAAATGACATCCCTTCCTCTTTATTTCACTCTAAATTACAATTATATGTGCTCTTTAGGTTGTTAATATGGGTCGTTTGTGAACGGTGAAAATAATTGGTAATGACGTGTTGTTAACTCATGGTTCTTCCCAGCCCCACATTCACTGATGTCATATTGGCACTTGAAATTGGTCATAGTTGCTGTATTTATACTATAGATGTTTGCAAAAACCATAAGCCAGAGTATTGTTTTGTTTGTTTGTTTTCCAGAGAGAGTTTTTAATCTCTTCAGGTATGATATGCTCCTCTTGGTTCCAGTCATCGGGCTGCATGACAACCTACATTTCTTTCCTAAGCCCACCATTGATCCTAACTTCCATGCTCATTTTAGCAGAGGTTCCATAAAAAAGTGATAAATTAAAAGCCTAGAAATAGGTAAACAGATATAAAAGAAAATAAAATTGCCTAAATTGCTTTACAGTGGTTAGGAACATTGGTTTTGTCATCTGAAAAATCTGAGGTAAAATTTTAGTGTTCTCACTTATCACAAAACTTTATAAAGTAATTTAATCTAAGACAGTATTTTTATATGCATAATGGAATTAATAGTACCTCACAGGTAATGCATGCACTCATTCATAGGTGTGTGTGTGTGTGTGTGTGTGTGTGTGTGTGTGTATGGCTCTATGCAATTTTCCCAGATGTGTAGCTTTGTGCAAACACTTTACAGTCTAATACTCAACTGATCATCAGCATTAGACTGTCATTCCCCAAACCCATTCTCTGTTCCTCATACCCAACCCCTGACAATACCAATCCTTTCTCCACTTCTATAATTATGTTATTTCATAAATTTAAATAAATTGAATCATATATAATGTATCTCTTTGAGGTTTTATATTCCACTCCCACAGGCAATGTATGAGTGATCCAGTCTATCCACATTCTTAATGGCATTTTGTGTTTTCACCTGTTTATAATTTAAGCACTCCTGATATGTGTGTGGTGATACCTCATTCTGCTTTAAATTTGCAATTCTCTAATGGTTAATGATCTTGAATATATTTTCTTTACATCCTCTTTGTCGAAATGTCTCAGAATATATTTTTTATATTTTGTTCATTTTCAAAACTTTTTTCTTAATTTGGCATTTGAAAGTTCTTTATATATTCTAGATAAAAGACCTTTAATGGATATGTAATTTGCAAATAAATTCTCCAAGAATTAAATTAATTAAAATTTGGCTTTCCATCATTTTCATAAGGTCTTTCATATAACAAAAGTTTTTAATATGTATTGAGTTCAACTTACTAAATTTCCCTATTATGGATTGTGTTTTGGATGTTAAGTTTAACACGCCTTGACGTAGTCCTAGGTTGTACAGCTTTTCTCCCATGTCACTTTTCTAGAAGTTTATCATTTCACATTTTACATTTAAGACTATGATTTACTTTCAGTTAATTTTGCTAATTTTATATAAGGTATGAGTTTTACATCAAGGTTCTTTTTTTTTCCTTTATCAAAAATTACTTGATTAATTGGACATACTTGTGTGGTGGGCAGTTTGTGTATCTATTTCTGGATTTGATACTCTGTTCCGTTTTTCTGTTTGTCTGTCTCTGTGTCAGTGCCACATTCTTGATTACTGATTATTGCAGCCATATAATCATCTTTATCCTTAGGAAAAGTGATTCCTCGCAGTTGATCTTCTGTTCTCAAAATTTTTTTTTATCTGTTCTAAAGTCTTTCTCTTTCCATATAGACTTTTTCCATATAGATTTTAGAAGAAGTTTCTCTAAGATTTTTTAATTTATTTATTTGAGAGACAGAGAGAAAGAGGGAACACAAGCAGGGGGCAGAGGCAGAGGGAGGGAGAGAAGCAGACTGCCCACTGAGCAGGGAGCCCAATGTGGGGCTCCATCCCAGGACCCTGGGATCATGACCTGAGCAAAAGGCAGATGCTTAACCAATTGAGCCACCCAGGCATCCCAGAACAAATTTTTCAATGTTTATAAAGAAACTTGCTAATTTTAGATAAACATTGCATTAAGCCTATAGATCTGTTTAAGAAAATTTGACATTTTTAGTATGCTGAGTCTTCCAGTCCATGAACATAATATGTCTCTCCATGCATTTAGGACTTTGTTGATTTCTTTCATCGGTATTTTACAATTTTTATCGTAAAGATCCAGTTCACAACTTGTTACACCATAGAATTACACCTGAGCATTTCATTTAACATTGGAGCAATTGTACTTGATACTGTGTTTTTAATTTAAACAAAAATTTTCTCATGTTTGCTTTCAGTATACAGAAATGTAGTTAAATTTTGTGTGTTAATCCTGAATCTTGTGACCTTGCTGAAGGAGTTTTTGTTTGAGGAGGTCATTTTGTTTTTCATTGCAGATTTTGTGGGTTTTCTATGTAGACAATTATGCTGTCTACAAATAAAAGTAATTTTATTTGTTCCTTTTCAGTCTATATGTTTTTCATTTTCTTTTTTTTTTTTGCCTTTCTACAGTGGCTAGAACATCTGATAATATTTTGAATAACAGTGGTAAGAGACAACATTCTTGCCTTGCATCTGATCCTGGAGGGAAAGACTTTTAGTCTTGACTATTAAATATGATGCTAGATATAGGTTTTTGTAGTTGATCCTTGTGAGATTAAGGAAGTTTCCCACTACTTCTACTGTACTGAGAGTTTTTATCCTGAATGGGTGTTGAATTTTGTTGAATACTTTTTTTCTGTGTTAATCGATCATATGATTTTTTTTTTTTAACTATTTGATGTGGTTGATTACATTGATTGGTTTTTGAATATTGAACCAACTTTGTATACCTGGAAGAATACTCATTTAGTCATGGTGTATTTTTAAAAATACACTGCTGAATTATATTGGCTAATATGTTGTTAAAAGATTTTTGCATCTAGATATATTGGTCTGTAATTTTGACTTTTTGGTTTTTCTGCTGTCTGGTTTTGGTATCAGATTATTGATCTGAGACATTACCTTTTTTTTTTAATGTGAGAATTTTATTTATCAATTTCCCTCTAAGCACTGCTTTATCAATATTCAACAAATTTTGATGTGTTGGTTTCCATTTTCATTTGGTTCTACATATTCAGAAACAATGTCTTTGAAATTGTGTCTTCAACCCATAGATTATATTTAGCAGTGAACTGTTTAATTTCTTAGTGTTTGATGATTTTATTATTCTTCTGTTATTGATTTTAAGTTTAACACTCTATTGAGGGTTCCCATGACCACATCCAAATTTGGTGATTCACTAGGGGAACTCATAGGACTCAGAAGTCATTATACTCATGGTTACAATTGGTCAGCAAAAGAATACAAAGCGAAATCAGCAAAGAGGAAAGGCATATGGGGCAAAATCTGGAAGAACTGGAGCACAACTTTCTCTAAGAGTCTTCTCCCAAGCCACACTAAATAGTTGTCATACCACTTACTGAAAGTGGAATTTTAAGTATCCACAAATAAATGTGGATTTATCAATTTCTTTCATAGCTTTAAATATCTGCTTCATTATTTTGAAACTGTTTTTGGTGTATACACATTTGTGATTGCTATATATTCTTATGTACTGTTTCTTATATCATTATGTAGTATCCCTTTTTATCCTTAACAATTTTCTTTTAAAATATTTTATTTATTTATTTGACAGAGAGAGAGCAAGAGAGGGGACACAAGCAGGGGGAGTGGGAGAGGGAGAAGCAGGCTTCCCGCTGAGCAGGGAGTCTGATGCAGGGCTTGATCCCAGGACCCTGGGATCATGAGACCTGAGCCAACGGCAGACACTTAACGACTATGCCACCCAGGCGCCCCTCCTTAACAATTTTTTTATGTCCGAAATCTATATTATGTGATATTAATATAGCTATCCCTTTTTCATTAATGTTTGAATGATATATCTTTTTTTTCCCATCTTTGTACTTTCCACATGCCTATGTGTTTAAGTTTGAAGTTAGTTCCTATAGAGAGCAGAGATCTGGGTCATGTTTTCATCCATTCTCTGAATCTCTGCCTTTACTGATCTTTTTATACCATTTACATATAATTATTGATATGTTGAAGATTAAACCTGACATTTTATTATGTTTTATGTTTGACCCTGTGCTTCTCATTGCATTGGTTCTTTTTCTTGGTCTCTCTGTAGATTACTTGAACATTTTTTAGAGTTCTATTTTGATTAATGAATATATTGCTTTGTATCGATTTCTTAGTGGTTGCTCTGGGTATATATATTAATAGAACTTAGAAATGTCACCATTTACCACTTTGAGTAAAGTATAGCAATCTTACTTTCCTTTTAGGTCCCTTAACACTCCCTAATTTTAAAATATAATTGTGTCAAGTATAATTGCCTATTTCCAAACTTTCCTTTTGCTGGCAGTGAAATGAAAAAAGAAAAACTAAAGAAATAACACAATATATTTGGTATCTTTCTGTGATTGGACTATGTTACTTTATTTTTATGCAGTTGAGAACTTTAGACAATGTAGGTTTACCATTTATAGAGGATTACAAAGTACATATAATGTTACATCAGTTAAAAGATTGGGTGCTCTTATCTTTGATTATTTTGAACAGATTGATACTCTTTTTTTTTTTTTCTTGCAGCATTATTTGTTCCCAGAATACCATATGTAGTTGAGGGTATATTTTATCTATTGATCTAAGCATACATATGCTATTGAAGGAATAAACTTGCAGGTTTTCTGAAGAGTTAAGTTTTGAGAATCAATGTAAACAACACTCCCTGTAAGTAAAGTGTTGAACATTATCCTTAGTAGCCATGGAATAAATATTACTCTCTTGCATTTGGATTGTATATTCCCAACTCAACCCCCATTTTGTGCTTTTGCCTTGTGGTTTATCTCTTGTATTATTAAAAATGTCATAGAAGAACATGGTTACATAAGGCCATGTAGTGTTTAAGCTACATCAGTATAAACTGAAATAAGTATAGAAATCATTAGGCATTGGGCTTAGTTCACAGACTTTAACAGCAAACTTTCCATTGATTCATTTCTATGTTCTTTTCCTCATTGGGTGTTGGTATTTTAATTCTGTGTCCCAACAATTACTGATGTATATGAATTGCATTTAGTACATAAAGTTGAAATGGTCATTGAGTTGGGGATGTAGAACAAGAGCTATTTTGAGATGTTATACAGATATTTTAGAGAAAGATTGCTATCTTTAATAAGTAGCAAAAGGAATAGAGCCTTATAGGTTAAGATGTATTATGAGTGGGATGATAGAGGAAGGATCACCTGGGTTAGGGAGAACGGGAGAACAGGGACATTAGCAAAGGACTCACCAAAAAGATGATGTTTGATCTATCTCTTTAAAGAATCTGCTTATCACACAAGGTAGGGTAGAGTTTGGAGCACAGAGTCAATGAAGAAAATCACATATGAAAGAAAATGCCCAAGTAGAAAGATATAAAACAGAAAGCTAATGAATAACACATGATGTTTCCAAATCCCATTGCAAGGGAGGTGGCAGGGTTGAAAAAAGATGGGGCTGGAGAGAAAATCAAAGTTTAGATAGGTTAGTAGACCTGCCTTCAAATCATATCCAGGCAAAGAGTACATATGGATGCCCGTATACTGTATGTTTAAATTTCAGAAGTTATAAATTAAGCTTTTAAAAGTACATGTCATATATACCCTCATAATGGTCTCACAAGCCAGGCTCTAATTCAGAAATCTCAAAATTACTGAACTTTTTCACCAAATAGTCCAGTAAGAGGTAAGTTGTCCCTTGGTCTGCTTCTCCCTCTCTCTCTCTCTTTCTCTCTCTCTCTTCTTTTTGCCACACCTAGCCCCACTCTATACTATGAAAAGCTGTCATTCATGCTTGTGAACACCCTGGCCAGCAAGTTCTACCACATATCCCACAAAGAGACACTACAGAATTCACAGAGAACATTCCCTTGACCACACAGACTCCTTACCCCTTGGGTGTTGACGTGACTAAAGGAAAGCTAGAACAGTACCCTCCAAAGCATAGGTTCTAGGGTCTTATATGCTAATTGTAATAACTTGGACATTTTCATTCAGACTAAAGTGAGATACTAAAGACTTTTAAGAGGCAATTGGTTTGGGGGCGCCTGGGTGGCTCAGTAGGTTAAGTGTCTGCCTTCAGCTCAGGTCATGATCCTAGGGTCCTGGGATCGAGTTCTGCATCAGGCTCCCTGCTCAGCAGGGAGTCTGCTTCTCCCTCTCCCTCTACCCCTCCCCTCTGTTCATGCTTTCCCTCTAGTGCTCTCTCAAATAAATAAATAAACTCTTAAAAAAAAAAAAAGAAGTGATTGGTTTATATGCATTTTCACTTTTCACATAGCTATACATTAGGTTTGATATAAATAGAAATAGTTTTCCTTCCAAGGAAAAGCAACACTTGATATTGTCAGTCTTGATTTCAAAAGGTTTCATTTATTCAAGTATTGCAGGATAGATATAATTAAAATCAACAAACTACTAAATAAAGTGCACACAGCCATTTGTCTTGTGAAAGGTTCCATATACTTTTGGTACTCCAAATAACTCTGCTAAATTGAGACTTTAATCCTGCTAATGAGACACTGAACAATGGGAGTAATAGACTTCCCCTAAGAGAGATTTGCATATCTTTAGGCTAAACTTCACACCACCAGTACTCCTGAAATCCTCTGTCCACTTTAACATTAAAAAAAAAAAAAAAGCAAGAGTAAGGAAATAAGAAAGAGAGCTCAAAGGGCATAGAGCTGGAAGTAGAATCTAGGAAGCCTAGTTTTCATATAGCACTGTCCAGTTGCTCCTCGTCCTTAAGAACATCGGCTGAAACTCCAGCATTTTATTTCCTTTCCTTCCCTTCCCTTCCCTTCCCTTCCCTTCCCTTCCCTTCCCTTCCCTTCCCTTCCCTTCCCTTCCCCTTCCTTTCCCCTTCCCTCCCCCTTCTCTTCCCCTTCCCTTCCCCTTCCATTCGTTTGTTCGTTCTTTCTTTCTTTCTTTCTTTCTTTCTTTCTTTCTTTTTCTTTCTTTCTCTCTCTCTCTCTCATCCATCCTTCTTTCCTTCCTTCCTTCCTTCCTTCCTTCCTTCTTTCCTTGAACTTGTTCACCCATACTGTAACTCATATACCTACATAAATATGAGAATGTTGGTGAATGGTGGAATAATTTATATCTTAAAAAAGAAAGTCAAACACATTAACTTTGTCATGTCCTAAAATTGCTGCATCTAGTGTACCTAAGAATGGGATTGGGGGGGTGGAGAAAAAATACATTTAATGAGTTAAAAGATAAATTATCAAGACTCCCATTTTTCATCAATATTAAACATCTATTAGGAAATTTGACCTGAAAAAAATCTTTATTGAAAGATGGTTGTGTGTGTTGGGGGTGGGGTGGGACACTATACCTCAGTGCTAACTCTGTGGTTTTCCTGTCATTCCATCATTCCTTCTAATATAGTTGCTGAGTTAATTGGATCTTCAAGGTAGAGTTAGACAAGTGGTCATACCCTAGCTCTAGAATCCTAATTTATACAACTTGGAATCTGGGAACACAATACAGTACTCTGGGAACACAGTAGAGTTTGCATCTTCCACCCCTATATGATCTATAGGTGTTAATGAATTCTTTAGGGAATTTGTAAGCAGAGGACTCCTCTTAAGCTAAAAGTCCTAAGTGGCCTAGTCCAAAAAAGTAGACTTGCTTTGTCCATTTCCTCCAGGACAGTGGGGATTAACTTTGGATTGTCATTGATCCTTTGAAAATGTGAGGAAAGCTATGAAACTTCAATTTAAACAAACATATGTATCCACTCAAAAATTTATATGCAATTCAAAGAGGTCCTGCCCCTTTTGGAGCATATTGATAGTCACTTACATGAGCCTGGGCCTCTTTCCTCCAGCAATCATAAAATCGAAGATCCCTAATACAGGATGGTCTTCATATAGTTGCCATTTAGTATTAAATAGATAAATACTAGTTCTCTTTAGAGAAGCAGCTGGAGTCTGTTGTTAATTTTTTTTTAACTTTATCAAAATCATTTTCCTATAAGGAACTGAGTCTCCAGTTTGAATGTTTACTTAAATACTTGATTTAATTAACATTTGCTGTGCTTTTAGCAAACACTCTCTTATTTATATACTATTATAGAAGCAATAAATTACTGTTCAAGAACATACAATCTGGAGTCAGATGGATTGGGTTTAAATTGATAAAACTCTGTGCTTCAGTTTAATAAAATGCAGAATATAATAATATCTGGTTTATATGTTTGGTATGTCAATTAAATAAGTCAAGACATATAAAAAATAGCAAAATGTCTGACATAGTATGTACAACTAATATTTAGTTGTAATTTTTATAAGAAGAAAGCTTAATATATAACGAACACTCTTTTCAGATGTATATTTAATAAAGGATATGATGATTTATATCAAGAAAGGTAACATGTAATATTAGGTACTTAAATTTATGTTTGTAGTTGAAACATGAACATTTTAAATGAGTCAGTTTATGGAAATACAGAATGTTCTCTTTTCTGGTTCTTTGTCTAAGACTATGCAGTCAGAATAAGAGAAGTGGAGGAGAGAGTTAAATGGTAGATTCACATAGATTAATTTGAGCCAAGGAGTAATTCCATATTTAAAATTTAGCCCTGAGGGAGATGGCATTGGAGTCTTAATAGGAGCCACACAGGTTCTTTCCCTTTGGGGTAGATCACATTTCCTATTTAAGCACTCATAGACTTAGTGCTCGCTTCGGCAGCACACATACTAAGCATTCATAGACTTAAAATGGGGAAGAAAATAAGACTTGCCAGGGAAGTTGTGGATGATGTAATGGAATTTGAGTGTTTGTAGAACAAAGCTCATGTTGGCACTTACTGTGCTGTTTCTTGTCCAAAAAAGCTGTTCATAATTTTTGTTTTGTATTGTTTTCTAGTGGAAAATTATGTTTTGAGAGAGCATAGTCACTACATATTCAAATAGCTAGCTGTATTCCTGTTTCAATACAATTGCACTGAATGTGCAAATCTATATCATTCAGCCCACTATTTGTGAACAGCTTGAAAATGCAGATAACAGAGCTAATGCAGCTCTGGGTTTTTATTTGCAATCCAACTAGACATCCAGGAGGTAAAAATTACTATTTTTTTCTACTTCATTATCATTGCAGGTCCCTCAAGGGAGGTGCTGAATTGTCTCTATTTTGCAGGGTGTCCTAGCGGATTGAGGCTACAAATCTCATGTACTACATAAATAAATAAATAAATAAATAAATAAATAAATAAATTTTTTAAAAAATGATAACTTTCACAGCCAACATAGACCAGGTGGATTTATTACAAGGAAGCTTGACTTTGTATTTATTTATTTTGCTTCTGTAAATTATAGTATCTGTGGAACAGATCATCAGGGAAAGGGAATCATTCTCTTTGTATTTCTACTTGGCCTGAGGATAAAAGTTTAACAGACTCTATTTCATGTATAACTGTAGTTGAGAAGACTATTACCTCATAAACAGTGGCTCCATCCAATAGCTAATTTTTTATGGCTCCCTGGAGTGATGGTATTTAGTACCCTAGATTCCAGCCTTCATATTTTTGCTCACACTTTTTTCACAATTGAAATACTTTTTTACTTTCTACATTTGCTAAGTTCTATTTGCGATTTAAGAGATTATTAAAGCCTAATCTCCATGGAGTCTTCCCTGAACACCAAATATGAAATGATCTCTTGTCCTTTTCTAGAGCATTTGCTGTCTATGACATTCTTTTAAAATGCCTGACTTCCTGCCTCTTTAAATTTGCATTTGGCTATTGCATGTGCAACTGAATCTCTTGGATTCTGCTAATAAGCTTGTCAGCCATTTAAAATAGGAACATATCTTATACATGAGAAGTAGGCCTCCCTATTCTTAGCTCCAAAGCCCTTTGGAGGACATTTTTTTTCTAAACTGTGGCCCCTGCCAAGTCTTCAAATTCTAATGATAGGCTAAAGCAGTGGTCAGCAAATTGTGGCCCATATTTTTGAAATTTAAGTTTAATTGGAACACAGCCACATCCATTCATTTATGTGTTGTCTATGTCTGCTTGCTGGCGGAGTGGAGTAGTTGCAACAGGGACCATCCGGTACACAAAGCCAAATATATTTACTATCTGGCCCTTTGCAGAAAAAAGTTAGCCAACTTCTATGCTAGGGACATAGAATATTATCTCAGCCTGCAGTCATCCTCAGTCTCTCTATGCTATTTTGTTGCTTTGGTGAAGCTAGTGGACTGCCAGCGTCACCTTCATTATGACCCTCTCTACCCATTCTCCTTCTTCTTTAAATAAAGACCTGCCTTGTTAGATCTCATAAATTTTCTGAACCCTGTATTTGTCCTGTAATATGAGAAAAATAAGCTCATACTATACATTGCTCTATTCCCTGTTTGGAAGCTACAAAGACCAGGGCTTCATAGATTTTTTTTTCCTCCCCCCACTTCAGCTCCACCCTCCCACTGCTCTAGAAGCTCCAGAAAGGGAAAGAAAGCAGGGGAGTCTTGGCTTAGCTGAATGGGAATCATGCCAAGTGAGATGAGAAGGCTAGAATTTCCATAAAGCTTTTCCTGGGCCACAAGCAAAACCTGAGTAAGAAACTACATAGAAGATTATAGAGCAAAGTTTTCATTAAAGGGTTGTGAAGCAATTTTTCTAAACCATTGTTAAAAAAATTACATCTCAGTGAACTACCTTGGATGGAAAGCTGAGTTCTCTCCCTTTTCTTTCTATAGGAAGTCTTACTACAGAATTGTCATGGATGAGATGGCCTTATAGTATATAACTAAAAATGTAAGCAAAACAGTATTATAGAAGTGAGACATTCGGCTAATTAAATAGTCCAGTTACATTATTTTGGGGATTTTATAATTCGATATTTGTCAGATACTTATAGTTAGTAATATGTTTTTATTTGTTTTATAATTCTAAATGAATATTCCCTTTTATGCCAAATTTGGTAATAACTTATGTATTTTTCCCCTTTAAAAGTTCTTCTGAAAACATAGGTCCACTCATGTAGGAAACTCATTAAGTGACACTTAGAGACTCCATCTAGATGTTCCAGAGGCACCCACATACCATATGAACATACCATTGTCCCACAATCTCAGACCTAGTTTTCTTCCTGTATTTGCTATTTCTTAATGGCAAGAGCATCCCTCCATTGACTCTAAACACTAAAGCATTTTCCTTCACTGGGGGAATTTCTCTAAACTTCCTTCTCCTGAGCTGAGCTACTTTGCCTTTTTGAGCTCTCACAACTGCTTATGCCTTCCTCCAACAGAGAACTCATTACCATGTACTTTCATTTTCTGTATTTGTCCCTTTTCTCATCAGACTCAAGTCCTCCAGGATAGGGACTAGCAAATGATTGTAGATTCATTGTTTAGTATAAAGCCTGAATATAAATAATGTTAAATGCATTTATAAAATGTAGTCTTTATTTCATAGATTCATTGATTTAGTTAGTCAATAAATACATATTGGATCATGGATTAGGCATCAGGCACCGTGCTAGATGTGGGCAATGAATAAGATGCAGAACCTGCTTCAATTTCAGAAGAAATCAACTTCCATTCTCTTCTTAATAGTAGTTAACTTTTCCTGAGCACTTATTCTGCTCTAAACACTTTTATGTAAATATTTCACATGTGTTAACATACTCAATCCTCATAGCACAGGTTGTTGATTTTTTTAACACATTTTATAGATGGGGAAACCAATGCATTCAATACAAAGGAAGCATATCCAGAGTTATCTAGCCAGTAAGTGGCAAAATGGGCCTTAAAAACTGGCATTTTGGCTACAAAATCTATACTCTTTACCAAGCTATCAGTTATACTGTTTGTTAGCCACTCTATGTGCCATTTTTGGCTACCAGTCATACATAAATTAATTAGACAGTAGAACCAGACAAAATGGCATTCAAAGAACTAAAAATAGAGCTAGACTTCTATCCAAAATAAACATTTTATATATGATTTATGTTATTTTTTAATTTCATTATGTAACTGTGTACTTAAATTATAAAGTATAAAAGCAACATAAGGGTTATGTAAGTTAAAATAGTAAGAAAACATAAAATGCACAATCCCATTATATATAAATAATATTTTTATTTTCCCACTTATTCTTTTAGGCCAGTATTGACCAATAGATTTTTTCTTTCTTTTTTTTTTTTTTTTTTGCAGTAGAGTTAAATTTAAACAGCCATATGTGACTGGTGGCTACCATATTGGATAATATACCTTATAGGCATATATATCATTTTTCCTTCAATTTTTATGGTGCCTAATTTTCACTCAATGTAATATATTTAATTAGACTCTCAATTGTGGACATTTAGGTTATTCCTAATATTCTGCTCTTAGAACAAATCCTGTAATTAATTTTCACAGTGTATCTTTTCTGCATTTGTGTTTTTTTTTTTTTTTTAAGTTTTTATTTACTTATTTGACAGAGAGAGAGAGAGAGCACAAGCAGGGGGAGCAGCAGGCAGAGGGAAAGGGAGAAGCAGCCTCTCCGAGGAGCAGGGAGCCCAATGAGGGGCTCCATCCGAGGACTCTGGGATCATGTCCGGAGCTGAAGGCAGTCGCATAATGACTGAGCCACCCAGGCACCCCTCTACATACAAATATGTATATCTTTTCTGTCCCAAGAAACTACTGTTCATATAAATATATATCTGGTATCAGCACCAGTCTTTCTAGAAACTAAAGGTTTTGTATGAATGAGTTCTACTAGTATAAAATTGAGTTAGCTTTTATCTTAAAATTCATAGTTACCATAAAATAATGAATTATAACTTGGAGTCTACCCTGCCAAAGATGTCACACAAAGTATTTTTTTCTGTTCTTTTAGCCCTTGCTTGAATATATTGATCCCTATGCATTGTGTTCCCTCTTTGATGTTAGTTTTTTTAAAGACTTTATTTTTAAGTAATCTCTACACCCAACATGGGGCTCGAACTTACAACCCTGAGATCAAGAGTCACATGTTTCACCCACTAAGCTAGCTAGGCACCACTTCGCTGTTATTTTTGTAAAATTTTATTTATAGCTGTCAGACTGCACCATCTTACTTAGCCTTCTCTTTAAAAAAATTAAAACTATACTACACCATCAGCCTCTTAACACTTTTCCACTTAAAAGATGCTTGAATTCAAGAAAGGATGACGGCTTACAAATAGATCTTCAGACATATCCAACAATCAGATCAGGGTTTGTAAACCTTTAATTGACTCTATTTTTGATCCCCCAAAAAATGCTTCCTGGCAGTGAACTTCAAGGTTGCTTTTTAAGCAATTTGAAGTGATCATACTTTTCATACTTTCTACTTTTTAGTTGTGCATTTCCATTTATTTATTTTTTTTAAGATTTTTATTTATTTATTTGACACAGAGAGAGAGAGAGACACCGAGAGAGGAAACACAAGCAGGGAGAGTGGGAGAGGGAGAAACAGGCTTCCTGCGGAGCAGGGAGCCTGATGCTGGCTCGATCCCAGGACCCTGGGATCATGACCTGAGCCGAAGGCCGAGGCTTAATGAGTGAGCCACCCAGGTGCCCCTGTGCATTTCCATTTAATTTGCTGGGGAGTTGTTCTCAACTAATGAAGTAAGAAACACAAATTTTAATTATCTGTTACTACAGCTATCTATATATGTTATCACAGCATGGTCAGAAATTGGCTTCTTTTTTGCAGCACATTTCCTAACCTGGGCTGACAGCACTACACATTTATTTTTTTTAATACCCTGAAGTTAGCCTCTACCCTCCCTCCCCCTTTTCCAGGTTATTCGTGTGTGTGTGTGTGTGTGTATATATATATAGTTACACACACATGTATATATGTATTTTAATTTTGCTCTGGCAAAACCTGTTTCCCAAATATATATTTTACATAGCAGTATAATTCATGGCAAAAGTTATCCCTTTCTTTTCTTTTTTCTCTTTTCTGTCCTAGCCTACATCTCCCTAGATCACTACATCAGTTTTTACTACCTTCGTGACATTTGGTTTGTTATCTCTTTAATTAACTAATGAACACTGTTGCCAAAATTAAAATTTATAATATTTCTATCACATTATCCCATGCCTAAAAGTCTTACTTTAGGATGAAGTTAAAATACCCTATGTTGCATGAGATGGTAGAAAGAGTCCTAGAGATCTGGGTTGAAATTTCGGCTTTGTCACTTAACGAAATTGTGATTTTGGATGAATTTCTCAACTTCTTTGAAGAACAGTTTTATTGTCTGGATTATTCTCTTTATAAAATACCAGAAAAAGTTTATGAGATAATGACTGGGATATAATAAAGTTAAAATTAATGTTTCCTCATCAAGCATTCCCATGGTCTCATTTTTAATCCTCTCAATATTCTTAAATTTTACTAAACCTTTCCCAAATACATACCATTCATTACATGTTGTCTCAACTTCTATGGTGAATGTGAAGGAAGAAATGACAGTGTTTCTGAACTTAAAGAGTTTGTTGTGCTTGCAATCACTACAAAGACAAGGAGTTTGAAGCTCAGGGAAGAAAGGGGAGATTTGCAAAGGAGAAAGCAGGTCAGGAGGCAGGGGCTAGAGGGCAAAAGTTATTTCTTGAGAGAAATTTTTCCTAATCTAAATAAATGGCTATCAAGGATTTTTATCAAGATAACAACTGGATAGAGGTGCTTGGGTGGCTCAGGCGGTTAAGCATCTGCCTTCTGCTCAGGTCAGGATTCTGGAGTCCCAGGATCTAGCCCCTCCTGCGTCAGGCTCCCTGCTCAGTGGGGAGTCTGCTTCTCCCACTCCCTCTGCTCCTCCCCCTGCTCATGCTCTCTCTCGCTCACTCTCTCTCTCAAATAAATAAAATCTTCAAAAAAAAAAAAAAATAACAACTGAATAAATTAGGCTGTTTAAGAAACATTACTCTTGCTGAGAATGTGAACTGGAAGGACTAGAGCTGAGGAGGGAATTCTTAAAGAAGTTACTGGACACAGTAGGGAAATGGATAACAGCAGTAGAAATACGAACAGTTGGACAGATTGGAGAGCAATCTGGCAGGTAATGTTGATTTTGTTTAGGTGGGAATGTAGGGTGACAAAAATTCCAGGTTTAAGAATTGAACCACTTATTGGATGAATCTTGTTTTACTTTTCCATAGAATTCCTTATCTCTTTGTGGATGGTCTATTCCTAATCATATAGAACACGACATGGATTGGGGCACCTGGGTGGCTCAGTCGGTTAAGCATCTGGCACTTGATTTTGGCTCAGGTTATGATCGCAGGGTCTTGAGATCCAGCCCTGCGGTGGGCTCCATGCTAGCTGTGGAGCCTGCTTAAGGCTCTGACCCTCTGACCCTCCCCCAACTTGTGCTTTCTGTCTCTGTCTCAAAAAAAAAAAAAAAAAGTCATGAACTTAATTACATGTCTCCAGATTCTCCTTTTATAACGGGATTGCTGGTAAATGTTTGATTGATAAGTAAATGCTTAAAAAGAAGAAAGCTGTTTGGAAGCAAGTGAGATCTTACGGATATCAGGTGCTCTCTATGATGTTATATAATCATCCAATCTCACTGAATAATACCAAAGCTTAAGTATGCATACCTGTGATGAATAGAGTTACTTATACTTCCAAGTGTTTTCACATCTCCATTTTCATCTATTTTGATTTCTTTACTCAGAAGGTTAAACTCAACTGGACACTGCAGTCCTTGGGAGGGGTATTTCAGTCAACACACACAGAGGCTTGACCTTACTTGGTGAAAGAATGGAAATGTGACTATCACTTGGTCCATCACTTCCATGTATTACTACCCTCTAAGTAGTAAAGAACAATTATTCAGCAAAAAATTATTTGTATCTACTGTGGGCCAGGCACTATGTAAGTAAGTGGTAATATAAAGATGAATACAATGTAATTACTAATCAACAAAAAGCTTATACTGGCAGAACAATACGATAGAAGAAGGTAATTATAATACAGTGGGGTAATGCAGGGATGGTTGGCATGAATACATTCCAAGTATCCCCATTCCCATTCATTGGCACAAGACAAACACACACCATCTCACAAGGCTGTATTTCCTGTTGATTCTGGACTTGGCTTCACAACCTTTTTCAATAGGCTGCTTCATGTAGCTGCTTGCTACCAATTTATTTTACATTGACATGTGAGTAGAAGCCTATTCCATTAATGTGGGATTCTTATTGTGGGAGTGAAAAAAATGTTGACAAAACAAAGACCCTCTCTCCAATATTATTGACTCAACCAATTTCAGATAAGTAATTTTGATGTTTGATTCCTCTATTTTGTTAAGTTGTTTGTACTGTAACAACTGGAGTCTTTTTTTTTTTTTTTAAGATTTTTAAATTTATTTATTTGACAGAGAGAGCGAGAGAGGACAAGCAGGGGGAACAGTAGAGGGAGAGGGAGAAGCAGGCTCCCCGCCAAGCAGGGAGCCCAATGCGGGGCTTGATCCTAGGACCCTGGGATCATGATCTGAGCCGAAGGCAGATGCCCAACCATCTAGCCACCCAGGCACCCCTACAACTTGATGCAGCTATGTTAGCATAAATTCAGGCCTCATGAGGCTAGTCCTTAGTAAAAGTAATATATCTTTTTTTAATGCAGGTTTTATATGAAATATGTTGGGGCAGAGATAGTTAAATGAGAAGTCATTTACCATATTTACAGAGAGGCATCTTATATTTATGTTATATTACCCACATCCTTAGATTTTTTTTGTTTTCTCTGGAAGCTGTACCAAGCCATTGGCAATGCTCTCTACTCCATTTAGCATCTGTTTTTGGCATGCTTATTAAGTATCCTGAACTCCAAAGAATCTGGAAATGATTTTCACAGACTCATTAAAGTGAGGTTGATAAAATACTGAATCAAGGCTGAGAGCAACTACTGGTGGTCTGCTGTTCAGTGATTAAGTCGCAGGTCATATCTCCTCGGAGAGGCAGAGCACCTGCTTGTGTGTAGATTGTACTCCACCCCACATATGTTATATCACTGAAAATAGAATTTTGAGGTCAGATGGGTTATTTGTCGTATCAACCCTTTTATAGGCTTAGTCCAAGGAAAGAGATGCATGTAGGAGATCTGAGGAGTAGGGATCAGAATTTAAAGAGTAATGACCCTAGAATGTCAAGGGTTTCAGGAGAATAATGCCTAGTCCCTAGAAGGTACTCAATAAATATTTACTTAATGTAGGAATGAAAATCTAATTTCAAGAATAAATGTATAGTGCTTGTTTTCCCTTAGGTCTACAATTCAACTCACTTTGCCAGCAAATAGGTTGGAATGGAGAAACTACATTTTGTGTTAATCTTAATAATTCAGCATTCTATAAGCAATGGATGCATGTCAAATATGATTCATTCTGTATAGTTTATTTACTGAGTAAAGGGTTTTGTTATGTATGTGTCTTTAAAAAACTTGAATCTTGTGGCTCTCTAATATTGATTATATACCAGATAGTTCAGAATCACTTAGGGAGTATATTAACAATGCATATGCCTGGAACCTGTTCCCTATACATTAAGGCTTATTAGATCTGAGTTGAGGCATTTATATTTATTTTTAAATGCTTACCCGATAACTCTGATGTGCTGCCAGGATTGAGATCCATCTCAGTAACTCAAATTGCCATTTCATTTATCGCAGTGCCTCAGAGAGATCATTTGCTACTATTTGCTTGAATTTTTGTGATGGAGACTCACTGTTTTCCAAACACATAGCTTTACAAAACACTTTATTGGTTCTGGAAAGTTGTTTTGAATGCCAACTTGCAGAGAGTTAGAATCTATCGTATGCTAAATAATATCTTACATGCTATAAAATATAAAACAAATTGAAACAGTTTTTGGGGGGAGGTTCTTTTTTTTTTTTTTTTTTAAAGATTTTATTTATTTATTTGACAGAGAGATACACAGCGAGAGAGGGAACACAAGCAGGGGGAGTGGGAGAGGGAGAAGCAGGCTTCCCGCGGAGCAGGGAGCCCGGTGTGGGGCTCGATCCCAGGACCCTGGGATCATGACCTGAGCCGAAGGCAGACGCTTAACGACTGAGCCACCCAGGCGCCCCCGGGGGGAGGTTCTTAAATGTGAATATGTATAATCATTCAGAAAAGAGCCACAGGTTTGTCAGATAATCCGTACTTGCTTAAATAAAAAAATTAACTCAAGAACTTAAAATTATAACTATTTAAATTTTTTAATTAAAAATATAGGATTTATTTTATTTTAAAAGCATTATTTTTAAAAAAAATGAATTCTTGCTCTTTATTTTGTTGATATTTGTATGTTATTATTTTGGGGAGATCAGATCTAATTGACTTCAGATAAGCCTGTCCTATTGTGGAATTGTGCATAGACATATTTTCCTTTGGGAAGTTTTCAGATATATTAGAGAAAAGTGTCCTATTGGCAAAATAATAAAGTGTCTGAAAAGTATATTACATCATTTTCCAAATTGCTGCATATTCTTAGCATATTCTCAGGAAAATCTTTTAATTAATTAATTTATTTGCTTATTTATTTTCCTAGGAATAGAATATGAGTTCTTCTATATCTTTAACAAAATTCCATTTCTCAATATTCTTTAAATTATAGTCTCCAAAAGTAGTCTCACAACATACATTTCTTTTTTTTTAATACTTTTTTTTTTAAGATTTTATTTATTTATTTGAGAGAGAGAGAGAATGAGAGAGAGCACATGAGATGGGGGAGGGTCAGAGGGAGAAGCAGACTCCCTGCCGAGCAGGGAGCCCAATGCGGGACTCGATCCAGGGACTCCAGGATCATGACCTGAGCCAAGGCAGTCGCTTAACCAACTGAGCCACCCAGGCACCCTCACAACATATATTTCTTAGAATTACCAACATCCCTGCGACTTCAGTTTTTATGGACATGGAGAAATGAAGGGAAAAGAGAGATGTTTAGGTTCAGTTTACACCTTCTTGATAGGTTACCATCTTAAAAGCGTGCCTCTGTCCTCGGTACAAACTCATGGTTATTTGCTACTGTTTATCATTTTACAACCCCATTAAAAAGGCATTTTAAGAAATGGATGAGGTCAATGAATAAAGTCAGACATATTTGCTGATTTCCTTACACTTAGAGTGCTTTTTTTTTTTTTTTTTTAAATTTTGGGCTTATATGACTAAATGAGCCTGAGATTCCTAGGTACTTGAATTTATAAAGGGGATTCTAGTAGATTATGCTCTTGCCCCATCACCATATGTCCTATGCTGGGAATTGAATATGATTTTTTAAGCTTTAAGGAAATGATATTTTTAAAATTGCTTTTTCTAATATGAAAATAGAATAATTTCAGTTGTTCACCTCCATGACACCAATATTTCTAACTTCCTACATCCATGAAGTAATTCATTTCCCTCATCATTTCACTTGTAAATTAGCTCCATTAACTGTCAGAGCTTATTTGGTTCCAGAGTACAACTTTCATCAGTTCCTTTAGTAGCAAAGTGACTTACTCTTTTGAAGTATATACAAGTTCTTAGATGTCCACCTTTATTTTTTCTAGTTCCAGACCTGTTTTTTCTCCCATGGAAAGTGAGAAGAAAAAGAGTACAAAGCTCTCCAACATTAAATCAGAATTAAATTCATTACCGTAAAGAGAGAAAATGATCTCTTGAATTGGATTTTCATAAATAAAGCATATTTTATTTTATAAAAGACCTTTCAAGTTTAAGAATGAGGACAGTAACCCCTTAATAATAGATTAATAACATCAGTCCCCTAGATTAATGACTATAATAGTAACAGTAACGACAATAACGTAAATGATCACATCCTTAAGGAAGTTTTGAAATCTGAGAATTATTTATTAGGGCAATCAAAGATTTGGTCTCACTTAAGAAATAAATAGAAAAAAAAGGAAATTATTCACTTTAATCAACTTAATACATCATACTTTATTATTTGAAAAGGACCTGTTTGGAGATTTGGAAAAAAAAATGGGTCACTTCTTCACTTTATGAGTCTTGGTACAAATATCTCCCATTGACACTTTGAGAAATCATTTGATAAAGACTTCGATAATTGTACTCCTTGATTACATGTTTTATCATATTAGCTGGTCTAGCATTGATAATTAATTGAAAATAGGGAATCAAGGGTTGAGAAGAAAAAAGGCAGGAGATACAGGTATTAAAAGTTATGTGTGTGTTTTTTTGTTCTGCTGTTTTGTTTTGTTTTTGTTTCCAATGCAGCCTTTAGAAAGATGACATAATTGAAAGCAAAGCGCATTCCACACCTTGAAGGAAAGAGCTATTTAGGAATTGAGGAAGACTCTAGAGAGCACTGTTATGCTTTGTGTTGTTGATATGAAGACACTGTGGTGGTAAGTTTATATAATTCTAGCTAGTAAGGAGAGTGATTGAGACTTACCTCAGGATGCAGGAAGGGAGTATTTCTCAGTTGGTAGTGCCCACTAAATACATAAAAATGTTCTTAGGTGTTTCTAGCTCTAGACTTGAAGTTTCTTGCTGTATTTGGAAGTACAGTGATATCTCTAAGCAGAAACTAATCAGGAAAAATCACTGTACTTTGCCACTTTTCTTGTCTCCTGTATCAGTCAAAATTCAGTCACAAAAACAGAAGCCACTCTAGAGTGTTTATAGAGAATGAACATTTGCACACAGTAAACAAGCCACTTACAGACAACTGGAAGGTCTGGGGACGTAGTCAAGGTATCTCACTCCTGGCTCACAGACTTGGCAATAGAATCTCGAAGTTGCTTCTACCATAGGTTAGGAAACTGCTCAAAAAGGTTCACAGTGACCTGAAACACTGAAGAAGGTGAGATCCACTGGTAGAATCTATAAGCGGGCATAAACTCTCATGTCTGAAAAACCCATGGCTACTGGGCATTGCTACAGGAAACATAGCACTTCTGCTTTCCAGGCTTTCTGGTGAGTCTGCCTGTAATTGGTGCAGTGGAACTTGGAGAGTTGCCTGAAAGAGATTCTAGGGAATGTAGTTCCTAGGCTTTCAGACCCTGAAATACAGGGGAGAAAACAGAATCGAATTGACTTGGAGTGTAGAAAATGAAAATTTCTTTTCCTTCCTTGGCTTTAAGGATAAGAATTTCTTATGTACTTTTGCAACAATTGTCTCTTCTCTACAGTCCATTTAAAAATAGGTATTTGGGGACACCTGGGTGGCTCAGTCAGTTAAGTGTCTGCCTTCGGCTCAGGTCATGATCCATGGATCCTGGGATCAAGTCCCACATTGGGCTCCTTGCCCAGCAGGGAGCCTGTTTCTCCCTCTGCCTGAAGCTCCCCACTGCTTGTGCTCTCTCTCTCTGACAAATAAATAAAATCTTAAAAAAAAAAGTTTCAACTAAAAATTAAAAAAAGTAAAAATAGGTATTTGTTGTAGACAAACATACTGTGCAATATGTGGTAGAATTAGATATGATTAATTCATTGTCACTGCCCTCTGTTGAGTATGCAAATTGTCGGGAAGAAAATTTTAATTGGGCAGCATTTGATTAGCAAATGGTTACAGATGATATTTTCAACTGTGGCACAATCCAATGGCAGAATTCATGACTTTTGAAGTATAAATTTGAATTATAGCTCTAATACTTACTAATTCGCATTAAATCCACATAGTATTTTTGAGCTACAGTTTTCTTCTACATGTAAAAATGGGAGTTTACCACCCAGTCTAAAGATTGCAATGAATAGTAAATAAAAATATAAATAAGGGTGTATGTTCACAGCACCTGTCATACAGAAGGTATAGACTAATTAGTGGTTTTTCTCTTTCTTCATGGAAAATGGCAATAGTATTGTGTAAATAGGAAAAAATATAAAAGTTCATATTATGTACTTTAAATTTTGAGGAACATTATGATGCTTTCAGCGATGAAAGCTTGAAGTATCTTCTTCCAGGATAATTCAGTGTTAAGTCCAAATTAGCTTTGGAAAAAGTACAAAAATTTTATTCAGGAAAAACAAACAAAAATTTGGTATCCCTCAAGTACTGTACTATTCTCAGGCACTTTGCTCAGAAATTTGCAGATGTCATATATTTTATGTGATTCACATAGAATCCCAAGAGGTAGATCTTCCTATCCTTATTTTGTAGGTAAGAACACTGTAGTTCAAAGTGGTGAAAAGACATGTTTAATGTCATACATCTAATGAATTACAGAACTCTGCTTTAATTGTTCTTGGCCCCTACTCTTCTGTTCACACTTTCACTCAGAGTTGACCCAGAGTCTACGTGGTAATTAGAGGCACTACGAGAAGTATTAGGAAGACTTAGATTGTCCATGCTGCTTAGAAAGTCTCAAAGTTATTTTCTATCTATAAACAACACCAAGGCGGACATCAGGTAAAGAAGAGGAAAGATAATTACAATAAAAGACAGTAAATGTATTCCCCAACTTTCCTTCTAGTAAAACTTTTTCTGTGGGCTATTAGGGATTAAGGGATAAATGGGAATATGACAAATAACTAAAGAGATCCAGTAATTACGAAGTCAATCATACATCATTCTTAAATTTTATGAGAGGTAACTCATAACTTAATGTGAAATACTATTATTTGTCCATAAAGAGAAGCATTTTTTTTCTAGCTTCCTCTGCCAACCACTGAATTAATGTATCCAAATGTGATTTTATATTAATTGAAACACATTAAATTAACTCTATGCTGAGTTCTCCAAATTTATAAATGAGTGATAAACATTATATGGATCATTGTTATTGATATTCATGGGTTGAGAGGTAAATTTAAATTATCCAAGAATAATCCTGAAGACTGGCTTCCCAGGAAAAAAATGTTGTTTTCTTAGAAAGGTCAGTGAGAACAGACCCAATGGCAAAGGTGAATACATATATGGCTAATGTAAAATATTTACATTATATGTATATATATTTTATATACATATATGTATATACGTATTTATATACTTAGACTGAGAAGGCCATGGTATATATATATACACACACACACCATGGCCTTCTCAGTCTAAGAATCCCTCCCACCAGCAATTATCACCAAATATATTTATTTTAAATATTTTATCCCTCTACAAATCTCATCCTTGATCTTTGTCTCTCTCATTTCTCTCTTTCTCTCTCATATATATTCAGATATTATTATATATCATGTACATAATCAGTTATTATTACATAATTAGAAAATATTCCTTAGGCTGACAGGTTTTTATGTGTTAGGAAAATCTATTGCTAGATATACTGTTTTTGCAAGCACAAGTTTCTAGCAAATAACTAACCCATGTAACTTCTCAGAGTCTCAGTCCTCTCTATGTTGTCATGATAGAGCCTCTATCTTCCTCTTCATGTGTGCCTTTTATTTTGGAATATTATTGGAATATTGGAATATATTGGGATATTAAAGTTCTGGACTGCTATGCACACGGTATGGCCTCTTTTTGAGAGTGCATGTGTGGAGGATCTCTGAATGTATCTTTTCATATTGATGATCCACAGATACTGTGGTCTCTAGGAGGCAAACGCTAATGTAAATATTTACATTTCAGTATGAAAGATTTATAGGTATCACTGCCTTCAACTGTAAACTAATAATTACAAGGCCACAGACATATTGTTTAATGAGTAGACATTAAATCAATATTCACAGTTCACTGTTATTTCCAGTTCAGCCCTTGGAATGAACAGGTCACATTTTTCTGGATCATTTCCTCCTACTGATGGTTATGGGTTTTCTGAGGAATACAATAATTGCATGCATGATTCCAAGTGAAGATCCACAACATGTCTTTATGAAGAGACAAATAAGCATTTGTATCATGCATCCTCTTTTGTCGGTATCTTTATACTTTCTGTGTCTTGGTGGAGGTGATCCGCCTTACCCTCATCCATTTCCCTCTATGTCCTCTTTTGTCTTGAATGGTGTGGGTTTTAAATGTATGGTTTACAGTGTATGGTGACATTTTTATGCAGATCTTTTCCCCGTGGATTATTTTCGGCAAGTTTGTTTTCACTTTTATGTGTACAGAATTTTTCAAAATTTGTAGTTGCTTTAATTTAATGAATTTTTTAAAAAATTTTTCCTCCCATGATAAAATACACAAGGTGTATTATAAACTCAGGCATTTAATCACTACTTATTATGCATACAATTTTGTTTTCTCATTTTATTTTTTTACATCAGAATCTTAAGGGGTTTTGAAGGTTTTGTTGTGGAACCACGGCATTTGTGCAGACACCCAGGCATTATTGGAAGACTGGTTCTTTCACACCTAGGAATTAACATAAATTCTTGCTTTGTAAATTAATTCATTCCTATTTACAACTAAACAAATAAAATTGCTTTAAAACAGCATCAATATGGGTGGACTAAAGAGTCCATTTGAAATGTTGGAATAAATAATACAAAAGCAACATAATAAAGAAATTATGTATGGTTTATTTTTTAAATATTTAATGGATTGAACTCCACACGCATGCAATGAAGAGATTTTTCAACTCATTACCAACTGAGCTTTCAGTCTCTGCTTTTGATAATATAAAATGTAGAAAACCCTATGATCTCATTTAAAGAGCATATCTGGTTGGGAAGATGCAGGATAAAACTTTATTAACATGTAAATAGTAAGGTACAAAGCAAAACAATAACATAGAAGATAATATATTTAGCAGTTAGCTGAATTGCATAGCAATAGGAAACATGGCTTTAGAGAAGAAGAAAATCCTGTGGGGACAGAGAGATCACTTTCCATGGCAGCACCCCTTGCTGTCCCTCACGATCATTATGACAAACCTCCCCATAGATACCCACTTGTTCCAGGCGTTGGCTGACCCAGAGAAAATTCTCATTCTTTGATAATCAATATGTGTTCTTCTTTTAAACTGTCTCCAAACTGCTTGCTTGTTTGCCCCCTTGCATCCAACCAAGAGCTTCCACTGTACCTGAAGACTGAGTAAAAATCTCTCCATTTCCAATAATCCCACCTTAATAGAACTGTTTGTCCATCAGACTCAGCCTTTCTGTTTTTACTCTATATTATTTGTTCTCCTCTGTACCAGCATTGAAACCCTGCTAAAACAAAAGTGAGGACAATGGAGTCCCTTGTCACAGTTTGTGAATAAACATTCTTCGTTAATTTTGTCTTAAACTTAGCTTTTCTTCAACAGAAATATTGGCCACCTTAATCACTTCCGTTAACTTCTTATTGCTGTCAATGATTCATCAAAGTTGCATTATGTTCATTTAAGAATAAAATTTCTTCCCCCTGCAAGTACAAGTCAGATCATTTTTGAAAATCATTCTTTAATGATATAATTTTTAAAATTATCCTATCTAATTTAAGAACTTAACTTTTTTCTTGAAACGTTTAGACAGAAAAATAAAAAAAATAGAAAATCTCTTAATTGGTTATGCTAACTTAAAATATCATATTGTTAAAGAATAATATTCAGAAAAAGACTGATACAGATATAAAATAAACCTATGTTAAAGGTTTTATTTAACTCATTAATTCTGTGCAACAACTAGTAAAAGGTAAGACATGATTCTAAGTAAAATCAAGTTTGTTCTCAGTAGTTAACTGTTTTTTGGTTTCTCTCTTTTTTTTTCTTGGTCTCTTAAATTTCACGTATAAGTGAAATCATATGGTATTTGTCTTTGACTGACTTATTTCACTTAGCATTATACCCTCTAGATCCATCCATATTGTTGCAATTGGCAATATTTCATTATTTTTTAGAGTTGAGTAATACTCTATATATAGAATCCAGAAGAATTTATCCATTCTTCTGTTGATAGACACTTGAACTGCTTCCATACTTTGGCAATAGTAAATGATGCTGCAGTACACATGCAGGTGCATGTATCTTTTCAAATTAGCGTTTTTGTATTCTTTGGGTAAATACCCAGTAGTGTGGTTACTGGATCACAGGGTAGTTCTATTTTTAACTTTGAGGAACCTCCATACTGTTTTCCACAGTAGCTGCACCAGTTTGTACTCCCACCAACAGAGCAAGAGGGTTGCTGTTTCTCCACATCCTCACCGATACTGGTTGTTTCTTGTGTTTTTGATTTTAGCCATTCTGACATGTGTGAGGTGACATTTCATTGTGGTTTTGATTTGCATTTCCCTGGTGATGAACATCATCATGATGAGATGCTGAACACCTTTTCATGTGTCTGTTGGCTATCTGTATGTCTTCTTTTAAAAAATGTATATTCATGTCTCTGCCCATTTCTTAACTGGATTATTTGTCTTTCTGGTGTTGAGTTGTGTAAGTTCTTCATATATTTGAATACTAACTCTTATTGGATATGTCCTTCACAAATATCTTCTCCCATTCCGTAGGTTGTCTTTTAGTTTTGTTAATTGGTTCCTTGGCTGTGCAGAAGCTTTTTATTTTGATGTTGTCTCAACAGTTTACTTTTGCTTTTGTTTCCCTTGTCTTGGAGACATACAGAGAAAGATGTTGCTATGGCCAATGTCAGAGAAACTACTGCCTGTGCTCTCTTAAAGGATTTTATGGTTTTAGGTGTCACATTTAGGTCTTTAATGTATTTTGAATTTATTTTTGTATATGGTATAAGAAAGTGGTCCAGTTTCATTCTTTTGCATGTAGATGTCCAGTTTTCCCAAAACCACTTGTTGAAGAGACAGTTTTTTTTTTCCCATTGCATATTCTTGCCTCCTTTGTCAAAGATTAATTAATCATATAATTATGGATTTATATCTGGACTCTATTCTTTTAATCCATGTGTCTTTTTTTTTTTTTCCAGTACCATACTGTTTTGATTACTACAGCTTTGTAGTATATCTTGAATCTGGGATTGTGATACCTCCAGTTTTGTTCTTCTTTTTCAAGACTGCTTTGGCTATTTGAGGTTTTTTTTGTGGTTCCATACAAATTTTAGGATTATTTGTTCCACTTCTGTGAAAAATGCTGCTGCTATTTTGATAAGGATTGCATTACATCTTTAATAAAATGGTTATGATCTTCAGAAAGAGTGAAAATGACCAAGAAGAAATGATAAACTTGAAAAATGTCATTAGATTCTACTTAATTAATCTCTGTGTATAATGTTTGTTATTGTTAATGTTGATGAAATAAAAATAAGGGAATGGGCAAGGCTACAAGTAGATACCAAAGAAATTATAGGAGAAACATTTGAATCAGAAATTTAGTAAAAGCCAAAAAAAAAAAAAATGTTTTTAAAAATTGTCCTCTGGGGGTCTTAGTGTTAACACAATTTGAGTTCTATTTCCCGATAACTTCCAAACATCTTAATCGTGACAAAGATGATAGTAAAGCACCTGTTAAAGATCACAAATTAAAAAGATAATATCATGAAAAGGCATATAGTAGATAATACTTACATAGCATTTACATTAATATGAGACCTTTCTAAATGACTCACCTATATTCATTCATTTAATTTCAACAGTCCTATGAGATACCTCCATTACAAATGAGAAAACATGTATGAAATGGAATTTATAAAATTTATGATATAAAAGTAATTTACTGTTTGTGCCCTGAAATTCTGAGATAGTCAGAATCAGCTCTGTCCTTGTTCTACATTGGAAAGAATTCTTATAACTCACGTAAATGTATGTCAAAGGATACTCTTTTTGAGAGGAGTTTACCTCTTACATTGCCCTGCCCTGGAAAGTCAAGTGTACCGTATTACTACAAAGCTACAAAATGACTTTTTTTTTTTTTCCTGGTTCTAGTCTATCCATGATTTTTATTAGAAAGGTCTCAGTGTAGTGAAATAAGTCAATCAGAGAAAGACATGTATCATATGACCTCACTGATATGAGGAATTCTTAATCTCAGGAAACAAACTGAGGGTTGCTGGAGTGGGGGTGGGGTGGGAGGGATGGTGTGGCTGGGTGATAGACACTGGGGATGGTATGTGCTATGGTGAGCGCTGTGAATTGTGCAAGACTGTTGAATCACAGATCTGTACCTCTGAAACAAATAATGCAATATATGTTAAGAAAAAAAAAAAAAAGAAAAAGATAGCAGGAGGGGAAGAATGAAGAGGGGGAAATCGGAGGGGGAGGCGAACCATGAGAGACGATGGACTCTGAAAAACAAACTGAGGGTTCTAGAGGGGAGGGGGGTGGGAGGATGGGTTAGCCTGGTGATGGGTATTAAAGAGGGCACGTTCTGCATGGAGCACTGGGTGTTATGCACAAACAATGAATCATGGAACACTACATCAAAAACTAATGATGTAATGTATGGTGATTAACATAACAATAAAAAAGAAAGGTCTCAGTGTAAAAGCAATAATCATTTCCATTGGACACCTATATAGGATAAATTTTGTTTAAAACACTTTTTTTTGAAAACATGATTATCTAGACGCTGTGATATGTGTTACAAATGCAAAAGTGGAAGTGCTATCGTCTAATGGAAATTGTGAGTTATTTACAATGAAATACTGTTCAGCCTTTCTGCTTTACATGACCCTAAATTAGAAATACCTGTAAATTAAAAATAGAATATTATTTCCCTTTTTATTGGATTATTGTAAAAGCTTAGGATATATCTATTTATAGATACAGATATGAAATCCATCTCATATATATTCTCTCTCCATCTCTTACTATATATAATCTCTCACTATGAGAGAGGAATGGGAGAGAGAATATAAGAATATATATAATATATTCTCTACATATAATCTGTATATTATATATAGATAGTTAAATAGAGAGAGAAAGATAGGGATAGTGATAGATAGAGATATAGTGATTTATGGCACCTCAAACAAACTACAAGTAAATGACACAAGTCACAGTTACTTGGTAATCATTTGGCACTTCAATGACTAATAAACTGCAAAACATAGTTACTGTCATTGAGGACTGTCAGCATTGGATTCTCCATATATTAACAAGAAGACCTATTAATAAGACAATGCTGAGTATATTATTCACAGCAATAACTGAGAACACTACTTCACAAAACTTTGGTGTTATTTCCCATGGGGAGAGGGAAGAGAACCCAAGGTCAGGATTTACTAGAATTGGAAGTTTGACTTAAAGTAGGTCTTTCAAAGTGAAGCCTTTATTGAGATCGAGTCAGGCTTATGATACAATAGTCCAGGACTGATGGAAGCACCAAAATAAAGAATTTGAAGAAATTCAAAGAACTGTAGGAAGCAAATTGTCTGTTGATGCTTTCCATTGAAGAGATGGTGGGCCTTTTGGGAAGTTCCTATAAGAAATCTTCAAACTATTTGCATTAGCATGGTAGTGTGGGAAGAATAAAGAAATACTTATGAAGACAGTGGAAGAGCAAAATCATGTTAATATAGACAATAGAGATGATTCTGATTCTTCGTGTAAAGGCAGAGTGACGGTAGAAAGGTTCAGATTTCAGTGTTTAGAATCATGTAGAAGGACAAACAGAGGAATAAACAATTTTGATAAATCTATGTGGATAGTGTAGTGTAGTTCAGGAGAAAGCTTCCTTAAACACCAGCAAGATAGATTATAAATTGGCCTGGTAAAATCTCTTAAAGAATGCAATATTTTGAATTTCCAATCGAAGATCCACCTGTTTGTATTGTCTTCTCATTGAATTATTTTAGAACTTTTTTTTTTAAGATTTTATTTTTATTTATTTGAGAGAGAGAGAGCACAAGGGGGGGGGTGGTCAAAGAGAGAAGCAGACTCCCTGCTGAGCAGGGAGCTGGATGCGGGACTCCATCCTGGGACTCCAAGAGTATGACCTGAGCCAAAGGCAGTTGCTTAACCAACTGAGCCACCCAAGTGCCCATCATAGAATGTTTTTATAGCTGAGGGTCTGACCAGTATATATGATTATGATTTGTCTCCTTCTTGAGTATTTTTGGCGACTTACTGTCCTTCCCTGGCTTCATATCTAACTTTTAAAATTTACTAGTATGGGATTCATGTCACCTTTACCTATGTTGGAGAAATAAAACAATCCAGCCCACAAAAAGCTTCGTTAGTACTAATACAGAAGACAGTGGAGAACACAAAGTATTGTGAGTCAACATTCACAGAGATTTGTGCATGTAAGGGAGCGTGAAAATGATTATGAAGTTAGAACAAAATTCCGCATATTTTATATAGCAAAACAAAAGAACAGTAAATTCTTTTATCTTCCTAATAGACAAATGACTGTACCTTGTGGCAGTCTCCCATTTATCTCAAGAGAGACTCCTGAACTCATTCCAGAGGTAGATTCTTAAATATCTAGAAGTGATTTGGCCTGAATTTTGGAGGTATCTCTACATTGTAAAAACTGGTGATGGGCTTAATCCTTAGGGAGATTAATCACTGTTCCAAGATTAGAGTGTGAGCTTGGATTCACTATGCCTCCAAGACTACTTTTAAGAAAATGAAGAAGGGGAAATGGTATGCTTGCCTTTGCCTTTTAAAAATGAAGAGTCATTTTCACTGATCCTTATTGCTTTATTTCTAAGTTACTCTCAGATGTCAACATAGACATTTTTAAGCTTTTAAATAATGTGTGGTAATAAAAATGTGACTTGACATATTGTCTTTGTACCCAAAAGGAAATGTACAATAAAACAATCAAAATAAATTTAGGGGCACCTGGGTGGCTCAATTCGATAAGTGTCATACTCTTGGTTTCAACTCAGGTCATGATCTCAGGGACATGAGATTGAGCCCCATGTCAGGCTCCATGGGGCCTGTTTAAGATTCTCCCTCTCCCCCTGCCCATCTCCCCCCGCTCACGCTCACGCATGCACACACACACATTCTCTCTCTAAAAATAAAGAAATAAAAGAATAAAAATGGAAAGTAATTTTAATTGATCTTTATACTATGATTTATTTCTAAGTTACTCTTAGATGTCAACATAGACATTTTTAAACTTTTAAATAAAGTGTAGTTATAAAAGTGTGCCCTGACACATTGCCTTTGTACCCGAAAGGATATGTATAATACAATAAAACAATCAAAATAAATTTAACTTGCTCTGTACCCCTTCCCCTGTGTCGTTGCTTGAGTTGTTTTGGATTTCCCATATATCTGTTCTAAGATATTATTGATAAAGGAACATGAGAAAGAAGTAATGATAGAATCAAGCATGAGGCTATTCAATGCAAATCCATGCTAGAAACAAATTTGATAATTTGATGACTTAATAATTTTGAGCAGTTCTTTGCAAGGCAAATTTAATTTTCAGGGTTTTTACCAAGATATGGCTGTGCAGTACTTTGATTACGCTGTGCTCCTTTAAGTCCTAGCTGTAATTTCTTTTGTGTGTGTGTGTTGGGGGGGGGGGTTGTTTTTGTTTTTTTGTTTTTTTTTAATTTTATTATGTTATGTTAGTCACCATACAATACATCATTAGTTTTTGATGTAGTGATCCACGATCCATTGTTTTCGTATAACACCCAGTGCTCCATGCAGTACGTGCCCTCCTTAATACCCATCACCGGGCTAACCAGTCCCCCCTCCCCCCTCCCCTCTAAAACCCTGTTTGTTTCTCGGGTCCATAGTCTCTCATGGTTCATCTCTCCCTCCAATTCCCCCCCCCCGCCCCATTTTTCCCTTCCTTCTCCTAATGTCCTCCATGTTATTCCTTATGTTCCACAAATAAGTGAAACCATATGATAATTGACTTTCTCTGTTTGACTTATTTCACTTAGCATAATCTCCTCCAGTCCCATCCATGTTGATATAAAAGTTGGGTATTCATCTTTTTGATGGCTGAGTAATATTCCATTGTATATATGGACCACAACTTCTTTATCCATTCATCTGTTGAAGGGCATCTCGGGTCTTTCCACAGTTTGGCTATTGCGGACATTGCCGCTATGAACATTGGGGTGCATATGGCCCTTCTTTTCACTACATCTGTGTCTTTGGGGTAAATACCCAGTAGTGCAATTGCTGGGTCATAGGGTAGCTCTATTTTTAAATTTTTGAGGCACCTCCACACTGTTTTCCAAAGTGGCTGTACCAACTTGCATTCCCACCAACAGTGTAAGAGGGTTCCCCTTCTCCACAACCTCTCCAACATTTGTTGTTTCTTTCCCTGTCCATTTTTGCCATTCTAACTGGTGTAAGGTGGTATCTTAATGTGGTTTTGATTTGGATTTCCCTGATGGCTAATGATGATGAACATTTTTTCATGTGTCTGTTAGCCATTTGTATGTCTTCTTCAGAAAAGTGTCTTTTCATATCTTCTGCCCACTTTTTGACTTGATTATTTGTCTTTTGGGTGTTGAGTTTGAGAAGTTCTTTAGAGATTTTGGATACCAGCCCTTTATCTGTAGTGTCATTTGCAACTAGCTGTAATTTCTTAGCATTTGATAAATCATTGCAGGTATTTAAAAATGCCTTTGATACTCCCTGTCCTTAGATGAAGCCATACAACAAATGATCAATTTATGTTATTTTGCTGACCAATGACCAATATGATTTCTTCTTTTTTGCTTAACTTTAGCTCATTGCAGTGGGTGGCAAATTGCTAGGTATTGCAGAGTTGCATCTGTTTATCAGCATCTGCAGTGAACACCTGTGAAATCTAAAGATGCTGCTTATTGAGTGTATGATTTTCTAACCCAAAGTATAATAATAAAACTTTAGTATAGTATCCTTATGATGTTAAAAATTCAAGGCCTGTTTTCTATTAATAGAAAAATTCAAGGCCTGTTTCTATTAATGCTTTAACAGACTGGTTATTATTAAATTTTAAGAAAGGATGATAAGTAGAAATATAAGTTGTATATTTCAAATAATTCAAAATTTAACATGTGAAAAGCAAGTGGGCTACATATAAAATATAGTTTCTTCAAGAATCAAATAGGTCAAATTTAATCAGGTCTTCAACTTGGGAATCCAGGGTGGGATGTATAACAGCTTTGGGCTGTAGCCTGGGAAACATGTAGCCTTTTAAAAGCATAATTACACAAAAGCTTATTTGCAAAAAATAATCATCTGAGGACTGGAAGAAGGTTAATATATTTAGTGGATATAATCTGTGCCAAATATGTAGGACTTTAGAAATGAGAATATCTTAAAGTTTTTGAGACGAATATCAGATCTTTACAATAGTATATAAGCATGGATTTCAAATATTAATGATATTTTTCTATCTTCTGAAAAAATAGAAGTACTTTATATACATGTGTTGTTTAATCAAATGGATTAGACTATACTCAGCAAAGTGGCTGTAGTAACAAAGGGATGTTGGTGTATAGAATTTTAATCCTAACACGTTTTGAGTGTTGAATTTTAGTTTCTTAGATATTGCATGATTGTCTCTGCTTTGTGGACAACTTTTGTCAGAAAAATATCAGAATGGGTGTCATGGATCACCCCCATACCTTATTCAACTCTTCATTCTTTCCCTGAAAATAGCAGTAAAAGGTATTTTTTGTGGGAAGATTTTTACCTGCAACAGTACATAAATTAGTAAAAAAAAATTTTAAATTATGTAAATTATGTATACATATACACACATATACACCTATATACAAACACACATGTAACTGATACATTTTAAATAAAATAGAAGAACATAAAATTAAACACTAAATTATCGTTTTCTACCTTCTCCCTTGCAAACTTCAGTACCAGGTCCTGAAGCTAGACATTTAAAATGCTTTATTTTTAATTTTCTTCTCATGGCTCATTCTATAACTTTAATGTAATTATGCTCCTATTTCCTGATTTGCCAAAATCAGTATCTATGCATTCACTTTGATGAAAGATAATGAGGTCACTTATCATAGCCACAAGTCCTCCCATTCTTTTGTCAATTTTTAATTGAGTTTTTTCTTATTGGTTGTAACTTTAAGAGAGCTATTAAAGAATGTTTCTTCAATAAAACTTAAATGATATCTCTTCACACACACTATATATGTGTATACATATATATAATGCACATTATTTATATATACCTCATTTTTATATAAAATGAGGATATTGGGGTGTCTGCGTTAAGTGTCAGACTTGGTTTCAGCTCAGGTCATGAACTCACGGTGGTGGTATAGAGCCCCACGTCGGTCTCTGTGCTCAGCATGGAGTCTGCTTAGAGTCTTTCTCTTCCTCCCCCCTCTACCCATCCCCTGGCTCACGCTTTCCCTCTCTTGTTAAGTTAAATAAATAAAAACTTAAAAAAAATAAAAAGGATAAAGTGAGGATATTAGCATCCCTACAGTTTCCTCTCCCTCCCCTCCCCCTTCTATTTCATAATTGCTATCAGTTATAACTTTGCTTTTGCATTCTTAAGCTCTATAATGTATATATTGTCTTAAAACCATAATTAAGTCATTACTTATTTGTCTACATGTTAAATCCACAGGTTGAAAAAAGGCGATGAATAATATTTACACTATTGTAATGATATAATTCTGGTTCATTGCAGATCGAAGTACTGCTGTTAGACCTTTCAAGAGAAATATTAATCTGGGGGCGCCTGGGTGCCTCAGTCATTAAGCGTCTGCCTTCGGCTCAGGTCATGGTCCAAAGGTCCTGGGATAGAGCCCCGTGTCGGGCTTCCTGCTCGGCAGGAGGCCTGCTTCTCCCTCTCCAGCTCCCCCTGCTTGTGTTCCTTCTCTCACTGTGTCTCTCTCTGTCAAATAAATAAATAAGATCTTTAAAAAATATATTAATCTGTATTATCAAACTAAACACTTCAAGGGGATTTCAAGTGTGAAGCATTAACTAGTTATCATTCTTTGAATGTCATCAATGGTTAAGAATCACAATAAATTTTAGTTTACTTAATAATTGAATCCAGATTTTTTTTAGAGAGAGAGGGAGAATGAGGGGGGAGGGGCAGAGAGAGAGGGAGAGATTCTTTTTTTTTTTTTTAATATTTATTCATTTGAGACACAGAGAAAGAGAGAGCATGAGCAGGGGCAGAGGCAGAGGCAGAGGGAGAAGCAGGCTCCCCGCTGAACCAGGAGCCCCATGTGGGGCTCAATCTCAGGACCCTGGGATAATAACCTGAGCTGAAGGCAGATGCTTAACCATCTGAGCCACCCAGGCGCCCTGAGAGAGAGATTCTTAAGCAGGCTCCACACCCATCGTGGAGCCCAATGCAGGTGTCCATCTCATGACTCCAAGATCATGACCTGAGCCAAAATCAAGAGTTAGACGCTTAACCCACGGTGTCACCCAGGCGCCTCTGAATCCAGATGTGCTTCTTTTTTTTTTTTTCTTAAAAGATTTTATTTATTTAAGAGAGAGAGAGAGGGAGCCCAGAGGGAGATGGAGAAGCAGACTCCCTGCTGAGCAGGGAGCCCGATGGGGGGCTTGATCCCAGGACCCTGAGAGCATGACCTGAGCTGAAGGCAGACACTTAACCAGCTGAGACACTCAGGTGCCCCTGAATCCAGATGTTCTTAATGGATTGTTACTTTGTTTGGATTTATTTTACTCTTCCTGAATTTTCTTTTTATTTTCTCCCTCTCCTTCTTTTATAACAGCAAATATCTTTGTCATATATCTAAGATTATTTATTCTCTTAATCATACTATATGTTAAATGGTGTTTACTCTCTTTTCTAAACCACTCTTCCTGAAGCATTCTCATCTTCAGCTTCAATATGGTCTAGGCAAATTCCACAGCTGTTATTATAAATTTTCTGAACATTTTCCTTTGTATTTTTTGTAGCTAATATTTTTCTCATTCTTGGATTCTTTTTGGTTTTGTAGTATTATTTCCTCACCTACTGTTTCTTTCCCTCAGAAAATATGTACAAGATGGAAAAAATTGAGTCCTTGAATTTTTAACCTGTTTTTATTTTACCATCCCACTCAAAATGGATATCACAGAGTACAATAGAAAAGTGATTAGCATTTAGAACTTTGAAGCCAGAGGCTGTGATGTAAATTCCAGCACTGCTCCTTGTTGACCTTAGGAAAGTTACTATCCCCACTGTGCTTCTAAGTCCTCATCCAAAATGCAGGGTTATTAATGATATCTTACCCCCAGGATTAAATCAGGTAGTATATGTAGAACTCTTGGAGAAATGCCTGGCACGTTGTGAGATAATATAAATACTAGCTATTAGTACATATAAGTATCAAGTTCTAGGTTCAAGTAATTATCCCTCAAAATGGAAAAGTCAGTGTTTTTTATTGTCTGGTATGTGGTGCTGTTAATGAAAAGTCTTCGTTTGGTTCTTAATCTTTTCAGATAATCTATTTTCTTTTGTTTGTTTTCTCATCTTAAAACTTTTAGGGTTGTGTGTGTGTGTGTGTGTGTGTGTGTGTGTGTGTGTGTGTGACTGTGGCTGGGTATGGAGATTTAGTTGTTCATTATGCTTAGCATTCAATGGACCTGTGATAGATTCGTGTCTTTTCTTTGGAAAATGTTCTTCCATTATTCTGAGACTTTATTCTTGGATTTTTTCATCCATCCCATTTTCTCTCTTTGTTTCTGTCCAAATACAGAGAAGTAGATTTTTCTTAACTAACGATGTACTTAATAGTAAATAAAGAGGGTGAGGAAACTTTTGGAGGTGATGGATATCTATGTATCGATAGATCCATTGAATGATTGATCTATCTCTCCCATAGATCTGTTCTGATACCTGCTTAGTTTCTTTCTAGGTAATTGAAACATTAACCAAAATTTAAAAAATATATATATATTGATTTAAGAACTGGGAAATCTGTTGAGCACATACTGTGTTTCAGGTACTCTCCTATGCTGTGCTTTGGGGATACAGTTATGATCAAGATAAATGAAAATTTGGCTCTCATGAATCTAACATTCTACTTATGAATGATCAATGATCAGTGATAAATGCTCTGAGGAAATAAAGCCAAAATTATGTTTGAGATTGCCTGAGTATATCCTACTGTTTCTGTTTGGTATATTGAATATTTTCTCACATTAGAAAATTTTTCTTAAATGTTGTTGGGATGCCTTTATGATATTTCATCCTGTAGACCTGTGGTTTTTCCACCAGGGTCTGTTTTGCCCTAAGGGATATTTCTCAACATATAGAGACATTTGTGACTGTCATGACTGAGAGGAACTACTACTGTCATTGAATAGGAAGAGGTCAGTGATGCTGCTAAACTTCCTGTCATACACAGGATAGCTCCAACAACAAATAGTTACCTGGCCCAAAGTATCAGTAGTGCTGAAGCTGAGAAACAATACTATAGACATAGCGTAGGTTTCTTTAAAAATTTTTTGAACATTTTTCTTTTTCTTGAATTTGCTTGGGCGGAGTTTCTTCCTTATTTTTCTTTTCTGCCAGGGATCTGGGCATCAATTAACATAACACTCTTGGCTTTTCTCTTCATTTCCTTTACACTTCTCTCTGTTAGAAGTTTCTTTCCTGCCTGGTGAATTTGCTGGACTACCTTTATTGTACACTTGAAAGGGTATGTTCGGTTGTGGGGGTGGATAAAGGCTTCACCAATTTTGGTGTCACAATCACAAACAACCCGACAGCTGGTGCATAGGCAAGATACCTTAAAGAAGTAAACAATGACATTTTACAAAGAACAGATGGAAATTGAGGTTTCTGATATAGTTAGCACAGGTGGGTTTAACCTTTGCTTTACTAATCACATGAATATTTCCTTGGCAGTGTGCAGCATGCATGGTCTAAGGTAGTTTTTTTTTTTTTAATTAATTAATTAATTAATTTCATTTTTCATGTGTAATTAGTTGCTTTTGATTTCTGCAGCATGGACAAGCAGCATTAAGCCTTAGCCCCATTAATAACTGTTTTCTGCGCAGAGGTTGTTTGTATAGAGGCAGGGCTGCAGGGTGGAGCATCAGGAAAGACAGATACCCCTCTTCCCCTTCTGTCTTGGGTTCTCAGAAAAGGTACAGGTATCTGCACTAGCAAACACCATATTCCCTTGAGCAAAGGCATGTGACTTGTTCATGGGGACATTAGGTCCATGACCTTACTTGAAGTGTCCCTGATCAGAAAGTAGTGTAACTGTATTTAAGACCGTACCAGAAATAAATACCACATTGAACAAGATTGGCACATGTTGCTATTCCTTTACTTTAACCCATTTGAGCCAAACTAATATTGAGATTCAAACCCTTCATTTGCTTCTGGCTCCTGACTAGTGGCTCAGAACATGTAGACTTTTGTTTAAAAGAGATCTGTTTTGGGGAGCCTCGGTGGCACAGTCTGTTGAGCTTCTGACTCGATTTCAGCTGAGGTCACGATCTCAGGGTTGTGAGATGGAGCCCCATCTCAGGCTCCGGGCTCAGTGTATTGTCTGCTTGAGATTCTCTCTTTCCCTCTGCCCTTCCCCCGCCTCACGCAGGCACATGCGCCCTCTCTCTCTCAAAAAAAAAAAAAAAAAAAAAAAGATTTTTTTTTAAAAAATATTTTATTTATTTGAGAGAAAGAGAAAGGGAGAAGGAGAGCACAAGTGGGGGGAGGGACATAGGGAGAAGTAGACTCCCGGCTCAGCAGGGAGCCCAATGCAGGGCTCGATCCCAGGACCGTGGGATCATGACCTGAGCCGAAGGCAGACACTTAACTGACTGAGCCACCCAGGAGCCCCATAAGAGATCTATTTTAATAACTTTTCGAAAAATCCATACTTACATTTTCTTGAGCTGACTCACAAAACCATGCCAAGAAGTGTGTGTGTGTGTAGTAAAACAGCTACACAACAATGCAAAGTAAAAGAAAATCCATGAAAGGCATTAATCGAAAAAATCGGAGTGTCAACAATACTTATCGTTTGCTCCTGAGATTTTAGTTGATTTTTATGTTCCAGTCATTTGGTTATTTGTTCATAGATTTGTTTCATACCTTTGCAGCCTAATCTTCTATTCATAACAGAGATCTGAACCCTGAGCTATACCTCTGTATACCGTACTCCTCAGGTGCTCTTGCCACCTGGTTTCCTGTTGGGGTTGGTCATTCAAGAGGCCTGGTGGAAGATTGGAAAGAGGGCAGAAGGAAACCTCGGATTTCTTTCTTTCTCTTGCCACTACTGGTAGTGTGTCTTACAGTGGTTGTGTCTCCCTTATGGTTCCAGTCCTTTCTGGGCAGCTGCTATTATAGCTTATGCTTGGCAGCTCATCATAGTTGCGGCTCCCACAGAAGGTCCCTGGAAACTTCCCATCTTTCTCAAGCTCGGCTTTGTCTCACATCTCTCTCTTTCACAAATTCCAAAAGCTCTTCCAATAACTCTGGACCTGTACCCTGTATTAAATTCCCTCTATTTACATGGAGTAAATACTATTTTCAGGAAAGGGGAAAGATATTTATAACTATAAAAATTTAATAATTATATATAAAATAATAGGCAAATAAAGCAATAAAATATAACTGTAAAATGAATTGAACTATTTTTATTTTTTTCACTAAAACTGTGAAATTCAAATAAAAGCTGATGATCATTACATATAATTAAAAGAGGCTAAAGATAGATGGTAGTCATATTGCCAAAACAAAGGAATTTTTTGGTATATACTGGTTTAAATTCAGAAAATGGATTAAAAAATAAGGCTAAAAAATATATATATTTTTCTATATAAAATTTATTATAATGGCAGTAGCAGAAGCTGACTCTGCAATTAAAGGAAGGAAATCTGTATTTTCTGAATTCTAAATTAGGTAATATAAAGAACCTAAGTCTTCTCACTGTGGAGAAAAGACTTTATACATACCATCTCCATAATAAAGGGAAATATGTCAAAGAAATCCATATTTTCCTGTGCACTAATATAAATTGTCTTCTATTAAATGTAGAAATACTTCTACACATGCTAATAAGCTGTCATTAAAAATAGAATACAGAGAAGAGTTGAATGCAGTACCTTTAATTTTGATGACTCTAATCTGTCATTCTCATCACTAAGCAAGTACAATAACATTCAATAACTTTATTTTGGTAATATTTCTTCCCTGCTTTTAAAACTATCCTTAAAAAATAAAATAAAATAAAACTATCCTAAAGACTTTTTTAAGAGGTGGGGGAGGGGCAGAGGGCGAGGGAGAAAGAATCTTAAGCAGGATCCACGCCCAGCATGGAGCCAAACGTGAGCTTGATCTCACGGCCCTGAGATCATGACCTGAGCTGAAATCAAGAGTTGGATGCTTAATCGACTGAGGCACTCATGCGCCCCTAAAGATTTTTAATAATAAAGTATGGACTCCCTTGCTGTATCCTACAGGTCTCAGTCTATTGCCATTGTCTACAACCCTCTTCCTTAAACTCTCTCCTTCATTCCTTATGCTTTTACTATGCTCACCTTCTTTCTGTTCCTTGAGCAAACCAAGCTCATTTCCACTTTAGAGCCTACACACCTGTTTTTTCTTTTCCTGCAGCCTTTTGCCCTGACTCATCATATGGCTGACTTCTTCTCATTATTTATTTATTTATTTATTTTAAAGATTTTATTTATTTATTTCACAGAGAGAGACACAGCAAGAGAGGGAACACAAGCAGGGGGAGTGGGATAGGGAGAAGCAGGCTTCCCGCGGAGCAGGGAGCCCAATGCGGGGCTCGATCCCAGGACTCTAGGATCATGACCTGAGCTGAAGGCAGGTGCTTAACAACTGAGCCACCCAGGCGCCCCTCTTTTCATTATTTAGAAATCAGTTCAACTGTTACCTCCTCAATGGTTTTTGCTAGCACATTGGTAGTAATAAAAGAAAGATTAACTCCCAATTATTGCCTGTTAGATAAATCTGGTTTATTTTCTTCATGAGGCTTATTTATTTTGTTGTGAAATATTCTTTTTTATTTATAGTCTTATTTATTTATTATCTTCTCCAATAAAAATACTGTTTCATAGAAGACAGAGACTTGGATTTTAGTTTGATTTTATATCCCTACCACTAAGAATCTTGGTGAATATGTGAATGGTGACATATTTGATGCCTTCTGGGAAATGACTGAGAAGAAATCTTGAAGAATGCATACAGTAATGGAAAGAACTTGTCTCCCTGGCTCTGCCATTAACTGAGTCATGTGAGGTTCCATGAGATTATAGCCTTCATATTTCATTTGTAAAATAAGGATAACAGTAATACCCACCTCAGGGCCTCCTGGGTGGCTCCGTTGGTTAAGTGACTCTTGATTTTGGCTCAGGTCGTGATCTCAAGATTGTGAGATCAGGCTCCACACTGGGCATGGAGCCTGCTTAAGAGTCTCTCTCTCTCTCCCTCTGCCTCTCCCTCTGCCCCTCTTCTCTCTTTCTACCTCTCTTTAAAAAACAGCAATAACAACAACAAAACAATAGTAATACCTACTGCACAAGGTTGTTAGGAGGGTTATAGGACTAATATTTATAAAGTATTGAGAACAGTCCCTGGTGCATAGTATGTGCTAAATAAGTATTTGTTGAAGAACAGATAGCTCAAATTATATTTCAAAATCTTCAAGTTCCTTCTCCCTTTTCTGCTGTTCCTTATTCACTGATTATAACTTCAATCACAAAAAGTATAAAATTGGGTCACATAATTTAATCAAGTCCTCTCATTTTTTCTGGTTTTGGTGATGTGTGGATTGCTGCCATTATTCAGTCATGGGTGGATTGGAGAATGGAACCATATTGATGCATCCTGAGTTCATATAGTAGAAATTAGGCTCCAAATAATTTATATTCATTAACAGTACAAACAACATTTATTAGATTGACTTTTAAAATATATTATTTTAATTGGAAGATACATTTTTTTTCTTCATTATCTGTTTCACTCTTTAATTCTACGAAGGATCATCTAAATTCTCTCTCCGAGAATGAAACATTTCTAAAACATTACACACTTTGTTTGGCACTATCAAGAACATACTTGTACAAAGCATTTGTCATCATATTTCAAGACCAGGAAAATATGTGTTCAAAAACAGATCAAACACTTGACAAGATTTGGACATCTCTGATTCTCCCTTAGTAATATTGTCTCCATTGACTTTAAAAGAGTAAGCTCTGGGCTGGCTCTGGGCAAAAATGTCAGGTTTAGATCCTCAGCCTGTCATTTAAAGTCCTCCACATTTTGTCCCTTCCTTTCTTTTTTATTCTCACACTGAATATAATCATCAAGTGCCTTGTTTTGTTCTGTTTCTTTTCAGTCTTATTAACTTACAAGCAATCCCCCAAAAGGACATTCCTCTTGCTTGGCCCTGGCCCTTTCCTCAAGCTGCTTGCTCTCCTCACTCACCCTTGTAGAAGTGTAAAGAAAAATCAGGTTTTTCAGAGGTAGTTCAAATTCCAAACTAAAATACTAATGTTTGGGTTATATAGCCTTTCTTATACTTCTATTCTTTCCTCTTATTTTCTGTTCCACATTCTACTATTTCCAGCACTGCCACAACAGAACAGGAAAGTAAATATTTTGGGGGAAAAAAAAGGAATAATAAAACATCGATGTGAGTCTGTGGTAGAATCCTTAAAGATGGTCACCAGTAATTCTTTCCCTCCCTACAAGTAGGCATGGGTCTTCTCATCAAGTGGTAGTCTATTCTTTTTTTCCTTGAATCTGGACTGGCCTTGTTACGTGTTTTGTCTAATGGAGTTTGTAAAAGAAACCACTGGTCCAAGCCCAGTCCTCCCTCGTGCTGGCAGCTTTTACTTTCTCTCTTTTGAAATCAGCTGTCCCATAAAGTCAACCACCCTAAGAGTATGCTGTGAGAAGTCTGAGCTGAATCTAGCAGATGCATCAACTGAATGAATCTGAATTAATAATCCCATATGATGTCACATGGAGCAAAAGAACCACTCAGCTAACCATAGTCATTGTACAGAATTATGAGAAATAAATAATGCTATTTACACCATTAAGTTTTTTGTAGGTCTGTTACTCGGCAGTAGACAATTAGAAGTGTCTTGAACTCCTTAGAGGAAAAATAAATCTGCAGAGAGGAGATTAAAAGTAAAATTCAAACCATATGAGGATCATCTCTGAATATTTTCTATTATCTGTTGGTTTATTATTACTGATTTTTTAATGTAAATTTCATTAACTGGAAGATTAAACATCCTGCCTTCCTTAGCTCTAGGAAGTTGGCCAACTTACTCAATCTCTATGTGCCTTAATATCATCCTCATTAAAATGATAATAATAATATACTTGTTGTGGGGCCCTGGGTGGCTCAGTCGTTAAGCGTCTGCCTTCTGCTCAGGTCATGATCCCAGGGTTCTGGGATCGAGCCCCGCATCAGGCTCCCTGCTCAACGGGAAGCCTGCTTCTCCCTCTTCCACTCCCCCTGCTTGTGTTCCCTCTCTCGCTGTGTCTCTCTCTGTCAAATAAATAAATAAAATCTTTAAAAAAAATAATATACTTGTTGTGAGTTAAGGTATATAAAGAGCTTATGATGTAATGTATATAAAATGCTTAGAAAAATACCCAGCATGTAGTAAGGCTACAAAAGTGTTTACAGTTATAATTATTCTCATTATTCCCAAGAGATATTAATTTCAAAAGAAGAGGAAAAATAAATATACTTATTACTTTATGTTAAGCCCTAGATAAAAATATTCTTTATAGATTTAAATACTGTGTGAGAAATTTCAAGCTACTTAATCTGAAAAACTAGCATGTTTTATTCCATGTTTCTCCTTTTGCTTTCTATTAAGATACTTCAAAATTCAATTTGTATTTAGCAATTGCAAGTGTTTAGAATACTGAAAATTACTGGGGCGCCTGGGTGGCTTAGTCGGTTAAGCATCTGACTCTTGATTTCAGCTCAGGTTATGATCTCAGGGTCATGGGATTGAGCCCTGAGACGAGCTCCACTCTGGGCATGGAGCCTGCTTAAGACTCTATGTTGGCTGACTGAACATTAAAAAAAAAAAAAAAAAAAAAAGATTCTCTTTCTCCCTCTCCCTCTGCCTTCCCCCCCACCCATGAACTCTCTCTCTCTCTCTCTCTCTCAAAAAACAAAAAGAATATTGAAAAGTACTTATATTTGTTCTTTCTCCTTTTTTCAAATATCAATTTATACTTTCAATGTCATACTATTTTAATTCTCATTTATAATTTTGTTTTTATTTTATGTAGTTACTATATATTTTTTCACTCATTTATGAACTATATTAAGGGCTATTATACTCAATGCTTTGTATGAAACACTAGAGATAAAAGGACATGACAAGAAATACAAAATGAAAAATCAGAAAAAATAAATCTCTGTGTTTATGAAAATTATTTTTTAACCAAGGAGGTTGAAAGCTACCAAAATCATGAATTAATATAATATTACAATAATAAGTGCAATAGACTAATGCATGGTGCTTTGGGCACTTGGTAAAAACAAAAACAAAAACAAAACCTACCCAGAAAAATCAAAGAAAAGATTCCTAAAGAAGTGACAACTGAGCTAAATTCTGAAGAAGGTGATAATAAAGGAAGGATGTGTGTGTGTGTGTGTGTGTGTGTGTGTGTGTGTGTGTGTGTGTGTGGAGTCTCTATGGGTCTGCGTGGGTCTGTATGTGTATTTGTAACTGTGGAAGGGTGTGTGGGAGTCAATGAGGTGGAGAGGTATCAGAGGTAAAACATGTGGAGCTCTATGTTCTTTAAAAGTTCTTTTGGATCAGGGCTGGGACACAGGTAAATATAATCAGATTCAGGTTTTAAAGATCACAGTATGGAAAAAACAAAGTGTAGATGCATCAGTAGAAAAATAACTGAATAAATTAATGTTCATCCAGCTCATGCAATACTCTTTCATCATTAAGAATAATGTATTAGAGACATGTGGGTTAATTTATAGTAATATCAACAAGTTGTTAAAGGAGATACAAATGTAGAAAATAATTAAAAATATGTACAATGTGTCTATATAAATGTATGTATTATATATATTATATATTTTTTTCTTATTTCACTGTGTGTTCATACCAAAATTATTCCACTTTATATGACTTGAATGCAATTTATTTAACTCATTGAATGAAACATTCATAATACCGTCAATGCCAGTTTCAAATTTTTATGTTGGTGGGCAAATAAAGGGTATGTTTTGGAGAAATGTTTAAATAATTAAAAGGTTGTTTTTAAATTGGGTATGCCTACACATACACAGTCAATTAATTTTCAACACAGATTCCAAGAATACACACTGGGGAAAGGATAGTCTCTTTAATAAATGTTGCTAGAGGGCGCCTGGGTGGCTCAGTTGGTTAAGCGACTGCCTTCGGCTCAGGTCATGATCCTGGAGTCCCAGGATCGAGTCCCGCATCGGGCTCCTTGCTCAGCAGGGAGTCTGCTTCTCCCTCTGACCCTCCCCCATCTCATGCTCTCTCTATCTCATTCTCTCTCTCAAATAAATAAATAAAATCTTTAAAAAAAAGTTTTAAAAAAATAAATGATGCTAGAAAAATTGGATAGCCGTATACAATGAAATTGGACCCCTGTCTTACACAAATACAAACTCAAAATGGATTTAAGACTTGAACATAAGACCTAGGATATTAGTATCTTAAACAGTCATAGCCAACTCAATTCAACCTGGCATTTCATTATATATCATCTTATATTATGTTCATTTTATTTAAGAGTGTGAGACAGCATTTCCAAAATGGCAGTTGGTGTCCAGTTCACGGTTATTCTTTCATTGACTACATCATATTGCTTCAGTGGATCCTTACTGATAATTATTTGCTCCTAGTATTCTAATGACTTCAAAAAGGCATAAAATTCTATAGAAGGTCTAGGTCCTCGATGTTTAAAAAGAAAAATGTGATCTTAAATATTTTCATCTGCCAGAGTTACGTAGTTTTATTTGTATTGCTTAGTAAATGTGCATTACAATTTCTTATGAAGCCTATGCTGAAAGCACACACAATATGACTTCCTCTAAAGCCCTGTTCTTTCAATCGTAATATCTTCTGAGCAATTTTTGTATAAGCCTAAAATGCTCTAAAAAATAAAATCTTAAAATTAAGAAACATCACAGTATAATGTTGAAAGTACTTCCTACCCTCTGCCCTTCATTCCAGTCTCTGTGTACTTGTTTTAGTTGGTTTAAGCTGCTATAACAAAACTACCATAGACTGGGTGGTTTATAAACAACAGAAATTTGTTTCTCACACATCTTGAGGCTCAGAAGACCAGCACCTAGACACCAGCAGATTTGATGAGGGCCACTTCCTGGTTCATCACTGATCATCTCCTCACTGTAAATTTACATTGTGAAAGGTCTCCTTTATAAGGGCTCTAATCCCATACACCAGGGCTCCTTTCTCATGATATAATCACCTCTCACAGGTCTCACCTCCAAATACCGTCACATTGGGAATTAGCTTTCAACATACGAACTTTGGGGTTACATAGTCATTCAGTCTATAGCAGTACTTAAAGGAAGATAAACTTGAAATTAAGTAATAAAACTCAAGTAGCAGTCCAAAAAGGTGCTAATAGTGCCTCCTAATGTCTATGGTTGCCCAGTTGGAAATAATTTCCAGCTTCCACCCAATTTTGTTGCCAATCCTGCAGCAAAACTTAGTGAAGTATAAATTATACCATGTTTCCCTCCCCTGCACCTTCCAATTCCTGCTTCAGGGTAGAAGAAGAATGTGGACAAAAACAAAGGTATAGAACATGAAGTTATTTTTCATGGAAGGATGAAAACACATTAAGGAAAATGTAACACCTCAATGAACAGCACAATGTGAACACCATTCTCAAGTAGCTGTCTCCGGCCGTATTTCCTAAAACACTGCATTAAAACAAAATCCCTTTAGAAATAGAGTTCATATTTATTTGAAGACTAAATATAGAGCACATGTAGTATAAAGGTTAATTTTCTTAGCAATTAGTATTAAACACTCAGATGTGGAGGCTTAACAATCCACAGTATTAACTGTGGAACCAGAGTGCTGTAGGTCCAAAGAAGAGGATCATTAGAAAGTAATGGGAGACTCATTCCTCAGGTGCTGTAACTAATATTTTTACCAATTCCTACAGAGAAAGAATTAAGAAATAATGTAGAAATTATATAGAATTGTACTGTTTAATTAGGCTTAAGGAATTCTATACAATCACACTGCATCACTCTTAGAACTAACCTCATTAACATTAAATTTTACAAGCAGTGCATTTATTCATTCATTCATTCATTCATTCATTCATTTATACATGTCAGACTTTAGAAACTGTGGTAGGAGTTAGGTTCAATTTATCTGGTATATATCTCTGGGTATTAAATATTCCCACATTTTTTTTTTGAAGGGGAGTGCAGAGGGAGAATCTGAAGCAGACTCCCTGCTGAGCATGGAGCCCACCACAGGGCTCGATCTCACAACCCTGAAATCATGACCTGAGCCGAAATCAAGAGTCGGACGCTGAAATGACTGAGCCACCAGGCACCCCAAAATATTCCTTTTTTTTTTTTTTTTTTAAATGATGAGCTTGGAACTAAACTTACTCAAGTAAAACCGTAATGCAGAGCTTTCTGCACTTAGAAGTTATGTAAAAACAACAGCAACAACAACAAAGCACACACTGGTTGTGCCTACATTTCATAGTGAAGAGTCTTATTATTTTGTATCCATACTTATATGTTATGGCTAGCAGGAGATATGCAATTTGTTTTGAAGACTTTTTGAAATCTCATTCACTCATAAAGGAAGAATTTCTGTTGGATGCTTCATCTCTTATTTGAATATGATTTGTACTTGCTTTGTTCTTTTCCATGATATTCTCTTCCAGTTTTAGAACCTTTGTTATTAATTGTAAGATGTTCCCAATGTTTATATTTATATATACTTGCTTCCAATGAAGTCACATTTTAAGTTGATGCCTATAGGTGAGTTTCTGTCCCTGTTATTAACTGTGCTAATGGTTTATTGTCTCATTTCGTTATTGATAAGGGTTGGATGTATGTTACTGGGGCAATGGTCCCTTCTCTTTAATGCTAGTTCTCAGATCAAGGAATCTTAGTATCTGTCTCTCCATTGGACCTAGTAATTGGTTGCCCCACTGCTACAGGGGATGGATGCCATTCTTAACTTGAATATTCTCTTTGTTTTCAACAATAAGAGATACCTGATTATCTGTTGTGGACCACTGAGTACCTATATACGTCACAGGACATGGGTTTCATTGATTTTCAGTTTCATTGCCTTCTCAGTCTTGTCCTAGTTGCTAGATCTCATTTGCCTGTCCCCCAAGTTGCTGAGAAAAAATAATTTTCCTTATTGCCAAAATTCTAGATATAATGTCTGATTATCCAGATTACTCCCTATAATTCTTATCTAAACTTTGATTTTATATAAGGAAATACTCAGGAGAAATTTGTGTGTTCTTGGTGCAAGAGAATCTTTGAATCCATGTTTTTCTCCTACTCATGATACAATGCACTGCAATTTGTGTCTGCATCTTTAGTAGATTTTGGGAATTAAATGGATCTCTTTTCCACAACCATACTCTCACCCTATAACCTTGGTCCCTGTATGCATTATGAATTTTCAATGTATTGTTTCAATATACAGGCTATTAACTATTAAAATGTAACAAAGAAAAGTTAAGGTTTCTTTGCTGAGGTAATAAGACAAGGCAGTAATGGAGTCCCAGGGGTTTTCTTTCACACCAGCGAAGTGCTTTTAAAGCAGTTTCACCAGGAGCATGTGTGCATTTTTCTAAACACCCACCGAACTATTCAATATCTTATTAAATAAAACTCTGCAGAAATTTTTTGTTTCAAGAGAGTTAATTTTAGCACATATATTCTCTTTCCATTCCATGATACTCAAAGAGCAAAGTGAACTAACAAATGCTGCTATATATAGACTAGCATTTCACGTAACGTGGTTGTTGGATCAGTAGCATATACAACTTGTTAGAAATGCAAATTCTTAGGCCCATCCCCAAACTTACTAAATCAGAAACTCTTCAGGGTAAAGCCCAGAAGTCTGTGTTTTGACAACTTGTGGTGGCCATGAAAATACGACACTCAGAGGGATACCTGGGTGGCTCAGTCAGTTAAGTGTCTGCCTGCGGCTCAGGTCATGATCCCAGGGTCCTGGGATGGAGTCCACATGGGGTTCCTTGCTCAGCGGGGAGCCTGCTTCTCCCTCTGCCTGCTGCTCCCCCTGCTTGTACTCTCTCTTGCGCGCTCTCTCTCTGACAAATAAATAAAATCTTTTAAAAAAATATGACACTCAGATCGTTTGAAGGGAGCAAAACTAACTGATGGCCCCAACTGCAGCCCTTTTGGATCTGCCCGCATTTTTGCACAAAGGCTGCTCCTAGCCAATGACTAAATGGAGTAGATATGCTAATGGAGGTATGTTTGCAAGATGTTGAACTCCTTAACAGGTAACTTTGGCTCGTTGCACCATTCTTGACAAAGCGTTCTTAGAACTGTGCTGCAGTCTGAGACTCCTTTCTATCAAATATTCTTTCCTTTTACCTCTCCCTCACGAAGGTCACACTCACTTCCTGGTCTGAATGCTTACCCCACCTTGTCTGACTGCCTCCCCTCATCTTTATCATGCATTTTCTCCAATTCCTCTCTTGTACTTCTAATTTCATTTTAGCATTAGCTTCTCAGAGGACTCTCACTAACCCAAGTTGTGCCTGAAATGATTCAAGAAAACAGAGACTACAGATGGGATTTTGGAAGAAGGTAAATTAACTCAAACTCTTCACGTTTTTTGATGTGCACTGAAATTTGAGAACTATAGTTATAGACCTTTTCCATTTCCATTATAGTTATCAAAAATGAGTGGATCACAGCCCTCATAACTGAGGAGATTGCCAAATATTTTATACTTGAGGGTAGGTCCTCAGAGGATAACTGAATTCAAGGGGAAATTGACAAAGGTAATATTTAACTATAGCTATTAAAGCTTGAAGAAAACTGAAAGGAAAGAGAACCAAATCTACTCTCAGTCAGCACAACTCATGCTGCTACAGAATCCTGTAAAGAGAATAAATCAACATAGAAAAGAACTTGAGAATACATAGGTGCTATGGAATAATGAAAACAAAAGTGAATTCTTGTTTCCAAAGTTTAACTGGTCAATAATAAACTATCCTTTTTTATGATCCTCTAAAACCTTCTTATCCTGAATTCATGTTTATTACTCAGGGCATTGCATTCACAGTAAACAAGGTGCCAGCCATGATTATGTGACGTAGGAAATGGGAAAGGTTCTTTTGAAAAGCTCTCAAATACTCACACCATGTGAACACTTGGAGTTTTACTTTTTTTTTACTTTATAAATCTTGCAAGGCGTGATGTTTAGAGATCCTATGGAATATATTCAGAGAGAAGACAATCCCTGACTTTTAAAGTAAGTATGCTGTGAGAGGGTGAAGGAAGACTCATACAATGTTTTTCTCATTTTTACAAATGTTGTCTGATGATATCACTTGTTAAAGAAAGGTATATATATTTTTTTAAACACAAGTTCGTATTGATTTTTTCAATTACTTAAACCTTTGCTTTCATTCCTTGTGGTCAAGGATGTAGTCATGAGAAACTGAAAAATGTACTCTGGTATCCAGGCCTTTTCTACATTAGAATTGATTTAATCATCTTAGTAAATTCTTACCTTTTTTGTTTGTTTGTTTGCTTTGAATATTTACACTTGCATGTTTTTTTAGTTAAAGTGGATTCTTTATGCAAAGCTATCATTGAATAACTCATTGAACACACTGCTTTTTTAAAGCTAGGTTTACCACATTAATCATATTTGATGAAATGGTTTATATTCTTTTTGATATTTAAGTAGAGTTTGACATAGAAATCCTATCCTGTATCTCAACCCTGATTTTCCTAGATCAAACCTGCAACATCTTTTGTCTGAACTATTTAATTAGCAGTTCTGTTTCCAAAAGCAATAAAACATAAAAATTGAGGGTTTGGGCTTTGTTGATGGTCATGATGGTATCATGGGTGTTTGTATATGTCCAAACTCATTATTGAACACATTAAATATACAGTTTTTTATATATAAATTATTCCTTAATAAAGTTATTAAAGAAAAGAAAGAGTTTAGACTCTGATGTTATGTTTATATCCTGTCACTTAACTATAAATACTATTAGACTTTTGAGATTAATTTTCTTCATCCTTATAATGGATGAGAAACATAATGCTAGTATATACACTGAAAGTCCTTTTATATTAATGCTATTACTGCAGAAAGTTTGTGGGTTAATAAAAATTCAGAAAAGTAGGAAATAAATTTTTAAAGGCACGTGTATGCCTGAATTAAAAATATAGTAACTTAAAATTTAAATGTATGTGCAAAAGTCAATAAACACTGCCTCCTTTTAACTTGCTTGTACTGAATGATGTTCAGATTTATCTTAAAATAAACCATCATATAATATATTCTCTGAGGGAAGTAAAGTCTCTCTGAAGAAATATGAAGGAGACATTTTTCTAGGTTATTGACTTTCTCCCAGTCTTTTATGCTTGCCTCTTCTCTGCTTATGTAACAAATGTTTAAGTGTCTCTGACTTATTGAGTATATTTAAAGTATTCCAGAAAGTTTTCATATGGAAAATTAAAAACACTTTTTTGTACTTTTAAAAATTATGACTTATTTTGTAATTATAAATTTCATAGAATTTGTAAATCTTAAATGTGCAGCTTGATATAATTTTAAATATGTAAATGCTCCTGTAACTTTTAACCAACTCAAGATACAGAACATTTCCTTCACTCCTGAAGTTTCCCTTATGCCTCTTACCCCTTCTATTTAATATCTACACCCCCCTCAATGTTATCACTCTCCTGACTTCTGTCACCATAGACAAATGTGATCAGGTCTGAACTTCAAAAAAATGGAATCATACAGTAAATACTTTTTTTTTTTTTACACAAAATGTATGGATAAATCACCAAAAATCTATTTTCTTGCACTTATGTATGATTAGTTTTCTTACTGTGCAAGTTACTACAGTGACAGTAGGAACCAGCAAATTAGGCTTCTCACCAAAGGAAAATGAAATTTGATAAACATAGCCGATTTAGATGATTTGGATAATGAGCTTTGGAAATTTTTGAGTTGATGAATTTTGGAATTTGAGTTAATGTTGGAATGAGATAAGACTTTTGGGGATGGTGGGTTGGGAGGAATATAATTTGCATCATGGAATGGATTTGAACTTTGAGGGGAGACAGAGGGTACACTGTTGTGGGTTGAATAGTGCCTGCCAAAATGTTCCTCTACACAGAACCTCACAGTGTTACCTTATTTGGAAATAGGGTCTTTGCAGATGTAATCAAGTTAAGGTGAAGTCACACTAGATTAGGGTGTGTCCTAAAAACAATATGACTAGTGATCCCATAAGAAGAGAAAGACACTGATCTAGCACAAGGGAGAAGGCCATGTGAAGACCTAGGCAGAGATTGGAGTAATGCCAAAGAATACCAAAGATTGCTCTGTAAGGATTTGTCCCTCGATCCTTTATAGGGAACATGGCCCCATGGACAGTTTGATTTCAGACATCTAACCTCCAGTAGTATGAGAAAGTAATTTTTTTTTTTAAGCCATCAAGTTTGTGGTAATTTTCTATGGCAGGCTTATAAACTAAAGCACAAGTTTTTGTTTTTGTTTTTAATTTTTGTTGATTTTACTACTCGTGATGCTTTATGGCCCAATGCAATTCAACAGTCTTAACAAGGTTAGTGTCTTTCTAAAAAACCTCTTTACAGGATGACTTTTTCTAGCTTAAAAATATTCCATTTATCACAGGTTTCAAAGCCAAGTTTTTATTCCAGAACAAAGTCTTTTAAAATCAGGAATCAACCTACCACATAATTCTTATTCTCAGTCACTTGCTTCCCTCTTTTCTCACAAAACACTCACCTTTTCCTCATACTTGCCTGTTTCTCTCTCCTTTCTTCCTGTGAGCATGCTGTTTATCTGCCTGGTTGCCTGTCCCACTGTTTTCTACCAAGGCTGAACCTCAAAGCATCTACAGCTTGAAAGTTCTGGGTGCATTTTTACATAGCTTCCCGTAGGCAAGCTCACTGTGAGGGCCTCTTGCTTTTTTGAGTTCTGAATCTGAAAGATGCTTCCTTCTCTCTGTTACTCCTACCCAGGAGCAGAATATGATTGTCACCCTCCCTTCCCATTCCCTTTGCTTTCCATGGATGTATCATTCAGCCTCCCCAAACTTCTCCTTGGCAATGTAAACATCATAGAAATACTTTCACAGCATCTGTTATTCTACTAATCTCCTTTTCAAGAAGCCGTCTCTCCCAGAGTCTTCCGGTATGACCCCTACCTGGATGGGTGGCTCATGAAATGGCCTGCAATGCTGATGAACTTGGATTTTCCTTCCTGCATGTTCCTGAGATTTTCCCTTTAGTTTTTCCTGGTTTAGATTCCATGTTTCCTGAGTCTCTGTATTTAGATTCTTTGGTCATAATCCTCCCAGGAGTTTATGAGGTACCAGGAAATGAGCTAATGCATTTTCTCATTTAATTTACACAGTGCAATCTTATATGGTAAATTGCACTATTATCAATATTTTACAGATGAAAGGCTTAGGGAACCTGAATACTTTGCCCAAGGCTACAGAACTAGAAAGGTTGGACTTAACCTCAGATCAATTTGAATGTAATTTAACCTCTTAATCAATCTATTATAATGGTATCAACAGCAGCAGAAACTCTCTAGAGGTGTTCTTGTGTGTTTTATTATTATTATCTTTTAAATTCATGCAGTAATGGCAACTTAGTGATCTATGCCAATAGGTAGCTCAGACAAATAATTGGTCTTGATTTAAATATACCAATGAATCTAGGTTTAGTTCTTTAGGAGAACTATAACAAGATACCCATAAGAATATGAATGAATGAGGGGCACCTAGATGGCTCAGCAGTTAAGCATCTGCCTTGGCTCAGGTAATGGGATCAAGCCACCCCGCATCGGGTTCCCTGCTCAGCGGAGAACCTGCTTCTCCCTCTCCCTCTGCTGCTCCCCCTGCTTGTGCTCTCTCCCTGTTTCTCTCTCTCTCTCTGTCAAATAAATAAATAAAATCTTAAAAAAAAAAAAAAGAATGTGGAGTATGCAATATTTTCTAGCAGTTTTGATAGTAAAAATGAATAGGAGACATTTTATAGGATTTGCTAAAAAAGATTTTAAATTTATATTTTCATATGAAAGAAAGAATATTAATATTTAAATCATTACATTGAAAATTCCATTTCTGGGGCAAGTGGGTGGTACAGTCAGTTCAGCGTCCAACTCTTGGTTTCGGCTCAGGTCGTGATATCAAGGGTCCTGGGATTGAGCACCCCCCACCCATTGGGTTCCACGCTCAGTGGGGATTCTGTTTAAAGATTCTCTTCCTCTGCACCTCCCCCTGCTCGTGCTCTCTCTTTCATTATTTGAGTAATGAGTAAAATGTATTTAAGAGTGTATTCACATTTAATATTAAATCTTAAACATTGTGCTTACATGAAAGTGTTAAATATTTTCACCAATACAAAATATACTTTTGTTTTAAATTGGAAAATTGAAATTTATTCAGACTGAGAGGCAGATATAAAAAATAACACATATGAAATATGTGGTTTTCTAAATAATGTTAGGTCTAGTATAGTAGACCAAATAAGTGACACATTTACTGGATAACTCAGGAAAAAGAAAATGTTAACCTATATAAAGTTACCACATGCATGGGGGGGTGGGAGGGTTGGGGTGGCTGGGTGATGGACATTGGGGAGGGTATGTGCTATGGTGAGCTCTGTGAATTGTGTAAGACTGATGAATCTTAGACCTGTACCTCTGAGACAAATAATACATTATATGTTAAAAAAAAAAAAAAAAAAAGGTAGTAGGAAGGGGAAAATGAAGGGGGGGACATTGGAGGGGGAGACAAATCATGAGAGACTACGGACTCTGAGAAACAGACTGAGGGTTCTAGAGGGGAGGGGATGGGGCGATGAGTTAGCCCGGTGATGGGTATTAAGGAGGGCACCTATTGAATGGAGCACTTGGTGTTACACACAAACAATGAATCATGGAACACTACATCAAAAACTAATGATGTAATGTATGGTGACTAACATAACATAATAAAATAAAATTTAAAAAATAAATAAATAAAATTACCACATCCAATAGCAAACATGCTTTTCTTTATTCTTCACATTTCCATTTTTTATGCACATAGAATGAGGAAATATAGAGGACCACATGTACTTCTTATCTCAGGAGTTCAGCTGCATTTCAATTTCAACAGAATATCTATCAGCTGAGGATACTTTTGAACTCTCTTAGCATAGGCTTCCTCATGTGCCACATAAGTAATAACATGGCTATCTTTGTCAAGTAAGATTGCTTTATACTACAAAATCAACAAGCCAAATTAATAGGACTTAAGCAACACCAAAATTTATTTCTTTTGTAAATACCTTGAGTATGTAGTTCAAGACAATATGGAGGCTCTGCTCTATCATTCCTGGGGTGTGCTTCCCATTCTCATAATCCAGGAGGATGGTTACCACATTCTAGGCAGCAAAGCAGAAGAAAGATAAAGTTAAAACTTTCATATATATCATATTGACCAGAATTCAGTCTTGTGGCCACAAGAAAGATGCAAGGAAGATTGGGAATATAATCCTTATGCTGGGTGACTGTGCACTCAGCTCATTTTAGTGGTTATGCAATGAGGTGGTAGAGTATGTTGAGTAAGAGTGCCAACTCTGGAAGTGGATTATCTGAATTTATGACCTGGGTTTGTCATTTACTTGCTGTTTGATCTTTCAAAAAATACAAAACTTATCAGTGCCTTTACTTCCTCATATGTAAGATAGGGATGAAATTATCTTAGAAGTAGTTCTGAAGATTTCTTAAAAAAAAAAAAAATTTTTATTTATTTGTTTGACAGAGAGAGGGAGAGAGAGAGGGACAGCACAAGCAGGGGGAGCAGCAGAGGGAGGGGGTAAGCAGGCTCCCCGCTGAGCAGGGAGCCTGATGTGGGGCTTGATCCTAGGACCCTGGGATCATGACCCAAGCCAAAGGCAGACACTTAACAGAATGAGCCACCCAGGCGCCCCATGAAGATTTCATGAGTTATAACATGTAAAGTGCATGCCACATTTAAATATGTGCCAATACATATTAGCTCATAATATTTCGTCTTAAAACTCCATCTTTGTATTTACCAACTTGCAATGATCTGCTAATTAATGTAATTAAACAGTGAAGATTTTTTTTTCCTTCCAAAGAACAACCAAATGAGTGTAACAGTAAACCCTTATATTATGTTTTGCTAAAGATTGTTGAAAACATCTTGAATCTCCCATTAAACCAGACTGGATTTTGGAAATCCACGAAAATAAGACCAGTGGGTCCCTGACAAGATCCACAAATAAATTTTGTTTCTATGTTTTATTTAAAAACATATTTTTAATTCTGAAATTTCATGTTCATTGTAACTTACAAAATAATAAAAGGATAATCTAGATATTTTTAATCTGCCCAGTAAAAGAGAATTGGACATTAAGTTTGCATTTATTATCACTTTCATACCAATATATTTCATAATTGGGAGTGATTTTACAGCGGCTAAAATAGATAGCACACTAGTATATGCATGCCCACTATAAAAATAAAAAGAAAACATTTGTTCTAGGGGCACCTCGGTGGTGCAGTCTGTTAATCATCCGATTCTTGGTTTCGGCTCAGGTTGTGATCTCAGGGTCGTGAGATTGAGCCCCGCATTGGGCTCTGTGCTCAGTGTGGAGTCTGCTTAAGATTCTGTCTCTGTCTCCATCTGCCCCTCCCACTCATGCTCTCTCTCTCTCAAATAAATAAATCTTAAAAAAAAAAGAGAAAGAAAAAGAAAACATTTTTTCTATAGTACTTAACCAGTTATAGGCTTTGAGATCTTGAGCACATTTTATATAATTTCTATATACCTTAGTTTTCTCCAAAATAAAGATAATAATACCATCTACCACATGAATTTGTAAAGCAAATGGAATGAGTTAATAATGGTCAAGTTTATAAAAAGATGCCGATATTATCTTTGTATTTACCAACTTGCCTCCATCAAATGTAACATGGGTGATAGCAATACAGACATTTTTCATTAGTAATTCACAATGGAGAGTTCCATATGTCTCAAGACTAACCTTCATAAGAAAAGTCAGCTTTAGAATGTTACCAAGATTCTCCTAATTAAAACAAGTATTTAAGGATGGCTCTCAGGGTGCCTGGGTGGATCAGTTGGTTAAGTGTCTGCCTTCGGCTCAGGTCATGATCCCAGGGTCCTGGGATCCAGCCCCACATTAGGCTCCCTGCTCAGTGGGGAGCCTGCTTCTCCCTCTCCCTCTGCTACCTTCTCCCATGTGCTCTCTCTTTCTCATAAATAAATTTTTTAAAAATCTTAAAAAAAAAGGTTGGCTCTTTTGAAGATTTTTAAGTATGAGATAGCACTTCCTAAAATATAATTATTAGAAATAGCATTCTCTATATTGTGTTGAAGTCCTAGTAGAAAAACATTATCTGTATAACAGGATCAGAGACTGTGTTTTTTTTTTTTAATATATACATATTAAAGCAAGACAAGATTATTTAGCACACAAAGTTATCAATATGAAGTTTATTTATTGCCTGATAGTTTTGTTTGCATTAGGAATTAGCAAATTTTATTGTAGAAGGTTGAGTTGTCTACTCCCAAAAAGATATGTCCAAGTCTTAACTCCTGATTCCTGTGAATATGATACTTGAAGATGAAGTCTTTGCAGATGTATTTAAGGATCTCGAGAAGGGATCATCCTGGATTTAGGGTGGGCTCTAACTCTAATGACTGAAATTCTAATAAGAGAAAGGAGATGGGTATTTGAAACACAGAAACACAAAGTGGGAAGCTATGAGAAGATGGAGGTAAGAATGAAGGGATGCATCTACAAGTCAAGGAGCGCCAAGGATAGCAGAAGCCACCAGCAGTTAGGAAGGAGGTGTGCAACGTATTATCTTGCAGAGCCTTCAAAAGGGATCAACAGTGCTAACACTTTGATTTTAGACTTTGGGCCTTTGGCACCATGAGGGAATAAACTGTATTTTAAGCCAGTAAATTTATGGTAATTGTTATGGCAGCCCTAGGAAACTAATACATTTTTGATATTCATGTAGCACTGTGATTATAATAATTTAAATCAACACCGAATGTTTTTGAAAAAAATTTCACCTTTAAATGGAGACCATCTTTTAGTTTGACAATTACTGGGATAATTAGCAAGTACTACTAGAGAATGTGAAATGAGGCACTATCGTGTCTGGAAGAGTGGAAGTTGGCTGGGAAGAACCTGAAAACATCTCTTCTAAACTCTCATTTTATAGATGAAGTCTGCATTTGGACTTGGGCTGTGGTTGGTTAGTTACCTTTCCTTAATCTGTCATGCCTCCTGGTTAGTACCGCCAATGAGAAATTTAAAACTTTCAAGGGCAAAGGGATCAAGTGGTGTATGGTGTACAAACTAAATCATATCTCCCTAGAGACGCAAGTATCAGTTAAAACTATAGCTTAATGATTACAGAAATCATTTCCTCAAAACTGTTGTCATAAACAAGAGCTGCATTTTAAAAGAAACAAGCAAAAACAATTTTTGTTTGGTCCCTTCAGAGGTGGCCAGGATACAGTATAAAAAGATCTCAGGTTCTTGCTTTTAGCCCAGTGAAACTTAGGACTTTTGTAATGATCAAGTTTTCTCTTTCAAGGTCTTTGTACACGTGTGTTTCTGCAAGAAAAAGATATAAGGAGAGGTATTTTACAAGAGTTTTGCCTTTCAGTATCTGAATACTCTTTTACTCCATGGGGTACTTCACTAACATTTTCATTTTTGTCTTCATTTTCTGTCTTAGTAATTGATCTACAGAGTCATTGCTCTTGGAACTGATGCATTCAGACAGCTTCAGCCTGGTGGATGGGAGTTGCTAGGCAACCTCACCTATAGGGGTAAGGTTGCTGGGTCTTCCCCCTCTGAGAGTCTTGTTTGGGGAGAACCTGAGGCAAAGGCTACTCCTAACTCTTGTGTCTTTGGGCCTCCAAAAATAGAGATTTAGAAAGAATACTTGAGTACTTAAAAAGAATTATCATGAAACAGAAAAAGTCGGCATATCAATGTTTTATCATCAAGCATTAGGTGGCATTTTTAAAAGACTTCTTTGAAAAATTTTAAATATCAGTCAGTGTTTTATTAAGATCTTAAAGTATGAGTTGAAAGGACAACACATTTATTTCTTCTATTTGTAGGTTCTTCTGGCTCACCTTTGTATTTCTTGAAAGCACAGTTTCGTAATTATTCATGTTATTCATGTAAGGGCTATTACATTTAAATAACATTGTGGTTATGATTATTTTCTTTGCCACCAGTCATTTTTATAAAATCTTCAATCCTGGAGAAATGGCACAAAATAAATATTGAGGTATTAAGTGATTCAATTTTATGTCCATGTCTATTAGATAAGTATTGATTATGATCCAGTTACAGAGAAGAGAAGAAAGCTGAAATATTGCCGTTAGATTTGGGTCATGGAGGTATAGTCCATTTTTATACCTGACCTATTGCCAGCTCTCTACTGAAGACCTTGAAATGAGAGATGATTTCTCAGGGGGGAGAAGAGAGTGTAATTTTCTGCCCTTGTGCATTCCCTACTACTTTGATGCCAGTCATCGCAGCACAAAAGGGGAGAGTTGGTTGGTTCAGAAATAAAAAGCAGTTTGTTAAATGTTCTGCTTTGTTGGAGCAGTTTTGTTCATTAGTTTGTTTTTGACCTAGAACCCAACAAACTGATGAATAAATATTCATGATAGTAGTAAAAGACCAGAAATGGTATAAACATTATTCTTCCAGGATTTTCCTCAAGAAAATTTGGGTAGAAAATACTGTTTTGTCCATTTATATAACATGTACATTTTTTTTTTTTATTATTCTCACACTCATTTTCATTCTTAGTTAAAACTACTTCTGTATATTTTTACTGGGTAGGTGTTTGTGAGTAGCTCTCAAATCTAGGCCATTCGTTTATAATGGAGAGGTCTTTATGGGGAAAACTTTTACATGGCAAAAATACAACACTAATTAGGTAATTGGAAAAAGATACCTAAACTGCCTTTTTTTTTTTTAACCTAAGTTTTTCAGCATTTGGTAGACGAGATCTAATCGGTGACTCTATATAACCAAGGCAGCTGGGATGAGTGTGGAAGTATGGAAGTCAATCAGGTGACACCAGCCTTTCTTTCTAACTGAATTGACCATCACCTGCTTAAGTAACCCCTTGAAAAGCATCAATGATAAATGTGGGAATCATTATTTTATTTTAAATAAAATTAATTAGACTATACTTATTGCTATGGACCATGTTTTGCTTCATAGGAACTATTTTATTTTCATTCACACTAAACAGGCAACTTAATTAGTTCTATTTGTTATTTCAAAGAGTTCTTTGAATGTAAGACATGAATTCAAATTAGAGCAGGAATTTTTATTGAAACTATTGTGAATCATACATACAAAAACATTCATATACACATGAATAACAATATATTAGTAAGAAAAGTACATAAACCTCTTAATACTAAGTTTTGAATTTCCTATTGTAGAGAAATAAAGCTAGGCTGTATCAAAGAGTTAGTTACACTTGAGATTTAGGACAGTTGTTGACAATACTTGTTACTAGGGAAGAAACTATCCTAACAGTTGGAAATCATTCTCCTAAACTTTGAGAGAGGTATAGAACCACTCAATGGGAAAAGGAGATACTGTATAACAAAGTATAGAAGAAATTTTGTTAGAAAACTATGGTTTTACACTCTTGCTTGTACCGCTTGGTTTTTCTATGTGTCTTAATTGAAGTCCCCAGAAAAGCCCCCATTTCTGTGCAACCTGATTGATCTAAACAAATGCCAACCATTGACAGGACTTTCTTTGATCACAAGAGTGTTCTCCAAATTTGTTAAGTTCCTTAGTTTTTAAATTAAGAGCAAGGTGATGCAACATTCTATAGTTAAATAGTTCAAATTTAGTTTCATATAAAGTATATTATAGACTTTTTGTGATAAGACGAGAATTAGAGGGTCATTTCCACATGGAAAGCTGTGCCCATAAATGCCTGGTCCCCTTTGATAGAAGCCAGTTAGGAAGGCTTTTCAGCAGTGCTGGAAATCCTGAAGTAGAGCTGTAGGATTAGGTATGCAGAGAAATACATGTGTTTGTCAAATATTTAGGTGAAGAAAATATTCGGAGATTGATGATACATTAGATGGGGGATGATGGAAAAGGAGTTAATTACTAGGGATGCCTGTGAGATCTGGGTTATGTTATCTTTGACTTTTTTAGCAAAGGATTTTTTGTGAACGCAAATGTATCTGATACTAGTCCTGTTTTCTTAGTTTGTATTTCCTGGTTATCATGCTTTTCTCTCCCTTTTTTTTTGTTCTCTACCATTTCTAATTTAATTATAGTTATTCCTTTGTTTTCAAATTTATAATTCTATTCCAGTTTCATTTTATGAATGATTAACTTTTTATCTTTAGCAAACATAGTTTTTAAAGTTTTTATCATTTCTATTCCTGGAAGAGGCAAACCCTTTAGCATAGTTTTACCTACTCATCTCCTGTACTGACATCCCAAAATCTGTTATAATCTAGAGATCTTTTTGCCTTTTCCCCCAAGATTTAATTTTTATTCTATTTTTTAAAAATATTTTTTGAAAATTTTAAGTAATCTCTACACCCTTGGGGCTTGGACTCTCAACCCTGAGATCAAGAGTCGCATGCTCTACTGACCAAACCAGCCAGGTGCACCCCCTGCTCCAGATTTAAATTTTAAAAGCATCTTTCTTTTCAAAATATTTTTATAGAAAGTCAATGAATCTTTATAATGAGGTTATTAAAAATAGTTTACCGTAATTCTATATTTTATCTATGTTATCCATATATTTTATCTATGTTATCCATATATTTTATGCATATCAAATTATACATCCCTGTCCTTGTTTTTTGGAGGATTGGGAAATGGGGTCTTTATTCTGATTTAATTAACTAAAATCATTCCTTGAGTATTCCTTTTTCTTTTACTCCTGGAAATGGCAAGATTCTGTAGAGCAGAATGTTTGACATGTTCATGGTAGTGTTAAATATGACAAGCCTAACAACTGGTAAATATTAGACACTCAAAACTTGGTTAAATAAAGGAATGAAATAGAGGGATATTTTTGATTTCTTACATATTAAAAGATAAATCTGATGCTCACAATATTTTGCTTTCAGATCTATCTAAATATGTTTTCTCTTTATTTCTTTTTTGCGATTTTTATTTAATAAGATCTGATAGGAGGCTGATTCATATATCTTTGGAAATGCATGGTTTTAAGGTATTGATACTTGCCAAATTATCTTTCAGATTTTTTTAAAAACTAATTCTTTAATTAGAATATATCTAAATATGCACAGAAATATTTCTTTTTTAAAGTGTGATTGATTATCTTACTTTGGATCAGGAAAATTATCTTCTAATATTTCTTTGGGTACCTGTTCCAGATAGATTTTGGACCTCTTTCCACAATCATAGAATCAAAATATCTGAGGTATACGCAAGGAATCTATTTTTTTTCTAACTAGCCACAGTTGATTCTGCTGTTTTATGAGGTTTGAGAAACACTATTGTACGTAATAGTGAGATAAATAAAGCATGATATTTACAGTAAGAAAAATATTGGGCTTTACAGGATGGGATAAATTATGAGCATAACAATAATTGGGAATGAACCAATTAGAGAAGAGATGTAAGATGTAATTTTAAGATGCTGCTGAATATTGATATATTTTAATTTTTGCTTACCAAATTTGTATGCTGGTGTTTTAGTGCTTTCCACTTTGAAATTCCATTCGTGACTTCCTTTGAAATCCCAGAAAGCAGGCTGACCAGAGGAATCTCATATACATATATTTGTATCTAAATATAGTTATATATATATTTTCCAGATAGATATGTGTATACAGAAAAAATACTTACTTTATCTCTCTCCCTCTCTCTGTCTTTATTTACCTATTATCTATCTATCTACCTATCTGATTTCCCATGTTAAGAAAAAATGTTAGTATGTCATTTGCATAAAGATTTACTCTGTATTATAATCAGCCTGCCATTCACAGGGACTGCATTCTGATCTCCCTATGAGACTACTCAGGACACCAAAGGGGATAGTGGTTATTATGAGACAGTTACATGCCCTATAATTCCTCTTAAAAAAAAAAAATGGGATTGGTATGGAATTAATTGTAAGTGGCCTGTTTGTTTCTCATAAGTTTAGCTATGTAGCAAACCAATTTACATTGTGTTCTTATATTTATCTTTTCTTTGAAGTCAGAACTATATAAGTGAAATGCTTTTTAAAAAAGAACCAAAGATTTCATTTTGAAAACAGATATTATTTGATTGCATTCCCCTAGATCTAAATTTGAAAAATTTAATTTTGAAAAGCAATTCAAATTTTCACAAAGACGTTTACACAATCTTGATAAAAATCCTCCCAGGGAATTGGATGGATTTTAAAAATACAACATCTGAAATTTTTCCCATTTTGCCTTTTTTGGATTTGTTAATAATATTGTAATATAACATATTCTTTAGTGAATTCTCTGCTAAAATACAAGGCTTTATAGAGTTTTGATTTTTTTATACATTTACTTTTTTTTTCTTTTTTTAGAGGGAGAGTGCACAGAGCATGTGCCAGCTGAGGAGGGTCAGAGGGAGAGAGAGAATCTTAAGCAGGCTCCACACCCAGCACAGAGCTGAGGCCAGGCTCTAGGACCCTGAGATCGTGACCTGAGCCAAAATCAAGAGTTGAGCGCTTAACCAACTCAGCCACCCAGGTACCCCTATACATTTAATTTTTATAAATGTTTCTACTGAGATGTGTAATCCTTAAAACTCTCTTTTCTTTTATAATGAGTTTTTTATATATGCCTGATGGTAGTCTCTTAACATCAAGAAGGCGTGAACTTTGAGTTTGTTTCTTACATGTGAAGAACTATTTAGTATTATAGGATATTTATGCTGAAAGTGTTCCTAAGGATCATCTGACTTCTTCACTTCATTGTATTATTTCAGCCAATTAAAAAATACATGTACATTATTCACAAGATGGCAGGCATCTTGTAAAGAGTTAAGTCCCTGAAATCCTGCGGAGTTGAGCAGAAAAGCCATGAGGAACATAAAGTCAAATGCTGTGAAGTGAACCTTTAGGACATAGATGCAGCTCTAGTATTTAGACTTCTCACTGCCTCTCAGCTGCCATGCACATTTATGTGTAATTGATTGAGCAAGAAATGCAGTATGGTTGCAGAAGACAAACCAAAGCCATCTGAAACCATGAAATTGTTATGACACTTAAATCATTAATCTATAACAAATAAAATGAATTCATTAATATTATTTTATGTCAATCTTCTTTACACTACCAAGGTGGAATAACATGTATCTACTAAGTAGCTAAATATAAGAATCTGCTAGTGCCTGAAGAATACTATTTCTTTTATGTAATTTAGTGGTTTTCAGTTTAAATTAAAGGTGCACATGATGATATATAAGAAAGCATAATGAAAATATTCCAATTCTATGTATTTTTATCTAAAGTATCAGATATCAGGGACGCCTGAGTGGCTCAATCGGTTAAGCAGCTGCCTTCGGCTCAGGTCATGATCTCAGGGTACTGGGATCGAGTCCCGCATGGGGCTCCTTCCTGCACAGGGAGCCTGCTTCTTCCTCTGCCTGCTGCTCCCCCTGCTTGTGCTTGCTTTCTGTCTCTCTCTTCCTCTCTCTCTGACAAATAAATAAATAAAATCTTTAAAAAAATTTTTTTAAAAAGTATCAGATATCAAACATTTCTCCTAATTAACATTTAGTTTGACCCTGGTACCTTCATTCACTCATGTTTTTTGTAGGTAGCTTTATTGTCATCTCTCTTCACCCCATTCTATACTTATTTTTGTTCCTCCTCATTTAGGTTAAGAAAAAGAAAGTATTTAATGAATTTGTTTGTGGGAACAGGCTTTATCGTAACCAACGTATACTGTTGTTGCACTGGGCATGCTTCTGACTCTCATCTCTCTGTCAGAGAAACACTGATAAAAAATGTTTCTTCCCTTTTCCCTCCTCTCTCAAACATATTATACTACACCTCGGATACAGTTTTGATCCTCTGTCACAATACAGGCCATGGAGAATTTGAGTAAAATGATTGATCTGGAAGCAGAGTCCCATCTGTTAGCTTCTCACATGGGATGTTAATCTTCAAAGCTGAAAATTCATAGGGATGGGTATATAACTATCCCGAGATACAATAGAGGGTTCAAAAATTGAATGAAGTAATTTATCTAAAAGAGGCAGCTGGGTATACAGGGATATTTATGAAAGTTCGGTGTAATAAATGTTCAGTAGCTACAGTGAAATTCTTAGAAATACATGTCAAGCTACCTAACTTGAAAAGGTAATTGGGAAAAAGTTCACCTAAAATTATTCATCCTATATTTTCAAAACATTTAGGGTTAATTAAAGTATCATTTATATTCATTAAAACCTGGTACAAAATAGTATTACTGATAATAGTATTCCTTTTGAATCATAATTATCTGAAGAGAGCTGTAAGACCCCCACACTGATGTTTATCCTTGTGGAACCAGAACTTCTAGGACTTTTTCTTTTATTTTTTTAACATTTTATTTCTATATCCAATCAGTTATCAATTTTTGTTTCTAAAATAGATTGTTTCTTTAATTTTATACCAATGTTCAGTAGGGAGTCTATCAGATTTAAATATCTACCTCTATTTTTTTTTCTTGAAATACTAAGATCAATAGGTTATTTGGCATATTTAGTACACATAAGAAATGTGGGGAAAAATTACCTCATTGTGATGTGTATTACTCAGATTTACTTGTATTACAACTCTAAATTTAAAAAAAAAAACAAAAATCTTTACAAAAAAAATAAAGATTTAGAGAAAACATTGATAGCTTATAAATTGGGTCCTATTGCTCCATTTCTCTTGGAGAGAAAGAGCTAATATTTGAATCCTTTGGCTACTTGAGCAGAATGTGCTTTCAGCATTCTTTCTTATTTCTATTTTTGTGTCTGACTTTTCCGCATTCTTATAATGGCAATTTCACCATTTGAAAATGCAACATATTTTATTTTATTTTATTTTATTTTATTTTATTTTATTTTATTTTTAATTTTATTATGTTATGTTAGTCACCATACATACATCATTGGTTTTTGATGTGGTGATCCATGATCCATTGTTTTCGTATAACACCCAGTGCTCCATGCAGTACTTGCCCTCCTTAATACCCATCACCGGGCTAACCAATCCCCCCTCCCCACTCCCCTCTAAAACCCTGTTTGTTTCTCAGAGTCCATAGTCTCTCATGGTTCATCTCTCCCTGCAATCCACCCCCCCCTTTTTTCCCTTCCTTCTCCTAATGTCCTCCATGCTATTCCTATGTTCCACAAATAAGTGAAACCATATGATAATTGACTTTCTCTGTTTGACTTATTTCACTTAGCATAATCTCCTCCAGTCCCATCCATATTGATGTAAAAGTTGGGTATTCATCTTTTCTGATGGCTGAGTAATATTCCATTGTATATATGGACCACATCTTCTTTATCCATTCATCTGTTGAAGGGCATCTCGGGTCTTTCCACAGTTTGGCTATTGCGGACATTGCCGCTATGAATATTGGGGTGCATATGGCCCTTCTTTTCACTACATCTGTGTCTTTGGGGTAAATACCCAGTAGTGCAATTGCTGGGTCATAGGGTAGCTCTATTTTTAAATTTTTGAGGCACCTCCACACTGTTTTCCAAAGTGGCTGTACCAACTTGCATTCCCACCAACAGTGTAAGAGGGTTCCCCTTTCTCCACAACCTCTCCAACATTTGTTGTTTCTTTCCCTGTCCATTTTTGCCATTCTAACTGGTGTAAGGTGGTATCTTAATGTGGTTTTGATTCGGATTTCCCTGATGGCTAATGATGATGAACATTTTTTCATGTGTCTGTTAGCCATTTGTATGTCTTCTTCAGAGAAGTGTCTTTTCATATCCTCTGCCCACTTTTTGACTTGATTATTTGTTTTTTGGGTGTTGAGTTTGAGAAGTTCTTTATAGATCTTGGATACCAGCCCTTTATCTGTAGTGTCATTTGCAAATATCTTCTCCCAGTCTGTGGGTTGCCTCTTTGTTTTGTTGACTGTTTCCTTTGCTGTGCAGAAGACTTTTTATCTTGATGAGGTCCCACAAGTTCATTTTTGCTTTTGTTTCACTAGCTTTTGGAGATGTATCTTGAAAGAAGTTGCTGTGGCCGATGTCAAAGAGGTTACTGCCTGTGTTCTCCTCTAGGATTTTGATGGATTCCTGTCTCACATTGAGGTCTTTCATCCACTTTGAGTTTATCTTTGTGAATGGTGTTAGAGAATGGTCGAGTTTCATTCTTCTGCATGTGGCTGTCCAATTTTCCCAGCACCATTTATTGAAGAGACTGTCTTTTTTCCATTGGATGTTTTTTCCTGCTTTGTCGAAGATTATTTGACCATAGAGTTGAGGGTCCATATCTGGGTTCTCTTTTCTGTTCCATTGGTCTATATGTCTGTTTTTGTGCCAGTACCATGCTGTCTTGGTGATCACAGCTTTGTAATATAGCTTGAAATTGGGCAACGTGATGCCCCCAGCTTTGTTTTTCTTTTTCAACATTTCCTTGGCGATTCGGGGTCTTTCCTGATTCCATACAAATTTTAGGATTGTTTGTTCCAGCACTTTGAAAAATGTCATTGGTATTTTGATCAGGATGGCATTGAAGGTATAGATTGCTCTGGGTAGCAATTTTAACAATGTTTATTCTTCCGATCCATGAGCATGGAATATTTTTCCATCTTTTTGTGTCTTCTTCAATTTCTTTCATGAGTGTTTTGTAGTTCCTAGAGTATAGATCCTTTACCTCTTTGGTTAGGTTATTCCGAGGTATCTTATGGTTTTGGGTGCTATTGTAAATGGAATCATTTCTCTAATTTCTCTTTCTACAGTTGCGTTGTTAGTGTATAAGAAAGCAACTGATTTCTGTGCATTGATTTTGTATCCTGCCACATTACTGAATTGCTGGATGAGTTCTAGTAATTTGGGGGTGGAGTCTTTTGGGTTTTCCACATAAAGTATCATGTCGTCTGCAAAAAGAGAGAGTTTGACTTCTTCTTTGCCAATTTGAATACCTTTTATTTCTTTTTGTTGTCTGATTGCTGTTGCTAGGACTTCTAGTACTATGTTGAACAATAGTGGCGAGAGTGGGCATCCTTGACGTGTTCCTGATCTTAAGGGAAAGGCTCTCAGCTTTTCCCCATTGAGGATGATATTCGCTGTGGGTTTTTCATAGATGGATTTTATGAACTTGAGGAATGTTCCCTCTATCCCTATACTCTGGAGAGTTTTAATCAGGAAAGGATGCTGTATTTTGTCAAATGCTTTCTCTGCATCGATTGAGAGGACCGTATGTTTCTTCTCCCTCCTCTTATTAATGTGTTCTATCACATTGATTGATTTGTGAATGTTGAACCACCCTTGCATCCCGGGGATAAATCCCACTTGGTCATGGTGGATGATCCTTTTAATGTATTGTTGGATCCTATTAGCTAGGATTTTGTTGAGAATTTTGGAATCTATATTCATCAGGGATATCGGTCTGAAATTCTCCTTTTTGATGGGGTCTTTGCCTGGTTTGGGGATTAAAGTAATGCTGGCCTCATAGAATGAGTTTGGAAGTTTTCCTTCTGTTTCTATTTTTTGAAACAGCTTCAGTAGAATAGGTATTATTTCTTCTTTGAATGTTTGGTAGAATTCCCCAGGGAATCCATCAGGCCCTGGACTCTTGTTTTTTGGGAGGTTTTTGATCACTGCTTCAATCTCGTTACTGGTTATTGGCCTATTCAGGTTGTCAATTTCTTCCTGTTTTAGTCTTGGCAGCTTATAGATTTCCAGGAAGGCCTCCATTTCATCCAGATTGCTCAGTTTATTGGCATATAGTTGTTGATAATAATTTCTAATAATTGTTTCTATTTCCTTGGTGTTAGTTGTGATCTCTCCCCTTTCATTCATAATTTTATTAATTTGGGTCCTTTCTCTTTTCTTTTGGATAAGTCTGGCCAGTGGTTTATCGATCTTATTAATTCTTTCAAAGAACCAACTTCTAGTTTCGTTGATCTGATCTACTGTGTTTCTGGTTTCTAATTCATTGACTTCTGCTCTAATTTTGATTATTTCTCTTCAAATGCGTGGCTTAGGCATCGTTTGTTCCTTTTTCTCTAGTTCTTTAAGGTGTAGAGTTAGTTGGTGAATTTGGGATTTTTCTGTTTTTTTGAGTGAGGCTTGGATGGCTATGTATCTCCCCCTTAGGACCGCCTTTGCAGTATCCCATAGGTTTTGGACCTATGTGTTTTCATTCTCATTGATTTCCATTAATTGTTTAAGTTCTTCTTTGATTTCCTGGTTGACCCAAACATTCTTGAGCAGAGTGGTCTTTAGCTTCCAAGTGTTTGAATTTCTGCCAAGTTTTTTCTTGTGATTGAGTTCCAGTTTTAGAGCATTGTGGTCTGAGAATATGCAGGGAATAATCTCAATCTTTTGGTATCGGTTGAGACCTGATTTGTGACCCAGTATATGGTCTATTCTGGAGAAAGTTCCATGTGCACTCGAGAAGAATGAGTATTCTGTTGTTTTAGGGTGGAATGTTCTGTAAATATCTATGAGGTCCATCTGGTCCAATGTATCATTCAAAGCTCTTGTTTCCTTGTTGATTTTCTGCTTAGATGATCTGTCCATTGCTGAGAGTGGAGTATTGAGGTCTCCTACAATTAATGTATTATTATCTATATGAGTCTTTATTTTGGTTAACAGTTGGCTTATGTAGATGGCTGCTCCCATGTTGGGGGCATAGATATTTATAGTTGTTAGATCTTCTTGTTGGATAGACCCTTTAAGAATGATATAGTGTGTCTTCTGTGTCTCTTATTACAGACTTTAGTTTAAAATCTAATTTGTCTGGTATAAGAATTGCTACCCCAGCTTTCTTTTGAGGTCCGCTGGCATGGAAGATGGATCTCCATCCTTTCGCTTTGAGTCTGGATGTATCTTTAGGTTCAAAATGAGTCTCTTGTAGACAGCATATGGATGGGTCCTGTCTTTTTATCCAATCTGCAACCCTGTGCCATTTTATGGGAGCATTTAGGCCGTTCACGTTGAGAGTGATTATTGAAAGATATGAATTAATTGTCATCATGTTGCCTGTGAAGGTGTTGTTTTTATAGATTGTCCCTGTAAATTTCTGTTGTATATCACTCTTGGGGTCTTTCTCCTTTTATAGAACCCCCCTTAATATTTCTTGCAGGCCGGCGTAGTGGTCACATATTCTTTCAGTTTCTGCCGGTCGTGGAAGCTCTGCATCTCTCCATCCATTCTAAATGAAAGCCTTGCCGGATAAAGTATTCTTGGCTGCATGTTCTTCTCACTTAGTATTCTGAATATGTCTTGCCAGGCCTTTCTGGCTTGCCAGGTCTCTGTGGATAGGTCTGACGTTATTCTGATGTTCCTTCCTCTGTACCTAAGGAATCTCTTCCCCCTAACTGCCCTTAAGATGGTTTCCTTGGTTCTAAGATTTGCAAGTTTTACTATTACATGCTGGGGTGTTGGCCTGTTTTCCTTGATCTTGGGAGGGGTCCTCTCTGCCTCTAGGTTGCGAATGTTTGTTTCATTCCCCAGATTAGGGAAGTTCTCAGCTACGATTTGCTCAAATACATCTTCTAGTCCTCTCTCTCTCTCCACTCCCTCCAGGATTCCAATTATTCTGACATTGGAACGCTTCATGGTGTCACTTATTTCTCTGATTCTATTTTCATGGATTCTGAGTTGTTTTTCCCTGGCCTCCTCTTTTCCCTTTTTATCTATTATATTGTCTTACAGGTCGCTTATTCTCTCTTCTGCCTCAGTTACCCTAGCTGTTAGATTATCTAGATTGGATTGGATCTCATTGATAGCATTTTTAAGTTCTGCCAATTCACCTTTTATTTCTGCCCTTAGAGACTCTATGTTGCCATTAATTGATTTCTCCATTCTAGCCATTGTCTTCACAATTGCTAGCCTGAATTCCATCTCTGACATCTTGGTTATATCTGCATCCATTTGTAAATCTGCAGCATAAGTCATAATCTCTGAGTCTTTTCTATTTTGGGGGCTCCTCCTCCTAGTCATTCTGTTGATGGGTGTTTGAGGGAATGTATAGAGTCCAAATTATTGACCAGATCCCAAGCAAGATGCACCTGTTTTCTTGGGACCTTAGGATTGCTGGCCTCTTGTTTTCCCAGGCTGTCTTCTAGGGGGAGGGACCTTTCCGCATCTCTTCCGTGAGTCAGAGCAGAAGAGACCGTTTCCAACCCTCTGCCTCAGAGCAGAGAGATCGCAGTCTGTTCTTCAGTGAGCTCTCCAGGCCACACCGTCTCCGTTTCTGTCCGTGCTGCTATAAACTGCAGCGTCCTGGGTTGTGCGCCCCTTTGCAGCGCTCCCAGACCTGCCTCCAGGTCGGGGCACGTCTCTGCCCTTTGTGCTTCTAAAACCGCCAGTCGCTCCCAGTTCGCGCGCACGCGACCCCGCCGCTCCGGGTTTCTGTCCCGGAGGCTGCAGTTCGCAGGTGCGACCCGCCGCTCCAGGTTTCCACCCTGGGGGCTGCCCCAATGTCCTTTCCCTGCCGCTACCGGTCTGCAAGTCTGTGCCCCGCCCGCAGCGCGCGAGGCTGTCACTCACCGGCGGTGTAGGATCCCCACGGCCAGGCACCCTCCCACTGCTGTTTATCCTCTGATATCTGCCCGCGGAATCACGGCTCCCTGCTTCATACCTCAAAACCAACCGCCTGCAATATTCTGTTTGTAGAGATCCAGATCTTCTTACATCTCAGGCTGGTTTCATGGGTGCTCAGAGTGGTCTAGTAGATAACCAGCTCAATTCCGGGAACCAGTTGAAATAGGGTCCCCTACTCCTCCGCCATCTTTCCCCCAAAAAATGCAATGTATTTTAGAGAAAGAAATACAACTTCCCATAATAGCATAAGGTCTGCCAGATTTCATACCCAGCATACTCTGAAGGGTTTACTGGAAAGATTGTGTACTTGTGCTGTAAGGTAAACAGCACTGTCCTCCAACAGAACTTTATGGGCAGGTTGGGCGTTTCCTTTGGATTTGCTGGGGAAACATTAACCATCTTATACCACTCACCTTGGCTCCTGCTATAGGGTTGCTGAATAAAAAGGAAATTGATTTCAAAAATGGTGCCTGCTAGTTTAAGCATCAATCCTGGTGATAATTATTCTGGCATTCATATTTGGAACCACTGTTTTTTTCTTTATTCATGACATATTAATAATAAGTCCCTTGGATGCTTCTCCAGGGACCCAGAGTTATTTTCTGGTACTCTGTCTAATGTGTATCCTGAGCCAGACCATCCTAAAAATACTCAGTGAAAATGCACTTAGCCATTTTCACATGATGTCATAATGGACAAATAGAAACACTAACTTGTTCATTATTTGATTTGATTTTTTTATATATAGAAAAGGATTTATTTACAGACAAATAAAAATGTATTTATTTTTTTAAAAATATTTTATTTGTTTATTTGAGAGAGAGAGAGAGCACAAGTGAGGGGAGCAGCAGAGGGAGAGGGAGAAACAGGCTTCCTGCCAAGCAGGACCCTGAGACCATGACCTGAGCCAAAGGCAGACGCTTTACCAACTGAGCCACGCAGGTACCCCAATAATGTATTTATCTTACTTGTTCACAGAAAGTTCTCTAAATTATCAAAGTTCCTTACTCAAAGGAAGTCTGTCTAGTAGATAAAATTCTGGTTTCTTATAATCTTGAAGTCTTAATAATATGAAAATGGATTAGAAAGTGAACACATCACAAGAATGTCCCAAATTGTTACCACTCTTAAAGTTCACAATTTTGACATCAATTTTTCATCACTGATACTCTAATTTAGAATAATTAGGAGCTATATAAAGATGCAATGGAATATAATCATGCTATTTATTTATTATTATTTATTATATTCACTTCCCTTTTTCAATTACTTACTCTGATTTCATGTATTTGCTATTTTCTGCATAAGACCCTCCTGTCTAGTTTATCTTTTTTCCTGTTGTGTATCTACTCTTATCTTGAAGTAATTTTAATATTTATATCTGAGGATGAAAGAAGTATAATAAATTATGTGGAATATGGATTTTAAATTTTATGGGCTCAGGAATAATAAGCAAGCCCTTTATATGATCCTGAGTTTTAAACCAAGATTGATTTAAAATCCTTCCTTCAGGGAAGTATTTTATTGGGAGCACATTTAGATCATGAGGCGAGTTACCTAAGTGACTGTGTCAAGAAGAGAAAAGGTATGAATATTTTCCCATGAGTGTTCCTTTTCATTTTCATTGAGCCTGGAAATATAAAGCATGAATGATAAACGGAAGAATACAATTTTAAGAAAATATATATGGCATGATTTTTTCATTTCTCCTCGCATTTCCAAATAAAATTTTCATAGGTAAAGCTCTAACTTACAAATTATGTGAGGCTAAACTTTGTGAAATGTTCCCAACTCACTTGCATGTATTTTGTATGCATATTTCCTATTCATGCAATGGAAATTATTTGAAAGGACACAATTCTTGGGAGGCATTATACATCCCAAATTTTTATACCTTCAGGTCATTGTACCTATTGCTAAAGAAAATACGCTGCAGAAAATATTAACAGGAAGCAAATATGGTTTAACCATTGAGTGTCACACTGTCTAGGTTCATATTGGAGTTCCACCACTAACTACCTGTCTGCCTCTAGCACGTTATTCAGTCTCTCTTTGTTCCCTCATCCCTCCCTCACTATTGTTTTGAGGATAAAATACCTAATATAAAGTTATCAGAAGCGTGCCTGACTTAGAGTGAGGTTGGGTCCACCACTTTGCACAATTCCATGGGGCAAGATTCAAGTTGAACTCTTTGTCATAGGTGCCTGGTGGAACACAACATGGTTTGTGACTGGTGCCCCTCAACATTGTACTACACAACAGTCTTGTATGGAGGGACATAAATTAGCTCTTTTTGTCATTGTGATTTATGCTGGGATGACCTTATTTCTTGGCTTGTTTATGACAGTCTCAGTTTCTTTCTTTCTGGAAAAATTATTAGTAACAACCTTTTTTAGTCTCAGAATCTATTTTTTCACGCATATTTAGAAGAGATTTGCTAGCTTATGTGTTTTGAACGTTAATGAAGAGTATTTTACTTTTATTTAAATTTCAGTATCCATTCAGACTCCACTAAGTCTACATGGCCTATTATATATCAGTTTTCTATAAATAAAGATACCCACTTGGTTCAGGACAAACGTTTGTTTTGTTTTGTTTTCATTGTTATTTTTTGTTTCTCCAAATGATCTTTTTTTTTTTTTAATTTATTTTATGAGACTCTCCATAGATATTTTGACATAATCTCATTGGAATTAATCAACTTGGTATGCCATATATAATTCTCATTTCAAGACAGTAGAAGAACACTACGCACTATTCTGGCGTTTTCCAAAGTTTTCAGATCATTACTCCCATGGAAAGTGATATTTGCATGGGAGATTTAACTGAAATAGAAGGAATTTGGGGCCATTTATAAGAAACTTGGTAACATAATTCATCGCATCTTTTTTTTGGACACACTAGGCCTTGCTTCCATGAAATTATGTAAGATTTTATATATAATTCTGATCAAAGTATTTGAAACAATCTTTTTATTTTATTTCCAGTAGCCATTGGTGGTAAATTTGACATGAATAGGTGGTAATAAATGGTTATATATATATATGTATACACATATATAATAGTGAGTGGTGTGTATGTGTGCATGTGTGTGTGTATCACTCTGTCAGGAAAATCTTTCTCATCATTAATCTCAATTCTGTTAATTGTATTTTTTTATTTGCATATCAGGGTATAATTTTTCTTAAAGTCTAACATTTCATTTTTTAAAAATAAGTATATTGAAATTTCTTGTAAAAATAGGTTTCAAAATCAATTAGACTTTTTGTTATCAACAATTTCAAAGTAATGATGATTGTTTTCTTGAAGAATACACAGTGGTTGTTCTACTGATATGGATTTTTTAAAATTTAAGACCGGGGTGCCTTGGTGGATCAGTTTGTTAAGCGTCCAACTCTTGGTTTTGGCTCAGGTCATGATCTCAGAGTCAAGAGATCGAGCCCCTCATTGGCCTCCACACTCAGCACAGAGTCTGCTCAAGATTCTCTATCTTCTTCTCTCTCTACCCCTTCCCCCACTCTCTCTCAAATAATAACTAACTAAATAAAATAAAATAAAATAAAATAAATTTAAGACTAAATTCTGCAATGTTAGATTCTCCTGCCTCTGAATCCATGTGTTTCATCAACATACATTAGCCTATTTTCATGGACTTGCCAATTTCTGATTAAGTTAATTCATGTGTTCAAAAATACCACTTTGGTTACCTATTTTTAAGGGAAATGACTATCCCTTAACAAATCTAAAAAAATGGGAGTCATTCTCAGATTTTTGAGTATATAATCTTTTAAAAATTGTTTTAAAGTAGATTTATTGAGATATAATTGATACATAAAAATCTATACATATTTCATATATACAATTTGAAGAGTTTGGATGGATGTATATACCTATGAAACCATAAGCACAATCAAGGTAGTGAACATATACATCACCTCCAAGAGTTTGCTCAGGCTGCTTTGTTGTTGTTGTTGTTGTTTTCTTACAGCAACAGCAACACTTAACACAAGATCTACCCTCTTAACAATTCTTTTAAGTGCATGATATAGTACTGTTAACCATAGTCACTATGGTTGAACCACAGATCTCTAGAATATGCTCATCTTGTATAACTGAAACTTTATATCTGTTGAACAACACCTCCCAATTTCTTCCTTTTCCAGCCCTGGAAAACCACCATTCTACTCTCTGTGCCTATGAGTTTGACTATTTTAGACACCTCGTATAAGTGAAATCATGCAGTATTTTTCTTTCTGTGACTGACTTCTTTCACTTCTCATAATATTTTCCAGATTCATCCATGCTTTCCCATATGGCAAGATTGCCCTCTTTTTTTTAAGATTGATTGATTGATTGATTGATGAGAGAGAGAGAGGGCCAGTGCACACAAGCAGGGGGAACAGCAGGCAGAGGGAGAAGCAGGCTCCCACTGAGCAGGGAGCCCAATGTGGGGCTCCATCCCAGAACCCAAGGATCATGACCTGAGCTGAAGGCAGAAGTTTAACCAGCTGAGTGACCCAGGTGTCCCAAGATTGCCTTCTTTTTAAGTGCTGAATAACATTCCATTGTATGTATATGCCACTGGGAATACAACCAAAAGAACTGCAGTTAGGATTTCAAAGAGATTATCTATACTTCCATGGTCATTGCAGCATTATTCACAGTAGTCAAGATAGGGAAAAAAAACCTGTTTATCAGTTAATTAATAGATAGAGCATGTAAACTTTGACAATACCCTTCCTCTTGGACCATCAACACTTGTGCTTATACTGAGCCCATCTTGTGACATCAAAGTTCAAAAGAGGTGAGTCTAGCAACTTTGGTTTTCTTGGATTCAGTAATTTGACATATTTACTTATTTAATTATTCAGATCTACCAGATAACATTTATGTAGGAGAGCTTCTCCGTGACTAAAACCATGCTTAATTGCATCTCAGTGTTTTCAAAATTAAGATCTAAATGTGCATCCCCTTTTCTCCTTGCTGCAGCACCATCAATGAACTCGCTATGCAAGTTTCCATAGTATCTTATTGTTTACAGTATTCATTTGTGGCTTTGAAGTGTGTTTTGGCATAATTTTGCCAAGTGAATACATTTAATTCAAGTTTTTCTCTTCAAGGATTTTATCTAGTCTTACTAACTGTGCATAGGGACTGACTGTAAATTCAATGTGCAATAGAGACTTTTGAAGTCTACCAGTCATCTGACTTTGTGTTGTCTTTATGTCACTTGACGTGTTGTCACTTCACGTTATAAGAGTTTGTTTCAAGAGCAAATGTTTGTTTCTTTGTGATATTGGTGTAAATCATAGCTTTAAAAATTGCAAGTCAGTTGTGAAAATAAGTAATTTTGTAATTATGTGAGACATTTTAGATTTAGCTCTTGATTGCAGTATTTTCTAAACAGCTTCTTCAGCTGGATCTGAAAATATAATAATCTCATGGAAACATATTGTTTCTTAATTTGTACTTATTAAAAAAAAAAAGCTGAAAAGAGTTCAACATTTTTGGTTTTGATGCAGCCAGGCTGGGTCCGAGTAACCAGAGGAGGGTCCCATGGGAGCAGCCAAGGGGGTCCTTGGCTTTGTGCAGGATAGAAATCAACCACACACCAGAGGAAGTGAGAACAGAGTTGATTGAATAGCATGAGTGACAGAGTGACTGGGAGACTTGGAAAGAAAAGGAGGAGTCTTGCTTTCACTTGGGGTTTATATTTAGGGGTTTATATTGGAAAAGGGGTCCAACATACGTATTCCTTCAGGAATCCAGGGTAGGGTCTAATTAAAGGTGAGTGACAGGTGAATACTGGGTGTCATTTTATAGATGATTGAAGGTGTAGGGCACCAATGCCAGGATTAGCTGAGTTTTGTTCACAGCTAACGTCCTGGGACATGTGTGGGATCCAGTTCTTAGATGCTATCAGGCATTTGGGGCCTGCAACAAAACTCACAGAATGATTAACTTGTTTTCTTCCCCCTTAAAGTGGAAACATAGCTTCTCTACCTTAGTGTTTTTTTGTTTTTGTTTTTGTTTTTGTTTTTTTGGTCAGGTAGAATGGTCTGGTTGGTATTATTCCTCTATTTCATAATTTTCCATGTAGAAAGACCCTTAGGCTAAGAAAGGGAAATACACTGAGGAGTATGAATTAAATGTGAGAAAATCCTTATCTATAACAGTCATTAACCTGGTGTACAGTATAAGAAATACTTTATATTAATTTTAACTTAGTTCAATAACTAAACTTATTTTTAAGTAATATAAATTTTATGTTGATGTAATATCTAAAATTTTTTTGACAAAAAATATTTCCTGTACATGTACTAGTCCCTTTTATGAATTATTAAATTGAATCATTTTTAATTATTGTTTATTTTTACAAATAAGCATTATTAGGTATTTCAGAAGAATAAGCAGTAATTCATAACATTTCCATCGTGAGCAAGAATTTAAGTAGTTGTTAAAATTGAAAGCCAAAAATCATCCAGTAACACTATAATCAATTATATATAGAATCATGTAATACCAAATACTACTAATACTGTTAATAAAGATATAAATTGCAATACACTTTTTACAACGATGTTGTGAAAATAGAATTATTAAGTTAAAATAAACACTAGACCTTTACATATACAAGAAAAATAAAAAACTTGGCTATCTCACTGATATCTAAAGTAATAATCACACTTTCTTGGTGTTTCAAGGCAAAGGTCAGGCTGAGGTGCTGCAAGATACTAGAAGAGAATTGTGTCGCTGCTGGGGCTATGAATTAAAAATTTTATGCCCAGATACAAAATCATTAAGTGAAGGCATGTTACAGAATGAGCCACATAAATATTGCCCAAATATCTTTATAATTGTTACAAAATTCCTAGTTGGTTGTTAAAATGATTTTGAATGTTGTATTAATATAAATAGTTTTTAAACATTGATATTTCATGGCACACTATATTCATCTGTGGCTTACCTAAATGCCATATCATACCCAGTTTGGAAGCTTTGTATTATTTATCACTTACATAGATAAGAAGTCACTTAAAACAAAACAAAACAAAATGATAAATCATTGCAAGTAAGTTATTTTAAATGTTATATGGTGATTTTGAGTATATACAGATATCCTTAGTGGACTGTTACCCACCACTTTTTGACTGGAGTTTAAGAAAGAAATTTTTGGGGACGCCTGGGTGGCTCAGTCGGTTGGGCATCTGCCTTTGGCTCAGTTCATGATCCCAGGATCCTGGGATCGGAGTCCTGAATCAGGCTCCTTGCTCAGCGGGAGCCCGTTTCTCCCTCTGCCTGTCACTCCCCCTGCTTGTGATCTCTCTCTCTCTCTCTCATTCTCTGACAAATAAATAAAATCTTAAAAAAAAAAAAGATATTTGTTTTTAGTAGGTACTTATCATATTGAACAAGAAGGTGGCATAAAAATATAGAATATCTCTGAAATATATTAATTGTAACATTACCAAAAATATGTTTATCCAGTTTTCATGTTAACAAGATGGTTTCATAGAAATTAACATATTTGAGGCCAAGGAAATTTTGTGAAGGAGGTGATTGTTATATAGAAGAGGAAACTGAGCCTCATAGTAATTAAGTGAATTTCCCATTTGAAATCACATAGCTCATAAGATTAGAAAATACTCTGAAATTTTAAAGTTTGCCTCAATTACACATGACTTCAAGTTTGTTAACTCTAGCTTGATGGATGAGATAAATTCCCAATAAGTAAGCTTAAATAGCACCAGCTATTAATTATAAAGTATTCTAAAAGTGGTACTTGATAATCTTCAACTCACAGTAATAAAGGCATTTGGGTGTAGTTTGGACAATGTATTTTCTAATGGAGAGTAATAAATGATAAAAAAAAAAAAAATTAGATGTCATCCACATCCACTAGGGTTCACAGTTTAGGCAAGTTGTATTGTTGAATTTCCCTTTTCTTCCAAAATAAGTGTAGGTAATACTGAAACCATTTTGCTGGTACTGTTTGATGACAATACTGAGGGAATAGTAAATTACCATTGTGCATATGTATATATGGATATGTGCATATATATATGACATACTTTTAAATCTATATACTGTATTATAAATAATGTTAAAATGCTCATGAACTTTTCATTCTTTTTGGATTTAGGCAATCTTAAACACACTCAGTCATTGGATAGGAAAAAAAAGCACAAAAGCTTATGAGAAAGCTGTTAGTTTCCTATTACTTCTTTCTGCTGTACCCTGATTACATGGCTCTCATCTCATTTTGACTTTTTCTTTTATATTAATTAGTAAATGTTGCCTTCCTCTCTAACTCAGTTCATCTTCCATCAGGAAATTTGTTCTGTTTTTTTTCTGAGCACTGCTACATTCCCTGCTCTGTTGTTGTGAAGTTATCTTTTTACTATGGCTTTCCCTTATTTCTTTCTTTACCCAAGAGGGAAAGAAATCATCCTCTCTTAAATGCAATGAAATATTGTTCCCTATCAATTCATAGAAACATAAGTTTCTGGTGACTTCCTGAATTACATTTCACTAATAATAATCATCACAAAATGTACTCTGCTCTTTCATTCCTACTTATATGTGTGTGTCGTGGACTTTGAAAATGTGGCAGTTCAATCGCACATAAAAAATTTAGGTTCAGGCGCCTGGGTGGCTCAGTCCCTTATTAAGCGTCTGCCTTTGGCTCAGGTCATGATCCCAGGGTCCTGGGATTGAGTCCCGCATCGGGCTCACAGCAGGGAGTCTTCTCCTCCCTCTACCCCCCACCCCTGCTCATGATCTGTCCTCTCTCTGACAAGTAAATAAATAAAATCTTTTAAAAAAAATTAGGTTCACAAAAGATATTTAATTTATGGTGTTTAAACATAAGTCATGAAGAATTTTTAGTAAAAACAAAACATAATTCTAACGTCAAAAATATTTTACATTACAGTTCTTAGTTCAAGGTAACAATCAATTCTACAATTAAAACTAGAATTATAATTTTTATTATTTCTTTTTTTAACTTACTAATAATTATATATTCTTGTATTCCTCCATTTCTTTTTATATTTTTTTATTATTATCTTGCTGCTTGCTAATCATAGTGTGAGTATAGTACTCCAGTAAAAACTAGGGAGGCCTGAGTGGCTCAGTCGGTTAAGCATCTGCCTTCGGCTCAGGTCATGATCTCAGGGTCCTGGGATAGAGTCCCGCGTTGGGCTAACCCTACTTCTTCCTCTGCCTGACACTCCCCCCTGCTTGTGCTCTCTCTCTCTGACAAATAAATAAATAAAATATTTTAAAAAATCAAAACTAGAACACAGGCTTTGATGAAGATCCTATTGTCTTTTCAGTTTGGAATCAAATGGAATAATGTTTCTGAGAATGTCCAATACATTTATTTTATTGAAGAGGGGTCATTATGTGATCCTGACATCATTTTAGCAAATAGAATTGCTGCAGCATTCGAACAGAAATTTTATTTTATTTTATTTTATTTTTTAAAAATATTTTATTTATTTATTTGACAGAGAGAGAGAGTGAGAGCAGGAACACAAGCAGGGGGAGTGGGAGAGGGAGAAGCAGGCTTCCTGCCGAGCAGGGAGCCTGATGCGGGGCTCGATCCCAGGACTCTGGGATCATGACCTGAGCCGAAGGCAGACACTTAACGACTGAGCCACCCAGGCACCCCTCGAACAGAAATTTTTAAAAATGGAGGTTTTTCTAACAACTTTTCAAAACACGAGTTTGTAAATATGGACACAGATTTTTAGTTTTGTTGATAATAATTATGTTCAGAAGTACTATATCATTATTTTGTGCTATGCACAGATGGCCAATTATTTAGAGGATCTGGTAAAGCAATAGATTGATGTGAAAATACAGATAAAAAGCAGGCATCTCAGTGCCCAGGTCAGTACTTTCTAGACACTAACAGACAGCAGGAATCAGAGGAAAATGTAGGAAAAAGCTTCATTCTGGATAGGACAGTAAATAAAGAATATAAGACATAAAAGTGCTAATCAACATGAATATCAACCTTGTGAGCTTCATGAGGGTAAGGATTTCTGTTTTCTTCCTTGAAATATCTCAAGTACACACAGAATAGATGACACACAAAGTTATTGAACAAATGAAGAAATAAATAGATAAGGAATAGCTGCTGGAGCCTCCATGACGTACCCTAGGGGATAAAAAACTCAAAAGAACAAAGAAATTATAAAAATAGCTGAATTTGAACCCAGATGACATAGAATCAAATATTCTTTTTTTTAAGATTTTATTTATTTGAGACAGAGAGAGTGAGAGAGACAGAGAGCAAGAGCAGGGTGAGAGGCAGAGGGAGAAGCAGGCTCTCTGCTGAGCAGGGAGCATGATTTGGGACTCGATCCCGGGACCCTGCGATCGTGACCTGAGCCGAAGGCAGATGCTTAACCGACTGAGCCACCCAGGCGCCCCAGAATCAAATATTCTTAAGGTGACCTAAATAAAACTAGCTGTGACAGAGGGGAGGTGGGATTGCTGACTTCTGAATCCATTATCGGGTGATTTTAGTTATTTAATATTTAGTTATTTAATATATATGGTTTTTTTCTTCCATGCCACATTCACGTTCAAGTTCATTCATGCCTAACTGAAAATCAATTTCACTATATTTGTAATTCCTACAGTAATTTTGAGAACCTAGTCTGAATGGAAGGAAAGGTTAACGTACTATAGAAATATTTGCTTTAACAGACTAAATAGCATGACCCAGATTGACTGTTTCCACTTGTGGACTCAGGGAATGGAAAATCATGCACTGTTTTTACTTTATGAAATGTTAAGTCCGAGGCATCTTGCATGCAGTGAGAAAGTTTAGATTTGTTTAAGGACTCACACACTGGCTATGGCATTTCTGGAGGTGAATAGGTTAAGTGAACATAGGACTAACAACTTTCCACCTTAACCTTTCACAGATACGATCCTCTTCTGTTACACAAGATTACAAAAGCCTGTAAGTCATAGTCCTCTCAAGGGGCAGAAAAACTGTTCTATAATTACTGCAGTTACTCTCAGGTCACCAAGAACATCCCCAAAGGGCAATCTTGAATTCCAAACTTCAACCAATGTGACATCAGGTGGATGACATTTGAGATCTTCCACTGAAGAAGAAGCAACTCAGTGACCTCTCTCTCCTTCTATTCTGTACTCTGCTTTCCTGTAAGTCAGTGTTACACTATCTGTTGAGAAGGAAAAAGTATGCCAAGTCATGGCGGTCAGTAACCATTAGGAATGATCATTCTCTTCCTTAGGATTTATTCTTAGTCCTCTGCAGTGGGTGCTGGCCAGGCCCCATGCAGGACCAATGACCTAATAAGTAATTAGAATGTGGATGCTCATAACTTTGGCACATCTTGGAAACTATGATGCAAGCTTTTTATTGATGGCAGTTTTTATCTTGTTTGTTCTTTAGTGTATCCCTTTTTCTAGAACATAGTATGTATCAAAGAGAATTCGTTGGAAGAGGATCATGGGTGGGCTCTTACGTACTCATATGGCTTTACCTCCCAGTGATGAGACGGTGAGCTTGTTCTTACTTCACTCTTATCCTGCAGTCTCTTACTCTGTGAGCGTTTTATTGACTACTAAATTCAGACCTGCCTCCAGGAGAACTGGGCAGGACTGCAGAACTGAGCCCATTCACTTACATCTTACCTCAGCCTTGCTTGTCATGTATTAGCACTCCCACCACCTCTGAACACAGGCCAGTGGAGTCTGTCACTGGTCATCCCTCTCTCTGTTCTCCTGCTCTTAGGCAAGCACATTTACAGTTTCTTTGATTGATCACTTACAATAGTGTTGTTGAACATTGACTTGCTGACAGCAGAAACTCTCACTACATCCCCAGTGCTCAACATAGTGCCAGACATAGAGATGGTGTTCACAGATACTTGTTAAGAAAATAATCAAAGGCATATTGTGTATGCCTAAGACTTGTTACTTGTGACAGTTCACACATTCGGCCAGTTTATTAGTTGAAAACCCACTGTTTGCAAAGAACTGCATGTGCCAGATGCCAAAGGCAATGTATTAAAATGGGACCCATGATAAGGCCCTCCCGGGCAGCCGGAACAGAAAAGACAGTTAAAGACAGTTGAGTAAGTGAAAGTATGAGCCCCTCTCTCTGTGAACCACTTCAAAATGAGGGACCCACAGGAAAATCAAATCCAAAGAAGGGCATCTTGGGCTAGAAAGGACAAGGGCACCTGATCAGGAAGGAAATAATTTGAACTCTGCTTCAGAGTGCAAGAATTTGCCTGTGGGGAAGAGGAAATGTGTTGCATTCAAAACAGTTACACAGGTGTCCTGCTTTCTCTAGTTTACTATGCCCAGGCATACTTCCCATTTCTCAGTTACTCAATGAGCTAAATTCCTTTGTTTTTTTTTTTTAACCTGAAGGCCTTTGGTATGCAATTTTCTTTGCCAGGAATACACTTTGCTCTGTTCCTTCCTGATTCACACCGGTTTCCTTTCAGTTCTGAGCTGAAATTTTATTTCTTTATGAAAAGAATTCCCTCTCTCCCCCTTCCCCCCTTAACCCAGACAAGTACAACCCTCACTCTGATTGGTCCAGCTTCTCCTACAATACATTTTCATCACATTTCATAAATCTTCATGGGACGTTTGTCGTGACTGTAATTAAATAAAATAATTAATTTTAATTTGTTGTTTATTGTCTTAACTGTTTTATCACTGGACTCCATGCTTGAAAAGATTTTATCTTCCGAATCAGCAACAAACACAATAGCATCAACAGAGGACATTCATTAAATCCTTATAAATTACTAACTGAGCATGAGTTCTGTAAAGTATAGGTCCAAAGACATAAGGGTCTTAAAAAATTTTGCTTGATATAAGCCCCATAACCCCTGGAGGAAAATTTGATAGTCCACTATTGAAAAACCTTCTAGAGCCTTCTAGATCCATGGATAGCTATAATTTTAAAAAGTTGAAAATTCAAGAAGCGTAGTAATTCATTCCACCAACAACTTAAGAAAAAGGATTGTTGCAGTTGTTTTAAGAGATGCTCAGATAACTCAATAACATTTGCTTTGAATGTTCAGCAAAGATTTCTGTCTACTGACTTCTATATGTCGACCTAGGCCCTGAACATAATCAAGACTTTAGGAGATTCAGTCCCACTCCATGTCTCTTTCTGTCATCCATGGTCACCAAACAAATGTAGTTTCCTCTAGCCAGATGCTATGTGTTCTTATGTCTGTTATATTTTCTTTGATTACAACACCCCTCCTTCTTAACACCTCTCAACTCACCCACTATAGCCCTCAGCACATTTTAATGTCTTCAGTAATCCTATCTACATTTTATCCTCTTATCACCATGTAATCTCTACCTGCTTGCCTCACGGACAACTGGATTTTTTCAGGAGTCAACCACTGTGGGGCCAAGAGGAGGTTGCCCTCAGATGGGCCATTTTGGCATGAACATTATTTTGAGTTAAAAGTAATCAAGGCTGGAAAAGCTGTCTTCCTTGTCCTCAACCACCTAAATTTACTTTAGAAAAGAGAGCCTTTATTGGGAGGAGAGTTATTAACAGAGACTCCCCTTTACCTAAGAAACCTATCTGCATAATAGGGTACCTTTGTTTTTCCAAACATCTCCTTTCACCTTCTTGCTAATGAGCTTTCTCCCCTTTGTGTTTCAGGCCCCTACCCCTCTCCTTAGCTGGTATAAGCACTTGTTGACTGACTGGAATTTTCACATCTGCGTGGATTCCCTATACATACACTATTAAATTTGATTTTCTTCTGTTAATCTGTCTTATGTCCAGTTTGATTCTAAGTCCAACCAGAAGGCCCTTGAAGGGAAGAGAAAGGTCTTTTCCTCAACACCACTTTCCACATATCTCTCTTAAATGAAAGCAGTTTCCTCTCTCATATTCCACAAATGTAGGGGTCTGGAGATATTACCTGCAACTTTCAGGCTCCTTACCACTAATTTCAAGATATTACTTTACCACTTGCTTTTAACAAACCATAAAACACAAAATTCTACTCTGAAGTTCTTAATCTCTCACTTACTACTGTAGACTTGAATCCTCTTTGTTGTGGTCACCAAGAAAGCTCTGTTACCCATCAGGACTTGCTGACAGCTTTGACAGTTACATCCTAGACTTCCTACATTCCAAGGCCTGCCATCATCAACGATGATATATTGTCCATACAGCTGAACCACAGAATAATCAAGCTTCAGTGTTTCGTATTGTGCTCAAACCAACAAACTTGATCTCTTTCCTCTTCAACTCTTTCCACATTGCCTTTTTTTTTTGGTCATTTCAGTATTCATCTTCTATTGATGCATACTGGAGCATTTTAATTACTGTGTTGTGGCACAATAGTAATATTACATGGATAATTTTATAAATTGGATTTGAAATGAATCTAGAATGAAAACCTCCAATTTACCATTTTTGCCTCTGTGTTTACTAGAGACCTTCAAAGTAGGGTGGCTTTGAAGGACCAAATAACTGTTCATACAGTGTCTTGTTTCCTTTGAGATAAGGCCCTTTAGCTTCCTCACTATGTCCCTGTGAACAAATGCTAACAAAGGTTAGGCTTGATGTGTGCTTGAAAACACAAAGCCAAGGAGTCTCTGAGGAAGAGGAGCTCCTTCACAACAGAACAAACAGATTCACTTTACCAGAAATAATGTTGATTGTCCTGATTTCCCATACAGCTGTGCTTTGCATTGTTGCGTGTATTTGCAAAGTTGCTTTGCATTTACACATCTAAAGAGTTCATTCAAGAGATTGCCTAAATCAAAGGATTTTTATACAAAGAGGAGTAACAATCTCTACATCTAGTGAGACAGAATACTGCAAATAACAGTTACAAAATAACAGTTTATTCAGCTTTATCCATCAATTTTTTTAAAAAATTAGGAAAATTACCAAAAAAAAAAAAAAATAGAAGAAAATCAAAGGGAAGAAAAAGAAAATGTGTAAATTTATGCTCAAGTTGAGGAATCCTGCCCCACAACAGTTAAATAGAGAAAGTGGACTAGGAAGTAAGTACCAATCCAGCTTTCTATCTTGGTTCCAACATCTTTTTTTCCCATTCTCACACATCCCATATTTTATACCGGATGTAGAATAGAAATTTCAGTGCTGATGGAAATGTTCTATAATCTGCACTTGCTAATATAATAGCTCCTAGCCATATGTGTGTATTGAGCACTGAAGAGTTGTCTGGTGTAACTGAAGAATTGAATTTTACATTTTATTTAACTTTTATTTATTTGAATTTAAATTTATATAGCCATATATGGCTAGTTGTGATCATCTTGGGCAGTATGGCTGGACACATTTTATTCAGGGTTTAGTGTTTTTCACTACCGTATTACTGACTACTCTCACTGGCCAATCATGAACTTTTTCCTCTTATTACCTCATCCCCACAATATGAATTTTATATCACTTACTTGTTTATCTCTGGTATGGTACATATTAAAAGCTCACACATGCTTATCAAATGAGTGGCTGATGAATAAGCAAATCAAAAATTTCAACTTCTCTAATTCTTAAAAATGTTTTATTCCATTCAAAAGTGTTGTTAAGAATATTGAATGATCATGTTAAGGCTATAGGAATATTATTACATTATAAAAAATTTTGTCATGCAGCTATTTATTTTAAAGATAATTCTTTAAAATTTTATTAAGATATCCTGAATCTGATAAAGACAAACATATTAAGATAATACATACAATTTTGGGGGGTAAAAAGAAATGAAAATAGATTACATGAGATATAAAAATGCTTACTAATTTGAGAGATTCCATTTATTCATTCTGTCAAGTAATCTTTTATGTATCATAGTTATACAGAGTTAAATAAATCATAATCTGTGATTCATGGTCATCTTTGATTATGCAATGATTTCATCCCTAGGAATTTATCCTGAGGAAATAATCAGAGAAAAGGCAAAAATCGTCTCCTCTATAGTACTTATTCTGGTGTTACTTACATAATAAATTTTTGTAAGCAACAGTAGAGAACACTAAAATAAATTATCACCATGTGAAGGATTAATCAGTCATTATATTTATAAGCATGTTAGCAAAAATTAATATATGAATAAAATAAAACAAATAGAAAGTTGAACATTGCTAATATTATGTCTTTTTAAAATACATTTCTGTTTTTTAATGAAAGCTTGAAATATAATATATTGGGGAAAAAAGCAAAAACAAAACAAGTACTATTGAGTATAAACTATGGAGGGGGAGTTTTTATTTTTATGTGTTTGGTATATTAGTAAAATACATAATAATTCAAGGGAATATAACACGTTAGAAATAAAAAGTTCTAGGGGCATCTCGGTGGCTCAGTCATTAAGCATCTGCCTTCGGCTCCGGTCGTGATCCCAGGGTCCTGGGATCAAGCCCCACATCAGGCTCCCTGCTACGTGGGAAGCCTGCTTCCTCTCTCCCACTCCCCCTGCTTGTGTTCCCTCTCTTGCTGTGTCTCTCTCTGTCAAATAAATAAATAAAATCTTAAAAAAAAAAAGGAAATAAAAAGTTCTATAGAGCTATAGGCCAGTATCTCTCATGAATATAGATGCAGAAATCCTCAACAAAATATTAGCAAACCAAATCCAACAATATATTTAAAAAAATAATGCACTGGGTGTCTCAGTTGGTTAAGGGTCTGCCTTTGGCTCAGGTCGTGATCTCTGGGTCCTGAGATCGAACTCCGCATTGGCCTACCTGCTCAGCGGGCAGTCTGCTTCTCCCTCTCCCTCTGCCCCTACCCCCTGCTCGTGCTCTCTCTCTCTCTCTCAAATAAATAAATAAAATCTTAAAAAAGAAAATCCTTGCCTATGTATCTCCAAATTCTGACAGATACACAACTATAGCATATGTCCCAACAGATAATCCATCAGTTAAAAAAAAAAAAAAATACACCATGATTAAGTTGGATTTATTCCTGGGATACAAGGGTGGTTCAATATTCACAAAATAATCAATGTGATACATCACATCAATAAGAGAAGGATAAAAACCATATGATAATTTCAATAGAAGCAGAAAAAGCGTTTGAGAAAGTATAGCATACATTCATGATAAAAACCCTATGCAAAGTAGGTCTAGAAGGAACATACCTCAATATAATCTCAATATAATAGAGGCCTTATATGAAAAAACCTCCAGCCAACCTCATACCTAATGGTGAAAAACTGAGAGCATTTCCTCTAAGGTCAGGAACAAGACAAGGATATCCACTCTCACCACTTTTATTCAACACTTGATAGCAATTAGACAACATAATGAAATAAAAGACATCTAAATTGGTAAGGAGGAAGTGAAACTCTCACTATATGCAGGTGATGTGATAGTATATGTAGAAAACCCTTAATACTCCACCAAAAACCTCCTAAAACTGATAAATGAATTCAGTAAAGTCACAGGATACAAAACCAATGTATAGAAATCTTTTGCATTCCTATTCACTAATAATGAAGCAGCAGAAAGTGAAATTAAAAAAAAAAAAATCCTGTTTACAATTGCACCAAAACCAGTAAAATATCTAGGAATAAAGTTAACCAAAGAGGTGAAAGACCTGTACTCTGAAAACTACAAAACACTGATGAAAGAAGTTCAAGATGATGCAAAGAAATGGAAAGACATTTCATACTTATTGGTAGGAAAGACAAATATTATTAAATGTGTGTACTAGCCAAACTAGTCTACACATTTAATGGAGTCCCTGTCAAACTTCGTTTTTCACAGAACAAGAACAAATAATCCTAAAATTTGTATGGAACCACAAAAGACCCTAAGTAGCCAAAGCAGTCTTGAAAAAGAAAAAAAAAACGGGAGGTATCACAAGTCCAGATTTCAAGTTATACCACAAAGCTGTAGTAGTTAAAACAGTATAGTGCTGGCATGAAAACAGACACATAGATCAATGGAACAGAACAGAAAACCCAGAAGTAAACCCACAGTTATATAGCCAATTAATCTTTGACAAAGGAGGAATGAATATCCAATGGGAAAAAGACTGTCTCTTCAACAAATGGTGCTGGGAAATCTGGAGAGTCACATGCACAAAAATGAAACTGGACCACTTTCTTTCACCATACATAAAAATAAACTCAAATTGGATTAAAGACCTAAATGTGAGACTTGAAACCATAAAAATTCTTGAAGAGAGCAGAGACAATAGTTTCTCTGACATTGGCCATAGCGACATTTTTCTAGTTATGTTTCCTGAGGCAAGGGAGATAAAAGCAAAAATAAACTATTGGGACTATATCAAAACAAAGTTTCTGCATAGCGAAGGAAACAATCAACAAAACTAAAAGGCAACCTACAGAATGGGAGAAGATATTTGCAAATGACATATCCAATAAAGGGTTAGCGTCCAAAATATATAAAGAACTGATACAACTCAACACTAAAAAAACATATAATCCAATTTAAAAAATAGGTAGAAGACATGTACAGACATTTCTCCAAAAAAGACCTACAGATGGCCTACAGACACATGATAAGATGCTCAACCTCACTCATCATCAGGGAAATGCAAATCAAAACCACAAGGAGTTATCATCTCACACCTGTCAGAACAGAATGGCAAAAATTGAAAAATCAAGAATCAACAAGTGTTGGTGAGGATGTGGAGAAAAAGGAACCCTCTTGCACTGTTGGTAGGAATGCAAATTGGTATAGCTACTGTGGAAAACAGTATGCAGATTCCTCAAAATTTGTGATCACATTACTGGGCATTTATTTACCCCCCAAAAACACAAAAACACTAATTCAAATTGACACATGCACTCCTATGTTTATTGCAGCATTATTTACAATAGTCAAACTATGGAAGCATATATACATGTATATATGTGTATATATACACACACACACATATATATGTTGCCATTTGCAACAACATGGACAGAACTAAAGGATATATGCTAAGCGAAATAAGTCAGTCAGAGAAAGGCAAATACCAGAGGATTTCACTCATATGTGGAATTTAAGAAACAAAATAAATGAGCAAAGGAAAAGAGAGAGAGAGACAAGCCAAGAAACAGACTCTTAACTCTAGAGAATAAACTGATGGTTACCAGAAGGGAGGTATGGATGGTTACCAGGAGGGATGGGGGAAATAAGGGATGGGGAATAAAGAGCCCACTTATGATGGAAAAAAAAAAAGAAAGAGAGAAAGAAGATGAAAAAATAAAAAATAAAAGGGGCAAAGAAATAAAATTTGAACCAGAAATCTGATCCATAGCAGATGGTATTAACTTATTTAATATAAAAGTAAAAAGTATTCGATTTCAGTCCATTGACTGATTTTTTCAGTGAGGCATTTCTCTTTCATCTATCATAATAGGATTTTCTACAAAATCAATTTTGACTTTAAGCTCTTGGGTCATTTTGAAAGGTAGTGTTATTTTAAAGGTGTTTTCTTGAGATTAAAATAAAGTCAGGCAACAGATATTGTTAATATAAGACTTATGCATATGATTGTCAATAGCAATGTTCACCAAATATTTCCAACCATCTCCGTTGGTGGACATGATAGCAATATCCTTCCTCATCTTCTTTTGAGGTTAGGCATGACCATTTTACTTGCAGTAGAATATGAAATATGGATGGAATTGATATATGTCCCTTCTAGGAAGAATCTTCATGAGCTACATTATGATTCACTATGTTCTTTTACCATATTGAGGTGTTTTTGGAAGTACAAAGACAGGCTTCCATTAGCCTGAGTCTTTAAGTGACTATAATAAGCTGAACCCCTCCAACTCTTGATGCACTAGTGCATTAGCATGACACAAATGTGTGCCTTAAGAGTCTAAGGCTGCAGTTATGATTATTTCTGCATAAACAGAAATTTTCTAACAAAAACAATAAACTTTGACTACATTTGTGAAAACGCATTACTTATTTCATAATAATAAAAAATGTCACCCTGACTAAAAGGACTAAAGCAGGGGCATAGCAAAGCCAAGAATCCGTATTTTCACTCTTATGTTTTCCAGTAATTGCTATTCCCTGAAACTCACTACAGAAAAGAAATAGTGAAATAACATAAGGACTACCTTAGATGAATTCTGTAATGTTTCTATAGCAATATCTGGGCCATAGTGAACATTTAATACATGCTAGTTAATGTACTCTCTTATCTATTGATGATATTCAAGAGTCACAGTTTTGTTAATCTGAAGTCATAATCTAATATACAGAACTGCTTCATAAAGCAAATGAGATATGGAAAACCAGGAATCAAATTTCTAGGGACAAAATCCATTAAGAATTCTTTAACATAATAATTCAAGTTCATATGCAAGAGTAGTCAATGATGAGAAAAAAGGGGCAAACAAGCACAGATGAAGCCACAATAAATAGGTTTCCAATTATTTTGTTAGCTTCGTGAGCTCCCTAATATAGAACAAGTATGCTTTGGGGATGTAATTCCGTGTACAGATAATATTCATGATTTAATATAATTGATAAAAGATCTCAACCATAAAAACTAGAGAGTTTAATTAAAAGCAACTTGTATAAAAGGAAGTTATGTTCAATAGGCAAGAAATTAGAGGTATAATTGAAGAGCAAGGGGCAACAGATTGTACTAAGGGGAAAAAAGCTTTTCAGATGATACAGGAAAGATAAATGCATTCTTTTTTTTTTTTTTTTTTTTTTTTTAAGATAAATGCATTCTTGATTCTTGAATAAGATTTGAATGTATTACAATATTCTCAGCATATGAGAAAATTCCAAGAGGAGATAATTTCTGGTGGAGTAGAACTGAACTTTACATCTTTTGAGGGGACTCAAAGATTTGAATTGTTGACTTGATAAAAAGGCAGATCATGTAATTTTCTTCCTGAGTGACATCTTCAGGGCTGACAATGAGACCAGCAAGAATAGCATTTTTATTCAGTTACTATTACAAATAGGAGACATGTTCTGGAAACCCACCCTCACAAATAAGAGGATGATTAACATAATGAGATATCATTTTACATCTACCATTTATTTCACTTATGTTATTATTTTTCATGTAAACATTGTTTATTGTCTATTTTACTGTCACCCCAATTTCCCCTGCTGATCCCCAAACACACTCACTAATATACATGATAATGTAAGCATTGTGAGAACAAAGAAGCCTGCTTTGTTTGATATTGTGCTCCGAGGGCCTACAACTGTGATTAATTAATTAATTAATTAACATATGAATAAGTGAATTTGGTAAAGATTTAAACAAAAAACTTGACCAGGATGAAGAAATATGAGAAAGCATTTACTGTTAGAACTATTGGCAGCAATTACTCTTCTGGATTGGGTTTATATTCTTAAAGTCACCTGGTTCCACATTCTTGGAAGTGCTGAACTTGCAAACCAGGCCTTGAACATTTTACCTTTTACTTAATGTTCCCTAAGCAACTCAGTGTCCCCCAAGTTGTATATCATTACAGATTTTCCCAAGGTTTTAGGACAGTGTATGTGTTGTACCTCACATAAATCTCAAGAAATTTAGAAATGAGTGTTAACATAATCTTTTAAAGATGTGTGGCAACTATACCAGCAAACAGGAATTGCACAGAAATCATCTCTCTGTCCAGGATCTAGCCTCCTCTAATGTCGGGATCCTGTCCTCCCTCTCACCTCCAACTTCTAATATTTCTATGCATAAAAGTTCAGCATGCATTTGTATGCACAACTCCCTATAAGGCACCTTAAAGAAACATTATGGTCTATAGATACAGAACTTAATTTTTCTTTTTTTCCTAATAGGAAGTTTAATACTAGCTATTGAATATTTTAATTTTAATAAAATAAATAGTGGAATAAATTTTTTTTTACTATGAGAATTTACCCAGGACATTTTGTTATCACATTATGAGAGAGAAAGAATGAGAGAGAGAGGGAAAAAGGATATAAGAATATATGAAATAGGGGCACCTGGTTGGCACAGTCAGTTAAGTGTCTGACTCTTGGTTTCTGCTCAGGTCATGATTTCAGGGTTGTGAGATCAAGCCCTGCAATGGCTTCAGGCTCAGCATGGAGTCTGCTTGGGTTTCTCTCTCCTTCTCCCTCTTCCCTTCCCCCTGTTCTTGCATGCGCTCTTTCTCAAAGAAATAAATCTTTTTTTAAAAAAGAATATATGTAAAAAAATAAAAATAAAAAATAAATAAAAAATAAAAGTAAAAAAGAATATATGAAATAATGTTGGCATGTGGTTGGAATTTTGTTATTTTCCTTTGATTCTATTGATACTGTGAGATTTTTTTTCCAGTGAAGTTACATTCTTTTTATAATTTGCAAAAAAACAAAACTATGCTTTTTAAACAATTATAATCTTCTATTGTGTGTTCATTTATGTTTTAATGCTAATTTCTGATCTTCCCAGTTCCTAGTGTTGCCTATATATGCCCCTTTTATTCTCTCAAAAATTTCATTTCCAAAATTAGACTCAGTGACCACCAGGTAAAAGATTCTGTGCCCATTTTTTGATGCTTTCATATCAGTAATACGTGTTTATTTTAAACTTCATTTTGATTTCTGAAATTTTAATTTTTTGTAAGCTTTGGCTGAAAGTATAGTATTCATTTGCCTTTTAAATAATAATTTTGTTTTGGTATCTGTGTAAAAATCTATTTATTCTTTTTTCCTTGAGAGAAGCACAAGAGCATTTCCAAACTCGTGTCTTACCACTCTCTTCCTTTCCCATATCACTTCAGCCACAATAATTTCCTTACTGCTCTTCAAATTTGCAAGGCATGTTCCAACATCAGTGCCTGGCACATGTTCTTCCTCTGTCTGGAATGCTCTAGTCCCAAATATTCACATGGTATCACCCTGATCAGTTTCAGGTCTTTATGTATATGGGACCGTCTTACTGATGCCTTCCTGGACCAGTCTATTTAAAATTGCAGCACCATCTGCTATATTTGACATCCCATCTGATATACTCTATTCCCTTCCTTATTTTTTTCTTTATAACAACTTTCACTATCTAAAATATTCTATAGTTAACATCTTTCTTTCTTACTCACTGCCTTCCCTTATTGGAAAATAAGTTCCATGAATGCAGGGGTTTTATTCAATTTATTTATTGTTATATCTCTAGTGTTTATAAAAGTGTCTATAAGCGCTCAGTAAATCATATTTTAAATGAATGGATGAACTTTACTGTGAAATAAAACATTGGAATCAGCTATTATTTAATATGACAACCAACTGAACTCAGGAGATGGAGATTAGGAACTTTCAAATGCCATTTACTATTTTCATGACTTCTGGAAAATTACCTGTATTTTTCAATTTCTTTAGCTATGGAATTGTTAATTTCCACCAAGAAGTGTGAATAAATTTAACTTAATGCACAGAAAAAATACTTACTGGCTCAGATGTTACTTTCTAAATAACAGTCTAAAGGGACCAGCCTTTGAAAAATGGCTGATTCCATGATTGAGACAGGGAAAATCAAAAGGAGCCTGGAATATCTTGTTGTGCTAGAAATTAAGGGGGTGCTCAAAAAATGACAAGAATAGACATAGATTAGGATCCCTACTGGCCAAATCTGGGACAATTTGACCATTAAAATTAATAAAGATCGTAACCCATTGAATAAAATATGAACAAATGGGTTTACAGTGAGAAAGAAAAAAAATAACAAGTGAAAGAAAAGAAAGAAGAAAGGAAGGAAGGGAAGAAGGAAAAAAACAAAGGAAGAATGAGGTCTTAGTTGCAGTATAATATCAATTAATAACCCTAGAAGATATCTGTTTGGTAGCCATCATATTATAATGTGTTCAGACAGGTATCTTAAATGGATGTTAGATTTATTGGGTATATGATATTTGTTTATCCAGACTCAAACTATATAATTTACTCATTAGTTACAAAGAGAAAAGAAAATGATGACTTTAGAATGGAGAAATATTATGGACATCACTTAACCAAATGACTAACATTGATATCACTAATAATGGGACAAACAACATCATGCACTTCCTAATATGATGTACTAAGAAGGATTCTGTATCATTTATTTGGTATTCTTGCTAAAAAATGAATCAAAATTTTCTGATCATGAAGAGATATCAGACAACCTTAAATCGAGGAACAGTCCACCAAATAACTAATTGTTATTTTCAAATATATCAAGTTCATGCAAAACAACAACAAAAAAGACTGCAGAAATGTTACATATGAAAGGAGAATAAGAAACCATAACTAACTTCAATGCATGATCCTAGATTGGTGGGGGCGGGGGGGGGGGCGGGCAGGGAAGGAGCCATAGAAGACATTGTTGGGACAATTGATAACATCTGAATATTGTATTAGGGTTTCCCAGAGAAACAGAACCAGTGGTACCAGAAACAGAACCTGAGAACCAGAAGAGCCTAAATGTAAATTCCAGTCTGAGAGCCACATAAGATGAGATGACATGTCCTAGCTCAATAGTGGTGCAGGGAAAAAAGGAGTGAGTTCCTACTGTCTTCACCTTTTGTTTTAATTCAGACCCTCAACAGTTTGGATGATGCTCACCCTCGTTGAGGAGGGCAATCTATTGTACTGAGTCCACTACTTAAAATGATAATCTCATCTGGAAATACCCTCACAGACACACCCAGTAATACAGTTTAATCTGGGCACATTATGGCCAGTAAAGCTTACACTTAAAATTAACCATTAAAAATACAGAGTGTAAAATAGATAATAGAAATGTGTCAATGTCAATATCCTACTTTGGTAATTGTAAAAGTTTTAGAAGTAAACAGTAAAATTGTTATGTATAAAAGGTATAATATCTCCAATTTACTGTCAACTGCTACAGAGAAAAGAGAATAGAAATAATAAAACAATGAGTCAATTAATGAATCTGAGTAAAGAGTAAGGCAGGTTCTTTGTTTTACTCCTGTTTTAAAATAAATCCAAATAAAAGTTATAACAATGCTAATTGAAAAAAATAGCTTCTATTTTGATCCAATGTGTTGCTTTAATCTAATCCCTTAAAAAGATGAATTAAGATAGTATTGATTACTCAGAATGAATCCTGTCTCATATGAAATCCAACAATAATTAGAAAATATTATATAAATTTAGAATTAAAATTCAAGATACTCTCTAGGATAAGATAATAAGAGTATGAAAGGGAACAAAATAAATTGACCTATTGTTTGTTTTCAGAATTAATTAATTAATTTTTAGAGAGGGAAAGGGAGGTGAAGGGGCAGAGGGAGAGGGAGAGAGAGAATTTTAAGCAGGCTCCATACCCAGAGCAGAGCCTGATGTGGGCTCATCCCACAACCCTGAGATCATGACCTGAACCGAAATCAAGAGTTGGATGCTTAACCGACTGAGCCACCCAGGTGCCCTTGTTTTTAACATTTTGATAGATGACAGAAAAATAAGTCTTACTAAGCTCCAATTTTATTTTCATCTTCTGCAAAGGAAAACAGTTTTCAGTTTTTAGAGGTAGAAAGTATGTGGCTAAGAAAAAAAAAATAAGTCCCAAGATAGATGACTAGAGAGTACTAAGCTAGATTTAAGGAATTTGGGTTTTACGTCATGAGCGTTGTGTCCGTGGGTACTGAATGAGAGGGAAAATGCAGTTTCTGAGAGAATGTGTCAGTATTTGATAAGCCATGGAAAATATGAAACATATCAGAGCCAGAAGATGCCCAACTGCTACTTAATTTTCTAAAAGAGTTTAAAGTGAATGCCAGAATCTATGGACCCACAAGTTTAATGGCAAAACCTTTTTAACATTCTGGAAGACATTTACATGGATACTTTTTAATATCTCTGGCTAAAGAAATTAAAGAACCACCATAGTTAATCCATCTCTTTTTACAGGAGTTAGATCAAGGTAAAGCGTAGACCTGGAGTATGTTGATTCAACATTCATTCAAATAACTCATTTTGCAGTTGTGGATAAGTGGATAAATAAGGGTTGGAAAACCATAGAGTTAGATATATAACCAGCTTACAAAATCATTCTCAGAGGGCATTAATAAATGAAGCAACATCAACTCAGGATGTGCTCTCAAATTGTAGGACAGAGATCAGTTCCTCACTTTTCCTTGATCTTTTCTGCTATGCAATTGTCTGAAGACATTTTACTTACTTCTTCCCGACTACCATATAAATGTAATCATACAGTACATAACCTTTTGAGTCTTTCCTTTTTCTTATAGTGCATTTGTGATTTAGTCAGAATACTCATTTTTTAAGTCCAATATTTGCCTTTCTCTCTAGAGGTACTGATTACTGCTGATGTTCACACATTTGGGGGATTATGCAGTGCATTCTGAGCTGTCTCTTGGCTCTCTTCGACTGCTTAGAATTTAGGTTTCTTTTGTCTCCTAGTTTGGTACTCATCATCATCTGCCTCCCAGTTACTAAAATGTTGCTACTATTATCTCCTTTCATAAGGTTTTGTATGCTGTTTTATAAACATTTTATTATTTTTCTGGTACTGTTTTAGGAGGGAGTAGAGGAAAACACATGTCTAATTTTTAAATCTTTACCTGAAAGTTAACCAAGTGCTTTTTCACATTCAAAATATTAGGGAAGAGGTCTGATTTAGGGCTATGATAAGGTAACCAGGAAAGAAATTGCCTTCCCATTTTAAAAAGCTAAAATATAGTGTGTGTGTGTGTGTGTGTGTGTGTGTGTGTGTGTGTGTGTGTGTATAAGTTATATTGGACACCAGGTAAAGTTGCTCAGAAAGGGTATGGAATATTTCATGTGCCTCCCAGTTGGACATTGGACATTGAGTGGAGTCCTTAGGAGGGTATCAGGAGGGGATCTTCTCAGGAATAGGACCAAATTTGTCTGGCTAAAGGCTGTTTTAGCCCCGCCAGAGTTTAAAAGTGAGGTTCAAAAGCATCAGTTTCCATTTAACTTGACTGCATCCCAGCACAAAATTCTACATATAAATTTTTAAAAATAAAATCAATGTAAAGATGAAAATATTGGTAAAAATTAATAAATAGAAATAGATTAAAAATTATGTAAATGATAGAAGTAGTAGACAAAGAGATAAAAACTATGTGCATGTGAGAGAGAGAGGGAGAGAGAAGGTTGGGGAAAGTATAAGCATGATGAGGAAAGAAATGGAAGGTATAAAAGAGATTCTCACCAAAATTCTAGGAGTGAAAAATATAAGAGGTTAATAGCAGATTAGGCACTGCGGAAGAAGAGACTTGAGAACTATCTAAATTATTCAAAATCCAAACTATGCAACCTAGAGAACAACATAATTGAAAAATATCAGCAATGTAAATGAACCACGGGACAGAATATTTGGAGGAAGTTGTATAGAAAACAAAGTGATCAAGATAAGGAAGAGTAAAATGAGAAAGTCCCTTTATCACCATTCTAAATCATGTCTTAAATTATATTTGAACATGGCTAAACTCCCTGATGTAATTATTTTTTTCTGATGTAATTTTTTTTATCCCTTTATCTCTTAGTCCATCCCGTCAGTAATTGATCTTATTACAGGCCATGAACTTTGGCAAAGATGTAACCTCTACCCTCAAAGAGATCAATGTCTATTTGTGAGCTACAATAATTCTCATATAACATGTTTATATTATAGTAAATATATAAGAACCAAAAGAAGAGAGTTTAATGACTCTGTATACATTCATTTCAAAGTACCCAAAGAACATTGGCTTCTCTAATAATTTCTGTTACATAAGCAATTCCACAACTACTATAACATCTCTTTAATTGCTCATTCCATTCCAAAATCTTCATTGTTACAAGAAATATTTTGAAATAACAGTCAAGAAAACTTAGGTGTCAGATTTTTAATATTAAAGTGACTGATTATAAAACATTATGATAAACATTTCACTAAAGACAACAATATAACAAATATCTTGATTAGTTTGAAATACATTTTGTAGAAAGCAAAGATTTTATCAATTTATTCATTATTCACTGCTCTATATATTTAATTAACCTTGACAATTAGTCCTCAATAAATTGAATTTTCTAGAGCTTTTGAGCAAGCGATTATTTTAAATGTCTTGCAGGTTTGTTCAAAAACATTATTAAATATAGATAGGACATCAAAAATGTAACACTGTAATATTTAACTTAATTATATCATCATTAATTTATTTAAAATTAAGCTTCATGAATACTTTTATGAAAGACAGCTTTAATACTGAATAATTTAAATTATAGTTAAATTTTATATTCTCATTACGTATAAAGGTTTTAGGCAGACAATTTATCAACTAATTTGGTAGAGCTTAATTGGAAACATGGGACAATAGAGAAACCATTGATCTGGGAATTAAGAGACCAAAATTCTATCTTGGGATCCACTAGTATTACTAGTACATGACATTGGAAAATCAATTTCTCTTTACTTAAAGTTTTAAGGACTGAATTAAAAATTTCACATACCATGCAGTTGTCCAACCATTCAATTTCCCACACATATGGTTTTATATCCGTAATATAGTTTTTCTATGACTGAAGCCAGTATCAGTCTTAAAATTGGTCTTAAGATAGTACTTCATATAACCTCTAGCAATGAGGTAGATTTGTTACTTGAAAAAAAAAAGTAAGGTAGTTGAGGTATTGACCTCAAATAGTAGAATATTTCCAAGATCTCTTCTAATTCTAAAATTCATATTCTCTAGTCTTCAAATTTTTAGTTTTGAAAAAAAAAAAAAACATCTAAAACATCAATTTTATTTATTGTATTTATTGGACAGGACCTTGAGCCCTCTGACTGATGCACAGAAGTGACTTTATAACCTCAAATGCCTTGCACTCTTCTGATAATACTTTAGGAAATTGTACTTCACAGTATGTTAATTATTTTTCCTCTCAATGGACTAGCCATAAAAAACCAAGAGCCTCTTGAAGTCCTCAATTTAAATGATATTGCTTAAATGGTAGATTTGAAGGCTTACTAAATATTAATAATCAGATGAAATTTCATACAAAGGCAGAGATGATCCAGTGCTTTCCATTTAGTATAACATCTTTAAGAGTTAAAGCTATGTGCTATTGTAACTAAGCCCCTTTGAACTGTAAATGATCTTGAAAGTAGAAACATTTAATAAAATGTATTATGTGTAATAGAATAAAATAGCCTAATATTTCTAAATACTGTGATTATTTACTGAGTCTCTGCTTTGTCTTCACATTTCAAACTCTGCGGATACTAGTACAGAGTTATTCTAGGAAGAGCCCTGGGCAGATGTGTGGTGAGAACATTAAAAATCCAGGTGAGGGGCGCCTGGGTGGCTCAGTCATTAAGTGTCTGCCTTCGGCTCAGGTCATGATTCCAGGGTCCTGGGATCGAGTCCCACATCGGGCTCCCTGCTCGGCGGGAAGCCTGCTTCTCCCTCTCCCACTCCCCCTGCTTGTGTTCCCTCTCTTGCTGTGTCTCTCTCTGTCAAATAAATAAATAAAATCTTAAAAAATAAATCCAGGTGAATCCTGTAAATTATGTATTTAAACCTTTTAAAAAAGGATAAAGATGTTATAAGATTAATGAAATTTTTAAAATCAAGAATAAGGAATAGAAAAAGTTGCTATGGCTTGGATATCACATTTGTTTCTAAGCTTTCTTAACAAATATGAATAAAGAGAATATGAAATCTTTCCTCTTTTTATAAGAAAGGAGGAACCATACCGGTTATTTAGGGCAAAACAGCAATTGACATTAGATTATTTCCAGAATATTTGGAAAACTCTTGTACCTCCCTCTTACACTATATTTTTAAAATATAGTGAATCATAAAATATAGTGAAAACTACTCTTGAGCCAATTAAATACTAGTGAATAGAAATTAAGAATTTCTTAAATAAAATACCAGAAGAAACTATATCAAAATATTAACTATGATTATTTCTCAGTAGTGATACTATGGTGATTTCATTTTATTCTATGTATTATGTTTATACTTAGAACAAGAATAATACATTTTAATTCAAACATGAAGAGGTAGCTTGGTCATAATTTGAAAAACATTAACACAATGTTTTTTTTTTTTTTTTTTAAATAGCACAGTAATGGGAGGAAGTGAATTAAAATTAAAATGAGTCATTGCTTCTTGAGTTTATAATTAGAAGTATAAATTGTTATGAAGTTGTATTTAAAATATTTTTCAGTTAGGTAACTTTGATTCACTATTGAACTGACTCACAAAGGAAAAAATTGTAAATAGTAGCAACAACAACAAAAAAAGGACAAATTTGTGAGTCTGGCATCCACGTTATTTATCTCAATTAATATGTAATCAGTTGTTAACTCAGAACATATTCATTGAACATTTTTAATTGTTAGGCATTGTCTTAAGTGCAAGAGTTTAAAAATCATCAGATTTCTTATCTTAAATTCACAATAGTTAAAAAAAATAGTTAACCTCACAAATTAACAGGAAGTGATTTCAGAGCCCAGAAAGGAGAATAGATGACAAATTCTACTCATGACTTCCTTTCTATCTATATCCTCCATAACTCCATGTCACACAGTTCAAATCCTATTGCTACTTCCCAAAGAAGCTAATGTTTTGCTTTGTTTCTTCTACTAGAATGCCCTTTCACTCTGTTCTTCAAAATTCAGTCCCATCACTCGTGCACATTCTTTAAATCCCATTTCCAGTGCCATTTACTTCATGACATAATCTGTAGACTTCATCTCCTTCCAGACCAGTTCTCCCCACCATTTCCCTACCATCAAACACGTCTACTTTTCTAAACTGCCAATTCATTTCATCCGTCTCTCACTTGGGGTTCTTATTGCTTTACACTGTTTTTCTGAGTTTTTATTTACATAAATTACTTCCTCTGTGTGGAGGTCATGAAAACATGCTACTCAGATCTTCTCCTGTGGGGAACATATCTGACTGATAGCTCCAACTGCTGTCCTCCTATTTATCATCACGCTCATACCAAGACTATGCTTCCCACAGTCTGCTCCCAAATATTGACTGAGCATGGCATGAGTAATAATAGAGGTCCATTCTTGCAAGGGTAAGAACAGTTCTGATGGGAAACTTTAGCTTGAGAATGACGCCTTGTCCTCACCAAAACTTCCTCAGAACTGTGCTTCAGACTGTGATTCTTCCTACCAATCCTCTTTCACCTCCCCTTTTTCAGAGTTGTCAGCACTGTGGTGTGGTATGAAAGCTTTTCCTTCCTTCTTCTGCCCTTTATGTTTCATGGGCCTTTCTCGCAATACATTTCTTGCATGTGTAGTCCTATCTTGTTATCTCTTGTTTTTCAGAGGGCCCAAAGTAAAACAAGTGGAGCTGGGGATACCACAGGAAAATGGGCAATAAAAGAATGGAATTTTGGAGACCAGCTCTCTTAGGTAGGAATTTGTTTGCATATGGAACAGAATAGGAAGAATACATCAGAAATGGATTTTGAGGATGTTTGACCACATGGGTCAGAAGAAGTCAGAATCCATTGACTTTTGTACATTTCTCAAGATACAGGATTTAAACCTCCTGGCAAACACACACACACACACACACACACAACAAAAGAAAACAAAACAAACAAAAAACAAAACCAAACAACAACAACTTAAAAACAAAGACACAATGGAGCAAATTTGCTCCTTTTTTTTTCTTTTAGCATGGGTTTTGGAGAAAGGTCCGCATGATCTTGGGCCAGTTATTCTTCTCTTAGGGCCCAGGTTTTCACAAGTGCAGACATAATATGGATATCAATAGTCCTAGCTAACAAGGCTGTGCTGAGCTCGAAAACCAAATTGATCCTGAAGTGACTCTTAGTTCCCTAGAGAACTGGAAATAGCAAGTCAAGTAATGTCTGCATTGCCCCAGCAGACTCTGGAAGAAGAAATAAAGATGGTGAAGTTGTCATGCTGGAATGCATATGCTATATGATAGCAGAAGACCCACCAAAGTATCATGTACCATAGAAGGACCCGGAGGACATCCCCTTCACCAAGGCCACTGGGAATGCTCTGTTGAGGGGAATCAGTATCACAAAAAATTCAGTGGTGAGTCTCCAGTGTCTGCCGGTGCCGACAGGAGGAGAGTGGCTCATTAATATGTAATAGGAATGTGAGACCCTCTGTGATAGAGGTCAGATGACAGTGCTTAACAACCAGAAGTCAAAAGACCTCAATTATTAGTGATATCAGAGAGAAAGCTAAGGGAGTTTGATCTGCAGGGAATTGTGGAAATGATTAATAGGGCATATTCTCCCTAGAGACAAAATGTATAAGCAGCCAATAAGGGTCTTACTTTTTGTCTATGTAATGGCTTATTTTTATATGTGAGCTTGTGAGCTAAGGGCTACCCAGATAGGTGGTAAAGTAGTATTTCTGAGTGTGTCTGTGAGCGTGTTTCCAGAATAGATTAGCATTTAAATTGGTGAACTGAGTACAGCAGATGACCCTTTTCAATGTGGGAGGGTATCATTCTTTTGAGGGCTGGAATAGAACAAAAATGTGGAAGAAGAGTGAATTTGTTCTCTCTCTACTTGAGCTGAGACATCCATTTTCTCCTGCCCTCAGACTTTGGTGCTCCTGATTTCTGGGCTTTTGGGCTCAGATCAGCTCCCTTAAACTCAGGCCTTTGGACTGGGACTGAATTACACCACCTGCCTCTCTGGTTCTCCAGCTGGTAGATGATAAATCATGGAACTTTTCAGCCTCTATAACCACATGAGGCAATTACTATAAGAAATCTCCTCTTAGCTATATCTCCATCTGTCTGTCTGTCTATCTATCTATCTATCTATCTATATCTATCTATCTATCTATCTATCTATCTATCTATCTATCTATCTATCATCTATCTGTTCTATTGGTCTGTTTCTCTGGAGAATTCTAATACAATCTACAAGCGAAAAAAGGGAAGAATGATAAAGCAGGAGGCTTTGAGGATGTTAACTCCAGTACAAAGTTATGATCTTTGAACAATTTTTCAATCTCAGATCCATTTCCTGGAAAGGATAGGTACTAACTGTAGCCCAAGACCAAATGTAAGGATGGAAACTACATGTATCCCATTACCCTTTGCCCTCTTTTCTAAGTTTTCTCCTCAGAAAAAGATGCCAATAGGAACTACTAAAAGCTATTGCTACTACTACTGCTACTACGAGCTCCAATCTAGGGGCTACTTGCTGGACTGCAGGCAGAAGGTGGTGTATTTGGTGGTTATGACAATACTTAATAGATGATAAGACCATCTTGGAACAGGAAGTATGTCTTAACCTTCTTTAAATTGAACTCCATACCATGTACAAAGTAGATGTTTAATAATTGCATATAAGTTTTTGGGAAGAACATATTGGTTGATTTTTTTTAGGCCACCTTTTACTGGGATCTTCTTAGGCAAATCCTCAGTTGAGCCCCACATAAATTAGAATGAGATTCCATAATATAAATAGGACCAGAGGAATTAAGCAACCTAGAAGAGTTTGAGATACATGCTAGAGGGAAAATCATTCTCTGCCTTAACTGGGCAGAACCATGACTACAGCCATATATAATTAAAGAAACTGAGCTTAGATCTGTCAGCTATCATAGTCATGAAAAGCATAGACTTTAAAATAATTTGTTTCTGGATTTAAAGCCTAGCTCTTCCACTTACTACCTCATGACTTTGAGAACTTTGCCTAAGCTATCTAAAGCTCTCTTTTTTTTTTTTAACTGCATAAGGCAAATGTAAATAACACTGAATACCTTGAAGAGTTTCTATGAGGATAAAAGGGCTAATTCTTACAAAGTTCTCATAAATGATTCTGTCAGTGACTGATACATCCTGTTGGCCCCCATGGTTTCTGTTCAGGTCACCTAACTTCCATTGTGTCTCTGCTGGAGGGCTTTATCTGGCCACTTGAGCCTGCTTTGCTCATGGATCTGCCAGATTATAAGACCTGGAGAATTATTCCTTGAGAGCAGCTGTTACTCAATGGTTGGCAGAAGTAGGTAGATGAACATTTCAGCTTCTTCTCTGCTAGAGTGAAATAACTATAAGACATGTGTTCTGTATTGGTTCCCAGAGTCTCCAGGGGGATTGAGCTCTAGTCAAATACAGTTGCAACTTGTTTGATAACTCCCTCTTGACTGGTTTTCTACCCTTCCCTGTTTCGTCAGTTAGGGTTTGATTAAAAAGATGGGACCACCATGAATGATATGCAATAAAGGATTTATTTTACAGATTAGAGTTTATAAAATTGTGAGAGACAGTCAAAAAGTCTGTGAAAGGCTGTTGCCTCTGCATTGCGTGAAGGACCGGAAGTTGTTCCAGATCAGCAGCCTTGAAGTCGGAAAAAAAGCTTGGTATGAAATGAGGGAAAGACGCAGTTGGAGTCCATGAAGACAGACAGGAGAGACATTTGTCTCTCACTGTTTCTGCCCGCAGGGGCACAGATGATCTGTAGAAAAGGCTGGAGCTGTTTGCCACAGAACTGTTCATGTGCTGCCGGGGACTCAATAAGCCTGGAGAGGGGATATTGCAGGATAGGGAGGAGCTGCGGCCCTGGCTGCATCCAATAGATCAATGAAAGGTGATTGAGCAACAGAAAGCCCAGCACTCTCCCCTGATCTCCTAAGCATGATAGCTGTTACTTCACGTCTGCCTTCCCGATCTTGTGCACATTTACCTTGTGGCCAACTTTAACCTGAAACCATATAGGTAGGATAATTGTAGCAAGCATAGTTGACATGGTACAAAATTACCACACTTTGTTCTCCCCAACTCATGTTTCCTTCATTGTTAAACTAAACTATTTGTACTTGAATTCTTGTCTTGAGTCTAGGGCTTGCTTCTGGATGGAACCCAATTTAAGACATGCTTAACACAACAGCATATAGTGAGAATAAAAAAGTCTTATTATTTATACTCTTAGTCAAAGCAATCTTCCCTGATTATTGTTAAAATAAATATGTGGTCTTTCTCTCTTCCAAGTCCTACTCACTTTGAAACTACAATTATTGTCACATTTTAGTATTTAGTATTATTAAATATCTATCTGAGAATCTATCTATCTATCATCTATCTATCTATCTGTCATATTTAGACTTTCAGGATCCCACATATTGAGAACATGATTCAGGAGGTGCTCTGAGGCATAGACACCTCTACATGCTAAATAAATATTCCAGATGGTTCTGATGGAGAAGGTTGTCCATGGACCACATTTTGAGAACATCTGATCTAGGATGTACATAATATGTCCTGTATAGGTCTTTTAATTTCCATTATATACAATGCTATAAGTGATTTACATTTCCAGTTTCAGATGAGATACAATCTTATTTGTTTCTACCTGTTTCAAATGTTGAGAAAGATCTAGAAATAATGAAAATAGGAAAGAAAGTGCTTCACATTGTTCCTGTCGAGAAACACTAGATTGAATTATCTCATAGGACGGGAAGACACCTGAACATTTATTGTTTTTAAGTATTTCATAGTATTTTTTTTTTTGAAGATTTTATTTACTTTTTTGTCAGAGTGAGAGAGCACAAGCCCGGGGAGTGGCAGGCAAAGCAGGTAGATGGAGAAGCAGGCTCTCTGCCAAGCAGGGAGCCCGATGTGGGACTCGATCCCAGGACCCCGGGATGATGACCTGAGCCGAAGGCAGACGCTTAACCGACTGAGCCACCCAGGCATCCCTCATAGTATTTTTAAAAACACTTACATGAAATTATATTTATAAGGAGGCTCATTATCTAACAGGAAAATATTTGAAAAATTTTAGCCAAATATTTCAAAATATACAGAAAATATAAATATAGCAACTATATTATAACTCTCTGCTCTTGAGAATCTTTTAAAGATTTTATTTATTTATTTATTTATTTATTTATTTATTTATTTATTTGACAGAGAGAGAGAGACAGTGAGAGAGGGAACACAAGCAGGGGGAGTGGGAAAGGGAGAAGCAGGCTTCCCACAAAGCAGGGAGCCCAATGTGGGGTTTGATCCCAGGACCCTGTGATCATAACCCAAGCTGAAGGCAGATGCTTAACGACTGAGCCACCCAGGTGCCCCTGTTGAGAATTTTTTTTAACCATCTTAACAATTAAAAAAAAATAATCTGAGTATAGTTGACCTTGTTACATTAGTTACAACTTAGTGATTCAGCATCTCTGTACATTATCCTGTGCTCACCAGAAGTATAGCTACCATCTGTCACCATGCAACACTATTACAGCATCATTATATTCCTTATGCTGTACCTTTATTTCTTTTACTTATTCATTCCGTAACTGGAAGCCTGTATATCCCACTACCCTTCATCCATTTTGCCCATTTCCCAAACCACCTTCTCTCTGGCAACCATCAGTTTGTTCTCTGTATTTATAAGTTTGATACATTGAGAAATATTTTAATTGCCTGGCACTGACACTGCTGTTGGCAGATTTAAAAAAGGAACCAAAAGGGTTCTGCAAATTTTGGCAGGATTTCCCTTTCTCCCTACCACTATTGTGCAAATGGCCATCACAATCTGTCTAAGAGACCAGTTCCAGGAAGGAGGCTATAATTAGAATAGATCATTGACCTCTTGCAAGAGGGTTTCAGGGTGAATTCTTTCTTCCTTATATCTGTGCTAACCTCAGTAACCACAGAAAATTCAATACTCATAGTTTACGCTTCATTCATCTTTGTAAACTCTTTTTCTAATCCCATCTCCTGATGCCCCAAACCTTTCCTCTGTGACCCCTGGAACACATAATATGGCTTCAGCAAAGTTAACTCTTTTCTAATGTTTGACTTGAATGTCTCCTTAACTTTCTCACTCTAACAGAAATCTGGCTGTCCTCTGGGAACACTATATCACATAATAGTACAACTTTATAGTTTCTCATTCCAAGGAATGTGTCATCTAGATCCTTACCTAACATTTGCCTATCACTATTATTCTCTTCTCCTTAACATCTACATTTGAAGCTTATTTCATTAGATACTATCACCTGCCACCCCACTCAGCTTGTTCCTAGATACCTTGTGTGGCATTCTCCTTCAATTCCTAATAACCCCCCACCCCCATTCTCTGGCCTCTCACATTTTTAAGTTTTCCATCTCCTGTTACCCTCAGTCCTCTCTCCTAACACTACTATGGCCTTATTTTTTTCTTTCCAGTAATTTCATACCTTCCAAAATCTTAAAGCATCTCATTTTCTAAGGACTGTTCACTGTCTTACCATTTTACTCACTCTCATAGCCCAACTTAAATACCTACTTTATATAGCCCAACTGACACATCCTATCTATTGATCTACCACTGCCTCTCATCTACTTCATATTCTTATTTCACTCCTTTCCTGCCTTAGATTCAGTAACTTATTTGCTTATTGTCTTAACTCCATTGCCTCTCTGTCTGAATACTCACCTGAATGCACTTCCAAACTGGATTCAATACTAATATTTCTCTACTCTTTTCCCATGAGTATAAAGAAATACACAAGTGTACTAACTGGTCTCAATTTAAATTTATGACCATATAAGTCCTCAGTGGATTTCATCAATTCTACTATATTTAAGCTGGTAAGTTTACTCTCTCCATCTCCAGACATTCACACACATCTTTCCTCCTCAAACTTCCTACACGCCTTCCCCCCAGTTCTCATTCTTTCAAAGAGAATGATGTAATCAGAAAAGAACTTACCCACACATCCAACACTAAATCTACCAAGCTGCTTTAATTGGTGCCCTTATATTCTGCTTTATTCTTGACGTTCGATGGATATACTTTCCATGAGTATAAGAACGTCCCTTCGCTGTGCATTTGTTCCTAGTCCTCTTGCCTATTCAAGGATTTTGTGTTAAGAGTTATTCTCCTCTTTTTATTATCACCGATTTTTTCCTCTGTACTTATTCGTTCATTACCATCACTATACACGAACAATATAAGTTTACAAAACCCTTCCCTGAATCTATATTCCTGCCTGGCTACCACCTTTTCTATCTGTTCCTCTTTCTAACTCTTTGAACAGTTGTCCATATTCATGATCTCTACTTGCTCTTCTATTCATACTTAAACCCACTTCACTCCATTGAAACTGGTAGATCATTTGTTAACTGTTCTTATCATATAATAATAGTAATAATAATAATAATAGAAATAAAGAAGGTAGAAGGAAACTTGGTGATGATGGATATATTTATGGCATAGATTGTGGTGGTGGTTTCATGGATGTATACTTCAAATTCATTAAGTTATATACATTAATATGCATAGCATTTGAATATTAATCATATCTCAATAAAGTGGGTCAAAAATCAATCAATTGATAAAAAATGCTATTATCAAGATCAGCACTGTTTACCCCTAACACATTGGAGTTGAGTTTTTTTTCTTTTTTCTGCATTTGCCACATTTTATTCAACAAATGATGTTGGAAAATTTCACTGAGTTTTTTAAATCCACCCTAATCCAATCTACAACATCTGTTACCTGGATTACTGCTATAGCTTCCTAAGGGTCTCTGTATTTCCAGTGGTCCCACCCTCTTATGTCTGTTACAAACAAACATTCGGATTATGTTCAAATGATGTCAAATTGTGTTACTCCTCCTCTTAAAACCTTCCAATAGCTTCCTGTCTCACGCAGAATAAAGTTTAACTCTAATAATATTACATCCATATATTACTTGGTCCCTCTGCTAGTTGTCTCACATAATTTACCAGTCATTTGATTCCTCCATTCCCACTACCCTAGCCTCCAGGCTCCTCGTTGACCAAAGCCAGGAAACTCTACTCACAAAAGCTTTGTACTTACCATTTACTTTACCTGGAGGGCTCTTTCCAAGGTATTAAGAGGACTCTCTTTAGGTAAAAGTTCGAAAGGTAGAAACTGAACTGTTTCTGTTCTCACAAAAAGCTAGTGGAAATTTAGCAACAAAGTAACTATTGGTAGGAGAGGACAAAAAAGTGGGAGAACTGTGAACAGCTTTGAGGATAAAAAGCGAAGTTAGAAAGGGTTCACTTCTTTCATCCTCTCTGAACTGTTTGCTTTTTCTTTAAGATTTTCCAAACTTCGATCTATGGATAGAGCAAAGATTTATGTCCGCAATGAGTACACTATGGCCATGTACGTAGTTGAGAAGTGGAAATCTGTCATAGCAAAGAAGACAGTGTTTTGTTTAATTCGAAGTAGTTTATTTTGGACCACACTAGTAAGAAATTTAAGATGTCTGTTTTAAACTAATAAATTCAAAGTGCTTCTTTATTAAAATACCATTTACTCTTTTAGACCTCTTTTATTCATGTTCAAAACCTTGAAAATCATAGGTCTGTCTAGTGCTCAATAATAAATGGATCTTTCTTTTTTTTTATTTTTTTTATTTTTTAAAGATTTTATTTATTTATTTGAGAGAGAGAGAGAGCATGAGGGGGGGAGGGTCAGAGGGAGAAGCAGACTCCTCGCTGAGCAAGGAGCCCGATGCGGGACTCGATCCCGGGACTCCAGGATCATGACCTGAGCCGAAGGCAGTCGCTTAACTAACTGAGCCACCCAGGCGCCCCTGGATCTTTCTCTTTTACCTAAATGAGTTTCTGATATTTGAAATTATTTCATAACCACATTGATAAATCAATTCAGGGCATTAAGTATTTACTAAGTATCTCTGTAAGATACTGGGCAAAGAACATTATAAAAGAAGTACAGTAAATCCAATGACTTCTGCCTGAGCCTAAAACAAACAACAAAAAAGCAAATACACAAAACAAAAAGGCAAATAAACAACTTTCTTCTGTCAACAGCTACTCTCTTGTCTTCCACAGTAGGAGACTCAAGTGGTCTTTTGGCCCATCTGGCTCCCCCCTTGGCTCTAGTTCATTCTGCGTGTCTTCTAGACTAGTGTGCATTATCAGTCAACACTTCATTAATTTTTCAGTTTCGGGGTTTTATTGAATCATCACTCTATAGACTCATTCTTGTTTTTTTCATTATTAATATTATTAATATTTTATACTTTAAGAGTATCTTAGAAAAGAGGAGCATAACCTTGTTTTCAGTCCATCATCTTAGATGAGAACTCTAGGTTTTCTTCTGGTTATATTTTTTTCATAATATTCTAATCCCTTCTGGTAATTTCCACTGACATCTATGTGCTAATCAGTCACACATCTGTTTCCTGGAAATTTGTTAATATCGTCATAGGAAAATTAGAACAATTATGGCATTTGTTTCATGGGCAGCAACTGTCTATCAGTTTGAAGAAACAGCCGCAACAGTTAGCCGCATATCCCCACTTGAGTCCCCCACAAACACCTGAAACTTAACATGTATGAAAGCCTAACAAACTTATCTTTAACCACAACTTTCTAATTGATGATGAGTAATTGAAATAAGACACAGGTGGTAGAAATAGAAAGGGTGAATGGATTCCCAAGACATAATAAGTAGTATTAACAGAATTCAGTGACTGTTAAGATATGAGTGTTGATATAAAGATCAAAGATAATCCTAGGGGTGCCGGGGTGGCTCAGTCGTTAAGCATCTACCTTCGGCTCAGGTCATGGTCCCAGGGTCCTGGAATCGAGCCCCACATCGGGCTCCCTGCTCAGCGGGAAGCTTGCTTCTCCCTCTCCCACTCCCCCTGCTTGTGTTCCCTCTCTCGCTGTGTCTCTCTCTGTCAAATAAATAAATAAAATCTTAAAAAAAAGATAATCCTAAGGTTTTGCTTTTGTTTTTGTTTTATGTTTTCTTCTTAATTTATGATGAGGTGGATAGTGACACCATTAACTGAGTTTGGAAATCATGAGATTGGAGTTGGAAAAGATGAGCAAGTCAGTTTTTGGACTTGTTAATTTTTAAGTACCTGTGAAACCTCTAGATAAAGATACTAGACTTAATTTGCCATGATAAAAAGTTTTATGTATAAAGTGATCAACTGTTCTGATTTGCCTGGGACTGTCCTATTTTAGCGATGAAAATCTGCCATCTCAGCAAGCCCCTTAGCCCTGAGCAGACTAGAAGAGATGGTCACCCTAGTCCTGTAATAAATATCAAGTTCCCGGAGACGTCAAATTACTTGAGTGTTGTCTCAAAAGTGTTCTGTTGAGCAAAAACTTCTAGAACAGTGCTGTCCAAGTGATTCATAAAATAAGCCACAAATATAGGCTACAAGTGCAAACTTAAATGATCTCATAACCTCATTTAAAAACGTTAAAGAACCTGTTGAGATTCATTTTAATAATATATTTAATGTAATCCAGCACATTTGAATTATAATCATTTGAACATATAATCAATATAATTCATTATTAATGAAATATTTCACATCATGTATATATGTTATTAATGAGATATTGTCATGTTAACTCTTTAAAATTAGAAATTGAGAGGAAAAAACCATCTGGTTGATGGTGGCTGACATTAAATCTACAATTTTATGGGGATAGCATAGTAGTAAGTAGAGCCTTTATTACTAAGCTTTCTTCCTATGATTATGTGAATTAATTAGGCACTGAAGAAAAAAGGCATAGTGTACTCTGATAGTAGAAATTTAGTAAGAAAATTTGGATTATGCTAAAATCCATTTTGAATTGTTTTTAAAAGTCTCTCCCTCTCTCTGTCCTTCCTTTCTCTTGCTCATGCTTTATCAAAAAATGGAGGAGTTTATTACTTAGAACTTTCAAGTATCCATTTAACAGTGCATGTAACTGTGTAGCAGCAACAAGTGCTAATTAATTTATGGCTTATATTAGTATAAAATGATTAATTTTTAAAAATAGATTATTTTAGTGAATATGTATAATATAAATTTATATTAGACACATAATATAAATTATATATGCTTATATATATAAATAACGTCAGTCCTATCTTTGTAGAATTTCAAAGACCTATAAGTGAATTATTTATGTTCTTTATTCAATTTTACTTTACTACATTTTTGAGGTTATAAACTCTACTGGAGTTTTTGTGATGTGGAATTCAAAAACATCTCTGAATATCTTGCTCTTGAATGTAGTTTAAAGTACATGTATATAATCAAATTTAGAGCACTTTGTAGAGTACATTCTTACTGAATTGAAATAAATGTAATTCAACAAAATATTTTAAGCGCTTCCTACTTTTGATGTATTTTGTTAAATTCTGGAGATACAAAGGCAAATAGGACATTGGTCTTGATAAAGGGTGTCAGAGACAAGTATAGGAAAGAGACACCCATAAAACACACACACACACACACACACACACACACAGTCTCTCTCTCTCTCTCTCACACACACACACACACACACACACACCCCAAAACCTATAGTCTGAGATGGTATATACTTCATTAGAAAAGTGATATGTGCTTAATTAGAAAAGTGGACAGAGAGATTAACTTTCCAAGGAAGTATCTGGGAAATCTACAGAGGGGTTGATATTTGAGCTGTAACTAAAATGGTTAGCATTATGCATGATGCACACACGAAGAGAGAGAGTGGAGGTGAGAGGAAACCTTCATGACCAAGGAGTAGTCTAAACAGAGCACTGAGGCTAGAGTGTGTATAATTTATTCCTGAGCAGTGAGTAGTCTTGTGTAGTTAAATACAGAAATTGCATCTTCTGTAACAACCAGAAAAGAGGCTGGAATTTAAACTTAGTTAATTTAGTAAAGTATTTGAATCTAGAGTCTTCCCTACAGCTTCACTTTCAAAGATATATGTTGTTATTTCTCAAGCAGTTCATACCCTTTTTATTCTCTTTTTATAGAGTACTAAACTCATGATCTGCTTAGTTATAATTTTTACTGAAGTAATATTAGTCATAATGGTATATATAATACATTATAGAGCATGTAATCTACATATTAAAATACCATGTGCTATACAGACCTATATAAATTAAACATTCAGCTACATAGACCTATATAAGTAATGTTTTCCATCTACACAGCCCTAGTCTTCAGACTCTTAACAGTTTTTGTCTCCATATTCCCATGCATTTCTCTTGAACATATGTATTCACATAAATACAAATAGATCTACCTCAGTGATTTTAACAGATGCATAACATTCCCACATATAAATTTTGAATGATTTACTTATAAATCTTTACTAATAATCACTTAAGTTATGTTTAGTTTTTCTCTATTGCATGCAACATAGAAAAGGAGCTATCTAATGTGTGCATGCCTGCCTGAATACACACCCTGACACACCCAGTCTCCATAATATACTCAAAATATTTATCAACAGTCAGGTATGGACACTGACTGTAAGAATGCACACACTAATTAGAAGTGCCAAACCAATAAAAATTGGCATCACCTATAAACAATCAATACAAGCATGCTAATGCATAAGCAATGAATGCCAGCCCTACCTCTACTGACAATTATTGTTCAAAAGTGGGATTTCTTTCTCAAGGGCTTTGCATATTAAAATTTTTGCATGTATGTTTATATTATTTTCAAAAACTGTAACTTTTTACATTCTAGCCTATAATGTGATAGACAGAAGGTTGTCAAATCTTTTCATCTATCTTCTGAGTTTCTTATGGAAATTCCTATCCATTCAATATCTTTTATTTTGTTTATATTTACTTCTGAATGGAGTTTTAAATATTTAATATGGGTGGAATTAGCATTTGTGTATGGTATAGAGTAGGAATTTACAATTTTTTCCTTCTATATATTAGCTTTCTCAGAAAAACACATAAAATACTTGATCATTTCCCTACTGATTTGAAATGACAGCTTGATCATCTCCGAGTTTTTGTATTTATAGATGATTCTGGAATTTCTAGTTCCAATGGCCACTTACCCATTACTATTGAATAGGCCACATTTCACTAGACATTTGTTCTAAACACTACTTAAAGTAACAATAAAGTGGATTTACTGTTCTGAGGGCAGGTATTTTGCCTATTTAACTTTATAAAATGAAATCATTCAACTCCTCACTGAAGGTACACCCTGGTGGGTGGGCTTTATATTTCATTACAAGAATTCTTGAGATCAAAGAGGTGATGGTGCTGGCATCCCAGTGGAGTTTCCTAAGAAGGTATTTTATTTTATTTTACTTTATTTATTTTAAGATTTTATTTATTTTGAGAGAGCAAGAGAGAGACAGAGCACAAGCAGGGGGAGGAGCAGAGGCAGAGGGAGAGAGAGATTCTCAAGCAGACTCTACGCTTGGACTCTACGGAGCCCAACGTGGGGCTCAGTCACACAACTGTGAGATCATGACCTGAGGCAAAAGCAAGACTCGGATGCTTAGCCGACTGAGCCACTCAGGTGCCCCAAGAGGTGAGGATTTGAAAAGAGCTTGTCGAAGTATACTCTGAACTGAAACCAAAAGCAGAGTCCTGGATCTCCAATCATTCATTTCATTTTTATTCACAAATTATTCTCATTCATACCTAGGTTTCATGGGATCCTACTCAAAAGATAGCCCAGCTAAAGTCAAGAATAAGAGCCTCTTTTGGGACGCCTGGGTGGCTCAGTCGGTCAAGCATCTGCCTTTGGCTCAGGTCATGATCCCAGGGTCCTGGAATCAAGTCTTGCATCGAGCTCCTTGCTCAGCAGGAAGCCTGCTTTCCCCTCTGCCTGCCACACCCCGTGCTTGTGCTCTCTCTCTCTCTCTGACAAATAATAAATAAAATCTTAAAAAAAAAAGAAGAGCCTCTTTCATATTCTATTGATCATGTAGTGTGCTGCCAGCCATTGTGCTTTCTAAGAATTCTAAGACAACTTGTATTCTTTGCTTTCACGCTTAGCATGTAGGTATAAATATAAACACACACACATACATATAATTATGTGGGTGTGTGTGTATATATGTATATACATACATTACACACATAGGTGAATGCATTTGTTCATACATAGTCTCATGTTCCTAACTATATTTTGTTGGACGCATTTTAATTTTTAAAATTTTTTAAAGAAGATTCATCTATTTATTTAGAGAGAAAGCAAGTGGGGGGAAGGGGCAGAGGGAGAGAGAGAATCCTGAAGCAGACTTCCTGCTGAGTGCAGAGCCTGGCTCGGGGCTCGATGCCAGGACCCTGACATCATGACCTAAGCCGAAACCAAGAATTGGCCATTCAACCGACTGAGTCACCTAGGCACCCCTTGCACACATTTTAATATGGATAACTTGCCTTATGAAAATGATCCTATCTTGTGATTGCTCCATTGAGAGTATGATCTACCCTCATCACTCAAAATTGGTTCATTTGTGGAGACTGATGATGCCACACACATGGCAACAAGGTATGGAGAGGTTTTTTACTCACATAAAGGAGCCTTCTGGGAAGAGTAGACAGACATCTACGCTAGTCCTGGATGGCTGTAGTGAAGGGGAGTAGGTGACAGCTTCATTTTACATTATGGTTAGGTGGTGGGATTGAGGTGAGGATTCCCAGGTAAGAGTACCAGGTTTTGTGTGGTTTGGATTTTTCCACTTGTTCCAAGCAAGGGAGTACTTGGCCTTTTCTATTGTCTTGTCCAGGTATGGGGCAGAGGAGAACAAAGAAGAGTGGGGCTTGAAGCTGTCTGCTATCAAATATCAAAAATATAGTTGGACTTTTATCACAGATTCACCTCAGAATGGTTTTGCACAAAACTTATATTATTCATCTAAGATAGAGAGTCATAATAAATATAACACTATATATTCTAGACTGTAATTTCAGTTTCTGGTATTTTCATCTCATTGACATTAGAACAAATAAGTACACTGAAAAAACTAGCCCCAGTAGAGCCTTTTCCATTTGGAAATATCCTTGAATTATTCATCCATTTTTATTTTCTATATTCTGCAGATTACTACAGAGCAAAGAAAAGAGAAATTTAAAAAAATACTTATTAGGGCGCCTGGGTGGCTCAGTTGGTTAAGCGACTGCCTTCGGCTCAGGTCATGATCCTGGAGTCCCTGGATCGAGTGCCGCATCGGGCTCCCTGCTCAGCAGGGAGTCTGCTTCTCCCTCTGACCCTCCCGACCCTCCCCCCTGTCATGTGCTCTCTCTCTCAGTCTCTCTCTCTCAAATAAATAAATAAAATCTTTAAAAAAAAAAATACTTATTAAACACCTGCTATGTGCTACACAGTAAGTTCATGGAGGTTTTTAAAAATCGTTTTAATGAAAAGACTGTAAGTTAGGTATAAATTTCATTTCTGTAGGGTGGTGGAACTAAGACACAGAAAAGACTGAGCTATTTGCTTGAGGTCAGACAGCTAGCAATTTGAAGAGTTAGTGGCTTAAGGGCAGTTCCTCCTAACCTCAGAGTCAAGTGCTGGTTCCTGCCAGTATGGGATACCGTTTTAATCATTGGGCTTCACTCTGGTGACCTGAGCTGGCCGTTTCTGAAAACCCTGTAGAGAAGCAATATATTTGGTTTCTTGTCGCTTTTATTAATTACTAACTTTATTAATATTTTGTGTTTCTTTTAAATTCTGCTAATCCTTTGTTTCTCTCTCTTTTATCATAATTGTGGTATGCTGGTTCAAACCTGCAGCACTAACTTCTTTTACTATAGAGTAGGAAAATCCAACTAGTTCACGTATCAATGAAGTCTTCTTTGACAGTAGTTATTTCAAAATTCAGCAGATATTTTTGAGGCATGGCAGCAATTACCTGGGCAAAGTACTGTCTAGCTTTCTCCTGTGATATTTTAATGAGCATATATAAATTTTCCTGTAAGATCTCCAAACATACATACATAGTTATTGTCATCCCCTGACTTCTATCCTATCCCCATTCATGTTCATATACACTTTGGGCCCCAACAAAATTAGCTCATTTTTTCTGAAAAGAAACATGATACATCGGAAAGAGGACTAGACAAACCATCAAGATATGGTTTGAAGTAAGTTCCGCTATGTATTGTTTGTGGGACTTTAAGCAAATCACTGTGCTTCAGTAAGTTGGAGTGACCTCATCTGTAAAAGAGAAACAATAGTAATAACAACTTCATAGGGTCATTCTGAGAACTGCATGAGAAAACTGAAAGTATTTTGTAAATGGAAAAGTGCTACAGCAATACGTTATAATACGGGATTTTACTTTATTTGAAAGTACTGGTAGTCCTGCATGAGTAAGGTTCTGTGCTGGAGGTTTATGTATACTAGCAATGATGTTTCTAATAAAATGGATTAATTAACCTGTATATCAGCTGGGGGGGGAAGCTCCCCAGTGGTAGCCATTTAACTAATTCCTGTTGATAATCTTTCTCAAAAATACTATGATAAAACATAGTTATCTATCTTTTATTTTTTAAAAAAATATTTATTTATTTATTTATTTATTTACTTATTTATTTTAGAGAGGGCGAGTGGGGGGAGGGGCAGAGGGAGAGAGAAGGAGAGAAGCAGACTCCCCACTGAGCACGGAACCCTACCAGAGGATCTCACCACTCTGAGATCGGCACCTGAGCTGAAATCAAGAGTAGGACACTCAACTGAATGAGCCACCCAGGAGCCACAGTTCTCTCTCTTTTAAGGGCACCTGGCATTATAGTTGCAATTCATCAAATTTGAGGTTAAATTGTGGATTTTTCACCCACCATCCATATTCCACTTACTTGCTTAGGCTCCCTTGAGCCTCAGTTTTATCACTAGTAAAATGGATTAATAATACCAACTGGCAGAATCAATCTGAGAATGCAGTTAGGCAATAAAGTGCTTGGAAAGATAGTCATTGAAGAGCAGCTATTGCTTTTCTTATTATCCTATAATTATCATAATTAATTTTAACAACTGTAGTAGCTTTGTCCATTTTAATAAAATGAATTTCACTGTTTTAATGGGTTAACTGCAAAGGCACTCTAAAAAATATTCAGTTTTCTAGTAATTAGATTTACCTTGTGATGGACCTCTTAATCCTAGAGAAAATAAAAGTTGCTTCTAGAGACCCTTTCCTAACCTTTATGGCAGAACATCACTTAACATGGTTTTCATTACTATGTTTTGACAAATTATGTAAATTTATATTTGATAGTTTATAAATCTATGGATGAATGAATGACAATCTCTGCACTGCTAGTATGTTTGTTCTCTTCAATTCTCAGTTAAAAAGTAAAATATCAGGAAGAACTATTTGGCTGGTCCAGTTAAAGATTCTCTTATCTATTATATGCCTTATTTCATGTCTTCACTTACTCATCTACATCTGTAAGTCTTTGATTTTTTTTTTTTTTTTTAGAAAGAGAGAGGTGGGGTGGTGGTGGTAGGGAGAGGCAGAGAGAGGGAGTGAGAATCTTAAGCAGGTTCCATGCCCAGTGCAGAGCTTGACCTAGGGCTCCATCTTATGACCCTGAGCCCAAATCAAGAGTCGGACACTTGACTGAGCCACTCAAGTGCCTCTGATTTATTTAATTTTGACTTGTTTATTATAAGACTCTGTTAGCAGCAAGAAGCAGGGGACTTGTCTATTTTATTCACTATTAAATCCCCAAAGAAGGTGCATAGTAGGTATTCCATTAATATTTATCAGATGAGTGAGAGAAAGAAAATAATCGATTCTCTATAAGCTCTTAGTTACTTCTTTTTCAACATAACTACAGAATGAAGCCCATTTAATTCAATGAGAAAACATGGAGAAAAACATGAAAGCATTTGTTTCTTAGACCAAGGATGACTCAAATCTTTTTTTCCCCACTTCATTGGATTGTTGACGTATCATTAATTACAGGCTAAGCAAGATCAGAGGTCATCAGACTGGTCAAGTATTGATACATAGGCAACAGTTTTTATTACCAAAACAAACAGGCAAAAAAGTGTTTCTGATTGTCTTAGTTTTGTGATAAATAGATCAGAAATCTAATTTGGAAGAAGGTAAGAGGATGAAAGTAAATGTAACCAGTACTAGTGCTACAAGATGTTTAGCAGAAATAATGCTGCTTGGAACTATAAAATGTAGCAAGCTTGAACCACTTAAAAACCCCTAGGAAGCATTATCTGTTCATAACTGTAGATTCATGCTATGTTATCCAAACCCTGGTAATCTGGGTCTCAGACTATAATTTCATAATTCAAGCTCTTCAAATTTTGCTTTTAAAAATGCATGTGCTTGAGGGAAACACTGGAAATGTTCTAAACTTGAACTTTAAATATCTTTTTGATTTGGTCCCCTATGCCTCTCCATATTGCAGACCCTAATACATGTTAGCAACTTTTAAATTAATATAAGTTTACACAGTAATTCATAAATACGAATAGAGTCAAATTACTTGGTTTCAAATTCTAGTTCTGGCCCAAAGATACAACTAATAATGCTGCAAAGATATCTCTTCAGTATAGTGTTTTCATTTCTTTTGAATATATACCCACAAGTGGAATTGCTGAATCACATCATCATTCTATTTTTAATTTTTGAGGAATGTTGGCATTGTTTTCCATAGCAGCTCTACCAATTTACAATCCCACCAACAGTGCTTAAGGGTACCGTTTTCTCCACATCCTCACCAGCTTTTGTTATTTTTTTCTTTTTTTAAAAAAGATTTTATTTATTTATTTATTTATTTATTTATTTATTTATTTATTTGAGAGAGCGGGGGGCGGGGCAGAGAAAGAGGGAGACAATCTCAAGCCGATTACCCGCTAAGCATAGAGCCAGATGTGGAGCTTAATCTCAGGATTCTGAGATCATGACCTGAGGCTAAATCAAGAGTCCGAGGCTTAACCAAATGAGCTACCCAGGTGCCCCTATTTCTTGTCTTTTTGATGATAGCTATTCTAACAGACATAAGGTGATATCTCATTGTGGTTTGGATTTCCATTGCCCTAATGGTTAGTGACGTCCAGCGCCTTTTCATGTACTTATTGGCCTCTTGAATATCTTCTTTGAAGACACGTCTATTCAGGTCTTTTGCCCATTTTTAAATTGGATTATTTATTATAATAATAATAATTATTATTATCTGTTATTGTTGCTTGATTTCTTTATATCTTTGATATTAAGCCCTTATAAGATAAATGGTTTGTAAATATTGTTTCCCATCCCATAGCTTGTCTTTGCACTTTGTTGATGATTTCTTTTGCTCTGCGGAAGACTTTTAGTTTGATGTAGCCCCACTTGTTTGTTTCTAATAATGTTGAATTGTGCTTTAGATGTCATATCCAAAAAAGATGCATATTAAGGAGCTTCTTTCCTGTTTTGTTTTGTTTTTTTTCTTGGAGTTTTATGATTTCAGGTCTTACATTTAAGTATTTAATCCATTCTGAGTTAATTTTTGTGAGTAGTGTAAAATGAGGGTTTAGTTTCATTCTTTTACATGTGAATGTCAAATTTTCACAGGGCCATTTATTGAAAAATTTGTCTTTTCTCTATTGAATATTCCTGGTTCCTTTGTCGAATATTGGTTGGCTGAATATGCATTGGTTTATTTCTGGGCTCTTGATTCTGTTCTCTTGGTCTGTGTGCTGGTTCTTATGCTAATACCATACTGTTGTGATTATTATAACTTTATAATATAGCTTGAACTTAGAAAGGGTGATGTCTCCCACCTTCTTCTTCTTTCACAGGATTGCTTTAGCTATTCGAAGTCTTTTGTGGTTCTACATAAATGTTAGAATTATTTTTCTCTACTTCTGTAAAAAATGCCATTGGAATTTTGATAGGGATTGTGTTGAATCTATAGATAGCTTCGGGTAGCATAGACTTTTTTTAAATTTTATTTTATTATGTTATGTTAATCACCATACATTACGTCATTAGTTTTTGATGTAGTGTTCCATGATTCATTGTTTGCGTGTAGCACCCAGTGCTCCAATCAATACATGCCCTCTTTAATACCCACCACCAGGCTAACCCATCCCCCCACCCCCTCCCCTCTAGAACCCTCAGTTTGTTTCTCAGAGTCCATAGTCGCCATTGGTTTGTCTCCCCCTCCGATTTCGGCCCCCCTTCGTTTTTCCCTTCCTACTATCTTCTCTCTTTTTCTTTTTTTCTTACATAAAATGTATTATTTGTTTCAGAGGTACAGGTCTGTAATTCATCAGTCTTACACAATTCACAGCGCTCACCATAGAACATACCCTCCCCAATGTCTATCACCCAGCCACCCCATCCCTCCCACCCCCACCACTCCAGCAACCCTCAGTTTGTTTCCTAAGATTAAGAATTCCTCATATCAGTGAGATCATATGATACTTGTCTTTCTCTGATTGACTTATTTCGCTTATATAATACCCTCTAGTTCCATCCACGTCATTGCAAATGGCAAGATTTTGGGTGTTTTTTGTTTGTTTGTTTGTTTGTTTTGATGGCTCATAATATTCCATTGTATATCTATACCACATCTTCTTTATCCATTCATCTGTTGATGGACATCTTGGCTCTTTCCATAGTTTGGCTATTGTGGAAGTTGCTGCTTTAAACATCAGGGTGCACGTGCCCCTTCAGATCACTACATTTGTATCTTTGGGATAAATACCCAGTAGTGCAATTGCTGGGTCATAGGGTAGCTCTATTTTCAACTTTTTGAGGAACCTCCATACTGTTTTCCAGAGTGGCTGCACCAACTTGAATTCCCACCAACAGTGTAAGAGAGTTCCCCTTTCTATGCATCCTCACCAACATCTGTCGTTTCCTGACTTGTTAATTTTAGCCATTCTGACTGGTGTGAGGTGATATCTCATTGAGGTTTTGATTTGGATTCCCCTGATGCCGAGCAATGTTGAGCATTTTTTCATGTGTCTGTTGGCCATTTGGATGTCTTCTTTGGAAAAATGTCTGTTCATGTCTTCTGCCCATTTCTTGATTGGATCATTTGTTCTTTGGGTGTTGAGTTTAAGAAGTTCTTTATAGATTCTGGATACTAGCCTTTTATCTGATATGTCATTTGCAAATATTTTCTCCCATTCGGTGGTTGTCTTTTGGTTTTCTTGACTGTTTCTTTTGCTGTGCAAAAGCTTTTTATCTTGATGAAGTCCCAATAGTTCATTTTTGCCCTTGCTTCCATTGCCTTTGGCGATGTTTCTAGGAAGAAGTTGCTGCGGCTGAGGTCGAAGAGGTTGCTGCCTATGTTCTCCTTTAGGATTTTGATGGACTCCTGTCTCACATTGAGGTCTTTCAACCATTTGGAGTCTATTTTTGTGTGTGGTGTAAGGAAATGGTCCAGTTTCATTCTTCTGCATGTGGCTGTTCAATTATCCCAACACCATTTGTTGAAGAGACTTGTCTTTTTTCCATTGGACATTCTTTCCTGCTTTGTTGAAAATTAGTTGACCATAGAGTTGAGGGTCCATTTCTGGGCTTTCTATTCTGTTCCATTGATCTATGTGTCTGTTTTTGTGCCAGTACCATACTGTCTTGATGATGACAGCTTGGTAATAGAGCTTGAAGTCTGGAATTGTGATGCTGCCAGCCGTGCTTTTCTTTTTCAACATTCCTCTGGCTACTCGGGGTCTTTTCTGGTTCCATACAAATTTTAGGATGATTTGTTCCATTTCTTTGAAAAAAGTGGATGGTATTTTGATGGGGATTGCATTGAATGTGTAGATTGCTCTAGGTAGCATTGACATCTTCACAATATTTGTTCTTCCAATCCATGAGCATGGAACGTTTTTCCATTTCTTTGTGTCTTCCTCAATTTCTTTCATGAGTATTCCATAGTTTTCTGGGTACAGATTCTTTGTCTCTTTGGTTAAATTTATTCCTAGGTATCTTACGGTTTTGGTTGCACTTGTAAATGGGATCGACTCCTTAATTTCTCTTTCTTCTGTCTTGTTGTTGGTGTATAGAAATGCCACTGATTTCTATGCATTGATTTTATATCCTGCCACTTGACTGAATTCCTGTATGAGTGCTAGCAGTTTTGGGGTGGAGTCTTTGGGGTTTTCCACATAAAGTATCATATCATCTGCAAAGAGTGAGAGTTTGACTTCTTCTTTGCCGATTCGGATGCCTTTTTTCTTTTTGTTGTCTGATTGCTGTGGCTAGGACTTCTACTACTATGTTGAATAACACTGGTGATAGTGGACATCCCTGCCATGTTCCTGACCTTAGGAGGAAAGCTCTCAGTTTTTCCCCATTGAGAATGATATTCACTATGGGTTTTTCATAGATGGGTTTTATGATATTGAGGTATGTACCCTCTATGCCTATACTCTGAAGAGTTTTGATCAAGAAAAGATGCTGTACTTTGTCAAATGCTTTTTCTGCATCTATTGAGAGGATCATATGGTTCTTGTTCTTTCTTTTATTAATGTATTGTATCACATTGATTGATTTGCAGATGTTGAACCAACCTTGCAGCCCAGGAATAAATCCCACTTGGTCATGGTGAATAATCCTTTTATTTTATTTTATTTTATTTTTAAAGATTTTATTTATTTGACAGAGAGAGAGACAGCGAGAGCAGGAACACAAGCAGGGGGAGTGGGAGAGGGAGAAGCAGGCCTCCTGCTGAGCAGGGAGCCCGATGTGGGACTCGATCCCGGGACCCTGGGTTCATGACCTGAGCTGAAGGCAGATGCTTAACGACTGAGCCACCCAGGCGCCTGGTGAATAATCCTTTTAATGTACTATTCGATCCTATTGGCTAGTACTTTGGTGAGAATTTTTGCATTCATGTTCATCAAGGATATTGGTCTGTAATTCTCGTTTTTGATGGGGTCTTTGATTTTGGGATCAAGGTAATGGTGGCCTCATAAAATGAGTTTGGAAGTTTTCCTTCTATTTCCGTTTTTTGGAACAGTTTTAGAAAAATAGCTATTAATTCTTCTTTAAATGTTTGGTAGAATTCCCCTGGGAAGCCATCTGGCCCTGGGCTTTTGCTTGTTGGGAGATTTTTGGTTACTGCTTCAATTTCCTTAGTGGTTATGGGTCTGTTCAGGTTTTCTCTTTCTTCCTGGTTCAGTTTTGGTGGTTTATACATTTCTGGGAATGCATCCATTTCTTCCAGATTATCTAATTTACTGGCATAGAGTTGCTCATAATATGTTCTTATAATTGTTTGTATTTCTTGGCGTTGGTTGTGATCTCTCCTCATTCATTCATGATTTTATTTATTTGGGTCATTTCTCTTTCTCTTTTTTGATAATTCTGGCCAGGGGTTTATAGTCTTATTAATTCTTTCAAAGAACCAGCTCCTAGTTTCGTTGATCTGTTCTACTGTTCTTTTGGTTTCTATTTCATTGATTTCTGCTCTGACCTTTATTATTTCTCTTCTCCTGCTGGGTTTAGGCTTTATTTGCTGTTCTTTCTCTAGTTCCTTTAGGTGTAGGGTTAGGTTGTGTTTGAGATCTTTCTTGTTTCTTGAGAAAGGCTTGTATTCCTATATACTTTTCTCTTAGGACTGCCTTTGATGCATCCCCAAAATTTTGAACAGTTGGGTGTTTTCATTTTCATTGGTTTCCATGAATTTTTTTAATTCTTCTTTAATTTCCTGGTTGACCCATTTATTCTTTAATAGGATGCTCTTTAGCCTCCATGTATTTTAGTTCTTTCCTACTTTCCTCTTGTGATTGAGTTCTAGTTTCAAAGCATTGTGGTCTGAAAATATGCAGGGAATGATCCCACTCCATTGGTACCGGTTGAGACCTGATTTGTGACCTAGGATGTGATCTATTCTGGAGAATGTTGCATGGGCACCAGAGAAGAATGTGTATTCTGTTGCTTTGGGATGGAATGTTCTGAATATATCTGTGAAGTCCATTTGGTCCATTGTGTCATTTAAAGTCTTTATTTCCTTGTTGATCTTTTGCTTAGATGATCTGTCCATTTCAGTGAGGGGGGGTGTTAAAGTCCCCCACTATTATTGTATTATTGTTGATGCGTTTCTTTGATTTTGTTATTAATTGGCTTATATAATTGGCTGCTCCCATGTTAGGGGCATAGATATTTTAAAACTGTTAGATCTTCTTGTTGGATAGACCCTTTCAGTATGACAGTGTCCTTCCTCATCTCTTATAGTCTTTGGTTTAAAATCTAATATTTCTGATATAAGGATTGCCACCCCAGCTTTCTTTTGATGTCCATTCGTGTGGTAAGTGGTTTTCCACCCCCTCACTTTCAATCTGGAGGTGTCTTTGGGTCTAAAATGAGTCTCTTGAAGACAGCATATCGATGGGTCTTATTTTTTTATCCAATTGGATACCCTGTGTCTTTTGATTGGGGCATTTAGCCCATTTACATCCAGGGTAACTATTGAAAGATATGAATTTAGTGCCATTGTATTGCCTATAAGGTGACTGTTACTGTATATTGTCTGTGTTCCTTTCTGGTCTATGTTGCTTTTAGGCTCTCTCTTTGCTTAGAGGACCCCTTTCAATATTTCTTGTAGGCCTGGTCTTGTGTTTGCAAACCTTTTAATTTTTGTTTGTCCTGGAACCTTTTTATCTCTCCTTCTATTTTCAATGACAGCCTAGCTGGATATAGTATTCTTGGCTGCATATTTTTCTCGTTTAGTGCTCTAAATATATCATGCCAGTCCTTTCTGGCCTGCCAGGTCTCTGTGGATAGGTCTGTTGCCAATCTAATGTTTCTAGCATTGTAGTTTACAGACCTCTTGTCCCGAGCTGCTTTCAGGATTTTCTCTTTGTCTCTGAGACTCGTAAGTTTTACTATTAGATGTCACAGTGTTGACCTATTTTTATTAATTTTTGAGGGGGTTTGTCTGTGCCTCCTGGATTTTGATGCCTGTTTCCTTCCCCAAATTAGGGAAGTTCTCTGCTATAATTTGCTCCAATATACTTTCTGCTCCTCTCTCTCTTTCTTCTTCTGGGATCCCAATTATTCTAGTTTTTTTTTTTTTTTTTTTTTTTTTTTTGCTTTATAGTATCACTTAGCTCTCGAATTCTCCCTCGTGATCCAGTAGTTGTTTATCTCTCTTTTTCTCAGCTTCTTTATTTTCCATCATTTGGTCTTCTATCTCACTGATTCTCTCTTCTGCCTCATTTATCCTAGCAGTTAGAGCCTCCATTTTTGATTGCACCTCATTAATAGCCTTTTTGATTTCGACTGGGTTAGATTTTAGTTCTTTTCTTTCTCCAGAAAGGGTTTCTCTAATAACTTCCATGCTTTTTTCAAGCCCAGCTAGTATCTTTAAAATCATCATTCTGAACTCTAGTTCCAACATCTTACTAATGTCCATATTGATTAGGTCCCTGGCAGTCAGTACTGCATCTTATTATTTTTTTTTGAGGTTAGTTTTTCCATCTTGTCATTTTGTCCAGAGGAGAACAGATGAATGAAAGAACAAAATGCTAACAGGGTAACAACGACCCCATAAAATTATACACTAAATAAATCAGAAGAGATCTGAAACTGGGGGAAAAGAAAGGAAAAGAAAGAAAAAAGAAAAAAAAAGAGAATATGATCACCTATGATCATGCTGGTGAATGGATCAGTGCCTCACACTAGATTTTGGGCATGTTTAGGTCTGTTAGAAGAAACTGCCTCCCAAAATTTTAAAGAGAGAAAAACTTACATATGTACAAAAATAAGGGTAAATACGATGAAGAGATAGAATATGACTATAAAGATGAAAATTATAGATGATTTTTAAAAGGAATTGATAAGAAGTTGGTTGAAAAAAGAAAGAAGAGAAATTTAAAAAAAAAAATGGGAGAGAATGTGATCAGGCAGGAGACTAGAACAAAGCCATACACTAGAGATTTAGGGTATATTTTGGTCTGTTAGAAGCAACAGTATCCGAAAATTTTAAAGAGAGAACAACTTATATATGTACCAAAAATAAGGTTAACTACAATGAAGGGATAGAATATGACTCTACAAATGAAAAATAAAGAAGATTTTTTAAAAAGGGATTGGTAAGATGTTGGTTGAAAAAGGGAAAAAAAAATTCAAAAAAAATAGAAAAAGAAAAAAATAAAGAGAATTTAAAAATTTAACTTTGAAAGACTAAAGAATCATGGGAAAAAAACCATGAATTCTATGTGCAGTATTCCCCTAGCACTGGAGTTCTGCCGTTCTCATTGATCCATAAACTTGGTCTTGGCTGGCTGTTCTTGCTGATTTTCTGGGGGAGGGGCCTGTTGCAGTGGTTCCCAAATGTCTTTGCCAGAGGCGGAATTGCCCTGCCCTTGCTGGGTCCAGGCTAAGTAATCTGCTCGGGTTTGCTCCTGGGGGCTTTTGTTCCCTGCAAGCTTTCCATACAGCTTTGGAGGACGAGAGTGAAAATAGCGGCCTCCCTATCTCCGCCCCGAGGAACCAAGAACTCACGGCCCCACTCCTCAGTGAGCCCCCAGAGAAAAGCAGTTAATCACTCCCGTCTCCCCGGTCTCCGGCCGCACTCCATGCTCACCCGGCCTGTGACCGAGCATTTCTATCTCTGGCACATGACCCCCTGTGGAGTCTCCAAACCCAGCAGATCCCTGCGGTGCGCTCCCGCGCCACTCCTCCCCGGGGAGGAAGGGGAATCTCCCCGGGTCTGTTGCTTGTTGTGTCCCTGCTGGAAGAGTAGTGGCCTCACTGTGCCGCAGATCACGGTTTATGGCAACCCCGAGCTGAGAGCCCACTCCTCGGCTCCGTCTCTGCAGCCGGCTTTCCTGCTCCGATACCTGGGAGCTCTGCCACACTCAGGCACCCCCGGTCTTTCTGTGACCCCGAGGGTCCTGAGACCACACTGTCCCAGCGAGGGTTCCACCCCCCTCTTGGCCACTGGAGCAACTTCCCTCAGTGGGGCCGACTTCTAAAAGTTCCGATTTTGTGCTCCACGGCTCTATCACTTGCCGGTAGCTGCTGATGGAGGCCCCCTCCCCCGCCATCTATCTTCCCGAATATCGCCTCGGATTCACTTCTCCACATGTCCTACCTTCCAGAAAGTGGTCACTTTTCCGTTCAGAGAGTTGCTGCTATTCTTTTCTTTGATCTCCTGTTGAGTTCATAGGTGTTCAGAATGCTTTGGTACCTCTCTAGCTGAATTCTGGGACCAGACAAAACTTAGGTCTCCTACTCCTTCACCATCTTGCTCCTCCTCTAGCATAGACATTTTAACAATATTAATTCTTCCAGTCTATAGACACAGGGTACCTTTCCATTTATTTGTGTCTTCTTCAGTGTCTTTCATCAAAGCCTTATTGTTTTTAGTGTAGAGATCTTTTACCTCCTTTATTAAATGTATTCTTAAATATTTTATTGTTTTTGATACTATTGTAAATGGGGATTTTTTTTCAATAATTTGTTGTTAGCATGTAGAAACACAAATTTACTAGAGTATAGATTTTATATGGTAATTTTATATTCTGCAACTTCATTGAATTTTTTGATAAGAGCTAACAGTTTTTTTGGTGGAGTCTTTAGGATTTTAGGGTTTTCTATATATAAAATAATCTATAAATAGAATTTTACTTCTTCCTTTCCAATTCTGATGACTTTCATTATTATTGTTGTTGTTGTTATTATTATTATTGCTTCATTGCTTTGGCAAGGACTTCTAGTACTATGTTGAATAAAAGTGGTGAGATGGGGCACCCTTATCTTTTCCTGGTTTTAAAGGGAAAACTATCAACCTTTCACAACTGAATGTGATGTTAGCTTGGTATATATGGTCTTTATTCTGTTGAGGTACAGTAGATGAAATTTTGAGTAATTTGAGATCTGGCACAATTCATTTGGTGTTTTATGCCATCTTGCTTGATGGTAACAAGCAAAATTCTAAAGGTGGAAGGGACTTTAGTTTTACTCATTTTCCCTTTAGTTCAACACACTCAGCCTTATAGTTCAGCCCATTTTTTGAACCAATTTCTCTCTTTGTCCATGACCTACCTTTACTCCAAATGAAACATGCTTATGTATAATTAAAATCTCTTTTTGAAGGGGTTTATTATTTGTAGAAGGGAAATCCAGAATTTTCTATTGTATATTATATAAGCTTTAAGTAGGCTCCTCACCCAATTGTGAGGCTCAACCTCACAATCCCAAGATCAAGAGTTGCATGCTGTACTGGCTGAGCCAGCCAGACAACCCTTATTTAAACTTTAGAAACACTGTGTTTTTACACTCTTAACTATAGAGAACAAAATAATGGGTACCAGAGGGGAGGAGGGTCGGGGGATGGATTAACTAAGGATGGGGATTAAGGAATGTCCTTGTGATGAGCTTGGCATCATCACCTGGATGTTGTATCTATGTGTTGAATCACTAAATTATATACCTGAAACTAATACTATACTGTGTTAACTAACTGGAATTAAATAAAAACTTAAATAAAACTACTGTGTTTTTTTATTCACTTCAATGCTTATTTATTAATTTATTATTTTACATTTTAATATAATCTGTCAATTTAATTTATTTTTAAATTTACTATATTAATTGCATTTGTTAACTTATTTTCTGGTTAGATATTTTGGATCAGGTGGTGATACAACATTCAAATATTTCAAATTAAGTTGCATTTCATGAAGAATAAAACATATACAGTCTGTGATTATGGCTATGCAAAATTGTAGATGCACATATAATAAGACTGGAATGGTACAAAGACATAAAAAGTTGATTTGTAAGAAAGTAGAATATCTACTGATTTTTTTCCTTTCGATTTTTGCTGTTATTATGATGTTTCTTGAATATTTTTAAATAAAACATATAAATGTAAATGCCCACAATATACTACACTGTTTTTCTACCCTCTAGAGCTTGTCTAATATGAGATTGTACTAGGCCTAGAGAGATGGAGAATTAAATGCTAAGATCAGCAGGGGATTCATAGGCAATCAGCCAATGATTTATTGAAAAGCTGCTCACTGAGCTAGGCATAATGGAAGACATATAGTAATAAAGACACTGTCTCCTTAACTTAAGTTTAATCAAAGAAGAAATAATAGACTTTATTATTTTATTGCTTTTTTTTTCTTTGCAAATGTCTAGTCTCCATCTACCTCTACCTATGCCACTGAAACTTGAGGAGGAATAATCATCCCAGCATTTTAAAGCTAGAAGAAATGGCAGAAACCGTTTTGAGCTATATCTTATGTGTAGCTCCCAAACCAGAAATAATCCAGTCTTCTAGTCTTAATACAGTTGCTTCAAAAATAAGTTCATAAAGGTTTTGATCTTATAATCATCCATAATTAACAGAATAACAAGTTGTTCTGGCGCGAACCAAGCTACTCATGCTGTTTGACAAGGTCCAAGTATGGGGGACGATCCTGAAAACAGGAGACTCCACAGCTGGTTCCTGCTATTCTCTTTCATTTTGTTTATGGCAATCTTTATAGTTGTGGGAATATTTCTGGGGTTTCATGATAAAGTGACTACTCATCTTAGTTACGCCTATCTAAGCAATCATAATGAAACTAATTCCACGAGGCCCCCCAGGCGCCTCAGAAGCGGCAAGATTCTAAGAAAGGAACAGCTCAGGCTGTTCCACAGTTCACTATATTTCCTGCGCTATAGAGCAAAATAGCAAGACGGTCACGCTCTGTCTAGCACCTTTCTCTTTGCGTATTGTTTTTTAGTTTTAGCGAAAGTCAATAAGCGGAAATCAATAAAGGTCATGTTAATCATTACAAAGGAAAAATAAAAGAAGGCTATGTCTGTAATAAAAAAAAAGATCTAAGATTATCTCAATCAATTGTGAAAAAGCATAATCACATGTTACGAAAGTATGGAAAAACAAAAAAATCCTAACATATAAATAAAGTTCCTCCAAGGCTGTCAGGAGGAGATTCTTGCAACCTGATCCTGTGTCTGTGTCTCCTCATTCGCCGATGCCGTCCTTTCCTACGAGAGACCCACCCCGGCTGGAGCTGGACTCTGGCATTGTTCATTTCTGGATTTTGAGCAGGACACCTTCTACTGCAGACTACTGCTCGAGGCAGAATTTAGTGTTCTTTTATAATTTGTAGCCTTGGGATTTGGCTATATAACACTTCCCACTCACTGTCACTCTGTATTTTTGCCTGGATTAATTACAATAAAGTACATTAAAAGTCAGATAGAGCTGGGTAACGATCTAGGGCAGTCATGGTGACAAGATTTGAATTTGTGATTTCCAGGAAGAGTAGGTTTTATTTTACTCCTGTCATGATCTCATAAATACTGCACAATATTCCCATAACAAAGTGTCTAAGAAAAAGAAATTGTAAGTTGTTCATTTTAAACTTTTTTAGCTTAGGTAGTAGTTAACCACATAGCTGAAAAGTTGCCTGGCTTTATAGAGATTCTCTTTCCTCATCCGAGATTATCTTTTCATACCAGAACAGAAATCTACCTCATTCTTTTTTAATGATTTCATAATATTTCATTGTATGGATCTACTGTAATTTATTTCACTGGTTACTCATTGATGGATTGTTAGGTTGCTTCCAGTCATTTGTTATTATAAGCAATGGTGCATAACTTTGTTATTGTATATACTTTTATGATTATACGTAAAATAAATTTCTACAAGTGGACTTGATAGGTCAAAGTGAAAGTACATTTTCAATTTTGAAAGATGCTGTCAATTATACTCTAAAGAGTATTTTTAATTTTTTAACTTTAATTTTTTGCATTCTAAAGAACTTTAATGTTATAGGATTTTGCATGTTTTGCTGTGCTTTGTGTTAACATTAGGCAGTATCAAGCTTTGTACAGTTTTCTGCCAACTTGATAGCTGAAAAATAGGACTTAAGGTATATTTCATCAATTAGTTGTGATCTTTATATGAAGATTCTGAGAGCTCTGAGTACAGATTTGCCTTTATTGCAGCTTCTCAAGTTGAGTATTGTTAGCAGAGAATTGGCAACTTAAGGCACATGGGGAGGCTTGATTATTCCCTTAATGAAAATTTCTATGAGAAACTCTACAGTATTTTCAGCTTATTAAAAAATATCCAACATAGGATGAGATGATGCAAGAAAGCAACTTGTAAAATTTAAAATAAATTGTTTCATGCAGTAGGAGAATGTAGGTTCTTAAACAAGAAGAGACATTGTGAAAGTCATTTTGGTCAGTCAGGATATTTCATTTTATTGTCCACCCATTGGAGATTTGTTTGTCCAAGAACAAAGAAGGCTGTATTTCTATCCAGCCTACCTCCAACCCCTGAAAGCTTACCATAGTATGAGTTTGGTAGGGGCTAGATATGTATTTAGTTGTGGGAAAACAGGCCTTCTGATTTGGTATGAATTTATCAGGGCCCATATCCTCAAGAGATGGATGTGAGATCAGCTTCTCAGACTCTACTAGGATTCTGCTTTGGCTAATCCCATTGAAATGGCTATAGCCTAAGCAATCTTTGACAGAAAAATCCTGCCCTGTTTGAAATTTCAAACTTTTCATAATATTTCATTGTATGGATCTACTGTAATTTATTTCACTCGTTACTCATTGGTTTTGCTAAAGCAGTAGCTCTTTCCCTAATATCTTCTCTCTCCACCCAGTACAAACTTCAGTATATTTAAATTGAATAAATGTGTAAGAAATTTGCATAGCCATTAATATGCATAATCATTTTAAATATTATTAAGATAGCCAAATATTTATAGGAGATAAAAATAAAAACTGAAATGGCAAAAGAATTGATGATAGTTGATGGCAGTTTAGGAATTTTAAATCCCACTGGAAGACTGGTTTGGATTTTATATTGCCCTCTTGAGACACTGTTTAGTCACTATTTGTTATACACCACAGAAAGCAGGAAGACATGGAAGGAGTATTAAACACATATAAAATCATGCATACATAAGACTGCTGTTCCTAAGCAATGTTATAAACTCATTGAAGTGACAGAATGAAAGCACCCTAGAAAAATTCTCTCTCATCATTCTACACCTGGGAAAAAAACCTATTTTGTGCACATGACTAAAAAGACCATGTAACATCTAAACTAGGGATTCCTGGTGCCTGGTAATTAGCTCCTTTCAAAATCCCAAAGTAATGAAAGAAATGTGAAGTAAAAAATAATAATAATCATATAATTGATTTGTAGAGACACAAATGAATCTAAATAAAAATACCAGCAGTATTGTTGTTATTTTAAGTGGCAAATGACTCTGAAATTTAATGGAAATGCAAATATCCACAAACATTGTGTCCAAGGACACAGATGGAGTTTATACTTCTGATAGCAGGACCCGTTGTGAAGGGACAGTAATTAAGATAGCGTGAAATTGGCACAAGGACAGACAAGCCCACAAATGGAACAGAATAGTAAGTGCAGACTCAAGCTCACACATATATATTTACTGCTTTATGGCACTGGTGACTCCAGCACATGAATGGAAAGATGGTTGTTAGAATAAAAGTTGCTAGGTCATTTGAAATCCATATGAAAAATATAAATAAATCTTGATCTCTATTTTACACCGTACACAAAAATTAATTCCAGAAGGACTGTGGATCTAAATGTGAAAGTTAAGCAGCAGGCTTTTGGGCGATAAAAGAGGACAATATATTTATGAGCTATGAGTAGGGAAAGATTCCTTGGGACAAAAAAAGCACTAACCATACCAGAAGCATTAATGATAAGTTACACTATATTAAAATTAAGATTTATTATTATTTAGTATTATTAAGAATTGTTTATCAATAATTACCAGTAGAAGGATGAAAAGATAAGGCACAGAGGGAAGGCATTTAACATGATGTAGGATGAAAACAATACCTAAATAAATGCTACAAATCTGCAAGAAAAAAAGATCATGCAAGTTTTAAAAACAGGCAAAGAGTTAAATAAGCACTTCACAAAAGAGATTTTTCAAGTGGACAATAAACATATACAAAGTTTAACCACTTCACTAATCATTGGAAGCATACAAATAAAACTGTGACACTGTATCACACAAGAATACTAAAATGAAAAAGACTAACACCACCAGTAGTTGGCAAAGATGTAGGATAAGTAGAACTCCCAGACCTTGCTGGTAGCAGCATAAGTTATTTTGAAACACTTTGGGAAACTATTCTGCAGTGTTTACTAACATTCATGTATACTAAAATACAGTATTCTGCCTCATTTACTGAATGCAGATATACTCCATGACCCAGCAATTCCACGCACCCATCAGAATTGTGTCGTGTGCAAATGCTCATTAAAGGCGTGTTCCTGAATGTTTATAGAAACACTGTAATAGCCTCAACTATACCCATTGCAAATATCTATCAACAGTACACTCTATGTGTGAATTATATATTTATAAAGTGCAATATAATAAAGCAAGAGGGATAAACACATTATTCATAAATATTATAACATAGACAAATCTCCTAGAGAAGGCTGAGCTAAAAAAAAAAAAAAAATCCAGAAACAAAAAGTACAGACAAGCAGATTTAGCTGAGAGTTGCAGAAAGACAAAGTCTGAAAAGTATCCATTTGATTTGGTAATTGGGAAGTGGTTTGTGACATAAAACACCTAAAGAAAAAGCAAATTACTTTGGGTTGATGACTGACAAAAACTGAGAGCAGGAATACTATTTTTGAGTGTATAAAATGGAAGTGGAAAAGTGATTAAATCATACCTGGGGGAAATCCAGAAACATGGGACAGCATAGAGGCTTATTGAAAACATTAGAAGAAAGGATATAAAATACATAACGAGGACTGATAAAACTTTGGAAACTTATTTGAGTGCAAAGAACTCAAAATTAGAGAAAACAATGCAAAAATAGACATAAGTGAAGGGATTAGGAAGCAGTATAAAAAGCGGAAAGAAAAGAGTTAATGAGCAAATAAAAATCTGTTTTAAGGATGGTAAGACTGGATAAGAATAAGAATGCTAGGCTTGATATTACTAGTAGTGAAAAGAGCATTCATAATCTTTCTGATAAAAGAATTCTAGGAGAATAAAATTGATCAGGTAGTACAATCCATAAACTTACTGTGGACATCTTTAGAAGAGGAATGTGAATCAAGAGAAACAAAGAAAGTGACTCAGTCAGATATACCCATATCAGCTTAAGTATCAATTCTTGAGCGAAAGATTTGGTAATAAAAATGTAACCAATACTTCTATTGTTTGAAATAGATGTAATTACTTGTAAATATAGGGCCAAGTGTTATAATGAGCATAATATTGCCTCATTGGGTGGATGACTGTGTCCAGGTCATATAGACTCTTGTGCATTAGTTTTGTCATCTATAAAAAGGTGAGATTAGTTTTCCTTCCTTGCATGAAAGGCTGCTGTGAGGATCAATTGATATAAACATATGTGAAAGTTTTCTATAGAATATATTTTCAATACCAGTATTAGTGTGGTCATAATAATTATTATTGTGGTTATAATAACTAGAATAATTATTATATAGCTGGATATAACAATTAGATAATTAAATACCATTATTATTAGAAAAATATAGAGAATAGAATACTAAAATAGGTATTGAATAATAATATCATTATTATAAATTTAATAGTTGGATAGGAAATCATTTTGAATTTGCTATCTTTCATAACAACACTGCAGTGAAATGATTTACTTTGTAATTTTCTCACCTATGTGTTGGGTTTTCCTAGCAAAAAGTAGCTGGAAATGATTACGATATGCCAGTGCTAAAGTTTGTAGGAAAATCTGACATCATAATTCCCTGGTTGATTAAAATATACTTTTCTATCCCAACAATGAACCTGGATGATAACTCATTCATTTGGCCTTGTTCTTTCTTTAGAGGTAAAGTGCTGTGATTCCTACGTGTACCAGTAAAATAATAGAATAATTGAAATAAACATGGAAAAAAACTACACCATGTAATTTTTGCTTTAATCAATAGGAATAATGCAATTTGTAGTTGACCAAACAGAAGTTAATAGATTTTCATTTTCTATTGAATGGTTTTAAAATAACATGAATTAAATGCAATCCTATTAAGCAACTTGAGATAGATTTTGAAACTTAAAGTGCATTGCTTTAAGGTATATCTTCATTTATTGTTTATAACTCAGGCTGTTTAAACATACTAGTATACAAAAAATCTTCATCTCATTACTTACGTGTTTTATTTTGTCTCTCACTGATCTCCAAACAGAAATCCTCCCCCAGTAAATTGCCATGGAAAACAATGGTTATTTTCACTCTCTGCCTTGAAGCAACTCTGATTTATTCCACATTCACTTAAATGTTTATTGTCCTATTATAACAACTTCCATGCATTCCACTGAAATCTATTAATTTGATTAGACCATTCTTATATTCATATAGATGTGTTCATATTCATATTATATTTTCATAATGATATATATTATCTGCTTTTTATAGATATTGATCAATCAGGGGTCTATGAAATAATTTTACCTTTTGCTTTCTTCATATTTTCCACTGAGTATTACAAATGTACACTAAAATTCTTTAGGTTCTAGGGCACCTGGGTGGCTCAGGCAGTTGGGTATCTGTCTTTGGTTCAGGTTATGATCCCAAGTCCTGGGAATGAGCCCCACGTCAGGCTCCCTGGGGCTCAGTGGGGGTGTCTGCTTCTCCCTCTCCCTCTGCCTCTGCCTCTGCTCCTGCTCTCTTGCTCACTGTTTCTCAAATAAATAAATAAAATCTTTAAAAAAATCTTAGGTTCTAATAACAGAGGATAAGAAAAACTATTTTGCCTAATAAGTCAACCATTTTTTTAAAGCCCAAGAAATTACAAAGCCTGACTCCTATTTATGTGGTTAAGCTAGTTCTTTTTTTTAAATTTAAATTCAATTAGCCAACATACAGTACATAATTAGTTTCAGATGTAGAGTTCAGTAATTCATCAGTTGCTTGTAACACCCAGTGCTCATCACATTACATGCCCTCCTTAATGCCCATCACCCCCCAATTATCCCATCCTAGGTTCTAATAACAGGGGATAAAGGAAACTTTATTTTGCCTAATGAGTCAACCATTTTTTTAAAGCCCAAGAAATTACAAAAACTGACTCCTATTTATGTGGTTATGCTAGTTTCAAGATAATGAATCAACATGAAATTTGAAGGTTACATGTGTATAACTGAACATGTGTATACAGCTTTTATTGGAGAAATGTGGGGCTTTTTTTTCCCATGACAAAATTATTTCTCTAATCTATTTCTCCTATTATTTGGAAATGACTACAATATGCCTTTTTAATGTAAAAGTATTAGTATTCTTGAAAAATGCTATTTGTGTAAAGAAATGACATGTTGAACTTCTACTAATAACTATTTGTCCCACAATATTGTCAATACAATAATTTAAGTATTAGTATATGTTGTTTTATAACCTTATGAGAATATTGAATATTTAATAGTCTATGAGCTAATATTTCTAAGTATTATAAAAATCAATAATATAATCTATTTTGGGGAGCATTCTCTTCCTGGTTCTTACCTAAAGAGCAATGAAAACATTTTTAAATGTCAGTGGAGTAGGTTCAGTAATGGCTATCACTAAACTCCGGATACTTGTTCTTTAGTAAGTTACATAGAAAGATGAGTTGTATTTTAGAATACATTCAGTAAGAGCTTGAATAAATTGAGTGGAAGCTATTTCAACATTCCCTAATCCATTTCATGGTTTGATGAGATACATTTTGTCAGCTACTTAAAAAACAAAACAAAACAAAACAAAAACAGCACAATAAATTTGGGAATGTAAAAAAAAAAAAGTAGCATTGACTTAACCCACATCTCCATTTTCCCAACTCTGGGTTTAAGGATAACTTGGAGGGAACAAAATTTGTTTTCCTGGGACATTTGCCAGTCAGAATATATTCAGTGGCAATGGTTCCTCATGAATAATGATTCAATTGCACTGATGTTTGCAAATCATCTATTCAAGGACATTCTGAGGTAGAGGCCTGGGTGGTATCTTTTTAAACCAGCTCTACTCCTCTCTCCTGTCTTGCCCTGGCAGATCTTGGTCCTCTTCCTCCTTATACTATAACAATATTTTGGTTTAAGTGACTGAGGGAGGAAGAAGAGCAATTTCTCATATTGCCTTCTTTCATTCTTCAACTCAGCCATAAAACTGTGGCCTTCATTACTTTTGATAAACTGCTTTGTTTTAGTTAAAGAAACAAGTTTAATAATTCAAAACAGGAGCAACTGGATAGCTCAGTTGGTTAAGCGTTTGACTCTTGATATCAGCTTGGGTCTTGATCTCAGGGTTGTGAGTTCAAGCCCTGCACTGGGCTCCACACTGAACATGGAGGCTACTTAAAAAAATAATAATAACTCAAAATATATTTATTACTTGTTGACCACTAAAAAGTATCCTGGATTATTGAAAAATTTTAAATGAGAATACTGAGTCTTTGAACACTAAGTACACATGCTTTAAGTCTTACTTTCCATACTTGAGGGAAAATTAAAATGGTATTCTTTTAATATTTTATTAAGCTTCAAGAACAAATTTGGGGTTTGGGAATAATAATAGTTTTGATACAAGTAGTTTTACATTTATTTTTTAAAGATTTATTTATCTGAGAGAGAGAGTGAGAGAGAGTGCAAGCGGGGGTAAGGACAGAGGGAGAGGGAGAGAGAATCTCAAGTAGACTCCCTGCTGAGCGCAGAGCCCAATGAGGGGCCAGATCCCATGACCCCAAGATCACAACGTGAGCTGAAATCAAGAGTCAGATGCTTAACCAACCAAGCTACCCAGGTGCCCCAATTATAAATAATTTTGATTACAAGCTTTAGATTTTCAATTATGAGCAGAAAAATTACTGAATAATATCATCTCTGTCCGAATTTACTATCTCAATAAATCTGTTTAAATATCTTCCATAGATACTAAATTAAACTATGAAGGCTTTCTTTAATGTACAATGTTAGATTTCAGAGTTGAAAGAAACTTTGAAGATTATATATTTTGAATGTCTAATCAGTGTTTGATGTCCCCCAGTGTCCTTTTTTCTCCAAGTGGCTGTTCGAAGTTCCATTTTTATAATGCAAAACATTAATTTGATGGATAACATAATTATTAAAACAGTCTTCTTGGCAATTTCCTTGTGGCTCCCACCAAATGATCTTAAGTTCTACCCTCTAGACTGCACAGAACAAGACTCATTGCTCTTCCATAGAGCAAATTTTCCAATATCTGAAGGCAAACATAATTTCTCCTCTATATATTTCCTACAGGCTAACCATTCCTACTTGCTTCAGGTTCTCTTTGTATGACAGTTTGTCAAATTTAAATGTGTTCAAACTCAAGCTACTTGTTAAAAAGAAAGGTGCCAGAATTAGACACAATACAGTTTGGCTGAGAGAATCTAAGTTTGTATTCTGTGGATCTATCTTTGGCTCTGACATTATCTTGTTGATTTTCCCCATTGCCTAGATAAAGGTGAAATCTAAAACTGAGGACTTTTCCAGTTTTTCATGTTGAGCTTTTTTGTAGTTTAAAGGGTAGACTAAAATTCCAAGTAGTTAATAATATATACTATGTTTCACTCAGACTTGGTTTAAGACAGCTTCATATATTGCCCCCCTTTATGTTGCACTAAAGAAATATGGCTCTCTCTGCTGCACAAAATCATTTGTCTTCACTATACCCTTTAAATATTCCTCTCCCGAATGCTGGAAGTTCTCACCTGTTATGGACTAAATTGTGCCTCCCCTACCAAATTCATATGTTGAAATCCCAACCTCTAATATAACTGTATTTGGAAATAGAGACATTAAAAAGATAATTAAGGCTGGAGGAGGCCATCAAAATGGGGCTCTACTCCAATGGGACTGGTGCCCTTATACGAAGAGCAAGAGATACCAGGGTCATTTGAGGACAAGACGAGAAAGGAGACTTCAGGAAAAACTAAATTGGCAACAACTTGATTTTGGACTTTTGGCCTCCTGAACCGTGAGAGAATACATTTCTGTTATTTAAATCACCTTGTCTGTGGTATTTTGTTATGGTCGCCCTACCAGACTAATACAGTACCCCAGGGCCTTCTCTTTAGTACACAACCACAAACTACCATCCTAAGAGAGGATTCTGTTCTCCATTTATCTACTGATCTATCCTAGTCTTAAACTAACACAGTTAAGCCAAGTTATATGTACTTCTTGACTGACAGAAAATAAGTTTCTGTGTGCTAGGATCCTGTCATCTGTTACTTCTTAGAATGGGGGGCTTGACACATTACGGTTTGAGCATGAAAATCCTCTTCTTTAAAATACCTTCCCAGTGCCACTCTGTCTGGTTATGCTCAGTTCTCAGCCCCCCAGTTTGGATTATATAAGCAAATTGGAACATATTTAGAGGAGAGAAAAATAGAATGGTGAGGGAAGCATGTTTTAAGACAAGCCCTGTAAGGAAGGTTAATATTAACTAAGCAGAAAGTCTTTTACTATTTGAAGTATTGCCATGCAGAAGAGGCATTAGTCTTTATGACTCTCATACTAAGGGATAAAATAGAAAAAAAATGGATTAAAAATATAGGTTTTTATCTCCTGTATCTAATATATATCTCAACCTTACAATTTCAAAACTGAATCCTTGATTCCCTCCTGAATTAAACCTCATCTGATAGTAAAACTCCATTTTAGTAAATCGAATCAACATTCTCTTATTCAAGTAAAAAACTTGAGGCAACCAACCACTTACTGCCTTTTATTTTTCTTTCCCTTCTACATGCAATCTATGAGCAAGACCTGTGAGTTCTACCTCCAAAACTGAGCCCAAGATAATGACATCTAACAACAGCCTCCTACCTGGTCTCTCTATTCCATTCTGGCCTCTTATCGTTGTCTCAAAACCCAACATTGCAAAGTTGCTGCTTTAAACAACAGAAAGAAGTTAATGTCCCTTCCTTGCTTAAAACCGTCTTCTTTTAGAAAGAAACTCTATCTCCTCAACAGGATATGCAATGCCCCTTAAGTCCCAGCACCCCTCCCGCCCTTCACATACAGCCACTCTGACTGGCTGCTTTCTTTACATACAGACCTGCTTTCCTTTTCTAGAATAGGTCATGCTTGTTTCCCACTTTAGGATATCTGCATGAGTTTATTTTCTCCCCCCTGCATGGAACATTCTTCTCCTTATCTTCACATATTACGAGTTTCCTGTCATTCTGGTTTTAGCTTAAATGTTTTTAGAAAGGCCTATAACCATTCAATTTTAAAGTACACTCCCACTCAGTCTTCATCCTATTAACTTGTTTTGGACTCTTCAAAGCCATTATTATTATCTATGTTTTCTGGTTTATTTATTTGTTTTTTATTATCTCATCCATTAATATGTAAGTTCCATGAGACTGATAAGCTTGCCTTCCAGCTTGTGGTTGACTCTTAAGAGCATGGAATGGAGCCTTGTCTGACACTAGTATAAAGTCAGAGGAAGGTCGCCCAATGACAAAAAGAGCTGGGATGAATTATTTGTCTTTGGAATTATTTATCCATAGGTGGACCTTAGGTGTTGTGGAGTGGAATTCAAGTGTGTGTTTGGGAACATTGTATGAGATGAACATTAAGGGTATTTGTAAGTATGTGACACTGTGGTCCTGTGCATGGACAATAAAGGATATTTTTCATGTGAGGCTCTTTGGCAGTTCATATGAGCTGAAGAGAAATAAAGACTTCGGAGATAGACTGACCATTTATTTACTGTGTTTCTTGGTACTATTAATTTAATTTCTCCATATCCCAGAATCCTTATCAGTAAAATGGTATGACAATAGTAACATTTATCTTTTAGAGCTTCTGGGTGCACTAAACAGATATAATGAATACAATACAATTATAGAAAGACTGTCATAGTGCCTAGCATGTAGCTAATGCTTAAGGAATATATCGGTTTTCTTAGATTTATAGTGAAGTCATGGACAAAAGAATTCTCAAAAATGGCTTTATGTTATCATAATGGTTATATGGCCCCTGTGACTTTGAATACAATTAATTGTATCAACATTATCCCAAAGCCCTATTTCCACATTTGGTTGCCACATTTTTTTTTCCTTCCTTGGGCCCCATAGCATCCAGTTCTATATACTGTGGAGCTTGGAAAGTGTATTGGAAAATAAAGTATTTTTTTGTTTGTTTGTAATAGCAAAGACTCATAATATCTTCCAAATATTTATAAAGCTGAAAAAAACTTACTGATTCTATTCTTCTAATAGTTTGGATATTAGTGGATATGTTTCTGGGGGCGCCTGGGTGGCTCAGTCAGTTAAGCGTCACTGCCTTTGGCTCAGGTCATGATCCCAGGGTCCTGGGATCGAGCCCCACATGGGGCTCTCTCTAAGAGGGGAGCCTGCTTCTCCCTCTCCCTCTGCCTGCCACTCCCCCTGCTTGTGCCCTCTCTCTCTCTCTGTCAAATAAATAAATAAAATCATAAAAAAAAGAGGAAAATGTTTCTGATAAACACTAGCCCACAGGCAAAGGGGTAATAATTTATCAAGTCATTTTTTAACAGTAAATTGTAAAGACTCATTTGCAGAGGGAGAAAGAAAAATGATATGAATAGCCTGTATTCACAGGAGGGTTTGTTTGTTTGTTTGTTTTAATGGCTTCATTGTTTTCTAGATGAGATAGTGGATTCACTCTGGAATAAGATTCTGAGGTCTATTCTCGGTGAATGCTTCCATTCAGTTAAGGTCCAAGAGAAAGAATGCATGACAGTTTACCCTTATGTTAATATTTGCATAATCTCCAGATGGTTTTGTGTTTAACATTCCCAATAGTAGAAAACCAAAAAAAAAATATAAATAAGTATACACATTTGAAATTACACACTTATATAACAGTATGAAATGAGTGTAAAGGGAAAAGAAATTAAGAAAAATTAAATATAAGAGCATCATTGTTGCTAGTGGGACATGCTGTTAAAATTCAAATAAATTTTGATCAGCTGTAGAGAGAGATTTTCAATGATAGGTCTTACATACTGATAGAATTAAAGCTATTTAAGTCTTCAGTTATATTTTAGAAACCAAAATATTCTGGGATGCTTGAATTCTACAAAGGGAAAATGGTTTTATTAAATGATGTTGAAAATTAGTTCATTTCAGTGATAATAAAAGGGATGGCCTATAAAATTTAAAATATACAAATAAAAGCAAAAAAAAAAGTCTTTGTGTATACTCAAATATCTTATTTACTTGAGCCAAAAAAATTAAGTGTAAAACATTTAAAAATATAAAATATATTATTGTCAGATTATTACTTTTGTTACTTTAGGGTGCAGGATTACTGACTCTATTCTTTGGATTTATTATTATTTTTTAACAATTTTACTTCACTCAAAACAATGCTAGTCCCTGAGAATGCATCTGCGAATAATAATGTGTTAGTGTTTGTTTTCTACAAAAGTTAAAAGGACACCAGTGTTGATCTAGTATTTTGGTGTGAACCCATAGAACCCAAATGTGTGGTTTTAAGAAAAAGGGAAACAAAATGATTGAGGACAATGAGGTGACACAAGAAACCATGTAAACTCTGAATCCTTACCAAAAAATGTAATTGTTTGTTGAGCATTAATGCTCTGGTAAGGGTTTGAAGGCACTGAAAGAAGGTGATTATAACTGTTTTTATTTCTGGGGCGCCTAGGTGGCTCAGTCAGTTAAGTGCCAGAGTCTTGATTTGGGCTCAGGTCATGATCTCTGGGTGGAGAGATTGAGCCCCATGTCGGGGCCCCGCTCTGGCAGGGAGTCTGCTTCAGGTTCTCTCTCTCCCTCTTCCTCTGCCCCTCCCTCCCTCTCTAAAATAATAAATAATTAAAAAAATGTTTTTATTTCTCAGTTTCAGAACCTCTTTTTATAGATCTGCTTGTGGCTATAATGCTAGAAATCTTTTATTTTAAATAAAGTAGCACCATGGTTAATTAAAACCCTATAAAATGATACCGCTGTACTAAACTTGGAAATTTTTTCTAGTATGTAAATATTATTATTTTGGGGCTCCTGGGTAGCATAGTCAGTTGAGCATCTGACTCTTGGTTTGGCTCAGGTCATGATCTCAGGGTTCTGGAATCAAGCCCTAAGTTGTGCTCCACACTCAGCATGGAGTCTGCTCCAGATTCTATCTCCCTCTGCCCCTCCCACCTCGTGCTCTCTCTCTCTCAAATAAATAAATCTTTAAAAAAATATCATTTCGTGCTCGCTTCGGCAGCACATATAATAAAAAAAAATCATTTAAAAAAATTTAAAAAATTAAAAAATATTATTTTGTCTAAAGATCTGAGCTAGTTTTGTAACTAAAATGATTAAGCCATTTTTCTTCAATTTTGTGAGATATCAAATGAGATTTGTGAGATATCAAATGAGATGGTGTGAGATATCAAATGAGATTTGTATAAAGGGAAGTTTTACCTCAACCAATAAATGATACAACTTATTTATACAATGGAAAACAAATAGGTGAAATTATTTCTATAATAACCTCCAACTCCATTTTTTCATGTGATCAAAAAGGAAAAGCAAGGACTCTAAGATTTTTCCACATTACTAAGTTTATGAATTTTTGTCATCCTTTAAAAGAGTACAGTGTGCTGCTGTATTTGCCATTCTTATTTTGCCATGTTTATGATCAGAATTTCTATTTATCATTTAAAATTAAACATTTATTTGACTTCTGTTAAATTAAAATAATTATACAGTACAAAGTACCCTAAATTATTAACTGAATTCTCCCTTAGATTTTCTGATTAAGTCTAATGCACACAAGAGAAATCTCCTCAAATATGAACAGTTATATAGATTCTATCGAAACTTGCTTTATCTGTTTAATTAAAGAAAAGCTGAATTATGTGGAAACAAACAAACTAACATCATATGCCCCAGATTCTACTGGGAAACTAAGGTGCTTATCTTTAGAATAATAAATGTCGAAGTGAGAATTCAGTTAAAAATAAATTTATACTAAAAGTTCAGATGTGGCAGATGTGAGAGATGAGTGAATAGAAAAATACTCAACTATATGTAGACGAGCTCCAAAGCTTAATTGCCACCGTACTATTATATTTAAAACAAGTAGAAGAGTTTTAGAACCTGCCATTTTAGAACACTTTGTTCTGATTGAAGTTGGTTCAGTGCATATACATTTATTGAGAAGAGTTCATGATTCTTTTCTGCAGAATAGAGAAATTCTGATCAATAAGCAGTGAAAAAGAAGCAGAATGGCACAGGTAACAGCAACACCAAACTCTGTTAAAGGATAGCAAAAATGCATAAACTTAGTAATATGGAAAAAGCCCCCCACTTTGCCTTTTTGTGGGTAGCAGATCACAGAAAAAAAAAAAAACGGAATTGGAATTACCTATTGAAATAATTTCACCTTTATACTTTCTGTAATGGATGAGTTTACCAAAGCTCCTATACCAATGGGTCCATCAGGATGGTGGCATTATAGCGATAAACTCAGAGTTCTTTCCCATTAAACATTCTATGCATGTCGCCTACTTTCAGGAAACATTTATTACATTTTAAAGTACTTTGATGTTCTGTTTTAATGAAATTTTATGACATCTTTTAGATTCTTTGGACTGGTTCTAATTAAGAAGAAAAATTCAGTTAAATGTGAATATAATTCCCATAAAGGACAATGCCAAATATTGTCATCTCAATTATAGAGCAAAGTCAGCAGAGATGAAGAATGTTCTTTCTTTTTTCCTTTTCTTTTTCTTTCTTTCTTTCTTTCTTTCTTTCTTTCCTTTCTTTCTTTCTTTTCTTTCTTTTTCTTTCTTTCTTTCTTTCTTTCTTTCTTTCTTTCTTTCTTTCTTTCTTTCTTTCCTTTCTTTCTTTCTTTCTTTCTTTCTTTCTTCATAGAATAAATACCTATCCTCTACTAATCTTCAAACAATTCCTCTTTTTTTCCCTTCTCTTTTATGTATGTATGTATGTATGTATGTATGTATGTATGTATGTATATATGTGACCATGGGTAGGCTATTTAGCTTATTAGAGTCATGCCTACCCAGTTAGGAATGTTGAGAGAATTAAATGAGATAAACACACCAAAGTAGTTTGCATAGGACCTGGAAATAATAACCTTCAAGAAGATTTACCTAGTAAAGTCATTTTATTATCATTTATAAGGTAGAACTGGGCATATATATCTGAAAGATGGTAAGTAGACAAATTTGGTTGTAGAAAGTGCTCATAGTGGTGAGAAGACACTTACCTGATAAAGAAACAAGCTATTCTCCTGCTTTAAGTAAATAAATATTTGGGGAAGGAGGGGGAGAGTTGCATATAAGTGATAAGAAATGAATTCAGTCAGATTTCCAAAACTAATAATTAAATGGTTAGTTTATTTTTTCAAGGGTCTGATCCTCCTCCTAGATCATAACCATCTCTTTAAATCAGTAATAAATGATGTCTATATGAAATGTTCCTAGATATATTTAAATAAATTAAGGTGACACCAATCATTTACAATTTTGTTTAGCATGATACAATGTTTAAGTATGTATTTTATGGATACTTATTAGAAAGTCAAAGCACTTTTAGGAGGGGTAGGAAATGATTTTTTTGGCTAGACTTTGCTATTTTTAAGAAAATTTCATGGAAACATTGAATAATTTAATGGTGTTTGAAAAGAAAAATATGTTTACTGTTCTTTATTCTCATTAATTTTTCTATAGTAAAAAGCTGCTGAAGATTACATTATTGATGTTTCTGGTTTTGAAAGATAAACGTACAAAAATAAAAAGGAAAATGAAATATCCCCACCACCAACAAAATTACTTCTATTTTTTTCTATTTTCCTGTTGTCTCAATCTTGTAAGAAATGTATTTGTTTGCATTTGCTCTGATAATACCTTTAAAATAAAAGAAGCAAGCCTCATTTACACCAAATTTCTAATCTTTTATCTCCTAACCTATGATTACTTGACAATCTCAAAAAAAAAAAAAAAAAGGTAAGAAAGAAAACATCAAAAGCTTTGCTTTGGATAATGACTAAACTCAAAGTCACAGAGCATTGGCTTTGATCTTGAAGTCATAAGATCTGACTATTTCAATCACATCCTACACATTGCCTTATATTATAGCAACAGGCAACCATCTTATTCCTCAGAACACTATTTTCTCTTTAATCAGTTATCTTTAAAGGATTAAATTACACATACGCATGTTCTCAAATTTCAGAATTCCGAAAGTAGAAGAAACAAGGCAAAGTCCATCAGGAAGCTGATAGTCCCTTGGTGGTACTTACTGTCCTGTAATTGGGAACTACATGACTTTTGCTTTGCCATAGAGGGGTTACTTGTATTGGGTGGGTATTTAGGGTGGGGCCATATTGCAAAGGGTTTTGAATGTCAAGCTGAATTCTTTATGTGGCTGTCTTTTGGTAATGAGGAGATTTGGAAATATCCTAATGAGGAAAATGCAGAATAAAAAAAAAGGAAACTTATTCTTTCAATCAACATCTTTGAAGAACCCACCACTTACTAGACCCTGTGCTTGGTCCTAGAGGAACAAAAATAAGACTGAATCTCTGTTATTTTGAGTACTCACTCTTGTCTGGAAGAAATCATATAATTGCATAATTTGGGAGAAGATGTGGTAAATGTTATAATATAGATATGGATCAAGAATATGATACACTGTAAGACATAACTAATTAATTCTAGAGGATTGACGAATGATGTCCCATATTCAAGAATAATTTGTAAGTGATACAAAGAGTGGATTTAGAGGGAAAATAAAACAATAGTTAATTGCAATCATATAGATATGAGTTGATAGCTGTGTAGGGTTGTGGTGGTGGTACAGTTATTTGATGAGAAATATGAGATATTCTATTACTATTCTATTATGATTCTATCTTAATTTGAAGATGAAATTTACAATTCTTACTCTTCTTTACTCCATAAAATATTATCTTTATTAAAATGTCTTTAGTCTCATTGTGGTTATTAATTAAAAATCAGGAGTCATCCATATGGGAAGTTACAGTATGGCTAGGTGAACCATACCACTCCATTTTCTGTGCTTGATTTGCTTAAAGGTTAGAGTAATGTGTTATTAGGATAAGGCCTGATTCACCTTTAAAATTCCAGCATAGAGGAACCATATTTCATAATTACCCTTGCTGTGTTAGCCGTATCTTCCCCAGGGATCCAATCAACACTCTGTACTCCTCATTCATTATCTGATGTTTGCTGAGGGTCCAGGATGTGTCGGACATCCTGTTTAGGGGTGGGGATACAAGATATAGTCCCTATCTTCAGTTGGTTATAATACATCATATTAGAGGAGAGAAAAATTAACATTAATTAATTAAGCATCATTCTATAAAAGATGCATACAAGTATCTAAGATCATTATTTTGAGTGGAAAGATGTCTATCAGATGGGCCATTCAGGAAAGAAAACTATGAAGAGGTCACTTAAAAGCATGTGAAAAAAGAGAGAAAAAATGCCAGGAAGAGAAAGTAATTTGAGACTTTTTTTTTTTTTCTGTTTGAAAAACTGAAAAATATCCATCCCAGTGGGAGCAGGATAAGAGGAGGGGAACAAGATAAAGGTTTTAAGATCTAGGTATAGATCAGGTGATGCAGACTCTTACAGGTAGAGTGATCATATGACCCAGATTGTCATGAAGAGTATTCATATCTGCTTTATATCTGTTTTTCTGGTGTAATTATTAATAGTGTCCTTTATTAGTTTCAAAGGTGGCCTAATTTGGAAAAAGTTTATATGGTCATTTTACATATTGGCCAAGATAACTTTGAAGTGTGTTTGAGGTACAGTGGAAAGACACGGAAGGTTTCAGTATAACTTTTAAAAAAGATTACTCTAAAAATTATGTAGAGTTAGATTAAAAGGATAAATAGTGAAGATGGGTACAACCATATAGTAGGAGTGTGTTGACAGGCGAGGGATAATGATGACCTAGACGAGGAAATAACAGCAAATATGGAGGATATCTGGATATATTTGGAATACAATTTAGGAGGCAGAATTAATAGGCCTCGCTGTTGGATTGAATGTAGATAATTGACACAAAGATTTTTTTTTTTTAAATTCTGAGTGCTTTTGTTTGTTCCCCGAACTAATCACCTCTGTGGAGATAAACAAAGATCACCCACATGAGAACAGGAATCATTTCTCGAGGGCAAGAGAGTCTGCGGGCGGCCACCCCCACCTGGGTCTGGCAGAGACGCCAAGCAAATGCAGGCCAGGCGGAGGAGTAGAAAAGCTTTCTGGTGATTTTTAAGTATAATGATACTGACTCTTAGGACACCCTTTTGTAGGGCATTTTCCATTATCAGGTCACGGGGAGAAGTCCCAGAAGGAAAACATATTAGTCTTAAGTACCAAATCCTTGTGTGCCAGACCGGAAAGTCCAAGTCAGCATGGGTTCTCCAAGTGGGACGAGAGTCCTTCTTCAGGGAGCATGTTTTACTTATTGTCTGAGGAGTGAATTCAGAACACCAGAGAATTATTTAAATATGAAGAAAATGTGGCTCAAGAAAAAGATTGTCTGTCCATTCATGTCATAATAGAGGTATGGGAGAACATTTTAATCAAGTCATCATTTTCCATTTGCACGTTTCTCTTTCTTCGCAGGCAGCAAGGACTTGCTCTGCAGCACCTGCTCTACTCCTCTGATTCCTCTGCACTCACGGTAAGCAGCTCTTCATACCTTCTTAGTCCCAGTGTGTTCAGGTGACTGGTTTCACCAGGATGCATTTACTTTTGCTGGGCCCGAGGCCCATTTTCCTTACATAGGGTTTGGTAAATCTTGGTTGACGACTACCAGATGCTTGTTTACGTAACATCTTATCTCCTTGATCAGGGCCTCTTGGTCTATGAAGTACCTTTTATTCGTAATGCATGTGCAAGAGACATGATTTGCTGAGCTGAATACTGTGACCATGAATTTTACAAATCTGAGAATAATCATTTTTAGGCAAAGGCAGATGACAAGATAGGAATCCATAAGACATGTATTTTTCCCCCAATAATTATAAAGTTTTTGTTTGTTTTGAGTTTTTATTTAAATTCTAGTTAGTTAACATACAGTGTAGTATTGGTTTCAGGAGTAGAATTTAGTGGCTCATCACTTAACATGCAACACTCAGTGCTCGTCACAAGTGCCCTCCTTAATACCCATCACCCATTTAGTCCATCCCACCATCCACCTCTCCTCGATCCAACCCTCATTTTGTTCTCTATAGTTAAGTCTCTTACGGTTTACCTCCCTCTCTATTCCCCCCTCCCCCTACATTCATCTGTTTTGTTTGTTAAATTCCACGTATCAGTGAAATCATATGGTATTAGAAGACACGTATTTTTGAACCAATAGTCACCTTACTTGTCTTACCACTTTCTGATACTCAAGTTTTTTCTGGATCAAATAGGGAAAAATAACATCATTCCTCACCTTAGAGGTCTTTTTGACAACAATGTTATAAAAATAATATGAAAAGGTACTTTAAAACTGCATTGGACAGTTGCCCCAAAGTGTTTAGAGTGTTTTCATGCTGTACATGTATGAGGTTTAGCACATTTAGATGTTGAAGCTAAAGTGTCAGATTTGACTCACTATTCTACACAGTATTATTGCTCAGGATTAAAAAGTGAGATACAAACTACTGTTTCATAAAAATCATCTCATTGTACTGTGCAGGAAGTATTATGGCAGTATCTCATTTAATTTTTCATTTCAAGCAGGAAAGCCCTTTAATGTAACTGGGACTTTTATTCAATTTTCCATCCCTTTTGTGTATCAAGGGGGGAAAAAGCTGGTATAAGTCTGCCCACGAAGCAGCAAATGGAGTTTTTTAAAGTAATGCCTCACAATTAGAAGTGAATGTCAGAATTACTCTGAAAGCTTCTTAGGCTTCACATGCCATGGACTCAACTGCTGGAATATAGTGAAAAGCAGGATCATCGGTCATTAAGAGCATGTGCTCTCAATTGGTGTATTCTTGGTGACTTTGTTGAACATTAATTGACCATAGGTGTATGGGCTTACTTCTGTTCCATTGATCTATGTCTGTTTTGTTGCTAATGCCATACTACTGTGATTATTATAGTTTTATAATATAGATTGAAGTCAGGAAGTGTGATGCTTCTTCCAGCTTTGTCATGATTGCTTTGGCTATTGTCATGTGTAGTTCCACATGCATTTTAGAATTGCTTTTACTCTTTCTGTGGAAAGTACCATTGGATTTTTGATGGGGATTGTACTGAATCCATAGACCACCTTGGTAGTATGTACATTTTAACAGTATTAATTCTTCTGACCTGAGAACAAGGAATATATTTCTATTTATTTGTGATACCTTCAATATCTTTTATCATTGTCTTAGAGTTTTAAGTGTACAGATCTTTCACCTCCTTGGTTAATTTATTCCTAAGTATTGTTTTCTATCCTATTGTGATTATTTTCTTAATTTCTCTTTCTGATAATTCAGCATTAGTGTATAGAAACAAAACTTACTTTTTAACACTGATTTTGTATCCTACAACTTTGTTTGAATTTATTAGTTTTAATAGTCTTTTTTGGTGGAGTCTTTAGGGGTTTCTGTAGATAATATGTCATCTGCAAACACACAGTTTTATTCTTCTTTTCAGATTTGGATGCCTTTTATTTTTTTTCTTACTTAATTGTTCTAGCTATTACTTCCAGTACTATGTTGAATAGAAGTGGTGAGAATGAGAATCAAATCCTTAATACACAATGAGGAAAGGATAGTCACTTTTTTTTTAAATTTTATTTTATTATGTTATGTTACTCATCATACATTACATCATTAGTTTTTGATGTAGTGTTCCATGATTCATTGTTTGCGTATAACACCCAATGCTCCATTCAGTACGTGCCCAAGGATAGTCACTTCAATAAATGGTTTTGGGAAAACTGGGTATCCACATGCAAAATAATCAAGTTGGACCCATATCTTATATCATATACAAAAATTAACTCAAAATGGATTAAAGACTTGAACATAAGACCTGAAACCATAAAACTAGAAGAAAACATAGAAGGTAAACTTCTTGACATCAGTCCTGGTAATGACTTTTTTGGATTTGATCCAAAAGGAAAGACAATGAAAGCAAAATGAATAAGTGGGACTACATTAAACTAAAAAGCTTCTGCATAGCAAAATAAACTGTTAACAAAATGAAGAGGCAATCTATGCAATGGGAGAAAATATTTGCAAACTACACATCTGATAAGGGATTAATATCCAAAATATACAAGGAACTCAACTCAATAGCAAACAAATAGATAACCCAATTAAAAAACAGGCAAAGACCTTCAACATCATTGATCATCAGGAAAATACAAATCAAAGCTACAATGAGATATCACTTCATACCTGTCAGAATGGCTAAAATTAACAACACGAAAACAACAGGTGTTGGCAAGGATGTGGAGAAAAGGGAACCCTCTTGCACTGTTGGTGGGAATGCAAACTGGTGCAGCCACTATGGAAAACAGTATGGAGGTTCCTCAAAAAGTTAAAAATAGAAGTACCCTATGATCCAGTAATCACAGTACTGGTTATTTACCCAAAGAATACAAAAACACTTAATTCAAAAGGACACATGCACTGCTGTGTTTATAGCAGCTTTATTTACAATAGCCAAATTATGGAAGTAGCCCAAGTGTCCATCAATAAGTGAATGGATAAAGAAGTGGTATATATATATATATATATATATACACACACACACACACACACACACACACACACATGCACACACACACACAATGGGATATTACTGAGCCATAAAAAAGAATGAAATCTTGCCATTTGCAAAAACATGGATGGAGCTAGAGAGTATAATGCTAAGTGAAATAAGTCAGAGAAGGACAAATGCCATATGATTTTACTCATATGTGGAATTTAAGAAACACAACATGAACATGGGGGAAAAAGAGAGGCAAACCAGAAAACAGACTCTCAGCTATATAGAACAAACTGAGTGTTACTGGACGGGAAGTGGGCAGGGGGACGGGTTAAATGGTGATGGGTATTAAGGAGGGCGCTCGTGATGAGCACTGGGTGTTGTAAGTAAGTGATGAATCACTAGATTCTATACCTGAGAAAAAGAAAAAACAATATAATTAGTAACTTAATAATCAACTAAATGCACTGCTGGTTCATAATAATATATTGAAATGAAGATATGCAAAATATTTATACTTGCATTATCCTATTTTTTTTAAAGATTTTATTTATTTATTTGAGAGAGAGAATGAGAGAGAGAGAGAGAGCATGAGAGGGGGGAGGGTCAGAGGGAGAAGCAAACTCCCTGCCGAGCAGGGAGCCCGATGTGGGACTCGATCCCAGAACTCCAGGGTCATGACCTGAGCCAAAGGCAGTCACTTAACCAACTGAGCCACCCAGGCGCCTTGCATTATCCTATTATAAAATTTAATTATATGTTTATTTAAAGTCTGCTAACTTTATGGCCTTTTACTATTCAGAAATAATCCAGTTGTAATGTTATTTAAATCTCAGTTTTATGCTGTCATGGCCTATCTTTTAGGACTTTATTAAAGCAATAGTGAGACAAACAAACAAACAAAAATAACCCAAAAAACAAAAAACAGGCAAAGACTTAAATAGACTTTTCCCCAAACACACAAATGGCCAATAGGTGTATGAAAAGATGCTCAACATTGCTAATCATCAGGAAAATGAAAATCAAAACCACAGTGAGATATCACCTCACACCTATTAGAATGGCTATTAGAGTGGCTATCAGAATGGCTGTCATGAAGAAAAGAGATAACAAGTTTTGGCAAGGATGTAGAGAAAAGGGAACCCCTGTGCACTGCTGGGAATGTAAATTGGTACAGCTGTTATGAAAAGAGGATGAAGATTTCTCAAAAGATTAAAAATAGGACTCCCACATAATCCAGCATTCCCACTTTTGAGTATATGTCCAAAGGAAAGAAAATCACAATCTCAAAGAGACTATCTGTACTCCTCATGTTTATGCCATTGTTACTCACGATAGGTATGGAAGATATGGAGACAATCTGTGTGTCTGCCAGTGGGTGAATAAATAAAGAAAATGTGATATGCACAGACATGTACAATACACACTGGGAGATTATTCAGTCTTAAAAAAGGAGAAAACCCTGCCATTTGTGACAACATGGGTGAAACTGGAGGGTGTTATGCTAACTGAAGTAAACCAGTCAGAGGTATAGATGCTGCATGGTGTCACTTATATGTGGAATCTTAAAAAAAAAATGAAACTCACAGAAACAGACAAGAAGAGTGGTTGCCTAGGGGGGAAATGGCTAGAGTTTGGTAAAGGGTACCAATTTTCAGTTAAAAAATGAATAATTTCTGAGGAACTAATTTATACTGTGGTGAGTATAGCTGATAATACTGTAATGTGTAATTGCGGTTTGCTAGGAGCGTAGATTTTGAGCATTTTCACCTCCCCACCCCGCCAAAAAAAGAAAGTGACCAGATGGGATGATGGATGCGTTAACTAACTTGACTCCGGGAGACCTTTCACACTGTATATGTATGTCAAATCATGTTCTAAAATTAAAATATTTTACCATTTTATTTGTTACTTATAAAAACTTTCCATCATCTTTTACATTAAAAAAAAAAAAAAAAGCAACACAGTATGTGCTCTTAAGTGGGTTCACCCAGTTTGATTCCTTGTTTCCACATATATTAACTCTATGACCTAGGACAATTACTTAAATTCACAATGCCTTCATTTTTCAGTCTGTAAAATGAGTATCATCTACATCACTAGATAATTTTTGAGAACTAATCGTTAATTAATTTATTTCTTCCAAACTAGACATGAAGATATCTTTCAGTGAAACATTTTTCAAACCATCTTTTTAGACTTTATTTATCTGACAGAGAGAGAGAGAGAGAGAAAGAGAGAACAAGGAGAGGGAGAGGGAGAAGCCTGATGTGGGGCTCCATCCCAGGACCCTGGGATCATGACCTGAGCCAAAGGCAGATGCTTAACCAACTGAGCTACCCAGTGCCCCCCCTTTCAGTGAAGCATTTTTTAAAAAGAGATAAAAGAAAACCATTTTGGGGATATATATGTGATTCTTTATTATATATTTATTTAATAATACATATTAGTATACATATGATAATTATAGTGTATTTATAATATTTAACATATACTATATTAATACTATATATTATTATGAGTATATGTTATATAATTATAATAGTATGCTTATATAATATATACTATATTAATGCTATGTATTATATATGATTGTATATTAATATACAGTTACATGTAATAATATTTTACATATTATGATTATATTATATAATAATATGTTATATTAAATATATATATACAGTAGCTTTTTATTAGTATTCAGTTTGCTGTAACAAATTGTCACAAAGTTAGAGGCTTAAACAACACAGATTATTATTTTACTGTTCTGTAGGCCAGAAGTCCAACATGGATTTTAAGGGGCTAAAATCAAGGTGTTTGTGAAGCTATAGTCTCACTTGGAAGCTTTATGTGAGATTCCATTTCCTGGCCTTTCCAAGTTTCTAAAGGCCCACTTCTTCCATCTTCAAAGCCAGTACCATCACATCTCTCAGTATCTTTCTTCTGTGCTCACATCTCCCGTTGACTCTGACTCCTATACTTTGAGTACTCTCTGATTGCACTGGCCCATGTGGATAATTCAGGATAATCTCTCTATCTTTACATCAGCTGATTAGCACCCTTAATTCCATCTGCAGCCTTAATTCCCCTTTGCCTTATATACCAGAACAGATTCATCAGTTCTGGAGATTAGGGTATGAACTTCTTTGGAGAACTATGACTCTGCCTACTCTACTTTCTAATACAGGGCAAATCTTGGCACCCTAAGTAAGTTCTCAGCAGTTAGAAAGCATAGCATTTTTCTTTGGCAGAACACACAGAAAGCCAACACTAGCAGTTTTTTGAGAATTTGAGTGATCACAGTTTTCCAAAAGAAGGTCTTAGTCAACATCCCACTGAAACTTATGCAAAGGTTATATAACATGGGAGATTCTCATCAGCTTCTGTCCTCATATCTGCTTCATAAAGATCCTTACAATTTGCACACAGTCATTTCAGAATTCGTTGCTCTTAAGTATGTATAAGAAGTTGTGTGAAGTCCTCATCATAGGATTCTTCTATTTCATTGACTTGCTAACGCTAACCTTGATCTTCTCACATTCATGACATTGCCAGCACTTTGGTATATCAAGAAAACCAGTAAGGGTAAGAGGTAACACTTGTTTGGGGTTTACTATAAGACAGGCACTGCTCTAAGTGATTTGCATTTATTACCTAATTAAATTCTCACAACTCTAGATAAAGGTTATATATATTTTTTTATATAGGCTATATTTTTATCACCATTTAATATGAAAACTGATGCACAGAAAATTTCCATAAATTAACCAAAGTCTCACAGCTTGTTAACTGCTAGCTGGGTTCCAAATCCTGGCATTGTGGATTCTGAGCCTATTCTTTCTATCACTACATTATAAACCATGTCAGTAGACTGTTGGACATCCTATTATAATTTCCCATAACTTAGAATATAAAATTTTCTAGCATAAATACAAGACTTTCCAAATCATGGCCCCTGCTTACTTCTTTGACCACATCTCCTAGAACAACAACAAACAGCATCCCCCTCCCTTACTTCAATTCTATTTCAATAACACATATCTTAGTTTCTTTATCATGCCAGGCTCTCATCCTGACTCTGCACCTTTATACAGAAGAACACACACCCAACAAAGACATCTCCTTCAAAAATAGTTCTCCTGTTGAATAGAATTAACCAATCTTCTGAATTGCTATTTCTTCATTTTTTACCAAGTATTGGAATTTATTTGTTTGCATATTGATTTTGACTAACAGATTAATAAAAAAAATATGTCTTTATAATCCATCTTTGTATCTCAGTTGTCTACTCTGCAGCCATGCAAATAGTAGGAACACTGTAAATACTTTATTATATTAAAAGTGAATGAACATAACAGGAATTTTTAAGATTGCATCATTACCTTGGATATTAAGGTGCTGCCTTGATATGTGTATCTGTTTAAATGCAGATGGCTCCCTAGGAAAATAGATTGATTCCTAGAATATGCATTTGCTATATTCATTCTATTATTCATTTATTCTTTTAAAATATTTTTTGAAATATTTACATTGTTCCACATAGAGTGACATGTAATTAGGAAGGTTTAAAATAAAGTCAAAAGCATTCCTTTCTCTTTGGGAATGCTGCAACACAGAAGACAATGTAGGCTATATGGAATGCTCAGTTTACATTCTATGGAATTTCTGAGAGGAGAGTGTTTTCTTCTAACAGAATGGGGTCACCTCTTTAACTATAATTTATTCTACAAAATGTACTGAAAGCTCAGTCCAATGCCTGGCATATTGGCATATTGTAGGTTCTCAATTAGTGTAAGTAAATGATTTAGAGACACAGTTATGTGGAAGAAAAACATTCAGTTCAGAAACAAAAACATTTAGAAAAATAAACTTCAGAAGCAAAACTATTGAGGCTTATATGGGAAACTAGGTTCATCTGGGGTGCATGTGCCTGTGTGTGTGTGTGTGTGTGTGTGTGTGTGTGTGTGTGTGTGTGTGTTGGGGGTGATGTTGTGGTGAAAGAGAGCAAGCAAGATGCAGAAGGAAGGAAATGCCCTTACAACAACTACTGATTTTCTGCCTAGATGTGCAAGTGAGAACACATTTATATGAGGTTTGAATCCTTATTTTGAATTTTGCAGCACTGTTGTCCGGTCCTACTCTTCAGTACAGAGTTTGAATAGATGTTCTTTAAGGGCTTCCTAATTCCAGAAGTTGTTTAATTCTCCATCTTAGATGTTCAACAGCCATAGCAGGTACATGAATACATATCACAAATGAGAGTCACCCACACACACATGTCCTCATGTGCACACACACACACACACACAATGCAGCTTTCAAATGAGTTATAAGCAATAACAACAAAAGAGACACTTGAAATCTTGGCCCTCCTTTGCACTCAGAGTTTACAATTTGTGAACTCTAAACAGGATTTCAAAAACAGTTTGGGTCCTCAAGCCACTGTAATGCACTGTTGCACTTGTCTCCTTTTATATCTGAAATTCAAAGACCATGGAGCTTTGCTGAGAAAGAGCACAGGGGAAAGCTTTTATCGCTGGCATGTGACATGACAGGACAGCAGGGGAACTTGCAATATTAGGAAGTTATAGGAGGCCCTGGGAGGCTGTCTCATCTGTGACCTCCACTGAGTTTTGAAATGCAGGAGCAAAGATTCCTGGCAGCAGGCATTAACCTGGCTCTTTCTCCTTGGGAATGCTGTCAATTTAGCTAGTTCCTTAGGTTTCATAGCTGACTTCCTCAGCCCCACGTTTTGAAGATCTTTCAGAACTTGAGTTATTGTTAGGATATTTTCTGAAATTATTGGTGACATGTCCCTAGCACTGCTCCAAGTATCACAAACGTAGCAGTTAGAGTTTGAGTAACACTGCAGGGAAAGTTCAGAGACTTTCTCCCTTGTTAGCTGTCTTTTATAATTAGTTGAATAACAGCTTATACATAGCTAACCTTTACTGAACAGTATTTAACAGCTAGGTGCCATGCTGAGTCACTTGTGGGCATGCCATTTAATAATCACAGCGAGTCTGAGATATTGCTGTTGTGGGCCCTCTCTCCACCAGATGAGGGAAATAAGGCTTAGAGAGGTTAAATAAGATTTCAAGCTCACTCAGTTAAAATTTAAAAAAAGAAAAACACTGAGAGACTTAAGCAGAATACATTATGTAGGTATTTGAAATAATATCATTTTTCCTGATATTTATAGCATTATTCCTTTCCTTTGATCAAGAATTTGTCCATTCTATGACTGCTACTTCAAGTCATGAATGAGATTTGGCAGAAAGAAAATACAGGAATTTTTCTGGGTTTTACAGCCCTGAAGTCTCAGGGAGCTCTAGGTAAGAGAGAGGTTTTGGAGAAACAGGAGGGAAGGTAAGTTTTCCACCACTGTCAGTGTTCCACTCCCTTAAAATAAAAGATTCCATAGGGTTATAGAGAAAAGAGAAAACAAATGGAGGAGTTATGACGAGATACAGTTATTGGTGGTAACAAAAGAGGGAAATTCTATCTGTCATTTCCTAAATAGAGCCCAGGGTAGCAGCAAGCCTTCTGTGATGAAATGACTGACACACACAGAACCATGTAGAAGTACAGCATTTTAGATAGCCTTTACACATGTCCTGTAGTAGTCATTTTTTGGTAGCAAGTTAGACTTGAGGCAAAGTAAACCTTGGTGAGAGAGAGTCCATGTTGCTGAGACTGTGTTTAGATTATATTCCTGCCAACTGGCTACTTATTCTTGAGCTATTTGAATAAGCCCTGAGCTGGGTGGAGAAGGAGGCTAACAAATATCCAAAGATTAGATTAGCTTATCCTGCTGATTAGTAAGGGCACTTTTATAATAAGGGGTAGTCTTGTGTGCATTCACAAGATATATGAAAAGAAAACCTAATTTTAAAAATTGATTTAAAGGATTTGAAAAGCACTTTGTAAGAGAGTTAAATTAATGATAAATGTATGAAAAGACACTCAATTTCATTAATTACCAGGGAAACGCAAATTAAAATAAGTTGGTATCCCAATACAACCACACAAGGATGACTAAAATGAAAAGTTTTGCTATGAAACATAATACAGTAGCAGAGCATCTGGAGCGGTCAGACTTTTCATAATGGCTAATGGAAGTTTAAATTAGTGCAACCAATTTTAAACAATTTGGCACTATCTACTAAAACAGAAAATATTTATGACTCATGATCCAGCAGTTCAACTCCTAGAAATGTCACCAAAAGAAGAGCACAGGAATGTTCATTGCAAGACTATTTATAATAGCCCCAATCTGGAAACTACTCCAATGCCCATCTATTGTAGAATGAATGAGTGGCATATTCCTACCAGGGAATACTATACTGCAATGAGACTGAACAGTTTACAATACATACAACCGTCTGGGTGAGCCTCACAAACACAATATTCGGTGCAAGAAGAGACTCCGTACAAATGTTAGGATTGTTTGTTCTAGGAAGGCAGACTCAAAAGAATGCATATTGTATGTTTCCATTTCTAAAAAGTACAAAAATAGGCAAAACTCACTGATGCTGTTCTAAGTGAGGAAAGTAGAATGACAGGGAAAGGGAAGTAATCCAAAGGAAACACTAAGGGAGCTCCTGAGGCTATCACAATGTATATGTGTGTGTGTGTGTGTGTGTGTGTGTGTGTGTGTGTGTGTGTGTGTGTGGTTTTTTTTTAATGATGTCCTGGTTGTTAAAATTTATCAAATTAGGTACGCATAATATGTATATGTTATTGTATGTGCATTATACTTCAAAACAAATTCTAAAAATAAAACCTAACTCAGATTGCATTTATTCAGAAAGTGCTGAATTTTCAATTCCAAAGTCCAAGAAGGGTGGACTTGAGAACTTTCTTAATCGTTCCCTTATACCTTCCACCATTGACCAGCTGTCTATACTAGTATTCTATGTTCTTTGGTCTTAATATAAAATTAGAGCCACTACCCAGTAGTTCTCTATAGGTACAGATTTTACTCTTTCTCCAGAACAGGAACACTTAGTCTGCATGTTCCATCAGTAAAGGCTAGAAGGAAGATTCACACAATGCACATGTGATATGCAGGGTCCCCTCTTAATGGCACAAAGCCTCACCTCAGTCAGGTGTTCTGCGTCTGACAGATGAATGAAGGACCCAGCTTTCTAGTATGGCAGCTTACATGTTGGCCAGATACTCTTTTTAATTTGCCTATTGATTTTATCTTTTGAAATAACTTATTCAACAAACTAAACCGTGAGTTTTTTTGGGTAAACGAATCTCAGTAATCTGATTCTTTTGCTGACTGTGATGAGCACCCATTTCCACTTTATGATAAAAAATTGTAGCTATCTCTGCTTGGCAATTCTGAGCCCCTTCCAGCCTAGTTGAGAATGAGGAGCCTATTCTAATTGTAGATCTTCCCACCAGCATCTGCAGCATAGTAAAACGGCATGGAACTCTAAGATTCTGGCACACCAGTTGTGTCTCCAAGTCAGAATGAAAGATAAGTCTTCTCTTTCTTTTCTTTTTCTTTTTTGTTTTCCTTTTCTTTTCTTCTTCTTCTTCTTCTTCTTTTTTTTTTTTTTGGTCATTTTTAGAGGGAGGATAAGCACATGATGGATCCCAAACACTTCCACCTCCCACATTATTTAAATAGCTTCTTCTACATTATATGAACAGATGACTGTCCTACAGTATTTATAGTACAGAATTAGAACTAGGTTTGCATTAGCTAGGCCAGCAAGTAAAACTGCAGCTGTCTACTAGAGTTAGAATGTTGCATGCAGATCATTTTGTTAGGACACCTGTATAAATACTTCTGTCTGATCCAAAATTCAATTCAATCTTCCTTGGTTGAGCACACTCGAATTCTGTTTGCAAGATTTTAGATGCTATGGATGAACAAATACCTTTTGGGTATAACCCTACTCTTCTCTCTGTTATTTCCATTTTAACCCCCAGCCTACATTGAATTCAAAGTCCAGCAGTTGTTTGGGCAACAAGAAGTTGTACAAAATGAGGAAAGTTTGCATATTGAATTTTTATTCTTCATACATACTTGTTTTATCTATCTTACAATTTTATTCATGTCTTTTCTGGAGTGCTAAATTTTTCTGGGGATATTTACTTCTTTTCCTAGGGTAACATTTTCTTCCAACTGGCTTCCTTGTCTTTTGCATATAATCTTCCATCTCTCCCTCCTTTCCTTCCTGTCTCCCTACTATTATTCTTTTCTTTCTGTCTGCCTTTGGTTGTGTTATGTTTTCTAATTTCTACATGAATATGTTAGAATAAAGCCATTGAAACCTGACTACACTTAAAAGACCTGTAATATTGATATAATAGGTAGACTTCAGGTAGGGACATCTAGGTCCTTCATGGAAGATACTAATATCAGGGGCTCTGGATTGGCTTCCTATGTATCAACTGGCTTTTCCCTCGTAGTTGAAAGATCGATTGAAGAATGCCAAGCACCATATACTCAAAAGAGCTTATAGTGTAAAAAAAAGGGATCAGAAAGGCAAATGTCTATTATATTACTCATGGGGAAGAAAGTCTTCCTGTGAAGCTCCTTGCATCTCATTGACCAAAATACCATCCCATAGTCACTTTCTAGCTACAATAGTAAACTAAAAATATTTTTGAAAAGGAACTAAAGCAATCATGATTCACTTTCTAGGCCTGGGCACTTGGCAGTGATGAATGAAATTGGGCTTTTCTGCAAGGTTGCAGAAATAGTGGGGTAGTTTCATAGGTAAACAATTAAAAGTGACTGCAACACTATGGCATTTATTTTTGTCTTGTTCATGCAAAGGAGGTAGCAGGCAATGTTAAAAAACTTTGGGCAGACCATAATTTTATTTACTTATATATTTATTTGCCTACCTATCACAATCTTCATTTGTTTATTTAGTATAATGGATTTGTGTGGGTTACTATCTAAAATTTTTTCATCTTCTTTGAAATTACTAACACCCATATACCTGCTGCCAAAACCGTACTTGAAGAACTGGGTATTATTTTTTGTCCCCTTTACTGCAACTTGAGGATAAAGTTGAGGAGTGGCATGGAGTGAGTAGGTAGATTCACTAAAGAAGAATGCAGTTGTTCTGTGGAATCTGGGCTCTACAATATCCCTGAGGTTATTTAAATGCCATGTATGAAGGACTAACTTCTCCAGTCTGATAAAGCTTACTAATCCTCCCTTCAGTGCTCTTCCCTAAAAGGTAGAAAACATGGTGACTCTTTCAATCCCTGATGAAGTTCAATGTAGGCATGAAGAGGATTCACAAAAGTTTCCCCTTGACTTTCCTACTAGGTTCTGTGTTGATAGGGAGAAGTTTTATGATACTGTTGGTTTGCCCATTTCCACAGTAACTGCTTATTTAAGAAGCCAGAATGAGGTTCACAGTTGTTCTGTACCACGTACATTATATAAGCATTTCTGCTTATTTCCTTGGCAAGAAGTTTGCAAAATTGTAGGCATAAGTTAATAAATATTTCTTATAGGGTTGCTCTTGTTGTTATTATGACTATTACATCATGATCATCATTATTACTCTTATTTTTTGTTTTAGTAATTCCATTAAATTAAATGTTGAGGTAAAATAATGCTGTCAACCTGATTTACAAAATAATCCTTAAAAAGTATTTTTTCTCTGACGAGATCATTTTTCTGTATGTTTTTAATTGCTAATGCAGTTGACCAAAGTTGCGTGTTTGTTGGTAAAAGTACTTTATGTTTTTTAAAATATTTATTTATTCATTTGGGGGGGTTAGGTGGGGCAAAGGGAGAGAGAGAATCTCAAGCGGACTCCCCACTGAGTGCAGAGCCAGACACTGGGCCAGATATGGGACTTGATCCCACGACCCTGAGATCATGACCTGAGCCAAAATCAAGAGTCTGATCCTTAACCAAATGAGCCACCCAGGTGCCACAATAAAAGTACTTTAAATCCATCGCCTTGTATTCTTACTGGCAACATTCTATTCTAAAGATCCTTTACCTCAAAACAATATATGTACAATGACTTCGTGAGAGCACTACACACTTTAATTTTTTTCTCATTATTCTTCAAAATCTGTAATCATTTTCATTGCTCACTGGATTAAATCTGACACGTGAATTGATGGACCTAAAACAAAAAAACAGAATAAAACAAAACAACACTTGTCCTCTCTAGTTGTAGCTCCTGTTGTTTTCTCCTCCTAAGGAAGGCAGGGAGATAAGAATTTGTGTGCCCACTCCACACGCTGTGTTAAGTAGAACCTAGATAACATCAAGGCCTAGCAATGAGTGCTAGAACAGAGTTTTAACTTCTACTGAAGCTGTATGAGACAGTGGAATAGTGTTCCCCTATTGTTTGTATCTTGACCACTTAAAACCATTTGGCTTTCTCCCCACCAAGTATTACCTTTCCCCTAAAACATCGCTTGATTTACATCTTTCTCGAAACCTGTTTGAATTGCTAAATTTTCAGTGCCATTTTCTAAATTTGATAAATATCAAATGGGCCACTTATTTGATATGAATATGCATACATGGTCTCTTTTATAATATATATATGTGTATATATATATATATATAGATAGATAGATTTGTGTGCTCTTTCTCTCCAGCTATGCGTCGTGGTCTTTTGACCACAGTACAGTGCTATGCGTCTTGCTTCTCTGTGATGTTTACAGGTCCTAACACTGAACTCTCTACATGGTTGGTGTGCAGTCAGATGATGAAGCTTGTATATATACTTGTATTTTTCTTCAGTTGGTGATTAACTATGAGACTACACCTCAAATATTTTGTAGAATGAGGTGGAATATGAACATGTTCATAAATAAAAAACACATCTGTGAAAACAGGTATAATGTCTGCATTAATAATAGGGCCTGAGTGGCAACATTCAACTCTCATTTTAACTTTTGGGACATCTTTGTCCTTTAAGTATGCTGGAGTTAGGAGGTAGTAGTTCTTTGAATCACATAGAATTACATGGGCAGAAAGCCTCTTGCTCATAATAAATGATAATAAGTATTTTTCTTCTATGCTAGTGAAAGCACAGATCTCATGTGATTGCAAACTCAAAAATAACAAGAATTTCCTCATAAAATGCTTGTGAAGCATTATTGAAATACATTATAATGTGTCTAATGAACTATTCTGGTGATAAGTAAGAGCAAATCTTCTTTACAAAATGGATTTAGGAAATGATATAGCTATATCACAAAACTCAAAATAGGAAGAATAATTAAAAGTAATGAAAAACTAGAACTAGCAAATACATTGTTTAGAAATGTTTTTAATCTCTCCATTTGCCCAGATACACATGGACACATCTCTCTTCTTCTCTGGGTATTGGATTCATTCTCTCATGCTCTTCTGGTTAGCTCTTTGTGCTTCTTAGGCAAGAGAGATCCTATTTATCTCTTCTCAAAGTAAGAAGTGACTGAGTCCTGAGTTTTAATTTCAACTTTTCAGAAAGAAGCATATGGTCAATTTGGAAGAGCTATCTGCCATTCGTGGGAAAAATTTATTTTCTAAAATGGGTACAATAAGATCTCCAATCTCATATTCTCTTTTTACAATGAGATGGTTAAAATATTTTCCATCAAGAGGTGGGGGGGTTATGTTCCATCCCCTTGAATCTGGGTGTCCTCATGACTCTTGTATAAATAATTCTATGTGACTTACAAGACTTGGTCATAAAGGACATACCCCTTTTGCTCTGGTTCTCTTGGCATGCTCACCCTCAGAACTCAGTGGGTATGTTTAGCTACATAGAGAGGTCACATCTGGGAGTTGTGCATGACAGCCCCAGCTGACCTCCCAGATGATAGCCCATTATCAAGCTCACTGTGTGGGTAAAGAATCCTTTGAAATGACTCCAGCCATCCACTGACCGTTGACTCATGAAAAACTTTGATGGAGAGCTGCCTAGCTAATCCTGGTTAACCTCAGACCCATGAGAGATAACACACAGTGATCATTATTGTTTTAAGCCACTGCTATACGAGATGAATACTGAGAAACAATTTTAATAGCAAGATTAGGTAAACAAGGAGGAGAAAGTTCTTACTCTAAATTCTTAAAATATAAACAAAGGTCTCATTCAAAGCTGACATCAATTCTCTGAATGTTAATTTCAAGATAAAGGAGAGCTTGAAATGGCAAGGCATCACAGAAGTTGTCTGCAGTACATATTGCATCAGTAATGATACTTGGTAATTCTGGGTCAACAAATATCTGAAGTAGTCAGAGCAAGTGTTAGTTTAGGCACAGAGATAGGACTGCTCATACAGTTGTTTCAAACTAGAAATTCATTTTGTGGAGTTTTTCTACGCTCAGATCTTTGATCAAACAAAATTAACAAATGTTTACTGAGATGCCACCATGGACGATGCAACATGCTAATCTCTGGGGGCATGGAGACAAAATGCATACTTCCTTTTATTTAGGGAGGCAGCTGGTCAGAAAACATGAAAAAGATTGATTCAATAAATTTTTCGAGATGCTGTAATAGAGGTAGTATAAATACAGGCACTAAAGAAGAGTTATTCCTTTTTAGTGGGTGTTGAGGGATGAGTGGAGGAGTAGGAAAGGCATCATGTAGAAGATAATTCCTCAGCCGAGTCTTACATCTTCAAAGTACTTAACGTGTTATCTGTGAGCTCTCTTTGACTAGAGTTTGTATTGCACATGCTTGATATTATTCATGATATTATTGCTTGATTCTGTGTATTTATTTTTACATAGAAGTATACAGCCATCATAGTTATTAAGATACGTCTCTAGTAGTGTACTTATATAGCATTATAGGATATTTTACACTCTTGCATCTATTTTTAAATAGCAATCCATATTTGAAACTTCATAGAAGTAGGTTTCATGACTGCTGGGATCTGTTTATTTCTGTATCTGTGGCTTCATATGGCAAAATAAATTAGGAAGAATCCTTTGCTCAATAAAATAAGAAATTATAGTGACTATATGGTATATGCCACACCATGAGACTAGAGAGGGGATTTCATAAAGATTTTGCCAATTTCAAATTAAAATAATTTCCTGTATCTTGACCTCCAGTTTTATCTCTCCTTCACATGATACTGCAAGTGCCCACATCCATAGCATTGAAAAGGGAAGGAGAACAAGAAACTTCTGAAAATTGCTTCATCCTTAATATTTTACTCTAGAAATTCTTTTTCACTCATTTTTTCCAAGTTAGATCTAACCATTTCCAATATCATAAAAACTAAATTCTAAACTAAATTCTATTCATCCAGGAGATTGAAACCAACATGTGTCATTTTTTATCTAATTATGCCCTACCCTTTATTACTAGCTTCTAAATGCTTTATATCCATCAGTGAGTCTTGAACAGAAACAGCATCTAAGAGATTATCTTCCCACATTAAAACAGAACTTAGAACCCACCAAGATTAAGAGAGATTTTTTTTAAAGAAAATCATGTCTTCAGCTTTTCATTTTACGTTTTCTTGGAGACTATCAAGATGATAAAAATATAAAGAAACTAATTTAGTAACTATTGAGATGGATTAATTCTTAGAATAGCTGCATGTTGATTTTTTATCCAGAATAGCTGCATGTTGATTTTTTATCCATGAGTGGGAGATGAAAGCTTCTTCTTTCCTATTCTCTGTAGATCCAGAGAGACATGTTTCCATCCTTTTTCTCTCTGAGAGGTAAAGGAAAAATAAAACTGTTCTTCAATTGAATGGCATTCACTATTATAACTTATTTGTGCATAAAGAATGAATTAAAAGTGAACATTAGATTTTGAAAAGCTGGTATTTATTTATACATGTAACTTAATGTTTTTCTTAACAGTTATTTACTGGCATATATTTCCTAAAGGAAAATAAGCTGGAAAGTGGAAGGATTTTATATGCATCTAATTTAGTGTCTGGTAAATTAGTAGTTCCTCATGATAATTCATTGTCATAGAATTTGAGAAAGAGCTCAATTGTAGAGGACATTAAAGAATTTTTTTAAAATTTCCATAACTTACGGTAATGCTGAAATATATTTTTTAAAGATTTTAATTACTTGAGAGAGAGCGAGCAGAGCGAAAGAGTGTGAGCAGAGCACGAGAGAGAGCACATGAGCGGGGGATGTGGGAGGGGCAGAGGGAGAGGAAGAAGCAGGTTCCCTGCTGGGATGGAGTCCGACCCGGACCCCGGGGACTTCTTCCCAGGACCCTGGGATCATGACCTGACCTAAAGGCAGATGCTTAACCGACTGAGCACCCAGGTGACTTGGTAATGCTGAAATATTAATGCTAAAAAATTCATTGTACATAAAGTTTGGCAGAAGAAACACAACTTTATTTCCATTATTGACATCTGATAGTTAAACAAGCCACTTAGTTTAGTTAAACATTACTTTGATTGCATTCATAGTTAAGTTCATTTGCATAAAATGTTTATTTTGCCAGCTGTTGTATAGAAGTAAATGAACTTGAGTTTAATTATTAGACAAAATAATGTGATAGTGATAATTTGGGAATAAGAAAATAAGTGGTGATTACAACTTAAAACCTTAATTTTTTCATTGACTTGTTTCTGATTAACCTCTACAGTTCCTCTCACCCTCTTTCCTTCATTTCCTGTTCGTGTTCTTTCTGAACTCCATCTTGTCACCTTCGATACAAAAGTAGCAGGTAAAAGTAGCAGTAATGTTGAGAGCATTAATGAAATACCTTTTGTGTGAACTCATCTGACATTGCCTGCAACCCATTGGAAGCCATTTTCCCATCCCTTCTGTCAATTCTAATTCTTGGTATGCTTGGGGGTATGATCTGTGGTACTGAAGATTTGGCTATGGTGAGCGCTGTGAATTGTGCAAGACTGTTGAATCACAGATCTGCACCTCTGAAACAAATAACACATATGTTTAAAAAAAAAAAAGAAGAAGATAGCAGGAAGGGAAGAATGAAGGGGGGAAAATCAGAGGGGAAGATGAACCATGAGAGACGATGGACTCTGAAAAACAAACTGAGAGTTTTAGAGGGGAGGGGGTGGGAGGATGGGTTAGCCTGGTGATGGGTATTAAAGAGAGCACGTTCTGCATGGAGCAGTGGGCGTTATACGCAAATAATGAATCATGGAACACTACATCAAAAACTAATGATGTAATGTACAGTGATTAACATAACATAATAAAAAAAAAGTAAAGGAGGAAGAAAATGTGTCTAGTGCCTTCTTTTCCTTATTTGTTCCTTAGCATTACTCTTATTGTACAATTTCTTTTTTTTTCTTGTTATTTCCCTTACCCTCAATGGAAATATTAGGAACATTATTTTTTAATCACTGTTCTATGAAGGAAAAAAAAACATAATTTTCTTTGTTATGCAACAAATTCCCTTTAAAATGTCTTCCTTCATGTCATAGCAATTCATCTCTTTAATGGCCAAATAATCCTAAGAGGAAATTCAACTAATATACTGTAACGATTTAGAAAAGGAGAGAAGGTGTTATATTGGTGGTGGGGAAAGATATGGGGGGAATTAGGAAAACATTATAAAAAGATATTACTAGACATTGCAAACATTCTAAAAAGGCAAAATGAAGAAAAATTTAAGATCACACACAGGAATATATTCTAGCAGGATTTGTTATAGGCTTAATTGTATCTCTCCAAAAATCCATATATTGATGTTCTAATCCCCACCACCTCAGAATATGACAAGTTAGGGTCTTTACGGAGGTAACGAAGTTAAAATGGCATCATTAAGATGGGTCCTATTTCTATATGACTTGTGTCCTTGTAAGAAGAGGAAGTTTGGACACAGGCATGTACAGAGGGAAGACAATATGAAGACCCAGAGAGAAGATGGCTGTGTGCTAGGCAAAAAGAGTCCTAAAACAGATCCTTCCTTCCCAGCCCTTAGGAAAAAACAACCCTGTCAACACCTTGATCTTAAACTGTTAGCCCTTAGAACTGTGAGAAAACTTTCTCTCTGTTGTTTAAGCTGCCTAGTCAGTGGCATCTTGTTGCAACAGCAATAGCCAACTGATAAAGGCGCATTATGAAATGACTTGGGTTCATATATGGGTGATCATTTTTTATTCAGTTTTTACATCTTTATTTAAAGGTATATAGAAAAGTAAGGGGTGCCTGGGTGACGTAGTTGGTTAAGCGTCTGACTCTTGGTTTGGGCTCAGGTCGTGATCTCAGAGTCCTGGGATCAATCACCACATTGGGCTCCATGCCCAGCGTGGAATCTGCTTAGGATTCTTTCTCCCTTGTCCTCTGCCCCTCCCCCTGACGCAATCCCTCTTACTCTAAAATAAATAAATAAATCTTAAAAAAAAAATCAATGAATAATTATTATTCCAAATAATAATAATAATTATTATTCCACATTTTGTAATTGCTTACTAGGCAATAGTAAATGAAGGCAGTGGGGAGGGAGGGATTGATCTAAGATTGTTATAAATACAAGTATCATATAACCATAAGAAAGATATTACATAAATATGAAACAAAGTTCCTCAGAGTGGTATTGGTAATTAATTTTTTTAATTCTGGAAGAAACCTAAATATATTGAATGTAATTGATTGAAAACTCAATTTTGATTTTAAAAACAATACTGCAGGTAACCACAAGTAAGGATTTGTGATTTGTAGAAACACAAGTACGAATTATAAGCTCTGTGAATCTAGTGGGTACGTGTGAGATATTGGATTGAAGAGGAAACAGCAACTGACAAGTATCTGCATATGACTATAGTTATGATGCTGTTTGCACACTCTCATTAAGAGAATTTGTATTTATGCTTATTTAATTAGATGACATCAAGATATTTGAAAATATGTGAATTCAATGTCTTTAACTCCTTTTTTTTTTTTTGCTACATTACATTGCTTAGCACAATGAATGGATTCATTATCTCAAAAATGATTGAATTCAAGTATATCTAATTAATATGAAGAATCTACTGTATTGAATTACAGGAATAGGAGGTTTTCTTGAATACAGCTCATAGAGAACCTAAAATTCTGGGCCAGGCAGTATGGAGTTTATTCTTGTGGTCAATAATGTAGTTGAAGTTTTATAAGTAAAAGAAGAGCACATTTTCAGCTGAGGCAGGACATCTGTTGTAATTGGCCAGAGATCACAGAAAAGGAAACTGTAAGCCAAATGACAAAGAGAATATTGAATAGCATAGTCTAGAAGGAGAAGTTAGGATCATTGTTCCAATGGGAACATAGGTGACATAGTTTGGAAAATGCCCTGAGTATATGACATGCTTCTGGGGGTGGATGTGAACAGAATGTAATAGAAAACCTGTAATACCTGGCTTGGGAGATGGGAAGGAAAGGGGGAGAGAGTTCAGGGAGACCAAAAGAAGAACAGGGCAGTCCAGTCTTGTGCCTAGAGCCGGTTCTCAATCTACTGAAGGCTGATGGGGAAGTAAAACACTCTCTTCTCACTGTAATGCAAACTTAAAATATTTTCAACTTCTGTGATTTCAATGTTAACAAATTCAGTTCTAAAGAAAGAAGCTCCAGTAGAAGTTTTGTTGAAACACAAGCTCTGTGAATCTAGTGGGTACATGTGAGATACTGGATTGAAGAGGAAAGAGCAACTGACAAGTATCTGCATATAACTATAGTTATGATGCTGTTTAAGCACTCTCATTAAGAGAATTTGTATTTATCCACTTTTTTTTTTTCACTTCCCTTAGATTTAGCAAATGGTACAGAGGAAGGATACTGCAAATTGTTATTTAGCATTTTCAATTCCCTCACCTCATATATGTGGATGACTAGTAGGGCTATCATTGACATTATCTCTTATGACTATCATTAATAGAAATTGTTTGAAATGATAAAAGCTAAGCTGTCATTTCCATGTTTCTTTTTTAAAAATGCAAAGTGGTTATTTAATATTTAAGTGATTACTAACAATTTCTCAAGTGTGTCATGGGAGAGATAAAACAATACCTTAATATGGCTATTAAAATCCAAAATAAAATTATGTTGATAAATATTATCTGATGATAATAAAAACAGTAATACTTTGAAGTGTTACACATTTGCATCACACTTTACAATGCTCTCTAATTTTTTTTTTTAAGATTTATCTATTTATTTTAAAGAGAGAGAGGGAGAGAGCAGGGGGAGGGGCAGAGGGAGAGAGACTCTTAAGCAGACTCTTCACTGAGTGCAGAGGCTAATGCAGGCCTTGATCCCATGACCCTGAGATCACGGCCTGAGCCAGATGCTTAACCAACTGTACCACCCAGGTGCCCCTATAATGTATTTTCATTCATGGCTGATTTAAACGTAATATTATTAATCAGCTGCTTATGGGGACCTTGAATGTTCAAGGTGAGACATGTTTGAAGCTTAATGATTATCTGATAGATCTAGGAATCAGCGTCTTCAGATATTTGAAGGAAATAGTGGAGAATATTTTGATAGATCTTTCAGAAATTTTAAGTGACTTGACTATTTTCAGTTCTCCTGGGTAATATTTAGTTGATTACATAGAACCATGGTGAACATATATAGACATATTTTCACTAAAATAATTTTCTTTGGATATTTTATTGCACTTATCACTTTCAGTTAGAGTCTAGTTGACAAGAACAGTTTTAGGTTTGTGCAGCAGGGCATAATTTGAATCTCACTCATAAACGTTTTTAGACATGTTTCTCATGTAGCTAGGTAAAATATAACAAAAAGACTGAGCAGACCCATCTTGGGCATAAATTAAAGCCAAATCAATAGCTTTCTTCTTTGCGATTTATATATAAGTAATTATGCTAAAATTTTATTGTTCTAAAGATATTTTTCATATTTGGAGTTGATTATGCATCTGTAGGGATTCTTGTCCTACTTTATTACCAGATGTTCAACCTAAGGCAGAGTCTAGCCTACCAAGAAAATGCAGCCATTTCTAAATTTCTTAATGTGTTATAATGCACCTCTCATTAGAAGGTCAAAAGCATTATAGTCAAGATGTTTTTATTGTTGTGAAATGACTGAAATTATTTTTATATGTTTATTATTATTTATTGGATTCTTTTAATAGTTCATTTTATGTGTCAACTTGACTGGTCCAAGAGATGCCCAGAGAGCTAGTTAAACATTTTTTCTGGGTGTGTCTGTCAGGGTGTTTCCAGAGAGATTAGCATTGGAATTGGTTGACTGAGTAAAACTGATGGCTCTCCCCAGTGTGGTTGAGCATCACTGAATCTGTTGAGGGCCTGAATAAAACAAAAAGGCAGAGGAAAGCTGAATTTGCACTCTGGCTAACTGTTAAAACTAGGACATCAATCTCCTTATGTTCTCAGTGCTCCTGGTTCTCAGGCCTTCAGACTTGGACTAGGATCTACCCTCTCAGCTTTCTAGCTCTCACACCTCCAAACTATAGCACTGGCTTTTTTGGGTCTCCAGCTTGCAGATGGAAGATCATGAGACTGATATATATTGTAAACACAGTGTTAGATACAACATGGCACAATATAGCCAGACACTGTTCCTGCCTTCGTGGAACTTTCAATCTAGTAGAGAATAAGACATCATATGAATACTCATAAAACAAAGTATAATTGCAAATTTAGATAATTTCAGTGATACAAAAGTTCAAGAATTAAGTAAGATTGAGGAAGGGTAGGAGAGGTCTAACAGGGAAGACATGTTTGCCTAAGTGATGTTTAAGCTGAAGCATAAAGGAAGCACTTGTATTAGTTAAGAAAAGAGTAATGAGTAGATTATTTCCAATAAAGAGATTAGTACATGCAAAGACCCAGAGGTTGAAGAGGCCTTTACTTGTTGGAGAAACTAGAAGGCCAGTATGGACTAGTGTGTACTGAGTGAAGCAGAAAGCACAGCAAGATGAGGATGGTGAATAGGCATATCCTTGTACAACCTGTGAAGGAATTTTAACTTTGAAATGCATTGAGGGTGATTCCTGGATTTTTTGATATGGGCAGCCAGGTAGATATGGTGTAATTTATTGAGAAGAGACACATGAAGAGGACTGTACACACTAATCATAGCCAACTTTCACATAACTCTCATAATCAAAGACAAACCAGGTATAAAAGAACTTACACAGATCAAACCCTAAAATTTGATGATAGAAGATGCACCTTCTAAATGAACCTAGGCTATGCATAAAAATTGAGTACATTTTAGACCACACACTAAACGCCAATAAACTGCCAGGAATAAAATTAACAAAAGCATCATTCTCTGCACCTAAGCATAATACTAAAAATTAATATAAAATTTAGAAGGTCCTTGTGAGTTAAAAATAATTTTAAAATAAAAGCCCACTGTAAACTAACTGTTGAGTCAAAGAATCTATACAAAATAAAATTTCAAAATTTCTTGAAAATAGTGATAATGAAAACAAAATGTATCAGAATCATGGGATAAAAATAGAGTACTGGTAAAATAAAATTTATAGCATTAAAATACCTATGGTAATGGAAATGAAATTCAGTGAGGTAAAGTCCAAAACCTCATTAAAACAACCAAAAAGTTGAACTAAAAGAAATGACATAATAAATACAAAATCAGAAGTACATCAAATAAATTGATAAATGTTCAATATTAGTGAATAGAACGCAGGAGAAAATTAAAAATTATACATCATGACCAAGTAAATGTAATTGTAGAGCACAAGGGTATTGAGATATAAATTTATCAATTAATATATTCCTTCATATTAATAGACCCAAAAGAAAAAATTGTATGATCATCTCTATATATTCAGAAAAGATGTTAGCAAAATTCAACACTCATTAGACAATCAGTAAAATAGGAGTTTATGGATAATTATTTAACAAGAAAACTGCATAATAGCAAAGGAAACAGTTAACAAAACCAAAAGACAACCGACAGAATGGGAGAAGATATTTGCAAATGACATATCAGATAAAGGGCTAGTATCCAAAATCTATAAAGAACTTACTAAACTCAACACCCAAACAACAAATAATCCAATCAAGAAATGGGCAGAAGACATAAACAGACATTTCTGCAAAGAAGACATCCAAATGGCCAACAGACACATGAAAAAGTGTTCAACATCACTCAGCATCAGGAAAATCCAAATCCAAATCTCAATGAGATACCACCTCACCCAGTCAGAATGGCTAAAATTAACAAGTCAGGAAACGACAGATGTTGGCAGGGATGCGGAGAAAGGGGAACCCTCCTACACTGTTGGTGGGAATGCAAGCTGGTGCAGCCACTCTGGAAAACAGTATGGAGGTTCCTCAAAAAGTTGAAAATAGAGCTACCCTACAACCCAGCAATTGCACTACTGGGTGTTTACCCCAAAGATACAAATGTGGTGATCGAAGGGACATGTGCACCCCAATGTTTATAGCAGCAATGTCCACAATAGCCAAACTATGGAAGGAGCCCAGATATCCATCAACAGATGAATGGATAAAGAAGATGTGGTATGTATATACAATGGAATATTAGGCAGCCATCAAAAAAAAAAATGAAATCTTGCCATTTGCAATGACGTGGCTAGAACTAGAGGGTATTATGCTAAGCAAAATAAGTCAATCAGAGAAAGACATGTATCATATGATCTCACTGATATGAGGAATATGAGAAACAAGACAGAGGATCATAGGGGAAGGGAGGAAGAAATGAAACAAGATGAAACCAGAGAGGGAGACAAACCATAAGAGACTCTTAATCTCAGGAAACAAACTAAGGGTTGCTGGAGTGGAGGGGGGTGGGAGGGATGGGGTGGCTGGGTGGTAGACAGTGGGGAGGGTAGGTACTATGGTGAGCGCTGTGAATTGTGTAAGACTGAATCACAGACCTGTACCCCTGAAACAAATAATACATCATATGTTAATTAAAAAAATTTTTAAAAAAGAAAATTGCATATACTTCAGGCAGCATCTTAAATGAGAAATTAAGGATTTCCCATTAAATTGAAGAAGAAGAAAAAATGTCCACTATTTCCACAATTTTTTAACATTGTGTTGGAAGAATTTGCCAAGGCACTTGGAACAAATAATCAGAGGCGTAACAATCTGAAAGGAAGAACAATTTTTTTTTAAAAGCTCCTTTTATAAAAGGTCAAATAGCTATAGAAGATAGTAAAATTAGTATACAAAATCAATAGCCTTGTAAACATGTATACATATACAAATAATAATCCGAAGATATAATGGAAGAGAAAGCTCAGTTTATAATAGAAATAAAAATAAAACACATATAAATAGCTTAACAAGAAATATTCAAAACATACTTGAAAAAAAATATATAAAATATTCCTGAAGTACTCAGAAAAAGAATCGTCAAATGAAAAGATCTATTACATTCATAAACAGAAAAACAAAATATTATAAAGATGTCAATTTTCATTGTTATATTACATTTGAATCGGTTCCAGTAAAATAATAACACATTATTGTAAGCTAGTCACTATGATTGTAAATTCATTTAGAATAAGCAACAGGCGGGGTGGGAGGATGGGTTAGCCTGGTGATGGGTATTGAGGAGGGCACGTTCGGCATGGAGCACTGGGTGTTATGCACAAACAATGAATCATGGAACACTATATCTAAAACTAATGATGTAATGTATGGGGATTAACATAACAATAAAAAAATTAAAAAAAAAATAAAGAATCAGAAAAAAAAAAAAAAAAAGAATAAGCAACAGGCAAGAATTACCATGAAACTGCTGGTAAAAAGAAGAGCAATTAATGGGGAGCAGGACATTAACATACAAAAACTCCCCATAACAAAAGTGGATTTACTGTTATTACATGAATAGAAAGACAAAGCAATGGAATTGAAAAATAATTTCATGAGCAGACCAAATTGAATATGGCTATTTAGTATAAAATAAACATGCCACATGAAGTCAGCAGGAAAAAAGATGAACAAGTTAACAAACCAGTTTAGGATAACTAGAGAGCCTTAAGAAGGCAGATAAAATTGAATCGATTTTTAAACCATATATGAAAATAAGGAAAAAAAAAGGAAATATATCTCAACTGTATGAATACAAGAACTAGATTTCCTATAATGTCGCGATGTATGCCATTTTATATTGGAATTATATATATTCTTAAACATATGCTTGCAATTTAGGATGTCTCAGTAACACAAATACTATTCAAACCTTTATTTAATCAGGTTAGGCCTGAGGTCTAAGGTTGTCTCTTTGCCAAGTAGTTAAGGTATTCTGAGGGGTGCTAGGTGGTGAGAGAAATCTCAGAGTAAACATGATGCACCTCCCTGATTCTGTATTTTGATCTAAGATTTTATTGGAGGTTATTGTTGGTAATGTTTATAATTCACATATTTAAACCATTAGTTTTAAACTCAAATGAACATCTATGCTATATAATAGAATATAAATTCTCTTGCTTTTAATGATTAAACTTGAGAGTTCAAAGGAAGTCTGTACTTGAGATGGGTAACTTCAGGCTATGCCCCCAGACTCACAGGAGGGTACGTCTCCACTCCTGTCTATTAGCAGTAGTTCAAGGGAAAAAATTAGAAAGCACTGCCTTCAGTTCTTATTTCCTTTCATTCATCTTCTTCCTCATTTCCATTTCAAAGCAGACCCTTCCAGTTTTTCTATTCCTGGCCTGTGGGAGCAAGGATCTGTACCCTCAATAGATGAATTGCTGAAATGCTGAGACTTTTAACCAAAAGGGTTGGTAAGAGCAGGAGTGAGCAGAAGGTAACCAATGGAAGAGTTGATACTCCAGCAGCAAAGAAATGAGAAAAATGAAGATTCTGAAATATTAAATGGTGATTTATATTTATAAAGGGTTTATCTCTGGTCAGAAAGATAATAATCCCTTGTTGACTAAATGTAAGCTCATATATCAACTGTGCCTTAAAAGTTTTCAGTGACCAGATGTTTTTCCCTTGTCCCCTCAGTGCATTTTTTCAAATGTACTGCAAGTCAAAGGAAGGAAAAAGTTTATCTTCTCTCCTTTCCCCCTTCCCACAGTCACATCAGAACTTCAGGATGGTGGAGATTCTTCAGACCACAGGAGTAGCAGATCATGGGTCGTTTGATTCATGGTGTTTGGGTTTAGAACATAGCAAAGGGAATATTTCCATAAAAAAAAAGAACTTAATAAGTAAATAGCTACCCAAATCAGGTGAAGTATTCTGTAAATTCAGTAGATAAGAGTAAATTCAAAAAAAAAAAAAAAAAAAGTAAATTCAGTTAAGTGAGCCTGCTGGAGGGAACTTTACTTACGGGTAGGAGTAGGTCCCCCTTGATTATACCATTTTTGTCTCTGCGCATTCTTGCCAATCCCTTCTCAATCCAATTTTCCTCCTTGATTGAAAGTAGTGAGGGAACACTGGCTCTCTGCTCATTGTGCTAATTATAGGAAGAAAGATTAAGACCACTGTAGAGCTTTGGAGAACAGTCAGTAAAGCTGGGGCTTGTTAAGTGAAGTGGAGAGTGGAGGGATATGGGTTGTGGTCAGAAGATGGCGAGAGGGAAGCAGATATGTAGAAAATGGAATTTACAGTATTGGTAGAAAATGTATGTTTCCTAATCCCTTTTTAAAAATATTTTTTATGTGATCTTCAGCATAGGAACATACACCAAGCTCTTTCAACTGTATAATTTTCATTTAAGTAATGAGAATACAGTTGATTCACAAGAATATGATCTTATCCAGTATACTTTGAATTTGAATGAGAAAGTAATTCTCTTCCTAACAATCCTGCATGTCACTCCAATACAAGGTTCTTAACTTTTCGGGAGATGATGTGTAGATTTATGCAGTAAAGAGACCCAGGGGCTAAATTTCATTTTAACTCTAATACGTTGAGATGGACTCTGCAGTCTTCTATTGTCATTATATAAACTATTTCTAATACCATTATTGTTTGTATAGTTTTCCTTTAAAAGAGGTCTCAACATATTATTATTTTTGTATGTATATTTTTATGTATGTGTATATCTATATCTATCTATATACACACATATTTCCACTACTTTTATAAAATTTAAAGATTATTTCTTCAGATAATGGACTGCTTTTTAAAAATCTTTCTAGCTCTAGAGCCTGGGAAAGAGCAAGTGGTTAATATATGCTAAATAAATATATGACTTAGAGGCAGATGAGTAGCTGCATAAAAACAAACAGAAAAATGAACGTGTAACTGCTCTGCATTTCCAGACAAGCACTGTTTGCTTGGTGTTCATTAAATGCTTTCTCTATATATTACTAGTAAGAATTTTGCAACTTTTTTATTCCTTCAGTATTTTTATTATTTTTTCAATATAGAAGACATGGTACAAAGTTATAACAATCTTCAAAGTTAAATATGCACACTATTCAAAACTAGTTTTTGTTGAACTATTAAATCACAGAAAATAATAAATGCAGCATAATTCAGTGTTATTTCCTTTAATTATTCATTAAGTGGGTATTTAGTGCTTACTGTGTCACAGGTCCTGTGATAGTCATGCAAAGGTAAAAAGACTAATTTACTCCTCTCAATTAATTTATGGAATAACAGAGAGAAAATCATGCAAACAAGCAGCTTCAGCATAATATCCTGGGGGTGGAGATGAGGTGACACATAGAATTAGACCCATCTAAAAGCAGCCAAGTGACTAGGACTCCAGAAGTTAAGTATAGTAGGATGGGCAAAGTTTAGGAAATATGTGTTGCTGGCTGTATCTCTGTGTCTGGGTCACTACAACTATCTCCATCTTCACTCTACCTTACCTGACAACCAGCGGAGATGTCATGAACAAAAAAGAAAAGGCTTTGGGAAGGCAGAGTCTCTGGTATCAGATAAATGCATAATGCACAAGAAGTCAATTTTAATACAAATTGAGGAAAATGGATGACAAGATGGTGTCTGTAAAGCTTGTCTGTAGAAAAGGTAGTTCTAACAAGGCTCTTCCAGGGCATGCACCAGTGTTAGGACTAAGAGGTTGTCAGTTCACATATTAAATATTGATATTTAAAAAAAAAAGAAATGAAAAATGAATGCAGGGGCACCTGGGTAGCTCAGTCGGTAAGCATCTGCCTTTGGCTCAGGTCATGATCCCGGGGTTCTGGGATCCAGCCCCTCATCGGGCTCCCTGCTCGTGGGGAAACTGCTTCTCTCTCTCCTCCCCGCTTGTGCTCTCTCTTGCTATCTCTGTCTCTCTCTCTCTCTCAAATAAATAAATAAAATCTTTTTTTAAAAAATGAATGCATTTTCAGCACTTGTTTATCAACATTGATATTTTAAACACGCTACTCGTTAAACCTAATACAAGTGAACTTATATTTTAGAGTCGGTGTATGTTTCATTCTGTATCTTTCTATTTAGTTATCAAACTTAGTGTAGAAAACTACTAGATTCTATTTGGGTCATTCACCAGTTCTTCTATTTAATTTATGATAATGAACTAATTTATAAATGTTAAAAAGAAATTCTTTCTTAACAAATTCCATTTACATGAAAAGATTGAATTTAATTTAAATTAATTATAGCTCAAAAATTCTCAAAATTGAACAATCTGTTAAACATAGAAACCCTTGTGTTACATAGGAAACTGTATTCTCTCTCTCTCTGGAAGAAAGAATGGAAAGAGGGAAAAGGACTAAGATGAGAAAAAGAAGGGAGGAAAAGAGAAGAGGAGAGACAGAGACTAAGAGACAGAGAGAGAAGGGAATACACATTCAAACTGGGAAAACTTCATTACTAGAAGGATTTTTAAGACTTTTTTGGTTAACCCTCTTCTCTCATTTTACAGAGAAGGTAGATTAAGCTCTGGAAGATTAAATGGTTTATAAAAAGACCCAGAGTGAGGTGGTGGCAGAACCAGAGCTGGAAAGCTTTCCTATTTTTAGCTGAGTGTTCTGTATTCCCAGGAACCAGATTTTTTTGTTGTTGTTATTCTAGCACTCCACTACATAATTATTCCTTGCCCAATTTGTATTTTAATTTTCTGTAGGTCATTGAAAACACTGTAAATTTTGTCATTATTCAATAACATTTTACAGTTCGGTAGCTCTAGAAGACACAGACTGATTAGAATTGACAAAAACCTATTACTTCACTTTAGCAACATTTAAAAAGTTTTCTCTGGCAATACAGTGGAGCAAAGATAGACTTTTCAACAAGTGGTGCTGGAACAACTAGACATCTACTTTCAAAAAAAAAACATAGATGAATTTAGGTATTTAGAGACCTTACACTCCTCACAAAAACTACCTCAAAATGTATCACAGACCGAAAGTAAAACACAAAACTATAAAACTCCTAGAAGCTCACATAGGAGAAAACTCCGATGACCATTACTTTTTAGATTACAGCATCAAAGGCACAATCCATGGGAAAAACAATTGATAAATAGACTTATTTAAAATTTAAAAAATTCTGCTCCATGAAAGGCAACGCCAAGAGAATGAGAAGACAAGCCACAGACTGGGAGAAAAATATTTGCAAAAGATGCATCTAATATATGACTGTTATCCAAAATATACAAAAACTTTTAAAACTCAACAATAAGAAAATAAACAACCAGACTTAAAAATGGGTCAAAGACCTTACATACTTCACCAAAGAAGATATACAGATGACATATTAGCATATAAAAAGATGCTCCACGTCATATGCCAGCAAGGAAGAGCAAACCAAAACAATGAGATAGCATTACACAACTATTAAAATTTTAGTCCAAAATCCAGAACATGACATCACCACTTGCTGACATAATGTGGAGCAACAGGAACTCTCATTCACTGCTGATAGGAATGCACAATACAGCCACTTTGGAAGGCAGTTTGGTGGTTTCTTACAAAACTAAACATATTCCAACAATTATTCCCCTTAGTATTTGCCCAAAGAAGCTGAAAAGGTATGTCCCAACAAAAAACCTGCACACCATGTTTATAGCAGCTTTTATTTATGATCGTCAAAGTTTGGAAGCAACCAAGATGTCCTTTGGTAGATAAATGGATAAGTAAACTGTGGTACATCCAGACAATGGAATATTATTCAGTGCTACAAAAGAAAGGAGCCATCCAGCCATAAAAAGACATGAAGAAAACTTAAATGCCAATCTGAAAGAAAAACTTAAATGCTAATCTGGAAAGAAGCCAATCTGAAAAGGCTACATACCATATGATTCCTATATGACATCTTGGAAAAGGCATGAAAAATTCCTATATGACATCTTGGAAAAGGTAACAGTAAAAACATCAGTGGTTTCCAGGGATTGAGGAGAGGAAAGAATAAAGGATTTTTAGGGCAGTGAAAATATTCTATATGATAACATATGATGAATGCATGTTTTTATATATTTGTCCAAACTCATAGAATGTACAATACCATGAGTGAAATGTAATGTAGACTATGGACTTTGGGTGACTATGATGTATCAATGTAGGTTCATCAACTGTAACAAAATTGTCACTCCGGTGAAGGATATGGATAATGGGGAGGCTATGCATATGTGGGGGTAGGAGTATATGGGAAATTCTCTACCTTCTTGATTTTGCTGTGGACCTGAAATGGTTCTAAAAAAATAAAGTCTAAAAAATGTCTTGTCCTACCATTTTCAAAATATAAGGGTGATCATTTCTTTAATGTAGTATAAATATAAATGATGGAGTTTGTCAAGTGGTTTCTAAATGGAACCTCGCTTAGCCTTGAAATGTTTCTTTTAGCCTCTACATTTCTCTCATTATTGTTCTCTACCTGTTACTTTGAAAACTGTGATCAGTTTTGGGGAATTTTGTCCTGACTCTACCCACCTTCACAACAAAAAGCTTTCAAGTTGTTGTTGTTGACTTTTAATATATGCTTTGTTTGTCTTTATGTAACTGTGTCTCCTGAGGCTGAATATTAAGATATAATAAGAGAAAATCCAAAGTATTTGGCACCTGGCCACCATAATCTTTCTAGTTTAAGGTTACGTCCTCTTCCAGGTTTGAGTTATGAGAGAAACCAATAAATGCACTGCCCTGTTTTTATTGCCCTAAAAATCTTCATAAGACCGTAAATATTTTAATCTGAAGTTCTTGCAACAATACCTGACATTGGAATTTATCTGTTCATTTGTCAAAAGTATTGCATCAGTGTGTTCTGTATCAGCAACAGTTTAACTCTTCACTGGCACATCTTCTGTATCTTAAGGGCGTGCCTTAAAAATGAACATCTATAAAGTAGAAGCAAATGCAACAGTTACTCTTAAGTTATAATAGAAGTTACTAAAATATGAATAATCAATATATTAATTAATGGATTATATTTTCAAAATGAGATATGGTCTAAGGTATTATATTCTGAATGCTATCTCCAATTGTATGATTTTTCTTTCTCAGAAATGACTTTTTTTCAGATAATGCATAGTTCTCTTCCTTTGGAGCAACATTTATAAGAAACATAAGAATCTTTGGAGCCAGATTTATTTGCGTGCAAATTCAAGATCATTCCTTTATTATTATTTTTTTTTTTTTAAAGATTTTATTTATTTATTTGAGAGAGAGAATGAGAGAGAGAGCATGAGAGGGGTGAGGGTCAGAGGGAGAAGCAGACTCCCTGCTGAGCAGGGAGCCCGATGCGGGACTTGATCCCGGGACTCCAGGATCATGACCTGAGCCGAAGGCAGTCGCTTAACCAACTGAGCCACCCAGGCGCCCCAATTTTTTTAAGATTTTATTTATTTATTTGAGAGAGCGAGAGAGAGAGCATGACCACGAGTGGAGGCGGTGGGCAGAAGGAGAGGGAGAAGCAGACTCCCTGCTGAGCAGGGAGCCCCACTAGGGTCTCAGTCTCAGGACACTGGGATCATGACCTGAGCCGAAGGCAGACATTTAACTGACTGAGACACCCAGGCGCTGCAGGATCACTCCTTTAATAACTGTGTAACTTTGTTAAGTTCTTTTAATTTTCTAAAACCTACATTCCCATACACTTAAAATGAATATTTTATAATCCCTATGTGTTTACTTTTTATAATGTACTATATATAATTAGAAGTAATAATGTGTGTTCTCTAGTTTTTGATGCCAGTTCTGTGTTCCTTTGATCAAATTGTTAATTATTCTTTTAATTCTAAATTATTATTAATTTTTAACATTTTAAAAAATTTTAACTTCTTGGTAGGATTTCATGGGTTTGTAAATTTCTTCTAATATTTCTATACATTTGAGCTTTAAATACTGTTGAAATATAATTGACGTATAACATATTAGTTTCATGTACTATAATGATTTGATATTTGTATCTATTGTTAAATGTATTATAAAAAGTAACCACACAGGGATACTGGCTGGAAATACAAAATAGAGCAACATTAATGGAAAGGAATTTGATAATACCAAACTGCATTTATCCTTTGACCCAGAAACTTCATTTCTAAAAATGTATCCTAAAAATATATTAGCAACAATATGAAAAAATATATACTTAAGGCAATTTATTCCATTTCAATTTGTAATAGCAAGAGAATATAAAACAACCTCGTGTCCATGGATAGGTTACTGGCTGAATTAATCATGGCATATCCTGATCATGCAGCTGTAAAAAGAAGTGAGGAATATCCATATAGTGATATTCAGCACATACATTTTTCGTTTTATCTTTCAGAATATATTTTAAGTGAAAAAAGTGAAGTGAAAATAAAGCGTATGTGTGCAGTGCTAACATTTGACTAAGAATGTGGTGTTATTTTTATTTGTAACTAGCTATATCTATATCTACCTATTAAAGGAAGAATAAAATAAAAACTTGTAAAAGGTTGTGTATAACCTAGCAATTCCACTCCTACACATATACCCAAGAGAAAGGAAAACACAGTATGTCCACACAGAAACTTGAACATGAGTGTTCACAGCAACATTATTTGTAATAGCCAAAAAATGGAAACAACCAAATGTACATCAACTGATGATTGAGCAAACGAACTGTGTTTTAGCCACACAGTGAAATAGTATTCAGGTACAAAAAGAATGAAGTATTGATTCATGCTACAAAAATCAGTGTACCTTGAGTACATTATGCTAAGTGAAAGAGGCAACATAATTGTATTATTCCATTTATATGAAAAGTCCAGAGTGGGCAAATCCAGAGAGAAAGAAAGTAGATTAGTGATTGTCAGGGGTTTGGGGTGGGGGTGAAGAGGAGGGAGAAATGGGGAGTGACTGCTATAATAAGTAAGGGGTTTCTTTTGGGAAAAATGAACTATTCTGAAAATAGATAGTGACGAAGGTTGGATAACTTTGTAAATATACTACAAACCACTGAAAAGCACTCTTTAAAAGGGTGAATGTTATAGTATATTAACTATATCTCAATAAAAATTTTAACCTAAAAATGGAGATTTTATTGCTTACATTAAGGAGCTATTCTGTGGATGAGATAATATTTGCAAATTAAATAGCAAGATGGTTAATATGTAGTAGGTGCTTATTTAGTGTTAGTTTCCCTTCCTATATGATGTATGGTAATTATACTTTCACTTGTGATTGTGAACAGCTTGTGTCTTTTTTTTTTTTTTTTTTTTTTGATGCATCCCTTCTTTGCATCTTATAGGTCTTTGAGCTTACCACCTATTCTTGGCAGTAATTGCATATATAACATCCCAAACTGTGTAGTCATTTCAGACAATCAATCAGATGTCTGTCTGCCGGATGCTGATCAACAGTTAGCTAAATCTGATATGTTTTTGGAATCAAAAGGACCAAAGAGTCTTAAATGAGATGGAAGATTCACAAATAGCATGAAATTGGTACCTAGCCCTGCTGAGGATTTAAATACTGAAAAGCCTGTCTTATGGGTGAGTTTTGCATTCGGAACTAAAATTGCTGTTGAAATCATTTTAGTAATGGCAATTCCTCACATGTGGTCTGATGGAGGGATAGTGAGAAATAAGGCTGGAGAAGCGAGTAGGAGTCAACTTGAAAGATCTTCTAAGTTACATCTTAGGGAAGTTTATTAAACTAATGGTTAAATTAATTCTATTTTTCTCAATTTTCCAAGTTCTCTGAATGAAATTTTGACCCCATTGTATCTGTTTCTCCCAGAGACTAATACAAAAGACCTCCTGCAGGGAGGATAGAAGCTGGAGAAAGGAAGTGAAAGTTTGCTTTATGTTCTGGAAATAAGAAACCCTTTTTTAGATACATGATTTAGAAATATTTTCTCCCAGTCTGTGCCTTGTCTTCTCATTTTCCTAACAGTGACTTTCAAAAAAGCAGAGATTATACATTTTGGTGAGAATTTATCATTTTTTCCCTCTTTAGATTGTCTTTTTGTGTCATATCTAAGAAATCTTTGCCTAACAAGATCTTGAATATTTTTCTATGCTTATTCTAGAAGTTTCACAGTTTTAGCTCCTGTATGTAGGTTTATCATCCATTTTAAGTTTTTTTAAAATTTCATACAAAATAGATTGTCCTTTTTTCTCAATTCATGTCCAATTGTCCAAGCATCATTTATTTAAAACATTCCTCTTGCTTGTCAACCTAGACATCCTTGTCGAAAATCAGTTCATTATATGTTGAGGTTCAATTACTGAACTTTATTTTTTTCATTGATTTATGACCACATTTTTCACTAATGTCACACTCACTTGATTGCTCTTAAATGAGGTGGAGGGAGTCATTGACATTTGTTTTGTTTTAATTTTGGGAAATTAGAATTCCTTAGTTTCTATATAAATTTCAGAATTAGATTGATAATTTCTACAAAAACTTCTGGAATTTCAATTAGGTTTGGGTCATATTTATAGGTCAACTTGAGCAGAACTCACATATTAATTCCATGAACTATTTTGAGCCATAAATATGGTATATTTCTCCAATTATGAAAGTACGATGGAGTCAATGGTAATACTCAGCTTATTGGCTTGGGTACTGTGTTTTAGGCCTACCAAGTATCCCAGTTTTCCTTTGTTGCTTCCATGACCTGGATTTTGTTTCAGTTAATAATGTGCGCAACTGAAGACTTGATTTCCAAGACTCCCATATAGGTAGCTATAACCAACTGGCAGAATTTTTGTCAAAGAGCTATATTAAGTGTCTAGGTGTGGCTTCTAGAAAAGCTGTAGCTTTACTGCTTAGAAGAAGAAGGTGGGGGGGGAAGGGGAGGGGGAGGAGAAGGAGGGGGAGAGGAAAAAGAATAGGATAGAATGGTCAAAAGTTAACTGCCTTATTACTAATTTTTGTTACATGAAGCCACCTAAACCTCCATTTGTTTAAGACTTTGTGGGCAGATTTTCTGTTACATACAGCCAAAATTATTTCAGACAAGCATCTAGAGAAGTGGGTGTACCATTCACATATATGTGGAATAAAGAATAAGGAATAAATGTCTATCATCATTCTATACTCCATACCAGAGTAGATATAAATATCCTATTCATGGAAGTGTAATTTAGAAAAAAAGAAAAGATGTCTGTTGCTTTAGTTTTAATTTTAGAGAAGTAAATTGGAATACTACTGTTATACATAAAGTTTTATACCTTTTGTACTAGATGTATATTTGTTGAAGAGTAAATGATTTAAAAACCCTACATTATACTTTGGAGATAATGAAATGGTCTCGAATTTGTCTTTTTTTGTTGAGCCACTTTCATATATAGGTCTTATGTTCCTTGGCAGAAGAAATTATATACCTAGCACACATTTGTTTTCTGCATATTATTGAGTCCTATAAGTTGTGAAGGTCATTGTGAATCATAAATATCTGTGCCTTAAAAATCAATACTTAATTTTTTTCATAATACTTCACATAATATGTAAATCTTAGCTATACACTTTTGGGCTACTGCTGAAGTCACTTTTATATCCTTCCCAGCATCTCATCTACAACTTTATACTTTCAAAGTATGATGTCATTTATCTTACGAAATTTGGATTCTAAGAAATAAATGTTAGGTTTTGCAATCTTGAATAATATTTTTTTAGTAGAGATTTAAAAGTAACAATTTTAGAGGTAGGAAGAAAGTGACAGACACAAAAAATCGGATGAACTAATATCAAATTATTTCCAAGAATTCTATATGCAAAATGTATTCTCTCATCCCAGGTATTGGAAATTAAGTACAATCATCATCTGGATATCCAATTAAGTGAAGGTGGCGCTAGCATAATCTAACTATAATTCATGCTTAATATCAAGATAAAAGTGATATATTGTCCCATTATATTTAGTTTTTTAATTATTTAACTTGGCTTAGGTTGATGGTAAAATGAATCTTTTTAGTCTAGAATGACTTCTTGGTTATTTTTGCCCTTCAAAATATTTCTCATTGCCTAGTGCTAAGCTCCTATGCTATGAAAACTTTCCTCAACTCCCAAGTCACAATCATCTGTTTTTTTCTTTAGTATTTCCTTAGGTTATGTCTACATTTCTGCCATCCTCTTACTACATTATGCTTTGTATAATACTTAGTTGTGCATAAAGCTTTCTCATTAGGAAATATGTTACTTCAAGGCAGGATTATGGCCGCCTTCTTCCCTTTCTACCTTCTGTTTCTCCTTCATTTCTTCCTTTTCTTGTTAATAATTATAGCTAAGAGAACTTGATAGATTTTATTCTCTACTAAATTTACCATTATGCATGGTACAGATAAACATAATAACATACACTTATATGAAGTGCTTAATATTCTCATAAGCATTGTTATTTTGAAATGATATTTTGTATCACTGTATCAAAGTAAAATAAGAAATTCTGTTATGGTCTTCAGAATCAATAATTTCCACATCTAAAGAGGATATAATTATAATCAAAGAACTGAGGTAAAAACTACAGTATCCAAATTAAATTGGAAATATTACTTTAGATGCAACATTTTATTTTTTTATTTTTATTTATTTATTTATTTTTTGTTTAGACGCAACATTTTAAAACATTTATTTCTTCAAACCCCTTTCACTGAGATGGCCTGGACACAATATTGTTCTAGTAGAAATGAGTGTCTCTAACCTCACAGTTGTCTTCCCTAATTCCTTCCACTAAAAGAAACCAGAATTCCTTAGAGAAATGTCTGATTTTAGAGGTGATTTTTCCCTCAGTTCTATTGCAAAGGCGACCTCCTTGTATAAATGTTTACCTTGGTTTTACACTGTGAGGCTCTAAGTCTCAGTGGATTTTTTGTCGTCACTGTTTTTTTTGTTTTTGTTTTTGTTTTGTTTTATTTTTTAAAGGTTTGCCTGCTCTGTTTCAGTGTTTCTTTAACTCCAGAACTGAGTCAGGTGCTAAAGTATCTTGAGTTCTGACAAAAAAATCAGGTGGTACATGGTGCAGAAGCTTCTGCTCTTTTGGCTTTTGAATGAATAATCAGTTAATCAGAAGAGCAAACCACTTTTCCTCCACTTAGCTTCCAGGATCTCAGGTTTCCTGATGAAAGCATCAGTCTCTTCTCCAGTATCAGTGTTTGAAAATACTTCATCCCATGGATCCCACACCACATAGACCCAAGGGGAGGTATGAGGCAGGGGAATTGGGCAATTTCTCCCTGGAGTAAACTCTGGGCCTGGGCATACACAGAGTTTCTCACAAGGGACTTACAGGCTTCTGTAGGCTGAGTCTCCATCAAGAAAGCACAAAACGTTCATCTTCACCTGAGACCTAAGGAAAGACAAATATCTCCGTGGCTGGTCTGTCTCTTTGTAAACCTGAAGAACACAGTTTCATATCTGTTCCCAGCTTGGCAACACCAGACACCTAGGAAGAATCCTAAGCTTGTGATGAATGCTTTTAGTTTATTCCACCAATGTGCCTGTCCCCATTCTCAATCCCCACCCCCTGTGGTGTAATCACAAAGTGAAAGTGAGAGTGAGACCATCAAAAACTTAAATTCAATCTAGGATTTTTCAAGAATTCTCTAGGTACTTATTGAAAATGTGTAGCTTTTTCTTCATCATATAAAACATAGACATACATTGCACACTTATTGCTATACTTTGTGAATGTTGGCTTTCAATATTGCTGATCCTTGTTCTATAGGGATAATGGCGAAAGCACATGTATGTAAATCCACTCTTGAGTGCCGGTCACAGATTGATTCAAGGGAAAATAGCAGACGACTGTCTAGATTTTAAATTAACTCTCTTCACCTGGCTTTAATCTGGCAGACAACTTCCTGAGGCTCTAGAGAAGTGAAATGGAGATAAATCAGTCATGACTAAAGAAGTAATCTTAGTTAAAACTAATGAGGAAGCTAATTGGAGTCATTTATCTTCATGTCAGGTTCATTATTACACTGTGGCTCTTCTTTGTGTTAAAGTGGTCAAAGTGTCCATGTGAATCAACAAACAGGTTCTTGCATTGTTGAAATAAGGGGATTAAAATGGGGGTTAGAGTTTGTTAAGAAATCCCTTGATTTTTCACTCCTTTAAGTGAAACTTTGTATTTTCTACATACTTTCTAATGAGGTATGTAATTGAATTACTTGGGTTATATGACTCCATGGAGCCGTTTCTCCATTTCAGGACTGTTAAAATCATTCTACTGATAGACATTATTTCTCTCCTATTGAAGAAGTTTATTTATTTAGTATTTGAATGAATATCATGAGATCAAATTTAAATTTCGTATGTTTTGTTTCATGCTTTTATTATATATCAAAATAAAATATTTAAAATTTTGATTATTAAAAAAAACTCATCCCCTCAAATATCACATACCAGTATTTGCACAAATTAAATATCTCTCCTGTATTTTTTGCCTCAGCTTTTTAAAAAAGGAAACTTAGAGTAGCACTGCAGATCATCTAGTATAGTGGCTCTCAATCTTAGCTGTACATTCAAACCAGTCAATCTGGAAACTTCATTTTTAATTGGAATTCAGGTGTGCAGAGAGATTAGTGATAATCCTTGGTAGTAGATACATGGTTATCTTTGGCCTACATTTATGTGTTTAATTTGCTAATATAATGAGTATTACTAAACTCACCATTCAACATTTTACCTACTCCTATATGTGTATATAGGCCTTTCCTATCCTAAGTCCCCTTCTCCTCTACAAATGAAACCACTATTCTGACTGTATTTTTTTGCAGATGTATATTGTATGCCTAAATAATGCATCGTTTGTTTTGTGTGCTTTTGAACTTTATAAAAAGGCAGTTGTATATTTTCCTCACTCATCATTAGATCACTAAAATGTATTCATGTTATTGCACGTAAAAATTCATTTTCACTGGCATAAAGTATCTCATTGCATAAATATATCACAATCAATCTACCGTATTATTTTTTCATCTGTGGGCATTTTCAGTCTTTTTGTTAACTTTTCTCCTTTTCTTTTCTCTTATTTTTTAATCTGTTCTTACTTCTTTTTTTTTCCCCCCAATTAAGTAGTGCTACTATGAACATTCTTCAGAACATCTCCTCTTTAGAACTTTAATTTGGGAATACACTCAGGAGTCAAAATGCTTCTCACCAGGAAAACTTCTTTGACAGCAGAGGTGCCAGAGTAGGATGAATAGAATCAAGAACAGCTGGTAGGAGCGTAAAATCAGTATCAGTTGTAATTTCAGGATAAACAGCAGTAGTCAGGGATCACTCATCTTTCTATATTCCCTACTGTAAATTTTGCCCCAGAAATTGTGAGGGAACATCATCTTGAAGAAGCCTTGGCAGGACACGGTGTACTTAATGTGAGATGGAAGTGCATCAGAGAGATGCAAAGGGTGGACCATAGCAAGTGCGGCTGTCCTCAGAGGAGCACTCTTCAGCTACTCCAGCTACATTTTTCTATACATACAAGGATCTAGAAGTGCCCAAGTTTGCACTAATCTGGAGAGGTGCTAGTGCAGAAGTAATAAAACTTAGTTCACATGTCCCCAGTTGGGACCAAATCTAAGGCAGAATTTACCCCTAGAAATCCCAACCATGATGAAGCTGAGGCTGAGATTTTGCTTGAAATTATACCTTTACTTAGATTCCTCTCCTCTCTCCTGCTTCCCTCACTCTTCTAAGTTTCTTACGAGAGCACTCAATATAATTGCTTGCATTCAAGTCCTCACACTGTGGCCAGCTTCTGAGAAACTTGATGGGTAGAAATATGCTAAAGAATGGATCCAGAAACTCCATAACCTAAATTTTCAAAGCTTATAATTGAGTGGTAAAGAAGGATTCTACTTCCCTCTTTAACTTTCCTGAAACTTTGATTTCAGGCTTCTGGCTTCCAGAACTGTGAGAGAATAAATTTCTGTTATCTGAAACCACCAAGTCAGTGGTAATTTGTTAGGGCAGCCCCAGGAAACTAATTTAGGTAATTTAACAGAATATTACACAGTTCTTAAACATACTATTCTAAAGAACATAAAAAATATTATGGGGCGATATTAAAGAATAAGGAGGCTGAATATCATTACTAAATGGTGACATAGGTTGTTCCTGACTTTGGTCCTCCTCACAAGAACAACAAACATCTATTCAAGAACAAGGCACCACTAAGAGAATCCTAGAGGCAATGCGGAAGCACCCTCTTGCACCTCAGAGACAAAGGCAGATCACATTAGAATGGTAAGAAAAGCAGCTCCACATTGACCACATTACCCCTTCCCCAGGCCAGTGCAGCACCATGTGGAGAGGTCTCTGAACCTCTAGTTCCTTCAGTGGGAAAATAGAACTCAGGGGACACATCCAGCTCCCCCCTTTCAGCATTGTGGGTCACTTTGTGGGAGACCCTACAATGATCTTTCACCATGGGAATTGTAGGGGAATTTGTGGGGCAGATTCCACTGGGAATCTGACTATGACAGAGAAAGTGGGGCGGGGCTTGTAACAACCAGCACACAGATCCCTGCAGACCAGGTTGATACCCCCAGGGCCCAAGCAGTAATCCCAAACAGCGGCTTTGCTCATCTGCAAAATTAAATCAGGGACAGACTCTGATCAGGGAACTCAGCAAGGTACTGATTGGCCTGATTCAGATCCTGAAATGAGGAGTGTTGCTGACCCTAAAGCCCTGTTTGCCCATGCTTAGGCAAGGTGCTGAGTCATAGCCCCACCCCCTGTGAAGAATGTCTTCCAGCCCCACCTGGTCAGAGAGCTCCTGAGCAGTCCCGGAAGCTGTACAGTCTAGCAGTGCTCAAGCTGGGCAGGCGGAGCTGATCACCCCCAGAGCAAAGCCAGTACCAGGCATACAAGCTTCCTGTACTGCATGCATGCAGGAGGACTAATTCATAGCCAAGGCTGAGGGTAGCTCCCAGCCCCTCCCAACTAGAGAGACTGCTCGGGGAAATAAAAATAGCCTGGAGTGTCCCCTCCTCTTTCCACTCAGGCGGGGGATCTGTTCCATTACCTTACCCGTGGTGGAGAGTGTATTCTGGCTCCATTTGACCAGAAGGGCTGGTGAAAACACTTGAAAGTTGTGCAGCCCAGGGGTGCTCTAGCCAAGACAAGGTTTGCAGAGCAAAGCCTGTGGCCCTGTTGAGCCAGGGAACTTGGGGGATGGATATGTTACTTCCACTTAAAGAACTTCCTTTAGCATTTCTTGTAAGGCAGGTCTGGTGGTAATGATATTCCTCGGTTTTGTTTCAGAAAGTCTTTATCCCTCATTTGTTTCTGAAGGACAGTTTTGCTGGTTACGGAATCTGTGGTTAACAATGACTTACTTTCAATATTTTAAACGTCACCCCTTTCACCCTCTGGCCTGAAAAGTTTCTGTTGTAAAATCTGCCAAGGGATACAAATGGATTGTTACATAATATATAACCATGACCATGTCTGTGACTGCATTAAGAAAAACCTGTGTTTTTTTTTGTTTTTTTGTTTTTTTTTTTAAGATTTTATTTATTTATTTGACAGAGACACAGCGAGAGAGGGAACACAATCAGGGGGAGTGGGAGAGAGAGAAGCAGGCTTCCCGCTGAGCGGGGAGCCCCATGTGGGGCTCGATCCCAGGACCCTGGGACCATGACCTGAGCCGAAGGCAGACGCTTAACGACTGAGCCACCCAGGCGCCCCAAGAAAAACCTGTGTTTATAGCTTGTCATTTATAATGCAACATAATCTATCCTACCCTCACCAGTAAAACCTCCAATAACACAACAGGGAAACTGAGAAAAGTATTTTATAACTGAAAAAAAAATACTATTTTACATGATTAGATTAAATGGATAGAAACCATAATCACAAATGTTCTGAGGTTTAAAATGTATACAGATTTTCTGGTAAAGTATTAAAAGTCTATTTTTTTTTCATATTTTGTAGTTTCTCTAAATCCAGGTTGATTCTGTCCAAGGACTTGCATTTGTCTATTTGTTCTACTATGACATGTAGTAGAATCACCTTGAGTGTTATATGACTTCATTTAATACTAGTAGTACTTCTGCATGTCATTGATTTATTTATTATTTCTTTTATTAATTTATTCACCAAACAAATATTTATTGCGTATCTGTCATGTGCCAGATACTATTCTAGGCAATCAGGATACAATAATAACAAAGGAACAGTGCCTATGTGTGTTAAGATATTTTGAGATGATCAATGTGAAAAAGAAACAGCATGTCCAATAGACCTTCCTAACTCTTTATTAGTCTGTGTTGCAGACTGTTTTGTAAAAGATGGCTTTACAAAACTACACTGCAGTTAGAAAAAATTTACTTGTGTTAATATTTAGTGACAATCAATATCTGAAAGGCCAAAAATTGTGGTATTTTATGTTTTGGAAGGCACACTACTGTATTTCATAGTGTTAAATTATTTAAGCTTCTGTTTTCTCCATCACTGGATTATGTAAGGGTTCCCATAGGGTGAGCTCAGACAGTAGTAGGAAATACAGAGAATATTGACTGCAAAGTGGAATATCCCTCAGTAAATAAGCACAATCGATCCCATAAACATTTCAAGAAGACCGTTCTGTGCAAATTTATTTTGTGGCTATAAACATTTAGTTTTTCAGACTATGAATCATTTCTATAGTAATACCTTGAAATTGATGGGTGTTTCTGAGGAAAGTATGAGATTTACATAAATGTGACTCTCAGATACTAGAATATATTTTATTTTGAAGTAAACTCAATAGATACTACATCCTTTTTAAACATCAAAATGAGGGTCCAACTCTAATAAAGGAAATTGAACTTGAAGAGCTGTAATCAAGGAATAAGAACCAAAGATCCTCAGCTGCACTTGAACAGATTTTGATGATGAGATTTTGGACCTTCAGCCTAAGCCTAATACCATCATAAATGAGACTTTGTGAGATATCTTGAGGGAATTTTGCACGTGTAAAGATGATAAACTGCTGTGGCTAGAGGGCAGACTGTAACAAATCTTACTTCCCACTAAAGTCCTTGAAAATATATTTTATCCTACATATGCGTCTTAAAAGGTGATATTGATATTCTTCCACTGATTGATGAGATCTTCGCTTTTTACCTTTCAATATGGGTAGGCCTGTGACTACAATAAAATTAACACTGTGTAACTGCTGAGGTTAAGTCCAAAAAAAGGTAATAAAACTTATGCCCAGTCCTCTTGAGATGTCTCAGGAAGAATCCAGCTACCAAGCCGTTATGAAGCCAAGTAGGCACATCAGAAGAACACTTTTAGATGTCTTGTTTACAGCCTCAGCTGAAGTTCCAGTCAACAATCATCATCAACTACCAGACGGATGGATGACCAAGCCTCCAGGTGATTTCATTCCCAACATTCAAGCTATCTTAGCTGATGCTCATTTGCAGTTTAAAAAAAAAAAAAAGAAAGAAAAAGCTGTTTTACTGAGATCTGCCCAATTTGTAGATTCATGAGCAAAGTATTATCATTGTTTTGAACCACTATGTTTTGGGTTAGTATGATATGATATGCAGTAATAGATAATTGAAAAAGATGGTAGGAGCAAAAATATCTGGCTAATAAAATGAAAAGATATACTAGGAATTAAACAGAACATTTTGATGTGATCAGTCTGTCAATATGAAAATTCCTTGGTAAAATAGTAAAATCTGTACTACTTATTTTAAATATAAACTAAGTTCCTTTGGAGTTTTGGAATAAGAGATCCCTTGCCCACCAGACAACTGCAATCATGACTCTATACTGTTGTTCATTTATCTGTTGATTAGTAATCATCATAGCCAATATTTCAAACACATTATTGGTGAAGTGTTGTAATAAACACATTTCAAAGATGAGTAAACATTTGGAAGTACATGGTGACATAAATGAGAAAGCTCTTCTCCTCTTAACAATGAAAAATGATCTCATTACTAAGAGGTCCTTTGAGTTTCAGGTTGAGCACCCCTCCACTGAGCTATAGTCTTGGAGTCACACTTTGAACCTTATCCCTGAGTGGAATAAATGCTATATCTGTCTAGGAGCTAAAACACTCAGCCAAGGATATTTTCTATGCAGTAGACTGCATGAGGTATACCTCTCTTCACTAATTAAAGTATGATAAAATTATTTTTATACATGTCACTACTAAAAACACTTGAAAGTTGGTTCTATTGCTAAAAAGCAATCCTGATACAATTTATATATATACATCTTATACATATTATTAAGAATATGATTAACTGAGATTAAGCACAATGATAATATAAAAAACAAATACAAAATTAAAGAGACTCATGGACAGACTCTTTGATAAACCCTAAACAACAAGGAAAAAAAAAGGAAGGAAGGGAGCAAAACCAGATAGCATAATTCTCTACCTTTGTAGTAGAAAGATCAGTGACCTGAGATTCATGAAGCTGATTCTGGTGCTAATTAGCTGAGTCACCTTTGTCCTGCCTTTATACTGTCTGTGATTCCATATTCCGCAACCCCCCCCCCTCCCCGCAACCTTCTACTGAGAAAATTATCTACCTATCCTGAGTAATCTATTTAGACGGCTGTGGGAGAAGAAAAATAAATGTCAGCAGGATTTGAAATGGTAATAATAATATCACATATAGAGTAGTAATAGCTAGTTATCTTACCTGATTGGTTCAACTAAAAGGGAATACATATTCGCAAAGAGGGGATAAGATCCCATCCAAACTGTGTCACCATCACAAGTACCAGCAACATCTGTTAGGAATTCTTTTAAATTTGGTTGCTTTCAATAGCTATCTTATTTTAGTATTTACCTCTTCTGGTTTGTTTTCTTTCCTCATGTCTCTTTCTCCTCTGTCCCTATATGCAGATTAATAAGGGAAGATGAATATATTTAAAGAAAAATCCAAAAAAATGCATAACTACTTTTAACAGGCAAAAAGCAAGCAATTATGCAAACCTAGTAAATATGGTGAATGATGAATCTAAGAAATGTAATTTTAGATGGAAATCAAAGTGACCCCATAAAGTAATAATATTAATTTTGTATTTTGGATCATAATCTAAACCTTCTCATTGCAAAATAGAGTTGCAATGTGGTCTTGATAGAATGAGTCAAATGTATCAATTGTTTAAAAATAATATATATCAAATATATTAATTATTGAATAACCAATAAATATGTAGGTGCTGCTATTATTAGCCGATGACTGTCAAAGGAAATACTGATTTAGAGGAATATCATCATTTCTTAAGTAAATCATCCCTTAGTACTCATCTTTTTAATCTCTTACGCTTGCTGTTTTCTTTGTCTTCCTTTGTGCCTCTCTGTCAAATGTAGTTCCTTTGAACTTTTTCTAGAAGCAGGTTTCCTGGTAGACAGTCTCTTCTGCAGCTTCTCTGAGATGCAGGACCTTCCCAACCATCTTTGCAGATACCTGGCTCTCTCCAGGGGCACAAGTTTGTTTTAAGGTTCTCCACAGAAAACAAGGCCTGAGGTGGACTCTCCCTTGCCACTTCCTAGACAGAACTGCCATGATGTCTGGTTTAAAATATAAAGGACAGAGCTTGGGTGTGAATTCAGATCTGTATCGTTCTGGAGCCTGCCTTAACCATTGGGCTGCCCTGCCCTTCAGGAGGTACCGTGACATAACACGCTCTCGGTGGTGCCACACGTCGTGCTACTTCCTACTTCTGTGCGTTTGACGTTCTTCACCGGGAATGACTTTAAATCTCCTCTACCCCACTAGTTCCCATTTGTCCCATTTGAAACTCAGTATATCAACCATTCCCTCCAGGAAGGCTTCCCCAGATCCTCAATCCAATTAGGGAAGTTTCCAACATTATGCTTTCCAGGGCCCACAAGAGCCCAGCACACAGTTTGTGTACATTACAGATGATACCTATACCAAGAAACAGGTCCTGAGAATGGAGCACCTAGTTTTGAAAGTGCGTGCTTTTGACCTAGCTGCACCAACAATAAATCGGTTTCTTACCCAATACTTTCTGCACCAGCCGTCTGCCAACTGCAAAATTGAAAGTTTAGCAGTGTTTTTGGGAGAACTAAGTCTGATAGATGCTGACCCCTACCTAAAGTATCTGCCATCAGTTATTGCTGCAGCAGCTTTTCATTTAGCACTCTGCACAGTCACAGGACAGAGCTGGCCTGAATCTTTAGTTCAAAAGACTGGATATACCTTGAAAAGTCTTAAGCCTTGTCTCATGGACCTTCACCAGACCTACCTCAGATCACCACAGCATGCACAACAGTCAATAAGAGGAAAGTATAAATGTTCAAAGTATCATGGTGTTTCTCTCCTCAACCCACCAGAGACACTAAATGTGTAATGGTGAAAGACTGCCTTTGTTTTCTAAGATGTAAATCACTCAAAGTATATGGTGTACAGTTTTTGTAAGATTTTAATTTTACAATCATTTCTGAATAGAGTTATGGTCAAGTACAAATTATGGTATCCATTACTTTGTAAATGGTTTTAATTTGTATATCTTTTGTACATGTAACTATCTTAGATATTTGGCTAATTTTAAGTGGTTTTGTTAAAGTATTAATGATGCCAGCTGTCAGCACAGTAAGAATAAGAACTAATAAACGGATTTTGGGAAATAAATAAATAAATAAATAAATAAATAAATAAATACCTTCAGCTATCCATCACATACCACAGACTCTATCTTTGTGTTCTCCAACTGCAATTTACTCTACATTAGGGAACAGATCCTGTTTCTCTCTTTTCCCATGGTAAGCACTCAGTATAAGCTACATGAATACATTCAACTGCTGTGAACCATTTCCCCCCTGTGGGGCAGTATCCTTTCTGTTCTAAGGTCTATATAAAGTCTTACCTTACAGAGTTTAAGTTCCATGTGACAACAGGATTACAAAAATTGCTTTTCCAAATGACTTTAAAAGTTTTCATAGGATGTTCATATATATTTCTATCTTTGTTACTATTTTTTTACATCAGATTCATTTGTTTTTTCAATGACTTAGCTGTTGTATTCAAGTTTTACACAACTGTTCAAATGAGTCATCATAGATTTCTTTACACTTAAGTGTGTTTTGTGGAAAGCTGAACAATGCCATTTTTTCCACATGCGCAATGGTTGCTTTGCATTAGCTATTTCAGACATCTCTTCTAAAGTTTGATAATGCTGTCCAATTGCTTATTAAACTACAAGCATAAGAGTGTTTCTTTTTATCACTTCTTTCTTAAAGTATCTATGTTTTTTTCTTCCAGGAAAATATAAACCTTTTTTTTTTTTTTTGAAACTTTAAAAGTAAGTGCAGAATCAGATTAATATCTTAAAATCTTAGGAACCTTTAGTTGTCTTAAAATATTTAATAGACTAAATCCAAAGCTTATACTTAATATTTAATTATCTTCCCTCTCTTGATTTAATCTCCTTGTTTAGCTTAACTTATTCCGTTTATTCAAGGCTACCCCACACAGGAATCAAATGGTTCAGTTCTAATGCCCTAAATCCCTTATCCCCATCTTTCTTTCTGAGTCCGCTCCTGTCTGGAACATCCTTTCCTCTTGAAATCCTTTCCATTCCTTAAGGTTCAAATCACCTTCTTCATGTAAGTTGTCTCATCACCAAAACATGATATGAATTGTCACCCTCCCAAACTGTTGTTGTTTCTCTTTTTCTCATTATATTCCACCTGTAATTTTTTTTTTAATTTTTTATTTATTTGAGAGAGAGAGCGAGCAAGAGAGCACAAGCAGGGGGAGCAGCAGAGGGAGAGGGAGAAACAGACTCCCTGCCAAGCAGGGAGCCCTATGGGGGGCTAGATCCCAGGACCCTGAAATCTGACCTGAGCCAGAGGCAGACGCCTAACCAACTGAGTCACCAGGTGCCCCCCACCTGTAATTTGTATAGATGCTCTGCCTTCAAATTAAATTCAACAAATATTTTTCCGAAAAGCCCACTTATTTGTATACTAAGTTTTGTTAGAAAGGTTTTTATCTTGTCATTTTTAAAGCAAGGGTGCTATTTTAATGCACACAGGGCTAACACAATTAGGTAATGCCTCATGAAGTAAATGACCTTCAGAGATTTTAGAATGAATATTATTTGAACATCAAAATATTTGGGGTGGGCATTGTAAGCAAGAAAAAAAGATTCCAGGAAGATGGAACAGGACACAGAGGCAAGAAAGTATGGTGCCTGTTTAAGGAATATTGTGTTCTGGTTTTGCTGGGAGAGTCTGCCTTGGTGAGTCCACTTCAGCATCATCTGATTCCGTTGAAGTCCATTATTCTTCCCTCTGAATTGCCTGAAGAGCTCTGTTCCAAGTGCATACTGAGAGTGTCCAGAGCACTCTTCATTGCCAAAGGGACAGATGCAAAATTGGCTGGCCCACTGAGCCAAGTTCCTCTGTTGCAGATTCATTTGGAGTTTTTCCCTTTGCCTGTAAAGAGTTGTTCCTGTGGTGTGTGCATCTGCCTCTGATCCCATTTTGTTTGAGATTATTTAATTGTTCCACATGCTGGGAATGTTTATTTATTTACCCACCAGACACCTGCACCTCTTTGATGCTGTCATTTTGATTTGTTTATAAATAGAAAAAAGAAAATCCCATTGAGGGTGAAACACATTTTATGTCCAGTGAAAATGTTTAGCAATCACAGTAGAAAGCACATTGTTTTAATTTCACAGTCCGTTGGAAGCATTAGCTCATTAACAAACTAATTAAAAATAAAGGAAAGAGAGGTGGTTTGGGATAGAGAATATTGTTTTCTCTAGTCAGCATGCATTAGCAGAGCTCATAGATCTTTAACTGTTAAGCACATATCAGATCTCTGCTTAACCTCCTTGGGCACCTGACTCTATTAGGTTTGTACTTCTCTCTCTCCCTTCTGTGTCACAGGAAATAAAATAGTTTCCCTGATTGGAGGTGATGGGGTCAGTTTCATATTTCAGGTTAGTTTTGTGTCTTGAAAATTGAAGGGAATGATAGAAAAAAAAATGCATTCTTTACCGCTTGTCCTCCTTCTTTAAACGTTTCATAAGTGTTTACTAGGTGTGAGCCATAAGCAAGGTGTAGCATCTGACTCTCAAGATAGCTTTTTAAAGAAACTGTTTACAGTGCAGCGTGATAATTGCAAAGATAAAGTCCTGTATATCAACACAAAGGAGTGGGAAGAGGGAAGATGGTTAGGAAAGGCTACCTGTTAAGCAGACTATTTAAGTTAGACGCTCTATATTCCTTTTATATACCACACAGAATTTATGAAAGAATGTGTATATTACATTTTTCTGTGACTACAACTCCATGAGGAGGGATTAAGGAAATAATAATAATAGCTGACATTAATTGATTGTTTCCATACTTGTCTTACACGAATTAATTTACTGAATCTTCACAACAACCCTATAAGGCAAGTAGTGTTTCCATCACCTCCATTTTGGAGAGGAGGAATCAGAGGCTTAGAGAGGTAAGTAACTTTCCCAAAGCATCACTGAGAAATGAAGTAGCAGAACCAGAATACAAACTCAGGCAACCTGATTCTTATGCCTTTGATTTTAACCTTGTGTAATATAGAAAAAGGAGCTTCTGAAAAAGGGAGACAGAAGGCTTCAGGGACATAATATCTATCACAGTCCATTCAGGAAACAGCACACCAATAATTTAAGCAGGGGAATTTTCACATAAAGAATTATCAACAGTAAAGAGGAGATTAATTTGTAAAAGAGGCAAAGACAGCTCTAGAGAATACAGGAATGACAGACAGATATAGGGAGCCGCTACTACATTTAAAGCTAAGTGAGAGAATCTAAGGAAGAAGCCAGTTAGGAAGGGGACCTATCCTACACCAAGCTTAATATATTTACTTTATTGTAAATTTGTTGTGTCTGAGGTCCACTGGATGGAAGAAAAATTCTCTGAGACCATAGACTGGAGCTGGGAAACCACCTCCTGGGGTTCATACACAGCTCACAGAGAGGGTACCTGCTTTGCTGCAGGTAAAACTTTCTGGGGTTGTGCACCATATGTTCTCTTGCACACCACTAGCCAGGAAACTGTCAAAAAAAAAGCTCTAAACTAGGTTAGAAAAAAAAAAATCCTTTCCATTTGCAGTGACTTTTCAAGAGCCTACTGTTAAAGGTAACCAACAAAGCAGAAATGTTACAAGGTCCAGCTACGGTACCATAAAACAGGGCAAAAATGGGTAGATTTAGAGTTGAGACACAGGAAATAGAAGATTTTTTTTTTTTTTAAGATTTTACTTATTTGTCAGAGAGAGAGACAGAGAGAGGGAACACAGCAGGGGAAGTGAGACAGGAATCAGGCCTCCTGTTGAACAGGGAGCCTGATGCAGGGCTCAATCCCAGGACCCCAGGATCATGACCCGAGCCAAAGGCAGATGCTTAGACTGAGCCACCCAGGTGCCCCTAGAACTGAAGATTTTTAATCATGTAAAAACATGGTGTCCAGGGCACCTGGGTGGCTCAGTTGCTTAAGCAACTGCCTTCAGCTCAGGTCATGATCCCAGAGTCCCAGGATGGAGTCCCACGTCAGGCTCCCCGCTCAGCGAGGGGCCTGCTTCTCTCTCTGACCCTCTCCCCTCTCATGCTGTCTCTCGTGCTCTCTCTCTCAAATAAATAAAACTTTAAAAAAATATATGGTGTCCAGTCATATGCTATTCAAAATAAAGCAATGATACTTTATAAAAAATTAATGACATAAGAGAAAGCCTTGGATTTACCCTAATGCCTGGATTGATATGTTCTCTCTTTCCACACACATGCACACACACACACACACACACACACACACTTCAATTATCAAATTATTTCAAACAAATCTTGTGTGCCCATTACTTAATGGTAACAAGAAGTACATGCTTTGTTTTTCTTTTGGGAAATTTAGCAATGGAAGCATCTCCTCACCAATTTAAGGGTTTGCAGAAAAAGAATGTAATCCTTGTAAAATATCCCTCCATTTTCCTTTTTGTTTTTATTTTCTTTTTCCACATCTAGGATATTTTTTTTTTTTTTTTAAGAGAGAGAGTGTGTGCACGAGTTAGGGGGTAGGGGGGCAAAGGGAGAGGGAGAGAGAATTTTAAGCAGGCTCCATGACCAGTGCGGAGTCCAACACTGGGCTCCATCTAATGACCCTGAAATCATGACCTGAGTTGAAATCAAAAGTTGGACACTTAACCCACTGAGCCACCCAGGCGCCTCTAGGAGAATTTTTTTATTATTAATCTTAAAGTTTGAATTAGATTTAAGTATTGTCCCTCCCATATCACAATGTGAATGTTCTAAATTGGAATTCTGAGGCTGAGACATTCTTTTGTATTTATGTACATGTTGTCCTGTACTCTGTTAAGAGTGGGGATCATAGGGCACCTGGGTGGCTCAGTCGTTAAGCATCTGCCTTCGGCTCACGTCATGGTCCCAGGGACCTGGAATCGAGCCCCGCATCGGGCTCCGCGCTCTGCGGGAAGCCTGCTTCTCCCTCTCCCACTCCCCCTGCTTGTGTTCCCTCTCTTGCTGTGTCTCTCTCTGTCAACTAAATAAATAAAATCTTAAAAAAAAAAAAAAAGAGTGGGCATCATAGGTTGTCTTTTTTCCCCTTAAGCCAATCTAGACAGGCTAAAAATATTTTAAAATATATTGTGACTTGTTCTTATCTACTCCCTAGAACCTTAATATCTCCCTGATGATAACCCCAGACTCTAAAGGAACACATTTGAAAAAGGAAAAGAAGCAAAAAGACACAACAACACACTTCATTTCTATTATAATTGATGACTTAGTCTTTTCTTAGCAAGAGTCCAGTCTTTGAAATTAGAAAAGCCTTTAGGTTTGTTCGTAATTCTGAAGAATGTCATTGACCTTTTCTATTTTGTGGGGGGAAAAGCCCTGTAAGAAAAGTATGCTATATCAGCAAGTTGGAAGATAGAAAACCTAATTATTATGTCATGGTCTATATTCACTACAGAGAGAATAGGAAGAATATGAATTTAATTATCCAAAAAATATCCATTAATTGTTTTGTTTTATTTTTTTTAATTTTATTTTATTATGTTATGTTAGTCACCATACAATACATCATTAGTTTTTGGTGTAGTGATCCACGATTCATTGTTTTCATATATCACCCAGTGTTCCATGTAGTACGTGCCCTCCTTAATACCCATCACCAGGCTAACCCATCCCCCACCCCCATCCCCTCTAACACCCTCAATTTGTTTCTCAGAGTCTCTAGTCTTTCATGGTTTGTCTCTCCCTCCGATTCCCCCCCTTCATTTTTCCCTTCCTTCTCCTAATGTCCTCCATGCTATTCCTTATGTTCCACAAATAAGTGAAACCATATGATAATTGGATATTATTTCACTTAGCATAATCTCCTCAAGTCCCATCCATGTTGATGCAAAAGTTGGGTATTCATCCTTTCTGATGGCTGAGTAATATTCCATTGTATATGTGGAGCACATCTTCTTTATCCATTCATCTGTTGAAGGGCATCCTGGCTCTTTCCACAGTTGGGCTATTGCAGACATTGCTGCTATGAACATTGGGGTGCATATGGCCCTTCTTTTCACTACATCTGTGTCTTTGGGGTAAATACCCAGTAGTGCAATTGCTGGGTCATAGGGTAGCTCTATTTTTAAATTTTTGAGGCACCTCCACACTGTTTTCCAAAGTGGCTGTACCAACTTGCATTCCCACCAACAGTGTAAGAGGGTTCTCCTTTCTCCACATCCTCTCCAACATTTGTTGTTTCTTGCCTTGTCAATTTTTGCCATTCTAACTGGTATAAGGTGGTATCTCAATGTGGTTTCGATTTGAATTTCCCTGATGGCTAATGATGTTGAACATTTTTTCATGTGTCTGTTAGCCATTTGTATGTCTTCTTTTGAGAAGTGTCTGTTCATGTCTTCTGCCCGTTTTTTGACTTGATTATTTGGTTTTTGGGTGTTGAGTTTGAGAAGTTCTTTATAGATCTTGGATACCAGCTCTTTATCTGTAGTGTCATTTGCAAATATCTTCTCCCATTCTGTGGGTTGCCTTTTTGTTTTGTTGACTGTTTCCTTTGTTGTGCAGAAGCTTTTTATCTTGATGAAGTCCCAAAAGTTCATTTTTGCTTTTGTTTCACTAGCTTTTGGAGATGTATCTTGAAAGAAGTTGCTATGGCCGATGTCGAAGAGGCTACTGCCTATGTTCTCCTCTAGGATTTTGATGTATTCCTATCTCACATTGAGGTCTTTCATCCATTTTGAGTTTATCTTTGTGTATGGTGTTAGAAAATGGTCGAGTTTCATTCTTCTGTATGTAGCTGTCCCAATTTTCCCAGCACCATTTATTGAAGAGACTATCTTTTTTCCATTGCATATTGTTTCCTGCTTTGTCGAAGATTAGTTGACCAGAGAGTTGAGGGTCCACATCTGGGCTCTCTATTCTGTTCCATTGGTCTATATGACTGTTTTTGTGCCAGTACTATGCTGTCTTCGTGATCACTGCTTTGTAATATAGCTTGAAATCAGGCAACTTGATACCCCCAGCTTTGTTTTTCTTTTTCAACATTTCCTTGGCAATTCGGGGTCTTTTCTGATTCCATACAAATTTTAGGATTGTTTGTTCCAGCACTTTGAAAAATGTTATTGGTATTTTGATCAGGATGGCACTGAAGGTATAGATTGCTCTGGGTAGCATAGACATTTTAACAATGTTTATTCTTCCGATCCCTGAGCATGGAATGTTTTTCCATCTTTTTGTGTCTTCTTCAATTTCTTTCATAAGCGTTCTGTAGTTCCTAGAGTATAGATCCTTTACCTCTTTGGTTAAGTTATTCCGAGGTATCTTATGGTTTTCGGTGCTATTGTAAATGGAATCGTTTCTTTAATTTCTCTTTCTACAGTTGCATTGATAGTGTATAAGAAAGCAACTGATTTCTGTGCATTGATTTTGTATCCTGCCACATTACTGAATTGCTGGATGAGTTCTAGTAATTTGGGGGTGGCGTCTTTTGGGTTTTCCACATAAAGTATCATGTCATCTGTGAAGAGAGAGAGTTTGACTTCTTCTTTGCCAATTTGAATACCTTTTATTTCTTTTTGTTGTCTGATTGCTGTTGCTAGGACTTCTAGTACTATGTTGAACAATAGTGGCGAGAGTGGGCATCCTTGACGTGTTCCTGATCTTAAGGGAAAGGCTCTCAGCTTTTCCCCATTGAGGGTGATATTCGCTGTGGGTTTTTCATAGATGGATTTTATGAACTTGAGGAATGTTCCCTCTATCCCTATACTCTGAAGAGTTTTAATCAGGAAAGGATGCTGTATTTTGTCAAATGCTTTCTCTACATCAATTGAGAGGACCATATGGTTCTTCTGTCTCCTTTTATTAATGTGTTCTATCACATTGATTGATTTGCGAATGTTGAACCACCCTTGCATCCCGGGGATAAATCCCACTTGGTCGTGGTGGATGATCCTTTTAATGTATTGTTGGATCCTATTAGCTAGGATTTTATTGAGAATTTTGGAATCCACATTTATCAGGGATAAAGGTCTGAAATTCTCCTTTTTGATACGGTCTTTGCCTGGTTTGAGGATTAAGGTTATGCTGGCCTCATACAATGAGTCCGGAAGCTTTCCTTCTGTTTCTATTTTTTGAAACAGCTTCAGTAGAATAGGTATTATTTCTTCTTTGAATGTTTGGTAGAATTCCCCAGGGAATCCATCAGTCCCTGGACTCTGTTTTTTGGGAGGTGTTTGATCACTGCTTCAATCTTGTTAATGGCTATTGGCCTATTCAGGTTGTCGATTTCTTCCTGTTTCGGTCTTGGGAGTTTATAGATTTCCAGGAAGGCATCCATTTCATCTAAGTTGCTCAATTTATTGGCATATAGTTGTTGATAATAATTTCTAATAATTGTTTCTATTTCCTTGGTGTTAGTCGTGATCTCTCCCCTTTCATTCATAATTTTATTAATTTGGGTCCTTTCTCTTTTCTTTTGGATGAGTCTGGCCAGTGGTTTATCAATCTTATTCTTTCAAAGAACCAGCTTCTAGTTTCATTGATCTGATCCACTGTATTTCTGGTTTCTAATTCAATGATCTCTGCTCTAATCTTAATTATTTTTCTTCTAATGTGTGGCTTAGGCATCATTTGTTGCTTTTTCTCTAGTTCTTTAAGGTGTAAAGTTAGTTGGTGAATTCAGGATTTTTCTATTTTTTTGAGTGATGCTTGAATGGCTATGTATTTCCCCCTGAGGACTGCCTTTGCAGTATCCCATAGGTTTTGGACTGATGTGTTTTCGTTCTTATTGGTTTCCATGAGTTGTTTAAGTTCTTTGATTTCCTGGTTGACCCAAACATTCTTGAGCAGAGTGGTCTTTAGCTTCCAAGTGTTTGAGTTTTTGCCAAATTTTTTCTTGTGATTGAGTTACAGTTTTAAAGCATTGTGGTCTGAGAATATGCAGGGAATAATCTCAATCTTTTGGTATCGGTTGAGACCTGATTTGTGACCCAGTATATGGTCTATTCTGGAGAAAGTTCCATGTGCGCTCGAAAAGAATGAGTATTCTGTTGTTTTAGGGTGGAATGTTCTGTATATATCTATGACGTCCATCTGGTCCAGTGTGTCATTCAAAGCTCTTGTTTCTCTGTTGATTTTCTGCTTAGATGATCTGTCCATTGCTGAGAGTGGAGTATTGAGGTCTCCTACAATTAACATATTGTTATCTATATGACTCTTTATTTTGGTTAGCAGTTGGCTTATGTAGATGGTTGCTCCCATGTTGGGGACATAGATATTTACAATTGTTAGATCTTCTTGTTGGATAGACCCTTTAAGAATGATATAGTGTCCTTCTGTGTCTCTTATTACAGACTTTAGTTTAAAATCTAATTTGTCTGATATAAGAATTGCTACCCCAGCTTTCTTTTGAGGTCCGTTGGCATGGAAGATGGATCTCCATCCCTTCACTTTGAGTCTGGATGTATCTTTAGGTTCAGAATGAGTCTCTTGTAGACAGCATATGGATGGGTCCTGTCTTTTCATCCAAACCCTGTGCCGTTTTATGGAGGCATTTAGGCCGTTCATGTTGAGAGTGATTGTTGAAAGATATAAAATTATTGTCATCATGTTGCCTGTGAAGACGTTGTTTTTATAGATTGTCCCTGTAAATTTCTGTTGTATATCACTCTTCGGGTCTTTCTCCTTTTATAGAACCCCCCTTAATATTTCTTGCAGGGACGGCTTAGTGGTTGCATATTCTTTCAGTTTCTGCCGGTCTTGGAAGCTCTGCATCTCTCCATCCATTCTAAAAGACAGCCTTGCCAGATAAAGTATTCTTGGCTGTATGTTCTTCTCATTTAGTACCCTGAATATGTCTTGCCAGCCCTTTCTGGCTTGCCAGGTCTCTGTGGATAGGTCTGACGTTATTCTGATGTTCTTCCCTCTGTACCTAAGGAATCTCTTCCCCCTAACTGCCCTTAAGATGGTTTCCTTGGTTCTAAGATTTGCAAGTTTTACTGTTGTTACATGCCAGGGCATTGGCTTGTTTTCCTTGATCTTGGGAGGGGTCCTCTCTGCCTCTAGGACATGAATGTTTGTTTCATTCCCCATATTGGGGAAGTCCTCAGCTACGATTTGCTCAAATATATCTTCTAGTCCTCTCTCTCTCTTCACCACCTCAGGGATCCCAAAAATTCTACATTGGAACGTTTCATGGTGTCACTTATTTCTCTGATTCTATTTTCATGGATTTTGAGTTGTTTTTCCCCCCCGGCCTCCTCTTTTCCCCTCTTGTCTATTAATTGGTCTTCTAGATCACTAATTCGTTCTTCTGCCTCGCTTACCATAGCTGTTAGATTATCTAGATTGGATTGGATCTCATTGATAGCATTTTTAAGTTCTGCCAATTAAGCTTTCATATCCACCTTTAGAGACTCTATGTTGCCATTAATCGATTTCTCCATTCTAGCTATCGTCTTCACAATTGCTAGCCTGAATTCCATCTCTGACATCTTGGTTATATCTGAATCCATTTGTAAATCTGTGGCATAAGTCATAGTCTCTGAGTCTTTCCTATTTGGGGGGTTCCTTCTCCTAGTCATTCCATTGAGGGGTGGTTGAGAGAATGTATAGAGTCCAAATTATTGACCACAACCCAAGCAAGGTGCATCTGTTTTATAGGGACCTTAGGGTTGCTGGCCTCTTTTTCTCCCAGCCTGTCTTCTGGGGGAAGGGCCTGCCGTGCTGTTACTCAGGAAACCCTGTTTGGGCAGAGTTGTCCTGCCCCACTGTGGTGGGGATGGGTCAGTGAAAACCGGTTTTTTGGGGCTCTTGTTCTCTGGCAGCTTTCCACTTCTCTTCCGAGAGTCAGAGCAGAAGAGACCATTTCCAACCCTCTGCCTCAGAGCTGAGAGATTGCAGTCTGTTCTTCAGTGAGCTCTCCAGGCCACACTATTTCCGTTTCTGTCTGTGCTGATATAAACTGCAGCATCCTGTGTTGTGCACCCCTCAGCAGTGCTCCCAGTCCTCGCCTCCAGGTCGGGGCACGTCTCTGCCCTTTGTGCTTCTAAAACCGCCAGCTGCCCCCAGTTCACATGTGTGGGCCCACCACTCTGGTTTCCATCTAGAGTCCTTTCCCCGCCTCTACCGGTCTGCAAGTCTGTGCCCCAAAAACAGTGGTGGGAGGCTGTCACTCACTGGTGGTGTAGGATCCCTACAGCTTGGCTCCCTCCCCCTTCCGTTTATCCTCCGATATCTGCCCGCAGAATCACGGCTCCCCGCTTTGTACCTCGAAACCAACTGCCTGGGATATTCTGTTTGTAGTGATCCAGATCTGTCTTCTTACATCTCAGGCTGATTTCGTGGGTGTTTAGAGTGGTCTGGTAGTAATCCAGCTCAATCCCGGGACCAGTTGGAATAGGGTGCCCTACGCCTCTGCCATCTTTTCCAGGTTCCTCAATTGTTTTGTTTTAAATTTCTGGAGACATCTAACATTTTCAAAGAAGAAATGGCTGGAACTAATCCATGTTAAGTCTTTTCTAGCTCAATTTCTATGATTCTCGCATAGTGATGGGTTAGAGAAATTTTTCAAATAAGAAGATAATACAACCTAGTTGTATTTCAGTTCCTAAATACTATGCAAGATTTGGGACCCTGAAGAAACATATCTTTGATATTAATTTTAATATCTTTATTATGATATAGAAGGAAATTAATAAAATAGTACAAAATATTTTTCTGTTGTTGTTTTGGAAATCGAAGAATATGGCTTTTTTTTTTCCAGTATCAAAAATGCTACTGTGCAGAAACAGAACTGTACTTTGATATTCAACAGTTTTCTCCAAATTTAGAAATTTAGTGCACTAAATATATCATAGACTTTTTTAAGTCTTTTTTAGCCAATGCATAAGCACTTAGTTTAAGTTCAGTGTGTTATTTGATAATGAGAGCAAACTTTTGGAATAAAGACTATACAGTACATTTTTCAGAGGAAGGAATTACACTTCAGAGAGATTAAATAAATTGCTTAAGTTTGCTTAGATCACAATTTGTTGTTACTATTCAAACCTAGGATGATTGATTCCAAATCTTATAGTCTTCTCACTATACCAAATTGGCTTTCAAAGTCTGCATTTTAAAAAATGTCTTGAACATGTATTCCATGAAGATAAAAGAAAAATTTTGGTATATAGTCTCAAAATCCCTAAGAAGTAAATTATCAACTTCTCTAAGAGTGTATCAAAGCATTCACTAAAAGATAGAATGTTTTCAGGGGCCCTGTAATGTCCTACCTTATGACAATAGCAATTGTTGCAAAGGACAGAGTGTTTCTAATGAATTACATCACCAAGAAGCAGCATATTACGAGATTTAATCCTCACTCCATTATTCCTTATATTTCAAAACCCAGAAATATATTTTAAAATAACAGTGAAAATTCTTAATGTTCAGTAATCTGTACTTGCAATCAACATGTTTAATTTAATTAATTAATTCTTTGGTCTGCCTCTTGAATATTTTTCTAGTGTTATCTAAACATATTTTATAAAAATCAGGTCAGACATGAGGTTGTATAACAAACAAGCTCTGTTTAAGAAAGATTGTATTTTCTATTTAATCAACTGTGTTGTATCTGGGAAATATTTATCTTCAAATTCATCTATTGTTAAGATGGACATATCTTCTGCCTTACGTGGTTAGTTTGGTAAAAGTCTGGAATCTCAGTTCAACAGATTCTAATTCCATTATTTATCTTTGGTGTGCCATGACCCTTCCCTTGTCAGGTCTCGCTATTCAAATTCACGCTCAGTTGATCTGATGAAAAAGGACTGTTTATTTAAAATGACCAGATATCCCTAAAAAGAGATAGATTTGAAATAACTGTTTGTTTCAAAGAACAGCATGGATATTGGTCTGAGGCTATTCTTACCAAGTAAAAACACATAGTCTTAGAGATGGTTATCTCTAGGATTCAGAATACCATGTGGAGTTATTCCTTCTTAGCAAGAGGTTACATCATATTCAACAGAAAACTTTCATGGATTTTGCAAATATATATATAAAAAAATTATTTGTTCAGATACCTTTTTCCATGCTTTAACCTTGATATCTACTACACAGTTTTACTCTTTTGCTCTTGGACCTCTCTTAGAGCTCCTAAAACACCACATGTCTTTTAATGTAATAATTAATGATCTAGAAATGATTAGTGCCTAGTTTTAATTCAGGACTTAGAAAATGCACAGTGAATAATATATAAATTTTAAATAATGATAAGTTTTAGAAAACTGTTTTAGAATTCTAGGTCTAGAGTGCTGAAACATTTAAAAATGAAAACTATTGAAATACAAATATTAAATATATTAGCATTTACAAATAATTTCTTATGTTTCATACTTACTAAAGAAATGTGTCATATATATCCAGATAAAAATATACTAGTCACTTATTTATTTTGGATGAAAATGTAAGAAACTCAAAATACCTAAGAAAAATACCTAAGAAAATGGCATACACAAAATTGAAAAATAAAATAGCATAGGTAAATAATCTAAAATATCAGGAAATTGAAGTTCAATTCCCACACTTATTAAGATAAAGTTTATTTTAATTGGTATAATTTATACATAATTTAAAAAATATATTAGTTGTTACAGCTTGATGAATTGTCTCAAAGGGAACATGCCTGTATAATTGCTACTTAAGTTAGGAAGTAGAATTTTACCAGTATTCCAGAGGTCCCCTCATGCCTGTTCAAATGACTACTCATTTCCCCAACGGTGACTGCTATCCTGATTTCTAATAGCATAAATTATTTTCACCTATTTTTAATATTTGCAATAGAATCTCACATTGCATATATTCTGTATCTTTTTCACTGAACATTATATGTATTTTTCACTAGTATGATGTAAATGAGACCCATCCATATGCTCCTACTCCTTTTCATTGCTAATTTTCACTAATGTATAACTATATTCTATTTATTAGTGCTGTATAAAAACAAAAAACAAATCAGTTACATAAAGCAGTGATTTTATTGTTTATTCTCATTGATTCTGTGTGGGATAGGAATGTGGACTGGTCACAATAAGGAATTTATTTCTACTCCATGAATGTTTGGGGCCTCAACAGGGAATACATGAAGGTTGGGGGTGATTCAGTGGCTGGGGCGGGAGCCATTTGGAGACTCCTTCACACATATCCATCCAGCAGTTGATGCTGGTTGCGAGCTAGGACTGCCACTGGAAAGTTGGCTGAAACATTACATGCCCTCTCTCTGTGCAGTCTAGTTGGGCTTCAGGATGGCTCAGTTCCAAGAGTGAGTATCCAGAGAAATCAAGGTAAAATCATGGCATTTAATGATTTAGCCTCAGAAATCCCATAGCATCACTTCCTCCATATTCTGTTGTTAAAGCCAGCAACAGAGAAAAAACAGGCTTAAGGGAAGGACATACAGAAAGTACCACTATATGGGAGGAATGTTTAAGGTCAAGTTTTAAGAAGGGCATATGGGATGGGAGATATTTTTGCAGCTGTCTTTGGAAAATACAATCTGCCACGCAACATATTCAAATATATGACAGTAGGATGGAAATAGAAAAGTATACATATCCATTAAACAGCTGATGGACTTTTGGGTTATTTCTAGTTTGGGGCTTTTATGAACAATGTTGTTATGAGCATTCCTGTGCATGTTATATGGTGTAATATGCATGCTTTTTTATTGTGGGCGTATCCTAGAAAATGTATTATTGTTGGGTCAGAGAATATTTCAGGTTTGTGTTTTCAAGAAGCAGTGACTGAAACCAATATTCAGATATATTTGATTTTTTCTTAAGGAGTGCTTGTCAGGAAAACCTATAGAAAAGTGAGGGAAGCAGAATAGAGATGGGGAAAAGCCCATCTAGAATGCTATCTCAGATAAAGTCAGGCCTTCATTGGTCTCATCCATAGGAGGGTCAGAAGCATAATTCCCTTTGCAGAGTAGTCTTCCCTTCCAGACCAGGGAGCTGGCATTTTGTTATATATACATTGATCTCTATCTGTGAGCTGTTCCCTTCACTGAGTGTAGTGGGGCATCAGGGGAGTACCTCTCTACAGAGGTGTCTAGTGGGGCATCAGGGAGTACAGAAGTGTCTACTGTCAGCTGAGAGCAATTCTCCAATGTAAGGAGTGGTTATGAACTGATAGGAAGAAACACTCGCACTAACTGGGGGATGGCACATGAACAGACATGTAGGTGGAAATATTAACTACATTAACCACAGTGCACCCTTTGCATTTGAATCCCACCTTAGGTTCATTTCATCTATTACAGTATCTGATTCTGATTTATCAATTATCAAAAATTTTACAAGAGGAAGGTTAGTGGTATGAACCACAAGCTTCATATGTTAGTTGCTTTCAAGGTTCTGTCTGTTGCTTATCTTCTCCTTCCTCCCTTAACCATCTCAACTCCTCTCTGCCACTCCCTTGGATAGCACTGCTGGTCTAGGGGCTTGCCTGGTAGAGTGACCTAGCCCCTTATCTCTGAAGTGTTAGAGACCTTGGCTACCATACATTTATTATATCATGTTGCTATATTTGTTGATGTACAGCTAAAACTGGGCATAGGAGTAAAAAAAAAAAGGTGCTTGGTGGATCACAGTGACAAACATATTCCTCTTCACCTCCATTATGTAGCAGCAGTCCTATCTCCTTATGATTATCAAGGGTAATTACCCTTACCAGTGGTAATTGCTTCTGTTGCTTCCTATTGGTAATTTCTTATTTTATTTTATTTTGTTTTGTTTTGTTTTATTTTATTATTATTTTTTGCTGGTCTACTTACTCAAAGTTAGGGACCAGGCAATATCTATAACCTTAAATTTAATGGAAATCTTACTATTTCCCGTGGCAGAAGTATTCCTTCATGAGAACCAGAATTTTCTAGCCAAGTAAAGAAAACACACGAACTCCCTGAGTCACGGGAAGTGATGGGAAATCATGCCACTACTACTTCTACTCCTTGGTTCCTTCATTATGAATTCTACTTATTGAGTCCAACATGTCATCTAATGGCTGTTGGTTTAGAGAATATAAATACAATACTGCCTTATTCTTAATGGTGTCATCAAGCTGATGTTTCAGCTGCATCTTTATAAGCCTATCCCACTACTGTAATAGGCTAGCACCTACTTGTTGGTGTGGTATGCAGAAGGACCAGTGAATCCCATGGTTATGGTTAGTACCTGCTTTGCTGTAAGGAGTCCCTTGTTCTGAAATGATGTTACATGGGATTTAATGTCGGTGAATCAGATACTCTGCGAATTCACAGATGGTGGTTTTGGATAAGGCCCTGAAGATAAGAAAGGCAAACCACCTTCTGGTATATGTGTCAATTCTGGTCAGGATTATGACTGAACTTTGTAGGATGTAAATAAGGAGTCTGATGCAATCAACTTGTAATAGATAGCTGATAACCTTCTGAGAAACACCTTCTTATTAGTGCTTCAACATTGATCTCCACTGTTGACTTGTCAAATATCCAGCAGCAGCAGTAGCTAAATTATCTTTGGTGAGAGGGATTCTATGTAGTCGGGCTCATGTGCACCTTCATCTCTGACATCATGATTATTCTATTCATCAGCTCACTTTTCCAAGCTCTAGAGTGGTCAAGCTGTGGACAGGCTGGATGATGTTCTTAACCTGCTTAACTGTTTTCCATTTTTCTTTTTTTTTTAAAGATTTTATTATTCTTTTATTTGAGAGAGAGAGACCATGAGTGGTGGGGAGGAGCAGAGGGAGAGGGACAAGTAGACTCTGAGTGCAGAGCCAGATGCAGAGCTCGATCCTATGACCCCGAGATCATGACATGAGTCGAAACCAAGAGTTGGACGCTTTAACCAACTGAGCCACCCAGGCATCCCTCCACTTTTCGTAAGTCTCTGTGCATGCTTACCTTGGGCCACTTCTCTTTATATTGCCTAAAGTGCTGTCCATTGGAAGAACTTCCCTGCACCATTGTTCTGCAGGATCATCCTGAGTGTGCATGTAGTGTGGCAGCTATCTTTTTCAATTTTCGATTTTCTCTCACATATTGAGCTGATCCATCTGTGAAACAAACTCAGCCCTGCCACCATTTTCTCTCAACTGGTCATAAGGAAACTTGCAATTTGTGTTCAGGTCTTAGCTGAGGGACAGGCATTGGGGCAACAGGGCTAAGCAAAATGGAGGTTTGGACCTACGGTTTATGTAGCTTAATTGTTGTGTTCTGAACAATCTCTAGCTGAATGCTAGATGTACTATTTTTATCAGTGGCCCAGTAAAGGGGTTGAGAGTAAATGGGATAAAGTATGTGTATGTTCCTATCTGATAGATTATGTTGAGGAATTTATAATCTCATTAGAAGGGTATAAGACTCCTAATTCATCAAAATGTTACCAAAATTGGTAATCATTAGCCTTTTAATTTTAGTTCGTCTAATTGACGTTTAAAGGTATTTCTTTCTGTTTTTACTTCAGTTCTTTGTTTTATTCATCTTTTTACATTTTTATTGGTCTTTGATTCTCTTTTGCAAATACCTGTTTATGCCTCTTGATCTTTTCTTTCTAATTGCATTAACTTTTTCTTACCAATTTGTATTCTCTATGTATTCTGGATCTGGATACAGGGCATTTGTCACTTAAATGTGTTGGCAAAAATCTTCTGCCAATATGTGGCTTGCCTTTTCACTTTCTTAGTAATGTCTTTTGGTGAACAAAAGTACTTAATTTTAATTTAGTATACTTTGTCAATCATTTCCTTTCACTTGATTGTGTGCTTAAGAAATTTCTGCCTACATCAAAATCATGAAGAGCTCCTTTATTATTGTTAAAAGTTTGTAAATTCTTCACTGTTTTACCATTCACGTTTAGATCTACAATCCACACAATGTCCCATGTCTTAGAGACTTTTTTTTTTAAGATTTTATTTATTTTTTGACAGAGAGAGAGACAGCTAGAGAGGGAACACAAGCAGGGGGAGTGGGAGAGGGAGAAGCAGGCTTCCCACAAAACAGTGAGCCCAATGTGGGGCTCGATCCCAGGACTCTGGGATGCTTAATGAATGAGCCACCCAGGCATCCCTGTCTTAGAGATTTTTAAGAGAAGGCCACAACTGAAAGACTCCAGGGAGAAAAATAACCCTTAACTTTCCTTTGTTTACTTGTTGATGAATTTTTCTTCATTCTATTTTAACTTATTTTAATGACAGTATAATTCAATGATTTAGAGAACATTTCAAATTGATTATGATATATCTTAGCTATTTTCTGGTAACATCCATTGAGGAAACTTGCTGCAATAAATTAGAAATCTTCATTTCACAATAGGATGGTTTATCTGTAATAATAGACAACTCACCCATCCATGTAATATGAATCTCTTATCTCATCCTACACTCTTACATTCAGGTGTTATTATTATAATCTATGGTATCATAGTCCTCTGTGTGTTGACTATACCTATTTTCTAAACATAACAACAAAAACCCACAAAAAAACTTACTTTTTGTTGTTGTTGTTTTATAAATAAATGAATGTTCTTGTTGGAAAATCTCTATATATAACCAAGACCAACAGTGTGTTCAATGTTTCTTGATGAAGTAAAAACAAATTAACAAAAACTTATAACCCGATGTTGTAAATATTTGGAATTAGGTTTTTTTTAAGATTTTATTTATTTATTTGAGACAGAGCGAGAGTGAGAGAGAGAGAGCATGAGCAGGGGAGAGGAGCAGAGGGAGAGGGAGAAGCAGACTCCCCACTGAGCAGGGAGCCCAACATGGGGCTCCATCCCAGGACCCCAGGATTGTGACCTGAGCTGAAGGCAGATGCTTAACCAACTGAGCGACCCAGGAGTTAGTTTTTTTAAGGACTTGGTTTTAGATGTGACATTATTGCTTTTGTCAATTAAATACAAAAGGTTTATTAATATCAAGAGTATATAATTTCTTTTTTTTAAGATTTTATTTATTTATTTGAGAGAGAGAGAGCATGAACATGGGGGAGAGTCAGAGAAATAGGGAGAAGCAGGCTCCCTGCTGAGCAGGAAACCAGACTTGGAGCTGGATCCCAGGACCCTGGGATCATGACCTGAGCCGAAGGCAGATGCTTAACCTACTGAGCAACCCACATGCCCCAATTTCTTTGTTTTTTAAAGATTAATTTATTCATTCATTTGAGAGAGAGAGACAGAGTGCATGTGCATATGCGAGCCAGGGGAGGGGCAGAGGGAGAGAGAGAAGGAGAGAAGCAGACTCCCCGCTGAGCAGGGAGCCTGACTTGGGGCTGAATCCCATGACCCTGAGATCATGACTTGAGCCAAAATCAAGAGTTGGACATTTAACTGACTGAGCCACCCAGGTGCCCCAAGAGTATATAATTTCTTTATACTGGGGTTTATGCTTATTATGATTTTCTTTTGATTGCTATGATTTGATAGTAATTATTGGTAAATACCGGAGTCTGAGAGCTATATGTTGCAAATAGACTGGTGCATCTATGAGGATGGAGCAGGGATATTATAAAGGAGTGTCAAGGTACACAAAGTTGTTTCTAAGAAATAAATTGCTCTAACTGCTCTATTCCCTTATTCTCCACCTGCTACCTTCTTGTTTTATACCTTTTGGCCTTCTCCCCATATAGAAGTACCCAGTCAATCTCATTCCCTCAGATTTTAGATTTCCCATAGTATATACCCTCTCTTTACTTGGCAATAACCATATGTACAAATTTACCCTGACTGATTTAATCTAATGTTAGTGTATGTCTTTCTAGAATTTTGAATGGTATGTCCTTCCTGATTTTCATTCTACCATTCCTATTTCAGTGCTAAGAGAGTTCTCTACCACCACAGAATTCTGATGAAATATGACAGAATATTTTTGAGCTATTTTGCCTTTATAGAGCTATGTCCATTCTACTTACATAAGAACATGAGGAGGGGCATCTGGGTGGCTCAGTTGTTAAGCATCTGCCTTCGGCTCAGGTCATGATCCCAGGGTCCTGGGATCGAGCCCCATATCGGGCTCCCTGCTCGGTGGGAAGCCTGCTTCTCCCTCTCCCACTCCCCCTGCTTGTGTTCCCTCTCTCACTGTGTCTCTCTCTGTCAAATAAATAAAATCTTTAAAAAAAAAAAAAAAAGAACATGAGTTTTTTGCTTGGTGACATTTATTGATCTAAAGTACCTGTCACTACTTGTGACATTGCATCTCAGACTTAAGATCAGCCTGGAGCCTTGGCACAAATGGGCCTTGCCCCCTGAGAATGGTTCTGTTTCACACAGCTGCACTTCAGGCTGGTTTATCCCAGGTTGGGTCTCTCCTGCCACATAGGCTTTGAAACAGTCAAAGGAAGTGATGTTAAGATTAGGTCTTTGAACAAGTATGATTTTGAGTGAACATCTTAGCTTTCTTCAAACACGTAAAAGACTTTTACATGCAATAAACAAATATGAATCAGTTGTTGGTATTGCTAAGGAGTTGAATTTCCTTTTAAAAAATAAAACCATTTAAAAAACTAAGCTACTCATGTAAGAACAAATGTGGCATGATTCCACTTATGATATAGTGGGTGGCTCATTTGGTTAAGCATCCAACTCTTGGTTTCAACTCAGGTATGATCTCATGGGTCATGAGATCAATCCCTGTGTCAGGCTCCACACTCAGCGGGTAGTCTGCTTGAAGATCCTCTCTCTCCCTCTCCCCCTACTGCACTCTCTCTCTCTCTTTAAAATAAATAAATAAATCTTTTAAAAAAATAAAATAGTCAATCTTGTAGAAGGAAACAACAAAATACTGGTTTCAAGGGGCTGAGAGGAAGGGGAAATGGGGAGTTGCTACTCAACATGTATAAAATGTCTATTATGCAAGAAGAATATGTTCTATAAATCTGATGTACTACACTGTGCCTATAGATAACAGTACTGTATTGTGTACTTAAAAACATATTAAGAGAGTAGATCTCATATTAAGTGTTCTTAAAAAAAAAGTGGATCAAGGGGCGCCTGGGTGGCTCAGTCGTTAAGCGGCTGCCTTCGGCTCAGGTCATGATCCCAGAGTCCTGGGATCGAGTCCCACATCGGGCTCCCTGCTCAGTGGGAAGCCTGCTTCTCCCTCTCCCACTCCCACTGCTTGTGTTCCTGCTCTCGCTGTCTCTGTCAAATAAATAAATAAAATCTTTAAAAAAAATAAAAAAATAAAAAATAAAGTGGATCAAGAGGTGCTTTAGAAGGTAGTTATGAAGTTACACATGAGTACTATTAGAAAGAAACAAATATTGACCATAAAGCTTAGCTTTTTGGCCTTTTGAAAACTTACTTGGTAAGTTCTGGGTGAAGATAGTGGATTAAAACTATACATCTCACTGTAATTTCTCCCACATCTTCACTGAAGAGTAAAGCATTTTTTTTTTTTGAAATGACATAAATCCACAAAAATAGAGATAATGAAGAACAGACAACAACAAAAAACATATTGGAGGTCAAAGAAATATAAAATTGTAGAAAAGAATTAAGATAATTAGAAATCTATTTTAGGATAGCTAATATTCAAATAATAGGTGTTCTAGGGGAAAAAGACGTGGAAATAATTAGTGAAATACTTTTTTAAAAATAATTGCACACTGAAGGACTTTAATTTCTAGTTTGAAAGATCCCACATATCCTGAAAAAAGTGAATTAGTAATGAAACCAAAATGAGTAAGAACCAAATGACCAGCCAACAAACGAACAACAACAGAAACCCACATTAGAATGGTTTTGGACTTCTTAACAGCAACATTGCAAACAAAAAGATATAGAAACAGTATTTTCAAAGTTCTGAGAGAAAATTGTTTCAAACTTAGAGTTTTATATCCAGCCAAACCATCATTCAAATGTAGAATAATGGCATCTTCACATCTAGATGCTCTCAAAATTTTGCCATTCAAGCAATTTCCTTAGGAAGATACTAGAGAATATTGTGTACTGAAACCATGAATGAAGAAACCACTGGATATAGGAAATAGTGTGCAATTAGGAAGAATGAAAAGGAATTTCAGGATGCTGGTAGTAGGAATTTAATGATAACAGCTGTGAATCAGGTGAGGTGGATACCAGTCTACATTAGACCAGGTTAGAAAGCCCTAGGGATTTGAATTTCCCTGATGGCTAATAATGATGAACATTTTTTCATGTGTCTGTTAGCCATTTGTATATCTTCTTTGGAGAAGTGTCTGTTCATGCCTTCTGCCCATTTTTTGACTTATTTGTTTTTGGGGTGTTGAGTTTGAGAAGTTCTTTACTGCATGGAGCACTGGGTGTTATACAAAAACAATGAAGCGTGGATCACTACATCAAAAACTAATGATGTATGGTGACTAACAGAACATAATAATAAAATAGAATTAAAAAAAAAAAGAAAGAAAGCCCTAGGGAAGCATTCTCCAGAAAGATAAAACTGATAGTGCACCTGATGTGTCTTAATTTGCTGAAAAAAATATTTAGACAAATTAAGAGTTTGAGTTTGGAGTTGAATCAGTTACTGTTAGTTCTATAGAACATAAGGAAAAAATTAAGTCAGTTTTTAGTTTCAGAAATAACAAAACCATTGGGAAGAAAAACAGTTTGCTACCTAGCTATGAAGAGTTTTTATTTAGTCAACTTTATAAACGTTGAACTCCAAACTAACCAAAATCATGGTATAACTTTATTGGAAAAATGGGATAATGGGAATTGTATGGCTGTGTGTGTGCTCCTCTTCTGTATCTGTGTGTGTATTTGCTAGCCACAGGTAGAAAAAAAAGAAATTTAATCTTCATCTTTCCATAGTAAGAAATAGTGGAAAACAGTAATGCCTTAAATGGAAAATTTCAAAATTGTCTATACAAATGTGTAATTTAGAGACATGGAGGTAAATAACAAAGTAATACTTTGAAAGAAGTAAAAGAATCTTTTCCATACACACAAAAATGTGAGGAGGATTAAGTGATTGCCTTATTCACTAAAAAAAAAAGGGAATTTGACAACTATGAATATGTAAAACCTAGATTAAAAAAAGAAATTATACCAAGGACATTTTAGAAATGATTTTATCGTATTTGGTTAGCCCAACCTCTTGCTTATGCCCCATGTTATAAAATGTCACTTCAGATTGCTTAAAGTGATGTCAGCATTGTGACAACATAAGACCTCCTTCTTTTTTCCCCTCTTTTTAACTACTAAAATTTGGCATCCATCCACAAACTAAAGTGACTCTGTGGCAATAGTGGAATCCTGCACTGTATGCCAAGGGACCTGGAAGCTATGGAAGATAATTTTTTTTTTTTAATTAGTTTCCAGGGTAAAATTTAGTGATTCATCAGTCGCATATAACACCAGTGCTCATTACATCACATGCCCTCCTTAATGCCCATCACCCAGTTATCCCTTCCCCCCTTGCACCTCCCCTCCAACAACCCTCAGTTTGTTTCCTAGAGTTCACTGTCTCTTATGGTTTGCCTTCCTCTCGATTTTCATCTTACTTTAGTTTTCCTTCCCTTCCCCTGTGGTCATCTGCTTTGTTTCTTAAACTCTACATATGAGTGAAATCATATGATATTTGTCTTTGACTGACTTATTTCGCTTAGCATAATACCCTCTAGTTCCATCCATGTCATTGCAAATGGCAAGATTTCATTCTTTTTGATGGCTGAGTAATATTCCATTGCATATCTATATACCACCTCTTCTTTATCCATTCATCTGTCAATGGACATCTGAGTTCTTTCCATAGTTTGGCTATTGTGGACATTGCTGCTATAAACATTGGGGTGCACGTGCCCCTTCGAATCACTATGTTTGTATCCTTTGGATAAATACCCAGTAGTGCAATTGCTGGTTCATAGGGTAGCTCTATTTTTAACTTTCTGAGGAACCTCCATACTGTCTTCCAGAGTGGCTGCACCAGTTTGCATTCCCACCAACAGTGTAAGAGGGTTCCCCTTTCTCTGTATCCTTGTCAACATCAGTTGATTTGTATTTTCCTGATGCTGAGTGATGTTGAGCACTTTTTCTTGTGTCTGTTGGCCAGAAAATGCCTTATGTAAACAACAACAACAAAAACAACAAAACAACAAATTCGAAACACCTAAGGAAATTCAAACATTTTGAGTTCCTAAGAAAATAAGTTTCTGTTGATTATTTTATATGACATAACCATAGAAAGGAAGAAGAGTTCTGTTTAGTTAAAAAAGATAGCAAAAGGCTAGAGTCTATGAGTTGTATTTGAAGGGTAAATACAGTTATCTAAGACCTTGCTTGGAAATGTGTCCAAATGTTAATATTTGGGGAAATGGCTCCTGGGTCAAACGTTGTAAGTTTAACCTTTTCTCAGCTGTCAGTAAAAGGCAATTGTCAACATGTTATACAGATGAAACCAAGTAAGAAGATCACTCAATTTCTTTACAGGATCAAGCTCCTTTTTGCTTTTTTCTCCTTTAACAAATAAGAGGAGAAACATAATTCTTATTTTGGTTATTCCAGTGTGAAACCTGAACCTAAAATAAGGCAGGACAGTTGTCTTTGTGCTGACAAAAGCCTCAAACTTTGTTCCCAAAAGCAGTGACAGTGAGTGTTTTAGTAAAAATATCTAATCTTGTTTTTGATGCTGATTGTAATCTTGGTCTACAGGCAGAAGTTAGAGTCTTGCTGGCAATTAGCCAATGATCATCTATACTAACATAAACATATAGGCAGACTGTGTTCCAATAAAACTTTATTTACAAAAATAGAGAGAAGGCCAAAGTTGGCCCCCAGGCAACTCTTTTAATCTATTGCTTCTACACACTTAACTTGCTTTTTAAAATTTTCAGTATTCTCATTGATACCTTTCATATTATATATTTATTTGTTTATTGTCTATATCTTCCAAGAGGATGCAAGCTCCAAGAAGGAAAGGGCTTCATGCTATTTGTTCATGTGTTCTAAATTCTTAAAATAGTGCCTGATACGTAACAGGTTATTGTAGAAGATTGCATTATTGTGCCCAATTTTTTTTTCTCAAAGATTTTATTTATTTATTTATTTATTTATTTATTTAAAGATTTTATTTATTTATTTGACAGAGAGATAGACAGAAGAGCACAAGCAGAGGGAGTGGCAGAGGGAGAGGGAGAAGCAGGCTCTGCACCGAGCAGGGAACCCGATGCGGGACTCGATCCCAGGACCCTGAGATCATGACCTGAGCCGAAGGCAGACGCTTAACCATCTGAGCCACCAAGGCGCCCCTGTGCCCAATTCTTTACTTCTCTTTTATTCATGCTCTATTAGGCTTTGTCACATGACTTTGAGTATAGACAGAAGGGACTGACTGGTAGCTCTAAGCCTGGCCTTAATCATCACATAGTATTTCTAGACCCTCTGAATTATGCTGTCAGCAATAGAAGAAAATCCCCTCATTATCCAAGACAAATGAGAGTAACATGGAGCAGACCTGGACTTAACCTGCAGCATTATTAAAAGCTATCTTTTCAGGGAAAATTTTGAGAAAAATACATTTAGTTAAATATTCCATTTATTATTGAGCTATTAGATAACTCAATTATAAATATCTTGGCTCAAAAAGCAGGTTGACTTTTCCTAATACTTGGCACATGGAAAGAACTCAGTTCTATCATTCTGATTCTCCGTTGTGTGTCCTGGATGAGTCACTTCTACTATATTCACCATCTCCTCCTCATTAGCATTTCAATCTTCTTTACAGCCACACCTCCTACTTTCGTTTTCTGGGGTTTGGGGGAAAATGCAATTTCTTCTTCTAAGCCATCTACCATCTACCAGGGAAGGCACTATTTTATTAATGAGCCTTTAATAAGGCTTCCCTACTATGCATATTTCTGAGCTGTTGTGAGACAAGTAAGATTTGGAAACTGGATGTCTGTTATTCATGCACCACTGAGGGAAGAGGCAGCAGGCAGTTCTGGCAAGACTTTTCAAGAACAGTGTTGAAAGATGGATTTATGATGAGCAGCAGAGTAAGAAGGAACAGGTGTCAATGGGGCTGGACCTTAGATTTGGAAACCTGCAAAGGCCAAGCTGTCAGTTTCCTCCAGATGCTATGAAAGGCACCTTTATTTTGATTGAATGAGCTTGATTCACAGATTCTATCCCTGTCCAATTCCTTAGATTTTTGCACATGTGTCTCCTTGAAAATGTGTTTTACAAGCCTTCCCTGTTACTGTAAGATCATGAGTATTAGAGTTTATTTTAATCCTGGAGTTGGTCTCTTAATACTTTTCTGGTCTTAACCTTTGTCCTGTCTCCCCTCTGTTTTGTGTATTCACACTCAGCTCTCCTCAGTTTTATCTATTTCTGTGTTTTAGTAGAGTACATCTTAAGCTGAGGCTTTATTTTTCTACGTAAAACATATCACGAATCAATATATAAAATGTATCATGAGTCAAGTAATTTCCCCAAAGACTCCCTATGCAACAAAAACTTAGATATTATACTTTTCTTTATTTTAGTTTTAGGAAAAGTAAATTGATTTACTTTGTCACCATATCATATTCTTTCACACTGTATTTTGTTCAAATTTTATTCTTTATTTTTCTATAATTCTCTTTTTCATATATCTTACTTTCTCTATATCTCCTTCTAATTCTTTTTTTTAAATTTTTTTTCTTATTTTACTCTCAATTTAACAGGAAGTGCCATATGGAAAGGGGAAGAAAGAATTGCCATTGGGGCAAACTTCCTGTATGCCAGGCCTTACTGTGTAATGGACATTATTCTACTGAGCAGAAGAATTTCTTAAGTAGAGAGATCTGAAGAGGTGAAGTAGCATGGCTAAGGGCTAGACAATAGTAGAGGAGCATCATCTGGATAATGAAGTGTACAGAGCTAGTGAATGATAATAAAAGTGAACTGTGCACCGACTGGGGTTATTACCCTTTCTTTTAAGAGTTCAGGGAGCTTTTGGAGTTTCAAGGTGATTTCTTAAGACAGTGATGGGTCCATGAGGAAACAAAGTTTTTCCCATGGCAAGAAAATATTGTGTTTAAATGGACTTTCTTATGGATCAACTTCGAAGAAGGTACCACATACACAAAAGGGCACTGAGGAGAGCTACAGCAGAGACCCCAGGGGCTTACCAACAGGAAGTCTCTCTGAGCTCCCTGGGCAACTGTGAGTATCCATCTGGTGGTTCCTGAACTCTTTAAGGATGTAGACTCACTCTGGATCACAAAACCATGTGAAAAGGCCTTCAGCTTCTTGCCATAATTCATCTTCTATTTCATTTCCTCATCAATTCATGATCTTGACATCTGACCTTATGACTTCTCTTCCCATTTTCTGTCTTGTTTTGCTCTTTAGATTTTATACTCAGATATATATCTCCAGATTACATGTTTCACCTCAGACGTCAACCATGAGCACATTCTCTCTGAACCCATACTATTTATTCCACCCCAGGACCATGAACTGAATACTCTGCTTAAGCTCTGTGAGTAGTTTCTCTGAATGTCTTTGCTGTGGACTCAGAAGTAATAACAAGATGGAGATTTCTAGTATCATTAAAAATAAAAAAAAAAACCGTTGGCATTATAGGACTTCTGATATCATATAGAATCTGAAAAACTAATAGGTGTTGTTGATATCACCTGATAATTTAACCAATTTCCACAGTATTGCATTAACAGTTTGTACAAACAAGGAGTGCTAAAAAGTTCTGGAAAGGACATTTTCTCACTACATTGGATAGGGCTGCAGACCTTAAAAAGTAACATTAACCTTTTGGGTGATAGTATACTAGGAATTTAAGGATTATTTAGCAGTTAGAAAATGGGTGAAAATATGTTTTCAGCTTTTAATGGTATAGCCATGTGGAAACACATTTCACTGAAAGGTCAAACTTGTAAGTGTTTCAAGACCAAATACTCTGTGCTTCACAATCTAAAATCTGTGACCTTTACACTGTGTTTATTCAGCTCAGGCAGAATAGACTCATAACGCATTAGGCTGTTATATCATCCTGTTAAATTTCTGAGCTTGTCTACTGGTGGCTGCCATGTGCATATGTATTTTCTTGAAAGATGCTAGTAAGAGATTCTTTTCTGTAGTGCAAGTGTGAAAACACACATCCATAATTCATCAAAACAGCCATTTGGAAAATGAATTAACCATAGTAACCACACTTCTGAATCACAAGATTTCAGGTTTGCTTATTAAAATAACATTCAGTTATTCTGAATAGGTGTGAATGCATTCTAGTATGTGAATTTATTCCTTTTGGAAATATCTTTCAGTGTTTCTTGTTTAAAGTTTCCACTTCTCTTCTAATGAGACATGTAAATAGGAATCTTTTAAATGAATAATTTTTCTTGGCCAAAATTGAGTAGTTATAAGCAAGTATATTTCCACATATCAAAGGACAAATTTACTAGAGAAAAAGAAACATATACTGTGAGTTAAATACAAAAATGTTTTATAGGGGCGCCTGGGTGGCTCAGTCGTTAAGTGTCTGCCTTCAGCTCAGGTCATGATCCCAGGGTCCTGGGATCGAGCCCCACATCGGGTTTCCTGCTCAGCAGGAAGCCTGCTTCTCCCACTCCCCCTGCTTGTATTCCCTCTCTCGCTGTCTCTCTCTCTGTCAAATAAATAAGATATTCTTTAAAAAGTCTATCAAATAATTTATAGAACTGACCATGTCATAGATGGGAAGCTTCTAGAAGCACACATAGAGGGGGAAGAGTAATCATAGTTCTAAAGCAGCTAATAAATTAAAGAAGAAAACTCAAGCACAAGGGATATTACAATGAGATTCAAAAGATATATATGGTAGGGGAGCCTGGGTTGCTCAGTTGGCTGAGTCGGACTCTTGATTTCAGCTCAGGTCTTGATCTCAAGGTTGTGAGATCGAGCCCTGCCTCTGCACATTGGGTGTGGAGCCTGATGAAGATTCTCTCTCTCTCTCTCTCTTCCTCTGCCCCTCCCCGTATGCTCTTTCCAAATAAATAAATAAATAAATACATACATACATACATACATACATAAAATATATATGGTATTGATATGCCAGAATTTATCTAGCAAGAGAAAATATAATTTTCCGAATGCTACTATTAAAGCAGTTAAAGAAAAACCTAAACACAACATAAAAGATTATGGTATATCAAGACAAAACCTTCTTTTGTGGTCAAATCCTGAACTTCCATGTTACCTTGAACCTTAGACAACTCATTTTATTTTTTATCAATACCATATTGTTTGCATAATGAAATAATTATGTTTCTGCCTAGTCAATGACTACATTTTTCTTGAATACCTTATTCAAATTAGGAAATGTGATTACTTATATATTCAGACCTGTGATAATGTAGTTAAAGAGGGAAAATCAGAGATGGCCTACACTTGAAAGATGGGTTTCTTTCTTCCCTGAGGGGTATATATCCTCCAGAGAGCTCAGTGGAGGGAATACCCCTAGAAATTCTATACTTGCATAGGTTTTTAAAAAATTCTTCTAAAAAAGTAGAGAATCAAATAACAGTCTAGGCCTGTAACTCTATTGAAATCTCTTATTTCTCTTTGGAAGATACTTAAAGAAGACTATTGGATTCAAGGTCCCAAAGAACCAGGTAAAAATTTAGTGTCCTTTTAGTATCCTGATCCATTCCTCTCTTTGATAAAGCATCATCTTTTGTCATCAGATTGAACAAAAACTCTACTTTAAAAAAGCCAAAATATTCAGTGAGTGCTAACTTCTGACCATTGAAATGCTATATATCTCCATATCCTTGTAAAAGATACTAGCAAATTTGAATAAGGACAGAAAACTGCAGAATGTATTTAAAAGTCAGGTAAGAAAGTATATCTTTTTATTTTTTATTTTTATTTTTTTTAAGATTATTTATTATTTTAGAGAGAGAAAGAGGGTGGGGAGGAGAGGCAGAGGGAGAGGGAGAAAGAGAATCTCAAACAGACTCCCCAACATAGGGCTCTATCTCACGACCCTGAGATCTTGATCTCAGCCAAAATCCAGAGCTGGACGCTTAAGCGACTGAGCCACTCAGGTGCCCCATAAATTATATCTTTTTAATTTCTGATATTATGTCTTCTTTTTTCAGGTTATCTTCATTACAGAATAGAAGATATGTTACAAATTTAGGGTATACACCTTATATTAACCAGGATGCAATAATATATCCTGAAAAAATGATACTAGTTTATTATTTGATGAAGATTTATTTTATTGAATCATAGAAACACCACATTAGAAAGAGTCTCAGTTTCTTCTAATACCCTCTTTACTTGGTGGTACATAGAACTCTATTAGGAGCTGCCAATGTACTGGTCAACTGCTGTTTGTTTTTACAACCATCTTTACCCTTCCGTATGCAACTGTGTTCTGTATCACAAGAATCAAATTTCTATCAACTGGATTCCATATATATTTTTTTCCATGTAAATGCCCATGAATATTTCTGTTTTCCTAAATGAAACCTCACTGTACCCTCATTTAGTATAATTGCAAAGAATTATTAGGACAGCTCTTTATTTTAATTTAATTTTACCTTCACTTTAACATATGCCATTGATCTCTATGTACACTAGTTAATATGGTTTATGAGAATTTTAATGACCCAAGTAATTAAGCACTTTTTGTTTTGTATCCACATAGTAGGAAAAACTAACTCCATAAATCTAATTTCACATCTCCAACTAAATTTTTACAAATAATTGCATTGGGTGTCAGAAAGGTTGGGCTAGTTTAAATTATGCACATCAAACTTCATTCTCATTTTACTGTAAGTTTTTAAAAATTATATTTTAATTGTTATAGCCTTCTGAAAAGCTGTAACAATTTAGTTATTTGTAATTTATTGGACATCAAGCATATATTCTATTCCAGATCCATTTGTATAGTTGAAAACCATAAGATTAATACTTAGGAATTAATGAATTATTGGGGGACGATTTTGAATATTGTGATTAATGACTGAATTATTTTCTTCCAATGAGAAGATAAGTTTCAGGTGATTAGGGTGTAACCTTTAGCTTCAACTCAACCTGTGGTTTAATGCTTAAACTCTCAATGTAGCTATAAGATGTTCAACATTGAAGATGAGGAGGAGGGGCTATGAAGAGCAAAGTTGCTTTAATTGTAATTCTAGCTGACATAACATACAAACATTGGAATCTCAATGACATATTTGTAGGCTTTCAAACAATATATATTGAATGAATGAATGATCGAAAATTTAATTTACATGAGAAATCAACACAGCTTCCTCATTTTAGCTGGCCCCGTGTAGGTTCTGGTCAGCCAAAAACTAGAGACAATTTTATTTAGAGGCCGCTAAATCTCATTGTAACTGCTCAAGGTAATTTAAATCCTTGACTTCAAGTAAGAAGCCTTGAGAAGAGTGCCATTGTCTTTCCACTTGTTTCCTTGCCATTTTTGCAATCATGTCATTTTCTCTGCTTAAATCCTCTTCCCTGACATGTGTTTCCATTCTCATTCAAGGGCTTACCCTTACCTTCTGATAATTTTGAAATTTCTGCTCCTGGTGCTTACCATGGCAGAGATTTCTTCTCTCTCCTCACTCTGCTGCCCACTGGAGGCACTTTTATTATTCTTTTCAGGAGCCAGCATCCTTGGATGTTCACAATGCCACAATGTTGTTGGTTGTTCGAAATCACCACAATCACCATTCCCCTGCATGATATATCCAGGAACTGCTAAACCAAGACTATCTTCTTTCATCACTCATGCTGTGTAGAGGTTCCCCACATATTGACTATATATATTCCTTTTCATGACTCAGGAGATCACAGTCTAATGACCTGAAAATGGCATTTATCCTTTATATATCCAGTGATGCCATGATTCAAGTTGAGCTCTGTGTGTGTGTATGTGCAACATAAAGAATTCAAATACATATTTTAGGTTATTGTTGACCAGTCTAGTTTTCGAGCAGCTCTAGGTTATCCCCCACACATTAAATGAGAGAGTAAAGCCCCTTCCCATGTGTTTAGGAGTATACAGAACAGATGGTACCCATCATTTGCATAAAAATGAGGGCCTTGTGTATAAAAGTGAAGTACTAATTTTGTTCATCAAAAAGAATCAGTACCGGGGCACCTGGGTAGCTCAGTCGGTTAAGCGTCTGCCTTCGGCTCAGGTCATGATCCCGGAGTCCTGGGATCGAGTCCCACGTCAGGCTCCCTGCTCAGCGGAGAGCCTGCTTCTCCCTCTGCTCTTCACCCCACTCATTCTCTCTCTCTCAAATAAATAAATAAAATCTTAAAAAAAAAAAAAAAAAAGAAAAAGGAATCAGTACCAAGAGAACTCCACAGCTCAACACTGAACTTTTTTGAGCTCTACTAGGTGTACTTAGTAGTTTTGTCAATACCGTCAACTTTTCTTTCCTTATGGCTCATGGTTCTTCACACTCTTTGGCTATCTAGAGTAAGTACCACTATCAACTATTAGAGATGCATTTCATGCTCTGAATAGCAAATAGATGTATTCATTAAGAAAGTATTCTTTTCAGAGATTTTTTTGTATTTAAAAGCTCAAAAGGAATAAGTAAAACAACCTTTCTGAGATGCATTGGAATGAGCTTTAGTATATAGGTAAAATAATTTGAAACTATATTTTATCTGCTATGGCAGTGGTCCTGTGGATATAAGGTGTGATCAAAAAGGGAGTTATTTTTTGCAGTTAAGTGAATAATTTAAAAATTTACTATTACTACAGGTATTTATATTGTATAATAAAAGTGACATAAAGAAAGAAATGTTAAGAAGAAGCTTAAGGGTTTTTTTATTTTAAAAAAAAGGCTACAGTTTCAAAGGAATGATACTGAATATTTGTGTTTCCCAAAACACTCTGAAGAATAGAATCAGACGAGACAATCTCTTCCTTCTAAAAATATGTTAAAAGTCTCAGCAGTGGTAAAAAAAAAAAAAAAAAAAAAAATCTCCACTTTTGAGTGTGCCTTTATATTGTCACAATTGCCCCCATAATTAGTGAACTGGGAGGCCCCGAACTCACCATAATGGGGGATTTTCTGGAAAGAAATTTTCAGTGAATGCCACATTTCACAATATTTGTGAGAAAACAACGTCTGTGGTGCAGTATATTAGCAGCCCTGTGCAATGAGCTAAAGACCGCTTCTCTTGATAATGTTCTCATCAGAATAAGTAAGAACAATGTGGATTTGGGAGATAATGTAATGAAACTTCATTCCTTTAATTAACATTCCCTGAAGATAATCTATAATGGAAAGAGAGAGGAGTAAAAAAGGAGTCTATAAGAACCTCAAATGTGTGGGCAGATGTTTCTAGAGAGAAAAGGCATCAGGCATTATTCTGCTTTCTCTGTGGAACAAGTACCAGTGTGTTTGGGAAAAAGAATCTTACTGTGCTTCCAGTCAGGAAGTTGATGCTTCAATTAAAAATCCATTTTTTAGAATACTGTAGAAATTGTAATTAAATAATGTGATAGTTTTTTGTTTTTTTTTTTAAGATTTTATTTCTTTATTTGACAGAGAGATACAGCAAGAGAGGGAACACAAGCAGGGGGAGTTGGAGGGGGAGAAGCAGGCTTCCCACGGAGCAGGGAGCCCAATGTGGGGCTCAATCCCAGGACCCTGGGATCATGACCTGAGCTGAAAACGACTGAGCCACCCAGGCACCCCTAACGCAACAGTTTTTATATACCTTCCCGAGTACTGACTCTGTATTTGGCCTAGACCCTGAATGAAAGCCATGTCATTATAGTCCTCAGTCCAGTGCCCATAAAAATTTAGAAAACATGTCCTAAGCTCTTAAATTAAGTGGCTTCCTGAGAGGTTAAACTGTATTCAATTTTGAATTTATCAAAAGAGTCTGGCATAGTACTTGGTCTAGAGTAGAAGTACAACAAAAATTTATAAGATAAACCGAAATATGCTTGCAAAGGTAGGTACAAAAGGAGTTTTGCAACTAAAGAGATTTATCATAAAACTTTAAGGATTGCTTCTTTCATCTCTGTTTCTCTAAAGTCTGTTACAGTTATGACTCTAGCTGACATAAGCAAATAGTTGCTGCATTTCTATCCTAAACAAAAAAGAAACAAAAATACGTTTAACTGAAGAAATCACATTTCATCATTTATACAAATTTATTATTATTATTATTAGAGAATCTAGTTAAAAATTCTCTGCTTTAGTGACTTTTTAAAAACATTTACTCAACATTTAAGGGAGAATCACTTTTGATAATAGAACTTTGCATTATAATTACAAACTGGGCTTGGTCTTATAGGAGCTGGATGCAATGTGAGATTATTTTAATTAATTTTATCCTGATTTTACTGTCTCTCTCCCACAGGTTTTTGAAATTTAATAATTCCTGCAAATTACTTCAGCTACTAATATGGATTTTTTTTAAAGACATGATTTGATTTAATTCTCTGTAGTTAGCCCTTTAGTGCTTTTTAAAAGGTATTCTACACAGATTTCTGTCTTACTTTAGAGAAATGATGATCAGTGGATTGCTTCTTTGAGATGCAGATTTAAACCATTTAGTTTATAAAAGAAAACCATTCCTTTGTTGGAAAGCTTTAAAAATATTTCATTTTCAGCTATATAATTTTTCTTGTGAAATGCACACATACTTTAAAAATTCAACATTAAGTTAATTCAGAAAATTCCAATAGATTTTCTGTTTAAGGGCACTAAAAATCTTTGCTCTATGGAAATATGAAAATCTATGTTGTCTGCAGACAATAAGGATTATTAATAAGGACATTTAAATATAACTTGAAATAAACCATACATTTTGACAATAAAAAGAGGAAACATAAAACTGCACCAGATTGTGTTGCTGAATAAAATTTCATTGTAAATCTTTATCATAAGTATTGTGAAAAATAGTTGTATTCGGTGATTGCAAAATTTTTAACATACCACTCAGTGGTCATAATAATCCCCACAAGAATGTCATACCCGAAACAGTTTGTTATACATTGTGTGTGTGTGTGTGTGTGTGTGTGTGTATAAAACAAAGGATGTGCAAAAATTACTTTAACTACAAGTCAAAATGGAAAAAGGTCTGCAGTCGCCTCTGGTTTATTTTTAGTGGGGCATTTATTAAAATGTTTACAACATTTGCCAAAAGTTAATACTTCATAAACTATAATAATTTGATGCTTATGATAATATGATCTAAATTTGGCTGACTTTATTTATATTGACTATATATTACTCTATTTACGTATCATGGAATTACTACCTCCACTGTTACTTTACCACTGCTACTGAGTCTAACATTATTATACAAATAATCATAACCCTAACTAACATTTATTTAACAGATTTTTATATCCTTGGTACTATGTTAAATAATTACATGCATGTGTCACTTAAAAGTTTATTATATGGCTTTTTGTTATGACATGTGGGATTTCAAGTTAAGCAAGCAGTGATGCCCATCACACTGATGCTATTATTTCCTGATCTAAGTTCTTAGGCTGGTGGTTCCATCATTTAACACTAATACATATGTAGTTCTACAATTGTTTTGATCAAATAGATTAGCCTTTCCTGAAAAGGAATCATGTTTCTCAACCAGGGATGTATAAGCTATACTTTAATGTGAGAGATTTCAGATAATCTACTACTTTCTTTTTGTGCCCCTACACAGGTCTGATATTCCAAATTTGATAACTTTAATAATGGAATGTAGGCCTTGAAAGCTAATCTAATTTTACACCGATCAAAAAACTTAGATAATACTTACACTTTGCAAATTAATGAAATATATACTCTTTCTGTCAAAAAATAAATGTGAAATTATAGGGGAAAAAAACCTTGTTTTTAGACAAAAATACTTATTTTCTTTTTAGATTTGTTGGACATGCCAAATATTATGGTAGATTTTATTAGTTGAAAGGGGCCACAATAACATCTCCTGTCTTTCCACTCCCCATTAAGAGGTGGTGTTTATTTTTTCTCCTCTTGAATCTGGACAGCCTTGTGATTTGTTTGTTACCAATATAGCAGAAGTCATGATGTGTGATTTCTGAGCTAGCTCAGAAGAAAGGTAAGACCACTTCTAACTCATTGACCAAAATAGTTTTTCTTGAAGCCCTCAGCCTTAAGTATGCCTTTCATATGCCTTGGGACTACCATGGTCTAAGAAGATCTAGACCTGCCCATCTAGGACCTGAGGAGCCTAGAAGGATAAACCCTGGAAATGTATTTTCCAGGGGAGAGAGATGGCTGGCCATGTCCACTGGCCTAACACCTGCTACCATGTGGCTATAACCATGTGAGGGACCCATGGGCAGAAACACCCAAAAATCCATCCTGAATTCCTGACTTATAGAAATCAGGAGAATTAAAATAATTGTTGTTGCTTTAAGTTAAGTGTTGGTGTAAGTCTTACGTCACAAAGATGACTGAAACAAAATTTGGTACTGGGAGTGGGTCTTTTCATAATAAAACTCCAGACACTTGTCTCAATGACTTTGGGATTGGACAGTAGATAGAAGCAGGAAAGACCTTGAAAAGACTGTTTGTGGAATATGATGGGCCTGGAGGTGGCGGACAATCAGGGCTTAATGGAAAGTCAGAAAAATGTTGCTGGAAGCTAGGAAAAAGGAAACAATTGCTATGTAGTGAGAGAAAGTTCAATGAAAGTATCACTTGTAGTTACATGGAAAATAGAAAAAAGTATCTAATAAACTATGTCCTAGATTAAAGGCCGGCAATTTTTTTTCTGTAAAGGGTCAGATAGTAAATAGTTAAGATTTTGAGTGCTGTACCCTCTCTGTCACATCTACTTAAGTATTGTAAGTACTTAAGTATTGTAAATCATAGACAATATGAAAATAAATAGGCATGAACAAATTTGGCCAACAGTGAACTAGATTCAACCTAAAAACCATAGTTTGCTGACTCTTGATCTAGATGAGGAGATTTCCATGCAAAGTTTGAGTGAATTATCTACCTCTTACACAATGATAGAGGAGTGAGATGAACAAAAGAATAAAATACCTGGTTTTTGAGTGGAACATGAAGAACATGTATAAGGTACAACACCATCTTTTCACCTAGAAAACGACTTTCAAAGCAAAAAATTATCTGAGGTTTAAGAACCAATCCAGGGTTGGACTATAATATCCTTGGTTGAGAACTCAGAAAATCTAAGGTGATGACACATAAAACATTTCAGAAACACAAGTGGACTTCTAAGTATCTTAAAGTTGTGCCTTATTGATCCTGTCTCTTAACCAATAAGGATTCTAATATATTTAAGGAAATCATCCCAACAACTTCATGCAGAGCCCAAGGTAAAGGATTTCTTTCAAAGAGATTTGTAGGCACAGCTTTTGTCTAATGGAATGAATTATACCTGATAGAAAAAAATATTCATAAATAAATCATAATGGCTTGTACTGAATGAGACAGAGTATCAAATGAAAAGAGGCTATTGAACTCCAAATATTTTATGAGTCGAAGCAGGCAGAGATTTTTCCAGAGAAGTTGTTTTTTTTATTTTTGTTTTTTAAATATTTATTTATTGAAGACTTCTTTTTTTAATTTAAATTCAATTTAACTAACATATAGTGCATTATTAGTTTCTGAGGTAAAATATAGTAATTCACCAGTTTTATATAACACTCAGTGCTCATTCCATCAAGTGCTCTCCTTAATGCCCATCATGCAGTTACCCCATCCCTGTACCCATCTCCCCTCCAGCAACCCTCAGTTTGTTTCCTATAGTTGAGAGTCTCTTATGGTTTGTCTCCCTCTCTGTTTTCATCTTATTTTTCCTTTCCTTCCCCTATATTCATCTATTTTGTTTCTTAAATTCCACAGATGAGTGAAATTATACGATATTTGTCTTTCTCTGACTTACTTTGCTTAGCATAATACCCTCTAGTTCTATCCACGTCGTTGCAAATGGCAAGATTTCATTCTTTTTAATGGCTTAGTAATATTTTGTTGTATACATATATATATATACCACCTCTTCTTTATCCATTCATCTGTTGGTGGACATCTGGGCTCTTCCCATAGTTTGGTTATTGTGGACCTTGCTGCTATAAACATTGGAATGTACATGCTGCTTCGAATCACTGTTTATATCCTTTGGGGTAAATACCTAGTAGGGCAATTGCTGGGTCATAGGGTAGCTCTATTTTTAACTTTCTGAGGAATCTCCATACTGTTTTCCAGAGTGGCTGCACCAGCTTTCATTCCCACCAACAGTGTAAGAGGGTTCTCCTTTCTCCGCATCCCCACCAACATCTGTTGTTTTTGAAGCTATTTCTGAAATGAAGGATGGCCTGTAAGGCAAAACCTAGAGTCTAGAAGATAAGGCTAAGAGCTATGGAAAACAATTCATTGGGAGGTGGAGTAAGCTCTAATCAGGGAATTGGCAATATATGTACATTTGGAATATAGAAATGGTATGGATCAGTTTCTCCTATGCTTTCTTATTTTTCTCTTCTTTGGAGATATCTGTTGAGATTTTCTAATGTCTGCCCCACTGCCATGTGCTCTGAGAGATCGTTAGTATATTTTGCATGTGGAATGAGTATAATTTGTTAAGGCCAGAGAATGGGCTGTGACAGCTTACATATTCCAACAATATCATCTGCCCCACATACTTTTCTAGAACTTTGCTACTAAATTGAGAAATGAGATCTATGCCCTTACCCTTGCATATGGTTGACTTTAAGGCTTGTTTGTAATCAGTTGAATGCAATAGATGTGACCTTGTGTGACTTCTGAGTCTACGTCAGAAAAAGAGAGTCAGATTTGTATACTGGTGCCCAGTCTAAGCATATGATTAGATTAAGGTTATATTCCCAAGAATATCTGCTTCCAGAATCGAAAGTAAATCATCTCTAAAGAAAGAGAGCATCATTCAAAGTTACATTTTATCCTTTTTTTTAACGTATAAATGATATGTTACCCAATATAAATAACAAGATAATACACAGAGGTAAGGTAAGACAACAACCAAAAAAAAAAAAAAAGAAAGAAAGAAAACAGACAATAAAACCAGACACACAAAAGATCTAGGCAATGCAATTTATCAGACATCAAAATATATTTGATAGATGACTCATATCTAGACTATATAGGGAACTCTTAGACAAAAATAAAAAAGGCAAATAGCCAGTTAAAAATGTGGACAGAGGACATGAATAAACACTTTACAAAAAGTGCATAAGAATTTACTTAAGTTAATCAATAAAATGTAAATTAAAATCACAATAAAATAACATTTCACATGCTCTAGAATAGCTAAATTTTAAAAGATTGGGAATATCAAATGTCAGCATACATCAGAAACAACTGGACTCTCTCAGTGTGTTGCTCAATATGTAAAATGGCATAAATACATCGAAAATGTCTTGGGAGTCTCTTATAAAGTTAAATATACACCTATCTCCTGTCCATGCCTAGGTATTTACTGAAATTAAAAGTAAATATATCTGTAAAATACTTGTATAAGGATTCTCATAGCATCTTAATTCATAATAGCCAAAAGGTGAAAACCATCCGAATGTCCAGCAACAGAAGAATGGATAAACGTATTATATAGTAGATAGAGTGGAATGCTCTTCTGCAATAAAATGTTCCAACAGCTGATGCATGCAACAGCATGGATCAAACTCATATATAGCGTGTTGTGCAAAAGAAGCTAGACATAAAAGAGTCCATGCAGGAAGATTCCACATGTAGGAATCTCAAAAAACAGTGATAGACATCAAAATGCTGGTTATCTCACTGGTGGGAAATTTACTAGATAAATGCATAAAAGAATCATCAAGAAGGTGAAAGTGTTTCCTATATTAATTTGGTGGTGGGCAAAACGTGCTAAACTGATTGAATTCTGTACTTAATATCTTAGCATTTCACTTCATGCAATTTAAAATTCAAGAGATTTAGGGGCACCTGGCTCGCTCAGTTGTTAGAGCATGTGATCCTTGATCTTGGGGTTGTGAGTTCAAGCCCCATGTTAGGCATACAGATTACTTAAAAATAAAATCTTTATAAAAAATTTAAAAAAATAAACTAATGATGTACTATATGTTAGCTAACTGAACATAATAAAAATAAATAAGTAAATAAGTAAGTAAATAAGTAAATAAATAAATCTCAAGTGATATTTAAAAGATTAACCAAACAATTTTGAAGAAGAAAATAAAATTTAGAGTATTTAATCTATAGGCTATCAATACTTACTTTAAAGCCAAAGCAATTTACCTTGAAGTTACAAGGATAGACAAATAGAATAAAGGACCCAAACTATAAAGCTCTAAATATTTTATGTGCCTTTCTGATCCCTTTGAGTGGGGAAATAGAATTTACATGATATGCACAAAATTGGAGTTTTTCAAGATCCCAGGATACTTGAAAACTTTTTTGGGGTTTTATACCAGGTTGTGTGCTCTCCGTGCAATATCATATAACAAATTCATATAACAAAAAATATACCATTTTTACAGTAAAAAGGCTTTTGATATATTCACTTAAATAAGGGTGACATTAGTAAAAATATGTTGTGCTGTTTTATTAAATAAAATGGTTAGCGAGAAGCGTACCAGGTTTTTTACTTATATTATCTTATTTAATGCTCACAACAAGCCTGGAATAGGTATTAGGTGGAAAAACTGAAACTCATAGAAGCTAGGTAATATTACCTAGTACATATGGATAGAACCAGGATTTAAATCCAAACTAATCTATCTGCAAATCTCTGCTACTTACTATCTTTGAGAAGTATTTTTGGGAAAGATTTCTTTGAGAAACTTTTCTTTAAAAGAAGTTTTTTGGGAAAAGTACATATAAACAACAAATTATCTATCTCTAGATTAGAAGCACATTTCAAGAAACTAGAAGCACATTTTAAAAAATCAGTTTAAAAATTTTTGAAATAAAAAATAGCAATAAACCAGTAATCTTTCTCACAGAAGAACTGACACATTTCTAGTTGTTTCTGTTTTTTGTTTGTTTTAGTGAAAGAATGCTGGGTTTGTAGTTTATCATTGTTACAACTGTGCTTTTTTCCAACCATCAGTAACATGAGGAGAATCACCCTTGGGCAACATGTAACTCTGGAAATAACTTCAAGAAGGAGCCTTAGGTAGGAAACAGACATTTCTCTAGGGCCATCTTTACAGCTAGGATGTTACCTTTTCAGATCTTGGATTCCCTCATCACTTCAGTTTTCTTATGTTTTATCAATATTGACATCCTAGTCATATATTTCTGCTAACATTATTAAAGCTCGATTTTGAAAAGAGAAAAACAGGGCACATCAGTTAAGCTGATTGGTTAAATGTCTAGATCTCCAAAATTAGAGAATGAACCAACCATTGATATGGATTTAGGTTATAATATTTTCCATAAAATAATAAAAAGGATCTCTGCAAGATATTGCCTTTCAGAAAGCATTGAAAGATAACAAATTTACATCAAAATATAATGTAAAATTATGTTACCTTCAACTGACACATTTTAATACATGCTGAGGTTTAGATTACTAAAGTAAGGAAACTAGCTTAATTGTTCAAATCCCATTATTAGGGATGAGTTACTAAGTATTTTATAATAAATGCTGTGATAAATATTTGAATGTTGTGAAAGAAGATATCCCTGTCCTCAAGGGTCTCAGATACCCTATGAGGAAATGAGGTTGGATTATGTGAATAATATTGAATGCAAAAGGGCCAAAAAGTATCTGTGAGAGAACTAAGAACTCAAACATGGACATTAGGAATGTAGGCTAGAGAGCTCTTAGGCTTCTCTAGAGAAGCAAATCTTGATTTTCTTTTTAAAAGATCACTAGAGTTGTAATGAAATACTTATTGACATAATTTCATGACCTGATCCAGGCTTCACGTTGAGATAATATTTTCTCTTACTATGGATCTTACTTTCCCGCCAATCTAACTTTCTTCAGTGTTACTCATCCAGTCTGGGCATTCCTGCCTATGTGCCTTAATGCATGTTTTTTTCCTTTCCATGGAATGTCTTTCCCTCCATTTCCTTATGTCCTTCATCAAAAACTCACCAAAGTTTAGTTCAAACATCACTGAATCCTTCTATGATCCCAACACTTAGTGGAAGAGACCGTCCCTTTGTGATATTTTCATACCATTTTAATATTTTGATTTATATTTCCATTTCTACACTTTTTTTTTGGTCAGCTGTGAACTCTTTGGGGTTAGGCTGTGAGGTTATTCATTTCTAGCACCTAAATAACATAGTTCTTGGCACCTAGTCATGTTGAATAAATAGACAAAATATTCAGAGAGTTGAAATAATTAATTTAGAAATTATTCTTAGGAGTATCAAAAACATGTGCACTACCTATTTTCTCTGATGTATTCTCAACCTTTGTAATATGCCAGGAAGTCCTGTCTTTAACACTACTCCCAGCTGTTCAACTAGGCTGTGTTAAAATACCAAGAAACCATCACATGGAAAGATCATTATATGTTTTTCCATTCTGTGTTAAAAAATTCGGTTGGTTGACGTCAAAATGAAAAAAGGAAAAGTGCCAAGTGACATTTAAAAAATAAAATAAATAAAATAAAATAAAATAAAAAATTGCAACCTTAGTCTTAACCAGCTGAGACTGAAAAAGGACAATGTATAAAGAAAGCCAAATGAGGCCTGGTTGTGCCAGAATGTTCAACAATCTTCTAACCTCCAGGTAAAATTAAGCCTTACAGCCCAGCCAATATCAGCTTCAAAATGATAGAAAATTGTGTCTAAGCCCCTGTATTTCCCCCAGCAATTATGCTATACTGTGTGAGCAAGTTTTCTCATTAAGTTATGAATTAAAAGTAACACATGGTTGTAAACTCACAAACTGGGCCATCATATTCAGCCATATAGAGAACTTTATTACTGCTATTCTGTGCTCATGGGATTTTCCATAGACTTTTAAGGAAATTTATAATCTCCCTGAGAAATAGAAATTCCCATTCCTTGATGCTTCAAAGGATTAGCAATAGAATATGTGAATCAAAAAAATGAGATTCTACTGAGTACCTGTAGAAATTTTTCTTAGTGCATTTTATATTATAGATACTATATTATATTATATTACATTATATTATATATTTTAGTTTGTTTATTATTCTCCTTAGGTGTCTCTATTTCTTAACCCTCATGTTTTTCTTAATTTTATCTCCATTTCTTTCAGTTCCTGTGAGAATGTTTTATAACAAGTTTTTAGAGAATGAACATATCTTTCTGACAAAACCAAATATGTAAAAAAAAGAAAAACTTGTAAATATAGGAAAGTTGGAGTTTGTTTCAAACTATGTTTTATTTCCATCATCATGTTTATTTCATTGAAATATATTTTGATTGTGTAATTATGCAGAAATTTTAAGAAATACTCTTAGTATTACTCCCCAACCCCATTGTTTAAAGACAACTCAGGACTGTTCAGTCTCCCATTCAAGATTTTGTATAACCCAAGCACAGTATACATTTTATTCTCTGCATCTATTATTTTTTCTTTTGTTTCTTGAGGTTCCAATCAAGCATATCTACAATTTACTACCAGGATATACATTTGACTTGTTTTAAGTCACAGAATGGTTCCAGAAACTCACTGTTGGAGTGAGTTAATCTAGTACCAAATTTTCTACTGCAATCCCCTGTGCTTTCCATTTTTAAAAAATTTTGGCCACTAGAAAATCTTTTTTATTAACTGTATGGCAATTATTTTTTTGCTTTGTTTTTAAGATTTTACTTCCTAATCATTTTATTACCTCAGAAAGCTAAACTCCTGTACCCCTGAAACAAATAATACATTATGTTAATTAAAAAAAAAAAAGAAAGAAAGCTAAACATAAGGAGGCTGAGTCATTTTCCAAAGTTTGCATATTTTTATCTTTGGTTTCCTGAATTTTGTCTTCACTCCTGCAAAATGATTTTGATTCCTTCTATCCTATTGGTCTCTCTTTTATGAAATCTTCCTTTTTTCTATGTTTCTTTAAAATCTGAATTCAGAACTTCACATTCTAAGGATGGTTTGATCGGTAGAGAACTGACGTTAATGATAGACCAGGGATTATCAAATAAGGGAGAAAAGTCCTCCTCTGGCAGCCTGTCAAAATGACTGTTAGTATTTTATTTTTTAAAATTGTACAGTATCCATCTTAGCACCTTATCTCTGTCTTAAGACTTCTAAACAGAATTGAAAAATAATCACTTGGACTATTTTTATTAATAGAAGTGCATTTACACTTATAAACAGAAGTTTAGAATCATTAACTTACTTAATAATATCCTTCTATCAAGCCCCACCCACACAACAAAACAGAATTAAAATTTGTGCAAATCTGTGTTAGTTAAAACAAGTTTTCTTATGAGTTTTATCATTGATTATGTGACCTGAAAACAGAATCTTGAGTTAATTACTTTTAAAAATTAAAATAGAATCTTTGGGAAGAGTGGCAGTATAAGAATGAGCTTACAAACTCTTCTCAGAAAGATACAGAAATAACCAAAACAGCACATTTTAAATCAGGGCATTGTCTTAGTTTCCTAGGAATACCAGGACAACTTATCACAAACTTGTTGACTGAAAACAACAGACATTTATTCTCTCCTAGCTCTAGAGGCCAGAAGTCCAAAAAATCAGGGTATCAATAGAGTCACACTCCCTCAGAAGGCTCAAGAAGAGAATCCTTCCTTGCCTTTTTAAGCTTCTGATATTTGGTGTTTCTTGCCTTGGGCTCCAATCTTTGCCTCAGTCTTCATAGAGATTTTCACATGGCCTTCTCCCCTATTTGTATGTCCTTTACCATCTCTCATCAGGACATTCTCATTGAATTTAAAGTCCATCCTAATTCAGTATGATCCCATATGGATTTTTACCTTAATTATATCAACAAAGACCCTATTTCCAAAGAAGGTCACATTCTGAGGTTCCAGGTAGACATTATTTTGGGGGAGGGAGGGGACACTATTTAGCCTACTGCAGGCATGGTAACAATCATATCTCATAAGCTTCATGAGATACCTGATAGAGACAGTTGGGGAATACCAGAAGTTTACTTACATATTCTTTTTTATTTAGAATAGTAGTTAGCAAGTGAGGAAACATTTTGAAAACCCTACTATTTCTATTTTTGGGAAACAAAGGCTAGAGACATTGGCACTTTGTGTGGTTGATGTGGACCACTATATGTAGAACACTTTTCTGCTACAAATAAATACCATTAAAAGCCTGAATTTACTGGGTAAGAAAGAAAATTACATTATCATTCAATATCATTTTTAAATCCCATTTTATAATTGCTGTAATACCATTCTAATATAGAAGTACTCCTCCTAATTGGGACTTTTGTGTTAAGTATTGAAAGGTAGGGAAACTAGTACATGAGTTGAGAGCTCACCTCTTGATCTTATTACAAAACATCATGAAAAACTTGAAAGAAATTGCACTTGGTTTGACAAATATTAAAAAAAAAACCCTTTATGTGGGCTGTGGGTCCTTAATTTCTTTCCACTAGGTCTGTCTTATTAGTAATCTGATGAGCAGTTAGTTTAACATTGGTAAACCCCAATTAACTCAATTCACTCCTTAAATTCAACAGAGCTAGATGGACCTCAGGTTACTGTTATAAGACAATTAAAGAGGACAAGACAGACATGAAGCAAACATACTAGAGACCAAGTTTTCTGACTATATAAATTCTGAGAACCCCAACAGTCTTCCTGATATCTCATAAGACTGCTACTGTTGAAAAAATTGAAAAAAGAAAAGGATGGATATCCATTTATCAATCATTATCTCAATTTAAATTCTGACAGGAGAATTTTGCATGCATAAATAGGAAGTGGTAAAATACTCATGTAATTTTTTCAAACCCACAAAAGGCTTGGGTAGGTATACCACCTATAAGAATGTGAAAACATGAAGACAAAATATTTTTTTAAAAATTCTGTAACAAAACAAAAATGTAAATAGTAAACACAAAGCTTTGTATGTGAAATTTTATATATATATCCTCCCCAAGGGAACATCAATTGTTTTGATATTCTCAAATTATTTTAGTGTTTGACCAGGTGCATTATGAAACAAAAGATGATTGTTAAAATTACAATCTGAGAGCAAAGGAAATTGGAAGAAATACAGAAATATGATAGGGAGAAAAAAATTCTGTCATTGCAGAATTTAAAATGCCATTAGAAGCCAAAAAGTGTAGGAAGAAAACTAGAGAAAATGAAGCTGATGATGTCAACAGCAGATTGAGAAATCAACCCAAATTCAAAATGAGACCAAACAAAAATGTTTTTAGAGGAGGATGAGATATATATAAATGATTGGAAGTAGAGAACCAAAACATAGGCATAAAAGAGACAGAAACAATAGTCCTAGATATACAAGAAAATTGTACTGGTATATGCATTAGTCTACTTTTTGACAGAGCTAATCCAATAAGTGAAACACAGATATACCTTGTGAAATTATCAAATCTAAAATTTAAAAAATACAGTAAGACAGAAGTGGGCAAGCCACTATTTCTCCTTCAAAGGAGAAAATACATACATATGTCACTTATATATATATAATGTCAAGGGGGAAAAAAGAGTTTGTGACACTAGAATTCTAAATATAACTCCCAAGATGTTTTCTACATTTAAAAGCCACAAAAATATTTTTTAAATTGTGGTATAATTCACATAACACAAATTTTATAACCTTAACCATTTTGAAGTATACAGTTCTGTGGTGTTAAATATATTCATATTGTGATGCAACAAATACAAAAATGTTTTTTAAATATCTGAGGGCTCATGAATTTCAGTATCCAACTAATCTTCCTAAAAAATCTTATTTAAATAAAACATAAATGAGAATAAAGTATTAAGTGCCGGGAAACTCATTAATGAAAAGAAAATCTGGCCAACTCTATTTAAATAATCAAGCAATCTAAATAAAAATTTATATATAAGTAAAAGATAAAAATTTAATCTTAACTCACTAGGATTAAAAATTTTATTGCATATCAATTAAAACTGGAGTGGAGGTGGGTAATGAGGTGGAGAAAGGGAAAAATAGTATTTATTTTTCATCTTGATTAAGAAAAGATATATTATTTCTCAATGTTCTGAATTAAAGTCAGAGGTTATACTTATTTAAATATATACCATTGGAAGCACTTAAAATCGTTATAGGGTGTCAATCATATAGCTCGAAGAACTAAAGAAAATTATACATGTATAATAGCACATACATACATAGAAACATATATAGGAAATAAAGTAGTAAAAACTGTAACATGTAAAATAAAATAACATCAACCAATCTGTTATGACATGAGCTAAAATGAGATAAATCTACCTATAAGAGTTAACTCAAAAATATGCACTTTATGAGAGATATGCCAAATATAACATCACTGAAATAAAAAGATTGAGGTTTCTACTTCAGGGTCAAGGGCCTACCCTCATTCATAAGAACACTGGAAATGACAATAAAGGGAACTACAAAAGGGAATAGATTAATGAATGATTGAGAAAGTGTTCTACAGCTTCTTTCTTTCTTTCTTCCTTTCTTTCTTTCTTCCTTTCTTTCACAGAGAGAGACAGTGAGAGAGGGAACACAAGCAGGGGGAGTGGGAGAGGGAGAAGCAGGCTTCCTGATGAGCAGGGAGCCCCAAGCAGGGCTCGATCCCAGGACCCCGGGATAATGATCTGAGCCAAAGGCAGACGCTTAATGACTGAGCCACTCAGGCGCCCCTGTTCTATAGTTTCTTAAAGATACAACCAATTGTGTTCATACTCGTGGATAAATCCAGGCCGAGTAATCTAGAGCTTAGGATACCCCAAAGAGTAGAAGGCAGAAGACAGAAGAAGGAGCAATTTTGTCACAACTGGATACCAAAGAGATGGAAGATACAATATACAAGAGTGATAAGCTGTTATAATCTATTTTACTGAAAATAATTTTAAGACTGGAAAAAGGTGCAGGATAAATGTAAATTAAAAAAGAAAGCAGATCGGGGTGCCTGGGTGGCTCAGTCGTTAAGCGTCTGCCTTCAGCTCGGGTCGTGGTCCCAGCGTCCTGGGATCGAGCCCCACGTCAGGCTCCCTGCTCAGTGGGAAGCCTGCTTCTCTGTCTCCCACTCCCCCTGCTTGTGTTCCCTCTCTCGCTGTGTCTCTCTCTGTCAAATAAATAAATAAATTCTTTAAAAAAAAAAAAAAAAGAAAGCAGATACAAATATTAATGCCTGACAAATTAGATTTCAAAATAAAAATAATTAAATGAAAGAATTGTGTGACTTTTATTGATTAAGCTGTCTATTTTGCCCTTACAGTATAAGCCCCAAATCATTACGTAATAAATAGAAATCATTTTGTAGATGTATATGTGTGTATAAGTAAAGGTAGATTTTAAGTAGATATAGATAGAAAGATAGGGGTAGATAGATAGATAATAGAAATAGTTGAAAGGAGATAGTAATGATTATTCCCTTACGAGTGTTTGCAACATACCTAATATATATTTATATAACCATTTATTTATCTATCTTGCATAGGGTTTTTAAAAAGTGTCCTCTAGATGCTATATTTATAAGAAAAATACAGAAAGAATCCATATTCCTCTGTGCATAGTTACGGTATGGCATGAATGCAGTTGAAGTTATGCACAGCAGTGAGTTCCAGTGTAAATATAAGTCCACTTTAAACTCAAACTTTTCTTGCTTAATAAGTGGCTCATTAATGGTAAGTGGCTCATTTAAAAAATTGTCCTGGAAAAAAAAAAAAATCATCTTCCATTTCATTAGTGCTAGATGTTTCCTTTTGCCTATTTCCCTGAGCTGATGGTGCCTGGTGTTAATCACTCTGTCAAGTTCAGATTGTACCTGTAGTACTAGTTAGAAAGCCAGTCCAGTATTCACTCTTGTTCCACATCACCCCCTTGACAATCTCACTCTCTCCTTGATAGTCAATTAATTTGAGAAATGTTTCTGCTCTGAGTTTTTCTTTCCACTAGGATTAATCTAAACATAGACTTGTTTTCCCTTTTGTCTGCTCAGCCAAATCATGGAAACTGGAGCATCTCTCTTTGGTGTGTTGTAAGACTTCTGATCACATTTAAACACATTACTTAGGGTTGGAAAACATGACATTTGGAAACTCAAAGACAAAATTACATTTGCCTTTCCCCTATCTTTGTGTGTACACTCAGTAAATTTTCGTATAAATTATATCTGGAAGTTAGAAGTAAGAACTATCAGGGTTTTTTATTTTTAAATACATGTACAGAGGTTAAAGAAATCTTCCAAGCCCCTTTACAATATGTGGCTTTCCATTTCAACAGCAGCTCTATGAGATAAGTAGTAACATTCTGACTTTTCAAATGAAAAAATACAGGATCTATGATATGAAATAACTTGTACAAGGTCCCAAAATTAGTGACCAACAAACTTGAGTTTTAAACCCAGGCTTTAGCCTTTAAAACCTATTTTTTTTTCTAATTGCACCCTATTATTGTTTCATCTTAAATACACATTGCAACAAGAATGAAAAATTAAAGACCAACTCCTCTTCCAAACTCTGTTGTTCATGGCAGATTGTGCTGAGAAAAGCTTTCATAAATGCTAATCTTGACCATCAGGAGAGGTGTATACTACCTGCCAGGCAAATGTAAGTGAGTCAGCTGTGGTGTATGTTTTGTTTTTTAACTTCATTATTATGGACTACAAAGCTTTGAAGTTGGAACACTTAACCCCTATCATCATGATTCTATGGATTTGATGAAGTAATACTACTTGCTTCTCTCTCCATGCTGGAAACAGTGACTTAACCCTGACTGGTGAATTTTCAAAACTAAAATCTTCCTCTTTTCTCTTCTTCCTGCTGACCTATACCTGACTGCAGGTAAAATGCATTTTAGTTGGCTCTCTGCTGTGTGGTAAGAGGTCTGCACCAGCTATGGACTGGTGAGTACTAATTTAGCACTAAAGTGAGTTATCAAGCCCATTTTGCTACAAGGCTTATTCCCAATCTACCATTTAGTAGTACAAAAGTTGATACATTTTCTCCCATCTGTATAACTCCTGTGTCTACCCTTTTTTTTTTTTTTCCTAATTGGCTAGAGAAATTACTGACTGAATCCTTGCATGATCTGATCCATACTACTTCCTAGGCCTAATATTTAACCCATCTAGCCTCAGCCACTGATTCTGCTGTACTTGTTTCCTGTTCTTCCTAGAAGACAGTCTCTTCTTCCTCAGAATTTTTTACTTGATACGCTCAGGTCTCCTTCCTTTATATGGTTATCTAACTAAATTCAGATCCCTCCTGAATGTCACTGACACATGAATACCATGTCTGATTTTTTAACATAAAAATAGAAAACCTGGGGCACCTGGGTGGCTCAGGAGTTAAGCGTCTGCCTTCGGCTCAGGTCATGATCCCAGGGTCCTGGGATTGAGCCACACATCGGGCTCCCTGCTCGGCGGGAAGCCTGCTTCTCCCTCTCCCACTCCCCCTGCTTATGTTCCTGCTCTCGCTAACTCTGTCTCTGTCAAATAAATAAATAAAATCTTTAAAAAGAATAGAAAACCTGCTGTAATTATTACTATATTTTTTTACCTTTTATGCTTGACCAATTGAAATTGCATTATATATTTATTTGTTTGCTTGTTTATCTCTGCCACTAGTATATAAACTTAATGAGGGCAAAAACTTAAGAAAACTTAGGCTTTTTTTCTTTCTTGCTAGATCTCCCAATGCTTATATATGTGTGTATGTGTGTGTGTACATATGTGTGTGTGTGTGTGTGTGTATACAAACACAGTATATCTGAAACATCTCTCTCCCTCTTGTTTCAGCCGATTCAAACCTAATTCATTCAATTTTGGATATCCTTTTTGCTATTTATTTTGCCAGCAATAAACTTTATTTTATATCCATTGGCAACATCCATGAATTCCTGACACAGAAGAGAATGCTAGTGCCCATATAAAATAGATACCTTGTTACTTTATATGACTATATTATGATTTACTTAAATATTTCTCCAATACCATTTGGGAGTATATATGTATGTATTTTTTAGTTATAAATATGCTGCAATAAGTATTTGTATGAATTTATGTTTGCCCATATTTCTGATTATTTGTTTGGAAGAATTGCTGAGTAAACAACATCTGACAGTTCTTTAACTGTCAACTTGATTTCTTTGGGGTTATAGCAATTTGCATATCTACTGACAAGAATATGCCTCTGTGTGCACATCTTATAATTTTACCTTGCCATTCATTTAGTCTGTTAGCTCCATAGATGAAAAATATTTCAATATAATTTAATTACTGAAGAGGTGGAAGTGTGCTCACATATTTATTGGTCACTTCCCTTTGTTCCCTGGAAAATTGCCTGCCCATGTCCATTTAAAAGTAATCAGTATACCAGAGAGGTAAATAACTAATGTGTGTGTGATTGTGGATAAGAGCTCTTCCAGTTACTAAAATATTTGCTTTAACTCTTGTGCCTCAGGTACTATGACTGCTTTTTTAAAACAACTATACATCTAGATTTTTATAAATATAGTTCAGACTCATGCCTCCATAGACAAAAATTCTTCCTGCCAATCATTCTTATCCTGACATTTCATTCATTTGTATTCTTTAGAATATGAGATAAAAGTCTACACATTTCTTTGTTCTGTTACAGCATACTCTTGACTGCATTTTCATAGTTTGTGGAAGTCCTTAGAGAATAATATGTCCTCCTTATAATCTCTCTATATGAGGCTCATAAATTTATATGCCTAAAAATAAAAACAAAAACAATTAAAAACAAAACTGTACCTTATTATAAATGGTTTTAAGACTAGTTCTGTTCATTGAAAGAATCTAAGGTGATTAAGGTGATTAATTTTCTTGGAAAATTTGGATTTCTTCCCAACATGTGATTCTATGTTTTTGTTTTTGTTTTATTTTTACTCTCAACTCCTTTTTTTTTTTTTCTAAGAAACTATTTTCCACCAACCTTATTTCCATTTTGTTTGCCTTTGTGGAAGCTTAAGGCCACTCAGTGGTTGTTCCTACCCATTCAGTGGCCTGGGCATTGGGAGCTGTGGACCAGTCTTCAGTGGCCGGCTGAGCACTCCAGGCTTCAGTAGGGAACTGCTGAATAGGCACATAAGGCCCCTGTATGCCTTCAGACCAATCTGTAACTTCAGGTTGATGAGCAGTGAACTCAGGAGCTGGAGCAGTCCACTCACCCTGAAATTCCTTCTTGGTCACAACCTTCTCATCAGTGGCCTGCTTTTCCTTTTCAGTCTTTTCAGGATCTCTGTAGAAGTAGAGATCAGGCATGACTTCCCATGGGTGTTCATGGGAAATGGTGCCAGGCAAGCTGAGAACTTCTGGGCCGGCATCTACCACTTCAGACCCACCGAATGAGCTCCCTTGTTGTTGCAAGGGATGGCAATGTTCACATATCACAGAGGAGAGTCTGTGTTACATAGAGCCAAGGTAGGCAGGTTAATATAAGATACCTCTGTAAAAGCCTCTGTGAGAGGCTGAGAGCCCTGCAGAGGCTGGTGGTCAGCCCTGGGATCAGTAACCACCAGGAGTCTTGGCTCCTGGAAGACTGTTTGGACCTGATTCTGAAGCAGCCAGCAATAGGAGTGGCTCCAGTAGCACCAGCAAACTTCAGCACAGCTTGTTGGCCAGTATTCCTGGGTGATATGACATTGACATCATCTGACTTTAATGTGGTAACAACAGCACGAGCTGCCAGAAGCTTCTCCCAGGTTTTCTTCTGATTTTTGATGTAGATACCATCACTTTACCTTTTGGAAAGGATGTACTGTTCCATTTGGAAGTCAAGGTTGGTACCACCTAAATGGGTTCCTGCTGCAAGGAGTTTGAAGACATGCTCCTCCTGATCATTTGCAGGCTATCAGGATCTTTGAACATTGTGAAAGTTTCCCTTTAAGTTATGATGGGAACACAGAACAATGCCGTATGGATTTTCCCCGGGTTGTGTAGAAAGGCTTTACTCTGAACTTTTTAAGTCAGGCTTGTGGCTACTCCAGTCTTGACCTTCTCACCCCAGGTCTCAGAACCAGGTTCCCTTTTTTATCACCCTGTGTCAGGGATACGTCTTATCAAACATGGTCTTGTACTTGATTTTCTAGAACTAGTAATGTTTTCTAGTCCTGTCAATACCATGTCCCTTGTATTTTCCCCTGGGATTTTATTTCTGTCCCTTATTTCCAGATCACTATGTACTGACTGCTGACAATTATCTGTGGCTCCACTCTTTGTGTTCCTCTTTCAGAATTAAGCTGGCTTGGGTCTGCCTGGTGTCTAGTCTTTTTTCAGCCATGCTATCAAGAGTTCCTTTCAATACTCCAAGTGGGTGTATTCTTGCTAGGGCCCGCTCCACCTTAATGTGGGATTCCAGTACAAATTATGGCCTTGCAATTCAGCCTGACTCTACTGTAGTTATGCAACATTTTTGAGGAGTAAAGAAGCATGCTGAATCTGCCAGGGCCAAGTTAAGTTTTTATTAGAGATATACTTATTTCTCTTTTAAGTGACTTTTGTTATATGCGTTATATTTCTTAAGTCACCCCTCTCTTGTCATTGACAAATCCAAGATTATCAAAAATTGTTCATCCTTTACTAATTGATAAATACATTTTGATGCCAGAATTTCATGGTCATCAAAATGAAATGCATGGCAGCCCTGCAGAGCCAGCAGCCTGATAAGTAGTGATAATTATTTGTCCCTAGGACTTAGATTGAGCCAAAATCATATGGAATACCTATTTCTTCGAGGTGTTTTGTGGTTTCTAAGCTTTTCTTATAATGTCAGTAATGAATAACCTAGAAACTTAGACACATTTAGCTGCTATTAATATAAGGAAATTATGCTTGGTTTAGAAGGAAATTAGTTATGCACATGGCTTGAAGGATCTCCTCTTGTTTTGTTAAGGCACAGAGTGCCAATTAATTATATCTATAGCAACCATGTAAGTTTCCAGAAAATTATTAGGTTAAAGAGGACTTTTGACAACTGAGTTTAATTTATTTTTATGTCCTATATAAATGTTGTATATTTCTTGTACCTATTAGATTGTTTTAAAAATGCATAGAGCTAATACAAATTCTATTTCTGACTCTTAAGAGTTCTATTGCACAGAGATGTTGACTGGGTTTGATATGAATTGAGGAGAATTTTAAGTGGCTTATGACATTTCAATTTGAAGACTAATATGCATCAATAACATCAGAGATGTGTTGAAATGTGTGAGTACTGAGATTGGGGGAAAGGAAAAAGAAGGTTAATGAAAAGGGTCAGAACTCCTCATTGTGGAGCAAATTTTGAAGTGATTTCTTTCTCATGAATAATGGAGCTGGGCTTCAAAATAAATTTCAGTATATATATAGTAAAATCCACCATGCTCAAAATTCAAAGTGTTTTTCTTTGAGAGTAAATAAATTTTGGTTTAGTTTTATGTCTTTTAAATGTCTTTTTCCTATTTGAGTCAAAGAAATTACATAGTCATTTTTCACAGGCCCCGAGAAGTCTCTTTAATCAAATGAATTGTAAGTTTATTTCCATTACCCTAAAATGTAACAATTTTATAGATGAATACTTATAAATATTTGACATCATCTGTGAATAAAAGGGTAAAACCTTGCTCTATTGATTTAAAATCGAATTTCATTTTGTGTTGTTTAGCAGCACCCATTTTTTTCCATAGGTTGTTCTGAATAATTGCAAAGAATTATACATGCATCCTCTTTTATTTGCAGAGAATTAGTTAACAGGATAGCTAATAAAGGAAATTTTAGAAGTTTTTTTTAGGAAGTGAATAAAACAGATGAAAAGGAATGGGGAAGAAAGAGAAAAGATAAATATGTAGAATAAGGTAAAAAAATACATGCTGACTATATTTATAATGTCTTGTGTGGTTGAAAGTAGAAATAGAATTAAAATACATGATAATTAACTTGAAAGCAGCACGATAATTTGTTGTGGACCAATCCATTCATTGAGAACAAATAACCAAGCTGGAAAAAAATAAGACAAAAATTATATTTGAGAGCATACCACAATAAAAACTTATTAAGTTATAATTTTGATAGAGAAAGGAAGCTAAGCAAAATGAGCCAGACATTTGGAAACACTTTTCCTATTGAAGTTATTTTCCAATTTGATATGGGGGGTTGGTGGGGGGGCATGGTTATTGAGCTGAGAAGCTAAGCAGAAATCTGAGGCTGAACATCTGAGTGTCCAAAATGTATCTTCATTATTTCAGGAGACTCGTAGAATAAAAATTAGAGTTGAGCTCCTGTCCTAATAGAGAGGTTCTATAAACACCCAGAATTTTCTACTAGAATTCAAAAGACTATATCCAAGGAGTAAACCTAGACTGGAGATAAACCAGTTGTCACTGAAAATAAATTTGAAGCACCTAATTTCTGAGAAGATTAAGGTAATCTACTCTAACCAAGCTGTCTGCCAGAAGAAACATAAACCCTATCTAGAAGATACATACACAGATACCAATGAGCTACATGGTTTTTACCTACAATTCAAACAACTCCACAGAAACATTTCCAGGTAAGATGAAGCAGTTTGCAACAGACTAATGCTCCTGTTACACCTAATAAAGCCAAATAAATTACAAAATCATATTTTTAATTTTTTTTAAAGATTTTATTTATTTGCGAGAGAGACAATGAGAGACAGAGAGCATGAGAGGGAGGAGGGTCAGAGGGAGAAGCAGACTCCCTGCTGAGCAGGGAGCCCGATGTGGGACTCGATCCCAGGACTCCAGGATCATGACCTGAGCTGAAGGCAGTCGCTTAACCAACTGAGCCACCCAGGCGCCCACAAAATCATATTTTTAAAGGCATCAGAGGACTTTGGGGGCAACAAGGCCTGGAAGAGCTAAAATTCACAGAAAAAAACCCTGTTGTGATGAGTTAAGGATGACCAGCTATTTTTGCTTTCCTTGTAACTTTGGCTGGTTTCAGCATGTGGGCTGATGGTCAACCTTGTTCCAGACAAGATACTTTCCACAGGTAGAAAGATACTCCAGTAGTATATTTTGTAGAAACTTGGGGCTAGTGTGACATGTTAACCTTTCAGTGGTCTCAAATTTGAAGCTAGTTCTGAGCTCTGGGTTGCATACAAGGTTGGAAAACTAAGCCAAAAACATATATAAGGGAGTTCACTATCTTGCATGATTAGGGGGAAAATAGATACTCATGGGGAGAGGTCCTGCTTCATGATAAATGTAGTCTCTCTTAGAGATATTTATAAAATTTGAAATTGCATGGGCTGGGAAGCTGAAGAGCTAACTTGGGAAGCTAAGAATAGCTGAGACATATTATTACAGGACTGAGAGACAAGAACACTTAGCCCTGAAAGAATCATGCAGGGAAAATAGGGATAAACTTGCTGTAGACTGAATCTTTTTAAAAATTAAGAGCTACAGCATGAGATAATAAAATATGACTAGTAATAAGAGAAAAAAAAGGCAATAAAGACAGACCTACCAATGAACTGGATACTGGAATTCAGACGTAAACACTCAACTTGGAACAGAAAAAGAAAACCGAAAAAATATAAAAGTGTAAGAGACATATGGGACACAGTCAAGTGTGTAAACATACGTGCAAATCAAGTTCCATGGAAAAAAGAGAGAAAAAATGTAGAAAAAGCAGTACTTGAAAATACAATGGCTGAGCAGTTTTCTAAAACAAGTGGAAGGCATGAATACACAGACTCGAAAAGGGCAGCAAACTCAGAGCAGTGTAAACACACATACAGACAGACACAGACGCACACACGTTAACACCTCACTTCTACACATCATAGTAAAACTGCTGAAAACCAACACAGAGTAGAAATCTTGAAAGTATAAAAGAAAAAATACATTACTATCAGAGAAAGAAATATTTTTTGATGCTGACCTCTTAATAGAAACAGTAGAAACCAGTGGCAATGTATGGCATATTTAATGTATTAAGAGCAAATAACAGTCAACCTAATAATCTCTACTCAGAAAAAAAAAATCCTCAAAAATAAAGGTAAGATAGAAGAAGGAAATTGGAAGCAAATAGGCTTACATGTAAAGAAAGGAATTTTTCAGATTATAGTCAAGAGATAGCAATGAAAACATAGATATGTAGGAGAAAATGAAGAAAACTAAAAAGAGTAAATAAATGGGCAAATATAAGTAAGTGTTGATTAAAAATGAACAACAGTAACTTAATAAAATGAACAATATTGCTACTTTGATGAGTTTAGCCCTATGTAGAACTAAAATTCATGGCAACAAAGATGCATATGGTGGATATAATTTAATAGATGTAGGGCTCTAGCAGTATCGGGAAAGATGTAAATATTGTTTTTATTAAACTGTAATAAGATAATGGTTGATGTTACAACCTGAGTAATAATTTAAAAAAGAAACAATGTGTAAACAATTTAAACAATGTGTAAATAATTTGAAGAAGAATTAAACAATGTGTAAACAATGTGTAAGCAATGTTTAATAGGGTTAAAAAACAGATAAATGCATGATTAATTCAAAAGAGAAGGGGGGAAAAAGGAACATAAACCAAATCACACAAATGGGAATAAATAATAGGAAGATAAAAGAAAACATAAATACATCATTGATTATAATAAATGTATATATATATATATATATATATTATACTCCAAGTAATTGAGTCAATTTGGGGACTGTATAAAAGTACAAATTCCTCTTACATACTGATTACATGAAATGCACTTTAAATACAAGGATGAAATGTTTTTTAAATGCTATATAGAAAATATAGAAAATCAAAAGCAATTTGGGACAACTACATTAATATCACATAAAGTAGATTTTAATGCAAAAAAAACATTATTAGGAATAAAAGAGGAATTTCATAATTTTTGAGGAATTTAAGAAGAAGATGTCATAACTCTAAGTCTATACTCTAAACACATACAAAGCAAGAATTAAGTGAAGAAAAAGGAGAATAGACAGGCTCATAATCATGTTGACATATTTTTTAGCAAACATATCTAAAAACTAGTAGAAAAAGCAAACAAAATTTCTGTAAGGTTAGAAAGCTTAAACAATCTAAGTAATTGATTTAACCTAATTGTCATATTAAACTAGTGTAAATAGTAAATGATAAATATCATAGAATTTATTTTTTATTTTATTTTTAAAAAAAAATTTAAGTAGGCTCCATACCCAGATTGGAGCCCAATGTGGTGCTCGAACTCATGACCTTGAGATCAACACCTGAGCTGAAATCAAGAGTTGGCTGCTTAACCTACTAAGCCACCCAGGTGCCCCACAAATATCATAGTATTAAGTTTATATTGAATATTCACCAAATTGACCAGATTCTTACCATAAAGAAAGGTTCAATAAATTTTAACAGTTGAGAATATTCATGGTAAGTTCTTTAACCACAGTGGATCTAAGCTAAATAAAAATCAATAAAAATAATAAATATAAAAATATCAACTAAGTGGAAATTAAACTAAATAATGTGAGGCAAAGAAGATAGTAGCAAATATCTTAAATGAATCTTATAATTAAGATACAAGTAAAAATGTATGAATCAGCTAATATATAGACTTAAAAGCATACAATAAAAAGGAAGAAAAAGTATATGTAAGTGATGAATCACTAAATTCTACACTTGAAATTAATGTTATACTGTATGTTAACTAACTGGAATTTAAATAGAAACTTGAAAAAAGAAAAAATGATTTAAATTTTTATATCAAAGACTAGAAAAATCAGCAAGTGAAAAAGAAATAAATTAGAAGGAACAACATAGGAAATCAATAAAATGTTAAAGAAATAACAGAAAATCATCAAAACAAATACAATTTTTAGTGATTCTATAATTTTTCATTTTTGTTACTGATATTTAAATGACTTACAATGGCTTGACTTAAAATATTTCAACTTTATGATAGAGTAAAAGCAATACACATTTAGTGGAAATCATATTTTGAATCTTGAATTTTGATCTTTATGGTAGAGTAAAAGCAATGCGCATTTAATGGAAATGATATTTTGAATTTTGATCTTTTCCCAGGCTGCAGATATGATAAGATCTTCTGCATTGATTCCGGGCAGATGAAGTGAGCCACAGCTCCCAGTCAGTCCCGTGATCATGAGGATAAACAGCAAGCTTATGATATTCAGTAGGTTAGGTGCATTAAATGCATTTCCAACTTAATGATATTTTCAACTTACAATGGGTTTATTGGATGTAACTCCATCATAAGTTGAAGAAAATATATTTAGAAGTAAATTTAACAAATAGATATTATGAACATTTTTATTTCATTATATTTGACAATTTGGAAAAAGTGAACAGATTTATTGATAAATACAACTTTACAAAGATGACAGCAGAAAAAAATAGAAAATCTGAATTATCTGATGTCAGCTGAGGAAATTAAATCATCATTGAAAACTTTTCCATAAAGACAGATCAGATGGTTTTACCAGTTATTTCTTCCAAATATTTTAACAGAGGAATATAACTCTTTAACAAACCGTTCTAGAAAATTCAAAAGAGAGAGAAATTTCCAACTCTTTTTCATAAGGCCAACACAAACTTACTTCTAAAACTTGGAAAAGATACAGCAAGTAAGGAAAATTTGGGACAAATTTTTCTCTTGACTATAGATGAAAAATTCCTTAATAAATATTAGCTAATCAAATAGAGTGATAAAAATGAACATTATTAACAAATAGGGTTTATAATGATGTACTGTATGGTGACTAAATAACATAATTAAAAAAAACAAAAAACCCAAATAGGGTTTATTTTAGGTAAGCAAAGACAATTTATCATTAAAAAATCAAACAGTATAATTCACCACAATTGAAGAAAAAATCATATGATTGTTTTGATAAATATAGATAAAGCATATGAAAAAAATTTCTTATAAAATTCAGCAAAAAAAAACTATAACTGTCACTTTTGCTTCCAGTCTTTTTTTAACCATTTAGTTTTTCTTCTAAACAATAAAAACACACAACTAATAAAAATAAAATATAATAAAATTCAGCAAAATTGAAATTAAGGGAACATCTTTCTTTTACATACATGCACACAACTTCACACATAGTACTAATTAAAAACTCAGTGAATTCAATGGAGAAATATTCAATGTTAACTCTAAGGCTGAAAGCAAAACATGAATGCCCTTTAGTACCAGCTCTGTTCAGCCAGTGTTCTAAAACAGGGAGAAAAAATAGAAAGAATATGAACTGGAATAGGAATAATAAAAGAAATTCCCAGATAATAAAGTTATAAATGTTGAAGATTTTTCAGAAAATAAATATTTAAATTAATAAGTTAACTTGGCAAGATCCTTCAATGTAAGTTCTCTTTATAATAACCAGTTTTATTTTTATATGAACAAAAATAATAGGCTGAAAAAAATGTGAAAGTTATCATACAGTAGCAAAAACTTCAGCAATTACCTGAAAACAAATTTAACAAAAAATGAACAAGACATTAATATTAAAAAGCCAAAAAATGAGAAAAATTATAGGTTTAATAAATGAAGCAATACACCACTATGAATTTAAAGAGTAATTTTTATAATTATGGCAGTACCCTTTAAAATGATCCTGAGATTGCAAACAATCTCAATTAAAATACTAACAGACTTGTTTGTTAGTTTTTGTAGCAATTAACAAATTGACTTCAGGAATTTACACATAAATGCAAAGGGCAGTGTTCAGACAACATTCTGAAGCTAAATGAAATTTGTTAGCTCTACAGTACCAGATATAAAACCCATTATAAACATACAGTAATAAAGGCAGTATAATATTGGCACAAGGACAGACAAACCTGCCAATGGAAGCATTTAGAATCACTGAAAATGATTCCATTCGCATATGGTCATCTGTTTTATGACTAGGTGATAGTGCAGTGAGGAAAGGATGATCTTTGCCTGAATGGATGGATTGGACATTCATAGAGGAAAAAAGATATGTACACTACTATTTTACACAGTTCATAAAAACTAATCCCAGAATTGTTTATCAAAAAGTAATATAGTTGGGCGCCTGGGTGGCTCAGTCGTTAAGCGTCTGCCTTCGGCTCAGGTCATGATCCCAGGGTCCTGTGGGGCTCCCTGCTCAGCGGGAAGCCTGCTTCTCCCTCTCCCACTCCCCCCTGCTTGTGTTCCCTCTCTCGCTGTGTCTCTCTCTGTCAAATAAATAAATAAAATCTTTAAAAAAAAAAAAAAAGTAATATAGCAACTCTAGAAAATTACCTCATAGAATCTTCTTGGAGTGGACATTTTTTTTTCTGAAAGAAGGTTCTAATAGGACTAACCCTAAAGGAAAAAAATAACTTGTACTGTTTTAAGATAAAAAATTTCAGAGGATCAAATGGCGTTATTGAATGTGTGATAATCAAGCTGAAGAAGTGAACAAGATATTTGTAATGCGTATACTGAACAAAGGATTTATATTCAAATCCATAAAAAAAAACTACTAGATTAATTAAAAAGACAATGACAGACAATTAAAAGAAAAATATGCAAAAACATGAATTGGCACTTCACAAAATAGGGGTATGAAAGTGTAATAAAAATAGAAAAATTTTCTTAATCGTATTAGCCTTTGGAATATGCAATTTAAAGCTACAACTGAATATCACTACACACTTACTAAAATGGTTAAATTGAAAAATTAAAAAATGCTACCAAATGTCAATGAGGATATGGAACAATTGAAGCTCTCCTAAATTAAATGTAGAAGTATAAATTGGTACATGTATTTTGGAAAATTGTTTCCTAGTGTCTACTAATGCTGAATATATGATCCATTCCTACATATATACACAAAAGGTATGTCTACATATGGTCTTAAATGAATGTACATGCGCACACACACACACACACAGATGCTTTTAGAAGAATTATTTGTAATAGTCAAAACTGGAAATACTCTAATGCCTATCTAGAACAGAATGAATGAAAAATTGTGGCATATTCATACAATGATATATTACACATCACAAGAATAAATGAACTTCGACTACACAGAACAAAATGGAGGACTTACAAGTATAATATCGAGCAAAAGTAGCCAGACAAATAGGTCATGCTGTATGATTCATTTGTAAAAAAATTTACATCAGGCAAAACTAATATAAGTACTTAATAGTTATGATAGTATTGCCCTTGGGGTGAGCAGCTGTTACTAAGAGAAGCACAGAGACTTCTGATGTCCTGTTATATAATGTTTCTTTATATTGGTGTTGTCTACATGAATGGGTTCCCTGTGATCAAAATATTTCAGCCCTACCATAATGATTTCTGCATTTTTTGGTATATAGGCTTAAGTTAAATTTACTAAACAAAGCAAACAAACAAAAACCTTATAGAATGCAGCTGACACCATTCTTGGACTGAAATTAATATAGCTATACATGCGTATTTTAGAAAAGAAGACTAAAAGTCAATGATCTAAGGAGCCATCTAAAAAGTGAGAAAAGGAACAGCAAATTAAACATACTAAACATTGAAGGAAATAATGAAAGTAAGAATGGAAAATAATTAAATAAACAGAACAGAGAAGATGTATAATATAATTTGTTTCAGAATTTTGTTTTAAGGGGTGCCTGGGTGGCTCAGTCATTGTCTGCCTTCGGCTCAGGTCATGATCCAAGGATCCTGGGATTGAGCCCTGCATCGGGCTCCCTGCTCCACGGGAACCCTGCTTCTCCCTCTCCCACTCCCCCTGCTTGTGTTCCCTCTCTCACTGTGTCTCTCTCTGTCAAATAAATAAATAAAATCTTTAAAAATAATGTGCCTTTTATAAAAGATAATATGTGCTTATTTTGGAATAATTTTCAGATCCACCCTAATCAAATTAATTTAATAAAGACCTCTTCTACCTGAATTCTCTCAGCTGTACTCAGAGAAGTGACTGTTAAACATTCTTTGTGTTTTCCTGTAGGTAAGTGTATATACAGGTGAATATATAATATGATATATGACATAATCATTTTCAAGAATGGGATTATTTTATACTTATTACACAATTTATTTTCTTATTTATTGTAGATAATATACACCCCTTGTCAGCATAAACGATCTATTTGTATGTCTATATCTATATAAAAATGTACTGATACATAAAATGATATATCACCTTTAAAAATTCCTATTTAACTATACCATGGGTACACAAAAATCCACCCATCATAAATGTACAAATCAGTGCTATCACAAAACAACCAAACCTCTGGAATTAGCTGCAGTTCAAAAAACTTAAAACAGAAGCCATGACAAGGATATATAAAATTTGTTTTGTTTGTTTGTTTTTGTTTTTTATCTTGTAAAGAGAAGAAGCCAATATCCCTGATGAACATGGATGCAAAAATTCTCACCAAAATACTAGCCAATAGGATCTACATGAATGGGTTCCCTGTGATCCATTTTTAAGTACATTAAAAGGATTACTCACCACGACCAAGTGGGATTTATCCCTGGGCTGCAAGTTTGGTTCAACATCCACCAATCAATCAATGTGATACAAAACATTAATAAAAGAAAGAACAAGAACCATATGATCCTCTCAGTAGATGCAGAAAAAGTATTTGACAAAGTACAGCATTCTTTCTTGATTAAAACTCTTCATAGTGTAGGGATAGCGGGTACTTACCTCAATATCATAAAAGCCATCTATGAAAAACTCACAGAAAATATTATTCTCAATTGGGAAAAACTGAGAGCTTTCCCCCTAAGGTCGGGAACACGGCAGGGATGTCCACTATCACCATGGCTATTCAACATAGTACTAGAAGTCCTAGCCTCAGCAATCAGACAACAAAAAGAAATAAAAGGCATCCATATTGGCAAAGAAGAAGTCAAACTCTCACTCTTTGCAGATGATATGATACTTTATGTGGAAAACCCAAAAGACTCCACCCCAAAACTGCTAGAACTCATACAGGAATTCAGTAAAGTGGCAGGATATAAAATCAATGCATAGAAATCAGTGGCATTTCTATACACTAACAACAAGACAGAAGAAAGAGAAATTAAGGAGTCGATCCCATTTACAATTGCATGCAAAACCATAAGATACCTAGGAATAAATCTAACCAAAGAGGCAAAGAATCTGTACTCAGAAAACTATAAAATACTCATGAAAGAAATTGAGGAAGACACAAAGAAATGGAAAAACATTCCATGCTCATGGATTGGAAGAACAAATATTATGAAGATGTCAATGCTACCTAGAGCAATCTACACATTTAATGCAATCCCTATCAAAATACCATCCACTTTTTTCAAAGAAATGGAACAAATAATCCTCAAATTTGTATGGAACCAGAAAAGACCCCGAATAGCCAGAGGAATGTTGAAAAAGAAAAGCAAAGCTGGCGGCATCACAATTCCGGACTTCCAGCTCTACTACAAAGCTGTCATCATCAAGACAGTATGGTACTGGCACAAAAACAGACACATAGATCAATGGAACAGAATAGAGAGCCCAGAAATGGACCCTCAACTCTGTGGTCAACTAATCTTTGACAAAGCAGGAAAGAATGTCCAATGGAAAAAAGACAGTCTCTTCAACAAATGGTGTTGGGAAAATTGGACAGCCACATGCAGAAGAATGAAACTGGACCATTTCCTTACACCACACACAAAAATAGACTCCAAATGGTTGAAAGACCACAATGTGAGACAGGAGTCCATCAAAATCCTAAAGGAGAACACAGGCAGGAACCTCTTCGACCTCAGCAGCAGCAGGTTCTTCCTAGAAACATTGCCAAAGGCAAGGGAAGCAAGGGCAAAAATGAACTCTTGGGACTTCATCAAGATAAAAAGCTTTTGCACAGCAAAAGAAGCAGTCAACAAAACCAAAAGACAACTGACAGAATAGGAGAAGATATTTGCAAATGACATATCAGATAAAGGGCTAGTATCCAAAATCTATAAAGAACTTCTTAAACTCAACACCCAAAGAACAAATGATCTAATCAAGAAATGGGCAGAAGACATGAACAGACATTTTTCCAAAGAAGACATCCAAATGGCCAACAGACACATGAAAAAGTGCTCAACATCGCTCAGCATCAGGGAAATCTAAATCAAAGCCTCAATGAGATACCACCTCACACCAGTCAGAATGGCTAAAATTAACAAGTCAGGAAACGACAGATGTTGGCGGGGATGCGGAGAAAGGGGAACCCTCCTACACTGTGGTGGGAATGCAAGCTGGTGCAGCCACTCTGGAAAACAGTATGGAGGTTCCTCAAAAAGTTGAAAATAGAACTACTCTATGACCCAGCAATTGCACTACTGGGTATTTACCCAAAGATACAAATGTAGGGATCCGAAGGGGTACATGCACCCCGATGTTTATAGCAGCAACGTCCACAATAGCCAAACTGTGGAAAGAGCCAAGATGTCCATCGACAGATGAATGGATAAAGAAGATGTGGTATATATATACAATGGAATATTATGCAGCCATCAAAAGGAATGAAATCTTGCCATTTGCAATGACCTGGATGGAACTGGAGGGTATTATGCTGAGTGAAATAAGTCAATCAGAGAAAGACATGTATCATATGACCTCACTGATATGAGGAATTCTTAATCTCAGGAAACAAACTGAGGGTTTCTGGAGTGGTGGGGGGTGGGAGGGATGGGGTGGCTGGGTGATAGACACTGGGGAGGGTATGTGCTATGGTGAGTGCTGTGAATTGTGTAAGACTGTTGAATCACAGACCTGTACCTCTGAAACAAATAATACATTATATGTTAAAAAAAGAAGAAGAAGATAGCAGGAAGGGAAGAATGATGGGGGCAAAATTGGAAGGGAAGACAAACCATGAGAGACTATGGACTCTGAGAAACAAACTGAGGGTTCTAGAGGGGAGGGGGGTGGGGGTTGGGTTAGTCTGGTGATGGGTATTAAAGATGGCACATACTGCATGGAGTACTGGGTGTTATACGCAAACAATGAATCATGGAACACTACATCAAAAACTAATGATGTATGGTGATTAACATAACATAATAAAAAAAAGGAAAAAAATAAAGAGAAGAAGAACAAGTTTTCAGGAAAACATAATATAATTGCCCAATCTGTTTTATTTACTCTTATCTTTAAGTTTCCCTCAGTATTTTCTCAGGGATCCAATATTGTCTTTCTCCTCTTCACAATAGTCTAGACATTCTGGCAGAGAATTCCATCTCAGCTCTACATTAGAAAAGCTGAACTGTTACTGATCTTGGAAGTATTAGAATTCAAATTCCTATGAAATATAAGGTTCAAATCTTGTCACCTTGGAGACTTGAATTGCTCATTAATTCAAGAGGAATTGAAAGCACCTTGCAGCAATTGGTGAGAAGGTCATTGATTTCAGGGTAACCTTTGAATGATTAAAAATCTGTCTCGTGTTCCAGAGCAAGGGGAGCAGTCTAGGAAGGAACCACATGATTCATGGATTAAGTCAGCATAGATTGAGTCAGCTAGGGTTGAATGTTGGACTCATCTTTTTGGGCAGCGTCAGGACAGTCTTCTGATCACAAAGAACCTTAGGTTAGTACTTGGCCTTGGGGACTTTATCAGTTCATCTTTGTTGGGAGATCCAGCCCTCTCATCCCTCCATTGGAATTTCTCAGTCCCTTTTTAGTTTCCCTGGTCTCTGTTGCCACGGTAACAATTCAGAGCCCCTGCTGTTTAGTTTATCACCAAAAAGGCAACATTTCAACATTTTCTAACACAAATTGGCAAGATACGTAGCTGCTGGCAGTACTATCTCAGTGGGACTTCTGGTAATTTAGTAGGAAATGTGTGGTAAGGCAATTAGAAAACACCAGTAGATACCTGAACATTCCAAGTATACGAAAATGTCTTTGGGAGATTCGCTACAGTACTTCTAGTGTTTGGAATGCACTGCAGTTTAGCAGCAATCTTCAATTCATGGAGCACTTTTTGTGTGCATACAGACATCACCCTGACTGCAAATTGCATACAGACAAATTGACGGGATCTCTCACCTCAAGGAACTTACACTCTACTGGTAAAAATAACATATATCCAACCACAGTTAAACCAAGTCTTAGTGTGTGAGCAGAGAGATGGGAAAATCTGTTCTGAGTGAACAATTCTAGGAAGGCTTCAAATAGGCAATAAAGTTCTACGTGGCCTCTCTTGCACCTCTCACAGTAAGGTTATGGGGAGGACACTGGGGAGACAGAAAGCTACAAGAGTAAAATGAAAACATGGACATCCTTGGGCCAGATTTGCTAAAGAAAGGCAGAAAGTCCCCTATGAATTCAGAGTACGTGTAAATAGAGTGGCAGAAGATAAAACTGGAAAGGTAGATAAATACTCACTTCCATATATTTTACACCAATGTTTCAAATGACTATGACAAAAAGCTATTTTTTTTTCCTAATAAATAACCACAGGACTGACAAAAAGAAATAGATTTTCTTTTATTCAAGTTGAAAAAAAATCCAAATATTATTAATACTACTACTAATGATAATAATAATATTAATACAGCATCAGCTTGATGCTATAATAAAATATAACATTAGGTCGAATCATATAAAATGATCAGTTTGGGAAGCATAAAAGCTTGATGTCAAATGTTTACATAAATTTAATACATAACATAATACATAAGCATTCCATATGCTTAGGCGTTGATTAATTCACTAATTTATACTTTTGCAGAGATTTTTAACATTCAAAGACATTTACAAAATTGCTTTTTCCTCGAAATAAGTGGGTCCTGGAACTGCATACATGTACATTTACATACACATTTTATCCCTGACAGCTGTACTAGTTGTATGTGAGGAAGTTGTTCTTGAACAGCACTGGGATATTTAATGTGTATAGTTCATGAACAGGAAGGGATATATCTTTGGAGAATAAGAATATCAGTTCACACTCATCCAGGCTGCACAACATGTTCGAATGATGGAAACAATGGACTAGAAGACCTTGTGACTCTGATGGTTCTAACTCAGTAAAATTAAAAGTTCTATAAAGCGTGGTTTTTCTATACTTTTCTAAGGGCATGTTTCCTGCCATATTACTAGGGCTTTAATTTAAGCTGAATCACGCTGTTGGTTTTGGTTTTGTTTGGCTTAGAGTTTGTTTTCTGAAAATATGTGCAACTGATCGCTTTCTACTTTGAAGCCGAAAATAACTCATATTACTGATTGTGCCTGGGATGAAAGTAGAAAATATGGGGCTCATGGGTGGCTCAGTCGTTAAGTGTCTGCCTTCGGCTCAGGTCATGATCCCAGGGTCCTGGGATCGAGCCCCGCATCAGGCTCCCTGCTGCGCAGGAAGCCTGTTTCTCCCACTCCCCCTGCTTGTATTCCCTCTCTCGCTGTGTCTCTCTCTGTCAAATAAATAAATAAAATCTTTAAAAAAAAAGAAAGTAGAAAATAACATTTCACTCATGAAAAGGGATTTTTTTTTGCCCTCATTTAGAAGAAAGATTATTTCCCTTAGACTAATTTCCTGGTAGAATTTTAGAAATTTTGAATTATTTAAAATACCAGAGTTTTGTCTTGTTTGGGGTTAAGTATGTGTGCCCTTCAAATTGCAAACTGTTTTACAATAAAAATGAAATTTTACAGAGAAGAGGTGAATGTAGGTTCAAGGGACACATTAATATACAGTAATTACAGTTACTTTCTTCATTCCACTTGTTTTTATAGATGAATAGAACTACAACAAATGACAAACTTAGTAAAGGTCTATTTGAAAGCTATGTAACTTTAGCTATATAAATAAGAGACTCCCCCAAATTGTTTTCATTACTAATGTATAAAAGCATTCCCAGAGGCAAACTGCAGATGAGATTTTCACCTACAGACCAGAGATTCAGCAGAGCCTGGAAACATGGTTGTAGAAGGGGATGGTAGTAGGTGTAATATACTACATTCCCAATAGAGGGTCATTTACAGAATGTCACCCTCAGAAGTGCCTCTTAATTTTTTGATCCTTGTGCCACCAAGGAAAACATCCAGAGATTTCTAAACCTCAGCATAGCAATGATTGCCTATGGAGTTGATGGCTGTGTAGTAGCATATCTCTTAGGTGCTCGTAGTATGATTTGTTAGTAGAAAATAATAGTGTGATAGAAAAGATAGTGTATGTCTTTAACCCAAGAAGGATTCGAGTGGTGTTCTAGGCAGAATTCTAAGCTGATCCTCAATAACCCATGGCCTTCTGTAATCCCCTTAAGTAACTGTGAACATGATGAGATATTACTCCTTTGATTAGGTTACATTATATGGCAAATGTGAAGTGATATGGCCGTACTGATATTTTATTTCCTCATTAATAATAGAGATGTAAAGAAATACTATGTGAAATGTTCCTTGCACTATGTCTGTGACAAAATAGTACTGAATTATAGTTACCATCATTAGTATTAACATTAAAAAAATTATATCATTTCATGACTTTAACTCTGCACGTAAAATTAACATAAAAAAATTCTATCATTTTCATGGTTTAACTCTGCACGTAAATATTACCAAGCTACCCTCTGTAAGAAGGCTTCCTTGATCTCTAAGACTTATATAATTTTGAGAGCTTTTTTATATGCATTCAATGCAGTATTTGTCATATTCTAGTTTATATTCTGGTACTAATTCTGGTTTCTCCCTTTGTTGTACTCCATTGTCTACCAAATTTAGTAATTAATCAAGTACTACTGATTCTACCCCTGAAATATATATATATATATTTTTTTTCCTCTCTCATATCTTGTCTGGATTACTATAATGGTGTAAGGACTAGTAAGGACTAATCTTTCTGTTACTAGTTGCATTTATAAAGTGAAGCATAGAAAATTGATAGTAAAACAGAAAACAAAGAAACAGGGCTTCTCCACTTGAAGTGCAGTTGGAGGCTCATATCACTTAATGCCCAGCTCCTCCTTGTTCTCTGCCATGACGTTTGAGAAGTCTCTAAGTTATATCTAAGCATCTGTGGAGCTTAGTTTGAAAACCCCAAGTTTGTGGTGTAAAGCCTAAATAAACCCTCTGACATCACAGAAAATTTTGAAGTTACCTGGGACTACTGAGGTTGAGACATAAAAAATTTCAAGCATTACAATCTCATCGTTAGCCAAATGTGAAGATGGATAGTAACATAGTAAGTACTGTACCATCAGAGATCTGAGTTCCCTTTGAACATTTCATAAGAAAAATATCTTGATATTTTGTACTTACAATTTGCCCAGATATTTGAAGCAAATTTTCAGTAGATCACAAATAAAATTGATACATAAGATCCTTAAAACTCTGGAAAATACAGTTTTCATGTGGAAGTATGTTTTTTCCTTCCTAGAAATTCTCTTATGCTCAAAGCTAAGAAAGATTGAGATTTAGGAAGCCCAGAGCATATATTATTTCTCAAAATCATCAAAACCTAATGTTGAACTTCAGATTCTAAAAGCCAAGTGGCAGTTTTGCTTTTTCTTTTGGTAAAAATGTGGACTGAACAGAGTAAAAATGAAAATGGAGATGTAATCTATCCATAAATAGTAATAATTTAAGTAATTTAAGTAAGACTTTTCTATCATGTGCCAAGCATTATGCCTGGTGGCAGAGATTCAGTGGAGACTGGCATAGATGTGGCTTGAAAAGCCAAAATACTGTTGTGTGTGTACCTGCTTCAAACTATCAGTTGGTTCTTATTGTTGATGTTTGTTGTTTTTACGATTCCTGTTTGATTTGATGTATACTGTGTTCACTGAGCTCCAGGTATAAACTGCATTGCTTTAGAGCCCAATATCAATACTGTTTTTTATTCCAGAGTGTTTATTCCCAAATATTGAGTTTTCATTGAGCTGCAGAGATACGTGATAGAATTATCTGCACAGGATTAAAATATATTTATAGTATGGTTTTTAAAATAAGCTAGGATATTGTATGAGTTTAGAGTCAAATAATATTTAATATATTTTAATTTACATTTTATTTAATTTTGAAAATACTTATTTTATCTCACCTTCCTTGTTTTTAATTTGTATTTCTTACTACCAGTATCATATGCAAATTTATTATAGAGAAGATCCTGAAATCAATCTATCTTCTCAAATATAGTACTTTTTCATGTGATTTAACCTTGTAACTATAGTAGCTGTATTCTGACCTCACCTCCATATTGTGATAATTAGGTTGTTACTTAATTTATGGTATCAGGTTCCATGCTGTACACTGTTTTCAAGAGCAGACTTATTCTTGTTTTCATGCTCCTGTCCAGATAGCCTCCAAGTAGCAAGATTTTTGAAAATAAGTTTTATTATAAAGCAAGCTCCATGAGGACAGAGATTTTGTTTCATTTATTATAATAGACAATGCCAACAAGTGTTTCTCAAATGTGTGTGCACACTGAAATATATTTGGTCAATGGAGGTTGAATGAATCCCTTCTAGGGTAGGGCCTACCATTCTTTAGTCTTCCCAGTTTTGGAATTTTTGTAGCAACCTATTGACAGACCTTCCTGATGTCATCTATTCTGAAAGGGCAGGACTATGAACTCAATCGATTTTATAAATATTTACTAAATTAAAGAAATTATTCTCCTCTTGACATGAACTTCCCTGAGAAAAATCCTCCCATAGACAAGAATACCATCTTGTCAACCTATTAATTTAAGTCTGTATTTTCACAAATCACCTGTCCTCATGCTTTCCTGTTTACACATCTTTCCATTCATGACAACTATATGGCCTTTGAGAATTTATTTCAGTAGAACAGGTAATTTTATTTTCCATGTTCCAGTCTCTCTTACTAATGCTAATAAAGGCCTTTGCTTCCTGTGCCTCTGTTTTCAGCTTCCTAAATGATGTGGGTATAGCTGTCTACCTTGCTTATCAATACCCTTTGGTTAATGTGGCCTGGAGCATCAGGTTAGATGCCCTGCTAGATTCATGGACCTGTTAGACCCATGTAGACCCATGAGGGAGAAGCTTCTTACGTTTCTATCTTTGAAACATGGATCAGAAATCAGGGCTTTGGGACATTTCTTCTAATTTCAATTCCATCAAGCAGAGTTTGTCTTTTCTTGCCATATTTTGATGTATACTTTAAATATCTTACAGTTTTATAAATTATACCTTGATAAAGCTAAGAAATATTATACCTTTAGACTGTTGGGTCTCAAACAATGGTGAAATACATATCCACTGAATTTGGTTAGTTTACAGTTTGGGCTAATATAAATTCTACTGCTATTATCAGTTGTGTATATGTCATATGGTGTACGTATGCAGACACATAGAAGTGGAAGTACTGGGTGCTAAGGCAGACATAACTCTGACTAGTAGCTATTACAACTGGCTGTATCAGTAGTAATGAGTGTTCCTTTTGCTGAAAATTCTTGCCAACACTTGGTGTTATTGGTTTTCTTTTTGTTGGTTCAATTAATTTCAGCCATTCTTCAGGAATTGGGGTAGTAGCTCATTGAAACTTTAAATAGTATGTCCTTGATGACTAAATATACTGAACATCTTTTCATATAAGATGTTTTCTTACTCAGATGTTTTCATCCATTAGGAGAGCTTTTATGCTTTCATTTTTCTCAATATTTTATTATGAATTTTTCAAGCATAGATTAATGTTGACAGATTTTCATGGTGAAAATAAATATAGCCATTCCCTAGATATGACCATTAATATTTTACTATATTTGCTTTATCACATTATAGCTATTCATTTAACCTCTATCCAGTTATTAATGCATTCTATTTATTTTGACGTATTTCAAAGTAAATTAAAGTAAATTTCAAAGTAAATTAAAGAGATCAGTATCATTTCTACTTTTGAAGGTTGTTTTTGAAGATTATACGATTTTATATTAGACGTTTATTCTTTTACCATTTGAAAAATGTTTTCTGTTTTCCATCATTTCTTTTGATCAGTCACTTATCAATCTTATGTTGCTCTTTGAAGGTAATGTGTCTTTTTTTTTAACTGCATTGAAAAATTTATCTTTGGGGTTTTATCTTTAGCAGATTTATTATAGTGGATCTGAGTACTGATTTATTTTAATTTACATTGCTTGAGTTTGTTGTAGCTTTATAAATACCTAGCTTAAGGTATTACATATGCTTTGGAAAATTATTCTATATCTCTTCAACTATTGCTTCTTCTTCATTTTTCCCTCCCTCTATGGCACTGTAATGACACTTGGTCAGGCCTTTTGCCCACAAGATCATAGGCCTTTTATGAATTTTTCCCATTTCCCATTTCGTATATTAACCTGGCTATGTTCTTCTGATCCTCTCCTCTGCTGTGTCTAGTTTATGTGTAAACTGACCCATTTTAGGTCTTTTATTTCAACTATTACATTCAGGTTTTTTTTTTAAACTTAATTTAAAAAATAACTGCTCTTCTTTGGAAATATCCTAAACTGTCATCTGTTTTCTTGGAACATGTAACCATAGTTGTTTTAATGTTTATTTTTGAAAACTGCAATAACTAGCTCATCTGGATGTGTATTGTTTTTGTTTTTCTCTCTCCTGGTTCAACTTGTTGCGATGTGTGGAAAATGTTTATAAAAATTGTGGAGGTCTGTATGGTAATATATTCTTTCCCCGCGGGTCTATCCTATTCTCTGGTAGGTTGCATAAGTGAAATCAAGTCACTTTACTCCAATTAAAAAACAAAAACAAAAATAATCTATAGTTGGCCACAGTTATTATAAGGTCAGTGATCATCTCCCCTTGCCCTCTCCAAATGAGAACTCATTTTACTTACTAGGGACTCTCATTCTTGGTGAACCATCCATCTCTCCTCCCTCTGCAATATTAAAATCCACTCTGGTTTTGAGCAGCCTTTTGCTGAATGTCTTGGCCTCTTGGCCTGGTGCAGCTTAAGACTTCAGCAAATGCTTCAAATGGAAGAAAATACAGTGTTCAGCTTATTTACTTGCACTTCTCTCTTGGGAATCTTGGCCCTTCAGATCTGCTCTCTTGATAGCTTCACACTCTAATTTTTCTTTCACCAGCCTATGAGATAGCCCAAAGCTATGCTAACTTCTCTGCTTCTTAGCTGAAAGTCTTCCACTGAAATCTTATCTTTCCTCTTCCTAAGTTTGGGCCAAATCCTGAGCTTTCAGAGTCATTTTCATCCCCCCAGGTGCCTTTTCTCTGTGATCTTCTATCCTCAAGTTCTCATTGTCTCAAAAGCCCCTGTTGCCTTAAAATATGATATTTTTGTTTTGTTTTCTTTTGTATTCAGCTTTTTCTCTTCTCAGAAATAGTGTTTTTCTGAAAGGATATCTATCGTAATTAGAAATGGAAGACCCAAGGATTTAATTTATGTAAAAAATATTGGTTCAAGAATGAGTGGAGTTTTTCTTGATTTCAGGGGCTGAATTTTGACCTATATTAGAATGGGCTGAACAACATGGTATCTGTGTTAGATAGATCCTTTTCTCTCTGGCTCCCAGCACTCTTATACCTAGCCACGTACAGATGTAGATGGAGGCAAAAAGTTGAATGAGGTATTTTCACTCAGTTTTCAACAACTGGAAATGTTCAGGAGTTAGGCAAGAGGAGAAGTTTTGTAGTATCTTCAAGGAAAAAACTATATGGCCCTGGAACTAAGAGGTCTCAATAGAAGACAACTTCACTTTTACTACTTGATTTTTGTTTGTTTGTTTTAGCTTAGGTAGTACTGGGAACCAACATCCTTAACAATGGCATCAGGGTTGTCCTGCAGGATACCAGCAGCCATGGTAGCAACATAACTCAGAATTCAAGTGGCTTTTTGGACAGAAAACATCCAAAAGGATGCTGAGAACAAATGTATGATAAGAATGTTGATTAGTACCTGAGAGACACAATCAGGGATGCCAGCAGGCTAGTGGGAAATGAAGTAGCATGGGAGGTAGAAAGGTTTAGTGAAAGTTGGTGAAATAAAGAGGTATTCTGTTTATGCATTTTTAGCTTTAATTTTTGAAATTCTGACTCAAAGTCTATCTCATTTATATAGTATAGTACAAAAGACCTTGATGATCTCTGACCACACACATTCTTTTCTTTTTCCCTTTACCTACATTAAAATTAATTTTATACATTCTTTTAGTTTGTAATTTCTATCTGTATGATTAAAGAGAAACATATGTGGTAATACAGTATGCATTATTTTTTAAAAGGATTTATTTATTTATTTTAAAGAGGGAGAGAGGAAGAGAGTGGGGGGAGGGGCAGAGGGAGAAAGAGAATCTCAAGCAGACTCCCCATTGAGTGCAGAGCCCGATGGGGGGCTCGATCCCAGGACCCGAACCAAAATCAAGAGTGAGACGCTTAACTGACTGAGCCACCCAGGGGCCCTTACAGTGTACATTATTATCCTATTGTTGCTGTAGCAAATTGCCACAAACTTAGTGGCTTGAAACAATGAAAATTTATTATCTTGCAGTGTTATAGGTCAAAGTATCACTGGACTAAAGTGAAAGTGTCAGTAGGGCTGTATTCCTTCTGGATACTCTAAATGGAAATATCTTTCCTTGTCTTTTCCACTTTCGAGAAGCCAACTTCATTCTTTGGCTCACGACCCTGTATATCACTCTCCTCTGCTTTCATTGTCATAAGTCTTTCTCTGATTCTGACTTTTATGACTTCCCCCTTATAAGGACCCTTATGATTACACTGAGTTCACTCAGACAATTAAGAATGATCTTCTTATTTCAAGATCCTTAATTACATCTGCAGAATTCCTTTTTCTATTTTCAGCAATACATTCACACATTCAGGAGATTAGGGCCTGGACATACTTGAAGGCCATTGATCTACCTACCACACTGAGTATAGAATTTCTTTTATATTCCTCCTAAATCAATTAAACTATTCTAAAAAGAATAAGGTACTCCTAATATATCCATTGGTTCATTGGAATCATCTTTAACATCTAGTGGGTACTTGGAAACTACTTGGACAATATTCACTGGAGTAGACTGATGGTTGGCAAATCTTAAGCGCCAAAATCCCTGAATAAAATGAGTAGACATCAATGGTCTATTTAATATAGGAATATTTTGATCATATTTGACATACAGAGAAATGATATCTCTAGAAGGGTCTGTAAAAATGAGCATATAAATTTTGTTAAAAAAATGAAGATTTCTGATTGAGCATAATAAGATTTTATTGCTTGTCCATGTAGATCTATACTCTGGGCTAAATTGTTCTGAGCTCTAGGCTTGGGAAACAGGCAGATCTATATAGTTTGGATGATCTTTATTATAATTCCTTCCAGTGAATTGTTCACTTAGAAATATTGTGGAAGTTCATTACTGTGCAATCATATGTACATTGGGGCCACACACATTGGATCCAATCCTGTGTTTAAATACCTTTTATACTTTTAAAATTCAATTACTTTCCCCACTCATCAGCTGGCTTCTTGAAAGAGGTTGTTCACAGCAAAAAGCTAGTACTATTCTTGAAAAAGAGAACATATTTTACTCATCTAGTTACCTCATAAGACTGGGACCATTAATTTAACACCACATTTTCATAGATTGTTTTTTGTTTAATGAATTAGACTATTAACTTTGGAACTATGAACATTGCAAACAGCAGATGGCCATTTAGAAACTTCTCATTTTCCTTGACATTTATACAGTTTGATATTCTATGTTTCCCAGTGCTAAAAATATAATTATAAGGAAAATAGTGATTATGTATTAAAACATAAAGTTACTTATTAGAATGAAAATACTTATTTAAATGCGAAAAGTATGTTTATAACATCAGATTTTAATGTTATTGAAGCAGGTCAAAAATTTTTTCAGAGCAAAACCTCAACTGTGTCAGTGATTAACTAGCAAGAAGATAATAGCTGTGTTGCTTTTAATGCCAAAACACTTGGTTGAATGTTTTTTATTTTGTTTTAAAGTATCTATAGAGTCACATTTCAGAGTGATAGGTCGATTTATGGGGCAAATAAAATTGTACTGTGGAGTGAAAACAATGACAGTAATAAAATAGCAACTACTATGTTGAGTGACAATTAATCCTCCAGGCAGTGAATTACATGTTTTACCTACATTATTTCCTTAAACCTTCACAATTAATCCAACATATCAGGTAATAAAATCTCCATTTCAGAGCTGAGAATGCTGATGTAAGTAAGATTAAGTAATGTGCCCAAGATGATCCTGCTGTTGTTGTTTCAATAATCTGACTTACAAGTTAAAGGTTGACAAAGAAGGCCTTGCCATTCCCCTCAGCTTGATTAAACTTTGGGCAGACTTCTTCTTGACTCTAGGCCTCTAATTTCCCTTTTCTTAAAACATTTACTTTAGAGAAATCTTTCATGGTAAATTCTTCCTTTGCCTCTTTGATATATAAATCTTTGTTTTAAAGTCTTTTGTCATTTTACAACCCAGGTCTGTTTTCCTCTAGGCCCTGGAAGTTATCCCACTGAAATGTAATCATCCAGGAAGACAGTGCCCTTGGCCCCCAGTCTGTATAGAGGGTAGGAGCCTCACTTGGGTGGGTGCCTTGCTCCAAGTTGTAAAACTACCACCTGTCATGAAGTTACAAGAAAGTTTAATTTTCCTTTGGTTAAGGCCAATTAGCAAACACAAATGGCCTGCAATGCCTCCTATGCTCACTCTTAGAAATCCTTCTGCTCTTTGTTTCAGTGAACATGAGTTCAGAATGTGTCTGGTCTCGCTCCCCTACTGCATTCCCCTTGAGTGGAGACTTCCTTCCCCATTCACATTTGTCTAGTGCAATTATTGTCTCAGTTTCTGAATCATTCAGCCCCTGCTTTCTTTCCCGTATGATGATATTATAGGAACAATAATCTAGCTTCCTGGAAAAGAAAGTATTTGTATTTATATCTCGTTGTTTTAAAGGTAAACGTCAAAAATGTTTTAGATTGAGTTATGGAGTTATATTTTCCTGTTTTTTTCCCCCCGAATCCATACATCTGCACACACAATATTGTGCATGTGTATAGGTGTGTGTGTGTTTTCTGATCCCCAAACACACTGTAAAGTTCTGTTGATTTGCATATTAACACCTTGCTTTTTGTGTGTCTGTGCACACACGGACACAAGTGGAATAACTACAAGGAGGTAGGTTTGGCATCCATACTAAAAATAAGACAGCAGGGATAAAACAAAAAATATATATATTCACATGATATGACAAGCAATTTTTAAGCACTTTTTAGATGTTTATTCATTTACTTTTCCAAACAAAACTATCCCTAACCCACAATGTGAACATTAACCACATTGTGCATTGTGGATGAGAAAACTGAAACACAGTGAGGTTTCTAAACCATTTCAGAGGTAAAGATACAAGGCACAGTGAGTTTAGTAAATTCCTCAAGGACAGAAAGTTAATAACCGACACAACTGGGATTTGAAATCCCGGTCAGTTTACCTATAGAATCTGAGGACTTCATCTTTCTGTCACACTGCCTCTCTTTGCTCCATATACCAAGCACCATGCAGAGACCACAAAACCTACCAAGAAGTCATCTGATTCTTGAATTCGTATGATCATGCAACTCTAATTGTCCATGATTATCTTAGAAGCCCAAATAACTCAAGATAAACTGTAGACCCCTCTGAAAAATAGACTCTGCACTAAATTTCATATGCTAGTCATAAGGCAAGAACATGGTGATCACAGTGACCAAGAACAAGGATCTAAAAGATTTAACCACTGTTAGAGTTCCATTATGGAACAGAGGCTGAGCACGGAGCTGCTGCTAGACTAAGCGATTTCAGGGAATTATTCCAAAATTGGTCATTGTAGTATTCTAGCCCAGCAGTCACAAGGAATACAACTCAAATAGCATAAAAACACTCCTGAATTAGGATTGTCTCAGTGGTTTACATTTGTATGGTCTCTTAAGACCATATGTAATCAACACAATGGAATTGACACTATGGATAATTGTCAGAAGGATAGTCAGAAATATAATTTCTCTCATCACATTATGGTTAAGTAAACTGAATGGGGAAAGACAAGGTCCCTCACTTGATCTAAGTGCTATGTAACTATAGGATGAAGAAGACAGGGTTCACATGATTCACTTCAGGAAATGAGAACACTTAGGGGCTTCAGCTGGCAATAAATGTGATATCTGTCAATGGTATGATGTGCCAATCTTGCCCAGTCACCTAAATAATGGTGCCAGCATAGGTGGTGGGAGTGTTACATAAGAATAGGTACCACTCAGGGGCGTGGGGTGGGGGGTGGTGGTGCCTGACTGGCTCAGTCATTAGAGCATGTAACTTTTGATCTCAGGGTTGTGAGTTCAAGCCCCATGTTGGGTGTAGAGCTTAAGAAAAAAAAATTTTTTAAATAGGTACCACTCCACTTTGTATCTGTTATCAGAATATCCTTGAGATAACACAATTATTAGAGAGAACTGTTCTTTATAAGAACCATGTAAATGAAATAAAATGTATTCAAAAGCAACCAGCTAGGCTAGAGATGTGTCAGAACTATTTAAGGAACAAATTAAAAACCAGGGCAAAGTTCAGCCTGGGGAAGTACATTTGCAGAAAAACATTTAACATTCTGTATAACTTATGTCATGACCTGGTAACAGGTGTTGGAAGCTCTAGAGATCTACAATTTTGCAAACAGATCTTTTGATGCAACAGGCTACACCAGTGTCTCATTAATAGGCTCCTCAAGGTTCAGGCCTCACTTTACAATTTGAAGAAATTGTACAAGATTAAATATTCAGGTGGAAAGTTAAATTAGATAGCTGTATTGTGCCCTTCTAACTTTTGATTCTATGATTCTGTTAAGTGAATTTGTTGAATGATATGGCAATTTGCAACATGTAAGATGTAAGTGCTCAGGTGATGAGGGGAATGTGGTAAATTATACTTTGGAAACATGGTTAGTAGCTGAATTTCAGCCCATTTGTAATATCACATGCATGTCTTGGATTCTAGAAGGGTGATATAATGGCAATCACTGTATGTAGATAGTTACTAATTTTTGTGCCTTGAAAGAAAAAAAGAGGCAAATATATGGGATGCAGTCACATACATTTTTTAGGCTAAAAATCAAAGGAACAATGATGTCAGTAAAGGAGACCAGCAGTGGTAAGTTAAAGGAGGTGTTTCTACCAACAAAACATCAGCTCAAGGAGTCCTCACAATGGACTTTAACTTGAGGAATTTACCGAGGCTCAGGTGACCTTTATTCTTGTGCTGGAATAAGATGACTTTCTCTCTTCTCCACCCACACACTCACATACATGGACTTTCATTTTATGGGAGCCCTTGGGAAGGCAGAATAGCAAGGAGATGCAGTTGTGGTAGTAAAGGATTCAAGAAAATGCAGGGATGGGGGATAGTCTAAACTTAATTTACTAAGTTGGTCATTTCCTTCTTCTAAGACTATGTTTCTTTCAATTTAATAATCTGGATAGTAGTTCCAGTGGGTTTAGTGAACTTTCTGTCTCATCCCATTGTCTGCAGTTTTGATTAGTTTAAATCTCAGCGGTCAACTCTATTTTTTTTTTTTATGTGCAAGATCTTGGGGAACATCTCACTATTCCTTATGTACTGTTCACAAAGAAAACATAAAATATGGAGCCAGATACCAGAAATCCATTGGAAGGACTGTAGTAAGCCAAATGATTACTTCCATCACTTTTCTCCTGAAGGAAATACCTCAATCTCTCCAATAAACATTTATTATATAACGAATGAAGAAAATGAAACATTTTTATCACTCTCAGCTCTGTAATATATTTTTAATCAAGCTACAGTAAGAATCTCAAGTGGATCATAGACCCTCAGGCACCTCTGCTAAGATAAGTTAACCAAGGTGACTGAATTGCAGTCCTGCCCTAATATTTTTAAAGAAATGAAAAACCTTTCCATTTTTGATCAGAAATTGCTTCAGTGGATAAACCCACGTCCTCATCTCCCTGCTAAATCCCTGCATTTCTACGTTGTGAAGGATAGGACAAAATCTCTTCCTTAGTGCTTCATCCAGGACTTATTTTTCTTAATTTGTTTCAAAATTCATATTATATTTTGTGTTAGGTGATTTGATCAACTACAGAAAATAATGCAGCGTAAGTTTATAAGATCAAATTATCTTTTACTATTTCCCTTTTCATTTAACATTCTCTGATAACTTACAGAAGGCCTACAATATGCTGGATACAGAGATTTAGCAGAGGGGCAGAGCATGCTAAAATATAACACTTGTATGGCCATTACATTCGTATTCTCAAGACACACAGAGGAGGACATAACCCTATCAAGGTGAGCAGGGGCATGACAAGGAAGGCTCCGAGAAAGAAGAAACATTTTTTTTGAGCTGAGGCTTGAACCAAAGGGAGAGAATCAGAGGTAAAGGGCTTTAGGCAGATGGACCAGCAAATGTGAAGGCCCAGTGAAAATGAATAGCATACTTAGAAAATAATTGGGATTGAAAACTTTCTTAAACATGAGATTTTATATTTTAAAATTAAAAATCCAGTCTAATGCCATAGATTGTTCACTTAGTACTAGGCTATCTAATACACATTTTTGATCTGACAGGGAAAAATGAACAAGAGAACATAGGGCAAAAAAAGATTTGGAGGTAATTTCATGCTCTTTTCCGCAACCCATTGGTTGAGACTAAGGTCAGAGGTCAAGGGCAGAGCAAGCACTTCTAGCCCAGGGTTTTAGTCTGTTCTTTTTCCTCCTCCTGCAGTGTAATTGAGTCAGAAATCCGTTCCCCAGGAGCAAACTTCAGGCATTTTTTTTTCTCTTTTTTATTGTTATGTTAATCACCATACATTACATCATTAGTTTTTGATGTAGTGTTCCATGATTCATTGTTTGTGCATAACACCCAGTGCTCCATACAGAATGTGCCCTCTTTAATACCCATCACCAGGCTAACCCATCCTCCCACCCCCCTCCCCTCTAGAACCCTCAGTTTATTTTTCAGAGTCCATCGTCTCTCATGGTTCATCTCGCCCTCTGATTCCCCCCCTTCATTCTTCCCCTCCTACTATCTTCTTTTTTTTTTCTTAACATATATTGCATTATTTGTTTCAAAGGTACAGATCTGTGATTTAACAGTCTTGCACAATTCACAGCGCTCACCATAGCACATACCCTCCCCAATGGCTATCACCCAGCCACCCCATCCCTCCCACCCCACCCCCCACTCTAGCAACCCTCAGTTTGTTTCCTGAGATTAAGAATTCCTCATATCAGTGAGGTCATATGATACATGTCTTTCTCTGATTGACTTATTTCGCTCAGCATAACACCCTCCAGCTCCATCCATGTCGTTGCAAATGGCAAGATCTCATTCCTTTTGATGGCTGCATAATATTCCATTGTATATATATACCACATCTTCTTTATCCATTCATCTGTTGATGGACATCTTGGCTCTTTCCACAGTTTGGCTATTGTGGACATTGCTGCTATAAACATCAGGGTGCACGTACCCCTTCGGGTCCCTACATTTGTATCTTTGGGGTAAATACCCAGTAGTGCAATTGCTGGGTCGTATGGTAGCTCTATTTTCAACTTTTTGAGGAACCTCCATACTGTTTTCCAGAGTGGCTGCACCAGCTTGCATTCCCACCAACAGTGTAGGAGGGTTCCCCTTTCTCCGCATCCCTGCCAACATCTGTTGTTTCCTGACTTGTTAATTTTAGCCATTCTGACTAAACCTCATGCATTTTAAATAATTTGTCTGCTTTGGCAACAAAATCTTTATGCTAAGTTGGCTTAATTATGTTATGGTATAGATTAAAAATTAGGTTTTTACATTTTGTTGATATTAGCTATTCTCTGTGAGGTCTCAGAATTGCCAAGTGGCTTAGCCTTCCTAAACTTTAGCTTTCCCATCAATAAAATAGGAATGTAATATTTTATCTATTCTGAAACACTTTTGATTGTAAGGTACTCCATTTTTTTATATACCTCTAAGAAAAAATTTGGCCAATTCAACTTTATTTTTATTTTATACTGATTGGGATAATTCTTATAGTCTTTATTAGGTAGAGGTTTTATAATATAACACCAGTATAGGGGCGCCTGGGTGGCTCAGTCATTAAGCATCTGCCTTCAGCTCAGGTCATGATCCCGGGATCTTGGGATCAAGCCCCGCATTGGGCTCCCTGCTCTGCGGGAAGCCTGCTTCTCCCTCTCCCACTCCCCCTGCTTGTGTTCCCTCTCTCGCTGTGTCTCTCTCTGTCAAATAAATAAATAAAATCTTTAAAATATATATAACACTAGTGTATATATAAAAGAAAAATATAAACAAGATATTGACTAGGACTCAATTTTCAACTCAAATTGATTGATCTCCTTGTTTGTACATACAATGCCATCTTTTGTGCCATAAATAACATTGGTGATACAACATCTCAAGATAATTCATAAAATACTTAAAAACAAAATGGTACCGAGCTCTTAAATTGACTTTGAAATAAACTAAATCTAGCCTATTTTTTACTTCAATTTTAGCAATGTTTATAAACATATTTGCTTCACTACCTCCCCTTTCCACAACTGTTTGGTCCCTCAAGGTTAAAATAATGATTAAGTATTGCCTCTTGGATTTTCTTCCAAGCTTTTGACACCCAGTCTACAAATTTTGATATTGCTACTCTTCATGGTTATTAATGCTTAGGCATCAACAACCATATCATAGCTGGCCCCTGGCCAACATCGGCTATAAAATATCATTGCTTGTAAGATATCATTACTTGTAAGATAAACGTTGATTTCAGAGATCTTAAAATAAGATATGATCTTTGATGTCTATGAAACAGCATTAGTGGCACCTATCTCCTATATGAATGATAATTGAAATAATTTAATAAACAAGAATTTATTGAGCACTTAGCAAACTTTTAGTGTAGAATAAGAACTTGTTATTGACCAGTTTGAAAGCTGGTCAGCACTTTTTTTAGGATTACTTTTCTTCAGAAATCAAGATACCATGTTACTTCAAAGAATAGAGAACAATAAAATCATTATTTTCCCGTTTAATATTGAGTCTAAGTCAGCATGTAAGTATCAGATTTGGCAGCATTGTTGTTACTTTCCATAATAAAAGAGTGTTTCTGATCAAATATAGTTTAATGTTTATCTTTTTTCCCCTAGCAGTACATTCTAGAATTCCTGCAAGACACAAGGGCTAATATCGGTAACATTTCAGTTATGAAGCTATCACCTCTTTTCCTTGCTTTTGCACACATTTTATTCCTCCAATGTGTGTTACACATATAATAGTGTGGGACACATGTGGAAAACTAACAGAGAAAGAAACTAGTGCATTTTAGACACATCGTTTTATAACAACACATGGAGAGAAAATGAAACCACACATAATTGTGCTTTTACATCATAACTGGATATACTTTATTATAAAACTTTTGCCATACTTAAATTTCTTTCTTTAAGATTTTATTTATTTATTTCCATAGCTGTGATCCTTTAGAACAGGAGGTAATTTAAAAGAAGATATGGCTCATTGAACCTTGTAGAATATATTAATTTATGTCACCAGTCTAAACACTATGGGAGTATGGCAATGGACACACTTTAATTCAGATAAAATTTCTCAAAGATTCTTTTTTTTTTTTTTTTTTTTTTTATAGATTTTATTTATATATTTGACAGAGAGAGACACAGCGAGAGAGGGAACACAAGCAGGGGGAATGCGAGAGGGAGAAGCAGGCTTCCTGACGAGCAGGGATCCCGATGTGGGGCTCGATCCCAGGACCCTGGGATCATGACCTGAGCCGAAGGCAGACGCTTAACGACTGAGCCACCCAGGCGCCCCTTCTCAAAGATTCTTAATAAAAATAATAAAAATCACCTAAAAACTGTAAACCATTTTTCCTTTTTGATTTCCACCTCTTACCAACATTCTCATACCCAGGAAGTGTTCAGGAGGAGTCACATTTCCATCTTGATCTGTGTATCAGCATTTTTGCTTTTTAAGGTCCTCACTTATTTTTCTTATGATATCTCAGTGACTGTGACATTCAACCCAATATTTTATTATTTTTATTTATTTTTTATTTTTTTAAAGATTTATTTATTTATTCCAGAGAGAGCCAGAGTGTGTGTGTGTGAGTGGGGGGGAGGGGTGAGGGAGAAGGGAGAGAGAATCTTCAAGCAGAAGCCTGCTGAGCACAGAGCTCAGTGTGGGACTGGATCCCAGGACCCTGAGATCATGACCTGAGCTGAAATCAAGAGTCTGCCGCTTAACCCACTGAGCTATCCAGGCGCCCCTCAATCCAGTGTTTTAGAGTTTGAGTTCTTTACCCATACCCCAAATTGATAGATGATAAATACCTAGAATTATAAGAAATTAGCATGCCATCTAGGGGAAAGAAAGACATACGGCTGTTGTTTAACAAATAAGGAAATGTAACACTTCAGATTTTGAGCAGCTTTGGTTCCATTCCCACACCATTCAACAGGGAGCCCATAATTTTAGGAACTGTCTCACTGTCTCTCAAACGTAACTGTGATTATTGACATACACTTCTAAAACACAAATTCTCATACCCCCCTACACGCATGCAACCAACAAAACAAATAAAACATTTAAATGAAAACTTTAAAAATAAATAAAACGAGGGCGCCTGGGTGGCTCAGTCGTTAAGCGTCTGCCTTCGGCTCAGGTCATGATCCCAGGGTCCTGGGATCGAGCCCCGCATCGGGCTCCCTGCTCGGCGGGAAGCCTGCTTCTCCCTCTCCCACTCCCCCTGCTTGTGTTCCCTCTCTCGCTGTGTCTCTCTCTGTCAAATAAATAAAATCTTTAAAAAATAAATAAATAAATAAATAAATAAATAAATAAAACGAACAAAAACAAATCAAAAATACAAAAATGTAAAGAATAAGCCAAGACACAGTAAAATCTCAGGCTAATAAATTCCATAAACTCAATTATATAATAAATTTAAGCTAATATTATTTTATACATATTTCCGTAACTTGATGAAAGTTATTTCTCGTAATTAGAATTTAAATATATGGAACTAAATGGATTTTAATTATTAATTCTAAGATGAGATTAGAAACTAGAGCTTCAGTGCAATAGACACTGGAGTGAAAAGTTATCATCTTTATAGTTTGATATGTAATGTTTTATGTTTCTTTTTTCTGCAACCCAAGATTGCATCATATCAGAATTGCTAAATGTCAGAATTAAAATGGATGTTTGGCATGTCATGTGCAAAAGAAACACACACATTCAGACTTCTTACGTGAGTCTCACTAGCTTCAGCCAGTGCATTTTAAAACAATAAGCATAAAGACTGAATTCTAAGACATCAATATTTTATGAAAGGACTTTGGGAGAAATATTCATCTTGTTGGAATCTTTATCACATTCTAATTGTTTAATTTTGCAATGATTGCATCTCTAGTTTTGAAGCATAGTGGAAATTTTATTTTTAAGTGGAGATGGACTGAAACAAATTTTATACAAACATACTTGAATTTCTCCCTAAATGACATAAAATAATGGCAGCAAAGGGAAGTAGCTAAAAATGGTAAGCATTAAATGAGGACTTGTCCAGAGAAAGGATGATAATATAAAATCCTGCAATGAACCCAGAGGACAGAGAAAAACATGGCTGCGTAGAGGCTATAACAGATAGGGAGAAGAGGATGGTGGCTTCAACAGCTGAATTCAAGAAAATTCATGTGGCAGAGTTTTACCCAGCAGAATGGTGGTGAAAGACAAACAAATAATAACAAACACAAGATCTGAATCGCTTATCTGTCTTTGAGACACCCAAATCTGTTCAAATCTGCCTGTATACACTTGGGGGAGAATCTTGATGATTCATCAATGATGAATGAATCATTGGAGAGGACATAATCCTCCCCTTCCATTTTCTTTCTCTTTCTCTTCTCACCATTAGTATAAATGTAGGTGGGAAGATGAAAATAAAAAAAAAATGTCTTTTAGAGATGACAAATACTTCTGTTTTTTTGTTCTTTTATGTAAAACACCATAAAGCAAGTTAGTCTCTAAGGGAGAATAAGGTAAAAGAATGTAATTCATAAATTCAAACAGAACTCACCATATATCAAGGCATTTGAGACAGAATGGATTAATTATATGTATTGTGATAATGGACATTGTGGTTGTGTATCTTTATTAACATCATTAGGAGGTAAAATCAATGACATTTGTAAGAGGGGATCAAGTTTCATACAAAAATATGGAATGTGAAATTCAAATTCAAGTAAAGGATTTAAACAAACATAACAACTAACTTGGAGTTTAAAACACAGGCATTATAAAATATTTTATGGAGGGAAAAGGTAAAGCTGAATTAGAATCTTAGAAAATTTATGTTAAAGTTAGAGATTGTTCTGGAGATTTGTTATTTCAAGGGAAGAAATAACATCTAACAACTGTTGATCACCCATTCTGGGCCAAGCTTTGTTCTTAGTACTACAGTGCTGCACTTAAACTTTACAACAGTTTTCTGAGGTCAGGACTACAGTTACCACTCTTTTAAAGATTAGCAAACTGATACACAAAGTAGTTAAGTATCTTACCTAAGGTTCTATATCTGATAAGTTATTAACCAAGATCCTACTCTAAGTAGTATGATTCCAGACAGTTCTGGAAGTTGAGGCTGCTTAGTGACTTGTTCAAACTCACAAAATGACTCCCGTAGCATATGGGACACATTGTATACCTGAACAAACAGGAAAATAAAGCATCTTACAATTTTTGAATGTTTAAATAAATAATAAAAACACCTCCTTTAGTTCTAAATCCTGTTGTTCTAATAATAGCTGTGTGTGCCAAGAATGTACAAAACTTACTGTCAAAAGAAATAAAGCAATTCCAGTCATTTCTATTTGAGTCATTTCGAAGTCTTACTTTGTTTTGATGTAACTAGTTTCCATTTAGGATTACAGCCCTCAGGAAAGTGCAGCACACTACAGCACTGATCTCTGGGGGGAGCAGATAGAAAATCATGCACAATTTAACCAATTTCACATTAGGCTTTACTCTAATTTGTTTTGCGAAATGTCAAAAACACTGGTAACCAGGTTTTAAAACCAAAAACTGTCTTCTTATTTTCCACTCCCTCCTCCCCCTTTTTGCCTAGGATTTTTATCATGATTTAATGCTATTATGATGTCTCCTGAATTATCAAATAAAGTTTGAGGGCAGCAATTAACTTTTATTCTACTGTTGCCATGTGCCTGGCACTTTGCATACAACATCTCCTTTACCCCTCTCCACATCCAAATCAGGATCAATATCCCTATTTATAGACAAACTGCTAAAGAGTAATGGAAGCAGAATTTGAACCAATGTCTTTCTGGTTCCAAAGCCCAGGCCCCTCCAGATGTGCCAAATGACCCAACGTGGAGTTAATCTCTTGATTATGGTAACATAGTATTTTTAAAATTATCTTCCACAAATGGTTAAGGCTAACTATTTTATAACTTTAAAAATTTGATCCACATTGATGTGATAAATATCATAATTCTTTAATTAAAATATTTATTTTCTGGGGGCGCCTGGGTGGCTCAGTCGATTAAGTGCCTGACTCTTGATTTCGGCTTGGGTCATGATCTCGGGGTCGTGGGATTGAGCCCCGTGTTGGGCTCTGCACGGGGTGTGGAACCTGTTTGGGATTCTCTCTCTCCCTCTCTTTCTGCTCCTCCCTTCACTTGCATGATCTCTCTCTCTCTTTCCCTCCCTCTCTCTTGCTCAAAATTTTGTTGTTTTTTTTTTTACTTTCTGTATCACTTAAGAGTTTACTATATAAGTAAAGTGTGTGTGTGTGTGTGTGTGTGTGTGTGTGTGTAATGGAATATTACTCAGCCATAAGAAAGAATGAAATCTTTCCATTGGCAATGACGTGGATGGGGCTAGAGCGTATTATGCTAGCAAAGTAATTCAGTCAGAGAAAGACAGATACTATATGATTTCACTCATATCATAGAATTTAAGAAATAAAACAGATGAACATAGGGGAAAAAAGAAAAAAAGAGGGACAAACCAGAAAATAGACTCTCAACTCTAGAGAACAAAGTGAGGGTTACTGGATGGGGGTGGGCAGTGGGACGGACTAAATGGGTGATGGGTATTAAGGAGGGCACTTGTGATGAGCACTGGGTGTTTTATGTAAGTGGTGAATCACTAAATTCCACACCTGAAATTATTATTATAATTAGTGTGTTCAAATGTGAAAAAATAAAAGAAATAAAAATATACAGATTATTCCATTTATAAATCATATTGAAGAGGCTATAATAAACCTGGGTATGTCACCATCTTTGGACTAGAGGAAGCCTAAATACATCTGGATTTTGAGTCAGAACATAAGACAAAAAATAAAAATAGTTCTTGAAAAGAAACAAAGCTCAAAGTTTTAAAAATCATGTCAAAAATAAAAAGAGTATTTTTTACTACTAAGCAAAAAATAGTATTTTTACTATTAAACAAAAAGGCACTAATGTGAAAAATATCTGTATGAGTATGATACAAGGAACCCATCAATGAGACTATCAGAAGTAAGGATGTTAATGGGGACTGCATTCTGGATCTGAGTAGAAGGAAGGAAAAATAATATTCCAAATAACAAGGAAATAAAATAACAGATTCAGAGGCAATGAATGATATGAGAATAACATGTACATCTTTGTGCAAGTACATACAAAAATCTTAGATAACACTTTTCTGGGAAAAAAATCACCAAATGAAGAAATAAAATGCTTTGTGGGAAAAGCAGTATGGGATTGTTTGAAACTTTATCCAAGGATTATCTCCAATAATGACCAATTATAAACCCAGGAGATTTTAATTCTGGTTTCCGTGAAACTTTTAAAGAGAGTATAATTCCCATGCTACATATAAACTATTCAAAAGCTATGCAAAAATCACAGCAATATGCTGTAGTGGTAAAATTGTATCCCTGAGATATTTTATTTTTAAAATATGCTATTGGGGTGCCTGGGTGGCTCAGTTGGTTAAGAGTCGGCCTTTGGCTCAGGTCATGATCCTGGAGTCCCAGGATCCAGCCCCTCATTGGGCTCCCTGCTCAGCAGGGAGTCTGCTTCTGCCTCCCCTCCCCCACTCCTCCTCTCTAGCTCCCTCTCTCCCTCTCTCTCAAGTAAATAAATAAAATCTTTAAAAAAATGAAATATGCTATTAAATACAACTTTCAATGAGAAAATAGAAAGCCCTGGGCTTGAAAATTCAGATTTTTTTCTAGAGGAACAATATTTTTCCAACACGAATTTTAGTAATAAGTTGGATTTTTGTAATAGTTTTCTGTACATAGCAAGAAAGTTAAAGCATCATTTAGTAAATCTACATTTGATTTCTTCACATTTTACTGAAGAATATAAGACTGTCCTTTTCTACCGCAACATATACTATGTTAGTATAGTTCTTTTTAAACAATGTTCACATTTTTGTCAACTCCATACCTGTACTGCTAATTGCTATGGTAAACAAAATTTAAAAGCGTAGAAATGGAATTAGTACAACAAAATTTAAAGACGTAGAAATGGAATTAGTACAACACTAGTTCCCTTATTTCTGTTCTTTGAATTCTCAAAGGCTGTACCTTCCTATTCCATGATGGTAAGGTATAATTGTCTATGTAAGGGATAAAGAAAATTGTGTTTCCTAAAATTTCAGTTAAGTTTTAGCCTAGGCAATTATGAAAATTGATGTAAATTTATTGAGAGGCATGAATACTGGCATAAAATCTGACAAAGAAACCACAAAGTAAGAATCCTACCATTAAGAATTTGGAAGCACAAATCCTAAGTAAAATACTAAAAATGCAAGCAGTTCAAAATCATTTACCTGCCAAAGCCTTAAAAGTATCATTTTACTGTCATCCTTTAAGATACTTAGTAAAATAAACATGAAAATTTTACTAGGATATGTTTATCTCTGAAATAAATTTTGATGTGAAAATTATTAAAATGTTGCAGCAGGTAATTAAAATACCTATGAATTGCATTAACACTTTAAGTGCAACATTTATAAAGACAACTGAAATCTAAAAACAAAATTAGAACCATTGAATGTAAAAAAATTATAAATTGTGCAACTGAGTTAATGGGAAAGGATTTTTTAAGTGTTAAGTCCATCACTCACACACACACACACAAACACACACCCCCCACAAGGAAATCCTTTGTCCACATAAATGCTAAGAAACTCTGCATGTCAAAAAGTCATAAATGGAGTTAAAAGACAAACAGAACTGGTAGCAAACACATAGGTTTATATAAAAGAAGTTTACGCAAATGATAAAAAATATAGAAAGATCAAAATGCATAAACGTACATAGGATATAACCATAGAATCATAAAAAATAAGGTACAATTTCCATTTCACCCCTATGTTTAAAGATGAAATTCAAATAAAAACATCAATGGAGTATTTTCCTACCAAGTACCTAATATTCCTGTTAACAAAAATGCAGTGATGTAATTCAGCTTGGTTTTTGTTTATTAAATATGAGTCTGGCTGCTGAGAGGAGAATGAACAGGAGAGCATGATTAGATGAGAGAGACCCATTGGTTGCAGTTGTCCTGGTGGGTGTGAGAGCAGAGAAGGGAACTAATTGACCATTTCCAGACATACTTTAAAGATCTATGCTCTAGAACTTGTAATGGATAATGGTGATGAGGAAGGAGGAGAAAACAAGAATGACTTCTAGGTTTTTGGTTTCTGACTGGTGTTACCTCTTCTAACATAGAAAGCATTGAGAAGGAACCAAATTACATCAACTGAATCTTACTTCCCATTTTTTACAGTGAGCAGAAATGATTCTTAATCATAAAGAAAAAAATAATTATCTAAAGAGCTAGGCTGCCTACATTACCTGTTTATAATGAACATAATTTTCAGAAATATTAGTCACTCATTTTTGTTATGCACACTTCAAAAATAAGCTACAAATAAAGTATTTCAAGTACGAGAAAGAGCATGACCTTTGAGGTCAGATAGACCATGATCATTACCTTATGCAGGTAAGCTAAGTTATTAAAGTCTCAATACCCTCACCTATAATAACACCTACCTCAACAGAATTGATATGAAATTTAAATAAAATTTTAGACATGAATTACCTTGTAGCTTGTCATTCATATATAATGGATGCTCAAAAACCTTAGTTCCTTTTCCCCTTCCAAAAACCTGGCACAGAACTGAAATTCTACCAGTATATATTTATTTTGATTAAACATTGTCTTCTTAAAAAATTCAAGCACACAATATGGGTAATTCAGGAAGTTGCTAAAACTCTTGTAAGTTAATAAAGAAAAATATATTAAATACATTTGGTTTATTGCTATATGGTATAGGATGAATTAAAGGACAGTATTAGAGCCCAGGCTAGGTGGGGAACTAGAAAGGATAATAAAATGCTCTATGAAATTTAGGATAGACAGGACAGAGATACTGAAAATAAACCTCCCTAGCTTCATGATCTAATTTCTTTCTCTTTTTTCTGTTAGTTTTATACTCACTAAAATAATCACCTATTTACTTTCTAATATGTTGCACGTCAGTGGCTTCATTTTCAGAGTTTTATTTTGTTTAAATTATTGTTTTAAGATATCCATTAAGTCACCCATTACACATTGAGCTATAACTTGCAGAATTCAAATTTTGGAGCTAATCATGAAAACTAATTGAGTCGATTCTCCAAAATTGTGTAACAAATAAAAGGCATATTACAATTGATATTCTATTTCATGGATGTCACAATTTTATGAACCATATATAATTATAGATATGATTATAAAAATCATATGTGATACCTTTCTTGCAATGACATATTAATAATTACAATGAAACATGATTATTTGTTAACAGAGAGAAGGTTTAAAATGCAAATATACATTAATACTGATTTTTATTTTATTTGGGCCTACATCTATTCCATGCCTCTCTGATCATCCAGTGTTGAATTTTTTTTAGATTCATATTTCTTGCTGTTGAATTCATATTTCATATTTTAAGATAATATGAGTTTTAAGACTTGGTATCACAAGAAGACTGAAAAATTCCAAGGACTCTGTACTAGAGACAAGTGTTCTAGTCTTTTTTGATAGTTGTTACTAATTAGATATGAAACTTTATGTTAAGTTCCTTCTTTCTGTCCCTTCGTTTCCACATTTGAATTATAAGGGTCCATGTATCTCTGCCATTCCCTGTTTAGTGCCTTTAATACAGTGTTACAAAGGATTGTTGTAACTATAGAAGATGCATGTTATTATTTGTTTCTTTTTTTTTCCCAATTCAAGACCAGTTCTATGTAGAGATATGAAGATCTAGATAACTGTATGACAGTTTCTAGTCCATAAATACCTTTCTTGGACTGATGGAACTTGAAATCCATTTTCAGAGGTATACGCCTTTAGCTTCAGGCTTTAGATCTGCTTACATGCACACAAAACTAAATCAGCCATTGACATGTAGGTAAAAAAAAAAATCCCAAGATCAACTTATGTTATAGAGAGGTTATAGAAAAGGGAAAGGTTATCAAAAGCAGGAAAACCATGGGACATTTATATAAGAAAAGAACCCCTCTGGGGCGCCTGGGTGGCTCAGTTGTTAAGCATCTGCCTTCGGCTCAGGTCATGATCCCAGGGTCCTGGGACGGAGCCCTGCATCAGGCTCCCTGCTCTGTGGGAAGCCTGCTTCTCCCTCTCCCACTCCCCCTGCTTGTGTTCCCTCTCTCTCTGTGTTTGTCTCTGTCAAATAAATAAATTAAATCTTAAAAAAAAAAAGAAAAGAACCCCTCGTTTCCTCTATGTATATGATTTATGTTGGGGTATTACGTTAGTTCTGATATGGTAATCACATCAACTAAACCCTACAGGGATAATGAAAATTTCTGAAGGGATAGACAAGTCTGATTTCAATGCAGGGGGAAAAATCTTGCTAAAATCAGAATTATAAGTAAAATCAGTAAGTAGGTAGGAAAGAAGCCTCAATTAGTTTTCCTTTTAGACTAAACTTGTAGTCTTCAAAGTCAAGTTTAGGATCACAATATCTAGCCATCTATTTATGTTCATTTTTATCTAAAAATATTTAAAAGGCAGATTTACACTAAAGATGTCACTTCTCCCATATGTCAGATTCCCATGTCACTTACATAACCAAAGTATTCAAAGGAAGCTAGTCACTCCCACAGATGTCGTTTAAGGACCACTGTGTGCAGGCCTTGTCCTAGAAGCTAAGGATGCCGCAGTGAATGAACAGAGGAAGCCCCTCCTCCCAGGAGACTAATATTCCAGGTCACCTTTGCCCCTATAATGTTCAGACTGAAGTTAAATCTGGAAATATAGAACATGAAACTCTGAGCAAAGCTTGGCCTAGTGAGCATATGGGCTTCAATATCATAAAGATGTTCACCAAGACAACATATTTGGTGACATTGATAATAACCACCAATGGAAGCTTACTATTTTACTGTGGAGGTGATCATCGTGGCATCTAATCAGTGCTGGCTATGCACCTGTGCTGATTGTCATCTTTCTCATACTGCTTGCACGTTTATGAGCTGAGTAAGAAAGCTAATCATTGTTTTAGTAAATATATAGGAAGATGGCCTCAAATTCTTGCAATCTAGTGAAGCTCCATTGTTTATATGGTTCTTATAAAGTTCATATGTGGTGGAGCCATTCACATATTCTGTCCTTAGGTTATTCTGTTGTATGTAATATAAAGCAGATTTTGCTGTGAGTAAAATTAAGACAGTTGACTAAAAGATTACTAAGGCTGTCAAGATCACAATATGTGTCCAGGAAGCTCAAAAAGCTAAATTGATATTCTATGCAATAGCTTCTTTACAGCACCAGCTACCGAAGTCACAATCAGTGGCAGGAGAATGATTTCTAGAATCGATGTCTTAATTGACCCTCTCTAGTCTTCTTTTTTGTCAACTGCTTGATTGCATCCACAGGTGTTTTTTTGCTCATTATACCTACAAGGGATTTGTAGATTCAGATCGTCTGCCTGCATGATTTTTTCTCCTCTTCAAATATTAATAATCAATGCCTTCATTTTTCAGCTCAAATATTCCATTCCTTCCATTACCCCTCCTCTATCTGAAGGAATCAAATTTCCCTACTACAATATGAACTATGCATCCTACCTTTTTCAAACGCAATTCTAATTTCACAATTTAAGTGTGGCTATTATTTTAAAGTTTAGTTCTCTTTTTGGATTATAACGTCCTTGTGTAGAGAATGTCTGTTTTGCTTTAACTACCATGGTGCATGACTAAAATATAGCTACCCAAATGTGTTTTTTTTCTTTTTAAATACATGAATGAATCATCCAGAGAGGTTGCATAATAGCAGATTTGAGTGTTCCAAATGTAGCAAATTTACAAAATTGACGAGGTAATCTCTGTTTTTATTCTCAGGATAAGATTTATTACTATTTCTTTATGTACATATTTTATCCCATATAGTTTTCATTGACTAATCATAGTTTTTCCATAAGAAGAAAGAGAATCTCTGGGGCGTCTGGGTGGCTCAGTCGTTAAGCATCTGCCTTCGGCTTGGGTCATGATCCCAGGGTCCTGGGATCGAGTCCTGCATCAGGCTCCCTGCTTAGTGGGGAGTCTGCTTCTCCCTCTGCTTCTGCCCGCCGCTCCCCCTGCTTGTGCTCGCTCTCTCTGTGTCAAATAAATAAATTTTTTAAAAATCTTAAAAAAAAAAAAAAAAGAAGATCTCTAAATAAACAGACTGGAAGACCACTTATAAGTTCATTATCATTCTTTCCCTTGTATTATTTGGATCTTATTCACCTGAAATCTATTACACCCTCAGAATTCTGAAGAATGATGTTTACTAGAAATGGTCTAAACACTTGGGTCTTTCTAGACCCCAAGGACACTTTATATTTTCCTTTTATTGCAAAGCCCAGGTTATTAAAAAAAATAACTCAAACCTACTAAGTGATAAAATTGACTTACCTTTTTTTCCAATAATGTCTCTAAATTTTATTTCTCCTAAGGAATATTTTTGCCCAAAATAAATGTTCAAAAGACATGATCAGGAACCAAATATTGTGTGATAGGTGAGCTAGGACCCAGGGAGTAAATAGTCTGCAGGGAAGTAGGAGTATGTGGGTAATATCAGTGTTCATGATCTGCATCTTCAACCTATTGGTAAGATTAGAGCACATTAGCATTTGGCTCTCAGCTGCTCAGGCTGGGCCTCAGCTTTTCCACCCGACCAAAATCCTTAGTCTTCCTTGGTTATGCCAGGCAGATCTATGAAGTCAGAAACACACAAGCCAAAAATAAGTCAGCTCACATTTCCCCACTTTGGTCCACCCATCAGCCATGACAGTGACTGCACCCTCTGCCATAAGTGTCATATAGAAATGTCACTCTGCAGGGTAAAGCCATTCTGAATTGGTAGCATAACTTGTAGTGAGTCTCAAAAACCTTTCCATTAGTTCATATTGGTTAGCCACCAGCCATGACCTTCCTCTTCGATATGTCTTGAAACGAGTCCTTTAGGCTAAGTAGGGGAATATGTAACTCCTCATTTGCCTTCTTCATTCTTTCTTCTTCTTGTGTTGACGGAAAAGTTACCAACTTCTCCCTTCATCCTCCAAATCCCAAATCTATCATGATGTCAGTTTTTCAAGTGGAATTATTGTGGGTACAGCCATGCAACCAGAATTTGAATTAGTTTTGGATACGCAGGAAGTCTATGAGTTCAGTTACTGGGTTTCAAATAATTACCTAATTTTAGAGGCTGGGAAACAAAGAAGCAGAAGCCTCATTAAAGGTGTGACCAATTACTGCTGGTAATGTGGGTTAGGAGAGCAAGGCATCATCATTATCAAAGTCAGATTTTCTGAGATCTGGTGGCCAAGCTTGCTTATATAGGACTATCTCATTTGTGCTTTAAATATATTTTTGATTCTTTTGAGATACTGGAGACCAGTAGCCACGATGTATGTATTTAATTCAAATAAATTTAGTTGAATTTAATTAGGTATAACAACAACAACAACAACGACAACAAACTGTTGTACCAGATACTAAATGTCAGGCATTGGGTTAGGTTCCAAAGATAGAAGTAAAGGGCAGGTTATTTTTAGATTTGGACATGTTCTGTTGGTCAACTCGATAACTAGCATAGTGTAGCACATCTAGTCAGTAAATAATTAGAAATGAATACTTGAATTTGTGAATGAGTATCAGTCCATTTGTTTCACTTTGACAGATTTATATCGAAGCTTTCTTAACATTCGTCTGTGACACCTCCATCTTCCTGTATATTACTTTTGCTAGGGTACACCATTTATAGCTGATTTGAAAGGGGATATAAGTTCATGAGTAAATTAAGAGACATAAGCAATAGCATGGAGGACTACAGGGGAAGGGAGGGAAATCTGAAGGGGGAGAAATCAGAGAGGGAGATGAACCATGAGAGACTATGGACCCCAGGAAACGAACTGAGGGTCTCAGAAGGGAGAGGGGTGGGGGGAGGGGGTACCAGTGTGATGGGTATTAAGGAGGGGCATGTTGTGATGTGCACTGGGTGTTATATGTAATCATTGAGCACTACATCAAAAACTAATGATGCACTATACAGTGGCTAACTGAGCATAATAAAAATAAATAAAATAAATAAATTAAGAGATATTATTTCAAGGAAAAATTTAACATTCTATCTGTGACATATAAAATATCATGATTTTGTAAGTATAAGGTGACTGTACTCAACACTTTTTTTAGTTGCTCTATTATATTCTATGGCTTGAAGCTAAGGAACGAACATGCAGAGTTAAAGGGAATTTTTTTTTTGCCAGATCCTGTATTTCTTATTTCCCTGAGTTCTAATAAGCTGGTAATTATAAGGTGAAATCATCATTTAAAACACAGTTTAAAAAATGTTCCTACCCTTACTTAAATATGTTCTATTAATTCATGTAATTCTTGAGGATACTGTTCTCTCCATGAGCAAAGTGACAATGATTGATCTCAAGAATTGTCATCTTGACTAAAATTCTTATCTTTGGGGTCAAAGGGAGCTGAACCTAGATTTTGAGCACTACTGTTCAAAAAGACAGGGTATTTTGGCAGGCAAAAAGTATGCATGGGATTTACATAACATTCCTCACTTAGACCTCAAGAGCTTGCTGCTAGGTTATTTGAACTTGACTTATATTGAACAAGAGTATAAGTAAATATCTATTTTTAAGTCATCACTGTGACAGCATGGAGCAGTGTTTTCTTTTAAAACTATGTACTTATTATAAAGTAATACATTTCCCACTGTAAACAGTTGAAACAATACAAAAGTGTGCTGTTTAAATTCTGTAACTTACTTCCCTAAGGCAACCACTGTTAACATTGTAATAAATGTTCTGTCAGGCAGTTTTCTAGACACACTCACACATACACATTCACCCTTCCATTTGCCATTTTTATTTTTTAAAAGCTCATATTATATGTATTGCTCTTCAAAATGTATTTTCATTTGATATGCTGAAGACAATTTTCCATGTTAGAACATGTAAATTCATTGTATTTATTTTAATTGGAGCTGGATTGTTTCAAAAAATGCATTTACGTTCTTTCTGTGACCTACTGGGTGAGAAGAAAGTGCAAAAGGGCAAGATCTGGGATCCACACTACTACTTTAACAGAAAGCTCTATTTAAAGCTAACTGGGGAGTCTGATATAATTTTATTTAAATAGAGTTTTATTTCTAAAAACTAATGTAAATCTAGGATTTCTAAAACAATATTACTGTCAGAACAATGATATGTGGAGAAATACGATGATTTAAGATTTCTTAGTATATATGTTTAAGACCTTCTCCCATATTTTTTACAAGTTTTTTCAAGTTTGAAATTCACTTCACAGAAAGTGAGAGGAAAGTTCTCTGGGGACCCAATTCATTTATTTTCCTTTGTTAAGAGTCTGATGCTAAAATTAACTTTTTGCTGTAATTTTGATATTTCTGCTGTGTTTTCTGAGAATGATGTATGAAAATGCACACACACATATATGGAATTTTTGATAAAGTTAAGCTTTCTTCATTTCATGTCCTTTATACAAAAAATTTTGATAAAGTTAAGCTTTCTTCATTTTGCTTCCTTTATACAGTATTTTTTAAACAATTTCCATTTAATTTTAATTTTACTATAAAGTCGTTTTCTGTATTTCAGCATAATAAATTATTTAATCAGTATAGTGTGATTGGCTGGATTCTTTGGGTACTGTTGAGAAATTTATCATGGACAATCTATTGAAACCTGTGGGATTTTTTTTTCTTTTGGCAAAGTTTGGATTTTGAGAACTTTGCTCAGATTTCTATAGTGACTCTTCTCTTTAGAAATTGTTTCTGATCATTGTTTCTTCAGGTGTCATCATATTCACATTTATTTTTTTTTAAGATTTTTTATTTATTTGTCAGAGAGAGTGAGCGCAAGGAGGGGGAGCAGCAGGCTGAGGGAGAAGCAGCCTCCCCACTGAGCAAGGAGCCCGATGCAGGACTCAGTCCCAGGGCTCTGGGATAGTGACCTGAGCCAAAGGCAGATGCTTAACTGACTGAGCTACCCAGTTGTCCCTCAAGTTTCTTCAGTAATAATTATTAGAAATTTTTAAGTTCCCACTCAACATAGTTTCTCATGGCAGCTCACCATCATGGACAGCTGTATGAGGACTGTAAACTTGCATGTGAAATCCAGCTCTATTACTCGCTCTCTAATTTCAGCTACTCCAACTGTCCTGTACCTTATGTCCATCACTGGTAAAATAGAAAAGACAGTAGCAATTACTACAGAGGCACTATATGAATTAAATGAATTAATAAACACAAAGAACTTAGAATGATACCTGAGATCTAGAAGACACTCATTCTGAATTAGATATGATTATTATTCTGAGATTTCACGCTTTCCCTACCACATCAGTTAACTCCTTTCCCTGCCATTATGACCATTGTTTCTTTTTTTTTTTTAAGATTTTTTTTTTTTTTTAATTTATTTTGAGAGAGAGAGAGCAGGTGTGCACAACAGGAGGAGGGGCAGGGAGAAGAGGGAGAGAATCTCCAGCAGACTCCGTGCTGAACACGGAGCCAACCTGGGACTTGATCTCACCACTTTGAGATCATGATCTGAGCCGAAATCAAGAGTCATGCGCTTAACTGACTAAGCCACCCAGGCGCCCTTGGGGCAGTTATTTCTAATCATGATCATGAGTTGTCATCCCTAGCATTTATCCAGTATTTGCCATGTCTCAAACATTCTGCTAATTGCTTTAATTATATTAACCCATTTAATCTGCACAGCTATATTTACAATTTATGTTATTAATATGATGGTTTTACAGCTTAATACACCAGATTTTGAGATTCAAGAGGTTAAACAATGTACGATGGATGATCCCACAGCGTGTTTGTGGAGAAATAGGAATTTGAATCCAGATCATATCCACGCTTTTAACCAGTTACAGGGCTTTCTATCATGAGATCTATATTTACCCCATGCTATAATCTATTTTTCTATTATTGATGTCTCTTTGCCCAGATATTGTTTTCTCTGTTAATTGGTGAAGCTGAGCATGTGCCACTTTGATTGGTGCTGAGGTCAGCTTTCAGTCTCCTGAGAGCTCCTTACTTCTTTACAGACATCGTTCCTCTTTCAGCGCTGGTTTCCAGCCTTCCCACCCTGACTTAGGTTTCGTTCATGATCCCCTCTAGCATTTCCAGGTCAATTGGCCCATTGTCCTGGTCAATGGTAGATTATTTCCGTGATCCCAAATACTGGCTAGGTTCCTTTTGGATTCAGTTCCACTGAGACAGTTTTACAAGCATTCCGGGGGCTGAAGTGAGGGGATTTATGTGCAATGAAACCCTTATTCACCTATGACGAATGTTTCTCCTAACCGTGGATGTTCCACCCAATGCCTTGCACACATGCTCTTGTTTGACTTCCTCGTCCGTCTGGATAGATTATTAGCTTTCTGTGTCTATACCACTCCATCCAGCAGTAATTTCAGGACAACATTTTTCTGCCATCTTTAAGCAGAAAAGTCAGTCCCAGGATCTCAGTTACCCAACCCTCAGCCTCTACATCCTCCTCACTATTTTGCCAGATGGTTTAGGAAGCAGTGTAATCAGTGGGGAGAACAAGAACTGGGGCTTCAGTCTATATATGTTTTTTTCAACTTCATAAAAGATTGTTAGGGATTTTATGAATATTATATACAATAATATTTTTAAAATGTGAAAATCTGGAAAAATGGCAAGACAAAACCAGAGTAATAATAATGTCTATACTATGATTTGTACACATAAAAGCATGTAAAAAATGTCACTCAATATGAATTCCACTTTATGTATATGCATGTGTGTGTGACATGTGTGTTACAAATGTATGTGATGTATGAGCCTATGATTTATTTCTTAGAATGAGACAGAAGTGGATCCATTTATGTATAGGATCACAGAGAGAACATGGAAAAAGGGCTTTTTACTTAGTTGATGTGTGGAAATAATACACATCCTGAAAAGAGTATACAAATTACTAACATCTGGAAAACACGGCTTACAGGATGAGATCCAAGCTTAGTAGTACAGGTTGTGAGGCCATTCATAACCTTGTCTCATCATTTGACTACTTTATCTACTTCAGTTCCTATCATTTGTCATCTTGCTGCCTGTACATATTACTCCTTTATTATTCCCATCCTATGTAGGTATATATGCTTTATAAACACTACCGTATTACATTGCATTTGGGCTGTGTTTCTCTCCCCTGCTAGAAGAGACTGTGATTTATTGAATGACTAGGACTTTATCTTATTCATCTTTGTTCTCTCCAGGTCTCACAAATAGTAAAGGGCTCAGTAACATTTTTAAATATGAGCATGCAATTATGATTTACTCAGTACTCCCTAAAATCCATCTGTAATAGTACGTTAGCTAGAAATGTACCCTAAAATATATATCTCTTAAATTTGGCAACCTACTTTTCTAATAATTTTTAATAATACTGTAATAAGATAATAAAAAGTAAGATAAATGTTTAAGTAGGGTCATACTAACTCATGTTTAAAATGCCTAAATTGTAGTGCTCTATACATTGCTGAGGATAAGCTTGAATTTGGACTGAGATACTGATTTAATGTTGCGTGAATACACATAGAAAATAAAAAGGTATATACAGCAATGTGTTCACTGTCCTACTTTTCAAGGTGATTATGCTTAAAGACCATAATCAATTTCTCAGTGAGAAGTTGCCTGAAATGCCATGAACAAAAGCTGCACACAGGTATTACATGTTCTATCATTTTATTTCCCCTTACCTAAGGGTATTGTAATTTTATATCATTGTCATTGCCTGGGAAATATTTCAGCTAGGAGTATTGTCTTAGTTTTTTATTGTTTCTGTAACAAATTACCACAAACTTAGTGGCTTAAAATAACACAGATTTATTATCTTACAGTTCTGTAAATCAGAAGTCTGATATGATTCTCATTGGATCAAATCCATCTGCCAGCAGGGCTGAGTTCCTGTTTTGTAAGCTCAAAGGAAGAATCTATTTACTTGCCTTTACCATTTTCTAAAAGATGCCCACAGTCCATGGCTAGTGACCTTCTGTCTTCATCTGAAAATGAGCAATATTGCATCTCTCTCACCATGACCAAGTGAGGTTTATCTCAGGAATACAAGGATGTTTGATGTCTGAACATCGATTAATATAATACACAAAATGAATAGAATAAGGGAGAGAAACCACATAAAAATTTCAATCACCCTGGGGAAAATTCTTAATATTTTCCAGACAGATTTTAAGCAAATCTCTCATACATGATATGCTCTGGTCCAGGAATTTTTATTGTGCATTAAAGTTGCTCTCACTTTTTAAATGAGCCCAAAGTATCAAAATGAGACATAGGTTTATCAAAAGAAAGGTTAAGGGAAAAAACAAGCAAGTCATTAACCCCCACAATAGCTATCCCAAGAAAATGATGTTTCTGAACCTCAAAACACACTGTAATTTAGAATCACGTTACTGTTTTTGACGGTCATTTAGTATATATAGGCATAATGTATCTGACAGTAAAAGGTATTCAGAAAAAGTCATAAGACCAGGTCAGCCTAGCTAAGATATCAGACAATAAATCTTTGACAGCTTTTAGAATTTCAGCCTTTTGGAATTTCAACTTCTAAAATTAAATGAAATTGAAAGAAAACTTTCAGCTAGAGACCAATTGTTATATGATATGTTTACAGAATTTACGTAAACAATTAAACATAATCCTTCCTCTTTCATAGAATAGCATTTGTGACAATCTTGTTTTTCTCATGTGCTAATGGTTACACTCACTGGTAAAGTTAATATTTATTCTTTTTTTTAAAGATTTATTTATTTTAGAGAGAGAGAGTGCAGGGGGGGCAGAGAGAAACTCAAGCAGACTCCCTGCTGAGCACGGACTGCCTACCCCCCCATGCAGGGCTGGATCCCACAGCCCTGAGATCACACCTGAGCCTAAACCAAGAGTTGGACCCTTAACCAACTGTGCCACCCAGGTGCCCCTTTTCTTTATAGTATTTTAAAGCATAATTTAATGGACGTTAGAGATTCAAATATGAAGAAAAGCTTATGAAAATTCCTGTCCCACACCTTACTACCCCATCCCATTACTATTTCCTTTTTTTTTTCCATTTCTGTTTCCTAAAACAGCCACCTTTTTGCAGTTCTTAACTATTTCATCTAGTAAATCTATGATAACAATGTTATTTCTGAAATGATTAATTTTGGATATTTAAATATTCTTTGTTGACTATCTGCCATGATATATGAGAATTCATCTCCCTTGTGCCAACATCCAACCTACTCTGATGTGGAGAGCCAGGTGGTACATCACAATTATTATTATTATTATTATGATTATGATTATTATTATTTACTGAGATTTTTATTTTGCTGGAGATTTCTGTTTTTAGTGTTTTTATATCTTAGTTGTAGAATGGTGTGCCTACTGAAAAATGTATATAAAACTTTTTAAAAGTGTTTAAAAAACCTTTGCCCTTCATCAAGCTTCATGAATTGAAAACCATCATACTTACAATATCCTCTGTAAGCCTCCCTCTGACTGTATCCACCTCCGTAAGAAGTAACCACTATCTTTGATTTTGTGTTAATGATTTTCTTGCTTTTGTGATTTTTACCATGAATAAATATATGCACTGCACATATAAATTTTATTTTGATGTTTTTAAATGTTAACATATGAATTTTACCCTACATATTTGACTTAACAAAAATAGGTGAATAGGGTGCCTGGGTGGCTCAGTCGTTGAGCGGCTGCCTTCGGCTCAGGTCATGATCTCAGAGTCCTGGGATCGAGTCCCACATCGGGCTCCCTGCTCAGCGGGAAGCCTGCTTCTCCCTCTCCCACTCCCCCTGCTTGTGTTCCTACTCTTGCTGTCTCTGTCAAATAAATAAATAATATTAAAAAAAAATAGGTGAATAATTAGTATTTTCATTCCATTTTTATTTTATTTTATTATTATTTTTTAAAGATTTTATTTTTATTTGAGACAGAGAGATAGAGATAGAGTACAAGCAGAGGGAGCGACAGGCAGAGGGAGAAGCAGGCTCCCTGCAGAGCAGGGAGCCCAATGGAGGACTTGATCCCAGGACCCCAGGATCATGACCTGAGCCAAAGGCAGACACTTAACAACCAAGCCACCCAGGTGTCCCTTCATTCCATTTTTAAACCAGAGAGGGATTCATGCTTTAACTCTGTTCTAATTATCTCTTGTTGAATAACAGCCATTACAAAACTTAGTGGCTTTAAAAACAATATTATCACTTAGCCAGATAGGTTTATTTGTTTTTGTTTTGTTTTGTTTTTGTGATCTCTGATCCACATACTATTCCAGGCAGGCTGGGTCTGGAATCATTTGAAGGTTCATTTAATTACATATCTGGTACCTTGGAAGGGAAAACGTAAAAGAACTTGGAGCTGAAGGAACTCTATTTCAATCTCCATGTGATGTCTCCACATGTCCTCTCTAGCATGTCAACATCAAGAGATCCAGATTTCCTTCATGATGTCTCAGGCTCCAAAAACATCTGTCCCTAAAGAGAGAATGTCAAGCCAAAACCATTTTGTGTTTTATGATGAGGTCTTGGAAATCAAGCAATGTCAATTCTACTACATTTTATTCATTGAGGCAGTCACAAAGGTCCATCCAGCTTCAAGAGTAGAAGTAGGTCCTACCTATTTATAGGGAGCAGAAAGGAGACCATGTGAAACCAAATATATCACCATGGCTACTTTTGGAAAATGTAATATACCGCAGTTTGTCCTCTGGTCAAAATAATTTACATCCCTCTTACCAGCAAAATGAAATCAACCCTTCCCCAGGATATCTCATCTCTTTACAATATCAAACTCAAGGCTTGAGGTCCAGGATTTCATAATATAGATAAGTTTTATGTGTAGATGAAACTTCTCTGATGCAGTTAATTTTAAGTCAGCTAATTGATAAAAAGACCTATATAAACTAAAGATATCATTTATCTGCACACACACACACCCCTCACAAACAACCAACATACAATAGTGGGACAGTTATACGATAGCAATTATAGGCCATTCCACTCAAAATTGTGAAAAGTACAGGGTACCAGAATAAATTGATCTATAGTAATTCCAAAATGATTCATTTATTCAGACTAAGTCCTACTATTTGGGAACTATATGCAATGGCTTTTAACTTCAACCTCTGGATTCTTGGTTCTTCCCTCTAAGTCATCCTTTCTTTTCCCTAAAAAAATAACAATATTTAAGGCTGAGTCAGTTTTGTCAATAATAGTTCTAGGATCCAAAGACCTTTTTCTGATTTTGTACAGTCTCTGTCCATTTTAGACCTAATTGGTGGTGTTTTGCCAACATAATTTTTTATATTTTTTTTATTTTATTATGTTATGTTAATCACCATACATTACATCATTAGTTTTTGATGTAGTGTTCCATGATTCATTGTTTGTGTATAACACCCAGGGCTCCATTCAGTACGTGCCCTTTTTAATACCCATCACCAGGCTAACACATCCTCCCATCCCTTCCCCTCTAGAACCCTCAGTTTGACTAAACCCACACCCAAAAATCTCTTCAAAATATGGCTTTTCTGTCTTGGATTTCCTACAAGGTCACTAAGGGGCAATGTTCTTAAGGCTTTTAGAAATTCTGTTGCTTAACAGAAAAGATTTATAAGACATGTTAAGATCCTTAAATGGAATTCTGTTTATGCCACCTCCTTAAATCTTTCTGAGGTGTCAACAAAAGGTTGTAAGTCACATCTTGTCACATACATTTTTTTAAACTTGAGTATAGTTAACCCGCAGTGTTACATTAGTTTAAGGTATAGAATTTAGTGATTTAGCAGCTCTATAAATTATTCTATGCTCACCATAAGTGTAGCTACCATCTATCACCATGTAACGCCATTGCAGTATCAATGACTCTATTCCTTATGCTGTGCCTTTTATTCCCATGACTTATTCATTCCCTAACTGGAATATGGAATTCTATTTTCTTTGACAGCACCCTGGATTTTATTTCTTCCCAGAAGCCATTTTAACATTGAGAATATGATAATCAGAATAAGAATCGGTTTTATTTTAGGTCCATGCAGATCCTGGTGCATTTCTATCTACCAGTTATCTCACTTGGTTATCTCTCTTCTCTTAATATTTTATTAGCCAGTCATAAGAAAACAATCCGCACCTTCAACTGTCTGCCTAGTTTAATAGGTACTTTTTCTGTTTGCCATGTCACTGCAGGTAATAGTATTGTTAAACTTCCTGTCACCATAGGACAAGTGCCCATTTCCTACGGGTCCTAAGATCACTGTCCTCACTCTTAGGTTCTTACTGACAGCCTCCTCGAGACTCATCAGGCTTTTGCTAAGTTCCTTTAAGGCGATTCTATTTTTTTCCTGCTACCTGGCTTGAAAGCCACTTTCACATGTTTTAGCATTACTCCCCTGTCAGGTAGCAAAGAACTTCCAATTATTATTACTGTGTGGCATGCCAGCACAAATCTTAGCGAATCAAAATAACCACATATTTGATCATTATCTGTCATGATTTGGAAGATTGGCTGGGTTAGCTGGGTAGTTCTTACTTAGATTCTCTTGGGAAGTTTCAGTCAGACTGTGGCTGGGACTGGAATCTTCTGAAATCTCTCTCTGTTACACATCAATCGCCTGTAACTGGAAACAGTTGAGGACAGGAATAATTGGGACTGCTTGAGCATTTCTGTCTGTCTTTTTGTGACCTTTCCATATGGTCTCTCCAGAGCCAGATAGAAGCCATATCAACTTTTACAACCTAGTATCAGAAGACATTAAATGTAACTTCCATGACATTCTACTTGTCAAAGCAATCACAAGTCTTGCTCAAGTTAAAAAGGAGGAGAAATAAGTACCATCTCTGGATAAGGGAGTGACAAAATTTTAGAAGAGCAAAGGAGATCATAAATATTCTGTCCTCTTTTTTTTTTTTAAATACATTATGTCACAGATCCAATCTGCTTCCAAAGTATTCTTTTCAAGATTTCACCTAAAACTGTTCTTCTCATGTCATTCTCTTCCTTCTCAATACTACCTTTAGAAATATCTTTTTTTTTTTTAAAGATTTTATTTATTTATTTGAGAGACAGAATGAGATAGAGAGCATGAGAGGGGGGAGGGTCAGAGGGAGAAGCAGACTCCCTGCCGAGCAGGGAGCCCGATGCGGGACTCGATCCCGGGACTCCAGGATCATGACCTGAGCCGAAGGCAGTCGCTTAACCAACTGAGCCACCCAGGCACCCTAGAAATATCTTTAGTAAAGAACAGCCTGTTGACAGTGGATTCTCAGATTCTCTTTGGTTGAAAATGTTTATGTAATTCTCATACTTCAGAGAAAATGTAGACATAAAATTCCAGAATGACAGTTGTTTTTCCTCAGGGCTTTCTTCTTTCTATGATTCTACTGCATATTGGTATTCTATTATTGGTTTCTGTATTGGTTTCTATTGCTGATCTTGAATATCTCTTTCCAGTACTGTGGCTGCTAATAGTAATTCTCTACTCATACATCTTTCTCTTCATCTTTGCAGTCCTATACGTTATGTTGTGAAGTCAGTGTCTTTTCTCTTTTTTTATTCTGCTTGGAATTTATTGAGCTTCCTCAATGTTAAGAATTGGTAGATTTCATTAATTCTGGGAAATCTTTGGACATTATGTTTTCTCATATGTCCCAAACATATGTTTTCTTTCATTTGTACTTCTAATTCTCATTAGATTCATGTTCATTGTTCTCACTCTATACTTCATATTGTTCATTCTTACTGCAAATATTTTTCTTATTTTTGTGTCTGTGAAATTTACTCCGAGTTATTTCTCATGACATATGTTAGATATTTCTTTTGATAGTCTATATTTCTCTCTTTAGTTATGTCTAGCCTATTAGTCTTGTTATTAAATTCCAGTATTAATGTATATTTTAATATATTTTAAATATTTATAGCTTCCTAATTATTAATATGCTTTGCTATTTTATTTTTAATTTTTTTAATTTTTTAAGATTTTATTTATTTACTCGACAGAGAGAGACACAGTGAGAGAGGGAATACAAGCAGGGGGAGTGGGAGAGGGAGAAGCAGGCTTCCTGCCGAGCATGGAGCCCGATGCCGGGTTCAATCCCAGGATCCTGGGATCATGACCCGAGCCGAAGGCAGATGCCTAACGACTGAGCCACCCAGGTGCCCCACTTTGCTATTTTTTACTCAATCTGTTCTTTTTCCAGTTTGTCTCCTCAGTTTCAATAGCCTCATATTATTTTATAATACTTCTGCCTTTTTACTTCTTAGCTATATTAAATTTATTTAATTTTAATATATGATAGGAGAGAAAGCATCCATTTTGCTTATCTGGTTGTAAAGATTTTTTAAAAAATTTTGCTAACTATCTTCCATGGCTTGTTTTTTTAAGGGCTTGATGATACTTTTCTGTAACCTCATTTCTCTGGAATTATTTGAACCCACTGTCTTAAAGAGAAATTATATTTGTACCTATTATGCTTCTGCAACTTTAACTCCAGTGAAAAGTTAACTAAATTTTCTGCATTTTTTTTCATCAAGACTTCTGAGGATTTAATTTTTCAAGTAACACCAGTGCAATTTTTATTGAAGGGACCATAAACGTGCATGAATTCTAGACCCAAACCCACATGAGGAATAGCCTGAGTTTAACAGTCTTCTCAGGCTCTGGGATCAGCAGAGGCCTGAAAGTCAAAATCTGGATCCAGTTATAACTCAAACCCTTGGATTAAATTTGTTTTGTAATGTTTGCCTTTCATGAAAGACCAGCTCAAGCATGCATTTAAAAAGCAATGTTTTCTATCGTATATGGCATTCTAGGGATGATATATTAGAAGTGATTTATCTGAACATATAAATTGCTACAGGATTAAAAGCACTGTTTTGACTATTTGAGCCTTATGTCTCTGGTAGTCAATTTGATTTTTTTTTTAAAGATTTTATTTATTTGACAGAGAGAGACACAGCGAAAGAGGGAACACAAACAGAGAGAGTGGGAGAGGGAGAAGCAGGCTTCCTGCTGAGCAAGGAGCCTGATGCTGGGCTCTATCCCAGGATCCCAGGATCATGGCCTGAGCCGAAGGCAGACGCTTAACGACTGAGCCACCCAGGCGCCCTCTGGTAGTCAGTTTTAATTATGAATTAAATGAGGGCTCTCTCTAATAACTTTAACTCTACCCCATCATAATGATATATCAATACATATATTTGGAAGGAAACTTTTCAAATTCATATTTTAGTTTTGCATTCACCACATTCTTAGTTTTTCACCTTTGTCTTTATATTATTACATCTATATTATTATTATATTATATTATATTATAAGACTTGTAGCCTTGTATTCCTATTATTGTCTTATTTTTGGAAATTTTGTGATCTATAATTTCCTCTTCCAATACTATATTTTCTTTCATAAAAGAATTACCTGGAATAGTTTCTCACATTTTAGCTACATTAAGCTTTTTGAAGTTTTATGCCTTCAGGGACCCAGTGAAGACCAATATGGTTTCCTTCAATGACCCATACCACCTCAGGGTCATCAAAAGCATATTGCTTTATACCACAATTTTCCTGCAGCTATGGACTATGGCCCTCATTTTTTAATTCTCTCTATTTTGCACTGGCTCACCTATTCAGCTTTCTTCAGTTTGTAACATTGTAGCCTACTTTTTATGCTGTCTCCTTTGCTTTTCTTTTTTTGTGCAGTATTATGACTGTTGATTAGATGAGAGCAGTGTGCCATCATTTATTTTACATTCTGTTTGTGTGCTTGCTTTAGGGCCAAGCTATTTGTTCTGATTGTGTACGTCTCTATATTTGGATTTGTGGATATCCTCTAAAGCAAGAAAAATGAAGTAAATGACAGTTCATCTGTTCCAATACATTTGGCTCACCTCCATCTCCCTAAGCAGATAATTCCACTCAGGAAGTATCCCCATGCATTCGCATTCTTCTTGAGACATTCTTCCATATGGCTTATCTTTTCTGTAGAGATTCAATCTGATACCCACGCTGGGGATGGATGTCATGCAGTTGCCTTATTTGCACACCAGCAGAAATAACCATCACCTTGAATCTCATCTGATAAAGCTTGATATGTCTCATCTAACCATCAAGGTTTTATGTAACAATAGAATATTTCTGTTCCAGACTTCTCAATTATTTCTATTAACTCCTTAGTTACAGCTTTGAGAGCCAAACTTTCAATATCTTCCTGCTTCTGATTTTTCCTCAGGGGGAAAGTACTGTTTGTTTGTTTTTAAAGTCTCACCTATTTTCTTCCATTTAATCACTTTGGCTCCCACTGATTCTCATGACAATTGGATTAGCTTCGTTATTCTTAGTTCCATCTTGAACAGTAGTTAGTTTTGAATATATCTCATTCTCCTCTATTTTTGGCTCCCTTAACCTCCTAGATATTTGTATTTTACATTTATTTTGATGAGCACTGAGTAATATATGGAATTGTTGAATCACTATATTATACACCTGAAACTAATATAACACTGTATGTTAACTACACTGAAATTAAAATTTAAAAAATAATTAAATAATTAAAATGCAAAAAATGCTTCTTGTTTCTCCAGATCAATTGGCCTCTTTCTTTCTTCCTTTCTTCCTTTCTCTCTCCCTCTCTCTCTTTCCATCTTTCCTTCCTTCTCCTTTTTTTAGTATTCATTCTCTATTCTCTTACTTTCAATTCTGAGACTAAAACATTTTTTCAAAGACTAATCTAGTTACTCTTTGAATTCATGAGGACATTTTTAGATTTTGTGTTTATAATTTCACTCAGTTTGGGTTTTTTCCTCAATCAAAGAAAATTAATCCTACTCTGTAAAATAAGGACATTTGGCTGTTTTTATCTGCTTACTGACATAGTTTATAACTTTTGTGTCATGAAAATCATAATCAAAATCCTATAGTCTTGGCCAGGGCTTAGGGAATTTTATTTTCTTCCTATATTTATACCTTGGTTGAAAAAAATTGAAACTTGCCTTCTTTTGGAAGTATTGAGAAGAAAGCTTCTAACTTTTTACCTCGTGACCTCCCATTCATATTGATCTGATTGTTGAATCTGAAGGGGAAATGGCCATTACATGTACAAAGGAGGTAGAGCTTCTTTTTGGGTCTATCTTTTGGTATCTTCCTATTTTTTCAACATGAAATCCTTCTCCAGTGATCCGTGGAGTGAGCCCACTGGGGCCTCCCGGCAGCAGATGCCAGCAATCCTTTCTCCTGTTTTGTGTATGTATGTGTGGATAATTTTCATACATTGGAAAAGCTACCAAAAGTCCATTTGCCCCTGAGTCATATTACGTTCTGCAGTGCAGTTACAGCAACAAGCATCTTGATCCCTGTGTCCTTTCCTCTGTTTCTCAACTTGGCTTCCCTGAGAACTCTCATGGAACTCTTTTAGGAACAATAAAATACTTCAGATGATTAAATCTCTACAGGTTACTTTTACAGTCTGTTGCCTTTATGGATTTTTGTAATAAATAAGTGCTAAGGTATTCAAGTTGTTAAATTTTGTTAAAGAAAAGGGAACTGAGACCTGAGAGATAAAAATCACCCACCTAATTTTACATGGATGCTAAATGGCAGAGCTGAGGTAAGAACTAAGATCTGTCAATATCAAGTTGTACTCCAGGAACATCGCACATCCTTAAAAAGCATTTAGGTAATTGAGCTGAAGAGTATGGTGCATTAGTCCTGGAAATCTGAACAATCACAGTCAAATCCTCAGGTGGTAGATGTCAAGACTTTTGACATTTTTGCCATTACTGAGCTCTCTTGCCGCTAACAATCCCAAGGCTCTGTGTCTCTCTAGACCAAGGACACTCTTGCAAATGATCCACTTAATGTAAGGAAGGAAACTTCTGACCATTGTGTCCATAGGAAATGTGAAGAAGTTTAAGGAGAGAAGTGTGAGCTAATCATCGTTTTAGCTGTCTGAGCAGCTAAGAGTCTTTCACAGTATTAATGAGGTTTTAATGCTGTTCCTTCTTTGTTATTTGTCTTGCTTGTTCTACATTAGTAACCCTTTTTTACCACATTAGAGAGGCTTGGAAATTGCTTGATGAAACACCTATTCACTCTGGCGAAAGTGCTCTCATGATTAGATTTCTGGCTGTGTAATTTTGCTTTCATGGTACTCCATCCAGCTCAATAATCAGAGAGGTCACAAGCGTAGCTCTCTCTAGGCCAGGCAGTGTTACGAAGCTGACACAGTGCTGGAAATGGATGGCATCATGTGTCACTGATGTGAAAGACTCAGCAATGCTAATCGTTTTAGGAAAGATGATTGGTATAAGTTTATTCAAGAGAAGCACAGATGATAATTAATGGCCAGAAATGTGCACAGAGATGAGAATTGATGATGATCAATCGACTGACGCTAAATTTATGACACTTGCATAGCAATTTTCATTTTCTCAAAGTTACATGACCATTTATGTGTGTGAGTCTATTCTGGACTTCCTCTTCTGTTTCATTGTTCTCTATGGCTGTGTTTGCGTCACTTCCACACTATCTTGATTACTGCAGCTCTATAGCAAGACTTAGAATCGGTTAGTACAAATCCTCCAACTTTTTTCTCCTTTTCAAAGTTATTTTGACTATTCTAGTTTCTTTCTCCTGTAATGAGTTTTAAAATTAACTTGTTGATTTACAAAAAATACTGATAGAATTTTACAGTGAATTCATAGATCAGTTTGGGAAGATTTGATGTCTTAATATTGATACTAGCAGTGCATAAATATGGTCTATCTCTCCATTTTTAACATCTTAATTCCTCCGTAAGTGTCTTTTAGTTTTTACCGTGAAAATCCTCTGAATATTTTATTAGATTTCTATCCAGTGATTTGTGGGTTTTTTGGTACTATTATTAATAGTATTTTTTAATTTAATTTCCAGTTGAAACATAATTCAAATACTAAAAATGAGTTAGTATATAGAAATAAAATCAACTTTAGTATATGATCTTTTAGCTTGTGATCTCGCATAACAGTTACTGGTTCTAAGAGCTCTTTTTTATACATTCCTTGAGATGTTCTGTGTAGGCAATCATGATATCTACCAAAAAAGACAGTTTTATTTCTTCCTTTCTAATCCGTATGCCTCTAATTTTCTTCTCTCATTTCACTAGCTAATTCTTCTAATACAAGTTGAATTTGAATGGTAAGAGAAGAATGTATTTCTGGGACATCTTTTATTCTTTCTTAATCTTTTAAAGGAGGTGATATTTTTCCTAAGGAGAATTTTAAATGCCACTGCTTCCTTGTTACTTGTTCCCAAATTGGCCTTTCCTATATTATTTGTCTCTCTATATATGGAAAGGTGGAGTTATGAACCTCCTAGGCAATAAGGAGCTGAGAGAACAATGCAGAAAGGATATACAGACATCTGCAAAAGACAAAGGGAAAAACACACAAAAATAAACTGGCCTCATCCATGTCAAGCAGGATTAGATTATTCATATTTTCTTGATATATTGTACACTAAATGGCATATGGCTGGAAATTCTAGAAGATACTACTGCCGGTCTCTAGTATTTGAGAGTAATTGATCTCTTCTGGGGTCCTTAGATAAGACCACATCCTTGTGCATGGTTGATGGGGTTTTGCTGAAAAGGTGGGTATTTCTATTTTTAATCATGGTCTCTAGGAATAGATCAGGTGCCAAGACAAAAGAAGTGAGGAAAACAGTGAGGGAGACACTCATCTGTAAACCTGTAAAGCGTTAGCACTGGCATGGACACTGGAGGTGGGACAAAAGTCCACTCAACTTGTGAAGAGACAGCCCTGTTCTCAACAGGATCACCATGGCAGCGGTGGGCTTATTAGAAATTGTAAATTACTCCAATTTGTTTTATACTTCTTTCCTTCTATCTAACTTTGTGTCTACTATCTGATCACAATTTACTGTTTGGTGTTAGCTGTTACTGTGGTTGGCTAAAGGTCTGTGAGCACACTTGCGACCAAGTAGTGAAGAGGAAAACAGTAGCAACCTGAGGGAAGAAGAGTGTCTTTAGGAGCAAATCCTGTGAACTCCAGTAAAAAGGGTCTGGGCCTATGGAGAAGGTGCACAGCAGGCATTTGGAGCCGAGGGCCCCATGCCTAGGACAAGCTTGGGGCAGATGGGAGCTCCTTTATCAATCCAAGATGTACTGAACACATGACAGCGGGAACATGTAAGTGGCCAACTAAACAAGTCTCCCCAAAGTAAAGCAGGAGGAAAGAATGGAGTGATGCCAATTTAGTTTATTAACCAAAACAAAAGCAACAACAACAAAAAACTAAACTGATAAAAATAGGTGATAGCAGATTCATATTTAAAGGAATTGAGTCATTCTGGAGCAATTCATTTAAAATGGTAATTCACATGCCCCAATGAAAGTATGACAGCTAAAGCATGAACAAAGGATTTTTTAAAGAAGGAAACGCAGCATTCACTTCATGTGTCCTGAGAACAGGAGCAAGTGTATTAAATCACTTATTTTGCTATTAAAGGGCAAAGTGTTTTGTATTCAGAGGGACCACATTCACCTTTGCGTCTGGCCAGTTTGTGCTCATTATGACACTTCCTTGAGCCTGTGGATCTAGGAGTCTAGACAAACTGCCCAAAATAGGCAGGAAATTCCTGAAAATGGACAAGAGAGCCTGCTGATGGTGGGATGCTTTTTGAAACTGCTTGGATGCACAACAATGCCCTGTCTATAGAATCTCACATCCCGAATTTCTGTTTACCAGCTATCACCAGTCTGTCTGAAAATGAGAAGATCACAAAAAGGTTTTCTCGCCTGGACTTGTCTAACAAATCACATTCTTGGACTGATCTTCTTCCAGCAGCTGTAGTTGTAGATAAATGACTAAAAACACCTAGCCTTCCCATCGCCACCATCATACTCAGCAGGATAAGTGTTATGACAACTTTTCCTTATTTGCTCATTCGTCATATATTCGTTGATTGCCTGTGATGTTATGCTGGCCATTGGGGATACAGAAGGACATATCCTCATCTGTCAAGGAGCCCAGTCCAATGCTCAGAGAGGGAAGCAAGCATAACAATTACAATAGATACATTAACCAAGTTGTTTCACCATTGACAGGGTACTGTTTTATCCTACCAAGATGCTACCATTATCTATTCCTGTCATAAAGAGTCTATAATATGGAAAGTTGGGATAGAAGTCTTTTTTCCAGAGGGAAAAAATCATGATGCTTATGAGTGATAGAGATGTTGTATTTTTTCATATTGAACAATATGTGTTTAATATATGGATTCGAGTTAGGAAGCTCAAGTTTTTCTGCTTGAGAGACAGCATAGGCATTAAACAGATTTTTTAGAGCAGTGGTAGGAAATAACAGGCTGGCAGGTCCACTCTTCTCCCTAACACCCAACGCAGATATTTCTAACAGAGCCCACAGACACGCTTTCCCCTTCCCAATAAACTGTCCCCACTTGTCACTACCAGCCATCAGGCTCCCTGTGTGAGACAAGACTTTTTTTTCTATTTCTCTTCGAATACCTGCTTTCTGGTATGGTCGAGGGAGTTCTGTCTTGGTTTGCAATCTCTCTGAAAGGTTCTGGAAGATAGGTAACAACACTGCCAAGAAGCCATTGAGCCAATTTTTGGTTTGGCTTTAAAATTTTCTAGGGCCTATATTCTGAGCTGTTACCCAGTGTCCTGTCAGTCTACTAGAGCTGACTGAACTAGTGAATATATGCTCATGAGGGCAGAGGATTTTGTCTGTCTTATCCAGCATGTAACCTTAGTACCCTAAAGCAAACTTCTCAAATCTTTAATGCTTAATCAAAATATGAAACCATTGTGAGAGGCAGGCATAGCATAAGCCCAGTTTTGTTGATAAGAAAGCAAAATCAGAAGGGTCTCTTGACTTGTTTAAAATATACACACACACAAAAACACGCACACACCCAGTGAACAGCACAATCCCTTCATCTTTGCCGCCTTCTTCTTGGGCCTCTTCAAAACTGAAGGCTACTCAGTACTTGTTGATAGCTTGTTCTCAGTGGAATAAAGTTGATAAGGAGAAACAATCAGAGGAAATCCAATGAAACTTACCAATTAGAAAAAAAAAACTTCGATATGCAGAGAAATCTGAAAAGAATTCAGAATCACTACCTTTTAAAAAGATACCAGGACTTTTATGGCTAGCCATAACATGAGGGTATAAGAACCTACAGGATTCATTGAAGTTACTCTCTAGAAAGCTCACAGATCAGGAAACTATTGAACGGACATTTCAGAGGCTTTCTTTTATGCTTGATCACTTGTCAGTTAACACTCCCAAATTATTCCAGTTAATCTTTTATTTGTATGATAACATTTATTTTATTTATTTATACCTACTATCACAGAAATCCATTTAATTGACATTATCCTTAATAAACATTTAAGAGAAGCAACTAAATATATTTTCTCATGTCCTATTACCTACTTTTGTCCCTGCAAGTTTATCCCAACCTTTCCTGCTTTAAAATAATAATAATTTTTACTTAAAGAAACTCAGTATTTCAACAGTAAATTTGCTATATACTATGAAATAATAAAATGATAAAAGAGGAGTCTCACAAATACTTGGGATCCATTTAAAATTGAACATACCTAGTTTTATGAATATATATGTGCTTGACACGAGTTTTTTGAATTTCTGGCTTTATCAGAACTCGTAATGATTCAGTTGGTTAATAGTAGACACCTAAATTTCTTGTATCTACTATTTTTAACACAGCAACCTTAAGATAATCTAAAGCAGCACAGAAAAAGGGGTTTACAATCTAACAGATATCTCTTCTGACCAAACTCAGCCACACAATCTTCTTTCTCTAAATCTATCCAAAACACAAAGCTAATACAATATGGGCTTAAGTTCATTGCAATGACACCCAGATGTACTGTTTACCCAGAGCTCTTTGAATTTCATTTACTTTCTTTTTTTTTTTTAAAGATTTTATTTATTTGACAGAGAGAGACACAGCGAGAGAGGGAACACAAGCAGGGGGAGTGGGAGAGGGAGAAGCAGGCTTCCCGCCGAGCAGGGAGCCCGATGCGGGGCTCGATCCCAGGACCCAGGGATCATGACCTGAGCCGAAGGCAGACGCTTAATGACTGAGCCACCCAGGTGCCCCTCATTTACTTTCTTTGACCTGGGAGAGATGAGCAAATCACCAATGACGCTAAAATTGTCTCCAGTATATTCCTTTCTATCCTTTCTTTTGAATACACAGAAACAGTGGTGAATTGCTTGGGAATGAATTCTTTCCCAACTATCCCTTGTGAGCAGCTTTTCAGACAGTGATGCATGTTCTATTTACAGTCTATGCTGGCTTCCAGATTTTCAGAATAGAATACTTCTTGAAGGAACTTGAGTGTTCTTTTTCTCATACGTTGATTTTAATAGAACCTCAAAACAAATTACAAAGTCAGCAAAATTTGTCCTCAATGTGTGTATATATAGATAGACACACACATACATACACACACACACACACACACACACACACAGATTAGCCTATGTTCCTTCATGGTATGGTGGATATAGCCCAAATGTCTACTGGGAGAAAGTTCTGTATTTTCACTACCCAGGTTCAGAGTCTACAGCAACTACTTAATAGGCATTTGACTCTGGGCAAGTTTTATAACCTCTCTGTGCCACTGTGTCCTCCCTTGTTAAATGGGAATAATAATAATCTCAAAGGATGCTATGCAAATAATTTAATAAATACAAAGTTCTTAGAATAGTGTATTGCATTCTGTACTTTTATGTAAGGATTTGCTATTAGATTACTCACAAAAACACAAACACACACAAATACTCTCTTTTATTACTTTTGGCGTGAATTGTGTTTACTTCCCTCCTTTTAAAAAATGTTCAATTCAAAGTCACAGGGATAAAAGGCACTGTCAGTGATATTGTAATAGTGTTGTATGGGGACAAATGGTAGCCACACTTGTGAACGTAGGATAATGTATGAACCTGTTAAATCACTATGTTGTACACCCGGAACTAATGTAACATTGTGTATCAACTATACTCAAATAAAAAAATAAGTGAAATAAAATAAAAATGTTCCAATTAACAAAAGGAATTGAAAATATTTAACATTCACAACTACATTCTAAATCTGTGGAGATCACACATATTCAAATTATGGTTAATGATCACTTGGTTTGATTTTTAAATCAAGATTCCATAAAAAAAAAAAAAAAATGCCTAAATGAATGCTGACTACATTCAGGTAATCCACCCCGAAGGTCATGAATGCACTTATTTTTTAGGACATTTGAGGGTACTTGAAAGATTTTATTTATTTATTTATTTTTATCATCTCTACACCCAATGTGGGTCTCAAACTCACAACCCTGGGAATAAGAGTCCCATGTTCCTCCGACTGAGCCAGGCACGTGCCCTGAGGGTACTTTAAGCACAATGTTATGCATACCTAGTGAAGTTTTTTTTTCCCTTATTTTATTTCATATTTTATTTTTAATGCATTTTCTATTTTAATCACCCATCATAGACTCTCGAGTTAACTTTGAATGATGTTTTGCTAAAACTTAATATACCCACAAATGACACATAAGTGATACAACCCAGAAAATTCTTATGAACAAGATTCAAATTCAATCCCAAAACAAATACACAGGGAAATTCCAAAAGTACTTTGCAAAGTGATGTTACTCATGTGGATATTTAAGCTCAGAAATATATGTACACCAGGAAATTCACACAAAAGCAGCAACAACCTGCTTATCCAATTGCTTTTGAAAAGTCTCAAACCTCTGAAAATCCAGCCCAGTGAAACATTTATTTTTTTTCTTGCTGTGCCAGGAAAAATGTCTAAATAGCAAACATGACAGAGTCTCTACCTTCAGTGTTCAAAGTTTAACAGAAGAGATACTCATTAAATAAATAATTGTCAAATACTTAATCACTAGCATAACTGAAATTATTTGTTATATGTGACCTTGGGCTAGTTGTCTAAATTATGTGATCCTCTTGTTTTCATATATGTAAAATAGGAATCATAAAACATATTTTGTGAGGTGTGTTAGGATTAGAGATATGTAAAATGTTTGACATATGTTAGGCACCCATTAAATAAGAAGTATTAAAAAAAGGAAGTATTAAAGTATTTCATTGCTAGGTCTATTTTTAAGTATTTGGGAGAATCATTAATCACTATTAAATGGTTTAATAGAAAAATATATTTGTAATGGTTTCCTATAATTGTAACAATTAGTAAAGAACTATAATAATGGTTATTTTATGACAAAATCTAATATTCCATAGTTTAGGTTATTCAGAGCCCATATGAATACATTTACTCTGCTGCTTCCTGTGGGGCACAGACTGAAAAATTTTCCATGTAAGAAGCAGCCAGATAAAAACCAAAACCTACAATATCTTCGTCCTTGGTGAAGCTTATTATAATCTAAAGAAATTTTTAAATGATTTTCTATTTCGAAGAACTGAGTGATACCTGGGTGATAAATACTAGTTCTCTTTTTTTAACACTTGTTAATATATTGTAGACTTGAACGTCATATTCCTTTTTTTTTTTTTTTCTCCCATGTCTGGATTCACGAAGTTTCTCCATTAATAAGGATTGTCAGTGGGGTCACAAGAATTGGTTCAAACATGATCTTACCAGTGATCGACATTATAGCCCTAGTTCCTCTTTCTGTGTCAGAATTTACATTAGTGGAAAATATGAAGTAGTGAACTACTTGACCAGTTCCTTAATATAACATATTTGAAATATTATTTGAAATCATCTGAGTTTCTTGCATTCAAGAAATCCTGATACTATTGACTTGTGTCTTCCAATTATTTCCTGGACATTGCTCACTCTGGACTTTATTTTTATTTCCTAATACTAGAACATATTATATCCAATCAACAGTCCAACAGTCTGTTCATTTTATGTCAGGGCTAATTTCTCTGGAAATCAAAGTGTCTCTCTTTAGGTGACTATACTTCCCTTAAAGTTTTTTTTGTTTTTGTTTTTGAGAAAGTACGTTCCAGCCCTAGTTCCATATCCTCTCAAATTTATCCGATAACAATATATATAATATATATTTAAAATATATGTATATAATTGAAAGTATATGTATATTTAAAGTATATTAAATACTTAATATCGATATATACTTTACAAAGAAATGTGGATATACACCCTTTTAAAGAATTCCCTAGGGGCCCTCCCATAAATACATATATATTTAAACACAATATATAGTTTATATTTTAAGTCAAACTATCCTAAACACATCCTGCCAATTTGATAAATATGTTTAAATTATATAAGTCTGGTGTTGGTAGGCAGGTAACACAATTCCTCCTACCTTGCAGGAATTATTAGTGACAGCCATAAGACAACAAGATAACTCTTATAAGTTGCTTCCCTTACATGCTACAAAAAGTGGACACTGTCTAAACTGTTAGAGGTCTCTCATATTCTAAAAGAGTACTTGAAAAGGCAAGAGTGATGGAAAATTTGAGTTGGAAAATCAAAAAAAACTAGTTCAACCAAATGATCTAAGTGTATTTCTTGGGACTAACAGCTCTAAGTCATGTGGTAGCTGAGCTTTTTAGTACACCAGTGGGAGTAGGAACCAAGGCAGTAATTTTCACTTAAAATGCCAAGAATATATAGTGCTAATACCAATTATCACAGCAGTGGTCATGGAAACTTTTCACTTCAAAATTACAGCTCCACACAGTGTAAAATGTGTGAGTATAACTTGCTGTTTTCACTCTCTTACACCCCCTCACTCTTTAACCATTTTTTAATCTGTTTCCAGCCACTCCCTTTTAAGAAATGGCCATCTTGAGTATTACTAATGGTCCCAAGATGGACAAATGTAGTCACCTTTTTAGCAATTCAATTGAAAATTTGTATTGAATGCGTTCTCTGGTCTCACGGCTCTGACTACAGAGTCAAACAAGGCAAGAACTCCCGTTCTAAAAGAAATCCCTGCTCAACGAGGAGCATAAAAACATGTAAATATTTAGGATTCAAATCAGTGTGTTGTGTTTTGATGCCAGTATAAAGTGCTATAAGACTCCAGAGGTAAGATCAATGACTCAAAAAAGAATCTGAAAGATTTCACTGAAGATTTCAAATTTAAGGTACACTTTGTAGAATATATAGTTTCCAGAAAACTGGCAGTAGGAGCCACCTCGGAAACTTCTGGTAAGGAAAAAAGTTATAAAAGATTTTCTACAGCTAAAACATTTTGTCTCTCCAAACCAGTCATAACCTATGTCAGAAAGCATTATATTTCCAATAGGTCTGAGAGTTCTAGAATGAAACGCAAACAATTGAGAGAAGACACAAAATACCTATATCAGAAATGAGAGAAGTAACATCACCACAGATTGTATAGACATGAAAAGATAGTAGGGAAATATTTTTAAAAATTTTATGCAAGTTAATCTGACAGCTTATATGAAATGGACACATTCCTTAAAAGACAAACTACCAAAGATCACTGTATTAGGGTTCTCCAGAGAAACAGAACCAGTATGTATATGGAGAGGGAGATGAGAGAGAGAGAGAGAGAGAGGTATTTGTTGTGAGGAATGGCTCACATTATTATGGAGGCTGGCAGATTTCAACATCTGTAGGGGTAGTCACCAAGCTCTCCAGGCCAATGTCTAGCAGACTCAAGATCCGGTAAGAACCAAAGTTTCAATTTGAGTCTGAAAGCAGGAAAAGGCCAATGCCCCATTTATCAAACAAAATAATTCTATTTTATACAGAAGAGGGTCAGCCTTTTTGCTGTATTCAGGCCTTCAACTAATTGGATGAGGCCCACCCACATTAGGAAGAGCAATCTTCTTCACTCAATCTAGCAATTTAATTATTAATCTCATTCCAAAATACCCTTACAGAAACACCCAGAATAATGTTTGATCAGATATCTGGGCATCCTGTGGCCCAGTCAAGCTGACACATAAACTTAGCCATCATATTCACTCAGGAAAAAATAGAAAACATGAATAACTCAATATCTGCTAATAAAATTGAATTTTAGTTACAAATCTTCCTACCAGCAATCCTCCATTCCCATGGTTTCCTGGTAAATTCTACTAAGCACATAGGAAGAAATAGTACCAATTTTATACAAATTCTTCCAGAAAATTAAAAATGCAGAAATATTTACCTACTCATTCTAAAAGATTGGCATTACTCTGATACCAAAATAAACAAAAATATTACAGTAAGTTAAAATTACAGACCAATGTCAAATACCAATGCAAAGTTTAACACACTTTTAGAAAATCACACATAACAATACATAAAATGGATAATGCATCAATTCTAAGCAGATTTTATCCCAGAAATGCAGGTTTGGTTTAACATTTGAAAATTAGTCCAATGTAATTTGCCACATTAGCAGGCAAAAAAGAAAAATCAAATGATCATCTCAACATATGCAGAAAAATCATTTCACCTAGGCCAACATTTCCTGATCAAAATCCTTAGTAAGCTAGAAATAAAAGGAAACTTTTTCATCCTAATAAAATATATCTTTCAAAATCCATTAGCTTACATCATACTTAATGATGAGTGATTGAATGCTTTCCTCCTAAGATCAAGAATAAGGTAAAGATGACTTCTCTTGCCATCTTTAACCTCATACATGAGGGTCTAGGTGATATAATAAGAAAAAGAAATACAGGCATCCAGGTTGGAAAAGAAGAAATAAAAACTTTTTTTATTCACAGACAAAATTATCAACTATTTAGAATATTCTATATAATCTACCAAAGTGATAGCATAACTAATAAATGCATTTTTCATGGTGGTAGTATCCCCAAATTATATTTCTATATAGTAGCGAAGAAAAAAACAGAAATTGGCATTTTAAAAATATAGTTTATAATAGTATAAAAATATGATTTTTAGAGATAAATCTGACAAAATATGCACAAGACCTGTACCTGAACATTAAACATTGTTGATGGAAATTATAAATGACCTAAGGTAAATGGTGAAATTTATCATGTACAGTGATGCAACAATAAATATTCTTAAGATCACGATACCTCCAAAATCACTCTACAAATTAAATGCAAACACAAGTTTAGAAATTGGCAAACTGATTCTAAAATTGATATACAAATATAAAGGAATTAGAATAGCTAAACAAACTTTGAAAAGAAGAACAATAAGGGAGGACTTAAGATTATTATAAGTCTATGGATCACAACATGTATTCAAGTGTGTAGATAAGTAAACACCCATGAAACAATCTCCATGTTAAAGACAAACAACATATCCATCACCAGCAAAAATTTTCTTGTTTTCTTTAAAACCAAGGGTCATGAGAAAATTTTTGCTGGTGATGGATATGTTGTTTGTCTTTAACATGGAGATTGTTTCATGGGTGTTTACTTATCTACACACTTGAATACATGTTGTGATCCATTGTATATCAGTCATACCTCAGTAAAGCTGCAAAAAAAATATGATCATGTGGATGTTTTCAGGCATTCCCCAGGGCTTTGGAAAAGTTCTATTAAAATGAGACCTTCTGAAACTTCACTTCTTTTGGTTTACTATAAACCTATAATGCTTACGAGATACATCTATATCTATACTAACCAGTGTCTTGTTCCTTAAATGAGATAAGGACTTGCGCATAAAACTCTATGAGGACAGGGACTTCTTAATGCTTGTGGCTACTCTATAGTATTTATGACTCTGTGGCCAAAGAGATAGTCAAGTGATTGAATGAATGAAATTACTCAACTCTTGTAATGATCAGAAAGTGCTTGGCTATCAGAAATTCATCCATTTATCACCAAACAGTTAAACTCTTCTAAAAAAATAGGTGTAACTAAATGATTTGCCACATCATAAATATTGGAAAACCTAGAGATCCATTTCTACTAGTTCCTATGCTATTATTAATATATTCATGAAGAACCTATGAAAAAAGAGCTTAGTTTTAGGCTAGGAAAAAATGTCTCATATTAGAAATATAAATTTAGAGTGATCCAATGAATCCTTTTGAGAGTTAGTTTTCAAAAGAAGGAACAAAATGCCTAAGAGTTTGCCAGAATTATTATTTATCTTTGTTTTCCCTTTTACAACCACCCAGTAAAACTAGGAGGTCACAAAACTAGGAATATTTTTCTTTCAATCCTTTAATAAATGGCTTCTACACTTAGGCTACTAACAACTTATAAATAGTGTCCTTTCTGACTTTGCTATTTTTCCTTTTAAGGGCATTTACTTATTACTTATTAGGAAGATGCATTTTTTTTTTTATTTTAATTATGCCTCAGTCACTTAATGATCACTTTCTGTATACATTGTAGACTTTTAACTCTTGGGCTGAGATTAAAGCATTAAAAAAAAAAAAAAGAAAAAAAAGGCCCATTTTGCTGAAGCTAATTTGAATTAAGATTCCTTCATTTGCAACCAAAATAGAAGAACAAGGATTTAATATAGTTATGTTTTATGATGTTAAATACAGTTGTATTTTGAGATTAATAGAACACACTGTGTTGAGATGGACCGTGGAGGAAGAAAAGGAGGCAGAAAGTGAGCAGGAAGGAATGAAGCTGGCAGAAGGCAGCACTTAGAGAAATTAAGTGACTTAGGAATTCAGGAAGTACAAAAGAAAACGGGGTGATGAAAAGAGGGCCCAAGAAGTTTAGGCTCACTCATGAGTTTTTAAAGAAGGTCATCATCAAAGTTAGCAAATACAATTTACTGACATTAGAACCAACAGTGGCAAAAAATGAATTTAACTTTTTTTTTTCCCTTCAAACTACTAAAGCAGAAGAAAGAGTGAAAAGAAAAAAAAAAAAGTGTATTTTTCAAGAGTAAGTGAAAGACGTGCTTGAAACAGAGATCCCACCAGCATCAGTGATCAGAGACTGGTGAGGCCAAGGAACACCAGGGCCTGGGCAGAGCCCTGCTTACATGTGTACTGTCTGCTGACTGCAAGCTCACAGGAGTCACATTCCTGGAGGAGGGCACCTCAGTGCTCATCTAGTCAAGAATTCTTGTTTACATGTGGAGAAGCTAACGCCCAGGAACTTAGCCAAGTTCACAAACTCATACATTGCCGTTGTCTTGCCATTATCCCACCCTGCCTTTATTGATAACCAGAGTTAGCTTGTGCTTGGTTTCATTTTAATGTGCATGCACATATGTATGTGTATCCTTTTAAGGAGAGTGTAGAGGGGGCGTGTCAGCTATAGAAAATTGATCTCATCAGTTTGTCTTAACTAGTTATTTCGATTATATGCAAAATACAAAATGGATTAGGGTAGGAATGCCATAACCCTCGCTTGGGCCCTTAGCTATCCCCCATTTCCTCCAAGCTCTTTGGCTCATTGGAGGATGCGTCTGTAACATACAGCCAGCTGCCTGAGAAACCCCTAAGAGGAGGAGGTTGGGATCAACTAGCCGGTGAGTAATAGATGGAAATGTTTTCTCCATGTAATGCCTCGAATGAACATCCCCCTACTTCTATTTTATTCAACTTAATTTTCAAGTAAATTATATTGTGTGCCACTGAAAAGCCTTCCAGGAAGTATCCTGAATATAAATCATGAAAAAAAAAAATATGTAGACTAGCCTGAGAGTCAGAGGTTTTATGTCAGTTTTACCCCATATTTGCTGTGTGACGTTAGGTTTGTGTTTAATGTCTCTGTGCTGTGAAATTTATTCAGAATAATGAAAGAGATGATCTCTATTATTTCCTCCCTCTCTGACATTCTGTAATCTGTTATGATAAATAACAACTTTCCATACATATACAGCAACCTGGACGCTCCTCTCCTCACTGCTCATCACCCACATCTTATTCCCGAATTCTGTTGCTCCCTCCACAGTACACCTTCAAGCAGAAACAAATGTGGCACAGACTGTATTCTACATGATGAGCAGGGCTAGGACTCTTTATGAAATCTGTGGTATGTGTTAGTCTTTGCATATTTATTTAATGACTATTCAGACCATTGAGGATGCAGGTTTTAATTGCCTACCTAGCCAAATAAAAATGTGTCTTCAGACTGTACTCGAAGACCTTGAAAAAGTGTATTCCTACTTATTGGGAAACTATTTAAAGATAGGCCCTCATCATCACCATTGGCAACCTTTTCACAAAAACAAGAACATATATTTAATCGTTGGGAATGAGAGATAAAAACATAGGAAATCATGGATTAAAATAATTTTTGGCAAGAGACTGCTAATTGTAGTTTCCTCCCCTTCCCCAAATATTTAGTCTAATCTATTTTCACAAAATACCTGAGTGTGTCCCATTACTTTGGTTGGCAAGACGAAGTTTGAATATTATATCCCTTCCTTTTCCTTAATGTTATGAATTCAACAAACACTGAGATCTAATATACATGGACACCATACAAGGCACTAGAAATACAAGGTTGAATAAGGTAGGCTTTTTTACTTCAAGTTCAATCTATAGCAAAAGAAGCAGAACTCTAAATAGAAATTTACCAGACACAAATTAAGGCCAAAATAGAGTTTTTTATTTGTCACTGAGAACAGAGAATAAGTGGCAATTAATTCTGCTTGAGAAACCTGGACAATTTCACAAAGAAACTAGTTTTGTTGAATAAGAGATTCTCCCCCACTCTTTAAGAAGGGAAGGGCAGAGGGAGAGAGTTGGATATGTAGAGTGAATTTGAGAGTAGGTAATAATGTGATGTTGGAACATAAGGCTATCCAAAAGAAGTGTTGTGGAGAAGCTAATAACTTGGATAGAGACAATGCAGTAAGAAGACTTTTATATCAACCTAAGAAATACGGATACGATGACCCATGCTAATTTTTTTTAATTTTTTTTTTTTTAAGATTTTTTTTATTTGTGAGAGAGAGAATGAGAGACAGAGAGCATGAGAGGGAGGAGGGTCAGAGGGAGAAACAGACTCCCTGCTGAGCAGGGAGCCCGATGTGGGACTCAATCCCGGGACTCCAGGATCATGACCTGAGCCGAAGGCAGTCGCTTAACCAACTGAGCCACCCAGGCGCCCCATGCTAATTTTTAAGACAGTCTTCTGTATAGACATTTTTCCTCACTGTCTGACTCCTTCCTGCTGTTTTTCATAAAATAATATCATTTCTTCGAAAGATCTAATTCCCTTGTATATTCGATCAATATTGTTTTACTAAAGATGAGTCTAGTAATTAGAATCTAACCGAAGCTTAATAGATTGTATACGGTGTTCCTTCCCTGACAATGATAATTATTTAAGAATGGATATGACCCATGTTGGTCCACTAAGAAGACAGCTCAGAAATATTGCAGTGATGGTTAAAAGAAGAGACACTAAAGCTAGAGCCTAATTTAAAGCCAGAAATGCTCCTGAATTTCTCGGTGGTAAAGCATTAAAAAAAAAAAAAGAAAAAAAGGCCCATTTTGCTGAAGCTAATTTGAATTAAGATTCCTTCATTTGCAACCAAAATAGAAGAACAAGGATTTAATATAGTTATGTTTTATGATGTTAAATACAGTTGTATTTTTAGATATAGATAACTGACTTTCAGATGCCAGTTTATAGCAGATTACAGAGAGCATGAAGCTGAAAAGATCAGGTTACAAGCTACTGTAAGAAGAAAATACTGAAGATGACCTTGATTAATGCAAGGATCTTATATGTGGAGGCCCAATGCCTTACCTATTTCATTCCACCTCGAATCACGAGGTCCAAGCTCAGAACCTGGCACAGAATATGCCTAATACATAGTTACTCACTAGGTAGATTCCATATAGAGAGACTGATAGATGGTATGAGAAGTGGTCAAGGAAAAAGAGGAATTTACTAAAATGCATGTGTTTCTAGTGAGAGCAACTAGGTGGGTCGTAATAGCATTACATAAATTAGGGAATGAAGAGGGGGTACGAATAACATGGAGGTAGGATGAAGCAGTGACAAATAAAACATTGAGTTTTGCACATTCATGGACGCGGTAGGCAAAATTCTAAAATGACCCCTAAGATTCCTGCTGTCTGCTATACATACCCTGTTTAATCCCTTCTCTTGAGCGTGGGCAGGACCTGTGAATTTGACACTCGTGTGATTGGGTTACATTACATGGCAAAGGCGAAGGATTCTTCGAATGTAATTAATGCCTCAAATCAGTTAATTTTGAGTTAATTAAAGTGGACATTACTCTGGGTGAGCCTGGCCTAATCAGGTGAAAAACCTTTAAAGAGGAACTGGGCCTTTGCTTGAAAGGGAGAGACCCTCTCGCTGCATTTGAAGAAGGAAGCTACCATGTTGTGAGACAGCCATGTGACTATATATGTGCCAGACTGTGGCTTGAACCCAGGAATTCAAGGTGGAATAAAATAAGCAAGGTTTCTAGCCTCCATTGCTAGGATCACTTCATTAATCTAGGCTTTATCATTATTTTCCTGAGATAAGTACTGTATTATTTTGTTACTATTTTTTATGACATTCTTCATCTTAAAGAATTAGTGTGTATTGTAATTAATGAAAAAAATAAATTTTCTACTTAAATTTGAGTCCTTGAGGTCAATATTCATGCTTCTTTCCTCTTGGTATCTCTCAGAGTTCCTCAGAAATGCATGGCACTGTGTAGATGCTCAGTAAATAATTGGTTTAAAAAATGAAATTAGAAACTTGAAGTTCTCATATTCATAATAAACATCTTTTATAGAAATACAGGGTGTGTGCGTGTGTGTGTGTGTGTGTGTGTGTGTGTGTGTGTATTACACTTCTAGGTTCAGGCTTTAGCTTCAAAATACATCCCAAATCCAAACACATCTCAACTGCTTTCACTACCCCATTAATATCTTCTCAGAACTTACCTCTATGTGCTACAGGCTGCTTATTATGCGAACCATGAATCTTTGCCTGAGGGCTTTTGACTTGCAATAGGAGCATTCTTTTTTTTTTTTTTGTAAGATTTTATTTATTTATTTGACAGAGAGAGACACAGCGAGAGAGGGAACACAAGCAGGGGGAGTGGGAGAGGGAGAAGCAGGCTTCCCGCAGAGCAGGGAGCCCGATGCGGGACTCAATCCCAGGACCCTGGGATCATGACCTGAGCTGAAGGGCAGACGCATAACGACTGAGCCACCCAGACGCCCCAACAATAGGAGCATTCTTGACCAGAAGAGGGCAAACCAGAAAGGTCCCGTGAAGTCCTTAACCACTGATTAACAGAAATTTGACATAAATCTTCCCTAGCTAACTGACCCCTTGGCTGGAATAACTCTGAAGTATGTTCTATACTTTCTCCTGGAGGTTTCCAGAGGAATTGGGCACCAGATACCTGCAGGCAAAGTAACTTGTCAGATGATGTATTCTCTATTGACTTTCTGTCTTTCTTGTCTGTTCCAGTCCCCTACTGTGTCTCTTGTCTACTTGCCCTGAGATGCTTGCCTCAAAATCTGCATCTGGGGAGGAAACACAGATAAAAGCTCTATCTCCATTGCTCCACTTGTCCAAACCACCATTATCCCTTGTCTGGATTTTTACAATAATTTCTGTAATTTTCTTCTTGCTTTCATCTTTGCAGCTCCTACAAAATGTCCTTACTTCACTGGTCAGAACGTTTTTTTACAAACTTTTCAAATCATGTTACTTCTTTGATCAAGATCTTCATTATGCTCCCTCATTTACTGACATTAAAGGATGTGGAAGGCCCTACAGGATCTGACTCCAGCCTCCTTCTCTGACCTCTCTTTCTTCTCCTCTCTTCTGCTCACTTTGCTATAGCCACACTATCCTCCTTGTTGTTCTTCAACATAGCAGGCCCAATGTTCTCCCAATTCCATCAGCCGGGGATTTTGTATGTTCTGTTACTATGGCCTGGAATATTTTCCCCATTTATATCTGAATGATTCTTTCCCTTGTATTTCAGGTGTCATGCAAATGCTGTCCTCTTGGGGAGGATATCCCCCATTAGAATTAAACTTTTCTGATGTATGGGTCTCCATTATAGTTGTCACCTTCTAACTTGCTTCAAAATATATACCTCCAGCCCAGAACTCTAATTCCAGACTTGTATATCTACCTACTTTACCTCTCCATGTGGATATCTAATAGACATTTCAACTCAGCATGTCCCAAGTTGAACTCCCAAACCAAATTCATCCATTCAGTTGATAGCAACCCCATACTTACATTTCCTCAATTGCTCAGGTCAAAAATCTCGAAGTCAACCTTCTTCCCTTCACTGGACCCTAGGTCCAGTAGATCAAAAATTCTGTTGGCTCATTATCTAAAATATATTTATATATGCATCACTTAGCACATCCAATATTACCATCAGCTCAAGCCACCATCATCTCTCATCTGGATTATGCTGTGACCTCTCTTTGGTTTCACTGCTTCTATTGTCAAAGAGAGCAGCCAGAGTGATGATTTTCAGACATAAGTCAGACATTTATTCACTGCTCAGAAATCTCAGGGTTTGTCAGTTTTACTCAGATTATGAACCAACTCCCTTGCAATGGCCCATAAACCTTATGTTACTATATTCCCCATTATCCTTCTCCACATCTTAGCAGTTTGGGTCTAGCTGCTCCTACTTCTTGGAGTACTCTACCATAAGATATTTGGCAAAATCCCTCACCTTCGTCAAGTAATATCTACCCTGACCACCCCATTTCTTGCTGCAAAATGTGTCTACTCAGCAATACCAACCTCCTCAGGTGCCCCTCACCGTGTAATCTGTTTGTTTGTTTATTTTTTACATGCCTTAAAATCTGTTAGCCATGACTATAATTTTATTTTTAATTTTTTATACTTTTTCATTGTTTTTGTAGTTTCTAACTTTTTTAAATGTTTGCCTCCTTCAATAAAATACAAAATCTCCATGAAATTTGGAATTTTTGTTTATATTATTCTTCAAGGCATTCTAAGTATCCAGAACAGAGAAGTAAGTAGTACATGGAAGTAGTCAACAAAATATACTGAATAAATAAACTGTTTTGTGTGTTCACATCGTTTAGTGTGTGTCTACGTACTAAAGTGTCACATTGCATAATATATATATTATAGTCTGTGTGAATGCTATTGTTGGTAAAACTATATGCACAGTCTCTGAAACCCAGAAAGCTAGACAAAGATAAAGATTATTATCTATTTTGTTCCCTGCTGTATCTTCAGTTCCTAGAACAATGTCTGACATAGAATAGGCATTCAATTAATTACTGTTTAATAAATGGATGAATGATAAAATCATCCATCATAAAAATATTAGAAGGTTGTAATTCAACAGAGGTTGATGGCTTAGATGTTTTAAATGTAGGGCTCCTTGACATTAGCACAGTGAATGAGACGTTTATCTATATTCTGTCAAATAATAGATAAAATCAACATGGCACTTAGTGAATGTTTATGATTTAGCTGGAAGAGTAAAAATCAAGAATAGCAAGCTATAAATTTTATTTCTTCACATTCACATTCTTTCACACTATACTCCATCATCTTTAATAGCCACGGGGAAGGGGAAAGGGAAGAGAATATCAAAGATATAAAATATATTTTGCTACATTAAGGTAGGGAATTGGTATAAGAGATTCCATGAGCTAGGTCTGCAATAAACAAGGTGAAATTGATATTCATTACATGCTGGATCTCTGAGAGAGTCTACTATATGCCAGAGAAGCCTATGAGTGAGGTACATAGCCATTTTGATATCCTCTGTCAACAGTAAGAAATCAACAAACAAAAAAATTTAGAAATGACAAAAGAACATTTCTGGAAAAAAAAAAAAGGTGCAATATGCAACATTCACATTCTCTCTCCTTCTCTCTCTCTCTCTCTCTCTCTCTCTCACACACACACACCTTGCTCCAAATTCTTAGATTAGAATTTCTGTACTCTGAAGTAAGATGGTTTAGGGTGAGGGTAATTAGGATACCTTCACTTTCTATTCTTGCTTATTCATGATCAAATTTCACTCTGCAAAGAGTAATAAAAGAGGCTGTAGGTCTACAATTTTAATCATCAATATGATGCTGGGAAAGATTTTTGGCAACCAGTTTTCTGCTCTGTACCATTGACTGCTTAAGGCTGATGCTTGTCCACATTAATTTCTCCTAAAGATTCTATTTGTGTTAAAATTATAAAAACTTTCAAAGCTTAGTCATCATCTATGCAGAGAGCTGCTTTTTGGACTCTAATGCCCACTTTTACTTGGTCACTAAGCATGGGAAATTTCTAACGTTCCCAAGAAAATGGAAGGAACAAAACCTACTTAAGCAGATAATGATTGTGTGCTGTTGAATTTACTTATTAGTTGTGGAAGACAGGCAGTAAATGGCAAATGTGTAAGTATATTGTATAGTATAAGGTGATGAGTGCTACTGAATAATACAGAAATAAGAGATAACAGACATGTATTGATAGGTGGTAAGAATTTTGCAGGATTAAATTGGGTAGTTACATCAGGTTCTCAAGAAACTGATCCAGAGGTCAAATTTAGTGTGCAAATGACTTATTACAAGTGCTATCAAAAGAAAATTGTCATAGATTGGGGTAAGCAGGATAATGATGAGAAAGAAAACAGAGATTCAATTTGAAGCAAATTATTCGTCTCAGCCTGATACTGCAGAGGAGCTCTGGATTGTAAATCAGTTTTTGTCTTAACAAGAGAAAGAGGGCTGGACTACTATATTTCCACGTCAGGCCAAGAGCTACTTTGGTGAAGTAAGGTGAAATGTAAGCTCCCAGGCACTTCTGGGTCTCTGCAAATGGCAAAGCAGCTCGAGTAAGCACCAGAACAATCTTCCACAGTGTCATAGATATCGGTGTTAGAAGGAAAGCTAGGGAAATGGCATGAGGAAATGGAAAAATGAATATTAGGGGATTTGAATAATGGTCTCTGCTACAATAGTCATATTAGGTTTCTTTGACAAGGTAGATTTGCACAAAGACTCGAAAGTTGATGTAGTTAGCCAAGCAGAAGTCAAAGAGAAGAGCATTTCAACAAGTACAGAGATCTACAGCAAAGGCAAATCATGATTTAAATAAGTCCATAAAATCATTGGTACTCCCTTCAAAAATTGGATCTAAATTTCCTTTCTTTTTAGCATGGACTGGACTTTGTAATTTGCTTTCAATGAATCCAATAAAACAAAAGTGATGGTATGTGATATCTGAAACTAGGTAACAACAAGACATTCAAGCTGTCTTAGTCTCTTCTTGGATCACTCTTTCTGAGCGAAGCCAACTGCCGTATTGTGAGGACACACCACACAGCCATAGGAAGAAGCCCTCTGGTGAAGAACTTAGGCCTTCTGCCTATAGCCATGTGAATGCGCCATCTTGAAGTAGATCCTCAAAGCCTAGTCAGTCTTTCAGATGACTACAGCTCTGGCCAGCATCTTGACTGCAAGATCATGGGAAACTCTGATGAGAGCCACCCATTTGAGCCACTCCCAAAATCCTGACCACAGAATCTGAGGTTTTATAAATTAGTTGTTTTAAGCCACTGAGTTTTAGGGTAATTTGTTGTGCAGCAATAGATCATTCAGGACCTAAGTGGAAGACATAGCTAGCAGGTTCAAGAAACATCAAGACAGCTAATTTGAAATATTAAAGATTAATTTAGTAACAGGAAGACAGTTGTAAGGCCAGATTATTCTCAATTAGCTTATATGGTTTATAGTAGATTTTTTGAAACTTAATCACATATGCAAGGTCAATTTTTCCATATAAGTAACATAGTCACAGATTCTGGGAGACGTGGATATATTTGGGGACCATTATTCAGCCTACCATGGTTGTTAACACTTAATTGCACAAGACAGGACTTGCAAAATTAAGGTCTGTGAAAGCTATTTTCTGCAAAGCAAACAAGGCAATTGAGTTTCCTTAGCTACGTTTTTTTTCTATGCAGCCTCTTGAAAACATATGGTACCAAGGTTCACTAGGATCTGATTAGAATGAACAGGCCTCAGCAGGCATGTCGCTAATTTCCTTGGGGAAAGAAGAACAAAACCCCAATAGTGGGGTTTGAATGCTTTTCTGTGAGTTTTGTTTTTCTTTTTTATTTCACCCTACTTCAAAGGCTGCCAATCAGAAGACAGAATGAAATTATAAACATCTATCCATTATTCATATTGGAAAAATGTCCAAAAAATTAATCACAGGTAGAGCAGGTGTGGAGAGCCAAGGTGAGCCAAGGCTAAGTTGTGGCCCTGAGATGTGGGCGAGAAGCCATGGGCACATTATAGCTGTTTCCTGGTGTTAGAGCAGAGGTTCTTAAAGAGGACGGTAAGTGGAAAAGAGAATTCTGGGAGAATATAGGAGAGAGGAATATATGTATTTGAAAAGTCCCTCAGATATAAAATATTATAATGTTGAACTAAGGAAGGTATCATTGTTCTCACAATACAATTCATAAAATGTACAGCTCACAGAAATTTTCATGAATTGAGAATTAGGGGCTAAAAAATGATTGGGAAACACCGCATTAGAGAATGTTCGTGCTTAATCAATTAAATAGACAAATAGATCATTTGATGAAAATCTTCCCTATTTGATTACATTTTCATCTTTTAACTCTTCAGTATATTAGGAAAAGTTATAATGCATCAATTTAAGTATAGCAGTGTTCCAAAGTCTCTATGACAAGTGCAACAAGGTAAAATGTTTTTATGTAAAAGAATGGCATTAAGATAGAAGAAAAGGCATGAATGTGTCTTTAAAATTTTTATGTATTAAACCTGTACACCATGCAGTTTGCACTTAGCATAGAGAATGATTGTTGATTATGTGAATGTAATCAATTGAAGGGATAAGAAAGGCAATTTTTAGTGCATGCTTATAATATGTCTTTAAGGCAAGTTTATTGAGGTATAATTTACATAGATAAAATTTAGCTGCTCTTCTAGGAACATAGCTCTATGAATTTTGCCAAATGTATACAGTCATATAAACACTACCACAGAAAAGATACAGAATTATTCCCAACACCTCAAGGAGTTCCCTCCTGCTGTTTGCAACCAATCTACCCCTTCTCCCTCCGTTCCTGGAAACCATTAATCTGTTTTCTTTCCAAACATGTCTGCCTTTTCCAGGATGTTGTATAAATGAAATCGTGTGGTAGGTAGCTTCTAAGTCTAGTTTCTTTACCTAGCATATGCTTTTGGTATGAAATGCATATTGCTTATAATTTATCCATTTTTATTGTTGAGTACTCGAATATATGGAGGTAACTCAATAGTTTCAATAGAGCTGTGCAAAGCATTCACATACAACTTTTTAAAAAATTGACATAAAATAAACTTTATACACTTCAGAAATACAATTAGGTAAGTTTGACATTAGTATATGCTTGTGTGAACATCAGAAATCGAGTTATGAACATACAGATGATCCTGAAAATTTTCCTTGTGTTCCTTTGTAATCCCTCTCTCTTGCCCCAGCCCCATTTTCATGCAACATATCTGCTTTTTCTTAGTCCAGAGAAGCTTGCATTTTCAAGAATTTTCTATAAATGGAATCATATCGAATGTAGCCCTTTTTTAACTGGCATATTTCACTCAGCATAATTATTTTTAGATTCATCTGCCATTGCTTATATTGTCATTCCTTTTTATTGCATAGTAGAACTGTATGGCTATATCACAATTTGTTTATCCATTCACCTATTAATGCACATTTAGGATGTTTCTAACTTTTGGTTATTACAAATGAAAATGTTATGAACATTCATGTATATGTATGTGTGTGGACATATTCTTTCATTTTGGGGAGTAAATACTTAGGAGTAGATGGTAGGAGAGTATTTAACTTTTAAAAAACTGCCATACTGTTTTCCAAAGTGCTAGTATCATTTTGCATATCATCCATTAGTGGGTGAGAGCTCTAGTTTTTCCACATCCTTGCCAAAACTAGATATGGTAAGTCTTTTAAATTTTATCTATATTTATAAATGTGTAGAAATCTCTCAACCTAATGACTAATGGTTTCAAACATCTTTCTAACATGCTTAATTACCATTCATATAGCTTCTTTGATTAAGTGTCTATCCAGATGTTTTGCCTGATCTTTACAGGACTGATTTGTTGTTGTTGTTTTATTATTATTATTGAAATTTGAGAGTTATCTATATAATCCAGATAAAAGTCCTTTATCAGATGTGTGGTTTGTAAATATTTTCTCCAAGTCTGGACCTAGTGTTTTCATTCTCTTAACAGTGTCTTTCAAAAAACAAAATTTTTAAATTTTGATGAAGTCAAATTTATCTTTTTTTTCTTTTATGGACCATGCTTTTTGGTGTTGCATCTAAGAAATATTTGCCTGACACAAAGACAGAAAGATCTTTTCTTATGTTTTATATTTACTTTTAAATCTGTGGTCCATTTTCTGTTAATTTCTATATGTGGGGTGAGGTATGTGTGAATCAGTGTTTTGTTTTGTTTTGTTTTTGTTGGTTTTTTTCCATGTGAGTATCCAGTTGTTACTCCATCATTTTTTGAGACTTTCTTCCTTAATTGCCTTTGTTCTTGCATCCTAGGATAAATGCTTACTTGATCATGGTATATTATCCTTTTTATATACTGCTGGATTTAATTGGCTAAATTTTCTTTCAGAATTTTTTCATTCATATTAATAAAGGATATTGGTATACAGTTTCCTTTTCTTTCAATTATCTTTGTCTGGTTTTGAGATTAGAGTAATTCTTGCTTCATAGATATGTTGAAATATGTTTACTCCTCTTCCATTTTTTGGAAGACTTTATATAAAGTTGGTATTATTTCTTCATTAAGTGTTTGATAGAATTTTCAGTGATTTCATCTACATATAAAATTTTATTTGTTGGAAGGCTTTCAACAAAAAATAAATGTCTTTAGTAGACACAGAGTTATTCAGATTATCTACCTTTATTTGAAGAGTATTTTGCATCTTTTAAGTAATCGCTCCATTTTATTTATATTGTTCAATCTATTGGTATGAAGCTGTTCATAATACTCCTTGATAATCCAATATATATCTGGAATCTCTAGTGATATCCCTTCTTTCATTCCTGATATTGGCAATTTAGATATTCTCCCCCATAGATAAAATGCTTAGATGATTCATTCTCAATGGGATGCAATATTGCTATGAAAGTCAAGAAAGTGGCTCTTGCCAGGGGAAGAGAAGAGTGAAAAAAAAAAATCTTACTCTTTTTAAGTATAAATCACAGAGATATATATACAGTACAGAAGTAGATATACACTATATCTGTAGTATT